>NC_062219.1:136907508-138206675 GCF_902686445.1 Sciurus carolinensis
CCCTGCAGGGTAAGAGAGAAAATGAGAGGAAAAGAGAAGGAAAAGAAAGGGCGTGCGCTAGAGAGAGTGGAAAGCCAGGAGGATAGAGGACAGACAGAAGAATGGAAAAAGATCCTCTGTTCTGATTTTTAATTACATTATTTTTACTTTGTGGGGTGATATAATATGTAACAATTATTAGTTGTCTAATTTAAGCTTTGTTGTAGTCGAATCTGCTATTTTATTGTATTAATATGCTCTCCATCAGTTTCTGTCTTTCTTTTTGCTAAAAATTTCCCACTTATTTTTGATTTAAAGTTCATGCATTGGTAAATTTTTCAGAAAGATCTCCCTAATAATGTAGCATCCCCTATATTCTTATGTGTTTAGGTTTTTTCTCTAGACTTCATCCTTAAAAGACAACTGATGAATATAAAATTCTTGTTCTAAATATTTTTAAATTGTGTTGTTTGATAATGTGGCTCTATTGTTGCCTTGTTTTGCATTTTGTTTTTGAAGAGTTTCCTTGCCTGTCTGAATTATTTGTTTGTTTATTTTTTCCTAGAGGCCATGAGGACTTTCCCCTCTTATTGTTGTAGTCTAATACTTTTACCATTCACTTCTCCTGGTTTATTTTCTCAAGCTCTCATTTTTTTTAGTACCCATCAACTGCATTCCATCCTTTGACTTTTCTCTCTGGATACTCCAGTTATACAAATGCTGTTCCTTCTTTGCCTCTCTTCCACTTCTGCCACTTCTCTGCCTGTTGTTCATTTAAAATTTGCATTGTGTCTTCAGTTGATTTCCTGCTTTTCTTCTGTGCCCCTTATTAAATACCCATGGTCTCTTGTGTACTTTATAAATTTGGACTTCAGTTTTGAGATTTTATTTCTTCTTTTTTATTCCTGAGTCTGATCAATTCTCATTGCATTTCTTTTTTTCACCCATATTTCTTCTTAATTTTTGAGTTTGAACTGAAGCAACTGTTTTAAGTCGCCACATGCTTCTTGAGCTTATTCAATTTAATTTTCAAATATTACTTTACGTTTTGCTTCTGCTTCTTGGTTTTCTTTTTTGTGGGGAAGAGAGTGGATTTTCATCAGTTGAGCTGTTTGAATCAGCTTTCTGAATTTGGAGAAATCAGTGCAGTTTTCCTGATTTTTTTTTTTTTTTTTCTAATGTTCTTTTTTGTTGATTTTTGGTTGTGTAGAATATTGCTTAGTTCTCTGGTGCCCTCTTCTGTTAGTGTAGCAAAGCACAGATTCTTGTGAATTTTTTTGAGTGCGTTTTGGGGAGGGCTGGGGTTGGTTTTATAAATCTTCTAATTTGTTTACGTGTTTTCTATCTTTTGCAACCCTGAATTCCTTTTTCTTTTGCACCCTTAGACCTACCTACCCAGTTGCAAAGGTTGTCTTCCACTATCTCATACCCCTTTGTCTTCCTTTGCAGTCATGCCTTTGAAAATGGTTGCTTTGAATTAAACAGACTCTTAATTATTTTTCCATACTCCTGTACAAGTCTACTGGGACACTTTTTTGGGATTCACACTCGAGGGTGACTTCCTGTAACGACTGGTGATTTTAGATCAGCTTTACCACCTACTCTTTGCCTTCCTCTTTCTTTCCTTCAGATTTCCTCAGCTTGCACTTGTTTTCCTCAAAGGCTCCTAGTGGAGGGGGAATGTCTTTGCTCCCTCCCTGTGCTGCCTTTTTGTGCACTTATTTTCATGTTCATGGATCCTTTTTTTTCAAGTTATGCTGAGGACTTGGCATTTAATTGTTTTATTTGTTCTTTTGTTTCTCTACAGACTTTGGCATTTGCCATTGTTTCTGAGGCTTGTGATAGTAGGATCTTTTTCTGAAAAGTTGTTTTTTTTTTATATAATTTTGCTGGGAATTTAGAGGAACTATCAGTCTGAGTTTGCCTTAGTCCATTTTCACCACCTGAGCCACTCTCTTTTGCCCAGGAAATGTGACACCTGACTGTAGGTGTACATAAGGACTGGTTTGTGTTCATCTTATCGTGAGGATGATTCCTTTAGGGCTGTTTGTTTCAGGCACTCTGACTTGGTCAGATGCTGGATTTCACTTTTTTCTCACTTGTCATTGTAAGTTGTCACAATGAATGTTCAGTTTTTTAGTTGATATGTTGGGTAGGCAAGATATTCCCAGTGGCTTTGTGCTAGGCTTTTTTTTTTTTTTTTTTTCCTGGTTTCATGCTTTCTTATAGAGTGTTGTTTAGTAGTTCCTAGTTTGTTACTTTTTCGATGCTCTTACCAATCTTTTAGCAGCATTTATCAGGAGAATTGCTTGTAATTATTCAACTCAACATCATTAGAAATGTCAAATGATTAAGTCTTTAAATAAAACATTTGTTATTTTTGATTTCATGGGACATCTGGTGGTGGGAAGAATGATAGATCCATATATACAATTCTCTTTTTGATCCAACCTTCTAGCTCAGGTAAAGATCTACTTTGTTGCCATATATGGGAACACTTTATTTTATTGATGCAGCAACTTTTGACTATTAATACCTGTGATTACCGATGATGAGGAGGAGGAAAATTTATTTAGTGATTGCACGGTGCCAAGTACTCTATATTTTCATATATTATTTTATTTATCATAAAATTTGTTAATCGAGTGTCATTTTAAAGATCATTACCTGAGGCTTATCTACCAGATTTCTTGCCTGGGTTTACATGGATCATAAGTGGCAGAAATATGTGTCAGTTCCTGTCCTGGGCTTTGGAAATAAAAGAGAAGCAAATTCCAGCATACTTCCTGCCTTCATGGACAAGTTTGATTCCTAGACAATACTTTGTTACCTAGTCTTAGGTCATACTTACTTATCATTTTTTAGTCTAAAAGCCTGATTCATGGTGTTCCCACTAGGCTACTATCTATTGTTAGGAAATGAATATAACTTCACAGAAATGTAAAACAGATCTTAGCAAAGATCAAAACAGTGTCTTTTAATTCTCTAGAGACTCTGCACAATGAAGCATAGAGCTTTACTAAAAGTTGCTTCTAAGTGGGTGCTAATTTCAGTATGTTTATTGAGTATGAGATATTGTTCTTATGGCATATTATAACAGATTAACTATTTTAAGCAGAATTTCTGTATTATTTTAGACTGGCCAGGTTTCTATTTCATGTATTTATTTTTTTCCTCTTGGTTTACAGTTATTTGCTGATATAAAGGATGGAGACTGCCTGAAGCTCTTTGAACAAAGTTCTCGTTCTGCTCATAAGCAAGAGATGCACACCATGGAGGCCTTGAAGCTCGTAGAGTTTGACCTTAAGCAGACTCTTACCAGGCTTGTGGCACATCTTTTTGGAGATGGTAGGTACTCAGATATCTTTGTGTTAGGCTTAAATGTCCAATAATTTCCATCTTCCAAGTCATAAAGGGTGCATCTAGATCTTTTGATTAAATCATAGCATAATGGTTTAGGTTGTAGCGCAGTATAACCCATGGTTTTCTTGGTTCATCCCATTTGAAATTAGGAGGATATGGAAGTGGAATTAGCTAGAGAAGAAAAATGTTTACAACTTTTGATAAGAAGAATGGGTTAGGATCAGTGTAATCAGTGGAGAGAGAGTATACAGGCTGATTAGTGTTATTAATATATTATCATTAGATCAGACTTTACTCATGTGACTGAGCCCAGTGGAAAGTTTTATATGATGATGTGCTGATTACTACTGTCAACAACAAAAATATTAACAGTAAATTTCCTGTGGGTGGACCAATATTGTTATCATCTGGACTCTCACTTTAGTCATTATTATGACTATTGTCAATTGCATAATTCATATAATATTTAAGAAACCACTAAATAATCTATAAATTCTTTATATACATATGATTTTAAAAAGAGCATATCAATTTCAGGATAATATCTTTTCTAGGAGGTGGGGAATGTATTAGGGAGGGGGTAGAAACCAGGCTTCAAGTATGTTCATAATGTTTTATATTTAAAAAAGATATGAAGTTAAATATGACAAAATGTTGTGATTTGATAAACCGAATAATGGGTGCGTGGATGGTTGCTATTTTCTACTCTTGCCTCTAGATTTGAAATATTTCATATTAAAGTCATATAATGCAATAGTGAAACGGGTTTCAGATAGAGATTGCTGATGTGAAAATCCTGTTATAGCCAACTTCCCTTTACTTTCATGACAAAAGAAAGGAATGGTCATATTTTTAATAGTAATATCATCTAACTGAAATGTAGAGAGATGGTTTGTGGTGTTCACATCATTTTAGAGGCAGGATGGGATAGGGGGGATTCTAGTACTTTAAGGAGAGTGTTCTGTCTCAAGTAGCTATACAGAGTCAGGCTTATCTCAGTTTTTCCCTTGTCAAACTATGGAAAGAGTTTTTTAGAAACCTCCTTATTTATGCATTCCTACACTTTTCTGAAGTCATATGATTTGGGGTTTGTGAGATTTAGAAACTGGATATCCACGGGGCTGCAGGCATCACGGTATGGAATAAGCTAGACATGATCCCTGTCTTCAAGGAGCCACAGATCTTAAATCCTTTGCTCAGAAATATTAAGTGTTGTGTGGGCACAGGGTAGAGAGGCCTCTTCTGGGGCACAGCATGCACTCCAGGAGGACAGGAGTGACAGACAGCCCAGCTGACACTTAAAGGGTAAGTAAGAATTAGTCAGTGAAAGGACTGGCCACTAAACAAGGAGAGGTGGGGGAAGACAGAAAGAAAGTGTAACACAAATGCTAGTCCTTGAAAACACACATAAAACTGAATAACATTAAGGAAAGAAAACAGGAGAAGGAAAGGAAGATGACCGACAGCAAGTCTTATCCCCATGTCCACTGATGCTGGACTATTGAACAGGTCATTCAGTGCTTTAACCCTCAGTTCTCTGACTTAAAAATTGAGACAATACTTGTTTCATATGAGAATAAGATGAGATGAACATGTGAAAAGTGCCTTCTAAGTTATGGATTTTAAATGAATTTGAAAATATGTAAAAATGAGAAAAGGGAAGGAAAATTAAGGCAATAAAAGCAGAGAACTATGAGGAAGGAGGAGTACAAGCAAAGAGTGATAGTTGTGGTTGCTTTATCTCCAGTGCTTCTCATGGAATGGAAAGCCCTGTGGCCCAGCTGTCGTGCTGTGGAGGTTGGCTTTAACATCCTCACTGAGAATCAGCAAATATTGAAAAGAAACACTGTGCTACACCCTGTGTAGATTGAGGATATACATTTCTCCAAATGTGATCCTGCACTCTTCTTTGTGTTATTATTTTTAACATTTGGATTTGTATAGCTTTCAAAACTGTGCACTGAGGTGAACAATTTCCAGGTAGTGGATTTCCTCATAAAGAAACATTTCTGCAATACATGATTTTTCTGCCTGTGATGCCTGTCTTGACATGGTGGGCAGGCTCATGGCTAAGAATTAGGAATCTTACCTTTTGAAATAGCAGTGAAGTAGTAGCTTCTCTTTTTTCAGGCATATAGTTGCCTTATTGTTTTAAAAATGTTGACCCACACTTTTCAGTATCAGATTTCATTACAGATCAATGTTACTATTTTTATAAATCTTCCCATTTACTTTCTGTTTGTAAGATGAATTCGCAGAATCGTGGAATGAAATTTAAGTAAAAATCCACCTGCTTGGAAGACATGTGGTGTTCATGTGTACTAAAGTCTTTCTGTGCAAAAAGCCTTGTAGGTTTTTGTTTCCTTGCAGCCATGAGCAGTTTTTACCTCCATTCACACAATAACCAAATGCCCCGAAAATGCTGAGAGGCACATCACCCACTCAGCTTTACCTCACTCTGGTGCATCTTTGCTGTGCGTACGCTGGGAGCCTTGGTCGGAAGAGCCCGTCCCTGGGCTTGCTAGGCTTGTCACGTCTGCTGTGCTGCTTCTCCTGGTTCATGCTGAGCAGGGTGGGAAGGTGACATGAACCCAGACCCAGTTTATGAACTACAAGAGTATGATGGTGTGAGTCTCAGAAAACAAATAGTGCTGTGTGTTTTCTTGGTGTTCACCCTGAATAGTAACAACCCCCTCAAGATTCTTGGCTGTTCTCTTGACCTCTAAAGAAACATGATTTGTTCCTATTTTAGGGATTTCAGAGGCACCACTTAATTATGGGACTTTCGTTGTTGCTTCTTTTCATGTGTGTGTGTGTGTGTGTGTGTGTCTATATATATGTATTTTGCAAGCTTTTGAAGAATGTCTTTGGCCCCATGAATCTGGATGTCATTTAGATCAATTATAGCAATAATAATGATGATAATAGCAACAGTAGAGATAATAACAATTTTAAACCCTGTGCTGAGCACTTTTACAAGGATTTTTTGTTGTTGTTGTTGTTGTTGTGTTGGGGATTGAACCCAGGGCTTCATGCTTATAAGGCAAGCACTCTACCAGCTGAACTATATCCCCAGCCCAGGAATTTTTTATTTTGACCTGCATTTGTGATGTAGGTATTGTAATCCCCATTTCTCAGGTAAGGGAAACTGACACAGAGAATTTAAGTACATGTGAGGATCACCCACCCGGTAAGTGCCCTGGGCAGTTTTAACCCATGCAGTCTCACTACTGAGCCCATTGTTGAGGTCAGCATTTATGAAAGATAGAAAACAATCTGAATAATATTTCTGAGACTGTGAGGCCTATGAAAACCATGATGTTAAAACAAACTAGTGAGAATCAGGCCTCTCTCTAGGAACTGCCTTCTGCTCCTTTCTTTCCTCTTTTCTTCTGCTTTGGCTTGTGGTAGCCAGCTTGTGGTAAAGCCTCTGTTAGCTGCATCATATCGAATTACATTTTGGATAACAAGGATTGCTTGAAAACTTCAACTTCACTCTTTCTGTAGTTAGTTAATCAATGGGGACTGCTTTGGAAATATTCATCAACTCTTTATATTTGTTTTATGGTCTTGACTTTTCACCTTTTATTATATTATTGGATTCCTTTGTTCTTGAGAAAGCAAAATTAAAAATTAGAACACACTATTTCCTTGTGGCAATTTGTTGTTATTACAGCTGCTTTAGTTTCAGGGTTTTTTTTCCTCTCTCCAAATGTGGTTTATTATTTTCTACTAACATTTCCATTGTACCAGCATCCTAAGGCAATTATAAGAGAGGTTATCATTTTAGAATTAGAAGGAAATAAAAGAACCCTTTAGACTGTCTTTATGCTTGTGTAATTCATTGTTGTTTTTCATATTTCTCAATTGTTTTCTTTTCATTTTGTACCATGTTTGGCAATCATTTTTTTCAGAGCAACTGTGATGGGGATTTAGGATTCTTAACATTTTAATTTCTCTGTCTGTCCTTTAGGGTTTACAGCCCTTTTTTGGTACAATCTCTACTAAACATTGGAGTTTCCCTTTTTAATGCATTGACCTCGTAGTCCAATTTATATGAACTCGTCTAAAGGAGAGATGGATTGTGCTACTATGCTGCTGATTAGATATGTTGCTATGGGGGCTCTGTGTCTTTACCTATTTAAAAGCAAAAAAGTCCATGGTGGCCATTGAGATGCATCCCCCATCACCCCCTCTAAGGACTTTCTGCTGATGGGAATGCTGGGAGTTTCTGTCATCTCTTTGGCGAGACAGCTTCAGTTGCTGAGAGTCTCCTTGCCCTGGGGTGTGCCCATTCCAGAACTGCCCACATCCAAAGACCCAAGGTGGCAGGAGTATGAAGGCCTTTCAAGGGCCAGTTCTGATGGGCGGTGTAATGCAGACCTCCGGCAAGCATACGGCTTTGTTGGACCCGACTGTGGTGATTGACTTCTCCCTTTGCTCAACTAGATACCACCACCTTCCTTCCATTGATGTTGATTCCACTCCCAACCCCAGTAACCTTCTGGTCAACCCAACCTTCATAGGGACCTAGATCTGGGGTCACTCAACCAAAACATTCTAGGCCCTTGCCGTGTGAATGATGTCCCACTCAGGAGGGAGGTCCTGTGGTCATGGTAATGAGGTTCTTATGTGTTTTAAAGCATTTTGTATTTTTTCTGTTTATAAACTCTTGTTAATGTAAATGAATGAGAGTGTTTGGGACTAACATTTAAGTTTATAAATGTTAGCTCTACTTTGCTCCTAAAGCTAAAACACTTGTAAGATTATCACTTTAATAATTTTTACATGGACTGTCTTGGCTGACTGGTGCCACCTGATTTGAAGAGGGTTATCTTTTTCTCTAGTGCTCCTGGACAGTGATGTAGCAAAGCAATCATTGCACTCAAGCAGTGCTGAGTTGCCTATGCTCACTGTCGAGCCTGAGACTTGGATCTTTATGAAATGGGGATGTGGAGTATTTTGCATTATGCCAGTAGAGATGCCCAGTGGAAACAGGGCTTCCCCTTAGGAATGAGTTGGAGAGAGAATCAGATATGTTCTAAAACTCCCCTTCTTTGGGGATTCCAATTACATATGTATTTAGCCACTTGAAACTTTTCCTTTTTATTCTCCCATGCTCTGTTCATTTTTCATTCAGTTTTTAACTTCTGATCATTTTGATAGTTTCTGTTGCAGTATTTTTCTGCATTGTCTTATTTGCTGCTAATCCAGTGCTGTGCTTTTATCTCATTCATGTGCTTCAGTTAGAAACTTCTGTATTGTCCCCATCTATACCTACCATTCTTTTAGCTTTCTGAACATATTGAGTATCATTATAATATGTATTTTTTTTTAATCTTTCCTCAGTGTGTTGTCTGTCATTTCTTGGTAAACTGCTATTTTCCTCTATTTAATATTTCTTTTCTTTTTTGCATGTCTGTTAATTATTCATAGGATACTAGCATTGTCAATTTTACCTTGTGATGCATTTGGATTTGTTTTGTTCTCCTAATAACATCTAGGAACTTTGTTCTGGAATTATTTACAAGGATTTTGATCTTTTTATGTCTTTAAAGCCTTCTCAGGCAGGACCAATGTAGTGTTTAGTGAGGAACAATAGTAAAGGGGCAATACCTTTCTTAGTCCTGTAGTTGATAACTTCTAAATTATGATGTTTTCCATCTGGCTTTTGGGACCAGCACTATTCCTGGTCCTCTGTGAGCACAACACTCTTCCTTCCTTCCTTGTGGCTGGTTTTCTGACCACAGGTGGTTTCCTGTACACTCAGGCATGGGTCAGTATTCCCTTGAATACTGAGGGGCTCTGTGACTGCAGCTCTCCAGAGCGCTCTGTGTATTGTCCTTCTTTCTTCATTCTCTCTGTTGCGCTCCAGTCATCCTGATTTGTCCAGACACCTAGCTCTTCCTCTTCACCTTTGGGAGATAGCTGGGTTCTTCGGTTTTCTCCTTTCTTCCTATAGAGAAGTTAGTTCTCTTTCCTCAGTGTCAAGTGTCCTTGGTGACCTGGGTCCTATGTCCTGAGTGGCATCATTTCATATCTTTTGGCTTTCTAAATTAATTGGTTCTACGTCTGCAAATTCAATCGGCCTTGAATCAAAAATATTTAAAACAACATGTCCTTTCTGAACACTTACAGACTTTTTCTTCTTGTTACTATTCCCTCAACAATACAGTCTAACAAGTGTTGAGATAGTGTTTATATCCTGTTAAGTATTGTAAGTAATGTAGAGATGATTTAAAGTATCCAAGAGAATGTGTGTCGGCTTTATGCCAATATTATGCTATTTTATAGATAGCTTCACCAAGGCTTTATTGGGTGTACTCACCAGCACTGATGCAGGAGATACAGCTGATCCAGTGCGAATGGCTTGACTCCCTAAGCCTTCAGCTTTTTAGAGCTGCAGCCCCAGGATGCACTTGGATGACATATTGTGTCATCCATCTTGCACCAGCTTGGAGTTTATCCCATCCCAGCCTCTGGCCTTGAGCTTTCAGCCTCCTTCAGGCCCTAATCCAGCAGGTTTCCCTGCAGCTGGCAGGCTCCTGGCTCCTCCTCTGGTCGTGGCCCAGAGTCCAGTGACCCTGTTTTATTTTCTCATTGTACTGTATTTATGTTCTGTTTCTGACCCATGGAGGTTTCTTTTATCTTTGAGCTTTACTACAGCTTGTTTTTTCTTTTCCCTCTGTTACTGATGTGTGTTGAACAAGGAGCCTGGCTGTGCCCTCTTGGTCTTCTGAGAGCACTTTGCATGGGAGCCAAGACACTGCCATTTTCATCCTTCTGCCAGTGGAGGGCAGTGTGGTGTCTGCTGTCAGACACACCTGGCTCCGGTCTTGGCATACTGACTTGACTTGGAATTTAGATTAGATACATAAGCAGTCTGAGCCACACTTTCTTCATCTGTAAAGTGGGAACAGTGATCATGGTGCATCGAGAACGCCAGCCTTATATCAAGTGTCCGGTGAGAGAAGGCTTCTGAAATACTTAACACGGTACCTAGTACATGTAAATGAACCTCAAATGTGAGATGTTTGGTTTTTTTCATATTTTATAAAAGGGTGAGATTTTTGCTTTTTAGGATCATTCTAATTTCTATGTCATTTAACTTAAAAGTCAGCTGAGTGTTTATTACGTACTGGGCATACTTTTCCTTGCTGACTTGTCACAAAAGCTCTGTGAGACAAGTATTATTACTTAAATGAAATTGAGCCAGTGAGACATTAATTTGTCCAAGATCAATTGAGTAAAAGTGGGTAGCATTGGGATTTGATCCTAGTTCTGTGACAGCTTTTTGCACCCATCATGTCCCACCCATCCAAGTCTCTGTGACCAGCTTCTGCAGGCTGTGGTGTGAGTCTATAAGGCCTCTCTGTGTAGTCTGCTTGGAATATAATTTCCTTAGGACCTGTATTGGGGAGGAGGGTTGGGCTCAAAAGGTCTGTGCTCTGGCTCATCCTGAGTGTGGTGCTGTTAGACTCTTTCCTCTGCTGCTTGTTAAGGAGCAGGGTCTGTCACTTGTCCTAGTGCCTCCAACCCCACACCTAGATTTTAGAATGAGGGGGCCTGTTAAGCTATGTTGTACTTCATTTCCAGAAATGAAGATCCAAGCCCTAATCGGGAGGATTCCCATAGAGCAGGGTCCCAGAGCAGTAAATAACTTGAGACTCTTTAACACACTGGTCTTTCTACCAAGTAAGAAACTTACAGCTGTGGGATCAGTTACACCATCTCCAGTGGTGGGGAAATTGCTAGCTTTTTATTTTTCCCTATTTCTTTGTACATGTCTTAGCAGAGGGAGTCATTGTGGCTGAAAGAGTACTAACATCTTCTAGTGTGTGCTTGGGAAGTCCCACACCAGAGGATTTTATTACCCTCTGTGACAGGGAGAAGGTGGTGTTTACTGTTAGCTTTGTAGCGGGAATGATTTTACTCCATTTAGCAGAGTGCAGCACTGGACTCCAGGGTACATGGCTGTGTGGACATGTAGGATATATATGGCACACTGAAGAGTCATAGTGTTGTCATTGCCATGTTTGTAAGGCCCTAGATGGGGATGAAGTGTAAACCATGAATGACTTCATGCTGCTTGTGAGGTGGGCTTTGGAAATGGAATCAACGTTCATATTCCCACATGGATGCTTCAGGCCTTAAATGTGCCTCCTCTTCCTCCTAAGTACCAGTCACATGGTTGCCAGGTCCCGAAGATACCGATTCCTTCATGAAGGGAAAGATAAGAGATGCAGACAGACAGCGAGGGACAAGGAAGGCAGCAGGAACCTGAGAATGTTGTCCAGGGCACTCAACTGTTACATTAGCTAAGTGACAGCTGTCTAAGGGGGCCAAGCTGGTGGTCTTTTATCAGTAGAGCCCTGGGTTTTCATCTGGGACCTGAGCTCTAGTATGACTCTTTCACTAATTATATACTTTGGCCTCTGTGGAAAGTATTGAGCTAATGTTAATGCAGGATGTGATCTAGCACCTAGAATGGACAATTTAGCACTACTTACTACAATTATAAGAGCATTTTCTCTTTGACCCAGCAGGGTATTTTGTTGCAGCATTGCTTTCAATACCAAAGAATTGGATATGCTCCAAGTATCTATCCATCAGGGACGTCTATAAGTGTGGGGGAGGCACATGGTGGAACACTTTGCAGGAGTCAGAAAAAGAAAAAAGAAGTGTTCTGTGTTTGCATGGAGAGGCCTCCAGACATTTCATTCAGTGAAAAAGCATGGTGTGCAATTATGTGCGTAGTATTCTGCTTTTCATATAAGAAAAGAGGAAAATAGAAATAGATATTTATGTGTGCTTACATACTGTGATAAAAAGAAAACCTTGTAAGTTTATTGCAAACATTCAGGAGAGTGGGGAGAGACAAGAACAGGGATACAAATGAGACTTCTCACAGATGACCTATCATATAGTGAGAGGTATTTTGTCAGAGAGTTTTCACTTTGAATCCTGTGAACTTACTACCTATTCACATTTTTTGTAAGAAAAATCTTTTAAGACTGGAGCAACATTGATAAATTAGAAAACAAATGATATCAGAAAGTAAATAGCACATATTCATTTTAAAAGGCTAATGGTCCTAAACAGAAGCAGAAGAGCTAGAATTGTCAGGTGCCTTTGACAGTGTCGGCTGGGTAATGACCCTGGTTAGATTGATGGTGCCAGTTTTTCAAGATTTCTTTCTATCCAGAGGCTACCTTCCTTCTTTTTTCTCCCCACCTTCCTTTCCTTTCTTGGGTACAAACTATATCTTGTTCAGAAAGTGGGAGGAGCAATCCTGGTTTCATATTGCTGCCTTCTACTCTCCCTCTGGTACCAACTAAGGGAAGACCTATTGAAAAATTAATGCCAAACAGCAACGATTAATTGCATATTTGTGTAGTCAATTTTTAAAATTATTTGCTTCAGTGGAGGGTAGTCTTGGTAGGATGTAGAAAATCACTGGTGTATGCTCTAGTTTGGACCATTCACCTTTTAAGATTTAGATTTACTTCAGTGGAAGGCAGTTCTGATGGTTGTCCCATCTCTATGAGGAGTTTGAGGAAACAGGTCAAGAATCCCTTTAATTAGCTTTAAATCAGGGAACTCGAATATATATTATGTTTAGTTATTATGAAGGCGGGTTGGAGGTGGCATGAAATGATGTCTAATATTTATAGTATGTCAGGTAGACCACAGGAGGTAAAGACTGATGAGAATCGACCACGCCCCACCCCCGACTTTGTCCTGTTGGTCTTGCCCAGGGTGCAGACGTTGGGAAGCTGGTGCACAGAGTGGGCAAAGTGCAGGGCAGCCTTCCCCATGCCCTTGTCCCTCCTGGCAGGGCAAGTGGTGTCCTGCCAGAGTTGAGAAAGAAACAGTTCTTGCTGCACATCTTCTGTGGGTGCACATCACTGTCGTGAAGGAATTTCCACTTACCACTTCACAGGTCCTACTTGAGGGATTGCTTTTAGACTTTGGGGCCCCCTCATCCTTGAACAAACTCAGCATCTCCATTTAGAAGAGAAAGCAGTCGGCACTTAGGTCTCTGCCTCCCAGTTAAACCTACATTCCTGGAGGGTGTTTTCTTGAAACCACTAAGTGAAATAGCTGTCATTATAGATAGTGTGGGGGTGAGGCAACTGGGGCCCTCATAATTTCATAGGAAAAGTAGTAGAAATCTGAGACTTGAATTCAGATTTGGACTTTCTTCCACTTGACTCTAGGCTGAAAAAAAAATTTTTTTTTGACGGTTGCTGTAATCTCACAGAATACTGAAGCCATTTTAGAAAGCTCATTTGTAAATGTGATTTACTAATTTATTGTGTCTCCCCTCCCCAAAAAAATAAGTAAAAAGAAAATACCTTGACATTATTTTCCACTAGATATATAATACATGTTTTTAATTTTCCTTTATAACTCCAATAAGAGATTTGCTGCATGCATAATGGATTCTTTTGATAAAGACATGCTTACTGAAATTTCTCCTCTATTAATGTGTAACACAAAATACATAGTTTTTTTTAAATACATAGTTTTTTTAATGGATACTTTACTGATTCCTGATACTTGATGTGTGAAATAAATCATAATTCTGAGCTATTTACTTAGGATTATATATTTTATTACCAAAAGCATGTCAAGATGCCATTTTAAGCAGATATATTAAGATAGTGATTTTGAGATCCTGGGGCAAAAGACAAAAGGAAACTATATTTTGAGACTAATATTTAAAGTATTCAATAATTGATTATACTATAGTGATTTTTAAAAAATGACCTCTGTTAATGTGTCAGTATTATGGAAATTTAAATAGAATACATAAAAGAATATGGTATTTTTTTCCAAAATTACACATGAACTGATACAATTTTCTTTCAAATAATTACTGTTTGTATTTGAAGTAGAGCCATAGACTGCTCAAAAATGGTGTTTGGCAGATTTGGCTTTTGCCTGTTTATATAAAGGAAGTAAAAATGAAGACATTCTTAAAGTAGTAGATCAGAGGAAATGAATAGTGTTTGAATTTGGCATTCTTTGTTGGGGCATGTGGACTTTAAAAGAAACTTAACAAAGGATCTGAGGGGGTAAAATTAATTCAGAACCACACAGTCTCATTAGACACAACTTTGGCCAATCTGTGTTTTCCTTTTTAATTTTTATATTATGATCAATGGATTCCCTTCCATATTATCATTAATATTTATATTCTTCCTTGATCCTGAAAGACTTGGCTAGCTTCCCTGCCTTCTCATGCTTTGCTGTGTGTAGTGTCATCGTGGAGCCATTATTATCATTGCTACAAAGAGACACCTGTAGGATGATGACTGAGCAGAAAGAACTGAGGCTGTGGTGGCTGAGTTCTTAAACCAGAAATGCAAGGGCATTTTATCAATTTTGTTCAACATTACAGACATTTTCGATCCCAAACTACAGTTTTTTTCCTAACCATAGAAGCAATAAAGCAAATGCCCTCAGTTAAAGATATTAAGAGAAGAAAGTTTCTGGAGAGGGGAAGAGGCCTCACGTCACTTTCCAGTTCCATCCTTGTGCTGCTCTGTCACTGTCAGCACCAGCGCAGATGTAAATGGGGTCTTGTCTCTGTGGAGACCTGGCTGCCCATGAGACTGTATTCAATAGGTATTTAGCACTTAGAAAGACTGATCATGAATGACTTTACTCAACACGTTGTTGTTGTTGTTTTTTTTTTTTTTTTTTTGGTACCAGGAATTGAACCCAGAGGTGCTTAACTATTGAGCCACATCCCCAACCCTTTTTATTTCTTATTTTAAGACAGGATCTCGCTGAGTTTCTTTGGGCCTTGCTAAGTTGCTGAGACTGGCTTTGAACATATGAGCCTCCTGACTTAATCTCCCCAGCCACTGTACCCAGCTTCAACACATGACTATTTTGAGTGCCTACTAATGTCTTGAAAATTTTTCTTTCCTACTTGGGGTAACCTAAGATGTTACTAGTGTGTGTTGTAAAGTTATATAAACTAAACTCTATTTAACTTGTTTGAAATAATTTTTAAAAATTGATACAGGAAAATTAACTGTGCAGAAGTCACTTCCTATATTCTGAGCCCTTAGATATTTGATGATATGATGATGAACTCATGATGTTATTCCTTTGTGCTGTTGCTGTTTTTGGTAAAAGTCAAACCAGTATAAAAAGCTACATAGATAGAATTTGTTTTTCTGAACTCTTTTCATAAAATGATTTGATGCTTGCCAGGAGTTACAGAAGAGAATGTTTAAAATTATTTTGTCTGCTGGTCCTCCTGCCCTCGGTTTTATGTCCCAAGGCTTCACACATTTCTGTTTGCTAGCAGGATTGTCTCTGGTGCTTTTTATGAAAATATTGATAGGGGACTGTTGGTCCCAAAGAAGGGCAGGTGCACAGGTGTACAAATACCTTCTTCTCAAATACAGCTGCAAATAAACAACTGCTCTTCACATATGAACTTCAAATAGAAAAGTCTGAACTGCCTGGGTAACTTGTGGATTTGCCTCAGTGGTCAGCAACTGAGTCATTTTTTTTTCCCAGTTGAAAAACGTATTGGTGAAGTGTACTCAGCAACCCCAAGGAATGAAACATTGCTATGTGCAACAACATGGATGAATCTTAAAATATACTGAGTGAAAGAAGGTTGACAAAAGACCATTGCATTCTGTATGATTCCCTTTTTAATGAGATTCTGGGGAATGCCAGCTTGGCTATAGCAACAGAAGAGATCCATGGTTGCTTGGGGGTTTGGGAGGCCTGGAGAATATGTGTGGTCTGTGACTGGGTGGGAAGAATTTCCAAGGGGCACAAGGAAAACTTTTGAGGGTGACGGTTATGGGCGTTATCCTGAGTATGGTGACAGTTTTATGGGTGTATATGTTTATCAACATTTATCAAATTGTGTATTTTCTACATGTCCAATTTAATTTTTGTCTATTATGCTGCACATATAATAAAGGGGAATATTTTACCATTCTAAACTAAAACATTTTCCATAGACAACAGGTAGCTGGGAAAATAAGTGCAACTAAAACAAAGAGAATAGAATCTACCTTTGGAATTCGGGGCATAGGAAAGACCTATGTTTCATAATTCTACTCCCATCTGATTTTTGATTCATAGGTATAGAGAGTTATTTTTTAATTGTTAAGGTTGGGGTTTTGGAAGTAGACAGACCTGGACTTAGACAGTCGTCTGCTATTTGTGTGACTTTGGGTGAGAGACTTGACCTCTCTAATTTTCCCCCCTATCTGTGAAATGGGATGGTAGAGACATAATACATGCTGAATAGATAGAAGCAATTTTGTTATTATTTTTATTCACTTTACCTTCTGATTTCCACAAAATAATCTGGAGTGAGAACATAATGATATTGTATATTCATATGGGGGTATTTTTCCTTTGAAAACCAGATCCTTTACCATGGCCTTAGTGTTGCCTGAAAAAGAAAGATGCTGCCACTCTGGGCAAGGAACACAAATGATTTGTAAATGCCCACTCTCTGTGTTCTGGAACGTGGACATGGAGCTGTGGCAAGGTGATCTCTCACTGGTTTTTCAGCATTTAAGTGACCTCTGATCTTTGCAGGCTTTCACTGTTTTGAGTGCATTAGTTTGTTCTTTTATTAAATAATAAAATTATTGCTAATAATAATACCATTGCAGATGCTAGCCAGAGAAAGGATTAGATCCCGGAATAATTTCCTGAAACTATCAGAGAAAGGGCTAGGTGGCAGTTGGAAATAGGTCCCGTGGACCGGAACTATGAACATTTTTTTATAATGAAAACTTGGGGGAGGAATGCATGTGCCATTTACTTTTATCTTGCATTGTTTATAGATAAGAGGGGTGGGTTATGCCAAGGGGCAACTTCGGGAGGGTAGGGCAGTCTATAGGAAGAAGTAACCATTGCTTCTTGATGGGGGTGGGTGGCACTGAGAGTCCAGAAAGTTTATACTAACAGTGCCGGGGTCCAGGAGCCCTGCTGGTTGGCCATGGTGGAATTTTAAGTCAAAGCTTTAGCATACATTTAGGCAAGTAGAAGAGTCTTTTTTTGGTTTCACCTGCAACTGTTAACTGATTAACTTCTCTTATCTCTGCCCCTACTCCCATCCTTTGGCCCTTGTAAGTAAGTATAGGATATCTCATAATTTTTCTCATATCAGTGGGTGTGCATGTGTGGATGATAATCTAGCAAAAATGTAGTTGTTTTAAAAATTCTGAAACAGTGTCATTTTCATTTCTAGAAACTAAGAGAATCATCTGCTTTCTCCTGATCTGGACTTAATTTTTTCATTTGCCAGGTGGTTGCCAGAAATTGACAGATTTGGTTTTACAGGGTCCTGGAACTACACAGAGTGCTTTTCATATCTGGAAAGACATGCCAGTTTTTCACAAGTTATAAGATTTATTGTCTCGCCCAAATACGTTGCAAATTAGTTTGTTTGCTATTTATTTTACTCAGAATGTAGTAATTGGTGTCATTTGCTGAAGGGCAGATTTGATCATTGGAAAGGGTAGACTGCCTGCTAACGCTGTTTCTTTTTTCTTTGGCATCTCTGCAGGGTTGGAGATACGATGGGTGGAGTGCTACTTTCCTTTTACTCATCCTTCCTTTGAGATGGAGATCAACTTTCACGGAGAATGGCTAGAAGTTCTTGGCTGTGGGGTGATGGAACAGCAACTGGTCAATTCAGGTAGAAGAGAATCTCACGTTTACTGAAAGACTCTCTAAAGGAAACTTCTGTCCTCATGTAACCTCGTAGTTATTTGCAGTCATGTCCATATTTCTCCATTGCGGTCTTTCTCTCCTTGGTGCCCGCTAGACTTATATGACACCAACTTTCTCACATCTCATTTTGCAGAGACTTCTTTGGAGATCTTCCTTGTTAGCACTTGGCTGCTGGATTTATACTTTGATTTTGTGTTTGTTGATATGTTGCTTTCTAATTGCCCCAGAGGCATTTGATGCATGACACAAGTGAGCAGTTTGTCTTCTAAACTCACTTCCAAGCCCATGTGTAAGCAGTAAGTACTAAATGGAGATTGTCCTGGGATCCCTTTTCCCTGCTTCTGTGGAAGGACATTTGTTGTGTGACCTTTGAGGGTAGTTCTGGCTCCAGATTGGTTCATGGGACCTTTTGCAGTGGAACAGAGAAGTCTTCCTGGGTGACTAAGAAATATGGGTAGATCATGGTTAAAGATGGGGTAATCTGGTCATGGAGTTAGTGGATGAGTTGAGACAGGGTGGCATGAAATATGGGAATTTGTGTTGCTGGGAAACTGGATGTCTGGCCATCCCTTCTTACTCTTGTTATGTTATGATTTGGATGTGAGGTGTTCCCCAAAAACTCACATATGAGACAATGCAAGAAAGTTCAGGGAAGAAGTGATTGGGTTATGAGAGACTTAACCTAATCAGTGAATTAATAACCTGAGGGGATTAACTGAGTGGTAACTGAAGGCAGATGGGGTGTGGCTGGAGGAGGGGGGCATTGCAGTGTGGCTTTGGTGTGTATATTTGTATCTGGCAAGTGGAGCACTCTCTCTCTCTCTCTGCTTCCTGATGATGTGAGCTGCTTTCCTCTGCCACACTCTTCTTCCTTGATGTTGTTCAGCCTCACCTTGAGCCCTGAGGAATGGAGCTGCTGTCTATGGATTGAGACCTCTGAAACCATGAGCCCCTAAATAGACTTTTCCTCTTCTAAAATTGTTCTGTCATATCTTTTAGTCACAGCAGCGAAAAAGCTGACTAAAACATGTTACCAAGCGAGGCCCATTTTGCCCGCTGCACAGAATACTAATCACTGAAATGACAAGTTTGGCAAAAGAGAGTTTTTTCATGAGGTGCTGATGCTGAGAAAGTGGGAGCCCCAAGTCTCAAATCCACCTCACTGTGGATAGGTCTCAGAGGTATTTATGGGACAAAGATGCAGGATGGTTTGAGGTGTTGGGGAAGGTGACTGGAGGCAAGGAAAGATTAATCAGTTGGTTACAAGTATATGGTTAAACTTTGTGACTTCTCAGAAGATGCACATTCAGAAAATGTCAGTGTTAGCATGATCTGCAGTTGGGGTTTTTGGCCCTCTGAAGTCAAAAGGTTAGCATCCATCAGACAACTGTTGTAGGCCCTAGTAAATTGTTGGTGATTTTAGCTGGTTTGAGAGAGATAAAAGCAGCTTCACATTCCTGAGAAAACTGCTTAAACAATTGTTACCATAGTGACCATCCATCAGAGGTATTACGGATAGCAAAGCTGATGGGAATATACTGCTTAGCTATGTGACCTCTAAAATTGGTCATCAAAGCAAGTACCTAAAAGCAAGTGGTACTAGGGGGTTTACTCAGATTGTTCCTTGGTTTCACTCTTAGGTCTCCTCCATCTCAGCGGCCTGGATTTAATAGGCTCCCAGATTCTTCTCCTTTCTAGTAAGAAGGGTGGTGGAAAGCCCGGCAGAGGGCCAAATGCTTCACAGACAGGTTTCGAATATTTGAAGGGCCATCCTAGAGGAGAGGGATGACCAAAGGCAAAATTGGGGCCTATAAGAATCCTGAGCCAGCTCTTGGGTAAACCCAGGGATTTTGTTACAGCTCTCTTAATTAATAGCTGTGTGTCTTCAGGCAAGTTACTTATTACCTATGATCCTTGGTTTTATCATAGTTAAAATGGACACAATCACCCCATCCTCAAAGTTACATTAATGAAGATTAATTGAGATGATATTTATAATGTGTTTGTTAGCAAAGGGTCTAGCACACAGCATACATTCAGTCGAAATTAATTGCTGATGTTGTAATATTTTAAGATATTCTCTTGGGTACGGCTATTTATCAACAGGAAATACTTTAAAAAAGTATATCTTGCATGCTATAAATCAGTTTCTAAGTGGAACTAGTTACCTCTTTGATCTATACCCATCTCTGTATTTGTGATTCTAGATTGAGTTATTGGTTTTAGAGGGAAAAGAAAGAGTAATAAAAAAACTGAAAGATAAGGAAAATCAGCGTGTAGATGTGTGTGCATATCAGTAGAAAACACAAAATACTGGGACCAACATTTATTCTGTCCTTGAGTAGGAGCTGACTTCAAATACCCCTGTGATCTTTTGTTTTTTAGACAAAAGATTTGAAGGAATCAGAGACTTCTTCTAGAAGTGCCTATTGTCAGGAGGCCAGGGCTAAGAAAGCCAGTATGGGGGATCAGCTTACTATCAGTTTTCATTTGGAATTATGCTTTTTTATATTTCCTTCATGGTTTGTATGAGGTCTATTCACACAATAATTTGCTAAATATAGTTACCTGAAACAAATTTCCAAGTCATTTTTGAACATTAATGAGACTGCCATTCTACAATTAGATCAGCCCTGTTAGATATTCTTGAAGGGAATGGCAAAGTTAAAAAAGACACCTAAGATGCAAATGTGATTCACAGTGTTGGTAGGATGTGCTTCAAGTTGTTGGGAAAGTGTATGTATAAAATTTAAATATCTTGCTATGGAAGGAGAATAAAGAAATGGAAGAGGAGACTTTTATAAAAGAAACTCTGTGTAGGTTTGCTATTTGAACTTGAAGCTATTATGACAACATTCTGCTCTGTGTTCTTAGACGTGAATGTGTTTTGACTTCTCTAGTGAAAGATTTTAAATGATGTGCCTGGCACTCTAACTACAGACATTATTTGCAAGTACAGTTGGTTTTCTGTTTTCTGAGTTCCTAGAGCCTGAAGAAAGACTGGCTACCTATATACCATCCCTCTAGTTCAGATTTTTCTCCTACATTTTCTTTCTTCTCCTTTTCTCCTTTCTCCATTCTTTTGACTTCCTTTCCTCCTCCTCATTCCCTTCTCTTTTTAAAAGAGAACTTCTAAACAACAAACTGATGGTTATAGATTCTCCTTTATGGTTCTTATTTCTATGAGGTCAAGTACTGAAATGCAGAAACTGAAGAAACCATTGATGGAACAATGGTAGTAGTAGACATAATTTGAGCCTTTCCTGTATGCCATCATCTCAAAAAGCATGCTTTTTATGCTTTCCATTTCACCTTGATTAGAGGACTCTGAGGTGGATGCTGTTGTTACCCCCATTTTTCCAAGCCTGAGAAAAGTGATCTGGATCAAATGGCTAGATTGCTATCGCAACTTCCCCAAGACTTTCTGATAACAGTTAACCATGATACGATGCAACCCAAATTGTGGATTGCATGACTAAAATTTATTTCTGTTAAGTTGTTTGAACTAACATAGATTGAAGAACTGAAACAGTAAAGCAAACAACAAACAAAACTTCACTTGTTCTGTAAGTTGTTACCTCTGAAGAAGGGCTCGGCCACCTGTGTCACCTTCTGTGAAAGAATGCATTTAATTAGAGCATGAAGTTAGACTGCTCACTTAAACAGAGCCAACATTTTCTCACACACTGAAGTTGACTGTGGCATATATGTGTTTTCATGAGTGGAATGAGACTTCTTCTAAGGGCTTGTGGAATCTTGCTTTATTTCTTCTTCCTTAAGTTACAGAATCTACACCATCACTTTCAGACTCCTTAGAGTTAGTAATTGTGATGAGTGGTGATCATTTTCTTGATAATTTGGTTGTGTTTTTCCTCAGAAAGGTATTATGAGGACAGTACTGAGCCTTGTCCCCAAATACTACACACTTGTTTCTCACTGGGCTGACTCAGGCTGCTGCTGCCTTTTCATATGGTATGTGGAGCACAAATAACTAAAGCTATCCCCAGTGATGACTGTGGGCTGTACTTGTGCCAGGAAGGAATTTACCACTTATTGAGCCCCTGTGATGTTTAGAAGATTGTACGTAGGCCAAGGGGGAGAAAAAGCTGTGTAGTAGAAAATAACTTACAAAATGAATCTAGCTCCTTACCACCTCATTAAAATTTCAAAATTGACTTTTTTGGGAAACATGCGTGAAAAGTTTCCAGCTTTAAACAGTCATTAGTTGTTCATTCATCAGATATTTTTTAAAGTCCTCCTAAGGCTAAAGAAAATAAAAATCAGTGGGCAGAGTGGCAGGGCTGGGGAGGGATTAGAGAAGATTGTGCCAGGACTTTGTGCTAATTACATTCAGCCTAGGGTATAGTCAGTACAGGTCCTTGTAATATGCACCTCAAAATAAGTTAATTTCCTCTTCACAAAGTTATTTGCTTTGTCTTGCTTGGTTGCCCAGTTGGCATATACAACACTGCATTTCCTTTATGAGCGTGAATCTATTTCCAATTTAGTCTTTTCTTTGATATCTGCTCTCACTAACTTCTACATGCATATATATGGTTTAGTATTATTAATCTAAGATGGTAGACTTTCAAATGGCAAGGGCCAAGCCTGAACCAAGGCATGGTTAGATTCAAGTAGGTGTGTTCTTTATATATTTATCATCTTTGTGTGGAAGGCAATATGCTATACACAGAGGAAGCTACAAAAATCGATGTCTTTTGCCTGTGAAAACTTACAAAGATGGTAGGCACTAGTATAGTTTAGATCTGGAATCCCCTCAAACTTTGTGTATTTAAGGTTTGGTCCTTAGCTTGGTGCTTTTGGGAGGTGGTAAAACCACTAAGAGGTGAAACCTGGTGGAAGTAAGTTAGATAATTGGGGGCATGCCCCTGAAGAGAATATTTGGACCCTGGCCCCTTCTTGTTTCTGTCTTTCTGCTTCCTGGTCATTGTGTTTGTGAGTAACTTCCTCTATCACATGCTCCGGTCAAGACTGTCTTACGATAGGCCCAAAGACAATGGATCAACCCACTATAGACTGAAACCTGCAAAACTGGGAGCCCAAATAAACCTTTTGTTTTAGAAGTTGATTATCTTGGGTATTTTGTGACAGTAATGGAAAACTGACAAACACAGTTGGTAAGATTATATCAATTGTACCTGTAAGTTCCAGTTTTGAGAAAAGGGGCATAAATTGTCAGTTGAATTAGTAGAGGCTTCATAGAGGGGAGGTGACCTTTGAATTGGGCCTTAAATAGTGATTTTCAGATATGTGATTAGTAATCACTTGGAGAGCTTATTTAACTTTTCTGCTCTTAGAATATCAGAGTCTGTAGGTCTCACATGGGACCTGGGATGTACGGTCTAAACAAGTACCCTAGATAATTCTTGTGAATAACCCACACTCAGATAAGGCTTTAACCTAAATGCCTTTTGTCTTTAGGACAGGTTGAATATTTTCCCCAATTTTACTGTGGTGTCGTTAAGGTATAATGAAATGCACATTTTAAAAGTACATAATTTGATCCATTTTGACATTTTTATATTCCTGTGAAGCCATCACCACAATGTTCACCATAATGAATGTTTTTATCACACTTCACTGTTTCCTTGTGTTCTTTTTGCATTCTGCCACTCCTTCCAGCCTATCTTCAGGCTGGTATACCTGTTGTCATTTTAGATGAGTTTTTTTTTTCTTGTGTATCACACAAATTAAATTGTTGTATGTACCAGTTCATTACTTTTTATTTGAGTGCTATTCCACTGTATTGACATACCCCAATTTGTTTATCCATTCATTTGTTGATGGACTTTTGGGTTGTTTCCAGTTTGGGGCTATTCAGTGTGAAAGTGCTATAAATATTTGTATGAAATCCTTTGCAAGGGTATGTTTGCATTTCTCTTGAGAAGAAACCTATGAGTCAAATGTTCTGTAAATGTCAATTATATCAAAGTAATTGCCTAGTGTTGTTCAGCTCTTCTGTGTCTACTGATTTTTTTTTTTTGCTCTCAGTATTCGTCAGCTGCTAGAAAAGTATTTTTTACTATGATTATGGAGTTGTCTGTTTTGCCCTTTTATTCTGTCAGTTTTTCTTCATGTTTTTTTGAAGCTATATTATTAGGTGCATACCTTTTTATAGCTGTTATGCTTTTCTGGAAGAATTGCTCCTTTTATCTTCATGAAATCTATCTTTATATTTGATTCTCTTTTTCTTGACGTTTGGTTTATTTACATTAAAATATCAATTTCAGCCTTTTTTTCTTCCCTCCCTAGTTACAGTTACATATGTTATGTCAGCATACATTGAAAAGCTCATCAAGTGTTACACTTCTTTCTTTAAATAGTTCTATGCATTTTGAAGTACTTAAGGTCGAAATAGAATTTTTTTTTTTGTTTTCATATGGTTATTTACCATTTTTCTTGCTCTTTTTCACTTTCAATGATTCTTGCTTTCTTCTAGTATTTTTCCCCTTTGGTATGAAAAATTTTGGTTGTTATTTTCCTATAAACCCTGTGTGCTGGCGATGAATTCATTAGTAATCCTTTTTTTGAGCATGTCTTTATTTCCTCTTTATCATGAAGGATATTTTTATTGACTGCAGAATTATGGATTGATGCATTTTTCCCTCTTAGTTATTTAATGATGTTTTTCATTGTCTTCTGTCTCTATGATTTTTGAAGGAAGAAAACAATTCTTTTTATCATTGTTCACCTCTGTATACTTATTGTCTTTTTGTAGTTACTTTCAGGATTTTTTTTTTCTCTATGGTTTCAACAGTGTGATTTTGATATTTCTAGGTATGGTTTTCTTTGAGTTTCTTTAGTATTCATATTAAATCTTTGATTTTGCTCTAGGAAGATCCTGAGATTTTTATTCACACCCTCCCCCCTTCATCTTTTACTGTGTTTTTCAGACTGGGTAGTTTCTGTGGATCCATATTCATGTTTTTCCTTCTGTCGTCTTTTGTCTCCATTCTACTGCCTTGTAAGTTTCCTTTTTAAAAGAATATTTAAATCTATCAGTATAAAGTATACTCAACAGCAAAATTTACAATAACCTAAAAAGTCCTAACAGTGTAGAGGTAAATGTACCACTAATGACTTCTCTAAAATAAGTTTCTTACTTTAGATCTTTCTTGTTTGTTTTAAAAATGGTATTTGGTTTAGTTTCACAGTTTCTAGTTTTCATTGCTATCAAGCATATTTTTCTTTACTTAGAGCAAAATTAAATAGTTGCTTTAAAGAATCTGATAATTTCAACAAGTGAGTTTTTGACTTCTGTGAAAAGTTGATCACATTGTCCTGATTCTTTGTCAAAAATTTTTGTATTGCATGCTGGATCTTGTAGATGGTGAGTTGGATACACACTGGGTCCTGTTGTAATCCTGTGGTTGCTACTGATGTGTTAATAGGTGAGCAACCTGGTGAGGTTCAGGCCTTGCCTTCCATGGGCAGCAAATCAGATTGCACTGGTAGGAGTTTGCTGCTCTGATTCGTGTCCATCCTGCATGTGGGTGCTCTGGGGGTTGGTTTGAAACTTGTGGCTGTGGCTCGTCTTAGTTTAGTTTTTTAAACATGGGCTGGTTTGAGTCTTGCTGTGCATGTCGTTCAGAGGGAGGTTGATACAGATAGAACTGGGGCCTCTCCTTCTGGACTCTGTTCACTCTAGGATTTTTCCCTTCACTCTCCAGCTCTTACGAAGCACTTTACCCTGTATATAGGGAAACAGGCTTCTCTTTGAGGTTTAGTTGCCTGTGATGTGACCCACTTTTGGGGCAAAAACCATGTAAGGGAAAAAAAAAATCCCAAACACAACAAAACAGAAAATTCACCCTGTGGTATACCTCTCCAGGTTTTGACTCTCCTTCATAATTTTCCTATTTGCTTACTTTCCAGAGTCCTCTACTTACTGTTTGTGTGCTTGCCCAGAGCTTTTAGTTATAACCATAGGGAGGCTTATGCCCCAGAATAGGATCAAAGTATAAGATGCATTGTGAAGAAGGTGAGAGGACAGCTGCACGATGCAAGCAGGTGCTCCTGGGAACGTGGTTGTGTCGGTGCCGCTTGTCTATTGAATCTCTCAACCTTATTAATCAGAATTAATCCTCCTGCAGTTTTGAGGCAAACAAGTTGAGGCTGTCTAAGACCTGTCAGCCGCCAGGTCCCTCCTCCCTCCCCACCACCTCTCCTTTTCTCCCACAGTCCTCCCTTTCCTCCCTTTCTCCAAGTCAGTCCTGGCCCTTGCTTTGCCCTTCTAAAAAAGCAAACACGTATGTCAGCCTTGTGTGTAGGTTCTGTCTCGTAGTTCTTCCTTGTGACATATTTTCAAGCTGTTGGAATACAGATGTCTTTTCAAATATTGAAAATTTGTCCTTTTTCCTCTTCCCAATGGATAATAGACTAATTTCCAATATGAAAGTAATCTCAATAATTAAAAATTATTATATCAAACTTATAAAATGATATTCTTGATTGTGTAGAAATCATATATATTTTAAAAAACAGGATCATACTTTGAACTATTTTATTATTTTTTACAGTGGATGTAACATGATTGTGCTCTCATCTTACCAGATATCCGTCTACATTATTGTTGTTAATGGCCACGTAACCATCTTGCTGACCACTCCCATGTTGGTGGGTTGTTGACATAAAGTCTAGAAAGACGAGCACTTACCTTAGTATTTCCATGGGATAAGCTTATTAAAGTGGAATTATGGCCATATGCATCATAGAAATATGATGCACTCTGGGAAAAATTACCTGCAACATTTGGAAGTACTTCTTTTTCCACAGTCTCATGAGCAACACTGAACATCTTCAGTCCCTACTCTACATTTAACAGGAGTGACATTTTGTACTGGTGTTGTTTTATTTTTTTTCTGGTCACTAGTTTAGTTGAACATGTTTCCAGAAGTTTTTGGTTCTGTCTGCTTTCTAATACACTTGAAAGTATACTAGGATATATTCTGCGTGTTTTCTTTGTATTCTTCCTCCCCAAATGCTAAACTCCCTGTCATCTCTGTTGAAGTCCCCCATGTATCCCTTCTGGCAATATCTTCCCTCTTTCCTTCCTCATCACACACCTGTGAAGAGTCTCTATTTTGAATTTTGTCATTATCTTGAATTTCATTATAGTTTTACTGGTTATATTATAAAACAAGTTAACTTTTATCTGCTTGTATTTTTTTTATTTTTTTTTATTTTTCTATTTGCTGCTTGTGTATTTTTTAACAAATGGAATCACACTGTTGGCAATTTGTAACTTTTATTTTTCACGTGATTATGAAATCATTCAGTTCATTTGTTTTTCAGTACTTAAATTCTGTTGGATAAATGAATTTATCCAACAGAATGAATGTAGTTTATTCCTACATTCTTTAGGAATTATTTAATTGTTTCCAATTTATCTGCTCCTGCTGAGCATTTTTGTACATCTAGACTCATAGATGTAAGATTTTCTCTGAGGTATATTTTAGCTAGCAGTAGAATTGCTAAGTCAGTACCTCTGAGTGAGCATCTATAGCTTTATTGGATATCACCAAATTGTTTCCCAAAGTTCCATTCCTTATTGACACTGCTGTGAACCTCTCTGTTAAAGTTCTCATTGTGTATGTTGTTTTGCACGCTTGACCTTGTTCAACTTGTTTTTGCCATTCTGCAGTTTTTATTTGTTTTTGCCTGATTTTTCTTGAGGTCAAACACATTCTTAGGTATTTCATTTGGCATTTATAGTTTTTCTTTAGTTAGTTCATTTTCTATTAGGGCTCATTTTTCTGTTTCTTTTTTTTAACTAATTGGTGGGAATCTACATTTATATTAGATATTAATTATTTGTCATTTCTATGAATTATAATTATATGCTTCAGGTTTGTGGCTTTTCTTTTTAAGTCACTTTTTCATAAAAGAAAAAATATTCTCTCTTGTATAGCTATAGATTTCTTTATATCATATCATTCTCCCAAAAAGGCACTTTGTCAGGAAATATGAGTGGGTGTAAGTTGACAAGTTCGTGAAGATAACCCTCTGCTTGTCATGCTTCATTCTGGTAGTTTAAGTCTCTGATGCTATTGCTACATCATTCATATTTTCAGCATTGGGATTCTAAATATTTAATGACTTTCAGGCATCTACGCTCTCCTAGTGTTCTGTCAGATTTGGTCCCCACCCTATATGACAGTTTCTCTTGACTGGGAAGGTATATTCTAGGATGCACTTGTTTGACTAGGAAATGTAGCTTGGAGCTTGCTTGGGGACCCCAATTATACTGTTTTCACAAAGTTGGATTTATTCCTGCTGTATTTTTTAGTTCTCCCTAATCCTGCTTCTAATCCATGTCACTCCTCAAATATTTCTATTCCTGTAATAAATGGGTTTAGCAACTAGATTGAAGTTGTGGTGTGTGTGTGTCTACTGTGCTGATGTTTTTTACAGCTGTTAGGGTATGTGTTGCATACTGTTGACAGCATAATTTTTGGAAAGCACAGAGATTCTACCTTCTGAGAAGAATGTTCTTTTCAAAGTTCAAAGTTTTGTATATTTGGCACTGTATAAAGTAATTTCCATTTAATTTTCCAGTCTGTCTCCATTGGGAGGAAGCTGTTCTTTTTCCTTTTATACCCAGCATACCTGAAAGTGTGACCCCAATGACACAATCCAGCTATTGGCTTTTGATATTCTGCAGTTGGTGAGGTAGATTGTGAGTGTCCAAGTAAGAGGTATGCATGTTTGGCCAGTCTGTATTGCTGAAAATGGTCATTTCTTTCATTAGGCTCCATTGTTTTTCCCAGTTCTTCACTTTTCCCTTTCCATGACTTTGAAGTGCTTTCTGCTGTGGGAGGATTTTACTTCTCTGCCCTGTTGATGTGGGGCTTGGTCCTGTGACTCTTTGGCTAATGGGATATTAGCAGATGTGATCTGTAGTGAGGCTTGAAATCTGTAGTTGGCAGTGATTTTGCCTTTTTTCACTTCTTCATGAGACGAAGAAGCCCTGTGTCACCTGCTGGTTTCAGTACTGAGAGAAGCATGTGGAGTGCTCCTGACCCAGCCCCCAGCCTGAAACCCAGCCAGGCTGAAGCAGCTGGGTCCCAACTCCACAGATGCTGGGTGGTTGTTGCAGCCACTGAGGTTTGGTAGTGGTTGCTGATCAGCTGTAGCTGACTGATAAAATGCATGTTGTGGTTGTCATGTATCTACTTTCTCACCTTTACCAAGGGCTTGTAGTATACTTGAGATTCTCTTCTTTGGTATCATTTCACAGAAAATTCTGGTGAATTCACTCACTTATTTCAGGTATTTCCTCTACTTCTCTGGGAAGTGTGGCTGAAGAAAGCTTGACTTTTTTTTACTTCTCTCTCTGGATAGAGGCCATTGTGATAGTTCTCAGAGTATATCAGAATGGTATGTGGTCCCATAAACCAGTCAGGAATTAGGGTAGGGTTTTTCTGGAAAACCCCCCCACCCCCTGCTTGGGGGTTTTTGAAATGCTACTGACACATGGAAGTTCATGTGTGTATCTCTGTGTGTGTGTGTTTGTATGTCCATGTGCGTGGATATGTGTGGGTGCTAGGGTTTGGATAAGCATGCCCTAAAGACCAGTGTGTTTAAAGGCTTCGTTCCCAGCCCACTGTGCTATTGGGAGGTGGAGGAACCTTTACAGGATAGAGCCTTGTGGGAGGTTTTCTGGCCATCGGGGGCTTGCCCTTGAAGGGTGTTGGGACCTCCCCCTTTGGTCTTTATTTTCACTTCCTGGTTTCCATGAGGTGAGAAGGTTCCTCTGCCTTGTACTCTGCCCTAAAACTTTGGGACCAAAACTAATCATGCCTGGAACCTACTTGCTGTGAACCAGAGTAAACCTTTCCTCTTTTAAAGTTGATTATTGTTGGTATTTGTTTTGATAAAGGAAAGCTAACTAACATATTGTATTTCCAATATAAACTTTCTAAGGTTTTAGTGTCAGGTGTCTAAATTTAACCCATATCAGGTAGATTCTGGACTCACTAGAATGTAACCCCATTGGATGGGGATTTTGGGGGGTTTGATCATTCTTGTGTTTCCAGTTCCTAGAACAAAGCCTCATATATATGGTACTCAGTACACATGATCCAGAATAAGTGGGTGTATCCTGATCAGACTCCCCGCCCCTCACCCCCCTGCTGCGTGCTTCTAGTGTTTCTTCTTCCTGCAGACTCACAGAAACAGTAAAATATAAAGGAACTGACCTAATTTTCTGTGCTGGCACTGACTGTTTCTGCCCTCAGCTGTTCTGCAATTCCTAGTTAACAAAGCTGGTAAAGTGGGAAGCACATGGGCCTTGAAGTGAAGATATAGTTCATAGGCCTGGCCATTGGCTGGGCTGGAGATCTTGGTCAAGTCCTGTGGGTCTCAGTTTATTCATCTGTAAAATGAGTGACCTGAAAGATAATTTTCAGATTTCTTTTTAATTCTCAAATCCTAGGCTTTGTTCTCATAAACAACCCAGAAATTTTTTAATATTAATCAAACCCACAGGGACTATGTTTTGTTTTATAGCATCACATGGAAAATTTCATACCAGCAGGATTTCGATATGTATAGTTGGTTAGTCAGGTTTTTTCCCTCCTTAAAAAATTCTCAGAGACACCCCCACTCACCCCTAAAAAGAAAGAAAAAGTGATGTTCATGTAATTGAATTTTACTTAAACTATTTATGGAACTCTTGCTTATGGGATCACTGTAGCTTTGCAAGCAGGTAGTGATGTGTTCCCAGTGGCTCAATTTTATTTTCTCCCCTGCAAAAAGGCAATTTAGAAGTTTAGGAATTATTTATGGTACTGTGGGGATAAACACAATCTGCTAAGTTATTTTTCTTGTGTCATTTTTTTCAAGGTTCATTTCTGTATTTTAGGCTGGAAGCAATGTCTTTCTGAAACGGCCACGTTTTTATGTCCATGGAAAAAATGAAGTAATGTCATTAGACATAATTTATGCCAGATTTTAAAATTGTGACTTTTAATTGGCATAGTTCAGGAATTGAATACTACTAGGTGTTGTGCATGCATACACACACGCACACACACATAGACACACACACACATAATAAGTGTGCAAAATGATAGGGTGAAAAAGGTGGAAGCTTTCTTTGCTACATAGCTTCTGAGTTAGGAAGAGGTAGATCCAGGTGAGAGTACAGAGCCATTCTCAAATGTATTGGACCACAGAACCCTTTCATGAAATAAACTCTTTTGTTGAGCATATCCCAGGAGAGGGAGATTACAGGAGTGCTCATCCACTGGCTTTGGGGTTGACAGAAAGAGGCTAAAAGATGTGTAATTTGGGAAAGTAATGACTACCTATAATGAGAAATTTTAAAATTTTACCGAGATGCATCTTCAGCGTAAGGCAAGCTGCTGACATCAGCACCCATAAAGAACACCTGTTTTGCTGGTTGCAGTGGTACATGCCTGTAATCTCAGTGTCTTGGGAGACTGAGGCAGGAGGATTACAAGTTCAAGGCCCTAAGCAACTTAGCTAGACCCTGTCTCAAAAAATAAAGATAGCTGGGGATATGGCTCAGTGGTTAAGCACCCCTGAGTTCAGTCTTAGGTACCAAAATAAATAAATAAATAAAATTAATAATAAATAAAGTTCAAGTTCTTATTTTTAAAAAAGACACGTATTTTCCTTTTTAGGCTGTCTTTGGAGCTCTGGGAATTGCAGATTCGTGGGCTTTGAAGGCATCAGGAAGGAGAAGTCCTCCAAATTCATTGTCGCATTTCAAACTTATGTTATTACATGCAGCTTTTCCTCTCACCTTTCATTCCTTCATCAGTCCTTTATTAAATGACTGTGTGACAGGCTCTGTGCCAGGTGCTGTGGATATGGGAGTGGTTTCTGCCTTTGAGGGAGTCATGGTCCAGTGCTAGAGACTGACAGGTCAGCAGCTGTGTCCAAGTTTCTGTGGTAACAGTTGACAGAGGAAACAGTTCCTCAAGAGTCTAAGGCTTCAGTTGGATGTCATACCTGAGCTTAGCATTAAAGGTCGAGTAGGTCAGATGACAGAGGAAAGGGGAATGTTTTGCTTGTGTACAGAGATGCAGGGAGTGGAGGGCTCTCAGTGTTTTCTGGGAAGACTGACTTGTATGGACTGCTGGAACACGCCAGGAGGCATGGGAAGCAGTCAGAATCTAAATAGGGTCTAGCTGGGTGTGATGGAGCATGGAGCCCACCTGTAATCCCAGCAACTCTGGAGACTGAGGTGGGAGGATTGTGAGTTCAAGGCCAGCCTGGGGAACTTAATGAGATGCTATCTCAAAATTAAAAATAAAATAAAGGGCTGGGAATGTAGCTCAGTGTTAAAGCACCCCTAGGTTCAGTTCCTACTACCATAGGTAGATAGATAATTCCTGGAGGGTGTGTAATGCAAAATAAAAGACCTTAAATCTTGGTCTTCTGGTAGTAGTGAGCCATTGAAAGATTGTAAGTAGAATGATGTGATTAGATTGATCTGTGGGAAACTGGCATTTGTGCACTGAATGGAAGAATTGCAGTTCAGAGGCTAGGAGACCATGTGAGCACTCTTAGAATCCACATGATGAGACCAGGAGCTGAAGCCATTGGGGGCGGGGGGACCAGATGACAGTGTCTTTTAGCCGTCATCACCAGGCTTTGTATGCAGTGTGACCATATTCTTGGCATAATGAAGGTATTGTTGATTGAGGGATCATTTAGTCTACTTGCAGGTTTCCTAATATACACAAGCTTTTAGAGATAATTTCAGCTTTCATCAGCCTTGTGAATTTCCTGAAATTACATATCATATACCTTTTGCATATATTTGTGTAGGGATATTTTTTAGGAGGGGAGCAGAGAATAGAGTAATGTTAGTTTCTGTTAGATTCTCTGATGGTCTTATGTTTTTAAAAATGTCCAGAAACTGTGGTATATATATATATACAATGGAATATTACTCAGCCATAAAGAATAATAAAATTATGGCATTTGTAGGCAAATGGATGAAATTGGAGAATGTCATGCTAAGTGAGATAAGCCAATCTCAAAAAACCAAAGGACAAATTATCTCACTGATAAGTGGATGATGACACATAATGGGGGCGGGAGGGGGGCAAGAATGCAAGAATGGAGGAAGGAGGGACTGTATAGAGGGAAAAGAGGGGTGGTAGGGGTGGGGGGGAAGGAAAAAATAACAGAATGAACCAAATACCATTACCCTATGTAAATGTATGATTACACAAATGGTATGCCTCTACTTCATGTACAGAGAAACAACATGTATCCCATTTGTTTACAATAAAAATAAATTTTAAAAAATGTCCAGAGCCATCAATCTAGACTACTATCCTTATTCTACTGATGAGAACTTAGAATTTTAGGACTGTCTCTGAGATAACCAAGTGAAGGACATGATTTGAGTATCACTGAGTAGATTCTGACTAATGAGACCGTCTACTTTAAGGGCTTTAATCAGAAAGTGCAGTCTGTAGGTGAACGCACTTGTAATGCATAAAAAGGCAAAACATCCATCTGATGTTTTGAGTAAAGGGTGGGGAGGCAGATAGGATCTGTTGGCAAGGTAGATGCTTTGCAGATGTCTTAGTCTATTCAGGGTTGTAATAGAATAATGAACACTGGGTAATGTGTAAAGAAAAGAGGTTTATTTGCCTTCCATTCTGGTGACTGGAAAGGCCGAACATGGTGCCACCATCTGTGTCACAACATGGCAGAGGACTGGAAGGAGAACTGGCTTTGTGTAGAAGGGGCACGGGGGGAACAGAAAAGCAAGAGAGTGGAAAAGGGCCAGTTTCCTCTTTTATAGCTTGCTCGTGTGGGAACTAGTCCCTCACAAGACCTGACCCACTCCTGCAAGGCAGCATCGGTGTGTTCATGAGGGTGATCAGCTGTGACCTCGTATCTTCTTTCCACTTGGTCCCACCTCTTGAAGGTTCAGCACTACAACATCCCCACACTGGGGGCCATAGGTGCAAGTAAAGATAAGTAAGGCAGAGCTCCTGGCCTCAAGGAGCAAACGAGGGAGGTAGTCACATAAATAACCCCATCAGCAGATAAATTATCATACCAGGTGACAAGTGAGTCCATGGGAGTCAGGGACATTACACTATGAAGAGGTGTTATTTTACTTGATCTTGAAGAATGCCTAGGACTTCTAGGCAGAGGGTACTGTGCCTTTAAATGTATGGAATTCCAAAAGATCTGGAGTGTTTGAGGACAGAGAACTTCAGTCGGGTTAGGGCAGTGTCGGGGCAATTAGAGAGCCATGGTGGGAGATAGGTCTTGAGAGTCCTGGCGTGTGAATGGCTTTGTTGGCAAAGCTTGGGAGTGTAGACTCAGTGCTATGATTACTGCATCTGGTAGGATTTCCTTGGGAAGATTAGAGGATGGTGGAGTAGGAGGAAGACATCCCCTGCTTGTATTGGATAAATTTATTTTCTAGGTAATATATTCTTCTGGCTATATGTGTGTGTGTGACTGTATATACACTCTCCCTTCCACTGCCTTTGCTTCTACTGGGGATTCATGGTATTTTTGTATACTTCAAGTTTCTTAAATGCAAGCATAATATTTTTCCTTCTAAAACACAAAGGCAAACTTACAGTGTTCTTTTATGACTTTTTTAAACCCGACCTTTGGTGTATTTTAGAGGTGTTTGAATGTTAGAAGGCGTAGCATATTTATTCCTATTCACAGGTACATTGTTCTTCATTGTGTGTATGAGCCATGATATATTTAAACAGTACCCAATTGATACGCCTTTTTTGTTGTTTCTAGTCTTTTCTTATTAAAAAGAGGATTTGTGTGAGTAGCCGTTTACTTATGTCACATTTCAAATGCAGGTGTATCTATGGCAATCATTTCTTGAAGTGGCATTACTAGGTCATGCAGCATGTGCATTTATAAATTATGTGGACATCATGCCTATCAAGTAGACCTGAGGTGAAGCAGCCATATTTGATGCATGGGTTGAAAGGAGGTGACAAAGGTAGATGTTGAGGACAGCGCCAAGTGTAACCAGGCTGCCACTGGACAAGATGGACACAGAGAAGGATGTGTAGGTTGCACCCAGGCTTTGGGCTTCTTAAATCAGAGTATTCATAAGACATCTTAAGTAGAAATATCTAGAAGATAGTGGGACATGAAAAATTAGAGCGTGTAAGAGAGCTCTGTAAGAGATTTTTTGGAGTCATCTGTATACTTAAAGATTATGAAATTAAGATAATGTAGAAAAACTCATCAAAGAAGGAAGAGGAGGGCCAAGAAGTCTAAGTTTCTTTAGGCTTCCTTTATTGAATGTGCTGAAATTCAGTGGTGTGAGGAGAGAGCGCAGCATGGTTCTCGACTTCACCTCCTTCACTATCTGCATTTACTCAATACGTGATGCTGCCAAGTAGTGATGGAACTAGAGGGCTAGGGATGGTCCCTGGGCTCCTGGAACTCTCAGTCAGGTGGGGAATGCGGACAGGCCAAGTAAGGTGCAGTGGCAGTGTTGCAGGCCTGTTGTGGGGAGGGCAGTACAGATGCCGTGCAAACCGTGGGAGGTGGCCTCTGATTAACTGAGGGGAGTTTGTGCAAAGGCCTCCTAATCTGAGACTTGAAGGATGCATGAGGTTTCGAAGGGGTAGAGAAGGGGAAGTGTGTTCTGGGCCAGCTGTAGGCGAACTTGTTTGGCAAGGAGCTGGATGGTAAGCACTCTGGTCTCTGTTGTAATGACTCAACTCTGCAGAGTAGCCATAGACACAGGTTAGACACAGTGACCAGATGAGTGTGGCTGGGCTCCTGCAACTATTTATGGACTCAGAAAATATCATATAATTTCCACGAGTCATGAAATACTATTCTTCTTTTGATATTTTTCAACTATTTAAAAATGTAAAATTCACTCTTAGCTTGCATGTTGTACACAGAGAGACCAGGAACCCAGTTTGGCTTGTGGGTTTTAATTTGCTGATTCCTGTTCTGGGCCAGAAGAGCAGCAAGCAAGTCAAAAAGTGAGAATTAAGCATACATGGCTTCTGTAACAACCTTTTTTAATGGTCTCCTTGCCTCTAGGTCTCCCTCCTTTCATACCTCCTGTGATTAGTCCATTCCCTCTATCTTCTTGGGCCCCTCTTCCAGCTTTTCTGAAAAACCTTCAGTGATTTGAAGGTATTCAAGGTCTCCTACATTGTCTGTGTGTGTGTGTGTGTGTGTGTGTGTGTTGTTGTTGTTGTTGTTGTTGCCTTAATTTCCTTTTGAGAGGGATTTGGGGAAAATTTTGCCCAATTGTTGGTAACGAAGTATTTAGATATGTTTGGAGGTGGAATAAACATTTCAGGACTTTCTACGCCACTGCTCATTTCTATGTATGCATATTTAGTTTGCTTTCATTCTGAGCTTTTTGTATATTTCCTGGAAGAGTTACTTTTGGATTAATTTACATATGAAAGTCCTATATTTTCATCTCATTTTTATCCTGCCACTTCAGGTATAGGGAAATAAATGAAAAAGTCATCAAATGTTGACTTCCAAGGCTTTATTACCTCAGACAGCTTCATTATGTTTGTGGAAATCTAGTGTGCTTTGAAGGAATTAATCTAGCCTCGCTTGCAATCTGTATATGTTTACATAGAATGAACAAACATTGCATTGCGTTTCCTGAAAATTCAATTATTCCTGTCACCAGGAAACATGTTGTGCTTAGTATATAATTCTCAAGTAAGTCAGTATGATGGTTCCTAAACTGTCATAACAATTAGGAATTTTAAGTTCACTGCATACTTTTATAATTAATGAAGAAATGGCCAGTGAGACTTTCCATCATGATGACCCTGACCTTGTTTTTTGAGGTTATGGGAGACATCGGACTCAGATCATACTGATATAAAGTCCTCTCTAGATTTTTCTTAGAATTAAGAGACATAATATTAAGGGTAATGATTTGCATGATTAATATTTATTTTGCAGTTTACTTTACTTGTGTGTGGTTTATTTGTTCAGCAGGCATTTTTTGAGTTTCTACTGTGGATAAGGTACATAAAAAGACAGAAATGGTTACAATAGGGGTTGGTGTTTGTAACAAGTCTGTTCTGATTGGTTGGACCCTCTATAACCAGCAAAGATTAGTTTAAATGTTACCTTTCTTTTGAAACATATTCTCATTCTTCACATCTCCAACAACCGACTCCCATCATATATTTTTATTGCAATTAAGTAGTTATTTTATAGAAATGCTTATCATATATCACTACCATATCTTGTAGAGTTAAATGCCATTCGGCTTAACCTTTTTCTTCTTCAATACTCTAACCTCCTAAGGGTAGGAAACATACTTAATTTATACTTACTGGATTGTGATTTTAAAATATGTGGAAGAAAGTAGGATTTGGCATTTAGGGCTCAGAGATGTGAATGGGACAGGGCATCCAGTGATCAAGGGGACAATTTGAGTCAGGTTGAGGACGTGAACTGCTTGTAACCTTTGAAGAGTAAAGTGCAGTTGAGTGTGGCACTGTACTAGGAATTGAGAGTGGATTGGAAAGATACAGGGGAAGCTGAATCAGGAGGCACAGAGGTCATCCCTAAGGATTTGGAATGGGACACCACTAAAGGTTTCTACACAGAAATCATGTGGTGAGATCAGTGTGACCTATCATGTCCTTCCTGCCCAGGCCTCTGCCTCTCTCACTTCTTCCCCACACTTGACGTAGTTAATCCATGCTTCCAGGAGGTTTTTATTTATGTATTTTTTTGTACTGGGGATCAAATTCAAGAATGGGATTTGCCCATGAATTGGGAATTGCCATGGGAGAGCCCATGAATTCCTTCCTTTCTTTCCCTTTCTTCCTTCTCTTCTCTTCCCTTTTCTCTTTCTCTTTCTCTTTTCCCTCTTTCTCTTTCTCTTTCTCTCCCTCTTTCTCTTTCTCTTCCCTCCCTCCCTCCCTTCCTCCATTCGTTTCACACTGCCTTGCCAAGTTGGCACGCTGGCTTTGAACTTGCAGTCTTCCTGTCTTAGCATCCTGGGTCACTGGAATTATAGGTGTGTACCACCAGCCTGGCTGATGAACTCCTGAATGAATCATGCACAATCTGTTCAGTGTTTCCTGACAGGAACCTAGGCATTCCTGGTATTGTTTTTCAAACTCTGCAGTAGTTTGTTTCTTACTTTGCTTTTGTACTATTTAGGAGCCATGTAGGGGAGGAGATGAGTTTTTTTTAAAACAAATTTTTGTCACCAGGGCATTGCACACTTCTCACCTATAGTAGGTATTCAGTAGATATTTATTGAATACGTAGATGGATGGATGCATTCTGGCACAAAACCTCCACTTCTGTACTGAAAGAGAGATTGAATGGAACAGAGCGGGATGTGGGAAGATTGGCACGGAGCATTCTTCAATAGCCTAGGAAAGAAATGACGAGAGCTTGAATTACAGCTATGGCAGGAGGAATTCAAAGGAGGAAATGGATTCTGAAGACCTGACAGGACCCAGTGATCAGCAGATAAAATGGATGTTGTGAAGGGCAGAGGAAGCAGAAAAGTTAAAGAATAGGCTCCTGAAGTCACCTGGTCATGTCACTCTCTAGAAACTGTTGGGGCTGAGGGAAACCAATCCCTGTAGGTATGAATGAAAATCAGATTAACCCATTTTATTCCATCATCCCTAATGTAGCACACCTACAAAACTTTAATTGGGACACAGTAATACCGCTTGACATGATTTTCAAATAGTATTTGAGTATTTATTATATTTACAGAATTGAAAACTTGGGACATAGAACTGAGGCCTTGGTTTATACCGGAGTTCACAGTAAAGTAAATAGGGAAGCATTATTTGCCTATTTATTTCCAGATTTATTTAGAGAACTCATCAACAAAGACTGCAAGCTAGTGGCATCTATTGATATAGATACATCTGGGTAAAATGAGAGGTAGAAGGTAAAGGCAAAATAAGAATAAAGCTGGGGTAAAGATGCAACAAAGAAAGACACATTTCTTCAGTTGCTCCAAAGAGGTGTTGATTTGATTCTCGGTTCCCTAATGTTAAAAGTAGGAGTGTCTACAGTAACTGCAAGATAAAACATGCTAATTTATTTCTTTCAGGGGTTACTAAATATGCCTCCCCCTCCCAGTACTGGGGATCGAACCTGAGGTGCTTTACCCCTGAGTTATATTCCCAGCCCTTTTAAATATTTTGTTTTGAGATAGTCTGGCTAAGTTGCTTAGGGCCTTGCTAAGTTGCTGAAGTTGGCCTTGAACTTGAGAACCTCTTGCTTCGGTCTCCCTTTGTCACAGGATTATAGGTATGCCTGGCAAAAATGCAGTATTTTTGACACAGAAAGTCAAGAGGAAATTCCCCTCTCATCAATGAGGCAGAGCATCTTCAAAAAATAAAATTGAATTTGCAAATGCTCCTTCTAACATTCCTTAGCCTCTTCTTACTAGTGTGATAGAATTTGATTTGCTCTGGTTAGCACATAATGAAGTTAATTGTAAAACATCTCTATGAGCCCACTCTGCAAATGATTACCAAACACCACTATTACCTTGCTCCCTTGGTGAGATAATACTTGGAGAGTCCTGTGTGAATGGCAGATTGCCAGATGCTCCAGATAGCACCAAAGTGTGTAGGAATTTCCAAATAAGCCCACAGCCTCAGTGGGCAGTGTAGCTATAGAGAAATGGAAGAAGTTATATGCAACAGTTGAATAATTAGATAGCCATCCAGGAATGCTGGTGGAGAGCCTGATTCACGGCTTAGACAGTAAGACCAGCGTGGGCTGGAATGGCTCGGAGAGGTATGAGAAGGAGGAATGATTTATGATTTGTTTTGTGCGCGCGCGCACACACACACACACACACCTCATATTCACGCATATGTATGTGTATATTTTTAATGTTAGCATCAATATTTTTGTTATTTAGTTTAAACTACCTCAGAAATTGAGTCATCAGTTCATTCTTTTAACAAATCCTGAATTTTAGCATGATTATTATGATTATTATTTGCAAAGAAGGGTGCCTAGTAATGTTATCATACATTTTGGGTTTATTAAATATGCCCTTCATTCCTGGGACCCCTGGATGTGCTTTCCTGCTGTCCCTGCTGAATGCCAAGCTATCAAATAATCCTTTTGTCCTAATTTACCTTCTTTTGTTTCAAGCTATTTGTAGTGTTCTAAAAGCATTAAAACACTTGTTTTTCAAGGAATGGTCTTTCACCAGTCACCTCTCATAAGTTCTGTATAATCTTTGGATTCTTGTTGTTCTGAGGATGAAGTTCAATATCCTTAATGTGCCCTTGTGTTGTTCTGCTGTGGTCGCGCCACCTTCGAAGCCACACAAGCCTGCCATCTTCCTGGCCCTTGTGCTCCCGCTGTGCAGGCCTTTCCGTGCTCCCTTCCTTCTGCTGGGGTTGCCTGGGCAGTCAGATCACCCATGGAATGCTCCGCAGCACTCTCTTCCTGCCCCGCATGGTGAGCATCACCAGGGTGACAACTTACGGAGATTATGACTTAATCTAGTGTCTCTGATTCCAGCCTGTATGTGCCACGAGGACGAGGACCTCGTTGGTACTTCTCCACTGACCTGGCAGTCAGGCACACTTGTTTTTAAACAAGGGCTTCATTGTGAGGAGGTTCCCTTTGCTGGTCTTCATTCAAAACTGTCTTGGTTGTTGCTTATTTGTTGTTTGTTTCTTACCCTGCAGATGGTTACCAAGCAGCTTTTTGATTTTTAAATCTTTGCAGAATATTCCAAAAAGCCATTCCAAAGACGACACGAGCCTCTATTTATTGCCTTTCAAAATATATACACTTTTAGTGCCAAGGGAAGATTTTGAAGCTTGGGTATGTGTTAGTCTCCAGGGAGCCAGCAGGGAAGGCCAGACTGTGAGAGTGTTAGTCTAGTAATGTCTGATGTAGTTTACTGAGCAATTTCAAAGCAGCGTAATGGAGGTAATCTCAGAAATTCTAAGCAGCAGCGTTGTAAAAGTACAGAGAGTGTGACTTCCATTCATTTGACCTGAAATCAGGTTGGTTCTCCCAACCTCCTCCCAATTTGTTTTTATTACCTCAATATTATATGTTGTGGAAGTTCTAAACATACTTAGAGTAATGTTCTTTGACAATCTATAAACTTCTACCTTCTAATTTCATTGTTATTAATTATATGTCATTGAAAATACAAAAATGAGAGAATGTGGAATAGTTAAAAGAGCTTTAAATGCAGCATTAGAAGACCTGGGCAATAGTTTTTCAACCCACTGATGAACTCTCTGACTGCCTGTGTGACCCTACAGAAATCCTCAGCATCTTTGAAGCTCAGTCTCTCATCTGTACAAGGAAGCAAGTAGAGATAGCATTTCAGATTCTTTGTAGTCTCAGTGTATGCTCACCTCCAGGCATCTAGCTTTCTTGGTTTAACAAGTATTTATTGCATGCCTTTTGTGTGCCTGGTTCTATCCTACGCCCTTGAGATACAGCAGAGTGTGAACAAATGTACATTCTTGCCCTACTAGCTTTCTTTCTTAGAGATTTGAAAGGTTTTTAACAGTATTTAGTCAATACCAGTTTATTTAAAGTTCTGCAATTAAAATGGTGTGGCTGCAACAGATGAAGGGATAAAGAAAATGTGGTATTTATACACAGCAAAATATTATTCAGCCATAAAGAAGAATGATATTATAGCATTTGCCAATAAATGGATGGAACTGGAGACTATTATGCTAAGTGAAATAAGTCAGTTCCCCAAAACCAAAGACTGAATGTTCTCTCTAATATGCAGATACTTACACACTAAATAAGGCAGAGATGGAGGTTAAGCATAGGAATTCACTGGATTAGACAAAGGGGAATGAAGTGGGTGGGAATAGGAAAGACAGTGGAATGAATTGGACATAACTTTCCCATGTTTATATATGAATACATGACCAGTGAGACTCCACATCATGTGCAACCACAAGAATGGAAAGTTATACTCCATGTATGTATAATATGTCAATACTCTCTACTGTCACGCATATCTAGACGAATGGATAAAGAAACTGTGGTATATATAATATATACACAATGAAATATTACTCAGCCATAAAGAAGAATAAAATTATGGCATTTGCTGGTAAATGGATGAAGTTAGAAAATCATGCTAAGTGAAATAGGCCAAGCCCAAAAAACCAAAGACTGAATGTTTTCTCTGATAAGTGCATAACAATATATAATGAGGAGGGCTGGCGGGGGGAAGAGAAGAATGAAGAAACTTTGGATGGTGTAGAGGAAAATGGGGTGGGAGCGGGTGGGGGACAGAAAGATAGTAGAACGAAACAGACAGTATTACCCTATGTACATGTATGATTACATGAATGGTGTGAATCGACATTGTGTACAACCATAGAAATGAAAAGTTGTACCCCATTTGTGTATAGTGAATCAAAATGCAGTCTGTAAAAATAAAAAAAGATTTTAGTTAAAGAAAAGAAATGATGTGACTGGAGAAGATGACGAGTGTAGAGACGGCAGGAGTATTAGCAGAAAGAATTGAAATGTGACTGACAGGTCATCAGGAGGACAGGATGTTTCTAATCCCTATCCCCACCCGTCTGTCCCCATTTCCTGGTGCATGTACTCCCAGCACAAAATCTGAGAAAAGGAACCTGAGAGCATCCTGCCTATTGGGTTTAGCTTCCAGTTGTGACATCCCAAATGTTCATGTGCCTCTCTGTCCTCAAGACAAGAGTGTACACTCCTGCTGTTCAGCAAGACTATGAACCTTTCTCCCCTTCTCCTGCATGCGTCTGCCCCGGGGGGCTGGCTGCAGCTCATTGTGATGATCCCCTCCCCCATCAGGGGACATGTGCATTAAATGGCAGTGCCATTAGAGATGACTGCACACTTCACCCTACTCTTGACCCCTAGTATCAGAAATTCTTTTTCCTCCCTGAACCTCCCCAATGCCCACTGCCCTGTCCACTCCTGGAGAGAAAGGGCTGACCAGCGTTTATTGACCTAATCTTTCATGCCTAACAACGCCCGGCATATTACCAGATGCACTGAAATAACTGAGTGCACTGTTGCCATAATCTCCTGTGGTACTGGCTCTATTTCACATTGGGGTTTGGTATTTGAGGATTTTTTCTAACTCTCTTGATCAGAGGTCCTTGACAGCAGGGCCTGTGTATTATTTATTTATTTTTTAATCCCCTGAAGCACCTGGTTTCTGGACTTCATGAATGTTTAATGGGTTGAGATAAAATGAATCTTGGAGTGTTGAATTCGTGAGATGGAAATAAGCTTATAGTTTTCATTCCTTGTTTTTTAGGGGATGGAGAAACTGAGTCAAAAGAGCTGATATCTTAGTCAAGGCTAAAAGTTGAGGGATATAGCCAACAGACTGGAGCCATAAATGAGCATTTTAACTTTGAAAAGCTTCCAGATCTTTCCCTTCATTCAGAAGCATTTCCTACCTTTCACACACAGATATGTCATGCAAATTGTGCTTTGTGTGCTGGAAAGCCTCCCCAAACTAGACAGTTGCTTTGGCATCAGCAGAGGCCTTGACTGACGGCGGATGTGGGATGCGGGATCACTGTCTGTGGTGCTCCCGTGGCTGCCCAGGTTCCTCTGCCCATCCCTCTCCCGTGCAGGCAGACAGCTCCAGGGCTCAGCTTGCGAGTCTGTTCCTGTGGCCAAGTCCCTTTGGCTCCCTTCCCCTTGGCTCTGCCTTCTGCTCTTCGAGTCTGTCTAGGTTTGTTCCTTTGTAATCATTTAGAGCCAGGCCTGTCCATGGATGAAAATGTAGCCCTGGCTTGGAGGGAAAGGGTTTGGGGCAAGAACTGGCTGCACCCTGTCTAGAATACCTGAGGCCCTACCATGGCTAGGGTTGCCAGGAGTCTGGGTGGGCAAGCTGGACTTCCTGCCTAGGACTGAGGAGCACTGCAGCCCAAAAGGGATGTTCTCCAGCTCTTTGGCCAACCAGGCTTAGCACCTCTGTAGCCTAAAACAGCACATGAATTCACAAATGGCAAGACAGAAGGTGATCTGCCCTCATTCTCCATATCTGCTAATAACGGTGCATCATGAAGAGGATAAAATCAGGACCTTATTTTCCATGTAGAGATCAAACCTGTCGGCCCTGCGCAGTTACATAACCCATCTAAGACACGTGAATACTATTGAGGCTGGCACTTCCCACCAGAAGGCTGCTAAGTGAGGACATTTTTATTGTTTTTTCTATCTCCTCAAAGTGTCTGTTGTTTCTTATTCCTGAGAATGGCAGGGAGTAAAGGATTATTTATTTCCCTTGATATTTTTCATTTCAGGAATCAACATGGGCAGATTTATAGTGTTCACAAAACATGCTGGTAGCAATTTGATTGCAGGAAGAATGAAATTTTGCTCAGGCAAGTGCAAATTTATCTGTTGTGGTGAGAAAGGCCAGGCCTATATAAATGGTGTGATTCTATCCTAAAGATAAATTTTAGTAGGGATGATAGTAGGAGTTTTTAGTCTCCTTTTGTTCTCTCAGAGGTATTTGATTAAAAATTAAAGCATGGAATATATTAATTTGACCACATGGAGTATGTTTCCACGTGATGTGTTGCTTTATAAAATTTTAACATTGACTCATCACCCTTCATGTTTAGCAGAACTGTTGACACTGGGCTTTGTGGACAGCATGGAGGGAAATGGGATTTCTCTAAGAGCAGCTGACGGATCTGGTTCTAAGGCCTACACTACCTCTAAGAGAAACAGATTAGGTTCATATATTTCTGGAAATGGTGACTCTGGGATTCTTCAGAAACAAATTTGAACTCAGGCAATCTAATTAGCGTTTAGCCCTAAATGTTGGTGTTTTCACTACTGATTTTTTTACTTGACACACTCCTGCTCCACTATATTAGTGTTGCTTTTAAATCTGATCTTCTTGCATCACTTTAGCAACAGTTTTTTGGAGCCTCTTTCCTCTGTTGTGGCCTTGGCTCCAGCAACCCAGACAGCAGTACAGAGATTAGGAAGCACTGGATGTGTTCTGCCTGTGTTGGAGTGCCCAGAGCCGGGGGCACGGCTGCCTCTGCCCGGAGCACCTTGGCCTCAGATCGATCTGAGAATTTGTGTCACTGCCTTATTTTCTTCCTTCACCTTTTTGTTTGTTTGTTTGTTTCCCCAGTTTTGGGGATCAAACCCAGGGCCTGGCACATGCAAGGCAAACACTACTTCTGAGCTATATCCCCAGCCCTTGTTTTATTTTTTTTATTTTGAGACGGTCTCATTACGTTACCCCAGCTGGTATTCCTTTTAAAAAACAAAAAATAAAAGCTGAGGCTGGCCTTGAACTTGTGATTCTCCCACCTCATCCTCCTAAGTAGTGGATTAGAGGTGTGTGCCACCACACCTGGCTCCTTCGTTGTTTTTCTGAAGAAGCCTTTTCTTTTTGTTAAAGTTGATTCACAGTGTAGTTTAAAGAGTCAAATAGGACCATGAGGTTTAGTACCAAACCCCAGTACTCCTCCTTCTAACCCCTCTGTGCCTCCACTCCCTGCCTTTCTGTTTCCGGCTCCCTGGGGCAACAAGTCTCAACTCTTGTAACAGACTCTGACATCACTCTCTGGATCTGAGTAATGTGCTCATATTGCTGCTTCTTGGTTTCTTTCCATTTTACATATTCTGCTTTTCTATGAAATATGAAATATGAGGATTTAACCATTTCTTCTTTCTCCTAGGATCAGAATACCCCAAAGGGCCCCTTTTCATCTTCTTAACTTCCCTCTAGTTATAGGATAACTTGAGATAGAACAGTACCCTGCATTAGGTTATGTGGACCAAATGCTGTCCACAGGTGAAATATTTAGTAAACCATCTCGCTCCTACATCTTTTTCCTTAAACATCTTTGCTTTCCTTTGTGATTTTCTGTACTTTAAAACCATACTCCTCAAGTTGTCCAAACCTGCTCTCAGTACATTCATGTACATCATTCTATCTAGTGGCTCTTACAGGGATGTCTCCCCCAGAGCCTTCTGACCTGCTCCTATCTGGGAGGTTCATCTCTTCATTGGACACTTAGCTGTCATCTTGGTGTCTCTTAGCCATGCTCTTGGAAATGCCTTTTACTGCTCTTTTATGTGGGATATATGTAGCATGTTATTCAGGGGTTCAGTTGAAAGAGACAGAAATCACATTAGCTATTTTAAACAGGAAGGGACTTAAAACAGAGATTAGGTGCCTTCCAGATAATTGGAAGAGCTAAATGCGTGGACTTAAGACTAGGCTTCCAGGAATGCCCCAGACCACAGAGGTGCCCCAACCTCTCAGTGACACTGCTTCCTGTGCCTCATTAGGATAGAATAAGTCAGGAGGTCACCCTGTGAGTGCTCACTTCAAGAACTTTCTGCTGTGGCTGCAGTACCGGGATCAGAACCTGTGGTAGCTGCTGCCTCTTGACGCCCACGCTGCTGATGACCGAATGCTGGAATGCTTACAGAAGAACCTGTCTCTCTGCCATGCCTACCAGCAGAGAGCCGCAGCTGCGGAGGGATGGCCTCCACTCCTGCTTTCCAAGGCTTGGCTCGAGTGCGTCTAATTGGAGAACCTATTTCCTGAAGAACACAGTCAGCAGGAAGGTCAGGAAGTGCTTTCCAGGCTCTGTTGTATATGAAAGCAGGAAGAACGAAATGAACACTGAGTGCCATTCCACCCTGCACACCCACCAGGCCTGTGTGTGTGTGTGTGTGTGAGAGAGTGAGAGAGAGAGAGAGAGAGAGAGAGAGAGAGAGAGTGAGTGAGTCAGAGTGTGAGAGTACAAGGGGCAGTTTTCTCTTGTTTTGATGAGCCTTATCCTCCAGTGCCTTTCTGGGAAAGGATACCCAGGGTGCAATCTCCTGAGTCCTTGCTTGTGTGAAAGTAATTTACTCCTTCCTGACATCTGCACAGTAACTTGTCTGGGTATAACCTTTTTTGTGTGTGTAAAAATCTTTCTTTTAAAACGTTGAGCATCACAACATACATTCTAGTATTCTTGTTTAGAATTCTGAAGAGATTTTAATTTCTGATCATTTGTTTTTTCTCCTTGAGACTTAAGGTTTTTTTTTTTTTTAATTTTTATTTGTTCTCATTAGTTACCCATGACAGTGGAATGCATTTATACATTTTGATAGATCATACGTAAATAGAGTGTAATTTCTCATTTTTCTGATTATACATATTGTAGGATCACATTAGTCATGCAGTCATATATATACATGAGGTAATAATGTCTGTTTCACTCTACTATCCTTCCTACCCTCATCCCCTCCCCCTCCCTTCACTTCCCACTACCTCATATAAAGTAACTCTATTCTTCCCTATCGATGCCCCCCCACTTTATTGTGAATTATCATCCGCATATCAGAGAAAACAGTGGCCTTTGGTTTTTTGGGTTTGGCTTATTTTGCTTAGCATATTTTCTAACTCCATCCATTTACCAGCAAATGCCATAATTTAATTCTTTTTTAAATCTGAGCAATATTCCATTGTGTATATAAACCACATTTTCTTTATCTATTCTACTGTTGAAGGGCATCTAGATTCGTTCCATATTTTAGCTACTGTGAATTGAGCTGCTATAAGCATTGATGTGGCTGGGTCACTGTAGTATGTTGATTTTAAGTCCTTTGGGTATAAACCGAGGAATGGAGACTTAACTTTTTTTAACAGCTATATTGAAGAGTAATTTTCCTAACAAAATTTACCCATTCTAAGTATACACTTCAAGGCTTCTTTAGTAAATTCCTAGTTTTGCAGCCATCACTACAGTTCACTTTTAGAACCTTTCTTGTTACCCAAGAAAATTTCCTCCTGACGGTCTGCAGCCAGTCATTATGCTGACCCCCATATCCCCAGCCCTGGTCAAGTGCTGCTCTATTCCTGTCTTCATAGGTTTGTCTTTTCCAGACAGCTTACTTAGATGCAATCACTGGCACCTGACTTTTTTCACAGAGCATGATGTTTTGTAGCTCATCCTTAATAGCATGTCTCAGTAGCTGGTTTCTTACTGTTGCTGCGTAGGATCCTACATATTTTACTTACCCCTTGATGGATATTTAGATTGTTTACAGTTTGATCTGTTATGACTAGTGCTGTGTTGAACATTCACCTGCTTGTCTTTGTGTGGAAATGTGATTTCAGTTCTCTTGGGTAACCATATAACCCTATCAAATGGGCAAATGAGCCAAGCATGGTGGCACATCCCTGTAATCCCAGTTGCTCCAAAGGCTGAGGCAGGAGGATGGTGAGTTCAAAGTCAGCCTCGGCAACCTAGGTTGTTAAGCAACTCAGTGAGACTCTATCTCTAAATGAAATATAAAAAACAAGGGCTGGCAATGTGGTACAGTGGTTAAGTGAACTGGGTTCAACTCCCAGTTCCAAAAAATAAATAAGTGGGCAAATAAACTAAACAAACATTTCTCAAAAGAAGAAATACACATGGCCAACAAATAAATGAAAAAATGTTGAACATCTTTAGCAATCAGGGAAGTGCAAAACAAAACCACAATGAGATTTCATCTTTTCTAATTAGAATGGCATCAAGAATACAAATAAAAATAAATGTTGGAGAGGATGTGGGTAAAAAGGAACACTTATATACCAGTGATAGGATTCTACATTAGTGTCATCACTATGAAATCTCAAAAGAACCATTATGTGATTCAGCTGTACCACTCCTTGGGATTTTGTGTGGGTATGTGTGGTACTGGGGATTGTATTCAAGGTCACTGTGCCACTGAGCTACACCCTAACCCCCCACTTCTAATTTTTTTACATTTTGAGACAGTGCCTTCCTGAGTTGCCTAAGCTGACCTCAAAACTTGTGATTCTCGGCCTCCCAAGTTGCTGGGAGTACAGGCATATGCCATGATGCCTGGCTATTCCTTGGTATTTATCCTAAATAATTTTAGTCAGCATTATGTAGTGATGCATGCATACCTACAATGCAATAAAATTTGCAAAGTTATGGAACCAGCCTGTGTTCATCAAGGCACGTAGGGTGGCATATAAACACAGTGCAGGTTTATTCAGCCATAAAGAAAAATGAAATGGAACTTGACAGCATTATGTTAAGTGAAATAAGCCAAACTTATAAAGTCAAGGGCCATATGTTTTCTTTCACATGTGGAGTGAAATGGATAAAAAATTAGGGGGGAGGGTGTCTTGAAAGCACAGAGAAGACCAGCAGAATAGAGGAAGATCAGAGGGAGGAAGGAGGGGAGGGAAAAGGAGGTACTGAGGAATGAAAATGATCAGATTGTATTATTCTATTATGAGCATGTACAAAAATGTAACAGTGAATCCTGCTATTATGTGTAGTGATAATGCACCAATAAAAATGATGGAAAATTTTTTAAATGAATGATGTTAAGAATTTTTCATGTGCTGATTAGTTTTTTGTGTATGTTCACTGATGAAATGTCTATTTAAATATTTTGCTTAGTGTTTTCTTCTTGTGGTATTTGGGATTGAACCCAGGGGCACTCTACTACCAGCTACAACCCCCGCCCTCCCCAACCCTTTTTGTATTTTGAAAACTACTTTTTTAGTTTTTATCTTAAAACAGAGCCTTGCTAAGTTACCTGGACTGGTTCAAACATGTAATCCTCCTGCCTCATCCTCCTCAGTCTCTGGGGTTATCAGTGTGTACCACCATGCCTGGCTTGCCTATTTTTAATTGAGTTGTTTGTTGTATTGTTTAGTTGTATGAGTTCTTTATATACTCTGAGTATACAGTCTTTATTGTATATACGATTTGCACATACCAATTTGTGGCTTTTGTTTTTCTTACTGATATGTATCAAAGTATAATAGTTTTTAAGTTTGATAAAATTCAGTTTATCAATTTTTTTCCTTTGTAGATCATGTTTTTGGTATTGTTCTAAGAACTCTTTGACTAATTCAAACCATAAAGATTTTCTGCTGTATTTTCTTCTAAAAGTTTATTGTTTGGTTATATGATTGATTCTTATTTAAATTTTATGTCTGGTGTAAGGAAAGGTTCTAAATTCATCTTTTTGAAAGTGTACATCTGTTTGTTCCATAGCCACTTACTGAAGACACTATTTTTCCCCATTGAATTGCCTTGGTGTCTTTATTAAAAATCTGTATACCATGAAGTCTTGTTTAAATTGGATAGTATAAGTTCATAAACTTATTTTTTCATTATTACTTTGACTAGTCTAAGCTTCTTTGTGTCACAGTACAAATTTTAGAGTCAGCTTATCTGTTTTAGGGGGGAAAAACTGGTTGGGATTTTTGTAGGTAATGCCTTGAATCTGAAGGTCATTTTGGGTAAAATTGCCGCCTTATTAGCATTGAGTTAACATTAATTGTCTTCTCTACATTTATTAACATTGGAGGTTGGTAACCTTTCTTAAAGGACCAGGTAGTGAATATTTTGTCCTTATGTATCATATAGCCCTGTCATGACTGTTTAGCTCTGTGGGAAGTCGCATGGCTGGTGACTGAGGCTGTGCGCCAGTAACAACTTTATTTACAGACCCTGGAGGCTGGACCATTGAACCTCTGACTTGATCATCTGTATCATTCAGCTTTTTGTTGCTGTTACCAAAATACCTGACCAGAATAACTTAAGAGGAGAAAAATTTATTTTGAGCTCACAGTTTCAGAGGTTCAGTCCATGGTAGTCCAACTCCATTGCTTTGGGCCTGAGGTGAGGCAGAACATCATGGCAGATGGAGATTGGGGAAGAAAGCTGATAACCTCATGGTAGCCAAGAAGCAGAGAGTGGGAGGAGCCAAGGGGACCAGATATAATTGCCAAGGGCTCACTTCCAGTCACCTGCTTCCTTCTGCCCCACCCCACCTGTGTACAGTTACTACCCAGTTAGTTCATTCAGATTATTAAACCGTCAATGAATTAATCTACTGCTTAGGTTTCAGCTCTCAATCTATTGACTTCACCTCTGAACATTCCTGCATTAACACAGAAGCTTTGGAGGGATACCTCATACCCAGACCATAACATCCTCTTTCTGTCATCTGTGTTTTGTAGTTTTCAGTATACAAGTCCTAGACCTACTTCATGAAATTTATTTCTAAGTATTTTATTCTTGTTAGTAGTATTGTGGATAGAATTCTTTTTAAATTTTGTTTTTGGGTTGTACTTTGTTAGTACATATTTTCATGTAATATGAACTCAGTATCATGACCAACATCCCTTACCTCTTGAAAGATGATTAATTTTTTTTTTTGTACATATTTGTCTTGTATTGATACTATGACCTTGCCAAACTTGTTTATTAGTTCTGGAAGGTTTTGTGTATTCCTGGGACATTTTAGGAACCTTGTTTTTTTTTCTCCTAGTTCTGAAACTTCACATCGTATGCCTTGGCATGGGCCCACTTTATTCATTGTGTTGGGCTGACTTTTTTTTTTCTTATCATCCATAAGAAAACTAATAAAGAAATTCTTAAGTTAGGGGGTTTGTTTCATTGTTATATCTTTGTAAGAAAAAGAAAATAGCACTGTTATATTATTAAGCTTTACCAAAAATATTATAGGAAAAATTTACAACAATAATAGGTGTGATAAAACTTTAATAATACAGATTATCTGTGGATTTCATTTCTTAGTGCCTGTGGCATAAATACATAAACAGTGTGTGCAGAGTTTGCTTAGGTATGTGCTGTTTATAAGCAAATTTGTGTTCTAGAAGCATGCTGGTTTAAGGCACACCACACATGCCATTTTACCATTGCTTCTGTGCTCATAAACTGTTAGTGATTCTGTATGGTAGAGTCCCTTGGTAACATGTTTCAGCCCTGTTTCTTTCATTTTTTCCTTGGGTTTGCATTACTCATTTCCTCCCAGTAATAGCCAATTGTGTAAGACCTTATTAAAGGGAAGGTATAAAACGTATCTTCTAAGATATTGTAGACATGCCAGTGTCTTCAGGCACAAGAGGGCTCGTAAGCGTTTGTTCTAGTGCAGGGAACTACTGCCTGGCACTGTGGAGGGGACCAAGATTCAACCTCTGACCTTAAGCATGCACATTTGATTCCTGTTTTCCATCTTCCTATAGAAGAGCATGATAGTAAGTCAGGCTAAATAGATCTTTGGAGGTTTATTGATTGTTTTAGTGATTGTTGTTCAACTATTCACTCATTAACTAGGTAACTGTTTATTTGTTTACTCAGCAACATTTATTAAGCACCCCACACATGCTGTTCCCTAGAAATGCAAAGGAAAGTTAGCCTAATTAAGGGGCTAGGTTTCCTTTTGGGATAGATGGAAATAGTTTCTTTTGCTGTTCCTGGAGCTTGAGGAACAGGCTGTGACTCAGCAGCTGGCGTGGCCAGCAGCTGGTTCCACCATATGTGCAGGCCTCACTCACCCCTGGATGGACAGTCATGACCTTGACTGGCTCTCAGGCTGATGTCTTCACATCCAGGAGGGCAGTCTGGGTGGAGTTGTTGGGAGACCTGGACTGTCTTGTGATTTATCCTTGAGTCCTCCTCATTTTGGGGACTATAATGGGGGAAGAAAGAGCCTCTCCAGAATCAGGCTTTGCCAAGCAAAGATTGCTTTGTCACTTGTACTTTCTCAGTTTTGAACACCCTGTCATACTTTATTTTATTGCCTTTATAAGAACATTCCTCAGTAGTGCTCAACCTTCTGTCAGCCTGTTATATACCTTTTCCCCTCTTTCATTTCGTAGTAGGACTATATGAAGTATTTTCATGTAACATGAACTCAGTATCATGACCAACATCCCTTACCTCTCTTTAAGGTAATTGAAAATTTTCAAAATACACTCTGGCCCCAAGCCAGAGAAGAGTACCTCTTCTACAGATTAAAAGAAAAGAAAAACCAGTTGTTTCAGAGAGATCAATGACCTAATCATATGTTTACGTGGCTTAGCCTGAACACCCTGAAAATAACAAAATGACCATCTTCCTTTGAAGAGGATGTCCCTTTTTGAATGTCCTTGAAGATGCAACTAGAAGAATCATGCAGGAAAACTCTCCAGCCTTTGGAGGTTTGGGAAGATTGAATTGAGGTATGAAGAATAGATTCAACTTTATACATTTAGTGAGTGGGTTTTCATCTCTACATAGTGATTTTAAATCTAGTCCTCTCAAAAAGAGTAGATAGATGGAACATCCTTGGACAAGTCTATTCTTACAAGTATCTTTCAAATCTATTTATTTAGATGTAAAAAAGCAAGGCAAGAGAGATTTTAAGTACAGAATCTTTGTGTTAGGATACAACACTGAACATGTGATTTTCATCTGCAGTGACAATTTCAGTTAAACCTCTGTCATTTGAAAATGTAGCAGCAATGGGAAGAATTCTGAGGGAACAGAACTAGGTGATTGGTGGCATATATGTGCTTTTTTTGCTTCTGTGTTTTTTGTTGACTAATATTAATTTAAAGCTAACTTTGTCTGGACACTACTGATTCTACTTTATGATTTTGTTTATTGGTTCCCAACTAAAACTAGTCTAGCTCTATACCTTGCTGCTGCGGCAGAACCGCGATAGTTCTTACTTATGACTTTTTAAAGACCCCTTGTACGTCTTTCCATTTACGTGTTCCATTCTCATCGAGTGCACCGTGAACGCCCATCTAGCCCTCAGCCCAGCGTTCCCTTCTGTAGCCCTGGAGCGAAAGTGCTCCTGGAAAACCAGCCTTTTAGCCTTTTGTATTTGTCAGAATCATTTCAGAAGCATGAGGAGATGTCTTTTCTCTCTCCTTAGTTAAAAAAGTCCACTTACAGAATGTTTTTTAATGACTTTTTTATTTTTCACTTTTAACCTATTTTTCTTAAGGACCTTTTTCATAGCTATATTCTTTGGTTAAAAAATATATTAAGTCCTTGTCTCAATTCTCCCTTTATCTAAAATGCTTTCTTTATATAGGAATCAATTTTATTTTTATTTACCATATCTATGGCAAGTTATCCTTAATGGAATATACCTGCCTGTTTTTTCAAACCCTGCATACTTAGGCCTTTATTTTTTTTATAAGTTGATTTTTTTTTTTTTAAATGTGGTGCTGAGAATTGATCCTAGTGCTTCCCACATGGGAGGCAAGTGCTCTACCACTGAGGCGCCCCCCGCCCGCCACCCCGTGTCCTCCCCACCCCCACTTTTTTAAAGAGGTGGGTTCTCATTATTTTGCCCAGGCTGGTCTGCAAGTCCTGGGCTGGGGGATCCTGTTGCCTACTTCTGCAGCAGGAACTGCAGGTGCATGCCGCTGCACTGCAGCCTTGCTTCATGCCCACACCTGGGCTATAACGTAGTTGCTTTCTTTCAAGGATGACGGATAATAGGCAGCTCTCTGCTCTTCGTTCTTTGCAACACACAGCCCATTCCATCTGCCTATAGTCCTCTTTCCCTTCCTCCTTAATTTCTACCCATCATTTAGGATTTAACCTGTTGAGTTAAACCCTTCATTGCCATTTCTGTCCCCACTTCAGGCCAAGATGGAACCTTACTCTGAATTTCTAGAAATTTCTCCAAAGCCACTGTTATACCTGAGTGATGACTGAGTTTCTCTCCCTGCTCCCAACCCAGGATTTTGAGCTCCTTAAAGGCAAAGAAATGTATCTTAGCTCTATGCCCCCAGGCTTAGCTCTGGAAATAAACTCAACAAATGCTTGGTGGAAAACCTCCAGGGAGGCTTTGTTTGCTCTTCTCAGGTTTCTTTCAGTTTCATGTCAACCCAGAGGATGTGTGACTTCCTAATGGTCTTGATGCACCCACCCATACAGTGAGAGCTCATTCTCAGGCCTGCTGGCAAACTGACTCAACCATTAGCATGGTCATTGTCAAACCTGGGGAGCTTGATAAAAATGCAGATCCCTGCAGAGACTCAGGCTGTGTGGAGTTTATGGGATCTGTAGTCCCAAGAGCGCAGGTCCCTAGTGATTCTGGTGCAAGGGCATAGTTAACCACCCTCCCAGAAGCACTGTGATTGGGAATGGAGCCACTTGGAGCTAGCGCCAGCTGCTGGCTCCTCTCTAGGTTCTTGGAGCCCATGAACATGTAGACACCTCAGCCATATGCTACAGCGACCTCTTTCTTTACCAGCAGAGCCTGTGACCTTCTTGGCAGGAATGGGGAGAGGCACATGTTGTTCAGTTCTTGCAACAGATGTCTTCCTGAAAAGTGGAATACTAATGAAAGTTTTATAAAGGGACAATGGGCACTAGAATGAATTTGTTTATAAGTTGAATAGTCACTCCCCTGTTTATTGGTTGTTAAGGAGTTTATTTTAAAGAATTGGTTTAAATGCTTTTGCTTGTGGTATGAATTTTCTTGAATGTATGAATTTAATAAGGATTCTTTCACAGTGACAGATACCCATTATCAACCGAACCTTAACTGAATATTTTAAGTTTTAAGTAACAATATTTTACTGCAAAAGAATTGCTTTTGAAGTCTCAGAAGCCCTAATTCAGGCTATTGCATGTCGGAGAAGCTCTTCAGCATCATTGCCCAAGTACATTTTTATTGTATTATCTGCAAGTTTTGCACACTTGTGAATTAATAGTATTTGCCCATGAAGAAGTCTTAGATGCTGAGGTAAGACAGTAGTTCTGAGATGTTAAGAAAATATTTCTCAGCAGTCTACTACTTCCTCAATTGTCTTTGCTAGATGTTCTTCCTATGCCAACTCCTCAAAATGTGGGGTTTTGATACTGATGGCCCCTCCCATGTTATATAAAGTAGCTGAAAAATGTAACTTTTTCCAGTAGCTTTCACTTTCCCTTATGGGGGCACCTGGAAAATCAATGAACTATCCAGTGGTCAAGTTTTCTCATCATAAGATAATGAGAATAAAAATTGCCATCTACTTTTATTTTGGAGACGGTGAATATTCTTATGGTATGTTTGACTTGATAAGATAGAGCACGAGAAGAAAAAGGTATCTTCATTGTATGTAAAATAGTAGCTATTAGACATGAGTTTCCCCTTTCTCCTTTTCTGCCTCCTAAGCACAGACCACTAGATCATCCTGTGGATGGGTCACTTTGTAACTCTGGTGGCTGTTGAGGTTCAGTTCTTCCTAATTTTAGATGATGCTTTCACTGTGAGATTAGTGTCCATACTCTGTAGGACTTACCGTCTACTTCTTTCTCTGAACTCTTAGAGTCTTTGGATGAGATTCATCTTAGCTAAAGATTTATTTCTAAGAAATCTATGATTTTGATAGCATGATTCTGATTGTATATACGTACTTTGATGTTTTTAAGCATTTATTGTCTTAAAGTTATCAGAAGGGAACAATGAGCCATATTTCAAAGTGTTTATTATCTTAATAATATGGTAAATTTCAGAATGCCATTACAGCTATCAAATATCAGAGCTGGAAGGAACTTGAGAGAGGGAGAGGGAGACACAGACAGACATACCCCCTTACTAACTTAGAGAGATCCTGTCTCAGAATAAAAAATAAAAAGCGCTGGAGATGTAGTTCAGCATTAGAGTACCCCTCTGTTCAATCCCCAACTGGGGAGGGGGCTCAAAAGTTTCTAAGTGGCATTTCTCATCCTGCAAAATAATATTCCTAAGCAAGGAAAAATGCACATTTGAGAACCAGGGTTACCTTCAGATTGCAGAATGCCAAGTAATCCCTTTTCCCTTGCCTGGAAAGGGGGGAAGAAGCAAAAAAATAGCTATACGATGAGATCAAAGGAGGATTTGTGTGGCGGTGAAGTAATGTTGTTATCTTATTAGAATAATTGAATTCCCTTTCATATTCTCTTCCAGTGCTTCATATTTAAAGGAGAACTGTTAAGGAAAATCAATAATATTGTAGAAAGAATACTTACTTTCTAAAATATCATTTGACCAGAAGTCTTTGGATTTGTTTCAGAGAGGACCATTGATAGATAAAACACAGTGACACCATTCCGAATATCAGAACTTGACCTGTCGTCTTTTCCCTCTGTCTGTGGAATATGTTACAGATTCACTGCATAATTGGCAATCCATTTCATTTCCAAATAATTAGTCAGTTATTCACACTTTTAACAAGAATGGGATGCCTAGGATCTGCAGTTAGTCCTAGATCTTATATAGGAAAATGAGAGGAAGATAAGTGTGAAAAGATGATTTCATTTGTCCTTCTACAGTAATGTATAGAAGACATACCTATCAGAATAATGAAAGCTAAGGATTTCTGTGTCTGGAATTTGTTCCTGTAAAATGTAGATGTGCGTGGTTTGGCATCCATCCCATAACACCCTTTTTGTGAACACCTGTTTGTCAGAAAATATTGGAAAATCTGTCTTCCTGCCACTATCAGTTTTTTGTATTCAAGTCATTTCAGGACCAACACGAGCCCCTTACACACTTGTCTCAACTGTCTTCAGCCATTGCTACTTTTGCTGGGACCATTTCTTGGAGTCCCTCAGTGGCAGGCTCCAAGCCAGCTAGCATCCTCTTGTTTTCCCACTGGGGCTCCTCTTGTACCTGACAGTACAGTCCCCCACTGTGCCCCTGGCTCATGGCAGGACTACCCCTCCTCCTCAGGGAGCCCCATGCACACTTCAGCCCCTGCATTGCCTCCCTCCTGGTATCAGCTGAAGAGACTCTGGGGTGGGGGGGTGACAGTAGCTAATCCCTCCTCTGAATGCTTTCTTGGCCTTCTCCCTAGACAACTGCTCAGATCTGAGAAAACCCCTTCTCACCCCAGCATGTCAGAATCCAGCAGCTAGCTGCTAATTGCTGCTCCAGCAACTCACAGACCATCTGCCAGGCTCTGGAATTCAGTCATGTAGAATATTCTGTACACTGACCATGGTGTCCCTTCATGGAACAGGGTTTCTGTTAGTGACATTGATTTAATTCAAGGATAAACTGATAATGCCCCATGAAAAAATTAAAGGTGATAGAAAAATGCATGGTGCTTGCCTCTACAAAGATAAGGTTTGGGTTTGGAGGAGGAACTATATAAGATAACAAAACTTTCCCAGTTTTTGCTTTTATTTTAAAGGACCTAGGTTCCATGATCAGTGTCCCTTGACTCTGTTCTTCTCAGAAATGGATTCTACTCAGTGTTCCTCAGCACAGCTGAGAGGCTCACTGTGTGGAGAAAGGATTTAGATGGCCTGTGTTTGGAATCTGGTTTTGACAACTGTCAATTATGTGACCTTATAGTAGAAATGTACCCGAGTCTTATTCTTCTTAATTTCAAAATGGGGACTGATATTGGTAGTAACCCTAAGAGTTATAAAAATTAAAGAATGATGCCTGTAGCACTTAGAACAATTTCTTACACAGAATAAGCATTCAACATGTATTAAAACTTCATAAATTGTTTAGAATATTATTATTACCATTATCAACACCTTTACGAAAGGAATTTTTAGTAAAGAAGCATAATTTCTTTAACATACTTGTTTAATTTCAGCTGTCAGCCAAATTTGTGCTTGCAATTTTTAAAATGTTGTTTGTCACCATGTATGTAATGCAGTAAAAGATAAAGGTAATATGTACATGTAGACTCAAAAGTTAGATTTTTTTCCTGTGTAGTTTGTTTTGTATAATTCTGTATAGAATATGGATCAGCATTCACTCAAACTAAACTCAGAAACAAAGTTGAGAACTAGGCTGTGATTGTTAAAAATGCTAAGAAAAATAATTCCGCCCCCAGTCCTGTAAGTAGTGTCCTGGAAGATTGTGAGTGGAAAATAAGTCTTTTGTTTTGTTTTTAATTCTTAAATGTACATTCATGATTCAAAATTGTGCACACTAAATTTCCTTGACCTCTCCTGTAACTTCAGGTACCTTTAAGTAGTCTTCTTACAGGAGTATTCTATTTATATCACATACTCTGCTGTTCTCTGCTTCTCTTCCATTGTCCTTGCTCCTTTCTTCCTGTTCTTACTGATCAGTAAATGCCTCCTGTGTGAGAGGATGAGCGTCCATGGTAGCAGTAAGCAAACCCCAGCACAGGGTTCCAGGCACTGAGAGATTGACCTAGAAGCAGCAGTAGAGGGCGCTGCGGCCTTCATTTCATAGTAATTGAGCCTGCACCAAACATCTTTCATTTGAGCAGCTAAAAACGAATTCCCCATATTAATTAAGTCTTGCTGAGGCCTTGTTTAGTGATCCAGTGCTAAGTGCCTGAAATAAGCATATCTTATTTTAATCTTGAGGAAACTGGGTATAAGGGAATTTCCTGAGACTCTATAGGAAGAGTCAGAATTTCAGTAAAATCCCACAGATCCTTCTCTTACCTTTCCATATTCTGGCTAATATCCCAAATTTCTCTTCATTTAGGAAGAACCAAAAGGAAACCCTAGGAGTTTTAATTTCCTCCCGAATAGTTCCTTTAATGAAGGGAATATGAGATGTATGCTTGAATAAATTGGTTACTCACAACACTACCACCTACTTTAAAATTAATCCTTTTTATTAGACAGCTGTTCTAGTGCTCTTTGCTTTTAACCAACAAAGATGCTTAAGAGAAGGAAAATGAAAAATAAATAGCATTCCTAGAATCCTAAGGCTTGGTGCAGGCAGATCATATTCTGTGTGATCTTGTTCCCTCATATTATGTGGTGATTAGAGTAGGGCTTCAATCAGCTGGAGGAGTCCCCAAGGCAGGGTCTCATCCCACCAGTGCATGTGGCACGCCCCGTCTGACACCAGGGTGACTTGAGAATTGAGCCAGAGAAACTGCAGTGTGGTGCAGCAGATGCGCACTGGTGGTTGCCATGGAGATTGCTAATACTGCTGAAACTCAAAGAAAGGGCACTTGCCGCAGCTCAGGAGCCTGCCTGAAAATGAATGAGAAACAAGCAGAATTCAGAATAGGCCCTCAGCTACTTGTCCCACATGGAGTTTTAATTTCCCTTTCCTTTCCTTCCCTCTTCCTTTTTCGAAGATTAGATTGAAAACAAGGCAATGTTATAAAGCTTGCTCAGACCCCTCTGACCTTATTGCAGCCTGACATCCCTGGGATAGATGTATATTAATGACGATGCATGACTAATAGGATTGGGATTGGGGGCTGGGGTGAGGCCTGTGGTGGCCCTTCTGGAGCCTGTGGACTGCTTGTCACTGGGGTTTAGTAGGTACCTTGGGATTTGTCTGCAGCATATGCGCTGCTGTTAATGATTGAAAAATTACCACAACAATTAGTCATGGATCGCTGAAGGCAGAGCCCCCAAATGTGATGGACAATGTGATTAAATCCATGTATGTGACAATTAACTCTCCTGCAGGTTTATCCACCAAGGAGAGTGCCCTCGGGGTGAGAGCAAAGGGGAATGAGAAGAAGGAAAAACAGGAGAACAAAAAGGAACAGGAGAGAATAATGCTGTAGAATGGATCTGATACAGCTGGCACTATTGGTTTTAATCTGATCCTGAATTAATCACAGTTTGATTAATCCTTGTTTTATTGCACCTTTATATTGCCCATTTATTTATATCTCCCTTAATTTTATGGAAGCATGACTGATTAAATTCTGCTCATTTCATGTTTTTTAAATTTTAAAACCAGGGCTCTCCACTTAATGTGATGTTCTAGGTGGTCCAAGGTGCAATTATCTCGTAAATGCTAAGCAGGCACCAGACATAGCATGTCATGAATCCCCTTATGTATTACAGCTGAGTAATCCAGAATAAATATTTGTTTGCTCAATATTCTACCGAAGCAAAAAGAAACCTTGTGATGTCAATCTGTTGTTTACTTGGGTGGAAAAAATAAGAATACACACACACCCAACTTTGTTAAGTAGGAGGGGCACAAATTCAATTTATGTCCCAGAAAATTTGTGCAGGAGGGAAAACAATGGTATCATTTGGATAAATAACCTGCATGTATATCTCCACGGCATAAAAGGATATGATTTATAGCCCACAGATAATGTTCATCTATAGAATTATTTTTAACCAGTTCATACTGCTTTTCTTTTGCTTTTGTTTTAGGTGTTATTTTTGGTGTTCTCCATATTTGCATACAAAACCATGCATTCAGATAATGCTGAGGAGTTTGTGACACAAACTAGCACAAGCAAAGACTCACGCTTTATAGTCCGTGCACTTTAGATGCATTGTGTGACTGAAGAATTCCCCACTCCTAAATTTATGAGAGCATCCAAAAAAGCATCCAAATCTTTAAAAAACATTGAATTATGGTGCTACTCAGGAGTTTGAGGCAGGAGGATTGTAAGTTTGAGGCCAGCCTCAGCAATCAGGACCCTGTTTGAAAATAAAAAAAATAAAAAGATCTAGGTGTTTAGCTCAGTGGCAGTGTACCTGGGTTCAATCCCCAGCACTTGGGTGGGAATAATATTGAAATATATATGCATATATGATTTTTCTTCTTTTAGAATTCCTTGGGCTATCCTGTTGCACTTGTTTAAACTGAATTTGATAGAAGGTTCAGTTTTTTTATTTTCAGATTAATTTGGATTTTCTTTGTTAGCTTACATTCTAGCTTTATCTACCTAGGCATATAAAGGTAGAGAATTTGTTTCTGATGTGAAGCATAGTAAAAGAAAAGACAAGAAAATAATGAGCACTAGCAAAGATTTCACTGCATAGGTGGCACAAGATGGATGCTGCCCTGTGAGATTCCTCTAGAGACTTGCATCCCTAACTGCTGATATCACTACTTTTTACAGCACTGAACAAGAAATCCAGTCTGCCAAGGATGATTTGGGAACCTCAGTTCCCTCTCACTGCCCTTGTTACCCAAATGTCCTCCTTGCCAACCTCCCAGTAACCAGCCCTTCAGTTCTGCCTGGGATTAAGATGAAAAGTGGAAAACATTTCATTTGTGAAATATCCTTCATTATCACCAAACTCAAATAACTACATACCTTTGAGTGACCATTGCATTACCATATTTCCTAATGACATGTGCCACTGTCTACCTGAGCTAGTATCTGCCAGAGCTTTAATGACCAGGACCAATCAACACTTTATTCTTTTGCTTATTTGGTAATGCATTATTTCATTTATTTCTTATTTACTGAATGAGTGACATATACTGGGCTTAGTACATGAAGTGGAGATGAAGATAGAAGATAGACACTTTTATTTTATGCTGGAGGAATATTGTAAAAATAAGACAGACAAAAGGAACCATGTCCAAGGCGAAAACTGGCAAGTGCCACAAGAAGACAACTATATGAAGGGCTGTGATTATTGATAGATAGGAGAAATGACTTCTCCACCCACAATGGCGAAGATTTTGTGGTATTTGACTTAGTTTTTGAAGAGGGTCCTGATTTACTTATAGCCAATGTCAAAATCTAAATTTCTTATTCTTGAATTGTGTTGAGTTGCACGTATAGCTGGGAAAAGAAGTATATTCTAGGCATGTGCAACAATGTGACCACAGCACTACTTTGGACATAATAAAGGAAAAAAATTGATTGAATGTGTGATGTGGAAACAGTCATGGAGTCACATCTTGGAGGACCTCAAATGCTCAGCCAAAGAGTTTGGACTTAATTTTACTCCCCTAAAGGCCTCCAGTAAAGCTTCAGGTAGAATCCCACCTCTAATTCATGACCTTCAAGGCTCTGTCCAGTGGCCTCTGACTCCTGCTCTGACAATATTGGCCACCCACACTTCCCTCATTCCCAGCAGTCACACAGTTTTCTGTTTCCTGAACAGGCTGACCTTCTTTTGGCCAGTTTCTGTTTTTAACTGGCCTCTATAGCTGAGACACTCCTTCCCTAAGTATTTGCATGAACACCTCCTCTCATTACTCAAGTGCAACACAGAGAGTCCCTCAGCTGGCTTAGCTCCCGATCTCCGGTTTTCCTCTCTACATCCTGGACAAAGTGATTTGCTGTCAGGGACATTGGTGGTTGTTCCTTTGGTTTTGTTTTCTCTTCTCATTTTGCTCAAGTAGCTACTCTGACCCCTGGAAACTCAGGGGAAGGTCTCTTATTCATTGTTCAGGAACAGATTTTTATTATTCCAAGCACTGTAATTCTCTACTTATCAGTGGTTGATTTAGTCTTGTGCCTGTGGCCCAGCACTGGACCAATGGGACAGAATAGGCAGTAATCCTGGGACCTCTCAAAAGGTAGCCTCACTTCTGAGAAAGTATCCCAGGGAATGGTGATCTCCTCTTCATTCCCTGGAAGTTGAAGTTCAGGAGATACTTGGATCTGCAGTTTAAGGATAAAGTCAATGCCTAGAAAAAGGCAGTCCCAGTAGAATTGCAAAGAGCCAGGCTCCTGATGAGCATGCCCAGAATCCTCTCCCAGTCTACTTGTTTTGTGAGATGCTATTTGCTCCTTAGGTCCCTTTGAGGTCTGATTTTCTTTTGCCTGAATAGAAAGCATTCTAACTGATTTTTTAAAATATCACTCTGCTTTATTTTCTTCATAACAATTATCAATCTGTGAATTATAATTTTTAAAATTTTTTCCTTTTATTTTCTGCTTTCTTTACTAGAATTTAAGCTTCCTTTGGGCAAGAACTTATCCATCTTGTTGACTCTTGAATCCACAACTTCTGGCACGGTGTGAAGGTGTAAGTGAGTGATTAGAAAATATTTAGTGAGTGAAAGAATGGAGTGACTGAGGGAGATTAATGTGCCTTGTATGAAATATCATGGGGGTGGGCGTTGGAGAGAGCTGTGGAAGGTGCTGCTACTGCAGAGAAGTTCATAAAGAGGCAGCAAAAGTGGTGGTGACATTGGATTGGGGAGAAGCCAGACAAGAGGTTATGACAACATAAGTGGGAGGTGGCAACAGAGGGGAGCCGGGAGAGGGGCGGGATGTACCACCACGGCTGGTCCCCAGGGTTATTGAGAAGAATGGGGGATGGAGAAGGAAGAACAGTTGCAATTTCTTGAAAAAAGTGAATTTTTGAAATGTAGAACATCAGGTGCTGATAACACACCAGCAGAGAGCTCTAGCTGGTAGTCGAAAATCCAGGAATGAAGATAGACCACCTGTATAGTCAGAAGAACATATCCCTTTCTTTCTTTGTCAAGATAATCAGGCCTGTTTATTATACGTCTTAAAAACAGGTCTGTATCCAATTCAGTTTTATGTGTTCTAAGCCCCTATTGCATGTGCTTACTCTAACACTTCATATAATTTCATAATTAAAGCAAATCAAAAAATGAAGACCTCTACTGTCCTTGGTTCTAACAGGGTTAAACAGAACTAATGTCTAAAGACTTGTAGGAACTAGTTTCTGAACAGTGACAGTCCAGAACAGACCTCCTGCAGACACTCCCTATCTCATTACCTATCTTATTTTGTTCCTGACACTTCTCACTTTCCTGAAAGATCACTTTTATTTTGTATCCATGAAAACAGGTCCCTTGTCCTGTCTTGCTTTAGTGTCTCCAGAATATATAACATAGTGATTAGGAACATGGGCTGTGGAATGAGACTGCCTGAGTTTGAATCTTATCTTACTAGCTGAGTGATCTTGGGCAAATTGTCCAACCTCTCTGAGCTTCAATTTCCTAGATATTGTAAATTAATTAATTATGTGCACATGCATAATTAACTGGTATCTTTTGAGGATTAAGTGAATAAACCCATATAAAATACTTAGGCTGTGTTTGGTACATATAAAGTGCAGTATCAATGTTGACCTGGCATATGAGGGCACTCAATAAATATGCATGGAATTCAATTGAAAGAACCAGATTGAAGTGGCTGCAACAGAGGCTTCAGATAATTTCCTTAGCCTGATCTGGGACCAGATACATTGGTAGCAATGAATCTCTAGATGATGATTTTCTGGATGATGATAACAACTCATATGTGGTGTTTTTACAGATTATTTTCTCATGATCTGATCCCTGTCCAATAACCAACTTTGGGAATAAACAAGAAAAATTATTTCCATTTCATGAAACAAGAAGCTTAGGCAGAAAAGTTAAATATCCTGAATAAGTAATGGCAGATGCATGAGTAGAACATGGGCTTCCTGTTTCCCAGCCTCTGGCCAGAGCTACCCATCTGTTCATCCCAGTTTGTGCTACCAGTATAAGTAAGGTAAATGTCCCTCGGCGAGATAAACGTGTTTAAAACACTGTGGCTCCTTCAAGTGGACTGAACACCCCCAACTTGTAAATTGCAATACCATCATTAAAATGCTTGGATTTGGTGGCAAAGTAGTTCACCCAGGGTAGTTTCTCTAGCTTCCTCCAAATTGATGCTAGCTTGGAGCATCTCATGACCTAATGCAGTGACCCAGTGGTGGGTTGGTTGTTTTGGAAGATGTGATTTCCTTCCCAGGATTGTCCCCCTTCTCGCCTTGAGGCGAGGAGACAGAGCCCTAAATGCTTGCTGCAGTTGTATGATTTTTTAGAAGCCTCCTGTTTTTCTTGACTATAAAATATGCAAATTATTGACTCCATCATATATTCATGTTTATTTTAATATATAAAAGCACTTAAATTATTTGTCATGTGAATTCTATTATACTGAACCTGTGCATCTGCTTCCTGGATGTGCTGGCACTGTGTACTCAGTCTGGAGTTGCTCATACCCATCTGGGGCATGTGTTTGGTCCTTTGGATGCAAGTCTTTATTTGTGGTCCCTTTGTTTGGTAATCTTTGCAGGGGCTATCCTATTTAGCCTGTTGTCTACAAATGTGTTATGTTTATCTGCCCTTTCTTGTTGGCATAGTTATGTTCTACTCATTCTATTAAAACTCTGTTATATTCTATTCCAGGAAATAACACCATAAGCAAGGCAGCATAACCTAGAAGATTTTTAAGGAGGCTGGACAAGGAATTGAGTTTGACTTCCCTTTGTGTGACCAGGAGGCAGTCTTTCCTTCAAAACCCAGGAAGAGGAGAGTCTCCAAATAGTCATCTGGTCTTGTCTGCCAGCAAGATAAAACCATTTCTAATATGTAGTTGTTTATTTTTTTATTCTATCACTTTTCTGAGTCCCAGCTTCAACTTATGCATAATATATCTATAGACATTATAGGTTATAGCTTATAACAAAACTACTAGCTCTCAAATCTATGCATATTAAAACATTGCCAAACCCCTGTGCAGTGACCCAGTTCAGGTGGTATTATGTATTTAAAATTGCAGAATGGTTTCTTTTTTTTTTTTTTTTTTTATTATTTTTATTTTTGGTGCTGGGGATCGAACCCAGGGCCTTGTGCTTGCAAGGCAAGCCCTCTACCAACTGAGCTCTCTCCCCAGCCCCGCAGAATGGTTTCTTAAAATCACTCTGTTCTGAACTGTTGTATTAGATACATTTCACCTTAATTTTTAAGGTTAGGTTACAACTTTCAAGCAGTTAAGTAAAAACCTGAACAGCTACATCTGCATGTACCAGTCACAGGGAGACATCAGCCAGGCATATTGAAGCATCCCATTCTAGTGAAGTGCTCGGCTCCTTATGAGCCTGCAAAGGGCAGAACAGTTGGAAGAGTCAAGGATCAAAAGTCTCATTTCTCACGTCTTTGTCTGGATCCGCCACCTCCCTACACTGGAAGTATACAGACATGGACGCAGCACATAATAGATGTGAGCACACATGCATGCATGTACTCACACTTTACTGAAATTTCCTTGTCCTTGCATGTTAGGTCTCACAGAAAATCTAAAGAAGGGACCGGGCTGAAGACGGACAAGAATGATTTGTGTAGAGTTGAGGAGGACCTGTCACTGGGCCCTCCCAGGACAACTTCCTCCTTTTACAGATAAGTTGATTGACATACCTGGAAGACAAATGATGTTCATGGGGACACAGAGCATTTCCTGGAAACTTCAGGTACATTTCTTCCAAGCCTCAGTCCAGTGCCCCCTTCTTTCCGGGAAAGTATCTTAAGTAGACAGGAAAAAAATCATTGGCAAGGGCTGAGATATTAGTTTTCACTGCTTGAGGAAGATTCTTTAATTTCACATTTTACATTGGTTTATTTCTGAAGATGAAATCTCAGGTTTCTAACAACTAACATGCAGACCTCTGTTAAACAGATAGTATGAGCCATGTGATTATCATTCCCTGATGCAGAGAGTGTGAAGTTCTGGTAAGAAGGAAACATGGGTATGGACTGCCGTAGTCCCCTTGCCTCAGTTTCATTTTCCACACTTTCAGTTACTCATGGTCAATGTGCTGCAAAAATATTTAATTGAAAATTGCAGAATTAACACAGTTTGAATTTTATGTTGCATGCCATCCTCAGCATGATGAAATCTCTAGTAGTCCTGCTTTGTCCCACCTGGGATGCGAATCATCCCTTTGTCCAGCATGTCCATGGTGTATATGCCACAAGCCTGTTTAGTCTCTTACTAGAGCTCTTGCCAACTAGGCCTTGTCATTTCAGATCAGTCATGAGAACAGTGAGAGTACAGTAAGAGAGAAAGGCCACATTCATGTCTTTATTACAGTATATTGTTGTAATTGTTCCTTTTAACTATTATTGTTAATCTCTTACTGTGCCTAATTTAAAAATAGACTTTATCATAGGTGTGTATGTACAGGAAAAAAACAGCCTTAGGATTCTGTACCGTCCACAGTTACAGGCATCCACTGGGGGTCTTGGAACATGTCCTCATTGATGGAGGGGGTGACTCTATTTCTTGGGATTGGGAATGCTAGCACAACTGTGACTAGATTGTCATAGTCACAGTGCTCTCATGACGTGGCTGAAAACTACTATCTCTCTCTGCCTTTGAATTCAATTCAGTGCCTTAATTTATCTATCAAAAGATCAGACTGCATAGTACATTGTACATTGGACATTCACAAGGCATCTGATAAAATCTCCTCAGAGGCCTTTGTAAGTAACATGGAGAAATGTGGGTTGGGTAGAAGAGTAATACATTTAGTTATGTTTGTCTCCATTTCAACAGATCTTCCCAAAGTGTAGATTATCGACTTAGGTTAACCTGGAGGAATATTTCTGGTAGAATGATGCAGAGCCCTGTCCTCAGACTTGTCCTGTTCATGATTTTTATCAATGATTTTGATGAAGATGTGTTTATCAAATTGGCAGTTGATACTAGCCTGGGAGCGATAGCTAATATGATTAGTGTCTTGGTCCTGTGTCAAGAAAATCTTGATAATCAAAAATGATGCACCAGAAATAACTTGGTGAAAAATAGTAAAGTTAAATATAAAGTCTTCAAATTAGGTTTAAAAAATTAATTGCACAACTCCGGGGTGGGGAGAAATGGAGGATGTAATTTGTCACAAATTCAATTTGAGTTAACTTATGATAAGGCCATTGAAAAATGTAGGTAATATTATTAGAATTACATACGCAGTTCAAGAAAAGTAATAACACAAAGCAGACCACATTTGGATCACTGTGTTGAATGTTTCTGGTCCTTCCCTTACCTGAGATATACTAAAATCCAAAGATTGCCAAATGGCACACCTATTTTAATGAGTTAAGTGCAAATATTCTAACTGCAAGTTGGGATATATAATTTATGGATAAATTCTTTGAAATGGAAACTCCATTTTAAAACACGTTTTGGGAAATTGTTAAAGATCTGAAGCAAGTCCTGCTTTTTGCTATCTCCCTCCTCCTCTGTCACTCTAGGCCCCACTTCTGCTATCTCTACTACTTAAAGCTACCAAATGAGCATCTTCTCTCTGAGTTGACTAAATCTTTATCCTTCATCCTGTGTTAAATGCATGGTGAATTTAAAGTGTATAATGGTTCTTTCTGTAAAATGGATTCTACAGGATCAATGGAAGATTCTAAAGATGATAACAGTACTGTATGGCTGTGTGTGTACAGCATACATTTGTGTGTGTGCTAGTCGAATCCATTTTGCAAAATTAAAAATGAAAACACTCTTTAAATCTCTCTGCAGTTAGCCTGCAGCACGGTGTTTACTGGCAGCAGGAAAAGGCAGCCAGTCCTTTGTGCGTGTCTTACACCTCCTTTTCAATTCCCCATCTCTTCCCCTTGGAAAGAGAAATATTCTGGCACCAGCATCTTTTCGTCTCAGTTCAGAACGGGTACCACCTGCCTCCCAAAGCCCAGGGGAGCCCTCTGTGTGTTCCTCCCAGGCATACCACATGGAAGCTTGGACACAGTGCCAGGCCAATGTGCAAAGAGGCAGGGCAGAAGGGGGGGCTGGTGCTGGAGCCCTGTGAAGCTTTTAGCGACAGCCACCTATCTGTTAGCTAGTCAAGGCTGCCTGCTGGTGTGAGAGGGGACTGAAAGACCAGGGCCATACTGCAAACTGTCGGTTGGACACAGAACAAGTTGGAAATATGATCTTAGTTTCTTTTCCTTTTTCCTCTTCTTTGGGTCCCGCTGAATCCAGTATTCTTGGGCCATTCGTTACCAGTAGTCCATGATCTGTACTCCTTTAGTTGACACCTCAAAAATAAAATCATGGAAACATAAATTTGATGTGGGTTTCTATCACCAGACCCATTCTTTCAGAAGCACAGTCTTGATAGTTGGTTGGTTTTGCCACTCATGGCATCATAAGAACTTCCTTTTAAATTTCTCAGTGGTCGGTTGAGCTTATCTAAGCATTTTTCCCTGAGAATTTAGGGTGTCTGTTAGTACACATTCTGACAGGGCTGTTTGGGCAGGGCTGGAATGGTAGCATCAGTAAAAGACTCCCCTGCTTCCAGATGCACTCTCCTGGTCTGCTTCATGGTGCCTTTGTTTCCTCACTTGGAGTTCCAGCCCTGGTGACGTCGTCGCAGGCCTTTAACCATCAGTGGGTATCCTTGGAAGGCTTCCTTTGGAAGTTCCTTCACACCATTGAAGAGTTCATCAGATACCTTCTTGAGTGGAGGTCTTGTCAACAATATCTGAGCTCATGAGGTGGGAGGGAGGAAGGCCAGGGACACATGGACTGGCTTCCTTCTGAACCTCCATGTCATGTTGGTAAAGTGAGTAGTAATGACTGCCTCACTGGATTGCCACCTGAGTCTTTTTGTAAAATCAAATGGGAAATATCACATTTCAAAAATTCTAGGAAGTGCAAGTACCCCCTACCATGTTATTTCATTTCTGATATCATATTTGTCTTAACAACCATATCGTCTTCCAAGTATTTGGGCAGAATTATTTTCTTTCTTAAAGGTAATTGAAGTAATACAACATGTTATAATCAATGACATTTCAAATTTGATGGAGTATGACTATTGACCAGGATTCTTGCTGGATTAAATGAAGTAAGATGAGGCAGGCAGAACTCTGCAAAGGCCTGTTAAATGTTCTTGAGTCTTGTCCATTATTCTGTGATCCATTATTAGGGAGCATAAATAAGGACAGAGATTGGCATCCTCACTTGGTTAATGTCTGGGGATGCTCAGGTCCTTCTTTTCTTCCTTCACTGATGAACAAACTGAGTGTTCATTGTTGTGCCTGGTGTGTGTGTGTGTTTCCTGGAGGTGATGGACAGTCCTTACGCCCAGGGGGTTTAGTGTCCAGTGGAGAAAGAATAGTATGCAAAAGTATAATTCACTGTGATGAATTGCAAGGTGCTGGGGAAGGAAGATTCCAGAGAAAGCCCAGCAATGTGGGGGTGGTATGGTGGGAATAGCTTCAAGGAAAGGGCCATTCAGGTAGAGCACTCAGGTTAGCTAGGGAAGTCCAAGGTTGGCACATTGAAGAAACTGGTCAGGAAAATCATGCTTTTTCTCATTTGTATAGAAATTTGCCTTGGGTACCTGGGTTTCCTCTTTCAACCCTGCTCTGTTTTCTGCCACAGCTGTGGGAGGAGGAGTCACACAGGCTCAGCTTTACTGTAGCCTTCTTTTATCACTCTCCCTGCCCTTTACTCCATTCTCCTGGGGTCAACTCCCCAAAAGACCCACCTGCAACAGCCCTTGTTTCAAACTCTATTTTTGGAGCAACTCAGACTAATTCACTACCAGTTTTTTTTTCCTAGTAATTCCTTGAAGCTTGTACTGGGGAGATTTAGAATATGCTGTTAAATTGGCTCAAGAAAGTGGGCCCAAGAGATGGAGATGGAGAAGGGGATGGTAGGTACAGGAAAGCATTAAGGCAAAGATAACCAAGAGCTAACTAGATGGAAGGTAACTCCACACAAACATTTCTAAGCTTTTGTGGTTCATATAGTAGCATACAATTGGAACTGATTCAATGCAGTTCACCAAGGCCAGAATACTCCAGATGAGAAATGAGATTTGGAAGTTTAAAATGCCAAGTAAAGCTTTGAAACACATAAAGAAATGATTCAGTTGTTGGACAGGCAAAGGGAAACATATGGAGAGCAGTGTTCAAAAACTAATCATGGGCTGGGTTGTGGCTCAGTCGTAGAGTTCTTGCCTAGCATGTGTGAGACACTGGGTTCCATTCTCAGTACCACATACAAATAAATGAATAAAATAAAGGTCCATCTAAAAAATATTTTAAAAACTACTCATGACAGTTGAGTTTATGCTGTGAAATAGTTCGTAATTAATGGTTAGGTGGGTGGCATTGGTACATTACCATTTAGAAGTTAAAAGGAAAGCATGATCTCCCTCATTATATATTTACATCTAAAGAGAACTGTATAAATATTAACTTCTGGTTGTGTATAAGCTTTCCATTGCTGTGACAAAATACCTGAGATAATCAACTTATAAGGAGAAGAGTTTTATTTTGGCTCATATTTCAGAGGTTTCAGTCCATGGTTGGCTGGCTTCATTGCTTTTAGGCCTGTGATAAGGCAAACACTCTGGTAGGCAGAACATTGTGTCAGGGAGCTTGTGATGGGGCAGAGTTGTTCACCCACATGGCAGCTAGCAAACAGATTGAGAGTAAGGGACTAGGGACAAAATAGTCATTTCAAGAGTGTGCCCCCCAACAACCTACTTTCTCCAAGTAGGCTCCACCTCCTATAGTTTCTGCTACCCCCAATACATTAAGCTATGAATTCATCAATGGATTAACCCATTGATGAGGTTAGAACCCTCATGATGCAATCACCTTCCAGACACCCCAGCCCTGAACATTGCTGGACCAGGGAACAAGCCTTCAACATAGGAGTTTCGGGTGAACATTTAAGATCCAAACTCTACTGGTTGCAGCACAGTCCGGTGGAACTTGCAGTGATGATGGAATACTCTGCATCCCTGCCATTCAGTGTGGCAGCCACCACACACATGTGGCCAATGAGCATGAGTTTCGTGTAAGTGCAACAGCAGAACTAGGTTTTTAATATTGCTTAGTTAGCTTAAATTTGGCTACACACACCTACTTGCTACTTTCTTAGACTGTGTGGTTTAGAGCATCCAAAAAGGATATAAAATACTGAGGGCTTATGTTGCTTCCAGGAAAACCTGGGAACAGCCATTGGTCCCAGGACAATAAAGGATAGTTCACTTTACACCATAAGTTCCAGCAGGTCCTCACATCCTGGAAATCACAGGAGTGCCGTGAAGGGTGTTAGAAGACTTTCTAGCTGTTTTGAAGGGTACAGTGACTTTCTCTCCACTGCTCACACAATGAGGGGTCGTGGACTCCTGGAAACTGTGTTCCTTTTGATTTTGAGGAACCCCTGTGAAAAGTCACCTCAGCCTGCAGAGACAACCAGTGTTCTGAAACTGGAAGTAGCCCTGCAGGAGCTTTGCCATCTCCCACTCTGCACACTTACTTGATGGACCCAAGGGAGAAAGTCCATGGCCTTCGCTGTTGCGCTTACGTCAGTTGAACTCACTGGGCGCTCATGTGACCCTGGTGTTTGCACTGTGTTCTTCAGTTTCTGCAGAAATCTCATTTCATGTGTACATCAGTGAACTTGGAGTTGCCAATCCTTCAACATAGCCTCAAGCACTGTTATCTCATGTTTTTTCTTTGTGAAATTAGTATACTTGCTCATGAGGTTGTTTGAAATAAAACGTGAGATAATGAATGCAAAAGCAATTCATAAGTGTGAAGTGTTATTTTGGTGCTGACCATACAGAACTTAATTAGTGTATATCTTGGTCAGCATTTTTTGTCTTTGCTGAGGCTTGAATCACTTAAATATTTTAATAGCAGATAGGGAAATGCTCACGTTACCACATTCTTGTCATCCTCATATTGTTAAGATTTAAGTGGGGCCAGAGTTTGAAATTTCTTTTCCTGGAAGCAGTAATTATACTGGTTAAGACCATAGCTTTTGGGTGGGGCTCAGCAGATTTTCCCCATTCAGGGCCTAATAGTAAACATGTTTATCTTCATAAGCTATCTGTTATCTGTTGTTACTGCTACTGAAGTAGCTGCTTTTTTCTTTCTTCCTTTTAAAAAATACAAAAATCAGAAGCTGGGGATATAGCTTGGTATCTCACTTGCCTTGCATGTATGAGACTGCAGATTAAATTGTCACCACTAGACCATAAAAAAAATAAAATATAAAATATAAAAATATGTATATAATACATACATACATGTATGTATATATACATGTGCATATGTATGTACATATATATGTATGTATAATATGAATTTGTGTATATATATACACACACACATGCACGTATATATACATTTTCAGCTCCTGACCATACAAAAGCAGGCTTTTGACCCCAAGACCATAGTTTGCCAACACTGCTCTACAGGTGCTTTGTCCAGCATAGTGGCCATCAGCCACACATGACTGTGTAAATTTTAAATAGAAATGAAATTCAGCTCCATAGTCATATTAGCCCCACTTTGAATGACCACTGGCCATGTATGGCTGGTGGACCCTGAATTGGGTAATACGAATACAGAGCCGTTCCAGAACACAGAGTTCTACTGGGAAGCCCTGCTCTGGAGTTGGGTGGAATCTTTACTTTCTCCCACTAACTAGCCTCATGGACTTAGACTGATTATTTATTTTTTCTGAGCTTTTGTTTCCTGAACCGTAAAATGGAAATTATTGCATTATCTGTCTCAAGGATGTGGTCAGGATTTAATGAGTATAAATTACTTAGTACAGAGCCATTTACACTCAATAAATGTTAGCTATTAATATTATAGAAGCAGATAAATTTCTGATACTGTTAATTCTAGTAAAGCTTAGCTTTTAAAAATGTTACATTTGGATAAAGGGACCATCATCCTTTCGGGTAGGACACCTGTGAAGTGAGAGATTGCCTCCTAGCTTTGGTTTATAATAGTTGACCAGTGAAAGAGAAGTGATTCTGTAAGTCCTGACCTTTGTTGCGACTTGGAATGGGAACGTTCTTGTCATTGCTACAGCTTGTTTTCTCTTTAAGCTTCCATTCAGGTGAGTTCTCACCCCATGGTAATTTCATGTAAAATCCATGATAAATATTTGTTGAGCTTAGTGGTGGAGTAGAGATAAAGGTTATCTCACAAGGGAGAATGTACTGCAATCAGAATTTCAGAGTCAACTATTGTTTTACTTTTGCTTATAAAGGATTTACAACCAGCATTGTATTGATTGGTTTCTCCTTTGATGTTGAGCAACCAGAGTTTTTTTTATATGTGTAATAAGGCAAATGTGATGTCAGTTAGCTAACTTGTGGGGTCATGGCCTCTTAAGCTTGGTATTGCTTTCCCCCATTCCTCCGTGGATAGTTGTGATTTGCATCATGTGAATGTATAAGCAGGCCATCAGGAACTTTCTGGGCAATGTGATCCACCTCCATCCTTGTTAGAGACTTGAAATGCTAATAATATCATATGATGATGACAATATTATTAGGAATCCCAAATGAACTTTTGTCATTAAATTTCATGATTTTTACACTCAAGTCATGGTTTTGTTTCATGGTGTATACATCATACCTTTAGAATTCTTGAAAGACCCCAATGTTGATGGAAATGAAGGTGATTAGGCTTCTTGTATTCCAGAGTATTGGTAGTTATTTCAAGACAGTTACAATGTGAGGTGTATTTATAAAGACAGAACTTAGCAGAAATAACACTGCATGTACAGAAAAGACCTTTTGTTTGTTTTTCAGTTTGCACATACAGATGTTTTGTTATTTCCCCTCCGAGATGTACCTGGGCCTGTGGATTCATCACACAGATGGATTCTTCTTGTTGTGAGCTGGCAGGGACCAAGGGGGCCCCACCAGAGCCTTTCCAGCCTGAGTCACCAGGTGGTGCCTGGTGCCTTTGAGCATGGGATGGAGTACCAAGTGTTGGCAGCTGAGAGGTGAAGAGCAGAGCAGCCTGTAGTACATGTGTACCTCTGCAGGGACCAAAACTTCTGGAACAAGCTATCCAGCTTGGCAGGCTGGTAAGGTGAGTTCAACGCAAGGATTTAGAGTCTCTTAGACACTCCTAGAACAGTATTGGTAAGAACCAGTCTCCACTAACCATGGCAAAAACAGAATCAGAGTGGTAATAACAACTAAACAGTAATTCCTTAGCAACAACGTGCCAGGCAACAAGGTGACAAACAGACGTCCATGATTTCCTTTAAAACTTAGGATAGCCTTATATGTACACTGATATTATTGTTGCTCTTCCCATTTTACTGATGAGGTAGCAGAGGCTTGGAAGGTAACTTGCACAAAGCCACATTTTAATAAGTGACAGAGCTGGATTCCACTCAGAGGGTCTGATGGCGGATCCTGTGGTCTTGCCATGCATGTGGGCTCTCTTCCTGTCTCTGCCACTCACTGACGCTGGCAAAGCCGTGCAGCTCTAATATCTGAGTCTCCTCTGGAAAACGAGTGCTTTAACTAGACTTCTCCAGAGTCCCTTCAGTTATTGACATGCTGTGATGTTTTTTTAAATCCCGGAATCATCAACCTCCCCTCAGCACCATTACCTGTTTACAGCAGTTGAGTTCCCTCAGGGAGCATGCAGTGTGGTCAGACTCCATAAATATCAAATGAGCAATCCAAACTCCATGTTATCCCATGCTCTCGGCATGGGAGCTAGCCTTCGGGGCGGCGCCTGCTCTCGGGACCATTCTCTCCTTGAAGAAGTGCCCTTCATTTAGGGGAAATTTACTTCTTTAGGATTTTATTCTTTAGCAGAAAGTGAGGGTTGTGGTCCCCTATGCCTCAGACAAATGTGTTTTCCTAGAGCTAATCTTTTGCTTTTGCATTAGACCCTGACCCCTTTTTGACCTCTGTCCCTCTGAGTCTTTTCCCAACCTTTCCTTGAACAACAGTGATCAAAACACTCAAGCTTCAAGGAAGAAAGTGCAGACATGCATTTGTGAGGATGTCCTGAAGGCTGTCTTTGGTCAGGCTGCCGTTCTGTTCCTTATGCAGAACCCTGTCACTGCTGCCTTAGGGGCTTCTGCGGTTACTTTCAGGCTTGAGGGTTTAGTAGAGTTGGTGTCTGCTGTGGAACTGCCAGCATGTTTCTAACCCAGTTCGCTCACACTCGATTCTGTGGACAGAGTCATCTGCTCTGTAATGACATTTGACAGTACACAAAGTCATCATGATAACGTGTTCTTAATGGGCCTGTTGAGTGAAGTACAGTACTGAAGAAAGTGGAGATTTTTGTTTGTTTGCCATAGATCACTTGTTGAAAGAGAACATGTTTAATAGAGCTCAAGAATTTAACTGTGGATTTGTTGAATTTGAGGTACCTCTTGGACATCTTGTGTCTTTGCAGAACTTCAGTTCCCATGGAGAATTCCATGGGAACATCACAAACTCTAACTTCTCTTGCAACTTCTGACCTTTTAGCTGCTAAATACCTCACAGTATGTGTATCTAAATCTGAACCCACCATTTCTTCCCATTCTCCTTAAAAACTCTTCCCCCACACCTCTCCACTCTTCCCCCCCACATAATTTTTCCTGGTCTTACAATTTGTTTTCATTCAATTCACTTAGTAAATTATTTATGTCAGGAACTTCTTGGGTATTCAACAGTGAATAAAAGAGGACAAAAACTCTACCTTTCTGAGGAAGGGAGGTTCTGAGTTGGGGGGATGAGTGACGGTATTTCAGTTTTAAACTCAACAATCAGCAGATGCCTCATTGGGAAGGTGACATTTGATGTTTCAATGGTATCATGATATTTGAATGTCTCCTTTGATTCTCATTCATCTCCAATCAGTTGACAAACCTAATCAGTTCAACCTGTGTGAATTGGCTTCCATGTATTCCCTTCTCTCCATTCACAGAGCCATTACTTCTAGTTCAGAATTTTATCGTTCTTCCCTGTGCAGGTGTATTAGTCTCTAGATGGGTCTTCTGGTCATTAGTCTCTGAAGTTTGATTGTTTTGATTATTCACTGCTGTTATGCAGAAATGCTCTTGCATTTTATGTCTAGTGAACTTATATTTAAGTAAATAGGTTATGAAAGTTTCATACATTTTAATAGATTTTCATCATTTTGGAGTTGAGAACCATACAATAATGTTATGCACATAATGTAATTTTTTATTAAAGTATTATTTATGTAAAATGAAATTCTATTAAAAACATGTAGTGTGATGAATTTTGCTAAGTGTACACTATAGTCACATAGCCGTGACAGTCAAGATATATAAAGTTCTCTCATCCTAAGAAGCTTCCTGGTAGCCCTAGAATCATCTCCCTTCCCTGCCTCAGCCTCAAGCAGTTATCCTTTTGTTTTCTGTCATTACAATTTGCTTTTTCTAGAATTTCATGTAAATGGATTTGTGAAATACAAAGACTTTTGTTTGCTTTCTTTCACTTACAAAGTTATTTGTGAGATTCACACATTTAATGCATATTAATATTTTTATAATAACTAAGTATTATAATATGATATAGTGATATTATAGCATGATAATGTGAATGTGTCAATTTGTTTGCCCATTCCTCAGCCTATGGACATTTGGATTACTCCCCTTTTGGGGCTTTTATGTATACATATCTTTGTGAGGATATTCTGGTTTTTTTTTTTTTTTTTCCCTCTTGTATAATTACTTAGGACTGGGAGTGAAGGATCACTTAGGACTTGCTCTGGTTTGTCTCCTTCAAAACTTGTATTGGAATTTAAGCCGCATTGTAAGCTATTGAGAAGGTAGAAACCTAATCAGATAATGATGTGTAGAGGTGGTGCCTTTGGGAGGTCATCAGGATTCAATAAAATCATCAGGGTGGAGCCTTCAGGATTGAATACTGTGGCTGTATGAGAAGAGGGAGGGAGAGAGAAGCCTGAGGAGGTAGTTGCGTACAGGAGTACGCTAACGTGCATGCACACAAACACCCACACTCTGCTTCTCACCATACAGTGCCCTGTGCCATCTTGGTGCTCTGCCAGAAAGAAGGCCATCACCACCTTTGGCCCTTAGCCTTGAAGCAGAACTGAAAGACAGAATGAATCCCTCTCCTTTATATGTGACCCAGTATTATTAGCAATAGGAATTGGACTAACATGGAGCTGTACATTTAATTTTATAAAATGTTGTTATATTATTTTTCAAAGTGATTGCATTTTAAAAAATTTTCACCAGCTGTGAAATGGAAGTAGTAACCAGCCTGTGGAGACAACCTCCAGTAATCCCTGTTTTCTGGGTTTACATGTTTCTCATACCATATTATGTCAGAGTTGGCTTGTGTGATTAATAGTGTACAGCAGAAGAAATGGTGTGTGATTTCTGAGCTTTGGTTATAAAATATGCTGAACCTTTCATTTTGGTTGGTTGCTTGGTCTCTCTTGAATCATTTTGCTTAGAGGGAAACCAGCTGCCATATCATGAGCAGACCTATGCTGATGCCTTCATGATTAGGAACTGAGGCCTCTGGCCCACAGCCAATGAGAAACGGATATCTCCTACTAACAGCTGGAGGAAGAAGTGTGGAAGCAGATCTTCCAACCCAGTTATACCTCCAGATCACCGCAGCCTTTATTGGCATTTTGAATGTAACCCCAAGACAGATCTGGAGTCAAAACGTATAGCTAAAATGCTTTTGAAATTCTGACCATCAAAACTCATGTGAGAAAATTAATATTTCTTGTTATCTGCTAAGTTTGGGGAATAATTTATTTACAATCAATCAACAACTAATACAGTGATTTCCACTTTCTTGTCATCCTTGACAACATTCAATATTATTAGTTCTTTTAATAGTTCTTGTAATAGATACTATTATACTAGTAGAGGTGTAATAGTATCTAATTGTTTAAGTTTGTATTTCTCTGATGACTAGAAATATTGAACCTGTATACAGTCATGCTTTTAGTCTTTACTTGTATATCTTCTTTTAGCGAGTCTCTTTTCAAATATTTTACTCATGAAAATGGGTCATGTTTTTATTTTATTTTCATTGACTATATGATGTACCATTCTTACCGGACGTGGCCTCCAGAGCTGTTGCTGTGCAGAATTAAATAAGCTTGGCAATGACAGTTTTAGCCGTGTTTTGATTGCTCATAGACCTAAGTTCTCAATCTCCCTACCTTTTCCTTAAGTGACATAGAGTTAATAATTATGCACTATGGATGCTAATTTTCCAGCCACCACTCAAAGCTTTTCCGTATCATTCATTAATCATGTCTCCTTGTCTCTTGCCAGTTACCGAGAGTTGTGTCATCACAGTAGTTTTCCATGTTGCCTGAGTTCTTCTCTGCCCTTAGAACTTTTCCTCCTAGCATCTGCTTCTTTACACACACACACACACACACACACACACACACACAAAACATCTGTTTCAAGCCTATTCCATATTTTATAGTCATTCCTAATTTTTGTTCCTATCATAATCTTTTTGTCTTTTTCACTAGTCTCTTTAACAACCACTGCTTTTGTACTTACTAGATGCCACAAGGCTAATATTATAATATCTCACAGTTAAGTGCAAATCACAAGTGATACTCAGATTAGCAGATATTTCATAGCATCCACCTCATAGGATTGTTGTGAACATTTAGTATGATAGTGTATATCTTCACTTTTCTGACTCCAGAGATGAGTTAAAAGACTCCAAAAAAGTTAAATATATTATGTCAGTGTCATTATATTACTCTTTACAGCTTATTTTGTTAAAATGACTATTTCCTTACAACTTTCTTTTACAGACTTTAAATTCATAATCATATTTGCAAATATTGAGTGTCTGTGTTAAGCATTATTATAGATTTGCAAATGGTGTTAGTTGGCGTATTTTCTATGAATTTTAGTGCATTTTCTGTTCAACAAGTTTATATCTATAGCTTCTAATGTGTTCTGGCTATAGTGTGATGCAGTGGATATAAGCCAAGATTTTATAGACCAGGAGTTCCCTGTTAGGTAGCCACAGAGGCTGGTGACGTCCATGTGGCAGTGTTGGATACAGCAGGAACTGTTCCTGCAAAGCACAGAGCTGGCTTCTGGGTCACCAGGTTGGTCCTGCTAGAAGAGGCTTCCAGAAAGAGTACCACTGGGCAGAATTTTGAAGGTCTAGTAGAAGCTTATCAGATAGTAAGAGTAAGGGAAGAATGTTTCAGAGAGTGTAGGATGAGGTACAATTCAAAGGTATCTCTTAGACTAAAGTACAAGGAGTTTTTGTATGCTTTTCTATCCATTTTGTGGAAGCCAGAGTGCTGCTGGAGTCAAAACCGGACAGAGGGACAGAACTATATCTGATATTGTCCTACTTTGTTTTTGTGACTACTCTCTTTAGCTCAGCATTGACCCAGGCTATTTATGTTAACTTTATTATTGCATTTGCTTCTTTTTTGGTGATTATGAAACGCATTTGTCACTATGTAATTTGATTATGTCAGTATCTTTGTTATGTAACTGGCGTTCATATTAATGTAGCCTATAAAGATACTTTAACTTGATAAATTCAGTATTGCTCAACCAATTTGTTCTTCTCGCCTGCATCCTCTTGCTATGCCATTTCCTTAGTGACTGTAGCCAGGTTGCACTGCACTGGACTTGTAGACCTTGCTCCTGTCCAGCTGCTCATATGTTAAGGATTTCAATTTTAAAAATATGCCTTCGTGGCATGGTGCCAATGCCTGCCTCTCATCTGCCTACCATATGGATTTAGTGGTTCACAAAGGCATGTTCAAATTCCCTTTTGGTCTTTTCTTCTTCTATGGACCTGTATTCTGTGTATTTCCTGTTTAGAAATGAGCCACCTGTTGTACTATGGTAGTTTCCCCATATTCTGTGGTTCTGCTTTGCACTTTCAGTTGCCTTCAGTCAACTGTGGTCCAAATAGTTCTTGAGTTTTAAATTGTGCTCTTTTCTGAGTTGTGTGATGAGATTTCTTTTACAGTATATTGTCATGATTGTTCTGTTGCATTATTATTTCTGAGAATCTCTTACTGTGCTTCATCTATGAATGAAACTGTATCAGGTACAGATCATCATGAATGGGAGTTTGGTACTCTGAGGTTTCAGACATCCACTGGGGGCCTTGGAATGTATCTGCCATGAATTGGCATTGACCACTGTGTATTGCTCTCTGGTTTTTTAGCTATTGGATGTTCCTTTTAATTCTCAATTGTTTCTCATCCCTACAGTTAGATTTTCATATTTTTTAAAGATTTTTCTGTGTCTCTTAGCATAGCACGTGGTAGAGAATAGTTAAAAATACTATTGTAAGTGAAAGGAGGGTCTGACCAGATGGTGATGGAGCAAATGTCTTTTGTTGTGTGATTAGATCAAGATTAGACTGACTTTTGAGGGGCCTGGAGAGTCAAGGCCAGATTTCCATAAAGGATCTTATGTTTCCACCAAGCTGGTTGGAGCCTGACTTCTAGGAAAAGTCACTGATACTTCTTAACCTCAGTTTCTTCCTCTAGAGAGTGAGGCCAATAATATTAGTTACCTATAGAATTGTTTTGAGAATTAAAAGAAATAATTCACATAAAGCACACCATAAATATGTATTATATAGTAGGTTCTCACAAACATTTAAAGTCATTTCCAATAATTTTTGTTATAAACTACTAACAATGTAATGACTGTTAAATTACTTTATGAAGTACAAAGTGATGCACAAATTAAAAAAATTTTTTTTTAGTTGTAGGTGGACACCTTTATTTTTATTTATTTATTTCTATGTGGTGCTGAATATCAAACCCAGTGCCTCACATGTGCTAGGTGAGCACTCTACTGCTGAGCCACAACCCCAACCCCACAAATGTTTTACAGTCATTTGCTTTTATTTTGTCTTATGTATATACCCCTGTTTATTGGGACAGTACTGTTTCAGTTTGAAGACAAGAGTGACTAGTGTCATCTGATTTGATGACAGTGAGACTGGCCAGAGAGCCTGGCATGGGTAGTAGTATTTGAATTCTTGTAAACAGGCTTATCTTGAGCCACTGTTGGGGTCCTTTTAGTACTCTGCTTTGCTTGTTTATCCTTACTTCTTGTTTTCTGTTTCTCTTTTCTGTTTTTCTGAGGTTTCAAGTAGCCTTTGTGAGGATGGTTTAGTTTAGGATATATACTCAAAACTTAAGTAGAGCAGAAACTGCTGCAGGTAGGTGTCGTTGGCGTGTTCTCATCCCCTTTGTGTCTTGCCTGTACTAACGTGAGTGAAGTACTTTGGTTTACACTGTAGAGACTTCCTTCATATTTGGGGAAGGGCAGTCCCCTAGTGGTTGGGCAACCTCCATCTTTAGCCCTGTGCTTGCTAATCCTCTCCTCTCTACCCACTCCCATCTTTCGTGCCCCAGGCCTTCTCCTCTGTTGTGACTTTGACATTTTATTCCTTCATCTCTTCCGTATTGCCTGCATAAGCTCACGTGTTTGGTGAATGAAATTTCAAACAGCATACACTGAGAGGCTTCATTATTTTCCTTTTTTTCTCCTGTCTTACCCCCCAGAGCTAGTTCAAGGTGTCCTGACATCTAAACCATTAAAACTAGATGAGAAAAAAAGCAATGGAAAATAACTGTATTACAACTTTCCTTACAGTTCAGATTAATCTGTTTTTGACCCTTTTAAACCAATGCACACGTCAGCCCATCTCCGAGGGTAATTGCTCTTCTCTTGAGAACATGCTCCCCAAAATGACCAGCTGTGCGAGGTTGTGCATTCTGGGTGACAAAGGCCAGTCAGAGCGGGAACTTTGTTCTTTTCCTTCCTTGCCTCTCATCACCTTGCTTTCTTACCCACTCAAATAATAAATTTGTTTTCCAACTACAGAAACTGGAGAGGTCAATAGTGTGACTCAGGTTAAAATCAGTGAAAGTTTATAGCCACCTTAAATTAGAATACACATTTTTTTTTTTTGCTTTTGAACCTAGGTCCTGTGCCAGCTGGAAGATGTAAATTTGTCATTGTTTTCTGCCTTTGTTTCATCTTTTCTTTCCCTTCCTGCTTTGTCATAATCTCCAAGTTTATTGTTTTTCTCTGTTATTCTCTCCCCTTGGTAAGCCCCTGTCCTCCCAGTGGAACCAGAAGAAATTGTACATGGGGCTTTGGTATTTTGCCAACTGTTTTCTATAATTAAAAGTGAATTGGAAATGGGAATGCTGCCTCTGTTCTGCTGATGCTTCTGGGGTCTGGTCTAATAGAAACAGGAAAAGGTGCAAAGAAAGAATTGGGAGGTAAGCAGAAAGGAAGGAAGCCTGCTATTCAGGGCAAAGGGCTCCTAATGGAACATAAAATCTTAAGCCTCCAGGTTGGCTCCTCCAAATTTGCTCTTTTATTTGGATCAGAAGATCATCAGTTAAGTTTTATCCAAAATTAAACCAATAATACCGGGGTGGTAGTTCAGGCAGCTCATGACTGACTCGATCCATGCTAATTATCTTCCAAGTTGAAGTAATCAAGAGCAGAGACCATAATAGAACAATTTGGAATCTGAGAGAGATTTTCATTTAAATTCTCATGCTCTAAGCAGGAATAGTAAATAGATTACAACTCCTGGATCAGCCCTAATTGACTGGTTGCCCGGAGTGCAGGGCTGAGAAACAGGACTAGACTGGCAATCCTATTAAAATATTGCAGTATTGTGAGGCCCCGCCTGAGTGCCAACCAGCACTTCACTGTCAGCACAGGGCAGAAAACCTGCCTCATTAAAATCATTCCAATTACTATGACCTGCTTTTCCACTAGCTTTCCTGTTTCCCCTCCCCAGCTAATTCTTCTGCTAACTTTCTTCCCAATTACGTTGACCACATAAAATCATGTATTTCCTTTCCTTAATCCCTTTTGGTGGGGGCGGGGGGTGGGGGGGCAATTTGATTATTCGGTTTTCAATATTCAGTGTCACATGTTTCTCCAGATGCTCTAGAGAAGCGCATGTTGCTCAAGTGGGTCATTCTCCCTTCGCTGTTTTTAAGTGATTGTGCTGGTGCTGGTATCAGAGGAGTGAGCATAGGATTATTTAAAGTGAGACCTTAAGAGTTGTTCAGCTTTTGGAATATCTGTTAGCAAGATAGGGAGTAAATTTGCTCTGCTTAACAGCTGGATATCTGTGTAGATCATGCAGGAAATTGGTTGTGTGCATGTGTTAATCTGCGCAGGCTGCCATAACAAATATAGATCAAAGATCATCAGTTAAATGGCAGAAAGTTATTTTCTTATAGTTTTAGACACTAGAAGTTCAAGATCAAAGTGTCAGAGGACTGGTTTCTTCTGAGGCCTCTGTCCTGGTCTTGTAGATGTCTGTCTTTTCCACATGGCCTCCTGTGGCCTCACGTGGCCTTTCCCCTGTGTGTGTCTGTATCCTAATCTGCTCTTATTGTAAGAACACTCAGTCTAGTGACTTTAACTTCAACAAATTACTTCTTTAAAGGACCTATCTCCAAATACAGTGATATTCTGAAACACTGGGGTTACAACTTTAACATACGTGAGGGATTTTTTAATTTTTTTTTTGTTGTTGTTATTGTAGATGGACAGCATAACTTTATTTTGTTTGTTTATTTTTATGGGTGCTAAATATCAAACCCAGTGCCTCACATGTGCTAGGCAATCACTCTGCCACTGAGCTGTACAGCCCCAGCCCTTACGTGTGAGTTTTAAGGGGGTACAACTTAGCTTATAACCAGGGTGAATAAGCTCTAATCATGTGACTGAACAACATTCAATGGGAAATAAGACTAAGAATAGCCTCTTTATAAGATGGTATTGAGAATTAAATGCAATTTTGTCTGTGAAGATTTTGAAGACTCCAAATCCCTATTTGTAGAAATGGTGTCATCATTTTTATGTAACACATAAGAGTAAACATAATGATTAGTATAATCTAAAAGTAATAGTGCTATCTAAAATGAATGGACCCACATAAGAAAAGAAAGAGTTTGAATTTTATGTTTGTTCCCAGAGTTCTGAGAAACTGTTCAATCTAGAGGACATCTAGATGTGTTGGTACTGGGAAAGAGGCTGGCACCACTGAGGATAGAGCAGTTCTAAAAGAGTCTCTCTTTTTGCCAGAGCAGTTGAAAATGAAACATGTAATATGGGATGGGTGACAAGCGAAACAGTGTCTGAAATGATTGCCTGTCATAGATTAAAATGTCAGAAAAATTAGTAAAAGGAACATTGTGTGTTTATTTTATTAATAAGAGAAGTCAGAATGTTTCACCAAACATCATTTCATACCTTCAGTTAAAAGCCCGTATTAGCTATTATTGTGGCAAAAAGCAAAAGGGTATTACGTGAAAAATGAATGCTTATGGTATCATTCAAACTTCTTATAGTTCCCTAAACATGTTTTAAATATTTTCCTCGATGTTGTTCTGATTGAGAGCTAGAAATGTGGGTCATTTTATCATTCACAGTTTCATATTAAGTAGTCTTCCACAATGTCTATTTTAAAAATATAACCCCTGAATTTATTATTCTCTAACCTAAATTAGTAATTCATTAACCTTTCATTGTAACATTAGCTAGAGTATTTGAAGGCAATTAAATGTTTTACATTATTGTTCATTGTGAATAAACAAATAGATTTCAGCCCTCTTTCCCCAGACTGCTATAATTCAGTGATTGTAGCTAATTATACAGCTCTAGAGCAAGATTTGAGAGGGATAAATATTACCCCCAAACAGCTCTGTTTTGTTGCTGGTGCTGGGGACTCTGGGGGACAGGAGGTCTCTCTGGGGGTATTTAGGATTTACATATTTGTTGGGTTAGGCAGTTTGATGCTACTTATGGTTCACTAAGTGGAATCTAGGACAAATCTTAAAAAAATAGAAAATGATTAATTTTTTGATATTTCAGAGTTCTAAATTGGAAACACTACTTCCTCTGATGGAAAAATAGTCAATTCTAGATTATCTTAGAAGATATGTTTATTTTGGGGATGGAATTTTCAAGCTTCTTATTTTTTTCCTCTTGTCTTTGTCGGTCTTTGGCTATTTTAATGTTTTTAGAGTCTTTGTTCAAGCGCGTCAGGAGAGAAAAGAAATGCCAAGGTGAATGAGATCAGCCGTGTCACCTGATTGACAGTGAGAAGTCTGATGGAGCTTATTTTACTCATAACAAAGCTCAAAGTGTGTAGCTTTTCTTTCTTCTATGTTTTTCTTCTAGATTTTGCACTGCTTGCCGTAGGGATCTGTTCATGGCTGTGCCCCTAACGCCATCAGTGATGACACGCACCGTGCACTCAGTAGATGTTGGCTGTCGTTGAATTAGATTTAAGAACCATCTATATTTTGAGTTTTCACAAAGAGTGGAGTTGGCTTTATCTTGCTTGTGACTAACTCCTCCAAACTTCCTAAAAGCAGCTATCACTTTACCACCAGCAGTTAGTCACTTTTCAGATTGAATTCATGTCTCTTCACAGCAGGATAGTAGCATGAAGAGAAGGCCAGGGTTGCTGAGGTAAGAAGAGGTGTCTCTGGATGGAATTGAGAGAGCCTGAAACCTAAATGAACCAGGGTCCTAGGAATTAAAATGTGGCCATTGCCTTTCCGTTGAACAAGTAGGGCCTGTTTCTCACTGAAAGAATCTTACATTCATTAAGGGCGTATCCTGCTTTTAATTGACATTCTAACCTCATTCTGCCAGAGTGTACCCCAAGGATCCCAGGAGCTTGGAACAAGCACCTTTTGTTGGAGTGAAGTGTTTTGGGAGTAGAAAAAGGGAAGCAAGTCGGACAGTGTGGTGGTTTTACAGGGAGTTCCTATCACATCACATGAGATGAAGACTGCACCTCAGTGTGCTTGACCCAAGAACATGCATCACGTATTGCAGCATGATGAAAAAGAAAGGTGGGGATGAGTCAGAACCAGAGGCTTGATTTCTCATCTTGGATCTACTCCAAATTGGGTCTGTGACCTTGGTATAAGTCATTTACTCTCTCTGGGCCTCAGCATGTTCATCCATGAAATGAATGAGCTAATGGTTTTTTGATGGCTGATTATTGTTGCTTTTCTTTGTATTCCTTTAGGAAATTCAGAGTTCCCTGAAGTTCCCCACAGAGTTCTCACGGTGTGCTGTAGTTTAAGCTGTGGGATCATTTTCTCCCAGTTTGCTTCCCTTTGCCTTGTTAATGTCATCGCATGCAGAAATAGAAAACTGGTACAAAGCCATTTATCCAGTGCTGTGTGCCAGAATATCTTTGATGAGATCATATGTTGCTCTTTTACTTTTTAAAACTAAATCTGACTCAAATAGTAGTCACTAACTACTTAAACTTTGGGTATAGCAGTGGCCTACATTTCCTGCCCTTTTTGTGTTGGTATTCAACTTCCCCTGTGTGATTACTTCCTTTTTAGTAACTTCGTTCTTCCTTCTGAATAAATTAACATAAGGGGCATCCAGAATTTTGGCAGAAGCAAATACCAGTTGTACCAAGCTGACGTAGCAGTTCTAGGGCCAGTGTCCTTTGCAAATGTGTTGTTTTATGAAGATATAATTTTTACATGGTTCTTCACATCAGCAGTTTTGCCACTTGACATCATTTAAAAAACTTGTGGAGTATCTGATCCAATTCTCTATTATTCAGTTGTGTCCTCTCCTTCCTTCCCTCCCCAGGAAACTTTATTTTCTCTAGCCTGGAAAAGTGTGTGTGGTAGTGAGAAGTTCTGGTAATTCGGGTACTGTATTTTCTTCTGCCTCTTGAGAAAATGGCTGACGTGGAGATAGGAAAATATTCACAGAAATGCTGCTTTTCTCAAGGCTGCTAACAGCTGCCTGAGATTCTGTGGAGGCAAAATGTAGTCCAACTAAGACTTAAGGAGGAGGCAGGTGTCTCTCCCAGATAACCTAAGAGACATCGAGGCAGATGAACCAGGGGAGGATGGGACAAAGATGGGGCCTCTGCTGGAGGTTTGTGGAGGAGAGGTCTGTCCTGTGCTGCTCCGGTGTTGTTCTATTGGAGTAAGGTGAGCTTCAGGCCTGTCTGGAAACAGAGGATGGCTGAGGAAGATGCCTAACTGCCGTGTTTATGGGCACAGATTGTGGATGCAGACAGACCTGGGATATGAGGGAGTCAGGGTGCTTTGGTTGTAAGCCTTAGGAACCAAATCTGGCAAAACTTAAATTGTAAAAAGAGAGATGGGGGGTGGGGGGCAGTGGATTAAAAGCATACTGAGTAATTCGGAGAACTGGTGAAAGAGTTGAATCATTTGGCCTCAGAAAAAATAAGAACCAAGATAGTTCTGTTATCTAGGACAGTCACTTCAAGGTGGTACCATTGGAATGACTTGGAACTGAATGTTTTCTGTCTTTGTGACATTTCAATCAAGAACTATATCCCTGAGAGAGAATGATTGGTTTGACCTTGTTCTTTGGAGGAAAGCAGGGATAGGAAGCAGGGAACCTGCTTTTTAACAAACATAAAGTTAGTTCACTCAAAGAAAACTGGGCTACCCTTATGAAAAGAAGGGGTTAGGGTTGCTGGAAAGACCAGACTAATGACTGACTATGATACAAATGAATATGGCCACTTGGCATTTTAATATTTAAACCTCGAGGACTCTTTTTTTTCTTGGTAAAGGGATTGAACCCAGGGGCACTTTACCTTTGAGCTACATCCCCACCAGCTCTTTTTAATTTTTGTTTTGAGACAGGGTCTTGCTAAATTCCTTAGGGCCTTACTGAATTGCTGAGACTAGCCTTGAACCCAGGATCCTCCTGCCTCAGCCTCCCAAGTCACTGGAATTACAGATGTGCACCAGCACGCCCAGCTAAACCTTAAGGAGTTTGAGTGATATTATCCAGTATCTCATCTTGGTGCTGGAGAACACCAAAGGACTATGTAAGTCTACTGAAGAAATAATACCCATTTTATGGATGTGCTCACCGGGGGCATTGAAAAAGATAGAGCTTGTAAAGCTCTTGGCATGTGCCTGGTAGTTAGTGAACCCAGGGTGATCTTTAGCTTTTTCATTATGTTCTCTTAGCTGTGTTATTAATTGATAGGGTGAGTGAACATACTTCTCAATTTGCCCAAGACACTGCCAGTTAATACTTTATTCCTTCCAAATCAGCAGTCTTGGATTTCTCATTTTAAAGTAAAGCATCCTTTTACTAATTTCGTTATGATAAATAAGTCAAGATGGGCTTGATAGACCTTCACTTGTAGGGCGTCTTCCAGTAGCAGCGACGTGCGTGCAGGGAAGTCTAGGTCTGTACAGCAACGACTTTCCTCTTTCCCCTAGGCTTTCAGGGTGCTGCTGAACAAACACCTCCTTGATGGCAGCATGAAGCTGCCCTGGGTAAAGCCGTGTGGAGAGACACCAGGACTGGGGCCATTAGCATTCCTAATCCAGCCTGGTGTGGGAGAAGTATTTGTAAGCCACCCCTTCTAGCCATCAGCCAGCTGTGCCATGGCCCCTTCCTCACCTTCCAGGGTGCCCTCGCCCCTGGCCTTCAGTAGGCTGGGAATCTGAGAATGATAACAAATGACAGGTTGAAATACACTTGGGAAAAGGCAAGCAGCTCTGCAGTAGAAGCTATAGATTCAGGGAACAGTTGGCATGTTCCTGATACAGAACTGTGTCACATTTTATAGGGTGTACCTCTAAAGCTATTCATTTGTTTTATTTTATTTTTTTTCAGTAAGCCCTCTTAGTAACAATTATCCTTCCCCAAGAGTACCTTTCTAAAAAACCTGAATTATTGTTTATGTCAAGAAAGTTGATACTGAATGTGTAACCTTTCACCATTTCCCATTCACACAAAGGCCATAACAATATCACTGACCATGTTTCCAAAGAAAAGAACTCTGTTGAAGAATTAGCATCTATCTTAACATTTCCAAACATGAAAGTTTTTCACATTACAACATTTCTAAGTGTTGTTTTTCCCCAGAAAATACATTTTATTTTTGTCTTTTATTAGTACAGTATAGTGGGGTTCATTTTGACATAATTATATATGCATGGAATTTCATTCATTCCATTTCAGTCCCCAGTGGCCCCGGTTTTCCTCCCCTCCTCCCTCCTCTCATTCTCCTTTCTCTACTGGTCTTCCTTTCATTTATTTGTTTATTTTTATTGTTGCTTTATAGGTATACATAAAGGTAGAATTTGCTTTGGTATATTTTATACATGCACATAGCATGAGTATGTTAAATTCTTTCTGCATTTTCTCCCCTTTCGCCTCCCTATCAGTTTTCTTCCACTCCATTGATCTTCCCTATATCTTTATAACATCAGATTCCCTGCTTCCCGCTCTTCCCCTAATTTTGCTCTAACTTCCACATATGAGAGGAACTATTCAACTGTTGACTTTTCTGAGTCTGGCTTATTTCACTAGGCATGATGTTCTCTAGTTCTGTCCATTTCCCAGCCGATACCATAATTTCGTTCATCTTTATGGTCGAGTAAAACCTCCATTGTGTATATATACCACATTTTCTCTATCCTTTCATCTATTGACAGGTATCTGGATTGGTTCTGTAATTTGACTATTGTGAATTGTGGTACTAAAAACTAAATATTGTTTTTTAATAATAGTTTTTCATATAGATGAAATAATTACATTCCAAGTTAACTTTTACTTTTTAGAGTTCAAGTTTTCTTGTATATGCATAAAAAGTGTGATTGTAGCTGTTAATATCTTGGCTCTGTCATAGGAGAAGAAATTTCTCTCAACAAGGGTCAGAGGAGTTCCCAGAGGACGGGGAACTCAAGACCTATTGGGTTCTTGGCATACGTGATAGAAAAGGATTTCAGTCGGAGCCAGACAAGTTGTAGACAGAGCTTTTTTCAGGAAGGTGGATGCACATTCAAGGGAGGATGCAGGCCATCTTGAGAGTGAGCAGCCCTGACTTGGGCTGGGCGTCCAGTGTTTATAAAAGGTTTGTGTTAGGGACTGGACTGGAGGTGGAGCCAGGGTGGCGTTGCACAATTTTGTGTCAGTTTTCCCTGCACTTGCCTATTACCCTCATTTTACAAGGGCATGGGCCAAGGGCATGTGGCTCAAGATTTACCGTTGTGCTTTCTGCATCTCAGTGACTTGTGGGTATTTCCTTCAAGATACTGTATTTTTCTCTCTTTATCCTAAATTCCTATTTCAGTCATAAACTGAAGAACTATGCACACAGTTAAGCAATAGCGCAAATTTTCTATCCTGATCATTTTACCAGTTACTTTCAAATAGAAAATTATTTAAATTAATTTTAATATTTTAAAATTTTTTCCATTTAATTCATAGGATCAATGGAAAGCTTTTAGAAGTTCATTCTGTCAGATATAACATAATCAATATTGTACCCATGATTGTAAAGATAGTTTAAAAGGTAAACATTTATAATTGAACTATTTTTTCAACAATGTACAAAATATTTTGGGGACTGAAGTGTTTTAAAGAAGGCAACCTTCTTACTACATTAAGAAAAATATAGAGGAATATACTTGGTATTGATAAGACATAATTAATATTTTAAAAAATATAATAGTTGATTAAAACATTAAATGGTATATATTATTATATGAATATAATAAATCCATATAAGATCAATATGACTTTAATATAAAATAAATTTATGAAGATATATTTTATAACATGTACTATACATATAACTCATAACTACATCAAGCAAGCTATGATGTTCTACCACTAGCATTAGAATCATTAGTTGTAAGAATTGACAAATATTTACCTATTCACACAGAGTAATTTAATTACACAATTGTCGTGACAAGGCTGAAGCTGAATATAAAACATGCCTCAGTGTGGCAAGAACACACTTGCTTCCCCTGCCTCCTGACATCAGTGGAAGTTCAGAAGTGTGTCCGTCTGAAAAACTTCTTTGCATCTCATCCTAGCTGTCCTACAGTGTTATTGAGTGTACAAGTCCTTTAAATTTTGGCTGTATTTTTTTCCCCAAAAATTAATTGGAAATCTTCCGTTGACATATTCAATTACTGAAGCACCCAAAACTTCAGCATTTGAAGCTCTTTAGAACCTTGCAATGATTAAAAACAAAGACTGCAAACCTGAAGATATTGTAATCTATCCTCACAGAAGCAGCAGCAAATAATATGACAAGGATCCAATGATAGGTGTATCATGTTTAATTCCAAACTTCCTTGATTCTGCTTTAGAATAGCCATAGTATAGAAAGATTTTTAAAAATGTAACATCTCTATTTAATTGGATAAATTTTATTCTGAAGCACAGTGGAATAAAATTGAGCAAGTTATATATTACACCATCCAAATTTGGTAAGACATTGAAAAGACAATTTATATGAAGAGCTCATTCTTGTTAAAGTATTTATTTAAGACCTGTATTCTGAATGGAAACAAAAATATATTCCTTTAAAAATATTGGAACTGAAATACTTATGCATTTTAGTGAAAAATAGAATCATGAATATTTTCCATATGGCAGAACTTTTTCAGCATATCAAATTGTCAGGTATTTTCAAAAATGTAAATAATGTGGTCTTAACAGAAAATTCCATTGAAGGCATCAACAATTTCAAATTGCCCCAAATGTAATTTCAGCAAAAATTCTAAGCAATTTCATGACAAAAATTAAAACCAATAAGATTATTTTATAAAGATATACTTTTAGCAAAATACCAGCGACTAAATTAAAGACAGTTACAAAACTGATCAAGATAAATAAATATATACCAAGACCATTTATTTTTTGCAGTACTTTTAAATGTTCATAAAATTAATGTAGTATAAAGAGACTTGTCTATTTTGCTTTAACCGTATGTAGACTTTTAGAAAGGATTTTTAAAAATAGTTTCTGAATGAAATGATAGATTCAAGATAGGAGAACCAGTTTGTTAGTCAGTAAGAACATATTTCAAAAAGTAATATAATCTTAGCTATTTGTAGCACTCACATGCACACTCAAAATTTTCTGAGTTTGAATAATAAATTATTTGAATATTTTATTTATCGATAGTTTGGTGAGTCTTTAGGGTTCAATAAGGCACAATTAAAATGTTACAATCAGATGATAGACGGTTTGGTAGCCTGGAAACTCATTCCCTTGGGGGCTCCCTCTCCTATCCAGCTTGCATTCAGTGTCTTGTCGTACCTTCACTATGTCGCTGCCGGTGACCTTCCTTTCATAAATGATTATCTCCTCTCCACCCTGGTCCATTGATTGGGACCCTGATCCATGCTGGGACAATCATGATTTCTGCCCAGGAGTTTTGAATTTAAGTCATGAAATAGTGCTGCCTCTCTTCAGTGTCTGAAGCTATTAGATGTGACTGAGAGCATGTGGTGGCTGTGGGTCTCATCTTTGGACTAGGAAGCAGAAATAGCCAGTCTGCAGACAGGGAGAAGAAAGGGGCTATCGAGTGAGAGGCAGCATGTGTTTGATTTCCCGGATGGAGTTTTTCCTGAGGTTTCCCTTAGGTTCCACCAGTTGCCTAAACAGTTTTATAATAATTCAACATTTTTCTGTTGAAAATTTGAGTTTACTTACTGTCCTTTGTAACCAGAGGAGTGTTTTCTTCCCTGTCTGAATTTAAAGGAAATTATGATTGACCCATGGAAGTAAGAGAAGGAAAGAGAATATGAATATTATTTCTCCTAAACTGATTGGACCTTATGGATTTACATCTCTACCCTGGGGAGTCTTCTGTCACTTCCCACAACTCTATCTTCTGTCCACCTAAGGGAATGGTGGGGTCTGCATAAAAGACACAGCCCCTCATTTGTCCAAGTTAGAGAATGTGGGAATAAAAAGATTCCTGTCATTTGAGGCTTTTTAATAGGCTGCTTTCACCTCATGCAGAAATACAAACCCATCAGGTAACTTACTTCTCCCAGTGGGGCAGGGTAAAAGATCAAAAAAGTCACTCTCTGTTTTTCTACACATGGAAACATAGGCCAGCACCTTGCAGTTCACCCCACCACCAGTCAAACCTTATACCTACCTGATTCTAGACCCTCAAAATTGAAAAACGCCCCGCTGTTGGCCTAATCCATGCAGCATTCAGATGGATGGCTAGTGTGTACGTGGGTCAGGAGCAGCCAGTTCAGGCAAACCCTGTTGTGTGAGCGATCTTAAAAACCCATTGTTTTCTGTTTTCTCTTCTGCCACTTCCATCTTTATGTCTTTGTTGGGATCAGCAAATAAACTTCCCAGGTTGATGACTAGCACCTCCTTCTACTCCCTGTGATTCCCGTATTTATTAGCCTCCTCAAGACTAGCTTTTACAAATGTTTATACCAATATTTATGATGCTTTGGGCCTGGTAAGGTTCTGCTTTGGGAGAACAAAGCAGATTTAGCTAACAGACATGCCTACTGTCAAGAAAAGTCTTGTGCTGCATTGGTTGATCATTCAGGCATTTCTGAAAACAGCTGGATGGAAAGTCACTCTGAAAGTTCATGAACAATAAGATTACAGGGGATATCTAACTATGACAATAAATCTTCACTGTTGTTCTTGGCGATCCAGAGTTTTCCACAGAGAGGGGCTAAAAGGCTAACTATATATTTAAAGACCGTCCCCTTTCTTAGATGTGTGTGTACTGTAAAGGGCTTTGATTTTCCAACACAGGATGACTTTTTTCCAGTCTTGCACATTTGAGTGCATGCACACTGCTGTCTAGGGTTTCAGATCTTTCTAAAAACTGATTCACACAAACACCTAACCTCTCCAACCCCTTCCTGCCACCTGCCTTCTCTGTGAATATAATGCTCACAGCCTTTCAAAGACAGAGGTTTCAGAATTTGGCAGCATAAAATGGATGGCTCCTAACACATTAACACCTCGGTGGACAATCGCAGTTTCTTAACTCTGCCTTGCCCGACTAGCGTCCGTATTGTTCCATGTGGTCTCACTGGCTAACATTTACCAGGAATGGGACACACAACTCAGATTTTTATGCTCACAAACCATTTGGGTTTTGAGGAATTATTCTTACATAGGTTGTATCCCTAAAATGGAAACTCTTCTTTTTTTTTCTCCAGTCTGACATTTACACCTCTTGACTTACAGTGGTTGAGAATGAGTTGGCAGATTATTTTTCCATCTCCTTTCAGCTATTAATTTTCAGCGCTTTATGTTTGCAAAAGCATTCAAAGTGATAGTTTCTAGATAAGAGTAATTGATAGGCTGGGATAGAAGGCTGGGACTCACAGTGGTTTAAGAGAATATAAAGGGGAGGGCAGAGGTATTAATTGTGAATGATAATAGCTTTCAGAAGAGGTAGAGATTGTAACTTGAGCTTATAAGGCTCATTTTCAGTGGCCCAGTACAGCATTTAGTGACCTCCTGGATGACAGATCAGACTGCAGGGGAGGCTGGCAGACCATGATGGGCACCTGTCGAGAAGACCAAAGAGACAGCCAAGCAGCAAAGGGAAAGTGGAAAGCAGGGGAGCAGAATCCCAACCTCAGTTTCTTAGGCATTTTACAGCAAGGTTTTGTTATTTTGTTCAAAGTACAGAAGTATATTTATAAATGTGCAGTCTGTTAAAGACCTGGCCATCCAAACGATGTCTGGGTCCAGAGCATATGCCCCACTGGAAGGAGTTTTCTTTTTTCTTCCCAAGTTCAGTGAGTCTGGCTAGCAAAGTGGTTAGGAGCTCTGGGTTTCCATATGCAGATTTGGAAACTAAACAAGTTATTAGCTTTTACTAAAGCACTGTATGTGTTTACATCTCAACATTAGTTACTTTTGTAGTTTCTCTAATTACCTGGCACTGTAATATATATCACATATTCCAGTAGAGACTTGTTAACTCTTTGAAATGTGAAATATCTTGAACACAGTTGAGTCTGTGATATAAACCGCAAGTGCAGTGTATGCAACAACAGAGCCTTTGCCTGGAGAGTAGGTGGTCCATGTGTTGAGATCTAATATAGTTTGGGATACTGCGTCTAAGAAGGGATCATCCTGAAAATGAATTCCTCTCTGCAGAATCTCTCTTGTAGTCATCCTAATTTATTTTTTGTCACTGTTGGAATCTGTAAGGTGAGCAGATAATCTAGTATGAAATGACTGATGAAGGAGTGAGTGCTTAGCAGCACAGACTTAGCCAAGGGCAGGATGTGGAGACTAAAGTAGGGGATCTGTGCAAGTGGAGAGCAGGAGAAGGCAGTGGAGGGAACTTGGGGTATGAGCAGAGGTGAGGGCGCTGGCCAGATGGGACTGAGGGCAGAGTGAGACAGAAGGCTGAATCAAGCACCCTACATGGGAAAAATTAAGAAATTGGCTTTGGTTGCTAGTGAGAGCATTTAAGTTCTTGGGCATGGGTTGCATAGGGCTGTGTAAGTGAAGTCAGGAAGATAGCCACGCAGTGAGATGCAGGTCGGGTTGGCAGGATGTATGCCCCACAGTGAGCTGGAGAACTTGGAGCAGTAGTACTATCATTGGCAAGGAGCGGGTATTGAGAGGTTGAGAGACTTTGGGGGAAAGAAATGACAGTGTTGTGTGATAAATGCAAGGCAGGGGCCAGCTAACATTTTCTGTCAAGGGATAGATAGTAAATATTTTCAGCTTTGCGGGCCAGTCTTCAGCTGGTCCCTGTCACTACTCAGCTCTGCCATGGTAGTGTGAAAGCAGCTGTGGACAACACATACAGGAATGGGCAGGGACACACTAGACCTGATGGCCATGGTGTGCCAACCCCTGACAGCAGGGATGGAAAAATACTTTAACCTTAAGGAATAGAAGTGGACATTAGGTAGAGACTGGTAATTCATAACCAAAAGTTCATTTCATCCAACCCAAATCACCATGACCACTTTCTTCTGGAGCTAATAAGCATCTGGCATTGTCCAGTTCCAACGGCTTGAGCTGTCATCAGTGTGGGACTCCACCGTGCCCTGCTGGGGCCTTCAGCTGGTCCTCTGTCTGATAAATGGCTCCTCACTTACGTTATGCAGCTGAGGAAATGTCACACAGAAACCCCCGCGAGCACACTAGGGAAATGAGCTGATCATGGTAGAACAGAATTGGCTCAGGGTTTTACAATCCCCCTGCAGCTCAGAGAATGAGGGACAGACTCAGAGGATGCCGGTGCAAGGGAAATGGGGCCTTAAGGATGAGGTGTGAAGTCCCAGTCTCTTCTGAGCAAATTACTTTTCAGGGTGTAAATGGTGAGTGAGAAAAGGATGTCAAGGTTAGTCAAGCTTGAGGGTGGACTGGGAGAGCTGTGGGAGGCTAGCAGATAGAGCATCAGGACTGTTGTCTGCTTGGAAGGTGGGTGGTTTCTTTCTGTGGGTAGCTGCTGCAGTGTGCATTTTAAAAAAACAGGTTACTGGGGAGAGCATTACCCACTATACAGCATCCGTATATCCCAACATTAACATATGTATATTCCTCTACATGTTTATATATACACATGGTTTCTGGTTTGTTTTTCTTTTACTCAAAATACCTTATGTCTCCCAATTTTGTTTTCTGATTTAATGTGGAGCCCTGTATTGTGGTGGTAAGTGCAAATTCAGCTTTATGTTTGTTGAGACCTGTTAGTGTTGGGCTGAAGATTAAAGAGATTGTCATCTAGATAGATGGCAAGAAAAAGGGACAATAATTACAAGACTTTTACAAGAAAGGAAAAGGGTAGCATTTGGGTTTTCTTTGTTTGACTTGGTTGTTTTGTTGTTGCTTTTGTTTTTGTTTTTCCTTCCAAAGCTATATCATGTTATAGACAGCTGATTAATTAGCAGAGATAACGAAAATGATCAGAAGTAATTTCCATGTACACATTGCAGAAAATGATACTGAAGTTAAAGAGCATGTGACTTAAACATCAATACAGAGATCTATTGCTTCCCACTCTCCATATCAGGTGGGTTCTTTATCTTTGATAGCAGAATTAACAGCATCTGGAAATTTCTTCAGTGGGTCTTTGTCTGAATGGTAATCCTTTGGTGTATTAAGGTGAACTTCTGGTAACTTTGGCTTCTTAAGGGATTGTTTGATGAGTTCGGACTTTCCTCCTTGGAGGAACTCATCTTCCTTCCTCAATAAATGACATGAAAGAGGGATGATCTTGCCACTGTCCACATGGCGGTTGGGTGGCAGCTGGAGGAGGTCATGCCTTTGACTCCTGCAGCACCTCCTGCTTCCCTTTTGAAAATATTTTGCCTCATGTCACACATATTTTCTTGGTGATTCACTGACTTTCTTCAGGTAAAATGCTATCATTCTGGCTTTGCAGATGGCAGATGAGTTAGGTGGTCACTGAGTGACCTCCATTAGGTTCCTTTACCTTCTCACTGCAGGACATTGTCTTGTCCAGCTTCCTTCCAGGAACTCCTTTCTGAGCTGTGAGGCTGCAGCAATTTCTCCTCCTTCATTTTGCTAAGCATGGCCTACCTTTCCTCTTAGTCTTTAAGTTCCCGAAGGCCCCAAAGCAATGTGTCCAGGGGTCTTGCACATCTCAGGTACCTATATACTCTTGCATGTCTGAAGGGATGTTAAGCTTAACACAGAACCTGTGTCTTATTTATTATAATCCCTGTGCCAAGTAGAGGGTCTAGAAGCACACTAATCAGTGTTTGTTAACTGAGCAAATCAATGTGTGACTGAGGAAATAATATAGTAGAATGGGTTCCAAGTATTGTCCCCAAGTGCCACCACAATCCTCTTGTCCTTTGGTGGATTCACTGCCAGGGGAGCTCAACTCAGATGAGAGGTGAACTGCTTTTCATTTGACTGGGCACGTGTCCAATCACCCCTCTGTCTGTGGGACTTTGTGGTACACAGAGCTGGAGCCCGCCATTGGGGCTAGAGTCCAAGCTGAGCTCTCCTCTTCCCTCTCCTTCATGAGGGCTACAGAGGACATGAGAGTCAGAGCCACCACTGCTCCCTGGGCACAGAGGGGACTGAGGGTCCCATCACTGAGGACACCAGGCAGTGCAAGTGACATGCAGCCCTGTCCCAAATTGACTAGACTTTTTTAGTCAGACCAGCAAATAAGAAGGAAGGTAGAGAGACAGAAGCAATAACAAGAAGGAATAATAGACACCAAGATGAAGATTTCATACATGAGAAGGGATTTGAGACATATTGAAATTTCCCTGTGGGTGAAAATGAGGAGAAGGAAAGCAGGGTGTGCAGATGAGAAATTACCTATAAAGTATACTATTTTTAAATAACTTCCCAAATAAATATAAATCATAGTTACATAAAATCATTTTGATTTCATTATGTTAAAATGTTAATAAATTTTAATTTTCAGGTGTACATGCCTAAAGGCCTCAAGACTCTTAAATACAAAATAATCAAAAAGCTAATTAAGCACAAATGGGCAACTTTCCCAAATAACTGTAGGAACAGTTATAATTCAGAAATAATACCCTACCCACAAAGCAGAAGAAAAATATACACATAAAGAAGGAAACTTCATTATAAGTTATAAAATCCAAAAAGAAAAGCAGAAAGATTGTCATTTCTTAAAGTAGCTAATTTTCCTAAGGGTGTTTGGGGGAAAGCAGGGTAGGGGTCATTTCTGAGGTCTCTGCCCCTAAATGGACCTTTTGTCTGTCTTCCTTATTAACTCATCCTCTTTGGTCAGGCCATTAAATCTTGACTCTTGCATCTGTTAACTATTTTCCCATTTTAGAGATCTGGAAGTCTGCTGAGCACATCTTCTTTTTCCCAAGTGGCGGCTGTGAAACCTAAATAGACAGGGGCAGGTTTAGGTGCCTGCAGAATGGCATAAGTTTTAGCTCCATCAAGTTTCCACAGGTTTCAGATCCATTTTAGTGAAAAACTGAGCACTCTTTTCTTTTTGTGAGTGTATTATAGAGGCTTCAACCAAGTTCTTTGCTATGATCAAAATAAACGAATTTGTGGTATTTGAGGCTTTCTCACAGTCATGTACCCATAGGAGACAATGATGATGTCAGTCAGCACTCTGAGACCCTAAGAATGGGATGTTAATCAGGATTCTTTTGAGTTTTAAGAGGTAGAAACCCAACTTAAAAAAAAAAAAAATGTTGGAGGGGTTTGTCCTCAATTGCTCACCTAAGCAGGAGGAGGTCTAGGAAGTGTGTTGGTTTCTGATACAGTTGGAGCCAGGTCACACAGCTAATTAGAGCAAAAACCAGTACTAGAATTTACTCCAGGTCTTCTGACTCCCGGGGCAACTCTGTTTCTATTACATGGTGCTACCTTTATGCTACTTCAATCAATATCAGCTGAATTAAAAAGCAAAAGGAAACAAGAAGGGCATGTGCCTTCACTGGGTTCACTGTGGTAATTTATTCTGATTTTTACCTTGTAGTACCTGAGCCATTCATATTCCTAAGAAAACTAAAAATGCTTTTGGGCTTTCATGAAGAAGGAAGTGATGGCTTTCTACCTACTTGTATAATACTTTGTGTCCTCAGCTAAGGTAAACGATTTGTTTCCCAATCATATGTCCACCCATTTATTCAGAGAACATTATTCAGTTTTTCCTGGGTTACATGCAGTGTGGTAGGCAGGCATTTGGGATGCAAATAGATGAGAACATAGACAACTGTAGGTAAAGATAAATTCAAGTGGAAGGTCTAGGTAATAGAAAAAGAAATGTCTTTATTTGTTCATCCTTTGATGCAACAGACATGTATTAGGCACATAGTAGGTGTTAGGAACCATGGTAGATATCACTGGTGGGCATAAAAAGTAGAATTTTATGAGCAACTGCAAATAATTTAGTATGACAGAAGCATAGGGTACATATGGGAGCCGAGGGGAAAACATAGACCAGTGTGCAGTCATCAGACACGCTGGGAGGGACCACAGGCAGCCTCTGTGGAAGTAGGCACAGTGATACCATTTTCATTCTTGGAGCTCTAGATGTAGGCATGTGGGCTGGGCAGAGCCTGGAGAAAGCCAGATAGGGGTTACGGTTACTGGAGTTTCCTAGGCAGTGATGAGGAATTCAGAGTTCAGAATGAGTAAGCCTCAGCGACTTATTTAATGAGAGGGGTGAGAGATTCTGGGCATCTGGGTGAACATGAGATCCTTGACTCAGGCTGGAGAGCTGAGGAAGGGAGCAGACGTTGTTGGTGTGGTATGCACATTACTTACGTGGAGCAGTGCCTGACACGGAGGAGATATTGTTGAGTAAGTACTTGAATTTTACAAAGAGTGGTACAAAGTTTGAGGAAATACTGGTGAAGGAATTTATCCTAATCCAGAAGGTCAAGGAAGGCCTCCCTGAGGAGGTGACCTCTAGCTAAAGATTGAAGCATGGGTTGAAGTTAGTGAGGGAAGATGGAGTCGAGCTTGCAGTATGTTTGTGTACAACTGAAATTCCACCCAGGGCCCCTACTGTTTTCACTGTGGGTGCTGCCTCCGCCTCCTCTCCACTCTGGCTTTGCCTCTTGGCCTTCTGTTCCAGAAACTCTTCTGTGTATCTAGGGAGACAGTGGATTGAGATCGTTATAGTAACTACTGTTTATTAAGCAGTTTTGCTTGCCAGTCTCTTTAGCAGCCTCCAGACTTAGAAAATGAACACTAGGTCCTTGGGGTTTACTGCTGTCTAAGGCGGAACCTAGTCCCTGGTCAGGAAGGCTTTATACACCATTACAAAAATCTAAGAGATCCTAAAAAAGCTTTTTATGAGGCCCCTTTTAGATTTTTTTTGAAAAAAAATTTTTTTTCAACCATGTTTGAAGTGTTGTGTTTTCCTCCTCATTTGGTTGTCTGTGTTTTTCTGTGGTACACAGAGTGTGAGGGTACTTACAGAAACATACAATGCAGTGAAGTAGAAAAAAATTAAAAAAAATAAAGTAAAAACCAGGAAGGAGAAATATAAGATAAAGAGAATCAGGGAATGTTCCAGGTATGTTTGAACCCTTAAAGGAAGCACAAGCAATCTGCCATTTAGTTAAAATGAGTTGTGTGAATTATAGTGAAGTTCTTTTCAACCAAGTACACATTTTTAATGGCAGGAAATGTACTTTAGAGGAACATTAAAAAAACAAAATTCTTGATTGTCTCGGAGATGTGGGTAGCCTTGTCTTGCACATTCTGTAATAGTAATTGAGAATTGCGTAGTTTAATTTATTATTTAGGGAGGTTGGCTATATTTAAAAGTCTAAACATCTATGAAAATCTATTCTAAATGACTGAAAGTTTTTCAGTGTGCATTTTTAATTTTGGACATTTTGGGCTCAGGGAATTCATCCTATAGCTGGTTAAAAGTATTCTTGCTGAAACACAAAGTAATCATGGTTTCAATTTGCAAAGTCCCTGTTGCTGTGAGCAGCTCTACCTGGCAAAGAATATTTTCTCTAAAATTAACACCAATTCTAACTCTTTCCAAATGTTCCAATAACATCTTATTAGTGACATCCCTGTTTCTATGGTCATGAAATTCAGATTGTACATTGTTGATCCTCCCCCAAATGGCATCTGTGGCTTTTAATTAATATATTGCATGTAATATACATATAGGTAGGGAAATACTTTGCAATTAGCAAAAGTTGAAGAGGTGTACATCTCACAATAGTAATAGAAACTTATGTAGTTTCAGAATAAGGTGCTGCAGCAGTGCTACTCATAGATGATTAATGAAGTCCATTTAGAATTCCATGATGATCTTGTCAATAGGAATTTCTTATAGAGTGAAATCTCCATGTGCAAAGAAACTCTAGGTCCTATACTCCAACAGTGGCAAGGTATATCCATGTCCCGGGGGTATTACCAGTTTTAGAAACCTGACTCAGCATATGATCTTATCAGTGTGTTTTCTACATTTATGGTTTTAAAGCTTTAACCAGATTTTTCACCTGGAACATCTTAAATTTAATGTATAGTTCAGCATGCCATTTTTTTTTTTTTTGTGGTGCTGGCGATCGAACACAGGGCCCTGTGTTTGCAAGGCAAGCACTCTACCAACTGAGCTATCTCCCCAGCCCAAGCATACCATTTTAACTTAAAAATAGTGTACAAAAATATTTTACAGTGGATTTGTGCTGGGCACAGTGGCGCATACCTGTAATCCCAGCAACTCAGGAGGCTGAGGCAGGAAGATAGTTCAAAGCCAGCCTCAGCAGATTAGCGATGCACTTAGCAACTCAGCAAGATCCTTCCTCTAAATAAAATATAAAAAAGGACTGGGGATGAAGCTCTGTGGTTAAGCACCTCTGGGTCAATCCCTGGTATAAAAAAGAAAAAAAAAAGGTGAATTTGTATTTCATAACTTGAGTCATATTAATTACATTTGACACAGTACTCAATTTGGAGATGCACAGCCTTATGTATATAATTTAGGTTTCTGTCTATGTTAGTATGGGTAATTAAGCATGATCTGCTTCAATAGGAAAAAAAAAATACCTTCAAGAGCTTGGATTCTTAGCCCAGCAGAAGTTTGTCTTGTTCTTGCAAATGCTAAGTAAGCAAGCAAGGGACAAGACCTCCATTTGGCAACTCAGCTTAGCAGTTCTCTTGTAGCCTATCACAGTGTCTTTACAGTCCTGGTGCTGGGATCAGGGAGGAGAAGCATGGATATGTCACATCAGCTTTGTGCCTCATCCCAGAAGTGACACATGTCACTTTCACACATATTTCATTGGCTAGAACTAGTCATGTGGCCTCATATGGCCCCACATAACTCTAGGAGGATCACAGGGTATAGCTCTGGGAATATTTGCTGGACAACATATTCTGTGCCACAATATTTTGGAAAAGGTTGATAGCAAAAATAACAACAAAATTGTTTTCTCTTATTTTTAAATGAATTTGCATTGCAAATATTATTTAATTAACATGTATAGTTAACACACCACTGAAACAGAACAATGTGGTGAAAGCTATAGGAAACTGGGCACCTCATTATGGTGGTATTCCATGTTCACTAATTTTGTAAATTGATATACATCACTTAAACTGTTTCCCCTGTTTTTTCCTCATTTGTACAATAATTAGATCATGGCTAAGATTCCTTCTAACTCCAAAATTTGCATGTCTTTATTTTACTCAGGCTGTAACCATAGGTACAAAATGTATCTGCACGTAGGCTTGCATTGAAAGAGAACCTATAGAAGCACCATATATGTTTATATAGAACTTTGCATTCTTTGATTAGCCAAGGATATCATATGTCCACTTAGAAATCTGAAACTTAAACATAGAACTCTGATTTCAGTGGTGCATGTACTACCTGGAATCTATTGAACATGATTTATTTGCTGCTCTGCACAGGAGTCGGCAAGATGCTTGGGGGTACAAAAGTGAGTAAATCTGATGTGATTTTGTTCTGGATAAACTAGAATTCTAGCATTACAGATAAATATAGATGGACAAATTCTTTGTGCTCTGGGAGCAATATGCACACACATGGGTGGAATATGAGTCTCTGGACTTGGCACAGATTGGAGGGTGGGAAGCACTGACTAAGCTCAGTGTCCCAACATGAAACTGAGCAAGTTTGGAAAAAAGAACAGAGGCATAAGAAGAGCATGGTGTACAATGCCTCAAGCCCTGCGTTAGTGTTAGAGCTTACTGTCCAGCCTGGCAGCCACCAGCCACAATGCCTGTTGAGCACTAGTAATGGGGCTTGTTTAAATTGGTACTTTTTAAGTAAAAATATAAAATGTGTTTCAAGTATTTAGTTCAAAAAAAAAAGAATTTAAGCTCTCTCATAATTTTTTTTAATTACATAGTGAAATGAATATTTTAGATAGAGCAGGGTTAATAAAATTTATTAAGAATTAACTTCAATGTGCACAAAGTATTACTTAAATAAAATGAATAATATCAATAGCAAAAAGGAAAAAAATTAATTTCAACTGTTTCTACTAGAAATTTAAAATATATGTATGGCTTGCATTGGATTTTTGTTCTATTAGGCCGAAGTGTAACTTATAAAGGAACATGTCACAGGAGAAGATGATACACAGCATGGCAGAAATCTGGATATGGGCAGTTTTGGGGTTTTTCTCTAAGCAGGCTGGTCTCTAGCTATCTGAATTGGAAGATTCTAAATGTGAGAGTCATGAGGTCAAATTTGCATTTTAGTTAGCTCTGGGCTGTGTGGATGATGGTGCTTAAGGCCCTGGAATGGAGGCTGAGATACACTGGTCTGAAGGCTAATGAATGCATTATCCGGGGAACAAATACGAAGGGTTGCAGAAAGACAGTGGCACTGTGGTGATGTGGAATTGGAGTTTGGAGAAAGAAGGAGTTAAGGATGACTGCTGGGTGACCGGTATACAGATGTCATAAACATATGTCATAAACATAAATCCGTCATACAGATTTTAGTTTTGGAGAAGTAGGTTATGCACTGGGGAGGACAACTGAGTTCCCCTTTGGAAACGTTGATATGACTTCACTGTGGCACATTCAAGAGAGTTAGGGTAGATGAATGTGAAGCTCTGGAAAGAGGTCTGAGCTAGAGAAATACATTTGGAAGTGGTCAGGTAATGACTAGAACAAAGGGATTGTACATAATTACCCAGAGGGAATATCGTGTGAGAAACAAAGCAGAAATGATTGCCTGAGAAACATCAAGGAAGGGCCAAGAGGAAATATATGATTCTATTGAAGATCTCTAATTTTTAATGTAATTAATGCAAAATGATTATTTTCTGGTAGAATTTTACCTCTAAAATGTAATATTTGATATGGTGCATTAATATCAGGATTCTATATTAAAAAATCATGAGGGGACAATTTTCCCAAAACTATGAATAGATAGTGGGTTGGTTCTAGTCTTGAATAAACAAGATGTTAGCTAGCATTTCCATGTCGATCACATGAACTATAGCTTGTCTGAGCAGAACCAAAGGAGTAGTGTTGTCAGTATCAGAAGCAACAAACTAGCTGTGAGATGGGCTCTTGGAAGCAGCTTTGGATATAGTGAGGGGCTTTTGACAATATTTATGAAAGTAATTTCAATAGAATACTGTGGTAGAAGCCAGATTGTAATTAAATTTATTTGTACTGAAGAGTGAATGAGAGCTGAGAATGTGCAAACAATGAATATATGCTACTCTTTCAAGAAGCTTGTTTAGAAGGGAAGGGAAGTGAAGGGCAGGAGGGTGTAGCTTAGTGATAGAGAGCGCTGGGGTTCAATCTCCTGTACTGCCAAAAAAAAAAAAAAAAAAATAGACACACACACACACACACACACACACACACACACACACATGAATGTTATTGTTTATAGGGTTAAAAAGAGGCTTTGGTGTCCAGATAGTCATATTTGCTGTCTTGATCCTGGCTCTTGCTGGAAATGGTCACATAGTCACATGCAGTTCAGAGCTGCCCATGACTGGGCATCAGCACTGGGAAGTGCTAATAGGTCTTACTTTCTTTGGCTGAACTTACAGAGTTAGTTATTTTTATTTGGCAGCATGTGAAGGAAGTGACCTGTCACCCTGCCTTTGTAGGACTCATTTTAAAAAATGTCAAGCACTCCACAAAGTACAGAGGATAATATAATAGACACCCAGTTCACAGCTTCCCAAAAGAAGGTGCCAATACTGCTGCAGCCTGCCATGCATCCCTTCTTGCCCCTGGTGGCAATTTATGAAAGTCTGCCTTCTTGCCAACATTTTTCACTGGCAAACTGAAACATTTGCCAATCTGATGAGTGAAAAATGATGGAGCCATATTTTTCAAATTACCCTTGGAATTTTTGAGAATAGATACCACATGGAGTATAAGAAATATAGCCCCAAAAGGAAATAAGATATTGATTAAGGTACACGATAAATTTATTAAAATTGAAGATAAGAGAATATTGACACATATGTATGTATGTTAGAGTCAGAATATTTTGAACATTCTGTTGGAATTTGGTCACCCAATGATGGGTTTGACTGCTACCTCCAGAGGGATCAGGGTAGGCTTCTTTTGACAGGTGTTATTTAACCATAAGAGCTATGGTCCTGTACCTGCCTCTTTCCTGGTGAAAACCCTTGCTAAAGATAAAATGTGGATCTTAGAAGCTTTCTCAGATATTTGTAGGCATTTTCAGAAATCCTTACTTTCCCTTTTAAATTATTTTTGGTTTTCTATTTTGCTTTTTTTCTCTTTTTTAACTTTCAAGACACTAATTTCCAAAATGACTGAGACCTACAGGCTTGAAGAAGATCCAGATGATTTCTTTTGGGCTGTTGTTTAAGATTTGGGTTTTGTGCTAACAGGCAGTGGGAAGTTGTCTGTGCATTGACATTTGGTAACATTTGGTATTCAGAGTAACAGTTGGTGGTTGACATGAAGTTGAGAAGCAATGTTCAATATATGATATTGGCCTTGCCTACAAGACAAAGTAAATGTGGGGATATGCTCTGTAGCTACTTGACCATGAATTTATGAATGGAGTGGTGAGGTTTCTTTATTCTCTTTTGCACCCTTACACCTTGTGCACTGTTGCCATAGATAGCACACCTTGTAGCTGTCACAGATGAATGCACACCAGAATCCCCTTTATTTTCCTCCTGTAACAGAAAGCCATATCTTGAACAAAGACTTGTAAAGCTAGTAAAGCTCTTTTGGGTATTCTGATCAAGACCCAAGGGCCATGGTTAGACAACCAAAATTCTGATCCAACCTAGAGTGGGTGATTGTCAGCCTTAATTACAGAGCCTTCTTGAATTCATTATTGCACAACCTCCCAGGGTAACTTGTTCAGAGCACAGTTTTAGCTATTCAGGGACTTTTTGTTTTATCCTAATTCTTACTTATTGAACCATTGCACAGTTGAGAGACTTCATCTATTTAACTTTTTATAAGTGGTGGAATCTCTCAAATCTCCACCAGAGTTTAAGTGAACAGTAAGTTAGCAAAATGATTTTCTTAAGACAAGGATAAGGTGGCATTGATCTTTAGAGTCTGGTACCATTCAGAGGTTATACAATTCTGCATGACCCCAGGTTCTAGTGTACCAGAATGAGATGACTGATTAATAGGATAGGTTAGCCCATTCCTGTGCTAACAGATACCCACCCTAAAATTGAAGTGACCTAATTCATTTCCAGCTTATTTCTCAATTAGGGGGAAACCTGTGTGGTGTTCTGCACCCGCAGTCAGAACATCTGAAGCATATAGACACCGGTTCCCCACAGAAAAAGAAAGGAGAGGTAGAGAGGGGCTCACATCCTATCTGCTAAGATGCTGATAATAAGACTACAGTCACATTGCCAGAGGCTGCTTGCAAGGGCAGTTGGGACATATAGCTGCCTTTGTCTCAGGAAGGTGAGAATAAAGCAGTGAATAAAGTTTTCATATAGTATTACCCTCAGTTGATTATTGTTACTGACCTAGGTATGAATTGACAAAGTTGATGAAAAGGGATGATATGCATCATTGTTCCACAGATTAAACTCCACCAATTTGGTTGGCCTGATTAACACATTTTGTTACAGAAGTTTCATGTACTCAGACTGGCGGAAATGTGTTTTTGGCTTTGCCAACTGATAACTTATTTTTATCTAACTCCATTCCAATGTCCTTTTGAATTCCCCCTCCATCTGCTTTCCCTCTTATATTCCATATCCGTGGCTAAAAGATGCATTGGACTTGCTTGGAAAGAGTGAACTATTTTCTTGAGTAAATGGATGAATTTTGGCAAGATTTAACATTAGGGGAAAAAAAAGAGTAAGAACAGAGAAATGAGACCCATTTAACCCACACTCTTCATTTCCTTTTCCTCTCCCCATCATGTCTACTCAGTTTAACACGTGCTTCTAATTTGGGCCAGGAGAAAAACACTTAAATATTTCAAGCCTGTATTTGTTGCCAAGTGGCATGGGGAGGCAGGAGTAGAGGGCAGAAGAGACAGAACAGGAGAGAGAACTGATGCAGCAATTTGGGACAAGGCATGGGGAGAGGGAATGTCAAAGTGAAACACATTTATAACCATCGCACTCAGTGAACTGGACTCAGTGGAGGTAGACTTCGAGAATAATTTTATTTTCACATCATTGTCTTCAGCAAGTTCTGTCAAAGTCATCCTCATCTACAACGAAATCTCAAGGGATCCTGGGTCTTTTCTGGTCATTTTTAGGTACAGTCCAATCTAAGAGCAAAGCCTCCCTCTTTCATCCAATTTAAAGTTTCCTTGCCTCCCTTAACTCAGAACAGGGATGTGGTATGGAAGCTATAAGCACAGTCATGGCGGAGTAGGGAGCCACTGTTTAAGAGAGTTCAGTACATCAGAGAGAAGTGAGGCAAGGGACAAGAAAGTCAAGTTGGAATCTGGCATTAGTGACTTCTAGATATGACTGATATCCAGAGACCATTGTTCTCTTTTGTTGTTTTTTTTTCTTGTCGGGTGGTTTTGTGGATTCCTTAGAGATTGCCCAGTGGTGACTTTCAAGTCCCAGAAATGTGATGTCGGATCTGACTAATGGTTTGTCCCACCCAAGGTCTCTGTATTCACATGCAGGCTCTTTGTGCTGGGGTCAGCTCATTCCCTACAGGACACCTGTCGGATAGGACACTTTTTGTGGCAATTCATACAGCTACTTTCTGCTCAGGTGCCCAACTGGGCTACAACAAATAGACAAGACTCCTTTGAGTCAGCGTAAACTCTTTTTTCAGCTCTGCTGTGATAGACTTTTCCATTGCATTGTTGGCCTTTAGAGTTTTTCAAGTGTGGATAAGGAGTAGGCTCTACATCCCCCAAATTCAAGGAGACCCATGCCAAGTTCTCCAGATGGCTTCATAGATACTCCCCTTACTTGATGGGACAGCTGGAAAGGAGGGAAAGACAGTTATCTCATAATAACTCCAGTGGGGCCTTTCTTCAAGAACTCAATGAATTTTTAGCTTTTATTCATCTAGCATGAAGACGGGTCAGAAGCCACCTGGGCTCACTGTCTCAGCAAGTTGTTAAGTTTGGATCTGGTCTCTGTCCCCGAGGCCCATGTGTTAAAGGCCCATGTTCATGGATCGTGCTATAGGAAGGCGGTGAAACCTTTAAGAAGTGGGGCTTGTGGGGTCCTTTAAACCTTTGGGGGTATGCCCTTGAAGAGGGTTGAGGCAGTCCCGCTCCTTTTTTCCTCTGTTCTGTGCTCATGACCACGTGGTGGCAGTTCCACCATGATCTTGCCATTGGCCCACAGCACTGGGGTCAATCATTCATGGACTGAAACCTCCAAAACCTTAAGCAAAATAAATCTTTAAATAAGTCTTTTCTCTCTCTCTCTTTCTTTCTTTCTTTTTTTTTTTTTTTTTTTTTTTTTGTGGTACGGTAAATTGGACCTAAACCCTTGCACATGCTCTGCATGTCCTCTACCACTCAGCCACATCCTTAGTACTTTTTATCTTATTGTGAGGGAGAATCGTGCTAAGTTGCCAAGGCTGGCCTGGCATGTGGTGGTCCTCCTGCCTCAGCCTCCTGAGTAGCTGGCGTTACAGGCTTGCACCACTGTGCCCGACAGCCTTTTTTCTTTATAGGTTAGTTATCTCAATTATGTTATTACTGTAGTAAAAAGCTGGCTAATGTACTTATCCAGCATTTATTTTTCTTAGCTGTTGGGACCTCTGCTGACAATAGGAAAAGTTCCATTTAACACTGTGTTTCACATGCATGTCTCTTGAAAGGACAGTGATACCCACAGAAAGGAAAGACTTTAGAGCACCCCACAATTGTGACTGTGGAACAGGGAGACCAGGAGAGGAGGAGGTGGGAAGAGGGTGTGTGTGCATTTTAAGGACAGAGGGCACATGCAGGAGAGAGGCCTTGGGCGGGCAGCTGAGCACAGACCACAGCAATGCTGTGAAGGGCCTTTGGTTTCATGGGCAGGGGGAGCCACAGAGAATCCTAGAATCTCTCGCATGCTGTGTGAGATTAGAGGGTTTCTTATTACATGATATGAACTCTGTTCACAGTGAGAGGTCAGAGACAAATCCAAGTACAGCTTGTTCATGTCTACTTTGTTTGTTTCTATCTACTAAAAACCAGTGTTTTTGTTTCTTTGTTTCATAGTACTGGGGATTGAACCTAGGAGCATTCTGCCTCTGAGCTGTATCTGCAGCCCTTTTTAAATTTTATTTTGAGACACTGTCTTATCAAGTCCAGCCTGACCTTGACCTTGTAATCCTCCTGTCAGCCTCCTGAGTCACTGGGATTACAGACATGTGCCACTGTACCCGGCTACCCAGAACTGTTTAATGATATTACAGGCACAATTATGGTCCTTCCTCTGTCCCAAGCCTCTTATACCCTTTCCTTGTAACTAATTACTCATTTAGGGTTCACAATAGCTTTACTAAGTAGGTATTATAAATCATCTTCACTTTGAGGTGGGGACGTTAGGTCAGAGATTAAATAATTGTAGGTTACCAGCTAGTAAATGTTTTTTAACAACTAGTCAGTACTGTTGGCTTGTCTACTCTTTAGACAGGCCAATAGCTTATGATCTAAGCTAACTGTATACTGGTGCTTATAGGATAGGAAAAGTCATAGGCTTACTGAAAGTCTAGTTTTCTTTGAGTAAGAAAACAAGCCCTGGTAAGCCTTGACCATAGCTTTCTACTGTGGCCTGAGGTGTTCTTGCACTTCTGCAGAGCAGGGAACAAGTCACCAAACAGTCCTTCTGGAATGCTCTTCCTTTGCTTGGGTACAGTCTCCTGGGAAATTTCTAGAAAAGGAATGGCTTTAACACCTGGCCTCTCTTTACCCAGAGCTGTATCTCTGCTCAGCTTGTATGTTCTTCCCAGCCAGCAGAGCCTTCAGTAAGAGTTCTCTTGCCCATTTAGAGAGGTGCTGCTCTGATCTGGAAAATAGAGTCTCTCCCTGCCCATCTTCTCCTCTCAGTCCTGTTCTGAGAACCCAGGAATGTCCAGAAAGGGGTCGGGGGAGAGCTCATGTATACACTGGGAAAATGACATGAAAATCTCTTCATTCAGGAATCCAGTCAATCCTATTTTTCAAATCTAGAACTGCCCATTTATTAATAATACATTAATAACTCACAGATGTAGAAATAGTTGGTGGTGATTCAAGTAGTGTTTCATAGGAAAGGGAAACTGTTAAGGTAGAGAAAGGAAAGAGGTATGGCATAGTGCTCTAACAGTCCTGGGCCAATGGATTGTCAGTGTGCGCAGGAGAGTTTCCCAACTCTCTTTACTGTGAGAACTGTAGGCACCCTTGTTAGGAGGCTTACCAGACACCATGATGGGGTGGGGTAATTCCCCAATGGTAATAACTTGCAAAAGCAGAGGGCCATGTCACACCAGGTTGTTGACGTTGATATAATTCATGGATCTTATGACTTACAAGATCTTAAGACTTCCCAGGTTTGCTGGGATTCCTCTGTGTGTGTGTGTGTGTGTTTAGTTCTTCACTGTTTCATCACGTGCAGGCTTATGTGCTCACTACTAACGTCAAGATGCACAGCAGCTCCATCACCACAGGATCCTTCTCTTGTCCTTATATTACCGTGGCCACCCCTCCCCCTACCTCTTCTACCTAACCATCACTAATCTGCTCTTCATTTCCTAAACTGCCAGTTCAAAATGTTATAGAAATGGAATCACACAGTATGTAGCCTTTTGGGATGCGCTTTTTTCACTCAGCATAATTCAATCCATAAAAATCTAGGTTGATGTAGACAAAATGTTGATAGAAAATAGTTCATTTGGTGTATTTTAATACCATTAGTTACTTATTACAGTTAAATTCCTATTATATCCCTGGCTTTCCTGTAGTGGGAAGCCAGTACACTAGCTAACATCTTGCAACATTACCAGCTTTGTGCATACACATTTCATTACTGAGTGAATGTGAAATGCCTCTGTGAGACCTTGTGTGGACATTCCATGTGTTTTCAGGTATTTATTGTAAATACTTGCACATAACTGAGTGACTCAGGCCCTGGAGAATGCTAGATGATATTGACCACATTCCTTCTATTAACTCCTGATTACTTTGACTTTGTAAGGAATGTTCCCTCTGGTAGCAAACACTCCTTAGAGAGTAAAGTTCTATAAAGAAAACTGGTGAGTGTTAATGAAGGGAACAGAAACCAGTGAATTAAGGCTTAAAAATAAGGAGGGAAAAGAGGTTCATAGAATTTGCCAAGACATTCATGGTTACTTAATCTGAAGATTATTTGGGAATAGATTGGATCAAGCTGTTTGACTGTGGCTCAGAAATTTTGCGTATTGACAATAAACTTGGCCTTAGCCAAGGAGTTGTGGAGGCCACTGAACTCAGTGTTTGGGCTGACCCTGTGGGATGCCTTTTCTCTTGGTGTAGATAGTGCTAAAGCAGATGGTCTACCAGGAGGACCACCAATATATAACAATATATTTTAGAATGCTGGAGTGAACCAAGGAAGGAAACAGAAGTCTCTAAAAAATACTGCTATTGATTAATTTTCTTTTGGAAAGGTCAAAGAATATTTCTACAGCAGTGAAACAACACAATGAATATCTATCCAATAACATTCATTGATAATTTTATCCAGCGTTTCTCATATTGACAAGCAATTTTGATGCTCTGGGGACACAGCTGCAGCTCGTGAGGTAGAGTCAGATATGAGACTGTCTCTGAAACTCTCAGCGCTCAAGTGGAAGGCAAGTGTTGTTTCTCAGTTACTTTTCCTTTGGGAATGGGATGTAGTTTGATTTTTTTTTTCAGGTTTGTTTTTAAATGTCATCTTTTAATTATATTTTGGATAATGATGAAGAGAGGTGCAATTTGGTTATGAGAATAAATCTTAAAAGGCTCAGTGACTCCTTTATCTACTGCTTAAAACAACTCCCACTAGTAAAGAGTGTTTCATTAATTGTCATTACTTGGGAATTATGGAATTAGAATAGCTGACATTCCTTTTATCATTCATATGTGTAAGTGACAGTGGCATTACTTACTCTAAATTAAGTTCCTTCCCTGGTTAAAAAAATTAGAAGGGTGTGACAAGAAAGAGAGCACTATTAACTTTTATTTTGGAAGGCAGTTTTTCTAATGGACATGTAAAAGAAACTATTATTGCTGGGTTTTAACAGAAAGAAGGAGATACACACATATAACAGTACTTCAGATATTTTAGCAATGGGTTAAAATGGTGAAAAGTACATTAGTGGGTTTTCATGCTTTCCACACTCAGAAAGGAGTACAGATTTTTCCTAACACACACACACACACACACACACACACACCTTTCTCTTTTGCTCTTCTTCCCTCCCTTCCTCTGTAGATAGAGAGGGATGGATGGATGGATAGATAAGTAGGTAGGTAGGTAGGTAGATAGATAGATAGATAGATAGATAGATAGATAGATAATCTTATTCAATTACATCAGCCACTGTGATTTTCCTCCGGCACCTCTTGAATTTTATTTTCATTAGTCAGGAAAGGGCTGGGTCAAGTGATTTAAGTTAGAGCTGATCTTATACCTGTGTGTTTTGTGGAAATTAAATTGGAGTAAACAAGGGCTGTGGTATCTGTCCCAAGACTGTGTTGGCCTGCCATACATCCACAGGCATGCCTGCAGGGGTCTAACTATCCCAATCCTTGAGCTCAGGGCATTTACTGACTCTTGCATGTCTGGGCTCTACTTCCTGGAACACTTCTTTTCCCCAGGGTGAACTGTCTTAATTCTAGTCAGTTTTCTGCTTGTGGCCCAGTTTTAATAAGGAAACCTAATGATATGTCTGAAGTAAATGAAGACATTTCTCAGCACTGAGGATTCTGTGGTGCCCGACAGCATTTCCTCAAAGACCTTTTATGAATATCACTCACCTTATGAAAATGCTCATACAAAGAGCCCACATTTAGTTGAAAGTGATTATTTAATTAATGATTATCTTAGAGTACTTAAAATATGATTCCATTTTTTAAAAGTCTCACTTGCAAATTTGGGGAAGTATGTTATTACCCGAAGGGTCACATACAATTTAATCAATTAAAAATAAAACACAACAAATAAAAAATCAAACAGCAGCTTCTATCTAAAACAAAAGAAAGAGAATGTCCAAAGATATTAAACTGTTCAACAGACTGAAAGAAAAATGTTATTTGCAATGTTTTGCTTAACAATGCTTAATTCTCTTGCATTCAAGGATCTTAAATTAAAATTTGAGAGAAAAGGGACAAAGACATATATTGTATTTGGGGGTTAATCAAAGGAAGATTTAAGAAGTGGGTTGTGAGTCCTTGGTTAATTATCCACATGTGAATATATTTAGCCTTTAATTCTTAATAAGTGCTTAACACTAAGCAGGCATAACTTTTCTTTAATATTTTCTGAAGGTTCTGAACTACTCTGTACTCTATTCAGTTCTGTCAACTCACCTTTCTTGTTTCTACCTTTACATGTTTACATTTCCTCTTCTGGTCTTGTTGGAAGATCTTTACATTTTAAAATTCTTCATGTCATTTAAGACCATACCTGACTCACCTTTCCCAATTCTTTCTTCAGGTACTTTTAGTGGCCCTTCTTCCTCTGGAGTCCCATGGACCCACATTTCTGTCACTCATGGAACTTGCCACATATGCTCTCCTTTGCTAACAGGTCTTTCTCTATAGCAACAGTGTACATCCCTTGAGAGTGTCAACTGTGGGAGCCACACATCCTGGACCTAGCTCTTAGCAGCTGTTGGTTGACTCACCCCAGAGCCATGCCCAGCCCATTTGTCCCTGGACAGGTTTCCACTTTAGTGTTTAAGGAACCATCCTATCATGTTCTTTGCATTTCTTAAATCTGGGGTGCACAAACGATCCAGTCTCGGCAATAAAGTGTAGGATGTTTGGGGACCTTTAGAGAAGATAGAAAGTCATGTCTGGAGACAAGTGACAAAATTTAAATATGAATAATAGATTAGGTGAAATTTATTGCATTGGTGTGAAATTCCTGAATTTGGTAACTGTGCTATGAATATATAAATGAATATTTTTATTCCAGGCTACTGTTGATTAGCATAATCTTCAAACAGTGTTGTTTACTTAAACTGCAGAAACTCAAACTCTAGGACCCAGGAAGGAAGGAGAGGGTTCAAAGAGAGCTTTTTAAGTGAATGTTCAGAGTTTCTTTGCTACAAGTTGATTAGAATGCAGTCTAGCTCAGATTGTATTAAGGTTCACTGTTGTCACAGCCTATAGAATCTAATCCACAGTCTGCTTCATGGAAAACTTCTTTTAAAAGAAAGGTCTGCCTTTGTATCATGTGAAGGACTTATTGACAGAAGTGTGTGGGGCCAAGGATATATACAACTAGAGAATTTTTTTAGACAGGAGATCGATCTTTGGGCTCAGCTTGAAAAGTCAATCATCCAGTGGCAAGTCTTTAAGGAAACAGTTCAGAAATTGCGACTGGTACATATATGAATATACCACAGTGAATTCTACCTTTATGAATATCTATAAAACACCAATTAAAAAATGATAGTTAGCAGAAAGAAGACCCATAGAGTAGAGGAAGGGGAATGGGGGTGGGAGGAGGGGAAGAAAAGAGGCTGTATTGGGGATTGAGATGGAGCAAATTATATTCCATTTATGAATGATTATGTCAAAATGAACCCAAACATTATGTGTAACTATAATGCACTAATAAAAATATGAAAAAGAAAAAGCAGCTGGAAAGTAGGGAGTTGGAGTCTATGTCATGGTAAGAAGAGAAGAAATCAAGAATGTATATAGCTTTACTCTGCTTTCTAGGCCACCTCCAGATGTGTAGCATCACACTGGGGTACCTGTGGTGTTATTATTCCTATACAATTATCATAACTAATCATCAAGGGATGTGGAAACTTTTGCCCAGTGCTAGTATTAAATGCTGGTCCCATCAGTTCACTCAGTAAGTCTGTGTGTATTTTATAGTAAAACCCAGTGAGAAAGATGTTTCTGGAGTGACTGAGCCCAGCATTCAGAAGAGAAGTCTACTGACATACTTGAGCTCCACCTTATGCAAGCAATTTTACTAACTTTCATGAAATATGATAAAGTCAATCTGGAAATTAATAGTTAGAAAATGCACAGATATAAATGGAGCTTTTGGGAGAGGATATGGGGGGAAATGTACAAGTATACCTTGTTGGTGGGATTGAAAATTAGTATAACCTCTTTGGAAAGCAGTATTGACATGCCTTAAAAGACTAGGAATAGAACCACTATATGACCCAGTTATCTCATTCTTTCATATTTATCCAAAAGAACCAAAATCAGTGTACTATAGTGGTACATGCATACCAGTGTTTACAGCAGCTCAGTTCACAATAGCTAAGTTATGGGACCAGCCCAGTTGCCTATCAACAGATGAATGGATAAAGAAAATGTGATATACATACACAATTGAGTTTTACTCAGCCATAAAGAAGAATAAAATTATGTCATTTGCTGCTAAGTGGGTGGAACTGGAGAACGTCATACTTAGTGAAATAAGTCTGACTCAGAAAGTCAAGGATGGAATATTTTGTCTCATTGGTTGAAGCTAGACAGAGAATTTTTTAAAAGGGGGGGAGATCTCATGGAAATAGAAGGGAGACCAATACAGTAAAGGAAAGGTATAAAGAGGGAGGGCATGGTGGTACTGGGGAACAAAATCTGCCAAATTATGCTGTGTTTATATACAAATATATGACAATGAGTCTGCTTGTATATATAATGATAACAATAATTATAATGGAAGGAAGATCAGTAGAGTATAGCAAGCAGTTGGGGAAAGAAGAGAGGAGAGTAAGGGAAGGTGCTGGGGAATGAGATTGATCCAGTTATGTTATGTGCATGTACAAATATGGCATAATGAATCCCATCCCAGCATGTGTAAAATTAAAATGCACCAATAAAAAGGAAACATTTAAAAATTTATATTTTTACATGATGGTATTTTTTGAAATATTATACATACATAGAATAAGTATAACTTGTTCCAATTAGGATCCCATTATTGTGGTTGTACATGATGTGGATTTATATTGATTGTGTATTTATTATGAACATAATTATGTCTGATTCATTCCACTGTCTTCCCTATTACCATCCCCCACTCTTCCCCTTTGTCTAATCCAGTGAACTCTTATCTTCCCCTTCCTTGTTGTAGTTTAGCATCCACATATCAGAGAGAACATTCTGCCTTTGGTTTTTGGGGACTGGCTTATTAAAAAATAAACAGCTCTCCGATGTTTTGAAATAACCCAAATGTAGACTAAGTTAATGTTTCAGCATGATTCTGAGGAAACAGTCACTGAGTGTGTATACTGGAAGTCAAAACACAGAGATGCAATCTCAGTATCTATTAAATATAGATGATACCAGCCTGACAGTCCCACCAGATCATTGTGAGGATCAAAATCAAGATCATATATATGAAATGCCCTGTAATTGATAGAGTTTCATAAAATATGTGAATACTAATTGCTAGGTTGTGTTATTGTTACATGTAACAATTATTTAGAGAACATATCAGTTTATTAAGTTGAATAATTCCTAGAAATCAGACCCTTTTGACAAGTATACTTTTATACTTGTATACTTTTGAAAAAGTATACTTAATATAACACAAAAGCTCTTTTTTCAGTATGTAATAAACTTTTCACTTGATCTTGGCCTTGTAAGAAAACAATTTATGAGGAAAACCCACAGGATGCAGGAGCCATTTACCTTTCTACAATCCAGTCACTGAGGAAGACAATAAAATAGAAAGGTGGAATATTAAAGCAGAAAGGGGTGACAGGCTCCTGGCCATTGGGAGCCTCCACCTGTGCCCGTCATTGCCTCTATACAAGCGCAGCCCAGTGTAGTGTGAGAAGGAAGGGGTGGGGTGAAGGAGTAGCATATTCAGTTTTTTCCCTTGCTCCTTTTTTGTGTTTCACTTTCTCCTTTCTGAGATGCATTTTCAGAAGGCTTCTCTAAAATCTCTGGCCAGGCATGTGGCACAGGCAAGTAGTCCTAGCTATTTGGGAGACTGAGGCAGGAGTATCACTTGAGCTCAGGATTTTGATTCCAGCCTGAGCAACATAGACCCCATATCCATCTCTCTCTCTCTCTCTCTCTCTCTCTCTCTCTCTATCTCTCTCTCTCTCTCTCTCTCTCTCTCTCTCTCCTCCCCCCTTCTCCTCTCTCTCTCTCTCTATATGTGTGTGTGTGTATAATTAAATCACTTCCATTAAAATGACTTTATTGTATGATAAAATCTCTCAGATACAATATCAAAGTCACTGCTTATATTGAGAATTTCATTTTAAATATGAAATTCTTCATAATAGATCCATTTAAACAAATCAAGTAAATTAAAAATAGTAAATTCTTTGCAAATACTTATCGAGCACTTTTTATGTGCTTATTCTGTTCTAGCGACTCAGGATGCCACAGTGATTAAAATAAGCAGAGATGCTATCCTCCTGACTTCCCAGGCTAGTAGGACATCTGATGATAGACAATAAGTAAAATAAATCTGAACAGTTGTATAAGATAGTATTTTCAGAAGAAGGCACAGAAAGGAGATTGGAAGTATTGACTGATGGGGAGGTTTACATCATTAGAACTAAGGCAGGTGGTCAGGAAGGCCTCGCTGAGAAGGGGACATTCAGAGACCTGAAAACAGGGAGGAAAGACTGCCTTTGTGTTACTTTCCCAACAAGGATGCCGAATTAAGTGAACCTGTGTATTTCATGGGCCTGTGGAGACCAGGGGGCCAACGAGAGAGGGCATCTGGCAGAGATCTTTTCTTACACTGTTAAAGCAGTAAGCAGTTATTTCACAGTAGTTTGTACTTTGTTACAGTTTATTTAGACCCTTAGTTAAGTACTGTCTCCACACTGGCCTTTTCTTTTTTCTTTTCTTTTCTTATTTTAGGTATTGGGAACTGAATGCAGGGCTTCCTGCATGCTAGAAAAGTGCTCTACCACTGTGCTACATCCCCAGCTAGTTACTTGTAAACTGAGTTGGATCACAGGCTATTGAGAGCTGGAAGGACTTAAGAAGCTCTATTACTTTTGTCTTTCCATTTCGTGGAAGAGGAAGTTGAGGTACACTTAAGCATTTGGTAGCATAATGGCCCAATAGGAGATCTCAGTGTTTTCAAAGATGGTTGTGGTATGAAGGAGCTAAATGTATTGCTTCCTTCAGAAATGAAGAACACATGGAAAATTTCTTCAAACTTCGTAAATGTGTGGCCCTTCTGAAATTTTTATGTGGTAGAAAGTTATATAAATTTTAATGAATATTTAAATTTTAATTATGTAAATAATTAAATTTGTATTTGAGTTTATGTTGCATTTAAAATGATACATTTTTACTAAATTTCTATTTAATTTAATATAAATTTCGTAGCAAACTGTCACATAATATAAAATCTGTCATTATACCCATTTTTAGTGTATAATTGAATGACATTAATTTCATTCACATTGTGTAACTATCATATCTATTTCCAAAATATTTTCATCACCTCAAACAAACTCTTTACCAATGAAATATTAGTTCCTTATTCTTCTTCTCCTCCAGCCCTGGCAACCTCTAATCTACTTGCTGTCAGTGAATTACCTTTACTAGATGTCTCATATAAGTGACACCACGTATTTTGTGCCTGACTTCTGTCACTTGACATACTGTTTTCGAGGTTCTTTCATGCTATAGCATTTATTCAAGCTTCATTCCTTTTCAGGACTAAAAAATCTGTTTTATGTAAGTAACACATTTTTCAAAACCATTCCTCTCTTGACATACACTTGAATTATTTCTACCATTTGACTATTGTGTAAGCTACTCTGAACACTGTGTGTGTGCCTGTGCAGTGTGCACAGGGAGGAGAGGAAATGAATTGCTGGGTCATATGGTGTATCTATAATGTTTTGTTTCTAGACCAGCTGCATCATTTTACAATCCAAATGGCAAATTGACAATTTATTTCTCCCCGTATTTTTTATTATTATTATTATTATTATTATTATTATTATTGCTTTGTATGTGGGATGTTCTATCTCATTGTGATTTTGATTTGCATTTTTCTAATGACTAAATGATGTTTAGCATTTTAATCATGTGCCTGTTAGTCATTTGTATATCTTCTTTGGAGAAATGTCTGTTCAAATTTTCCCCCTTTTAAAATTTGGGATTTTTCATCTGTTATTGAGTTGTAAGGATTCTTTTTAAAGCACGAATAGTAAACCTTTGTAAAATAGGCAAATCGCAAATCTTTTCTCTGATCCTGAGAGTTATGTTTTTACTCTCTTAATAGTGGCTTTTGATATATAAAACATTTTTAATTGTGATGAAGTTCAATGTATCTATTTTTTTTCTTTTTTCATATCTTTTTATTGGTGCATTATAATTGGATGTAATTATGGGATCTGTTGTTAACATATTTGTACATGCATGTAATAAAGCAACATAATTTTGTCAATATTGTTCCCCAGTATTCCTCCTTTTCCTCCCTCCCCCAGTCCCATTTCTCTACTCTGCTATCTGTCTTCTGTTTTCTTGAGATCCCAACTGTCCTCACCTTTCTTTCCCTTTTTCCTGTCAAACTTTCACATTTGAAAGAAAACATACAACCCTTGACTTTCTGAGTTTGGCTTATTTGCTTAACATGATACTCTCAAGTTTTATCTATTTCCTGCAAATGACATGTTTCATTCTTCTTTATGGCTGAATAAAACTCCATCGTGTATATATACCACATTTTCTTTATCCATTCATCTATTGATAGACACCTAGGTGGTTCCATAATTTAGGTATTTGTGAATTGTGCTGCTATAAACACAGATATGTGTTATCGCTATGGTATGATGACTTTTAATTCTTCAGGTTAAATACCAAAGTGCGGTATTGCTAAGCCATGGTGGTTTCATTCTGAGTCTTTTTTTGAGGAACCTCCATACTGATTTCCATAGTGGTTATACACAAATTTACAGTCGCACAAAGAGTGTAAAAAAGTGTTTCTTTTCCCTCATATCCTCTCCAGTATGTATTATTTTTTGTATTCTTGATGGCTGCCATTTTAACTGTAGTGAGATGAAATCTTCTCGTTTGATTTGCATTTCCCTGACTGCTAAAGTAATTTTTCTTTTTAGTTGCCTGTACTTTTGGTGTCATTTGGAGATTTTTCCCTATGTTTTCTTCGAAGAGTTTTATGGTGTCAAGTTGCAAATTTAGATCTTTGATCCAGTTTGTATTAATCATTGTATAAGGTAAGGTTCCAACTTTATTCTTTTGCATAGAGATATCCAATATCCTTTACTCCTCACCAGGACTCCATACCCAGTACAGCTATGCTTCCTCTGGAGGTGTCCCCTGCTCACAGAGTCCCTGTTTTGGATGGAGAAACAGACAAGAGGCTGCGTGCAGAGCCTCTGTGCTTTGGGCATTCCTTTGCTAGTGCTTCTCTTTGCAGTTGTAGAGGCAGGGCCTGGAGGGACCTGCTACAAAGGGACACCCATTTAGGCTCTGAGACCAATTTCGTTTCTCCACTTTCACACTGATGACTTCTTACTGAGCTCATTTCTATTTTCAGTCTCCTCCTCCTTTCTTTTATTTAAACTTTCCCATCTCTGAATTCTTTTCCCGCATTCTTTTCCTTTTCTACATAGAATGGCCTTCTTAGAAAGATTTTCAGCAAGAACAACAACACACACACACACAAATGCTTACATGGGATGCTCAGTCCAGTACAGAATCAGAGTACCCAAGAGCTTCCCATACTGAGTATTCTGTTGGAGGATGTTCATCTACAGTTGGTACTTTGCCCTGTCTAAAGGCTTTAGTTTACTAGGCCCCTGTAATTTCAGAATGAGGGAAAAGATATTAACTTCAAATCTTGTCAACCCACCAACAGATTACAGCTGAGGAGTGCCAGAGACCTGAAAATTATACCTACCTTGGCCACCAGTATCTTTAAATGTCTGTTTATTTATGACTCACTTTCTTCCATGAAGATTCTAAAGTGCCTTATAAAAGTACATATGAGAGGATAAAGTAAATAGTTGACATAATCAAGGCAAAGTAGAAATAAGAGAATTAGAAAATAAAACTGGGGCAGGGTCACAGAGAGAATTTTACCCTGAACCCTTTTGCATTTCTAGAGATGATCTGCAAGTTTGGCTCTAAGCTTCCATAGGACCAAAATAGAAAGTGAATTATGATGATCATTCATCTAATGCTTGGCATCCTTAATATTAGAAACAATCTTGCTCCCTAGGATACAACAGGGATGCAAGGTTGGTTCAACATCTGGAAATCAATAAGTGTAATTCACCATATCAACAGACTTAAAGTCAAGAATCACATGATTATTTCAATACATACAGAAAAAGCATGTGATAAAATACAGCATCCCTTCATGCTCAAATCACTAGAAAAAATAGGGATAGTAAGAACATTCCTTAACATTGTAAAGACCATCTATGCTAAGCCCATGGCCAATATCATTCTAAATGGTGAAAAACTGGAACAAGGCAGAGATGCCCTCTTATACCACTTCTATTCAACATTGTCCTTGAAACTCTAGCCAGAGCAATTAGACAGACCAAAGAAATTAAAGGGATACAAATAGGAAAAGAAGAACTCAACCTATCCCTATTTGCTGATGACATGATTTTATATTTAGAGGAACTAGGAAATTCCACCAGAAAACTTTTAGAACTCATAAGTGAATTCAGTAAGTAGCAGGATATAAGATCAATGCTCATAAATCTAATGCATTTTTATACATGAGTGATGAATCCTCAGAAAGAGAAATTAGGAAAACTACCCCATTCACAATAGCCTCAAAAAAAAAGAAAAAATGAAATACTTGGGAATCAATCTAACAAAAGAGGTGAATGAGAACTACAGAACACTAAAGAAAGAAATTAAAGAAAATCTTAGAAGATGGAAAGATCTCCCATGTTCTTGGATAGGCAGAATTAATATTGTCAAAATGGCTATACTACCAAAAGTGCTATACAGATTCAATGCAATTCCAATTAAAATCCCAGTGAGGTACCTCACAGAAATAGAGCAAGCAATCATGAAGTTCATCTGGAAGAATAAGAAACCCAGAATAGCTAAACCAATCCTTAGCAGGAAGAGTGAAGCAGGAGGTATCGCAATACCAGAACTTCAATTATGCTACAAAGCAAAAGTAACAAAAACAGCATGGTATTGGCGCCAAAATAGACAGGTAGACCAATGTACAGAATAGAGGACAGACACAAACCCAAATAAATACAATTTTCTCATACTAGACAAAGGTGCCAAAAACATACAATGGAGAAAAGACAGCCTGTTCAACAAATGGTGCTGGGAAAACTGGAAAACCATATGCAACAGAATAAAACTAAACCCCTATCTCTCACCCTGCACAAAAATCAACTCAGAATGGATCAAAGACCTTGGAATAAGACCAGAGACTCTACATCTTATAGAAGAAAAAATAGGTCCAAATCTTAAACTTGTTGGCTTAGGATCAGACTTCCTTAACATGATTCCCATAGCACAAGAAATAAAAGCAAGAATCAATAACTGGGATAGATTCAAACTAAAACGCTTCCTCTCAGCAAAGGAAACTATCAGCAATGCAAAGAGAGAGCCTACAAAGTGGGAGAAAATCTTTGCCACTCATACTTCAGATAGAGCACTAATTTCCAGAATATATAAAGAATTCAAAAACTTTACACCAAGAATGCAGATAATCCAATCAACAAATGGGCTAAGGATATGAACAGACGCTTCACAGAATATCTGCAAACAATCAACAGATATGTGAAAAAATGTTCAACATCTTTAGTAGTAAGAGAAATGCAAATCAAAACTACCCTAAGATTTCATCTCACCCCAATTAGAATGGCGATTATCAAGATACAAGCAACAATAGGTGTTGGTGAGTATGTGGAGAAAAAGGTACACTCACACATTGCTGGTGGAGGTGCAAATTAGTGCGGCCACTCTGGAAAGCAGTGTGGAGATTACTTAGAAAACTTGGAATGGAACCACCATTTGACCCAGCTGTCCCACTCCTTGGCCTATACCCAAAGGACTTAAAATCAGCATACTACAGAGATACAGCCACATCAATGTTCATAGCTGCTCAATTCACAATTGCCAAATTGTGGAACCAATCTAGATGCCCTTCAATTGATGAATGGATAAAGAAACTGTGGTATATATTTACAATGGAATATTACTCAACCATAAAGAATAATAAAATTATGGCATTTGCAGGCAAATGGATGAAATTGGAGAATATCATGCTTAGTGGGATAAGCGAATCTCAAAAAACCAAAGGATGAATGATCTCACTGTTAAGCGGATGATGATACATAATGGGGGATGGGAGGAGGCAAGAATGGAGGAAGCAGGGACTGTATAGAGGGAAAAGAGGGGTGTGAGGCATGGGGGGAAGGAAAAAATAACAGAATGAATCAAACACCATTACCCTATGTAAATGTATGATTACACAAATGGTATTCCTTTACTTCATGTACAGAGAAACAAGTTGTACGCCATTTGTTTACAGTTAAAAAAAAATTTACTTGGAAAATTTAAAAAAAAATCTTGTTCAGGAAAAAAAGAAAACTTTTCTGTTTCCACAACCCAAAGTCATTTTCTTAGATCTGAGATCAGTTTATTTCCCAAAGCCTTTTATCAGGGCCATGTGATTTAATAACCTACAGTCTTACCATGGGAGTTCATGGGTTTGTCTTAATGGTGTAATAGGCCAGTGGCACAGCAAAGGGGTGTCATTCAGAAAAAACAAGTCAAGATGGGATCAAACAAACTATTATAAACTTGCTACTACTTAGCAAATGGACATCGTGTCCTTTCTTGCAGCCTTCCATGGTGATTGTCACAAGCAAGCACTTTGATTAGATTCATTGTGAGAATACAGGTTGTAGCCAGTGGCAGGAAGTTGGACTCCAGATACTCCCTTATCCAATGAGAGTCTCTTTCATACACTTTGTCACACCGGTTGGTTGGGATTTCAGTGCCTGATGAATTCACCCTCTCACTCACCTCAGCATCAGGTCCTCTCAGATGGAGCCAATTTCCTGCCTTTAAAAGGGGGTTTCAACCCGTCTCTTCTGACACCCAGGGGGGATTGAGGCCCCAGAGTTGGGCATTTCCCTGGCACATTTCAGTGTGGTCTTGCTTATCATCCACGTAGGTCACTGAACTTTTAAAATAAAAACAGCCTTAGAACCTCTCACTGAGCAGAATTGTTTCCTAGGGAGCCTTCTGAGCAAAGTAATTGGAAATTATTTGTGCAGGTAACTGACTGTTTTTTGGATGGGATTGTTGAATGTTAGCCAATCTGAATAATGTCTTTAATTTCAGGCTAATTGGTATTAAGCCATTCTTTGTGGTGACAGTTAAATGGCAGAATCAACTCTCTGTTATGGCTGTTTCAGATGCAAGAAACAAATTGAATATTGGGCCTCGTTTCTCACATGCATCCCATCTCCTCACAGGGGCCAGCCCCACCTCCTCGCAGTCTTTTGCAGATGTGGTTTTAACTGATGATGCTCCCTCTGCGGACTCTGCCCCATTCAGAAGCTGAGCCACATCTGGTTGATAAAGCAGCTCTCTCTCAATTGTTAATGCTAAGCATTTTGTGATCACCTGCATTTCCCATCTGTGAAATTGGCAAGAGATATCCACCAAGTAATGAATTTAGCTTTGGTTTCCCTCTTCCTCCTCCTCTGCCCTTTATCCTTCTAACCTCTGATCATGAACATTGTGCAGATTTTGCTTTTCAGATCTCTGGCTACCTCATTCATTCTCATTGTCATGATTTTCAACTTTGTGCTGTGGGAGCAACAGAATCTACCACATGGGAAGTGCTTGTTCTTCGTGTTAGTATAAACATGTGTCTCAAAAGTACTTATTGTGTGGTTAGTGATATATGTGACATTGTGTTGGGACTGTTTTCTAGAACTCTTAGGTTTAGATGGGGAGAGAGACAGAGCAGTGCGGGAGGGCTAATTCAAGTGTATACGCTGTGCTTGTTGAGTAGAGTTGAATGAATTTAATTCATCCTTGAGGGTCACAGGAAGAATCTCACAGGAGGGTGATGCTTTATGGGATGGTAGGAAAGCAAACAGATGTAAAGCGTTAGGAAGAAGGACAAGATAAGAACGACAGAACCTATTACAGAAAGAATATATGAGGGTCAGAGGACTGTATAATCTGAGGTGAGAGCCCAATCTTTGATGCTGTGCATGGGGTTTATATTTCGTTCCCCAATCTCATAATTCTCAGCCTGCCATGTGCACATTCCTAGGGGGTCTATAAGAAGTTACAATGGAACTTAATTTTGTGCTTCAAAAAGAAATGTAAGCATTTCCATCATTCAGATCATAGCTACTCAAAGTGTGGTCCTCAGAACAGAGCTGGTCCATAAGCCTATTTGTTTCTAGTTCATGATGGAATAACCATAGAAGTTGAGAGTAAACATTTAGGACCTGATATCAATTTGACTTGATATTGCCATTTCATCCAAGCATAGAATTGTTGATCGGTCAGTCAATTGTGTTAGTTTTTACACACAACAAAGTTCACACAATGAAGTTGTAGAAGACTCCCATAATCCTCCAAAGTTGATTCATTTCCAACCCTTTCCAGACACTGATCTACTATCTCTATAGTTGTGCCTTTTCCAGAATGTCATGTAAATGGAATTCTAGTATACTTAATGTTTGATACCAGACTGCCTCCTTTCACTAAGCATAATGCCTTTGACATTCATAATGTTGTTGTATGTGTGAGAAATGCATTTACTTTCATTGCTGAGTAGTATTCCACTAGATGGATAGACCATAGTTTCTTTGTTCACTAGTTGATGAATGCAGGGCTATTATATGCTATTTATATACTATAAAGCTGTGAAGAACATCTCTGTATTGATTTTTAGGCAGGCATTCAGCACATATGTTTCTATATTTTAAGTAACAACCTAGGACTGGATTTCCTTTGTTATTTGCTATAAGCATATATTTAACTCACAGGTGACTTTTGGGGATGGATGATTCTTTGTTGTGGGGAACTGTCCTGTGCATTATGGGATGTTTTGCAATACCTCTGGCCTCTCTCCACTAGCTATTAATAAATCCTCTTCCTCTCTTTTGACAACCAAAAATGTCTCCAGACTGCTAAATGTCCCCTGTCTGCTAAAATTTCCCTCAGTTGAGAACCACTGCCTTATTGTATGGAATTATCAAAGTGTTTTCCAAAGTAACTATCATTTTGCATTCCCACCCACTAATTTATGAATTCCAATTTTGATGTGCTGTATCTTAATTTTTATTCATTTCAGTGTGTTCATTTCAATGTATTTTCTAATTTCTTTTGTGATTACTTCTTGTGGTTATTAAGAAGTATGTTGCTTAATTTCCCAACATTTTGAATATTTTCAGATATTTTTCTACCATTGATTTCTGATTTATTTTCATTTTGAACACAGAACATTTTTTGTAGAATTTCAGTACTTTTTAACATTTAAAATTTGTTTTATGTCCTAGAATATGGTCTATAGTTGTGAAATAGTCATGTATAGTTGAAAATAATGTGAATTCTGTTGTTGACTGGCATGTCATGTACAGAATTTTATCTGTGACAAAATTATCAGCCTGGGATGTGTTGGGAAGTTTTTGAAAAGTTATTTGCCAAAGCCACATGCTTTTCAATCTCTCTGTAACTTGGAGCTGAATGCCTGTGTTTCCATTTGTCTTTGGGCTTGCCTGGATGTCAACTGATAGCCATGGTGCTAGTCTATAACTTATTGTACAGGCTTTTCCCACCCGGACCCTGCACATGTAATCCTGTTGCTCCTTGGGTGAATGGGGATCTGTGAAACAATTATTCTTTAGAAAGATGCCAAATACAAAATACAAACAAGAACAAAATGCAAAACGTGTCTTGCTGAGAGATCACTCACTGTCCCACAGTCCACACACATCTGCTAAGAGCAATGTGGAGATTCACGTTATAGAGAGCAAACTGGTGACACTCTCAGAGATGGGCTGGATGAGGAGACAGGGTGAACTACTTGGATTTATTTATTAATTTTTGGAAATGTCCAAGTGAAAGACTTTTGTTAAAGACACATCTGTAGTGACAATAGGACTAGAATTAAGGGAGGCTTTTGAGAGAATTTCTGAGATATCATATAAAGGTCTGCATCTGATATGAGGTGGTATGTGAGGTGAAACTTCACTCCCAGGCTGCTGCCTTGGGTAAACCTGGTGGGTCATGATCCCATTCACCAAAATGGCAAAATAAAATGAAGAGCAATGGTTTCTGTGGTTATAGGGGATTAGGTAGCCTTGGCTTAAGATGGTTTGATGTTGTGAATAATATTGGGTGACATGGCCTTTGGAGAGATGAATGGATATTATGACATAAACGAGGTGGTATAATATAGTGTATTCATCTTATTTTAAGCTTGTAACTCCTGGTCTCTCTCCTGTTTGAAACCTTACCTAATTTTTTATTTGCAATATTCTTAGACCCGGAAAATTAGAAGCTGTGGCAGCAGTTTAGTTTTAGCTTTACCATAATGGGAAATGTTTGCCATCAAGAGCAAAACTTGATGACTTAGCAAGCATAATACTTTGATGATCTCCAGTTGACTAACAAATCACTCCAAACTAAATGGCATAAAAGAACCATCACTTATTATTCCGTGGTCATGAATTCAGACAGCACACAGTACGGATGGCATGTCTCTCCTCCACAGTGCCCAGAGTCTCATCTGGGAAGATTTACATAATTGGGCTGGTTCCCAACTGGGGCTGGAATCCTCCTGAGTCTTCCCTTACATGTCTGCTAATGGTGCCGGGACACCTGAAGGCTTGGTTCCCCCTTGTGAACTCCTACACCAGTTCTCTTCATGTTGCTGAGCCTTCTTGGAGCCTAGTGGTAGATTTCCAAGAGAACCTCTGGAGAGAAAAATCCTGAGAGGGAATGTCACAAAAGCAATCCTTTTGTAAAAGGAAATGCAAAAAAAAAGAGGGGTTAGTTGCATGACTTTTCTATTGTGATCTCAGAAGTCACATCACCTCTCTTCCCCCATATCTCTTGGTTGAAGCATCTCAGCCCACTAGGACTGAAGATGAGGGATACTGAGGAATTTGCAGGAGTTTTTTGAAACCCCCTAATAGATAACAACACTAATTTTCCATGCTTAGAATTTTATTGACTCTTGTGTAGAGAGAAACACCAAAACAGGCTATAAGTGGGGCATCACAATCCATTTTTATTAATCATAGACTTTTCCTGGAAGCCTGATACCAATGAAAGGGATTATTTGTTGTTTTAAAACCTCTTAGGAAAAGAACAAACAGAAAAGAAATCACTACATTTATCTAGTCGTTAGCATTTCTATTTCAGGTTAAGTATCCCTAATGAGAAATCCCTAATTTGGAATCCAGAATGCTCCAAAATTGAAAATACTTTTGGTTCAGAGCATTTCTCATAAGGGAAAACCAACTTGTATCTGAAATATTCCTCATCACTCTTTATATATAAAGTCACATGTTGTAATGCCTTCCCAACTTTTGTCCCCATTAGTCTTGTTCTCTCCTACCCGCCCCCAAGTAAAAAAACAGACATGCTGCTTTTAATATTTGAAATCCATCAGAGGGTATTACAGTAATATTCCATTATTCATTTAACTAATTCCCTATGGATAAGCATTCGGTTTGTGTGCAGTCTTTTGCTATTATAAACAGTATTTCAATAAATCACATTGTAAATTCACATTTTTCCTTGAGTAGTATATGCTCTAGAAGTTAAGGTAATAGATGACATATATATTTTGATTTTTTTTGGGGGGGGGGACTGGGGATTGTACTCAGGGGCCCTTGACCACTGAGCCACATTTCCCACCCCTTTTTTATATTTTATTTAGAGACAGGATCTTACTGAGTTCCTTACCTCTCCATTGCTGAGTCTGGCTTTGAATTTGCAATCCTCTGTTTCAGCCTCCTGAATGCCTGGGATTACAGGTGTGCACCACTGCACCTAGCCCACTTTGCTACTCCTTGGGTCAAGGACCCAACATTAAAAACCCACATGCACCCTACCAGCAATCATGCTTTGCTATCAAATGTGTGATCAAATTTTTTTATTTTTGCCCTCTGGTAAGTAAAAACTGGTAACTTGATACATTTTATCTAGCATTTTTCTTAAGTAAGCTATTTATTTGTTTAAGAACCATTTTTCTTTCCTTGTCCATGAATGTCTTCATATTCTTTCCCCATTTTTAAATTTATTGTTCTTTTTCCTACTTTTAGTGGATCTCTGCTACTTTTATTTTTGCTTTGAGGAATGGGGAAAGAAGTGAGGGGTGGAATAGGAAAAGAGCAGATAACAAATTACTGGATGTGAAATCAAACCAAATCCCCTAAATCTGCGGCTCATTCAGCTCCAGACAGTGGTCTCTGGTTGATTTTGTCTAACATTTGAAGATAAAGTGTGAATGGTTGAATAAAGTGCACTTTGATTACAAAGTAACGGTAACACCTCCACCTCCCTTTTTTTGTTGTTTATTTTTTACTTGAGAAGACTTTAGTACAAAAAATGTTTTTGAAATTGTTGTCAAAGGATACAAAATTTCAGTTAGGTAAAAGGAACAAACTCAGGAGATCTATTGTACAACATGGTAATTCTAGTAAATGCCAATGTATTGTTTACTTGAAGATTGCCAAGAGTAGGTTTTAAAGGTTTTCCTCACAAAAAAGTTTATGAAGCAATGATTATGTTAATTGACTCATTTTAGTGATTCCACAGTGTATACCTATATCAAAACATTGTGTTCTACACCACGAATAGTTTTGTTTGTGAATTTAAAAAATAAGCAGTTGTTTTGGAACTACTCATAGTGACCCATGAACATCACATTTTTTAATTTTTATATTATGACTCTCATTTGTACCTGCATTAAGTAGTAATATCATAGTAAATTCATTTTATCATAGAAGTGTTCATATTCCCTTATACTCTCTCATTTAATAAACATCTACATAGTTATTTTATGTATTTTAATATAACACTATTTTAATGTACTATAATATTTAAACATTTTCTAATTTTGAACACAGGTTGTTTCCATGTTTTTGCTCTTATGAGTACTACTGCTCCAAATATCTTCATTTATCTTTTTGCTTTTGTTAATTTTCAGTAATAACACACCCCTAGAATCTTAGAATAAAGTGTATGAGCACTGTTATGGATCTTTGTGTATATTGCCATATTGTTTTCCAAATTGTTATGAAGAATAGAATGCATAACCAGAAACAAATGAGAACACTGGAACCAAGCACCTCACCAGGTTTGGGAATATCATTTCTTGAAAAAATTCTTGCAGTGGTATAAAATGTCAGTGTTGTGTTACTTTTCATGTCTCCAGTTGGTCATAAGCCTCTTTAAGGTTTTGTGCATCATTCTTAATTACTCTAAAATATTTTCTCTCCCTCATCAGCTGCTCCCTTAGGCAGCGGTCACTTGGTCAGGAACCATTCAGGACCCGTTCAGGACACCCCCTGGCTGCGTCATTCCTCTGGTTAAACAGCCCCCTCCCTGACCCCTTTCTGGAATGATCATTTGTACTGGGAACACGCTTAGCCAGCCACTCGTTTTTCTTCACACACACACTCCCACTGACTGAGCCCTACCCTCTCTGCATTCTTTTCTTTTCTTGTGGTGTTTTGAATACTCCTTATTTATTGATCCTTTAAACAGATTCTTTGATGAGGCTCACATTTCTTTCTCATTTCTCTTGTCATTTGTGAAGATGGTGGTGGCCGCAATAACCAGCACAGTTCAGGCCCTCTCTGTTCCACTTCTCAGGGTGTCAGCTGCCCGGCCTTGCCCGCTGTCTCTTCACCCCTCAGCCTTCCTGTGCTGGACCCTGGTCTCTTTACTGTTGAAGGGATTCCCTCAGTCTGCAATTTCCTGTCCCCTTTCTCCACTTTCCTGTCTGATTTGTTTTTCCTTCACTCCCCTCCCTGCGCCAGGAATGAATTATCTCATAAGTGACTTAAAACAACACAAATGTACTACCACAGTTTCCTTGCTTCAGGAATCTGGATATGGACTGGTGTGGTCCCCCAGTGGATGGTCTTCCCCAGGTTGCAATCAAAATGTTAGCAGGGCACACTGAGGAGCTTGTGTTCGTGTTTATGGGAGTGAGGTTCCCCTGTGTTCCACTGGTAAGGACTCCTCAGGTCCTGGGCACGTGCCTCCTCACAGCATGGCCACTCCCCTCCTCGTAGCCAGCCGGGTAGTCTCAGTCTAATCCACCAAGATGGAGTCATATAAGACAAACTAATCACATGAATGAAACCCTGTCCTTTTTATGGGGCTCAGTTACAAACAAAGGAAGAGGTTTCCACAGCATGAGGGCTGGGAATCTCAGGTGCCATTTCAGCCTGCCTCAGGATCCTGCTTTATGTCTAGTTGGAATTTTTCCTTTTCATGAACTATTTTTCTAAGCTTTTCCAGTGGTATGAATTGCTGCTGTTATCTTTCTCTTTTGTATACTCAGTCACCTTGTCTTTTGTCTTATACTCTAATTCATCCTTGTGAAATGCATTATTAGAATAGCAGTATTGACAGAATCCAACCAGCTTGCTACCATTTGGAGTAATTGGTGCTGGATAGGCATTTCACCGGGGCTTCCTTGCTCTCTTCACATTGTTGAGGGAACTCTTACTACAAATAAACATGGTGTTTTAATAAAGTTGAAGGTTTTAGTGGCCTGACAGACTCTTTCTGAATGTTAGCCATCTACTATGGCATGTTTTGAACATGTGGCCCTATGTGGCAAACCTGTTAGGGATGGAGCCTATCTTTTCTTTCTCTTATGTAACCTACACCTAGAAAGAAGGCTGAAAGTTTAAATCAGTGCAAGTAAAGACTATAGAAAAATCATAATTCAGAGGTGAGAACGCAGACTTCAAAGAGCCTGGACTTTATTCAGAAATGAAAGAAGATATAGTAGCTCATGTGGCTCCACAGTGCTTCCATGAGGAAAGTAAAGAATGTGAAGAGGAAGAACAGTAGGATGGGTTCCTTCCATAGCTGGCTGTACAGTGTGCTGCTGCTGGTTAGGCCTCTGTCAACGTTCCTGGTAATTATGAGGGAGGGGTGTGTACTTGCCTAATCTTCATAATTCCCTAAACAGCCGTTTTGTTTACCTTCCCAATTATAGCTGGTGCTCAAGATCGAATCGGCTGGGCTTTTGGCCTGGGGTTAGAAAGACTGGCCATGATCCTCTATGACATCCCTGACATCCGCCTCTTCTGGAGTGAGGACGAGCGCTTCCTGAAGCAGTTCCGGGTCTCAGACGTTAATCAGAAGGTTAAGTTCCAGGTGAGGTGACTTGCTAGAATTAAGTCAATGATAATAAAAATGGTCAACGATTCAGAGGACCAGGTACTTGAAAACTGCCAAACTTTAAAATAATGTGAATTTGAAAAGAAGTTAAATAGGGATCCATAAGTGCTGATGAGGTTCATAAACCTTCTGAAATTGTCTGCAGGAGAAGAGAGATTTATCAATCTTATTAGTCTAAGCAGAGAAAACAATTCTGGGCTTCGTTCCTGGCCTTTTTTTTTTTTTTACTGTGAAATACCCATCATCATCACTGCTGGTATCTTTCTCTTAAAGTTTGCATTTCCTGAGACTAAAATAGACTCACTAGCATATGATTAGTGTTTGCAATACATATCTTTTTTTAAATTTAACTTTCATCCTTTGTCTTTATATTAAAAATGTGTTTCTTATGAATAGCATAAAATAGGGTCCATTTTTTTAAAAAACATTTACTTGTAGATGGACACAATGCCTTTATTTTGTTTATTTAGTTTTTTTCTTTTTTCTTTTTTATGTGGTGCTGGGATGGAACCCAGTGCCTCTTGTGTGCTAGGTAAGTGCTGTACCACTGAGCCACAACCCCAGCCCAAGGGTCCATTTTTAAACCCAGATTTAAAGTCTCTTATCTTCTAATTGGAATGCTAAATACACTTAGATTTACTCTAATTGTTTATATAATTGGGATTAATTCTATGCTCTTTTTATTTCTTCCCCAATTTCCCTATCTAGTCTTCATTCTTTACTCCTATGTTTGGAAATTAAGCTTTATTGTTTTTGTTTTTGTCTTCTGTTTTATTTCCTCTGTTGCTATTTAGTTTTATCACTTTATATGATTTTTGAGTGGTTACTCTAGATTATGTTATGCATAACTAATCTGTGACACTTTACCTTAGATAAATGTTATACAACTTGATGAAATATTTAACCATCTTCTCATAATGTAATTTTATTTACCTCTCCTATTTTTTATATTGTCATATTTTATTTCCTTACATATCATAATCCCACAACATATTGCTATATTTGTTTCAAAAAGTCAATTGTCTTTTAAAGAAATTAAAACTATATTGCTTTATATTTCCCTTGTTGTTTACTTTCTGTAGATCTTGGTTTTTCTCTGTGATCATTTCCCTTTAGTCTGAAGAAATTTCTTATAGTGCAGCTTTTGTTAGTCTGGAAACACCTTTTCTTCACCTTCATTTTTTTAGGAGTATTTTCCTGAATATAGGTGCCTAGATTATCAATTCCCCCCACCCCTTCAATTTTGTTGAACATGTAATTTCATTGCTTTTCTTTTTTACTCTTGTTTAGAGCGGTTTGACCTGTCTGATTTTCTGTTATCCTGTTTGGGGGTTCATTGTGTTGGGTTACTATCTTTCAAATATTTCGGAAACTTCTCATATTGTTTCTTTTCTAACAATGCTACTCCCTGTAACAAGGTTCCTCTTTCCTCCAGTGTCCATTAACAAGGGCCTCATTTCCTTCACAGCTATCACAAGCAGGGCTCTGCCTCTGTATTTCTACTGTCGGTTGTCTATGATGAGTTACATACATCTTTCTCAGCGTAAGTTTTCTTTACCCTGCTCCTTGCTTCCTTCTTACCTTGTTGAAGTCTTTAACATTCATACTTTACAACACTATGTTCAGGACAAACTAACCTTTTAAAATCATGGTGCTCAAAATTCTCTGTCCTTTAACTAGTTCCAAGACCACTTCTGCATTTTTAGGTATTTGTAACAAACAGTACCTTACTTGCAGAAACCAAAATATGTATTAGTTTCTTGTTGCGCCGTGACAAATCACCACAAACTCAGTGGCTTAAAACAACACGAATTTATTATCTTATAATTGTAGAGGGAAGAAAACCAAAATTAGCCTAAAGGGCCAGCAGAGCTGGTTCCTCTGGAGGCTCTGGGGGAGAACTCTTTCCTTGCCTCTTTAGGCTCTAGAGGCTGTTCTCATTCCTTGACTCACGGCTACACATCACATTGCATTTTTACCCTTCTGTTTCCCTCTTGGGATCTTACCACCTTCTTTCTGAATTTTTAACCTCCTTTTTACAAGCACTCTTGTGATTACATGAAACCCAGCAGGATCATTCAGGATAATCTCTCCATCCCAAGATCCTTTCTAAATCACTTCTGTAAAGGCTTTTTTTTTTTTTTTAGTTGTTGATAGACCTTTATTTTTATTCTTTTATTTATGTGCGGTGCTGAGGGTTGAACCCAGTGCCTCACACATGCTAGGCAAGCGCTCTACCACTGAGCCACAACCCTAGTCCTGTAAAGGCCTTTTTTAATGTAAGGTAAAATGTTCACAGGTTCCAGGGATTAGGACATCTTGGAGGGGGCGTTATTGAGCCTGTCCCTTTTCCTTTTTATATTCAGAGTCATGTAGCCAGTGCTCACCTTTAATATAATAGAGGAGTTTTCTTGTTAGTAATAAGTTAGTATTAGTATGTTGGCAATTTTTAACTATTTATTTCAGAGTGGTTTTATACACACACACACCCACCCACCCACACACACACACACACACAGAGATTATATATATATATATATGTATGTAGAGAGAGATTCAGAGACTCATTCTGTCACTTAATGCAGTTGACCTATAATCTTAGGCAAGTCTCTTCACAGAGGGTAGGAGAGGAGACCTGGGGGAAAGGCCTCTTAGCAGGCCGGGAAACTCTGGGAGTCTTTTGGCTACCCTGTTGTGCAGGAGGCAGAAGTCTCTCTTTGTTCATCTCCCTTTAGGCCCTCCAAAATTATGCTTCAGACTCTTTTGGTCCCTGTGGTATCTTCTGCAGTGTCCAAACTCTTATAAAGGCACCTATCCGGCTGTGAGGTGTACTCTTTTGGGTGCTGGGAGCAGTTTCTGATTAGAGCACCCTGAGGCCTCATTTCTGTGATTTTTTTTCCTGAATGCTTTGAAAACCATTGTTTAGATCTAGTAAGTAGGATCCTCAAGTTCTTATGTGATTTTAATTTTTGCTTTTCATTTTACGTATTTTGAGTTAAGGGCTTTTGCCCGATCAGCTCTCTCTGGCCCACCTGGATCAGTGCTTGAGATAAGTGGATTAACAGTATGGTTGTTTTGTCCTGCAAGAGTCATCTTGCTCCATACACTAGGTCGACTTCCACCACTTCAGCTTCCCACACTGTGTTCATTTGAGGTGTTTGTGCCTTTTCCAGCCAACTCCCCTAAAGTAACATTTGCAGTCTCAATGCACTGAACTTAGTATTCAATAATGCAACTTTTATTAATTGTTAAATGTTTCCTAAACAGTTCAGAGTTACTAATATTTTGCTCGACACAGAGTAATATTGTTATTAAAAATTGCTCAGGGGCTGGGGAGATAGCTCAGTCAGTAGAGTGCTTGCCTTGTAAGCACAAGGCCCTGGGTTCGATCCCCAGCACGGAAAAAAAAAAAAAAAAAAAAAGAGAATTGCTCAACACTGTACATTTCACTTAAATAGTTTACTTAAAATCAGTAATTACATGTCTTGTCAATAGTGGCTTACGAATAATTTAGTGACATTGCCTGTTATCTTTTCTCTCAATTGGGAGCTTTTCCTGGCTCTCTTCTCTGGTCACACGCTCTCTTATTCTCAAACACTTGTTACTACAACCGCAGTGGTGGAGAATAAGTGGGTGATGGCAAAATCTTGCCCCTCACATAATTATTCATGGTACTTAGCACTCATTTTGGCCTTACAAGATCTTCTCAGCAATTCTCTGAATTTAGCTATTATTATTCTTTCCATTTTACAGGTGAGAAAATTTGCAGAGTATTCACCTCAGTAGCAGCATTAGCAGTTTATTGTTCACTCAGGGCTTCAAGGAGGCATTTCCTGAAATTTAGCCTGACATAAAATTCATAGGTTGATGTGGATGTGGTGGCACATGCTTGAAATTCCAGCAATTTAGCGAGGCCCTAAGCAACTTAGCAAAACTCTTCTCAAAAAAGAAAGGATATTGGGGAACTGGGGATGTGACTCAGTGGTTAAGCACCCCTGGGTTCAGACCCTGGTTAAAAAAAATCATAGGTGGATTATTCAGAGCCAAAGGATTTACATTTTCCCACAAATTCAATAATTGGTGTACACTTAGAGAAAAATTAAGCACTGGGTTTAAATGGCCTACTTTATGAATTTATTAGCAGCAAGCTACATATATTAATGTTTCTCAAACTTCAATATGCTGATGGGTCACCTATGGATATTTTAAAAATGCAGATTCTAAATCAGTACGTTTTGGGTGGAACCAGAGATTCTGCATTTCTCACAAACTTCTAGGTGTTCTTGGTGATGGTGGCCCATGAATCACAGTTTGAATTGAAATAATGATAGACAAAATTATTTAACTTGTCAGAGCTTCATTTAGCTCATCTGTAAAATGAGATTAGATGATCTGGCAAGCTGATCCTCTGTGGTGGTCTCCTTTTTAGTATAACTGTTCCATAAGCAGATCTGTAATTTATGATACATTTTGCACTCAGTTGTTAAATTCTTTTCTTTCTTCTTGCCTTAAATTTTGTTCCATGAATTTCAAACAAACTTATAAGACTATTGCATTTTTTTTTAAATGAACTAAGATTCTCTCCCTCCCTTCCTCCTTTCTTTCCTTTTTGTATTAGCCCAGGTGAGGGAACTGTGTGAGTAAATTCAGTTTAAATGCATGTTTTAAAAAATTATGCTTAAGTCAGAGATTTGCATGTGCCCTTTAAATGACTCTTGAAGGTGAAGGGTCATTTCTTAAATCATAAAAAAAAATTAGAACTAGAGATGACTTAACTAGAAATTGAAAGGTCAAAGAATTTGGTAGGCATCACCAGGACAGTGACTGTGAAATGTTCTGTTATCACCTCAGTCATATCTGAGGTCATCCATTCCTAGATGCCCAGGGGAAACTGTCAGAGTTGACCAGGGCCTTTTCTACACAACAAGCATCAGCAGTGAGCTCTGCATTGTGAGAACTGGAATCTTCTTAAGGCCAGGGCTTAATCTTTTCCTTTATTTATGCCTTCTGGCAGTTCCAGTTCAATACATCACTCATCTGTATGGTAATTTGTTGAGACTTTATGATACTTGCCATTCGTTGAATCCTTATGCAATTTCTCAAACTAAATATTGTGCTTGTGCTATAGCTGTATGGACCACAAGGGATCGAGTAGATATTATGAGTCCATTTTGTGGATGATGAAACTAAGGCTGGATACCACCAAGTAGTTTTGCAAAACAATTCTAGTAAGTGACAGGGTCAGGATTTTTATGAAAGCTAACTACAGAAAGCTTCCAATATTGAACTATTAAACTCTATTATTTCCTATACCAACATGGTATGCTAGATGCTAGTCAGTAAGGTGAAATTGACAATTCCTGACTTCAAGTTGTTTCTAATCTAGAGGAGGAAACAAATTCATTAAGAAACACTTATAACATGCAAAAATGTTAGGGCTATACATAGGTGAATATAGAATTTCATTGATACTGACCAATGAATGTGGAGGTCAAAATTTTCTTCTTCCTTTCTTCTTCCTTTCTTTAATCCTGTTTTACTAGTTAATTCTCAAAATCCTTCCATGTCCCTCCAGAATTGTATTAGACCTTGAGCCTGTGATTACTTCCTAATCTCCCTGGCTTGGAATAGCTCCTGGATCTGGTTTTGCTGTCATTATCATAAATGGTGTCTGATAGAGACTTAGTGCAGGATTTTACAATGCTTCCTCATTATGTTCCCATAAAAATCCAGCTGTGAGAATCCCATTAGTTTCATTGTAGCACAATGAAATTAATAGATCTCAAACTTTTGAAATTATTTCCATGTGCATTTTTCCCACCTCACCAACTTTTTTTCTTTTTGTATTAAGGATTATCTTTGGCTGAGAAAAAGATGTTTATCCCAGAAGAAACTAATAGGAAGGGACAGGGGAAGAAATGGGAAGAGTACCAGCCATAGGACCTTTTATGTGTTCAGTAAGCATTATGGGCTTTGTAAATAAGGAGAGACACAGTGATAGAATAAACATGTTTGTATTGGGAATCATTGTGGTGCTTTTATGTAAACATTCATAACATAGCCTAGCACATCTGGATTAATGCATGTTAACTCTTATTCATATTTTCACCAGCACCAGTATTACTGTCACTATCACCAACACCACTGTGACTGCTACAAAATATGCACTGTTTTGGGGGTGGCAGCCACAGTCCTCATAATCTGTGGTCCTTCATGCCCTCAGGTTCTGTCTTCAGCTTGCTTTGTCACTGGTGCTGTATAACCCCAGCCTGTGACACTAAGACACTTCATTGGCCCAAAGTCCATCGAGTCCTATGAATTGAAACTCTGTTTATTTTATGTTGGAGTCTCTGTCATCAGAGGCCTGTTGACTTATGACTATTTTTTATTTTAATGAAACTGGGAGATCTATCATATTTAGAGAATTGCTGCCACAATTTTCTTTCTTATTTATTAAGCACTTAAAAAATAAGAACAAGTCCATCTTCCTACACAGTTTGCTTATAGTATAGGTTGTAGTGATTTTTTTTTTTTTTGTGACCTCAATATATACACACATTCAATATCCTACTTACATTTTCTTGGCTGTTAACCTAATAGAAATGTACAAGCACTTCCTGTTGATAGACAACATGTTGAGCCTTAAATCTTCCTAACATCTATAAAATTTGACAAAGTATGAGCAATACATTTCAGGAATCATTTATATGAATAGAAGAAGTGTTGGTATTTCTAACCCTGGAATCAAAGTAATACTTCTATACTGTATAGAATCATCTAAACTAGATGCTAATAATTGATGGGTCTTAAAGTTAAAGAAGTTTTAGAAAGGGATCATCAGAATAGATACCAGGGACAAATACAAGTTCAAAGAAACTATTACAGAAAGAACATGTCAGTTAAGTGATGGCAGACAGATCAACATTTTTTTCCCTCTATGGAAAATGGAAAGGAATTGTTACTGAATAGTGGTGGGAATGTTTTCTGCTTCAACCAAGAGAAGACCTAGTTTACAATGGCATAAGCAAGAACAATAGCAGCAAACCCTCAATGTTGCCAGGGTGTAGAGCCCTGAGCTTTTTTTCCTCAGGATGGAAAGATGGCAGCAGGAGCATCAAGTATTACCTCATACAGTAAGTTCTAGAGGCAGAAAGTGAGCATTCTTGTTCCTTTTTTTTTTTTTTTTTTAATGTGAAGAAGTTGCCTATAAGTCTTCAGCAGGCTTTCCTCATATCTCATCTTCAAGGTAGTTGGAGTAATCTGTGAAGTTAACCTGTTACTTACTGCTGTTTAGACTGAGCTCTTGTCAATAAGGCTCATGCTTTTGCATTATTTTGCAGCCAACAATGACAGTTGCCTACAATTAGGCCCTGCCATCAAAGATGGTTCCTATTATTGCAGCCACTTTTTGGAATAGATTGTCATTTATGAAATGGGATGATGAGGCAAATAGAAAAACTCTTCCAGTCTGAAATTACTCCCTTCTGCTGACAATGGCTTGAAATCTCCCTTTAGTTTTATGCTTTGGTCCCTAGTCAAACATAAAATGTTCCTTTTGACTAGAACTGGCTATGGATACTTTCAGAGGGCAGCTGGACAAGAGTAATGGGCAGTATGTGGCTTAGAGTACGTTTTCCTGTTTAAAATAGAGTGTAGAAGTCAGGGTCATCATGGAGCATTCAACTAAGTTAACTATATTGGCCAAAAGGGAAAAGGGCTGAAATATTAACTTCAAGGTCACTCAACCTAGGAATGAGATCCTCAGAGTTATCAAAGAACTGACAAATGTTTATCAGAGTCAATTAAGTGGGGAATTCAATGTTCATATTAATGTTCTGGGGCCAAATTAAATCAAAGTAATTTACCTTACTAAGAAAAATTAACCCAAAAAGGTAAGTGGAATCGTTAAGTGTCTTTACCTGTGCAAAAGAACAGACAAGTCTCTTCATTGTTTCAATTAGAGGGGTGGCCTACCTCTTTAACTCAGAGGATGACAAGAGCTTTTGGGTTCATCTGCAATGTTAGGACTTCAAGGCTGCCATGTCTAGACAGAGAAATGAGAATTATTTCATGATCACATTGTGGCATAGCTTTTCAAACTATACATTTACGTTAACTTTTTTTATGTGTAATCTCATGATCTTGAAAATTAAGAATGTGGTTAAAGAAAGCAGTAATTTATATAGTGGATAGCTTAATTATTCTTTCTATCACTTCTAAGTAATGAATCAAATGTTTCCTTTCAATGTGAGGGGAGAATTTATTTTCTAAAGACCTCCCTGTGAGATGCATACATTATCATTGTGAGATATCATTCACTACCAAGCATTGTGGATTTTAAATAGGTGATCCTTTGAAGAGTCCATTTTTCAGGGTTTGAACTCTAGGTTAACTACTGTTTGAGAAGCAATTAGTTATTTCTTTTTATTCATTTTAAAAATAAGTACATATCCTACTTAGGATATGTTTCTGGATTTGATCTGTTAACAACAGTGTAGGCCTGTAAGCCCATCCCCCTGCTCTCCACCTTTTTCAAATGCTGGGATTTGTGCCACCCATTCTTTTAAAGCGTAAAAACATTAGGAATGCAGTTGAGACACATCTGCCTCCCTGGCGACGTCCCCCTTCCTGCTGTCTTCAGGAGCTGAGAACACACCTATGCTCATTGTGCTAGATTTTTGACAACACTAACCCTGTAGAACAGTGACAAGAGGGAAAGTCTTTGCACAAATGGAGCAGGGATAATTGGGTATCTATATGGTAAAAATGGAAATTGACCCCATATTTCTAATTATTCAGAAATGAATTCCAGGGGGTTTGTAGATGTAAATGCAAAAGGGAATTTATTAGCTTACTGCCTTTGAAAAACTCATTTCACCATGAGTGATTCTTTGATTCTTATTGGAGTAAATTGAATTGAGGAGATTGAACTAAATGAACTATGGTAATGTAAAATTAAAACCTAATTAAATATCTGATCTTGAAAGTTTTGAAATGAGTATTTATTTAAAGTGGTTGCTGTAAGTTTTTTGTAAAGCATTTTATGAAATTAGGGAGCCTTCCTTCTATTTCTAGTTTGCTATGAGTTTCTATCATTAATGGATATTAAAATTTATCAAACCTTTTCATGTATTTTGAGGTGATCTTGTGATTTTTTTGCTTTATTCTGTTACTGCAGTGACATTTAGTGATTGTGTTTTGAATGTTAAACCAGTCTTCTATTCCTGAAATATATATAACTTGGTTATAATATATTATCTTTTTTATATAGCTGTGGATTTGATATACTAATATTTGTTTAGGATTTCTAAATTTGTGTTCAGGGAAGAGATAGGACTATAATTTTCTCTTATATTCTCAGGTTTTAGTGTTAAGATTATGCTATCCTCATAAAACTAGACTGGAAGTATTTCCTTTTTATAATCTCTGGAAGAATATTTTGAAGGTTGATGTTATTTCTTTCTTAAGTGTCTGATCAAATTTACCAGTGAAATCATCTGGGACTGGAGTTTTCTTTTTTGGGAAATTCGAAATCATAAGTTAAATATTAAATTTCTTAATAATTTTGGGTCCATTCATAATTGCCATTTTATGACAGTTTTGACAAATTAAAAATGTTTTCCAGGGATCTATTTCATCTAAATTTTCAGATGTATTTGTTGTTTAAATAAGTTGTTCAAAATAATCTTATTATCCTGACCTTGCAAATTTATTTATTTATTTAGTATTAGGGATTGAACACAGGGATGCTTTACCACTAAGCTACATCCTCAGTCCTTTTTATTTTTTATTTTGAGACAGAGTCTCACTGAGTTGCTGAGGCTGGACCTGAATTTGCAACTCTCTTGCCTCAGCCTATAAGGTCACTGGGACTACAGGTGCGGGCATCATACCTGGCCATAATTTATTTTACTTCATAATACTTAACAAATTTTGAATTATCAAACCTTCTCTTACAGTTGCATGATAGAGTACATCATTTGAATATTTTTTCTCTGAGGGATTATAAGTGGTAAATTTTTTTCTTCTTTGTGTATTTGAAAATATCTTTGTTTTAACCTCATCCCCCACCCCGCCCCATTTTGTTTTGTTTTGTTGGTGCTTGGAATTTTACACACACACACACATCTATATATATAGATATAAAATTCTTGATGCAGTCACTTTTCCGTAGTACTTTGAAGATACTACTTCAGGCCTTTGTTCTAGAAAAGTCTGATCTCCATCAAATTGTGGTTTCTTTGTAGATAATAATGCCTTTTGCCTTAGGTAAAGTTTAAAACTTTCTCTTTACATTTGATGTCCTCCGATTTTAATGTGATGCATCTTGGCATGGATTTATCTTTATCCTGCTGAGTATTTGAAGAGTACTTTTGTTCCAGAGATTTGTATCTTTGCTAAATTTTAGAGAAGTCTGAGTTTAACTCTCCTTGAATAGTGCTTTTCCTCGATTCCCACCATTATCTTTTTCTGTTTCTTCTATAGTTGTGTATTGGAGTTGGTTAAATAAAATGAGTTTATAATCTGGTTATGGATTTAATTGGCTCTGTTTTTTTCACATTATGATTTTTCTGTGTTTTAAAATCTGTCTTTTCAATATCATGTGAACTCATGTTCATTCCCCTCTCCCATTTTTGTTCAATAGATCATTCATCTTGTCTGCCAGCTTTGTATGGCCTCCACTTGCCCCTCATTTGCCCCTCTTGAGAACTGGTCTTTGAATGACGTTAGAGTGCCTGCCTCTTCATTATATGGTCACCAAGTTAAGGTGGTTTTGACTCAATACCTGATCAAGAGTGTAATACAACTTCCCACAAAGAAGGTGATTCAAAGCATGAACTCATAGGTGCATCATCACAGGAAGTTGAAATGAAACCCTGAGGAAGAAGTTTTCTTAACATTCATGTTTTAGTCAGGATTTCATTACTGTGTACAAAATACCCGACAAGAACAACTTAGAGGAGGAAAAATTTGTTTGGGGTTCATAGTATCAGATGTCTCAGTTCATAGATAGCCAATTCTGTTGCTCTGGGGGCCTAAGCTAATTTCTGTTTTACTCAGTCTTTGATTGCTGTGACCAAAATACCCGACAAGAACAACTTAGAGAAGGAAAAGTTTATTTTGGCTCTTGGTATCAGAGGTTCAGTCCATCGTGAGCTGAGTCCCTTGCTCTGGGCCTGAGGTAAAGCAGGACATCATAGCAGAAGAGCCCAGTGGAGGAAACAGCTCATGGTGGGGTCAGAAAGCAGAGAGAGGGAAGCGAGAGGGGCCTCTGGGAAGATGAACCCTTCCAGAGCATCCCCTGACCCACCTCCTCCAGCCACACCCCTACCTGTAATTACCACCCAGTTGGTCCATTCTAGTTTGAATGGACTAATTAGATTATAATTCTCACAATCCAGTCAGTTCACCTCTGAATATTACTTCATTACCACAGAAGCTCTTTTTATCCTGCAAAATTAGGAAACTTTGTATCCACTATATCTCCTAGCTCCTGAAAACCACCATTCTACTTTCTGCCTCTATGGATTTGACTCCTCTGAATGCTTCATTTAAGTAAACAAGTATTTGACTCATTCGTTTGACTTAAGCATAATGTCCTTAAAGTTCCTCTGTGTTGCGGTGTGTATCAAGAGTTTCCCTCCTATTTAAGGCTGAATAATTTTCCATTGTTGACCACATTTTGTTTATTGACTTATCTGTCAATTATATTCTGCAAAATGCTGCTGTTAACATGAGTATACAAATATCTCTTAATTTTTTGACACATAAAAATTATACACATTTATGGGGCACACTATGATGATTATGCCTATATGCATTTTGTAATGTTCAAATCAGGGTAAGCATCTCTTCAAACATTTTATTATTTTATGTGGCAAAATGCAGATATCGCTTTGAGACTACGCTTTCCATTCTTTTAGGTATACTTAGAAGTAAAACCTGTGGTAATTTGATTATTATACCATTTTACATTCTTGCCAACAGAGCATGAGGATTCTACCTTCCCCCACATCCTCTTCAAAACTTGTTTTCTGTTTCTTTTTTATAATAGCTATCCTTGTAGGTGTGAAATGAGATCTTCTTGTGATTTAGGTTTGTATTTCTCTAATGATTAGTGATGTTAAAAATGTTTTCATGTACTTGTTAGCCATTTATCTTTGTTGGAGAAGTGCCTATTCGAGGCCTTTGCCTCTTGTTTTAATAGAGTTGTTTTTTGTTGTTTTTACATATTATTAAGGAAGTCATTTGCAAATTTTGCCATGGTATTGCTGGAAATAAATTGCTGGTAATACCAAAAGCATGATCATCTGATTAGACTTTATATAGCGTATTTAGAACATTACTGGCTAAAAGGTGGTTGCTATTATTTGTATATGATTTTGAGGTCCATTTTTTATTATCTGTTTTCTAGATAAATATCTATTTATTGTGTCCAGCCTAGTATCATCACCCCACATTCTATATGCTGAGGTTCCTGAGGATCTGATAGAGCAGGAAAGAGTTGATTTTAGGAGTCTTTTAAAATTATCCATATGTTTGGGCTGGAGATGTACATCAGTAATGGAGTACTTGCCTTATCATGCACAAAGTCATGTGTTCGATCCCCAGCATCACTAAAAACAGAAAAAAATGCATATGTTTAATCACACATGTGACACACTAACCAGATCTACCCTTCACATTATCTTTGAGTGTGTGGTAGAAGAAAAGTAATCTGGGCTTTAGAAACTTTAGTCTATGGAACTCTTTAGCTAACCATACCTATTTTGCCCTGGTTCACTCACCTAAACACTCTATCACTGTTTCTTCACTGATAAAGTAAGTTCAGTCAGATATTCTGATATTCTCTATCTCCCTCCCTCACTCACTCCCTCCCTCCTTCTCTCCCTCCCTCTCTCTGGGAATTGAACCCAGAACGCTCTGTTCCCAGCCCTTTATAAATTTTGAGACAGAATCTCACTAAGTTGCACAGGCTGGTCTTGAATTTGTGATTTTTCCTTCCTCAGCCTCCCAAATCACTAGGATTATGGGCATGTACCACCATACCTGGTTTTGGTCATATACTCTCAAAGGCCATTTTATATTCTATGATACTATATAAATGAGTAGGATTTTTTTGTGTCCTCTACTGTCCACCTCAGATTTCCCTGTTCCTCATAACATACATTTTGAGTTAATCTTGCCAACTTAAAAGTGTGTAAGTGTGTGTGTGTGTGTGTGTGTGTGTATGTGTGTGTGGAAAAGAAACTATGACTGTTCTTCGGACCTTATCCTTCAGGAAAAGTCCTGCCATCTGGTGGAAATACCTCAAAACAGATTTTGGATTTAAGATCCAGGAGAGCAAAAAGGCATTGATAAATATGGTGTCTGGGAAGGAGGAAGAAATCTTTAACTTTTAAAAGCGCTTCCTCCAGGGCTGCTATTTATTAAGGAGCAGCACCCCGTCACGTGGCCCTCCCTCCTTGCAGGTCCCTCTGCAGATGTAATAAGTGGATCATTTTCCCCCTGAGCGTTTTGTAGCTGCTGCTGTCCTGCAGTGGTGTAGTGCATGTCCCTAAAGACAGTGGCTGTCGAAGCCTCTGTGGCTCACGGTTACCATGCTAACAGTGTGGGTGTCAGCCTGTTTCTTCCTTCCTTCTCCCCATCTCTGTCTCTCTGTCTTTTTTCTAGGTGACATTTTCTCTCACTGTCTCTGTCACTCATTTAATACGTGGTTCTGATTCAAGATAAGTTGTCAGCAGAGCAAGGAAGAAATCCTTTCAGGCTGCATGGAAACTACAAAAGCAGTTATTTCCCTGCTGTTTATTGGAGCCATAGTTGAAATGTGTGAAATTGGGTAGGATTTGTGTCCAACACAAGAACATTATCATTTTTTCATTTGGAAAACATTAATGAGCATCTACTCTTGTGCCAGGCACTGTGCTCAACACTGAGGCTACGGAGAGTATAGTTCTCTGGCCTTGGATGACTCATGCACCTAGTGGGTAGAAGGGCCAGTAAGATGTGTAAGAACTTTGACAAAGAAGGCAGGCTTCCTCAGGAGTCTCACTGAGTGGGAGGGAGTCAGACTGATGAAGGGAAGCGTGCCAAAAACCTGGTGGAATGATACAGCCCTGGTCTCCGGTTCACTTTGAGGGTGTTTATAGGGGGTGAACTGCAATAGGCTGGGAAATGGGGCAAGGGTGACTTGGAACTTGAAGCTTAGATTTTGGATTTACTCTAGAAGGCAATTTGCAATACATCTAATTTCATGATCAGATTTCCATGTTAGACAGAACCCAGTGCTGGTAATATGGAGGATGATAGGAGCCATGAGGCTAGAACTCCATTCAGGGCCTAGCACAGAAGAAGTGATGTGAGACTGAATAGAGTAGTAATAGAGATCAGAAGATAGGATTTGGGCTCAAGAGCTTGTAGGAGACAACACTGAAAGGCCTTGGAGTCCGATGAGAGGCAGAAGTACAGTGACCATCTTGTTTATTTTCTAAATGGAAATCTGGCTGCCTTTGAGGTTGAAGGTACACTGTTAATAACTGCTGCATCTAATAGGTGCAAAACGGGTCTGGCCTGGACAAACCGGGTGTGTCCTTACTGCAAGGAAGAAGTAGGAGTCGAGGTGATTCCCAGGTTTCTACCCTAGGGGATGGGTGTTTGAGAAACAGGAGAAAAAACAGATTTGGAGAAGAGAATGATAAGTCCAGTTTTGGTCCACTGAGTACGTGAGTGTAAAAATTTGTACTTTGTTCTCATCATCATCTTTGTTTCAAGTGGCTCAGTCTTCATTTGAGCATGTGATTCCAGATGAGTCTGGGCCTCAGTCATAACTCATACCAAGGCAGAATTAAGAAGCTGGAATATTGGTGCTTCTTGTCAGGGATGGGATGAGCTAGAGTTGAACCTGTTGAGAGGGTGCTCTGGGGCAGATCAAGTTTGGGGAGGTGATACCTTTCATTGCCCAGGGAGATGTAGTTGGTGAGCAGACACTAACATGGATTGGTGCTGAATATTGCTATACAGGGGTCAGAGTGCAAAGACCAACGAATGAGAGCGAAGTATCCTCCAGAAATGAGGACTTATAAGAACAAAGACAGGATGGATAGAAGAGGGATTGCAGGGCCAGATGTCTTAATTCTTCACCTTCGGGGCCTGCTTAGCTGCTAGACTGTCACTCCCTAAAGAGGATTCAGGCTCTTGAATATTCTTAAGTAGTTACATAAATGCTAATCATCATGGAATGCTGAACTCACTTTCTTTAAAAAAAATTTATTAAAAATTCTTTAAAGCTTGTGATGATCTCTTCCTTCAAATGTTTCTGTATGTTAAACAGAAAATATTTCTTGACCAAGGACTGAAAAATGAAGGAAAACAAATTAGAATAATATTCCAGTAAAGGCTGCCCTCACTGATTGTTTAGAAGATCTTCCTAATGTGTTTATTTTGGTGGAAAGGTTAGCAAATGGAAGAAAAGATGATATTGGGAACTGGCTTACATTATTTAAGGTTTTGACAATCTTGAAAATTATGGTATGCCCATTACATTCTGGTACAGTGGTAACAATGTAACATTTTCTCTTTATTTCACTCTTGTGGACTTAAATTTGCATCTTTAACATTGTATTACCATAACTTTTGCATCTTCTAAAGGTAATTCAGTTGCCCTCTTCTTACCATTCAGATATCTAGTTTTGTGTGGGATTTTTTTTTCTTCTTCTCACCCAGTTTCCCAATTAGCACCTTGTTAACTACACACCTGCCTCACAGAAATCACATTGTGCCATTTAACCTTTTTCAAGAAGAAAAAAATGGGGAGAATAGAAAATAGTTCTTGCTAACAGATTAATTCAGTCTCAGGAAGTAGTGCCTCTGGGCATGGAGCCTCGCCCTCATGGAAGAACCTGGTTGTTTAGCGCCTTCTGAGAAGAGCTAAAAGGGGGAGAATCCTTAGTAGGCTCCTAGAAGCAAGGAGCAACATCTGTACTGACCTATAGCTGTTCAGGCATTTCAGAACTAGAGGCCAAGCCTGATGGGTGAACTTTTTTCTCCATCAGTTTTTGCCTGTTTCTTATGGAAGACACACTGAGCTACTTCCACGGCTTTGCCACTCTGAAATAATTTTCATTTATCTTCTCATCCTGGCATTAGCTTTATTTCCTAGTACAGAAGAAATAAATAGATTCACTAGCTGTTCCATTTTCAGATTTTTCATGAAGACGTGGTAACTTTACACTCAAATGGTTATTCATTTATTATACTTACTTTCACATGCTGCATCTATTAAAGGCAAATATGCAACATTAGTATGTAAATTGAACTTGCACACTGAACAAATGAGGTAGAGCCTCTACTGTTATTTATTGACTAATTAGGTTTATTGTAATCAGAGGACAGCCTATAGAAATGTGTAAAACCATGCACTGTGGGCCTGCGTGGATGTAAGCAGATGTCAGTTTCATTTTGGTCTGACTTAATTCATTCCTCCTTTGTGACTTATGGTTGTAATACCTTCATTTCAAAATGATTTAGATGCTTACATAGCTATTAAGTAATAATAGATAATTTAATGGAAAAGATTGTTGAATCATTTAAAAAAGAAAGTCACAGAAACACATGGAGAATCTTACCCATTTTCACCCAATTTAAACATGACGAGTGTTATACCTATATCGAAATATCACTGTGTACCTCATTAATATGTATATATGTTTTTGTGTATTAGTTAAAAACTAATACACTGGGAGTATAACTCCCAGTTACTGGGAGTAACTGACTGGGAGTATAACTGACTGGCATATGCTGCTTAGCATGTGCAAGGCCCTGAGTTCAATCCCTAGCATCCAAAATTTATTTAATTAAATTCAAATTTAAAAAAAAAGAGTTACCACAAAAACTTGAAGTGTCTTACCCCTCAAATCAACAGAAAAAGGCTGCGGGTATATAGCTCAATGGCAGAGCACTTTTGATTAGCAACCTGGAAGCCCTAAGTCCCATCCCCAGTAATTAAAAAGAAAAATTAACAAAAAGAAAGTAGAAGCTCAAAATTAGGCCCTGGAGACCTTTGTTAGGGTTCTCCAGAGATGGCTGTCTTTCTCATGAGCCCTCTTATCAAGACACCCCTGCCCGCTCCCCAGTCTTACCTGTTGCCCCCTGTTCAGCCTCCTCCATGGCCTGGTGGGTCTTGCCCCTGAAGGGGTCTTTCTCCTTAGCAGCCTGGGAAATTGCTCAGGTGCTGCATTAACATGACCTGGAAACCAGGAGCAGAGCATTACACACCTGACTAAGCACGTTTGCTTCACAGCCACATCTGGATCATCTAGGCACCATTCTTTGACTGCAGATCTCTTCTCATACCATGATCCACGATCCTCCATCCTTCTGGGCGGCCCCAACCCCTTTCCACCAAGACCTGTCTTTGGCGTCCCCTTGACCCTCTGCCTCTTGCCAGGTCTGCCTGCATTCCCCAAGCTTCACTTGGTGCTCTATCAAGGCCAGGCTACCCGCACCCTAAGCGCCCTCACCCTCTCATTTTTGCCAACCTTGTCAGGCCTCTGTCCTATGGCAACCCCCAAATTAACCATCTTTCTGTTTGGACATGCTACCCATGCCCTTAAATAAAAAAAAAAAGAAAAAACTAAGCTGATTAATCCCTTTACAAACCATGATTTCCCACTGTGGGTTCTGGGTTGGTGTGGTGGTCTCCTCATCCTACCTCCTCTCCCAAACTCTTAACCTCATCTTTTCATTGGAAGAGACTAAGACCATCTGGCATGGAATCCCTCCTCTTTCCCCTTTTCCATTTCTCTTTTTCTTTTTCTGTATGCCTCTCTCCATCCTATATATACCCAGTCAGTATCTTTGGGGATGAGACCAGAAATCGGCATCTTACCTTGCTCCCAGTGATATTTATGTACCTTAAAGTTTGGGAACCCCTAGTCACACTCTTGGAATACCTAACTGGTTTCCCCAAATCTGGTTCTCCCTATATCCAGCCATCAACCCCAATATCATGATTATACTATTTTGTATTAACCTTTTCAATAGATCTCCATTACCTATGGAATTTACCTGGAACCCCTTTGCAGTTTATCCATACAATTTCTTCACTAAATATTCCTTCCTCTCCAGTCACTTTTGCCCCTGTTTCCCTTATGTCCAGTTTTTGAACGTCACATGGGACTTCTCTTCTCTGACCTAAATTATTTATTGATTCATTGATTCAACACCTGAGTGTCTATTGTGATTTCCTATTCTGTGCACAGTTGTCTCTTATGTATTTTAATGTGCCTTTATGATGATTAGACAAATTTTGTGTTTTCTAGAATCACCAGAAATCCTCTGCATTTTGACAGAGGGCTGGGTTATAAGAGCATATAACATATATAAAAACCATAGAAATGTACACTTAGGATTTATGCATTTTACTATATGTGGATTTTTATCCCCCCTCCCAAAAAAAAGTCCCACAGGATTATCATGAAAAATTTATTGAATTCTTAGTCACTGGGGTCTTTCCTTTTTTTTTTTTTTTTTTTAACAATGGTGTTGGTAACCACGTCTGAAACTACCTTTTGTTTATTCTAGCTTGAGCAAAGGCATAATTTGTTGAGGATAATGGAGCAAGTTTTCTCAGTGTTGGAGAAGGGAATAATAGATATGGAAAAAAGAAAAGCAAGCATAAACCCTGGTTGTGAGATTAGAATCAGAAGTATTGATATAAACTCATGATTTTTTATGTAGAAAATATAAGAGGGGGAAAGACAGAAGTATGTGTGTGTGTGTGTGTGTGTGTGTGTTCTGCCAATTTAGGGGGCCTAGAAACAACTGCAGCAATGAACAACCCTGGTGCCCACGTCATGGTTTCTAAATACCATTTTCTGTTAAGAGATGTGGCTCCGTCTAGAAAAGACTGAAAGCTTGGCCAGGGCAGGAAAAATTGAAGATGACACAATTCTGAAATATCTTGTTGAACTTGATATGATTTATGATATTTTCCTATTTCCCTCTTCACAATAATTTCTGAAGGATTTAATTACATTCACTTTTTGTGAACAGTTTAAAGGAAAACTACAGGGGAGCAAAAACCATGGTGTCTCCAATAAGCTTGGATCCAGAAAGTAAGATGTATGGATATCTAGTAGTAGCTTGGGTCAAAAAATTAGCATCATTGTACCTTTCATAGTGTCCATTTGCAACATGTATCTTAGTTGATGTTTTTTGAAAATTGGTAATGTTTTCATCTGGTTAAGAATGAATTGTAGTTCATCCTCTGGTGTCTCCCTCAGCAGTTTTTTCCTTAGCATGTGTTTGGTGCTAGGGCCCAGTAGCAAGTTCTTGGCCAGAGCCCCAGACCTTAGCTCCCTAACCCACCTGTAGCAGTTCAGGATTGACCCATTCTTTTTTATTTATTTATTTATTTATTTATTTATTTATTTTTAATTAAATTTTTTTATTGTTACACATTTTGATTCATTTTACACAAATGGGGTACAACTTTTCATTTCTATGGTTGTACACAATGTAGATTCACATCATTCATGTAATCATACATGTACATGGGATAATACTGTCTGTTTCATTCTAGTGTTTTTCCATCCCCACCCCTCCCACCTCTTTTTCCTCTACACTATCCAAAGTTCCTTCATTCTTCTCTCTCCCCCATCACCCCCCCTCGTTATATATTATCATGAGGATTGACCCTACTTACTGGACAAGAACCTCTACCCTAGGGAGAGAATTCTGGACTGTGGTGAGGTTGTGTTCCACCAGACTTGTCTTCACAGTGACAAACCTGTGTGTCATTCTGTATGAAAATATCTATAAGAAGCCTGGGTGTGGGGGTGGGGGGCAGCTTTGAGTACATTTTCAATTAAAAAAAATTATTTAAAAGTAAGCAAGAACAAAATGGAAGTAAGACATGAGCTCCAAAGCAGAATGCCTGAATTCAAGTCCCAACTCTACTGCCTTAGTAGGTTTAAGATTTCTTGGAGGTATATTCCCATCTGTTAAATGGGAATAATATTAATTCCTACCTGTCGGATAAGGTTGTTGTGAGGATTAAAAGAGTTTAAATACAATTGAAATCCTTAGCACAGGGCCTGACATGGAAAATGTTAAGTAATCTTATCTCTTACAGCCATAAATGTCCATGTTTATATATTAAACAAACACTTTGGGCTGGGGTTGTCACTAAGTGGTAGAGTACTTGCCTTGTACGTGTAAGGCATGGAGTTTGATCCTCCATAAAAATAAATAAATAAATGACATAAAGGTATCATGTCCATTTACAACTTCAAAATTTTTTTTAAAAATAAACACTGCATATATTTAAATGAGAATATTCAGCGCTTACACAGAAAATTGCCTCCTGCTTCTCATAAGTCATTATAAAAATTTACAGGGAAGGATAAATGTATCAAAGCACTTTTTGCTAACTCTCTTCAATAGAATGACTTTGCCCACAAGAAAAGTTTTCCTTTTACAAGGTAAGATTTTAATGTCTACTTTTCCAAATTTAGCAGAAGCACCAAGTTGTTTTGTTCCCAAACCAATATTTTTCTTTTGTTCATTAGAAGAGACTTTGCATTATATGTGTAATGCGTGCATCTGATGTCTGTGACTAGCACCTTCTATCTGGTTGAGTCACTGATGATTTCTCTATTATTCTTTCTTTCCTTAAATACATAAGTAATCACCATGGCAACATTGTCACTCATTGATTGATAATACAAATAAGAATACAAATAAGACTTACACATTCCTGCAAATCTACTTAAAATAAAATAAAATGCCTTCTTTTGTTTGTTTTTGTACCCTGGATTGAACCCAGAGGTACTTTACCTTTGAGCTACATCCCCAATCCTTTTTATTTTGTATTTTGAAAAAAGGTCTCCCTAAGTTGCTGAGGGTCTCATTGAGTTTCTGAGACTGCCCTTGAACTTGTGATCTTCCTCCCTCAGTCTCCCCAGTTGCTGGGATAATAGGCAAGCACCACTGCACCCAACTTAGTTTTGTTTGTTTGTTTGTTTTTAGTATTGCCCTCCCATTTGGGCTCAAGGATTCATCCTATCTTGCTTTTTTGTGTTTGTTTTGTTTTATTTGTTTGTTTGTTTTGTCAGACCTTAAGATCAGTGGAAATAAAGTGCAGAATTCAAGATGATTTGTATTTCTGAACTGTGGTAACCTCCATTTTTCATTTGAAGAAACTGAAACTCCATGGTGAATCTTCTGTACCCATACCCTGGTCAACTCAAAAGACTACCACACAAAAATGAAGTACCCCTGTCCTATCAGTTTCATCCCTCTAAAGCCCAGATGTCCAAGTGTCTGACAAAAGTGTCCACCATGTGGCTCTGCAACTCAGTTTTTCTGTTAAATGGTTATAATATATCCCCTTTTTGCATCATGGGAATAACTGAGATCTTGCCTGTAAAACCACTTCGTGTTCAGGGTCAGTACTGAACATGCTGTCTACTTGTGAATTGTCATTATGTTTCTGGAGACATTATCTTTCATGACATGAAGTTTGGGAAAGTCATTCTTAGGAAGAGGCCTCACCCTTTCTGTTTTAGGTAGCCGTTTTACTTCCTTGGGGTACTGGTTTCTAGCTCTGTTACCAGCTGTACTTATAAATATCTGTCAATATGTGTAATTAGCGGAAAGCGTAGGTTGCCAAAAACCACATTTGTTTAGTATGAAGGATAAACAGAACCATTGGGAAACTTGTCTGTTCATTGGCTCTGGAAAGTTATCCCTCTGTGTGCATAAAATTAAGTCAAGGATTTGGAATTGACAGCAGCATAGCAGAGGAGTTTACAGGAAACTGAAAAAGACCACTGTGGTCATTTAAGAGGTTTGCAGCCTTAAAGGTGTGCAGAATGACTTCAGTCAGGGGCCCATTTCACAACAGGACTTGCAGCATCCATGCCTCACTGTCTGTAAGAACCTGGTGTGTGCCCAGCACTGAGGGTGGCTCCTGCCTCAGAGAGCACCTGTGCCGCTGGGGAGAGAAACCAGTGCCCGAAAGCAGCTGAGAACATGTGGTGCTCTCTTGACTAGGGTACAATAGGAAGTTAAAATCAAAAAACAGAATAAACAAACACGGAGAAACGAAGGAAGCCCTAGACAGGCAGAAAATGGGTTTTAGAAGGCGTTTAAATTAATTATGTTTTGCTTTTTGTTGAAAACCAAAATCAGTCCAATATCTAACCTGTAAGTGCTGCTGCTGAAGACGACACCAGTGTGGGCTGAACGTGGTCCCACAGGCTCCAGCACTCTCCAAGCCTCGCACGGTTTCCAGCCACGTGCTCGTTGGTTGTTCTGAGCTCTGGGACCCAATAGCTGCTGTGTTGAGACTGTTAATCCCGTGAGTGAAGGACAGGGTGAGGTGTCCTACCCACGTACACTGGGCCATGGAGGGTTTTCCCTGAAGAGCTTTTAAAAATGATCACGGTAAGATATTTCCAACTCAGATTTCCTTCCACAAGTCAGCCTCAGAAGCAGAGGCTCATATTATAACTACGAATAGGTTAACTGTTATTAAAAACTGTGTACCCACAGTGATTGCGCTAAGTCCTTTTCATATCCTTTCTGGAATCTTTACAATAACACCATGAAGAAAGTACTGAGAGTATCCCCATATTGCATATGAGGAAATTGAGATTTAGAGAATTTAGAAGTTTGTCAAGGTTGCACAACTATCAGGTGGAACCATATGAAGTAGCTTTCGGAGCATTGAAAACCAATCACTTATTAACAGTTTCATATGACTCAAGCTGACAATTTGTGACAGAGCCTTTGCTACTGAGTAAGTTTTTTTGTGTGTGTGCTGATGTAAAACTCTGTAGCTAGACTTTTAATCAAATTTCACCATTTTTTTAAAAATATGACCCTTTTCAAAAAAAAATTGCACCATCTTTCAGCAAAATAGGATAGTCTCATATGTTAGTTAAAAGTATGAGCCGCAGAAGTTTCTGGTGGCCTTGCAGACACAACAGTGTTAAGCTTGCACATTCCATGGTGTACAGTGTTGGCCTTTTTTTTGATAGCTTGAGTATCTTCAAAGCAGTGTAAGCTGTGAAGCTCACATAGAGCCATTGGAGGCATATTAAATGAACGCTTAGCCAAGCCTAAGGGGCTTTAAGAAATGATTGTACTACAGTGACTGATGATCTCCAGCTCGCCTTCATTCATTAGTAGACCCAGTGACACTCTTTAAACCAGCACCTCACCAGTGGATGGGTGTTCTCAAGTTTGAAAAACAAAAGTAATTGTAAAAACAAAGTGGTTCGGTTTGCCAAATGCATCACTTCTTCCTTAGCACCTTTCAAATGAACGAAATTAGAATGAAGAGGAACATTTCTATCTGGATTTTGTTCACAGATCTCAGTCCCCAGTATTTATTGCCTGCCTACTCTAGGCACACCCAAGTGAGCAGCATTTTGAAGGAAGTCAGGCTCAGATGTGCTTAAGTGTGCCCTCTTACTGCCTCGGTTTTCCCATTTATAAAATGGTAAAGGTGGCTCTACGTCTATTTCATTTGTATGGCAGCTTAAAATCTTTCAGGGATACATGGATGCCATTCAAATTATTAATAAAGCAATCTGTTCACTAATAGAAATTAGTTCTCCTTTCTAGATTTACAGGTAGGATTGATTGTTAATTTAACAGATCTTTTTATCTTGCTTTCAGGCACTGTTTTACACACTTTATATAAAAGATGCTGTACTATTAGTGACTCCATTTTACAGATGAAAAACTGAGACCCAGAAAGGTTACATAACAGACCTCAGGCCACAGTATGCAGTGGAGCCAGGGTTGAGCTCAGGGAGTCTGGTTCATACTATTACTGTGTGTACATGATGATCTTGCAGTTTGTTTTATTCCAGGGCAAGTGGCTGTTTCCACTGGCAGCAGGGGGTGGTGGGGAAGAGGGGAGTCTGTGTTGAAAGGAGACCTTATGTTTCCCTAAACCTGAAACATTTTACACTTCCTGAGGAAATTATCGCTGCTGCCTTAAAGCTAAATGGCTTTTTCATCAATAGGTAGTAGTATTCAAAGGCAAAAGTGGGATTTTTCCAGGGGATGTCTCTGACTCTGGTGTAGAACAGCCAGCAGCTCTGGGTTTCCTCCTCCCCTTCCCCTCCCCCGGCATGCACATGCTCTTGGGCACACACCCACACACACTCACACTGGTCTTGAGTAGGCACATAATGGTCCTGCGGACCCTGAGATTTAGAGAATTTAGAAGTTTGTCGAGGTTGTACCCTTCTTGCCTGACAAGGTGAGAAGTTGGACACAGAGGCTGCCCCAGCTGTTGGTACCACTCTGATCGTGTCCTACTTTCTTCCTTTACTTTCATAAATCCATTCACCCAGGGCGTAAGGTCCACCAGACTCCCAGGAGGAATTGGGTAATTTTGCAGCAGCATCGTCCCCCCTCCCCACTGCCAACATCAAAACAAACAAGCAAATGTCTTGATTTGACTTTTCAATAAACCTTTGCCATCCACTTTCCAAGTGATGACTATTCTACATGGAAATTTCATATATTTTTAAAATGGTTTTAAAGGACTTTTTGAAGTAAACCCTCCCTTTTCCCCTCCCTCCTCTCCTGCCTCCCTCCTCTCCTGCCTCCCTCCTCCCTTCCCTTCTGTTCCCATTTGCTCCTTCTCTCCCCTCCTCCTTCCTTGCTCCTCCTCTACCTCCCTCCTTAGGTGTGTTCGTGTGTGTGCAAGCACATACTTGTGTGCTGTGTACACATTTCTTTTAGTATGAAGTGTTATTTTTCATATATTCATTGATGTATTATAATTGTACATAATGGTGGGATTCATGTTACATATTAGTGTGCACACAATATAACAATATAATTTGGCCAGTATCATTCTGTAGTATTTCTCCTTCCCCTCTCCTCCTCCCTCCCTGATTTTTAGTGATTTCCCTTTGATTTTCATGAGATCCCCCATCTCAGGCATGTATATTTTAAATGTATTCTTTGGGAAAAGACCACATTTTGGCCTATTACTGGTGTATTTCCTTGATGGCTATTTTATCAGCATGTTTTTATTTTTGTTTTTGTTTTAACTTTCCATAGATATGTATCTGCCCTCAAATAGCATTTAATGAAGAAGTCTTTGACATAAATCTCTGGAAACAAAAGCTTCCTTATATATCATGTGCATAGAAAGTGTCTAGGGAAGCTCATCTGTGAAATGCAGAATTAGGAACCAGAGGGCTCTGTTTGTGCATGTGCCCGAGAGTAGAGAGATAGCAATGGTGTTAATAAAATTCTGATTTTCGGTTCCTTCTTCTCTGATCAGAATAAGAATTAGGTTATGCGGAAACTAAATGACAAGAGCAGCACAGGGAAGAAAAATGCTTTATTTTTATTACTGTAATATCCTTCTTCCCATATTCTTTTTCATACCAAAATAGAGTGCTAGAGATCTTTAGGAATAACTCTATATAAAAAGAATACAGAATTGCACAAGGCAAATAAATATTTACTCTTCTGCAGACTGAAAATTTAAAAGTCCACATTTCTGTTTTCTTTTGATTTTTCTTTAAATACATAATTGAAATAAAAATGTATGTATTCAAATTATAGAAAGTGATGATTTCATATTCACATACATTGTGTAACGACTACCTCGATCAGATTGATACTTTTACCGCTACTCAGATTTACATTTTTGTCTCTGTGTGATGAGGACACTCAAAATCTGCTTTTTATCAAGTTACAAGTATACAGTACAGTGTTATTCACTGTAGTCACCGTGCTGGACATTAGACCCCCCCAGAACTCACTCATCTGACGACTAGAAGTTCATCCGTTTGGCCCACACCGCTCCTCCACACCCATGCCCCCACAGCCTCCTTTGTCCTTCCTGCTCTGAGTTCAGCTGTCTTTAGATCCCACTGTGAGTCTTGTGTATTGTTTGTCTTGCCACGTCTGGCTTATTTCACTTGGCATTAATGTCTTTTGGGTCCATCCATGTTAATCTCAAATAGCAGGATGTCCTCCTTCTGTGGTTAAGCAACATTCCATTGCATGTCTGTGTACTGCATTTTATCCGCTCACCATTGATGACACTCAGATTGTTTCCATAACTTGGCTTCTGTGACTGATGCTGAAATGAGTGTGGGGCTACAAATGATCTCTTCTAGTTCCTGATATGGATATGTACTCACAGTTAGGATTGCTGGATCACATGGTAGTTCCCCTTTTAATTCTTTTAGGAACCTCCACGCTATTTTCCATAAAGCCTGTACCAGTTTATAGTCCTAGGAACAGTGACTAAGTTTCCTTTTTCTCTGTATCCTCACCCACACTATCTTCTGTCTTCCTGATAATAGCCATTCTAACAGTTGTTAGTTGCCACCTCATTTTGGTTTTGATTTTCATTCCCCTGATGATTAGTGTTGTTGAGCACCTTTTCATACACACGTTGGCCATTTCCTGTGCCTTCTTTGGAAAAGTATCTCTTCAGGTCCTTTGCCCATGTTTTAAAATTGAGTTATATGAGTTCTTTATATATTTTGCATAATAACCACTTACCAGATTTAGAGAGATAGAAAAGAAAGATTTTTAGTCTTTTTAAATTTCATTACAAAGACCAGATAATGAACAGATAAGGGAAGTTAATCAATTACCAGCTGCCAAAAACATTGTTTATGTGGAAAACTTGATTTACAGATCATCATTACTCCAAGGACCCTGTGTCCTGTTGAAGTATGAACTTTTCAGATTACTAACTCCAGGCAAACCCCCAAGGCAGTGAGTGCTTCTTTTTATACACAGACTATCCTGTTCCAAACTTTGTCTCCTTTCCCTTATCCTGCCCCACTAACCTATAGCCCAGGTAGGTTACAATGCTTTTCTTCCCCAGAGTTCATAAAAATGCTCCTAGCTCTGGTCCAGTGGACATTTTCCAACCACTACATAGCTCTGTGGGAAGTTGTCCCAGGACCTGTTCCTTTTAATTTTTTTCTGACTAATACCTATAATGACTCAATATAAACCTTTTTATTTCCGAGATTACTTGGACTGTAGAATTTTGATTTAACAATAGTTTACAAATAGTTTCCCCTTACATAGGTTGCCTTTGCATTTTGTTGATTTTCTTCTTTGCTGTGCAGAAGCTTCTAAATAGTTTGATGTAGTCACAGCTGTTTTGTTTTTGTTGCCTTTGCTTTTGGTGTCATAGCCAATAATTCATGGCCAAGACCTGTGTCAGAGGATTTTATTCCTAGGTTTTCTTATAGGAGGCTTATGATTTCATATATTACATTTATGTCTTTAATCCATTTTGAGTTAGTTTTTGTGTATGGTAGAAGAAAAGCATTCAAGTTCACTCTTTTGCATGTGGATATCCAGTTGTCTAGAAACCATTTATTGAAGAGACTCTTCTTTCTCCTTGTGTATTCTTGGCCTCCCATTAGAGCTTACTTGACCATATATATTTGGGTTTATTTCTGAGTGCTCTGTTCAGTTCCATTGGTTTGCGTATCTGGTCCTATGCCAGCACCATTCTTTTTAGATTACCATAGCTTTGTAATGTAGTTTGAAATCAGGTAGCGTGATGCCTTTAGCTTTGTTCTTTTTACTCAAGAATTCTTTGACTATTTGTGGTCTTTTGTGTTTATATATGAATTATAGTATAGGTTTTTCTATTTCTGTAAAAAGTCCTATTAGAACTTCGATAGGGTTTACGTTGAATCTATGAAACACTTGATTGTAAGGGCCATGTTACCTATTAATTCTTCTAATCCATGAGCACAGGATAATTTTCCACTTATTTGTGTCTTCTTCAGTTTGTTACATTAGTATTTTGTAATGCTCAGTGAACTGACCTTTAACCTTTTTGGTTTAATTTATTCCTAAGTATTTTATTCCTTTTGATGCTATTATAAATGGAATTGTTTTCTTGATTTCATTTATGGATGGTTTGTTGTTAATATATAGAAACATCACTGGTTTTGTATGTTGATTATGTATCCTACAACTTCACTGAATTCATTTATTGGTTACATAACAGTTTTTGGATAGATATTTTAGGGTTTTCTGTATATAAGGTCATGTCATGTACAAACAGAGATGGTTTAACTTCTTCCTTTCCAATTTGAATGCTTTATATTTATTTTTCTTACTTTTTCTTTGCCTGGACCCTCTACTACTTTCTTGAATAAAAGTGGTGAGAGTGGTCACCCTTGTCTTATTCCTGATCTTAGAGGAAAAGCTTCCAGCCTTTCCCTGTCAAGTATGATGTTAGCCATGAACTTGTCATATAACCTTTATTGTGCTCCTTCTATACCTATACCTTTGTTGTGCTTTTACCCTGAAAGATGCCTAGCTTTGTCAAATGCCTTTTTTGTACCTTTTGAGACAATCATATAATTTTTACCCTTCATTCTGTTACTGTGGTGTACTGGACATGTTTGGCAACTTGCATATGTTGAGCCGTCCTTACATCCCAGAGAGAAATCCCACTCAATCAGCTTATGAGTCTTTTAATGTGCCATTGAAATTCTTTTGCTAGTATTTTGGGGTTTTTTGTTTCTACATTCATCAAGAATATTGACCTGTAATTTTTTCTTTTTCTTTTTCTTTCTCTCTTCTATTTTCAATCTGTCTTTGGTGTGAGGTTAATGATGGCTTTGGAAAATGAATTAGGAAGTATTCCTTCCTCTTTAATTATTTTGGAAGAATTTGAGTGACATTAATTCTTCATGTGGTTGATAGCTATAATATTCCTCTATTAAAGACTGTTGTTAACTAGGATTGGCTCCTTGGTATACTAAAATTCTAGTGGTTCTAATGTAGTTCAGCCATATTGTACAGATGACTGACTTGTAATATATTGACTATAAACCACTGATGATTGAGGAATAGGATTATTCAAAATATATATCCAATTGGTAATTGTATAATATAACCACATGAATTATCTTCAAATGATTAATAAACAGGAAAATACTTTTAATATTTAAAATTAGTATTTATCTCTACAGCAATATCTGGCAGTCCTTGGGATGCATTTTGGTAAAAAGAGTGGGTTAATGTACTGTCATTTACTTGGTATCTCTTTGAAATTGGTCAATTCATTTAACCTGTTTTGGACCTAATTTTCTTTATCCATAAAATGAGAACACAGCAATTGCTATTCTGAAAAGGTCAGGTTGAGTAATATGTGAAATAGTAACCATAAAAATGTCATACATGTGTAAGATTGTTTTTTATTATATTATTATTTTAGAAGTGGTAGAGCTAACAAAAATTTCAGATTCGTAGATTCATAATACATATATTTTAATACATAATATTTTAATTAAGAATATTTTAGGTTAATGAGAAAACATTTGGATCATAAACTAGCAGATTTCAGTAAATGAAATACAAGATTTGCAAGCATATATTTTAAAAAATCTGTGTTGTTCAACTATAATTAGAAGTCTTCATTTTTCTTGCTCTAAACCCCATTCTTTACACTACTGCTTGTTTCTTTGTGGATGATTCCATGACTAAATTTGGTATCATGGCTTCCCATGCTTGAAGATTCATAAAGCCCATTATCATTTATGAAAGAGTTTAAGAAGTCTTACAGTAATAAGACTTTCAATAAGAAACTTGAAACTAGCATTTCCAAGACTTGGAAATCCCTGTACAGAGTATATCTGTAAACCTTCTTTAGATCCAGTGTCCCATACTACTTCAAGTTCTGACATTGAGTTCTTGAGGTATACCACCCATTCAGATCTCACTGATGTGATCCTGGGCTAATTACTAAATTCTCTAAGCCTCCGTATTTTTACTTGTAAGAGGACATAGAGTTGTTAAATGGCATAATATATGTATTTAATGCATATTAAATGATACATGCATATTATGAGATAATATGTTTAAACACATGTAAAACTCTGATTTTGATTGGATAAGGGGAAGGCACTTGAGGCCAATAGTCATTGCTAGACATTTATTCCTCCGAGAAGAAGACAGCCAGGCCTCTTGAAGATGGGTTTTCCCTGTGCTGTCAAGCATGGTCCCTGAAGTCTTCCCCAGAGCAGCCCATGCCCTCTTGTTCTTAGTGTCTGATTTCCCAGAGCTGAGGGCTGCCAATTGAAATGTGTGCATGGGCCAGGTGGTGAAGATGCGGAAGTAAGGAGCCCAGGTAAATGCCATGGGGAAGAGGTAGGGTCTGGAGCAATAGGGCACCGCCAACCTCCTTTGAGTGGGCCATTGGCTTGGCAACTAGTCCAGCCCAGTGCTACCCCATCTACTTCTGAAGAAAAGTTAGAAACCCAGATGATGTTAGATTTCCTAATTTTTAAGTATAAACAAAACATTCACATTAAAGCACAAAACAACACACAAATCTATGAATTATTAGTTTGCATTAAAAGTAGTCTTGGGCACTCTGCCAAAGAGATCACGGCCACTCCCTCCCCAGCTGTATTGCCCACCCTTTGGCTTTTCTCTGACATCTGCTAAGGGAAAGAAAACCCATTTCTTATCTTAGACTTGTGCGTGCCACTGATTCTGTTTACTGGATCTTCTCTCTTTCCTCTGAGTACTCCCTGCCCAGTAATCTCCATTTATTTCATTGCCAACTAGAACCAGACTTTATAGTTTTTTGTTTTTCGTTTAACATGTAATTCCATGTGGGGATCCAACTGTGGTAATTCCTGGGCGGCCTTCAGGGCCCTAAGAATTAGATCTATCTGTGTCCTAAGGCCACTCCTGCCTCTTTCTCTACACCTGTATTTTCACACCATGGGCACGGGGATCACCTCAGGATCTGTTTGCCAGAACTACTCTATTGGACCAAACCTTACAGTTTTAGGTCAGTCTTAACTATGCTGCTCTTGAGACTTGCACCGAAAACTGGCCCTCATTCTCCAGCATCTGTAGCAATCGGTGTTTCTCACCCTCTTGAGGAGCTGTATCTTATTTGTCTTTGCAATTACTGTGCCTGTCCACTGAGCCTGAAACAGATGGTTCTCAACTTGCCGTGCTATGACCTTTGTTTTTGCACTAAGATGGTGCAAGGTGACACACATATAGTAGAAACCCCACTTGGGACTCTTTATGTATTTATTGTTCCTTTTGCAGTGCTGGGGATGGAACCCAGGGCCTCCCATAGGCTAGGCAAGTGCTCTACCACTGACCTACACCCAGCCCTGGAATTTTTAACCTGGATCTCTTTGTAGGCAGGCAACATGCAGTCCCATCCCATCTCCTGATCCTTGGCAGAAACCGCAAGCTGCTGCTCCTAGTCAACCCCTCGAGTATAAGGGGAGACAACCAGCACTACAGTGGAGGAGTTGCCAGCATTCTGAAATATTGTATTTTGTGAGTTTGCATCCCATCATGCCTTCAAAATATCCACCTGGGTATGCACATGAGATATTTAGCACTTTATTATAAAATAGGCTCTGTGTTAGACAGGTTTGCCCCACTGAGTCTAGTGAAATGTTTCGTACATGTTTAAGGTAGGCTAAGCTGAGCTCTGATGGTCCATAGATTAGGTGTCTTAAATGCATTTTCCACTTACTATACTCTCAACTGGTGGGATTTTCAGAAGTAACGCCATTGTAAGTTGAAGAGCTTCTGTATATGGTAAAGAGCCAGCTTGTCCAGTTCCCACCCAAGCTCTGCCCTACCTCACTGTAACCTTGGCAAGTTTCTCAACCTCTCTATGCCTCGGCATCTGCCTCTGTGACGGTGGGTTGGTGTGAGGATTAGTGGAAAGCACAAGACAGTATTTGGCACATAGTACGTGCTCAGAAAATATTAACTTATTAGTCATAGGATTAGTATTCATATGGCAGGAAGACTGAGCTCAGAAAACTAGTTTATCTTTGGCAATAATCATCTCTACAATAGAAGAATTGTCTTTTGTTTTGAAAACAGAAAAATCCCCGTGGCTTCACTCAGCAGTGTCATGTTTTTCAGAGCCTGTTCAATTTGTAGGAAGACTTCGGTCACCTCTGCAGATGTGCTGGACTGCAGCAGTCATCCTGCAGTGGCTCCTGAAGTGTTCGAGGAAGCAGGCGAGCACCCTGCATCTAGGAATGCTGGCAGGATCCTGTTAGTCGGGATGCTGAGATCGGACATACGTAATCAGAAAAATGTTTTATGAAAATAGATGCTGAATATGTATACTTCTGGCAAATCACTTGCAAGGAGACTTTTATTTTTCTCCATTTTATGGATAAATATAAATCAAATAGCTTTCTGCACATAGATACAGAACACATTTGAAAAATTAAATATTTTATACATATAAATGAGCTGGTGAATCTTAGTGATGAGAAGTACAGATGCTCATGCCAAGCAGACAGAGTTCATTGCTTCACCCTGGGTAACTGTGTGACTTTGAGCAAGTCACTTAACTTCTGTAAGCTACAATTTCTCCTCTGAAAACTGGGGAAACAGTAGTACTTAGCTCCCAAGATTGTTTCTGAAGATTACACGTCGGGATATATGTAGATTCCTCAGCTCAGTACCTGATGCATTGCCAGGGCACCATAAATGTTAGAGTGTGTTTAGTTGACACTGCTGTGGAACAGCTCTCAGTGTAGGCAAATGCATTTGTGATTACTGACGTGTGCGTGACCAGTAAGTAACCTTTTACAGAGTGAGATGAACATAACATATGCCCTTGGACTTGAGCAGCACCAGGGTTCCCCAAGGAGCTTTCCGATGACACTGATATCAGGTATTACTCTCAGAGATACAGATTCAGCTGGTCAGGAGCTCAGGCACCCACACAGCCCAGTTGAGAACTCCTCAGCCCACAGTTCATGTGGTTGTATCTACTGTCTGCACCTTGGTGTCATCTATCCCAGAAATGTGTCATTGGTTGAGGAGGGTCAGGCTGGAAGCATGAGTACACTTGGATCTATTCCCAGCGTATTATCTGCTCATAGGAGATGGGACTGATACACAGTCACATCCATCTTTTTTCCCTAAGCCCCACAAATGCAGTACTTGTCCCGTTAGATTTTATATCAGCACCAGTAGAGCTATATGAATTGTGCTGACCTGGTTGGCTTTTTGATTTTTTGAAAGGGGAAAAAAGATTTTAATTCACTTTTGCATAGTGCTTATATTATAAGCATTTCTAAATGACTTTTCTATTTCACTGAATTTTAAACTCATTGTATTCATTTTTAATTCTTAACAGCAAACTCATTTCTTTACACATTATAAGCACAGAGTGAAATCCCTCTGGAATTGGATTAACCATGAGAAATTACTAACCAGTCATTGAGATCAACTGTGAAGATTTATTCGGATGTCATTAAATTATCCATATCAACCACAAATTAATAAAACAGATCTAAGAGAACAAGTACAAATGCAGCATTACACTTTCACAATAAACTCAAGACTTCTGTTCACTGACCCTTTGGCAATGGGTGGGGGACCTCTTTGATGTTAATGCCATTTAATTTTGAATAGGAAAACCCCACCCTTTCATCTTTTTTTGATAAAATTATAACTAATTTTCTGGACTTGGGGAAAAGAAAACCATACTTCAATGAAATTGGATGTCTAAAAGTCATGCTGAGAGACCCAAGGCCAGGCAGCAGCAGGATGGAGGGAAAACTCAGGAACTGAGTAATCTGAGACTCAATGGTTGGTTTCTTCTATTTGAGAGTTGATTGAATATGACAGGAAATCTCATATCTATTATATTAACATTCCTGAAGGGCCATAGAAGCACAAGAGGTGACTTCTGCTCTCACTAGGTTGGCTTCTGCCCCAGCTCCATGCCTGCTAGCCTTGTCCTCTTGGATGTCCTGTTTATATTTCAGATTCAACATGCTCAACAGCTCATCTGTGCCTTAGCTCATGGAGCTGGAAGGAACTTCAGAGAATGTCTATGGGTTTTCTTTGCTGGATCCATATTTTCTTGTAGAGAAGACTCTCCTTTTTCTCAGTTGGGGCATTATACAGTTTCCTGTCCCTCCACAAATATCCCAACTGGTTCTTTGCTCTTTGAATTCCCATGGTACTGTGTTTGCAATTCATTCCTGAAATTACTTTGATGTTTTAACTAACATTTAAATTATTTTTGCCCATACTTGCCTTCCCTATTAGTTTGTAATTTTCTTGTAAAAAAGGGATATTTTACTAATCTTTTCATGTGCCTGTATTTCATGTGCCTTTCACGTTTCTTTGCACATAGTGTTCATTAACTATTTCATGAATGAATGAAGAAAAAAAGACTACAGTGAACTGATGTTGCTGAAAGTTAGTTTGCAAACAATACCTTGTATAAATGTTCATATTTTTATATCCCTGTTCACGCATTTTTGCTTCAGTTGGCTCAGACCTTTAAGAAATTCAACCTCTAGTATGGTTTGTGATGTTTTAAATCTGTTGAAAATGGTAGTGAGCCCTAACAGTGGAAGATTCACCAACATGCCCACCTGAAAACAGACTTCACCTCCATCTAGACTCTTTCTGTGGGATTTATCTGGTGTCTTTGCTTTAGAGCTGAGTGGACATCTGACGGTACCCTAAGGGGATCCCATATTCAGCCACTTGTGTTCAGGAGACAGAATGAGAGCGAGCAGACCTGACTCTGATGGTGATGTATCCTGCAAGTGTCTTCCCTTCTTCCCCTTAGCAGGGAAATGCTGCATATCCACAACACAGCACTCCTGGCTGGCACAGCAGGCCCAAGTGGGAGAAGCCCAGAAAGGAGGACATGGCAGGTACATGGGCCTCTGGAAGGTAATGACGATATTCAAAGGACCATCCATCACGCTGGCCCGCGTGGCTCCTGCTCAAGCCTGGCTCAGCTTCTTTATGCCATCAGCAGCTCTACCTCACCCTCTTCCTCAGTTCTCAAGTCTCCCTCTGGCCCTTACCTCCTCCCATCTCTGCTTTCTGCCTTGTTTCCTTGTCACAATTCAAGAAAGGGGGAGCCAACCAAAGGCTTCCTGAGCACTGACATGGTTCCGGTTCATTAGCAGCACACAGAGCAAGCAAGGCAGGGTGGAGAGTGCAAGCAGACTCCCACCTGACAGTGAGCAAGTAACAAGTTTATCAGCTCAAAGGCAAGTTCAGGGCCCTAGAGCTTATTCTTACACCACGTCTTTTGGAAGGTTTACCACTAGCACACCTTAGAGGAGTTACATCTGCCCTCCCAGCCTCTACCCAGAGGCAGAGTTATCTACTTAATTCAGGGGCCAAGTAGTAATTTGTAAGAAAATAGATGCAGCAAAGAAAAAAACTTGGGAAAATATTGCAGCTCCAACCTGCAAATGAAATGAGGAGTCAGTTTCTTCCTTTCTCCCACCCTTTTCACCTCCCTCTCCAGAGGTGGGAGAGAGAAGGAAGTCAAGAAAGAAATAAAAGATATTCAGAACCTTGGACATGCCACGAAGAAATTACATCCTATCTGGCTTGTCAAATTCAGGTTTGTCACACTTTCCACAGGAACAAAGGCTGTCTACATATTACCTGTCACATATCGATAACAGTGAAGCATTGCAAACCATTTTCAATCCTCAGGTTATTTGGGGAAGAAGTTATTGAAAAATAGCCCATAGGAAAATGTTTGATTCCATTTTACTCAGGCTCAGGCTAGATTTCTCATGACATTGTGGGCAGCGGAGAGGCAGTGGGGACAGGAGACTAGTGGAGGAAACCCATGCTGATGAGGCCACAGGGTTCTTTCTCAGTGCTATCGATCACACACAATTAATGATGGCCTCGCAGGGCAGCAGGTAGCTGGACTTGCAGCAGCATGAAAGGAGTCAGTGCTGTGTGACAGGTGTATGTGACATGTCCCGCCAGTCCTGTTCCATCAGCCTGGAAACCCTAACCCTCCAGGTGCTCACTGCTGTTGGTTCACTTCACTGGAATTTCTTCTGATACCAGCGTTTTATCTGAGAAAGGAATGGAAAGAAACCTGAAGGCTCAGAGGTCTGATGTCTTTTCCTTCACAGGAATTGGGTTACTTTAGTGCAGGATTTAGTTCTTGGAGAGTGTTTGTTGAGTATATAAAAGAAGGAGGCAGAGTTATACCTTTGAAGTTCCCCTGAATGACCAGAGAATTTGTGCCAGAAGCAACTTGGTTATTCCCTGAGCAACTTTCTCAACACTTTTTTTTTTTTTTTTTCATTTGTTTAGATTCACACTGCAAATTGGTTTTTCTGGACCTTTTTTCTGTAATTCATTAGAATCTGGCATGGTAACAGGAATAGAGACCATAGACTCTTATAGGTCAATCATTTTCATTCTAGTTGTGTAAATCAGGGTCCAGACAAGAGGCAGAAGACCTATCATCATGTGTTTTTTTTTTTTTTATACCAAGAATTGACTAAAAAAATATTAGAAGAAGGTAACTAATAAGTCTATTAAGTCATAATTTCTAAGAAGGAATTATAGAGGCAGCAACTCCAGATCCAGCTTCCCCTGTAGAACTGAGAGAACAAAGGAATGGGATGAAACTAATACCCCTTAACATTAGCTTTTTAGAGGGGTCTCTTGGAGCTGAGGCACACATCTCAGAAGAGGGGGTGTCTCTGAGCTCAGACACTAAGACCCAGCCTCAGAAGAGGGGCATCACGAGCTGTGCTGGCATCTCCGGAGAATACAATGAGGCTAGTCCTGCTGACACTGGAAAAATTGCAGTCTGGTTTCGGATGCTGCTCATGGTCAAACTGATGCTCTCGGTGTACAGAAGTGGTGCTACTGGGGACCCTGACAGGAGTGGACAGCCAGCAGGGAGGCGAGATCCTTTCTCCCTCCTCCAGCCTGCAGTCTCCCATCTAGGCCCAATTGGTAGGGCCTGACGGAGAGCCACTGGCAAAGGAGAAGTGCCACTTGCAGAGCCCAACCCTGCTCATGCAACAGAGCACAGAAAGGTGGGCTTGGAGCTAAGCAGCAGGAGCTCAGTACACCAGGTGAACTTCTTCATTCTAAGAGCAAATCCCAAGGCCCTTCCTTGCTGCTCTGAGTTTGGAGCTTTCTGTTGTTTCTTTTCTCCATTTCAGTCAAGTCTAAAAGGCCTGCCTTCAGCAGTTCCAAGTTGCCATTTTCTAATCCCTTTATCCTTTCTGCCAGAAGAGATCTTCCCCTTAATTCTTTGATGAATGTAACTAAGTGGGGAATATGTCCCAGCTCCACCTCCAATCATTTGCTCTTTCTAGTAGATTTTCTCTTCTGTCAGCATTTCTCCACTGGCCCTTCTGGTCTCCTGCTTCCATGCCCCAAGAACCAGCTTCCTTGGTACCTTAGCCAAATCAAGCTTGGTGAACCCAGGAGTCACGAAAAGAGCCACAGAATTTCTTCTTCATTCAGTTCTACAGGTGTTAGTTATTTCCATTGGATGTTCATCACCTTACTTAATAGAGGGATAAAATGTGGTCCCTGCCTTGAAACTAATATGATCAAGTGACATGAACAGATGTGTGTATTCTACTGTAGATTACAGACCATAATGATAAGTGGCACAATATGAGGCTGGAGAAGCAGTTGGATTGAGTCCAGTCATGGTTCATCCATGCATGAGTAAGAAACAAGATCACAAATGTGTAGTTACTACATGGCTTCATGGTGACTAGGATGATCCCTTTTTTGGAGATGGGGTACTGATCAATTAACGAGCTGCCTGAGGTCACAAAAACTAACAAGTTGTAACAGCTGAGAGACCTCCCTCCCAGGCCTCATGCAAAGATGAAATGAGGAAGCCAGGTCTGGCATATGGAAGCACTAAGTGGTAATTATTAATTTGTTGTCAGTCTGATGAATCTTACACAGTCTTAGAAAATACAGAGGGAGAGCTTACCTTTTACAGTGTTTTCTGACTTATAAGGATTTTTATGCAGACTATGCCTGACTTATGATGGTTTGACTTACCATCATTTTGACTTTACCATGATGGGCATTCAGTGGAAACCATACTTTTTCACTTTGAATCTTTCCCCAGGCTAGCAATACTCGGTCCGATCCTCTGTGGCAATACTGAGCAACAGTAATAAGCCGCTGCCCCCAGTCAGCCCTGTGATCACAACACCCGATGCTTTCTAGTGTGCTGTGCTAGTAAGCTAGAGTCGTCTGTCAGTTAGTCTTATGCGTTTTCCACTTACGTATTTTGAGCTTCCAGTGGGTTCGTCAGGACACGACACCTTGCAGGTAGAGGAGCATCTTTATGTTGACCCATTTAACCTTTATGATCATTTGATGAGGTGAGGATTTTATTCCTGTTTTGTAGAGGAGTTTCCTGAGTCGATAGGAATAGAGAGATCCTAGGAGACTTGAGAGGTGACACACATCTGCTGGGGTTTCAGCACATGCAGGGAGGCCTTCACGAAGGGCTGCTTCTGTGATTTATGGATTTAGGGGAGAGCTGGGGATCCCATGCTCCTGCGCTCAGATCCCTCTCTGCTCTTCCCCACACCCAAGCACTGCAGCTTCCTCACTTCCCTTTCCCCATCCGCAAAATCTGGATTGCACCATCTGCCTGCTGCATGTGCGAATGGGGAGAGAAAGTTTTATCACACACAGGTAACCAAGATATATGGCGGATTTTAGAAAAAAGAAAAAATCTGGAAATTTGGCTACATGATTGATCCTTTATATAGAAACATTATTATTTATTTTGCAGAAAGTATATTCATTATTAATGGAATTAGAATGTTATTTCTTAATTGGTGATTGCTCAGAGCCTCAGTGGTATTTTGTGGGATTTATTTGATAGAACTCTAAAAAATGCATTTTTCTGACTCCAAATAGTTCAAATTCTTAAACTGACAAGAAGCTCAGGGTCATATTTGGAAAGGAAAGAATTGTTATTTGAGTAGAACTGATATTGGGGGCACCCTGGAAGACAGTACATGGATGCATTCACTTAATGTCCCTGCTGGGTTCCCTTCTGGTCTCCAAGGGACAGGACTATGGGACTCAGGTTACCAAAATTTAAACTTTAGGAAGGAGAGACCCCACTAATAATCTTTATCAGGTTTTCCCTTGATAATATGATTAAAGTCAGAACTTCACAATGATTCAGATCTTTCACAATATCCCTTATGATACCCTGTGGGACAGTTTTGATTGGAAAACAGTTTGTGAGGTACTAAGCACCTGCTTTTGCAGATGAGGAAACCTGGTTGCGTAGAGCTGGTATGTGTGACTGGGCAGAAGCAGCACACCTGGCCCTGGAGCTGCTGCTTCTCCGGATGAAGCTCCTCTGGAAAATACATAGTGACTTTCTTCCTTTCCCTGTTGGCTTTTGATCTGACAGATGGCCAGAAACTCCTGAATATGCACCCATATTTTGTTATTTGAATAAACTTAACCTTACTGAGCCTGTACTTCCTGGAAGGTGTGGTTGCCTCTAGAAAGTAGAGATGAATGTGATGGCCAAACACAGGCTTTGAGCACACTTGCACACGGCTGAGTGTGCCTCTGCCCTGGGGCATATGCCCCTTTTGCACGTATTACATTTTGCACTGACCATTTCTTATGGTCTCCTTTGCTCTGGTCTGTGGGCCCTTGGGAAGCATGGTGGCTTCTGAGTGCCAGTGCAGGCAGCCCAGGCGAGGCACATGGTAGTTGCCTGGTGGCTGCTAGTGATAGTGTTCTCAGATGCTGACGACGTGCACGTTCTTCTGCAGGCCATCACGTGAGCTCAGGGATGTTCCTCCATCAGAGCCCCAGGTTCAACTTCCTGAACTAAGGCATCACCTCAGCCTCCATGAACTTAGTTGTAGAATTAGTTGAACTTGTTTGCATTTGGTGCAAAGGAAAATGATGCTTCACATTTTTCCTAAAGCAGCAAAGTCAAGTTCACTGTCTTGTTTTTTGAAGTAGACCCTAATATTAGCCACTGGAATTTTATTTTAAATCAAGAAAAAAATAAATTAAAACACAGTTGCATTGACTGAAGCTAATATTTCCTTCCATTATGTTATTTCTCTAGGTGATAACTAAGCATTGATATGCTTTTTCCTTTAGCTTTCTCTTTTATATAATATTTGGTATTTAGAACATATACAGTGTTCAAATGTAATAGCAGAATAGTGCAGTGGGTACCTGTGAAGCCACTACTCTCCTACAGAGTTTTCACCAGGCCTTTGCTCTGCATGTTTTCCTTCCCCTTCCTCTGACTCCCCTTTGCTTGCTCAGAGCAGCTAAACTTTTGTTTTAAAATATTAAATATTTTATTATATTCTTATATTATTATATTAAATATTATATCATATTTAATATTAAAATATTTAAAATACAACTTTTTTGTTCGCTCTCCATTTCTACCCTGTGATTGAGAACTGATGTTAGACTATTTTCTAGAAATATCAAATCAATGAATGTTTTAAAAAGTTATTAATTCAGCCCAACCTACTTTTCCTGGGTATTTCTGACACCACGTGGATAGAGAACAGAGCTCCCACACAGGCACAGGGTGGACATCTGTCCCCTGGGCAGAGGAACTCATGCCAAGAAACAACTGAAATATTGTTAATTCTTAGGAAGAAATACTAAAAGATATATGTGTCAAGGGATCTGGTCCTAAAGGTCCTAGACTAGACAGGGATCTGGGGGAGGGAGGAAAGGAAGTGGGGAAGGAAGGAAGGAACAGGTCAGATCCAAGGGAATCCATTCTTTGAAAAGAAATTTTTTCATTATTCTATCTTGAACAAGCCTTTGGAAATTGCCTTAAAATCTACAGGTTCTGTTTTTGTTCACTTTTCTCTATCTGGGATAGTCAGAAGACTCTTTCTATGAATTCAGGCAAGTGAAAGTTACTTTTCCTGGCTGCCCCTCAGTCTTGCCACATAGAATAAACATTCCTTATCAGAATGGGGGACTTTAAGAAACTGAGATGATGTAAAATGAGAAAGAAGTTGCAAGCCTGCTTTTAGAGTTCATGCTCTAAGTATATATCATTTTGAGGTTAAACTTATAGTTGGGTGTTTTCTTGGCCTATTTCATGTTGCTATAACAAAATACCTGAGATTGGGTACTTTATAAGGAAGATAGGCTTATTTGGTTCATGATTCTGGTAGCTGGAAAGTCCTAGCAGAATGATGTCGGTGTCTGACAAGAAACCTTTCGCTATGTCACCCCATGGTGGAAGATATTATGTGGCAGGAGTGTGCATGACAGCAGCAACTAGGCACATGCAGAAGAAACCAAACACACAGGTGGCTTCCTTTCCTCTCTTCTGCTCTTTCTCTCCCCGCTCCTTTCTGTCCATCTCTCTCCCTCCCTTCTTCCCTTCCCCCTTTCTTTCTTTTTGTGTTACTGGGTGTCAGTCCCAGGCCTCAGGAATACTAGGACATACTAGACCAGTGCTGAGCTACATCCCCAGCCCTGGTAGCCTTGTTATGATAATTTGGTCTCTTGACAACTAATCCAGTACCTGGATAACTAATCCAGTTTCAGTGAGACATGCCTTGATCCCTTCTGAAGTTGTGCCTTGTGACCCAATTACCTCTCCCTAGACTCCACTTCTCAGTACTGTTGCATTAGAGAATTAAACCTGGGTGTGAGTTTTGGTGAGGATGAACTACATTCAAACTTTAGCAGATGTTTGCAGACCTAAATCTAGATTCCCCCTTTTTTGCCCCCCCCCCCCTTCAAACCTGGGGCCTCCATTCACTTTAAATGAGGCACATGGAAGGGACATCTCTCTCTCATAGTAAGCATGATTAATTGGGAAAAAAAGTGAGTTCTACTGTACAGTTCATCCACTTAACATCTGCAATTCCTTTTTTTTTTTTTTTTTTTTTGCATACTCATGGAGATGTATAACCACCTCCATAATCAATTTTAGAACATTTTTTGTCACCCCAAAGCATATTATTATTTCTGGCATTTTTAGCCTATATAAGTACTTGACCAGATGCTCTAAGGTAGTGAAACAGAACTCTGGGCTCCAGGGCCCCATTTGTCTGCTATTTCTTCTTTAATTAGAGGCCCAGCTGATACTTAATCTTAACAAAGATGTCTGAGGCACCTTCGTTTCTTTGTCTTTTATTTTAGGAGCATTACATTCAGTTAGGAAACAGGCAAACTTACTCTGGGTCCCTGATGTCCCTTGGACAATACGTGGCCATCCATCAGGCTCTCCACTCATTTCCTGTCTAACAAGAGTAGCACAAGATAGCACTTTTCAAATGTATGGTGCCATTTAAAGCATTCTAGAGGTTTAAAGTAAATTTGAGAGGACTTAAAGGTGTTCATTAGACAGTTAAGGACCATGATATTAACATTAACAATTAATAGAACATAAAGTTCCAAGATGATAGTTCTACACGGCTCCAATATGGAAACACCTTGTTCTGCAAATATTCAAAAAAGAACCAAAATCCTATCAAAAGTTAAGAGCAAATGTGAGCAACTTCCTATTAACATTGAGAAGAATGTTTAGAGTTAGTGAAGAACAGAAGGAAGGTTGCCTGGGAGGAACTGTGCCCACTTCTGTCCAACACAGTGTGCACCTGGCAGTCAGCAAAGTTCAGTAATTGGAACAAAGTGACAAAATCTAAAGACCAAGACAATGTATAATCATGAGTTAAAATAATCTGAATTTGTAATATACCAAGCCTGTCAGCCTAATTTGAGAAGTAGTTTTTTATTATCAAATGAATGGATGGAATTTAAGTAAGAGCTGTCAAACATTTGGATATAAAGCCAAATAATTGATAGTGCACACTGTTTTTATAGGTACAAGTGATTTTTAAGTTAATTTAGATAAAGAACACAATCACATGTACTATAAACAGACTGGAAGTGCTTGTATATCAAGATAATTAGTCTAAAAGCTAAATGAATCGTTTGAAAAGGAAATGTCATGGAAGGCACCATAGGGATAAATGTTAGTTTGGATCTTATTTCCGTAATTGTTAATTAGGCTGAATAAACTACTTCAGGAAAGGGCAGTAGAAAACAAGCTATTTCCTGTGAGCTTGTCATGGACCAAATATGTATGTGCCTTCCACATTCATATGTTGAAATCTCAAACCCCAATATCCCAATATCATGGTCTTAGGAGGTGAGGTCTGGGAGATAAGTAGGCCATGGGAGGTGGAGGTCTCAGGAATGGAGTAGAGCCCTGCTAAGAAGAGACACAGCACCTTGCACCTGTGTACTTGGCTATGTGTGAGAATTGTGTGTGCTCTCTCTCTCTTTCCCCAACCCCTTCCCTTGCTGAGTATCAAGAAAACAGTTGTCTCTAAACCAGGAAGTGGACCTTCTAGCCCCTTATGGACCTTGGACCTGAACTTTGACCTCCAGAACTGGGGAAAATAAATGTTGTTTAGACCACCCAGTCTATGGTATTTGTGTTAAAGCACTCTGAACTAAGATAAAACCCTTAGTTTTAATGAGAGGCCTTGCAGAACAAGTTAACACCCAACCTCGTCTTAGTAGAACTGCACTTCCTCTTGCTTTGCTCTTTGTCAACTTTTTGACCTTAGGCAGATTAGTTAAGATCCCTAAGCTTCAATTTTCTCAGGGACACAATGGGAATGGCAGTAGTGGTTGTCTCACAAGATTGTGCTATGCATTAATGAGATGATGTACATAAAGTCTCTGGCACACAACTCCCCTCAAATGGTAACTATTGTTAGTAATATAATCACAGTAAACACAAGAGAACCTGTGTTTCAATCCAAGAAGAGATCATTGCCCATAGAAATCGAAAAATCATCATGTGACAAAACTTGGCCAAGGTTAAAAGCCAACTCTAAGTCAGCTTGAAAATTGCAGATCTCTGTAGAGAACTTGTAGAAGAAACAGAGACCCTCCCCTGTTTGACTGCCTGTCAAAATAATTTCTGTGCCAAAAACTGGTAGCAAACATAATAACTTAGCCTAAAGGGAAGAAAACCAGAGATTGACTTAATGATTGACTAGTACAGAAAAATTTGCATCCTGGAGAATGATAATCTGTTATCCTATGTCAGTAACATTTAAAAAAGAGAATGGAGTTTGAATCAAGGGGAATGTTTCAATGTAGAAGCAAACTTTGTTGGAATAACAGTATGTCGTGCTGGGCTTTGTTACCAACTGACCTTATAAGATGATCTCTGAGTTTATGACAGACTCATGGGGGCTGGTGAATTTTTATTTTATCGTGAATGATCAAAAGAGAGCCTTTGAAGATTTTAACCCAGAAGGTCCATGGCAACATGTGTATTTCAGATATGGGGGTGAGGGGAGTAAACCTGGAGCAGGGACCAGTTAGGATAGAATAGTGTCACTAAACCAGAACCTCAGTTTTTAAACCTCTTCTCTGAAGTCCCTTTGCAAGCTTATAATTCACCTTAGATCATGGATTCCCCACCAAACTTATGTGTCTGTTGAACTGGGCCAGAAATGTTATCTGTTTTGGCCAGAAAACTACTGCCTGCATATGCTTATGAATGTCACTTCCTGTCATCTGCCCCACTGTGTGCTCAGATGGGTGCCATCTCCGTTTTACAGATGAAAAGGTTGAGCTGAGTTAGCCTCAGTCACATGCCAGGCCCACAGCACTAGGCAAGGTCCAGACCTGACTGACTTGGCTGATCTCTTTTAGATTCAGACAGTTTATTACTTACTTGGACACAGAGGGAAGAGTAGCCCAAGGCACGTACTCCCACACACAGGAAAGGGAGAGCACTGAAACCAAGGAGGGTGTGTTTGTTTCTCAGGACTGCTATACCCAGCACACAGACACTGTGATCTAGTCTCCCAGCTCTGGAGGTCAGAAATCTGAATTCAAGTCTTAGTAGGGTTGGTAACTCCTACAGATCTGTCCCGCACCCCTCTTTTAGCTCCTCATGGTCTGTTGGTCATCTTGGCATTTCTTCCTTTGTAGACTCGTCACCCCAATCTCCAACTTCATATTCACATTCTCCCTGGCATCTTCCCTCTGTGCAGATCTGGGTCCAAATTTTCCCTTCTCATATTAGATGAGGGCTCATCCCAATGACTTCATTTTAACTTGATTATAAATAAGATCACTTTCTGAGGAGTTAGATTCAGGGTTTCAACATATCTTTTTTGTGGGTACACAATTTGGTCTCTAGCAGAACAAGTGATGACAACCTAAGTTGTGAAATACCCCATTGCCAAGAGGTTTTATATTCCACAGCTCTGTTCAGAGAGGAGAGAGGCAGGAAGCCTCGTACTTCCTCTGACCCAAGAGAAGATGGGAGAGTGCCTCATAGTCGGGAAACAGGGAGGCAAGTAGAAGTTGGCCAGACTGTCCTGCTTCCTGCCCAGAACATGAGGCGATCACAAGCATCCTGCCAACGCAGATGAGCTATCATTCAAGACTTCACCCCATGGCCTGTGAGCGTCTGTATAAGGTTGCCAGGATACCTTGGCAAAGCTGCTGAAAGATCCATAGAGAGCTCTACATACCCCTGGTGGGACAGAGGCCTGCCTTGCTCTAGCTCATGCTCTTTGTGGCTTGCCACCCCTCTGGGCACACCAAATTCTTCTGTCATTATCTTGGTGACATTGGCATTTGTCTTGAGGTCTCAGGTCAGTTTCCCCCAGAAAGCAGACTCAGAGTGGAGATTAACTGCTGGAAGCTTCTATCAGGGGTTCTCAGTACCCATATCTGTGAGGGGGAAGGGCAACCTGGGAACTGTGCAGAGGAAGGAGTTGGAGTGTGACACATGACAGAGGCCAAAGCTAACCCACCAGCAGGTCTGAGAGGAGCATGGCCAAGCTCAGGAGAGGGTTTCTAAGTCTATAAAAGGCAGACTTTTAAAACTTGTATTTAAGTAAATATGATGGCATTGCAAGTAGCTACCACAAGACAAGTGACAATTGCCTCTCTCATCATAGGGCACATGATTTACAGTGTGGATGTATACAAAGTTTATGTACATGTGTGATTTGTTAGTAAGATATCCGTTTGCTGTTTTTAACTCTTAGTACAGTCTTTACAACTATTTGTATTCGAACTGCATGACACAGTTTTGAATATGGCACAGAATATTTATTCTGATTTGTTAAAACTGCTTTTACTAGGTTTGTGAATCCTAGAAATTCTATGCAAGATTCTGTATTTGTGAAAATATATGCTTTTCTGGAACAAGGATTTGAATTTATCATCATATCCTCCCTCACAGTTAAGAGCCATTGTGTGAAGAAATAGAGTCAAGTGATGTCACTTTGTAGGCTGCACTTTGCCTTCTCCAAATACAAAAGAATAATAGATAAAAATCTAAAAAGAGAAAATAAAAGTTATAATCATGCTCTCCCTTCCTCTCGTAAAGAAGACACATCGCTGTGAGCGAGAAACAAACAGAGCAGAAACTGGACTGCAAATACTGTGGGCTCAGGATGGCAACGGGAGGGGAAGACACCTGAGCCCAGCATCAGGTACCAGGCAAGCGCCAGAACCACGGCCTCCTACGACCTGTGTAGATTACAAACTTCCATCCTAGGAAAACAGCTAGACAGAGACAAAGCCTCCTTAACAGGAGTAGATGAGCCACCCTGGCCTCATCCTCAGCAACCACTGGGCAGGAACCCAGATCAGCACTCACTCCCATTTATGGCTAAGGGTTCAAATGGAAGAACCACAACAACCTGTAGGCAAGGAAGAGTAAGAGAATATTCTCAGTTATCTCCATTCAAGAGCCTGCACACACAAATTCCAAATGTCCCAGAGAGCACTGATCTTTGAGTGTCAGCTTCCAGATCAGCACTCAGAATCAGAATATATTGCAGATTAAAATAGAATAAAAAATGATCTTAAAAACTGCCTGATGTCCTCAAAGAGATAAATGGAAGAATAACTGAAACAAACCAACAGGAAATTCTGAGTCAGGGGCCAAAATGGGCAGAAGTGAGGGGTAAGTAGATACAGAAAGAAAACTATTGAAATCTAGGAAATGAGTAATAGATTCATTGAAATAAAAAAGAAAAAAGTTAAACAAATTTTATTAGTATTAATTGAGGGAGAATTAATAGATAAGAAGCTATTATCAAAGACTCACCCAGAATATAGCAAGAACAAAAACAAAAACTTTTAAAATATGTCAATTAACAGAAATGGAAGACAGATTCAAAAGTTCCACAATGTGTATTATTATACATACAAAAAAGAATGTAAGAAATGGCAGAGAAGTAGTGACTGGAATTTTTCAGAATTGGAATAAGACCTGAACTCTCTGATTGAAAGCACACTCTGTGTACTGAGCAGAATAAATAAAGATAAATGCATACCCAGCCTCATCAGAGTCAAACTGCACACAGCCTCAGGGGTAAAGATACAAGGCTTCCAAACTGCCAGGAAGAAAAGACAGATTACCTACAGAGAAATAGCACTGACTGACAGCAGACTTGTCATCATTACTAATAGGTACCAGGAAAATGTTCTCAAAGTGCTGAGGTGAAACAACGATAAACCCACAATTTTGTGCACTGCCAAACTACTTAAGTGTGAGGGCTTTTAGACATGGAAATACTTAGAAAGTCTGCCTCCCACAGGTTTTCATTGAAAAAAAAAAATCCATTGAAGAATATTCATCAGAGAGCAAAAGTGGAAAGGAAGTGCTATAGCTTGGATCAGGAATGTCTCCCAAGGCCCACATGTTGAAGACTTGGTCACCAGCCTGTGACACAACTGGGAGGTGTTGGGACCTTTAGGAAGAGGGACCTAGTGGGAACAAGTTAGGTCATTTGGGGGAGGAGTGCCCTTGAAGAGGATCTTGGGAACCCAGCCCCTTCCTGTTTCTTGCTTCCTGGCTACCATGAGGTGAAAAGCCTCCTCCCCTCTGTGCTCCTGCCATGATGTTCTGCCTTGCCACAAAACCCAAAGGCAGTGGGCCAAGTGACCATAGACCAAAACCTCTGAAACAGGGAGCTAAAAATAAACCATTCCTCTTTATAAAATGATTATCTCAGGAATTTTTTCCAGTAACAACAAGCTAACACAGGAGGAAAGGGTGTTGGGACTGGAAAAAACTTAAGATTTCACCCCATTATAGCCTGCTACATCTTCATGGGTGTGGGCAGAGTGACAAGACCCCTGCCCCAGAGACAGAAGACTGAGTTACTCACAGCACAGAGGCAAAGGGTTGCCTGTTGGTGTCAGCTCCCCACCCCTGACCTCCTGGAGGGACACTAGCTGCAGCAGGTTGCTGCCCAGGGCTGGTGGCACAGCTAAGAGCCCTCATGCCTAGGAGCCTCCCACTCTTTTGTTTGTCCACATTCATTTGCTTATTTTCCTCCTATTCATCTAGATGGGTTGTTAGTAAATCTGCCCAATCTTTGTTCCTGAGGAAAACATTGTCATTCTGGTAAGGAAACAGTTCTGCTCTCTGCCCCTTCCCCAGGGACAGACTACCTGTGCCTTCCAAAGCTATTTGCTGTACAAGCTGTCACAAGTTTTATGGAAAGTCCATGGAGAATTGTCTGTCAGAAAAGAGGTAGAATGCAAGAAACAAATAGGGCATTAAAAATATTGGGCTTATTTAGCAAAGGTTTTTCAAATATATAATTGATTTTTTTGTTGTGTGTGTGTGTGTTTTTTTTTTTTGTTTTTGTTTTTTTCCAGAAAAGGGAATCTGTTTAAACTGTGGTTCAAGGGCCTGCAAGTATTGGTAGCTCTAAGGCCCTAGTTTTGATCCCCAGCACCACTGGAGGAAAATTAAAATGCCATTAAGTAAATGTAGTATATTTTATACTATGAAATGCCAGCAAATAATATTTTAAAAATTAAAAAACAGCTTGGTGTGGTGATGCATGCCTGAAATACCAGTTGCTCGGAAGGCTGAGGCAGGAGGATCATAAGTTCAAGGCCAGCACGGGCAACTTAAGGATACTTTATCTCAAAAAGGATCTGGGGATGTAGCATAGGCGTAGAGCATTCCTGGGTTCATTCCACATTATCAAACAAAGTCATCGGATTCTAAATGAAATTGAACTTGTTTACAAAAAACATCTTTACGCTCAACAACAGACTAACGGATTAAAAACTGTGGTATATATACACAATGGAATTCTACTCAGGCATGAAGAATGAAATTATGGCATTTGCTGGTAAATGGATAGAATGTAAGAACATGGTGCTAAGTGAAATAAGCTAGATTTAGAAAGTCAGGGGTCAAATGTTTTCTATCATATGTAGGAACTAGAACAAAAAAGGGGAAAAGTGTGTGGCAGTCCCATACAAATAGATCAGTGGAGTAGAGAATGGGGATTTAGGGGGAGCGAAGAGGGACAGGGGAAGGGAGGAACCATGGAATGAAACTGACCAAACCATCCTGTGTACATATATGAATGTACCACCTCAGTAGAGGAAAGGGAACAGAGGGAGGGAGGAGGGGAGGGAAGGGGAAGTCCTGGGGATTGAACAGAGCAAATTATATTCCATGCATGTGTAATGATGTCAAAGGAGCACCAATATTATGTATAAATACAAACATCTTTTTTAAAAACTGGAAAAAGTATTTACCAAGCAAATGCTAACTAAAATAAAGGTAGTATAAAAAGTTCTAACTTTAGGCAAAAGGCCATAATAGAGATTAGCAAGTATGTAAATACTGCTAGAAGGCAAAAATCCACCAACAGACACTATAAACTTTTATATTCCTAACAATATAGCTTCAAAATAGATGAAACAAAGCTGGTAAAATTACTGGGAAAATTTATAAAATTGACAAAAGAGGGAAATTTTATTATCTTTTATTAGAAACTGATAGGTCAAGATGATCAGGCAAATAAATATCAGAAAGAAGCTAGATCTGTGCCATCGGTGTGGTTAGGGAAGATAGAACAGCTGAGTGAGTGGAATGACTGGCCATCACCCACACAGGGCAGCGCTGTGCTGTGCTCCTGTTGAAGTCCCCCAAGGGAACAGGGACTGTGCAAGAGAGCAGAGATCTAGAGGAGGAAAAAGAGTTAGGTGCCCACCCCACCCTCAAGACTGTCATGTCCAGGAAAGAAATCAAGTAAGTAAGTAGGCAGACAACCATGATGACAGAGTACTGTGCAAGAGGAGGACGGGGACCGTGGCCAGGGGCTCATGGGCTCTGGGAGGACACAGTGTGAAGCTGGTGGCTGAAGGCCAGAAGTGGGGTAGGGAGGGCAGGAGACAGAGGGCAGGAAGTCACTTAAGTCACTTAATGTGTTCCAGAAACCTAGTCAACCAGACTGGCCTAAGCCTACAGAACCTTGAAAAGAGGTAGAAACTTTCTGCAATCAGTATCAAACTTTTAGGAATCAGTTCTAGTAACAGTGGGAAGCCATTGGGTGGTTTTAACATGACCAGTGGTTTAAATTTCCCTTTAACCCCTGCAGTGCTGGGAATGATACCCAGGGCCTCATGCACGATGGGCAAGTGCTCTGCCTCTGAGCTGCATCCCCACCTCCACCCCAGTGGTTAAGCACCTGAAAACCTACGTCTTAGTACCCAGGGATCAACCCGTATTCTCTTATTTTCAAACTAAATCCGAATTTCTCCTACTTATAAAAACAAGGGCCACTAGTAGGTATCCCATGTCTGGTACCTACCAATTGGTAGACTGTATGCTTTCTTTAGTTAAGCCATGAATTTAGACTTGTTGTATTTCTTAGCTCGAAATATTTCCTAATAGGATCAGATGTGGGCTTTTCTTTCTAATCCCATGGTTTTGGTTATGTAAGACATAATGAATGTCTTTTTTTAATATCTTGGGGGGGGGCTCATATTTTCTGGCTGCCTGCCTTATTAACTGTTACCTCTGGACTGCCAACCCAGGTGCCCGGTTGGGGGACTTTTCCCACTTCCCTGTGATAACCCAGAAAGTGTGCTACTTCAGCTGAGATTAACTGGAGAGGAGATTTTATGTGAGCTCCTTCTGATCTTCCTAAATTTACATGTTCCTTAAGGGCCACAAAGGTGTTTTCAAAAGGAAAAACAACTTGTGTAGCCACCAAACTTTCATCCCTTGTTCACCACCCATAGGTGACTTTTCACAGCATCCTCACTTTATTCTAGGAGGGAAAACATAGGAAACTTTTCAGGAGCTGAGGTATTCTGTCAAAGACACCAAAATGGTAGCTGTATTGTGCTCTTTGAAATGTGTGTTCTAAACTGATTCATTGGTTTGACAACTTTATTGATATTTCAAGTTGAATAATCATTTATATGTATGTAGTTCTTTAGAGATTTTGCCATTTAAAAGTTTATACTTTTTCTGATCAGTGATTCACCAAAGAGTTTATAGTGGTATTAGATTTGGCATAGATCAATTTGTAAACTTGTCGTCCTAGAAAATGTATAGCTTATTCCCTTAGGATTTCATAGTTATATAATGGAACATTTTATATTTTAGTCTATGCTAAAATATAGTGTGTAACTTCAATGTATATATGTAGTCATGATGGGCCTAGGCATGCCTACAAATGCAGTAAATCTAAGTGTATATAATTTCAAATGTCAATCCAATATAGTGATGAATTACTGAGCTAATAAGAAACCATGGAAGAATGGAATAAAATGGGGAAAATGACTGTGTTTGTGTTTATTATATCCATAGAGGCAAAATTTGAAAAATAATCCCTGAGATGACTACTTTTCAACCCAGTCCCTTATTTTAATAATTAGATATACCAACAAATAATGATATTACTAATTGAAATATCCATTTTGACAAGGCTTTGCTTATTTCTCTATTAAGATGGCTTCCTGAAAGTATCATCAGAAGTTAATGAATTGGAAGTTAATTAAATTTGAACTTTTCTCCTCCAGAATTCAAATGGGAAAATCTGAAATATGATATATTCAAATTGCTTTATACTAAATTGAACATTAATGACAATATAAATATATGATAATGTTACACATAGATGTGGTAAGAATCCATAGCATTTGTAATAGAATTTGCTAATTTTGAATTTTGATTTATCTTATCAGTTCATTTTGTTCCTGAAAATTTAAATGCTAAAATAAATGTTTTACCAGCATTTCCTAATTAACCAAGTGAAACTTTCTGTGAAAAATTTATTTTCATCCAACTAACAAGTCCATCTATCTTTTCTTCTCTTGTTTTGTTAGCCTCTTAGCAAATACCCTGCTGTGATAAATGACATCTCATTCTGGTTGCCCTCTGAGAATTATGCAGAGAACGATTTCTATGACTTAGTCCGAACAATCGGAGGAGACCTGGTGGAAAAGGTTGATCTTATAGACCAGTTTGAACATCCAAAGTAAGTGGAAAGCTTTCTGGTTTTATACTTTCCTGTCTCTGTGTGACAAATGGCATGTGGAAACATACAATAGAATTTCACCAAACCTCAATGTGCCTGAGACAGAATGTCTTCTGCATTCATGGTGATCATACAACTTATGAGAAAACTTTTTTATATCATCCTCTCTGGAAATCTTTTGAAAATGCATTTTTATTCTTTCCTGATTTAGTGAAGGAAATATATAAAACAGAATGCTTTAAAGGTCTTGCAGTTTTTTGGTCTTGTTTTTGGAAGTAATTTCTTACCATATCGCAGTTCAGATAGAGGAGATGAGGCAGAGAAAGAGCAGTTGGTGGGGTAGAGGCTGTTTGTTTTTCTCTCAGTGAATATTTTTTTATTAATCACTTCCCACATACAAAGACCATTGTTGGACCCCAGAACTTAAATGTGTTCCAAGCAGAGTTCGCTCTGCCTTCTTGAACTTCACAGTCTTGTGGGAAAAGCAGATATTAAATAAATAATCCCACCAGTTTGGAGTATTACTAGGGAAAAAAATGCACTGGATATAATCAAAGAACTAATTTCAGTTAGGGAGTCAGGCTGGGCCTTTTTGGGACACTGAAGCTGACAGTAGAAGTTTGAGGGGAAGTGAAGAAATGGGGAAGGGACATTCCAGAAAACAGATGGGCATCCTGGGGGGATAATGGCATGTACAGAATGTGGGTGACAACAAAGGACATGCAGCTCCAGGAACTAGGCAGAAGTGCATGAAAGAGATGGATGTAGGTGGAGACGGGTCTACAGGTCAGCAGGGCCAGCACAAGTAAGGTCTGGGGCTGGGATTTTACCCAAATTGCCATTGGAAACTCCAGAACAGGAGCAGGATAGATCAGTGACATGTTCTAATTACCTTTCTGACTTGTCCTCTCTAAATAATCACCTTTGATTCCCAGCTGTGAGAGAAGGGTAAGCCACCACATCGTGTCTAGCTCTTCGTCGATATTCAACCCTCTTGTCCTGCTTTGACAGTTGTGTTGTATCTACCTTGACAGGGCATATGGTGTCTACTTTCTATCCTGTCATGCAAACTCCCAGCTCTTTGCTCCTCTCTTTTTATTTTAACATCTTTCCCTAGATAAAGATGTTCATTGCCGACTGCTACTTCCTTTACCTCAGTTTTCCTTCTTATTTGGATGACCACAGTTCATTATGTATGAGTTTGCTCAAGGTCTTGTGGAAACAGTATCCCTGCACTTTATACATGTTCAGAGCTGGCTATTTATATTTATTTTTTGTTTGTTTTTTAAATAGTTTTAGTTGTAGATGGACATAATACCTTTATTTTACTTGTTTATTTTTTTGTGGTACTGAGGATCAAACCTAGTGCCTCACACATGCTAGGCAAATACTGCACCATATCCACAACCCCAGCCCCTGGCTATTATATTTTAATGACAGTTTGGTTGGACATAAAATCCTTGGCTTGCTTTTTTTTTTCCCCCAAGGACCTTATAAGTGTTGCTCGGTTATCTTCTTGCGTTTAACTTGATTAAGAAAATCTAGGGCCAGGCTTGATCTCTTTGTTTTTCATCCTAAAGGATTCTTCCTTTATCTTAAGTGTTGAAGAATTCTATCAAAGTGCTCCTTAGTGTTGACCTGTTCTCCCTGATCTGTTGACTCTCACAAGTCAGATTTAGGAAAGTTTTCTTGAATTATATCTTTAAGGATTTGTTCTGATCCATTTCATTCTTCGGGCATCTCCCTTGTCTGACTCTGTTCCTCCTGTCTTTTCTCTGGCATTTTGAATCTCTGTTTCCACTCCACTTCCTCACTGTGATCTACTGTCCCTTACTGTGTCTCCTGCTGTCTGTCCTCCCTTGTGCACACTCATTTCTAACTTCGGTTTCTACCCCCGCCCCCCGCCCTTTCTGAGTTCTGCAAGCTCACATTCCAGCTCCTGCTAGTTTCTTGCCATCTTTTCTCTGAGTTATTTCTGTTTTGTGATCTTCTTTCTTACAGAAATTGCTTTCCTTAGTCTTAAAAATTCATTGCAAAATATTTAGCCAGAAATCTCATATGCTTCAATGGCAGCATTTTTCTATTACTTTCCCATTGATAAGCTTTTCTACATGAGTTTCCTCATGTTTCCCTTAACCCTTTTTAAATTGATGTTTAAATGATACACATGTAATTCCTTCTTGTTGCTCATATTTGAAGGTATTGACTTTCCTATACCAGCTCCTTGTACGACGCTGGGAGGTGAGGCTGGGGTGAAAGTGGCCAGGAGGGGCTGGGGTTATGATCCAGGCTAACTTATTTTTGTAGTCTTACAACTTTCTTTCTCTCAACTTCTAAGAAACCAACTCTTGAAACATGGTTCATCTCTTGGGTTCTTTGTATAGGTCTGCTTCCCACCTCAGATCTAAAGTTGTTAAAAACAGATTTACCCTTGCTTATCCCAGTATCAAGACTTGGTGATAGAGATTTCTTTAAACTTCAGATGGTAACTCTCAGTTCTGAAGGAAAAAAAAAATGTATTTTTGCTGGTGTGTGTCACTCCATGGTTTTGTCCTCATCACTTTCTCCCATTAGCTTCTGTTGGACTTCAGCTGCTTTGAACAGCTGTTAAACATTTTGGAACTTTGTAGATGATACCTGTCTCCCAACTTCATAGAAAATAAAATGTATGGGGTAGCCTGGGTCTCGGACACTGTGTATTGCCAATTCAGCCTGCACTGTTACGTAAGAGAAAAATTTCCAAGAGTTTCCATGTTGATACTGAAAGTCTGGTTTTTACTTTTGTAGAATAAGAAAAGTGTCAAAACAAGACTAATTGCTAAGTACTAACCACCATGCCAAAGGCATGTGACTTTTAATTTTTATCTGCTCTTGTTAGTATGCAGAAAACTCTCTGGAGTCAAGGATTCAGGATTTATTCTTAACTTCTGACTTTGCAGACTCTTTCCTCCTGATATGTCCTTAGTTCCACCCCTGCCTCTCCTGACACCTGTGTTCAAAGCAAAAAGAGTAGCCCTTTTGGTTGAAAATTATCAGAACCTACCAAGTTGCAGAGCTATATTAAAAACCTCAGAAGCAGAGAGAAGTTCCTGTTGTGATGGATGTCAAAGTAGATGTGGCTCTGGGCTGGGTGAACGTCGAGTCTCTCTGACTCGTGGGTGATCTGTAGTGTAGAGGGAAATGGAATCCGTAGTAATAAGGGAGATTATGGCAGGGATGAGTAGCATCAGGGACCTGCTGGCCCTGACACAGCAGACAGGTCTTAGAGATACCCTGTTCCCAGCATGGTCTACACACATGACTCCACAGTGACTGATGGAAGGCACATTTCCAGTGCCTTCAGGAGACAGGACTTTTGAATAGAGATTTGAGGACAGTCAACCAAATTTACTGCTCACTGGCACTGATCTCACCATGTCTAAAGTAATTATTATACAAATATTTTAAAGTCTATCATTTTGAAGAAATGACAAATGATTGTCCTGCCCAGGGCATGAGCCTATCTTTTTTTATTTTTTATTTTTTTGGGGTAGTGCCAACGTTTGAAACCAGGGACAGTCAACCACTGAGCCACATTCCCAGCCCTATTTTGTATTTTATTTAGAAACAGGGTCTCACTAAGTTGCTTAGTGCTTTACTTTTGCTGAGGCTGGCTTTGAACTCAAGTTTCTCCTGCCTCAGCCTCCCGAGCCGTTGGAATTACAGGCATGTGCCACTGTGCCCGACCTTGAGCCTATCTTAATGAGGGGTTTGGTGAAGTAAGTTTGCTGTGGGGGAAATTGCTGATTATCTCTCAATATCCATCACCAACAACCTCATTTTAAAAATTATACAACCCTGATTTGTTAGCTGAACAACTTTCTACCAACTGAAAATCTATACTTTTGAATTTCTACTACAGCAAAGGGGTCAAGTTTAGACAACGATTAATAACTTTAAGTGTTCAGTTATATTTCTAGAAGTTACCTTAAAAGTTGATTTAAGGCTATTCTTTTTCCTTTTTCCTTCTTGCTACCTATATGTGAATGTAATGTCTGGCCCTCTGGCAGCCATTTTGGGTCATCACTTGACCTTGGCAATGGAGAGAAGCAACAACATAGAAATAATCCTAATCTCTGACTCTGGGAAGTATCAGTCACCCCTAGAATTTTAGGCAAAACAGAAATAGCTAACTATTTTTCAGGTCTTTGTTACTGCCATCCAAATCTAAACTTAGCTGTTATAGCCCTGAGAAATATGCCTAAGGAAAAGGATTCATTATTTAGTGATGACAACTCATGATTCTCAAGAAGTATCTAGGGCAGGGATTGACAAATTTTTTCTGTTAAGGACCAGATTGTTAACAGTTTTTACTTTGTGGGCCATATGATCTTTCTCATAACTACTCCACTCTGCCATTGCAAAAGCAGCCTCAGATACAACAACAGAAGTGAAGAAGCTTGGATGCTGGAATTTGGCCCATGAGCTCCTGACCCCTGATTTAGCAGAAGGAGACTCATGGAATTTTTCAAAGACCCACCGCTACTCACTGATTCTAAAATTTTCCCCTGGGAGATTGTTCTTCCTTAGGCATCTAGCACCCTCCCTTCTTCCAACGTTTAAGATTCCCTTGCCTGGGTGATGACCAGCAAATGTCACCTAACCTTGTACTCACCAGTGCATCCTTTGACCCCAAGGTTTATTTTATTCTGTAAACAGGTAAATGAACTATTGCCAAATAGTCCAAAAGGACTTACATATGCTAGTATCAAGTGAAACACAATGGATCCTGAGACAAACAGTTGTAGAACAAATTCATTATTATTTTTTTGAATAAGAAGAGACCTCACAGTGTATTATGGAATCATATACTGCTGAATGTGAGCCTCATTTCATAATGTTGGACAAATGGAGAAATTTTATCTTGATTACAAATAACACTTTGTGCCCTGAAGGAAGATGGATGTTCAGGTTAGGAGAAAATGGCATTTTGTTCTAGTTACTCATTCAGAGCCTTCTCCCAGAGGATCTCTGCCATTTAATCTATGGGCCACTTAATGTGCAGAAGAGTTCTCATAGTTCACAAATTTAATGTCACAACAGATACAACAGTGCTCACCTCTGGGGAGGGAAGCAGGTCACTGTCTGTGCTTTAGGCCTTGGGTTACTGTATGAGATGCATGTACTGACTAATGAGAAAACTTGAGAAGGTAAATCACAAGAATCAACAGATACACCTGTATGCCTTCAGCACTTTTATGAATGCATTGATCATCTTTAGTTTCTAAGTTCATGCGACTTAAGGAATTATGGTGTAGAGTGTTTAGTTTCTCCTGTTACACAATTCCTCAAATGTTCCTTAGCCTGGGGCATGAGAAAGAGTAAAGAGGAACACAGGGAGGCCTAACCATTATCTCCAGCTGCTAACACTTCCTTTGGAGATACCAGCCAGTTATTTATTAATCATGGAGACAGATTGTAAAGTGGATTGTTTTTTAAATTAAGTATTTGATTTGACTTCAAGAAGGAGGTAGTGGTGATAAATGTCCCATGCATCTGCAGCTGCAACAATGTCCAGCTGAATGTCCCCAAGCCAGGTCTGCTCATAGACTCGTGTCTCCTTCCTGGGGCTGCTGTGTGACTCTGGACATGGCCATACATAGGGTTTCCTGAATCTGGGTACTGTCAGTCAGGGCTGGGATCCTGGAGCTGAGCACCCTGTATGCCACTGAAAGTGAGTGTCAACTCTCTTCCTCCCTACTTGATCTTCCCACCAGTTACCTTCCTTTTTGTGATCTATCACTTGCAATTTTAAAACTTTTGGTTTAAGAGTATATATACTCAAACACTGGACATCATTTGTCACTGAATTCTGAAGAGACTCTTTACCAGGAGAAACACCTTCTTGGGCATGGCTCACCCAGCTTTCTTAAGACAATGGGGAATTATTTAGGGATACACCTGAATTAGGACTGCTGAGCTCTTGGAAACTGAGGCAGGTCTAAGGGCCTGGACCCTCTGCATCTAGGTGCCACTGGCTCTGACCCCTTCCTTCTTTCTCCTGGCCATCCTTTATCCTCTGCTCCCCTCATCCATATATGTTAACCTCTCTGCCTCTTCTTGCATGACCAATCCTCAAAGTTATCCCAGGACAAATTCTAGAAAGAGCCAGATGTGGTGGTGCACACCTTTAATTCCAGTAGCTTCAGAGGCTGAGGCAGGAGCATCAGAAGTTTGAGGTCAGCCTTAGCAATTTAGTGGGGCTGTAAGCATCTTAGCAAGACCTTGTCTCAAAATTTTTTAAATAAATAAATAAAAAGGACTGTGGATGTGGCTCAGTCATAAAATGCCACAGGATTTGATCCCAGTATAAAAAATTCTAGAAGGAACTAGCCACACTGATGGAAGTAACTACCATCCGTTTGGGTAGAGTCCTTTACACCAGGCTACTTCTGGGTTCTGGGCAGTCCGAGGGTGGACCACTGTTGAGTCAAGGATCTGATCCATCACTGATCTTGTCACTAACATAACAGCCCAGCTGCACTTGCTAGAGCAATTTCTACCTCGTGGGCTGACTGGACATTTTTTCAAAAAACAAATGCAAGGAGCCGAAGAAATAGCTCGTTTTGGAGAGTGCTCACCTAGCATGCGCAAGGACTGCGGTTCGAATCCCCAGCACCTCAGATGAGGAGAAAAACAATAAAAAAACCAAATGCAAGCACTGCTTTCTTCGTCCCCTCATCTGCCGCCGGTCTGCTCCATGCATAGAGCTCTGTGACTGCTGCTTCTTGTCGACTCAGTCATGTCTTCTGTCTTTACGTGCATTAACTCTTCTAGGCAGCTTCTCTTGATGGGAACTGCGATGGTATTGAGGGGGAGGGCCGTGGGGCAGTGACTAAGTCCTGAAGGCTCTGCCCTCAGGAATGAAGTTACTGCCCTTGCGACAGAGGCTTCAGAGAGCTGCCTGACCCTCCATCCTGTCCACTGTGCGAGGACACAGTGTTCTTCCCTCTTCCCTTTCATCCTTTCCATCATGTGATGATGCATAAGAGAAGCCATCTGTGAAGCAGAGAGCAGCCTCAGCAGACGCTGAGTCTCCTGGCACTCCTCTTAGACCTCCCAGCCTCCAGAACAGTGAGAAATTAATTTCTGTTATTTATAAATGACCTAGTCTAAGGCTTTTTGTTATGGCGGCAGAATGGACGAGGACAGTAGTTCACTTCCATCTTCCTTCCATGCTTATAAATAGTGGAAGGAGACTCACCACCCAGTGGTTGGTGGGGCCTAATCCTTCATTCCTGAGAGGAGCTTTTATTAAATGACTGGAAATAGTTTAGGACATAGTAAGTAGAGGCAGTGTAGTTTAATGGAAAGAGCTTAGAATATATAGTTGGGAGCCATGGATTGTGTCCTGACCTTTGTAGGTGTGATTTTGTGATTCTCTGAGTTTTAGTTTCCTTATCTGCCACTGGAAATAATATTTGCCTTAAGTTATAGCTATGAAAATTAGATAAAATTGCACATGTGAAATGCTTTGAAGATTGCACAGAATTCTAAAAAATATGGTCTCTATTAGAGTAAAAAGTAACTTCCACAATCAGTCTAACTTATTCTTTTAAATAAAGAATAACCTCAGTACAGCTAGGAGCCTCAGCTTTGGCAGCCAGCTGCATATGACTGGGAAGTCCTGGTAATGAAGAGAAAAGCGGAATGAGACTTCAAATAAAACCATCATTCTAAAATGATGCATGTTCTTCCTGAAACTTAAGGACTAAATTTTTAAAAAGAAAAAATGGAAATACTTTGTAAAATGGCATAGATGCTGATCATCAGAGCTACACAGCCAGTACAGCTGTTGTTTGGGTCCTGGGTTGGGGAGATGCTATGGAGAATGGCAGGTGGGGTGACACCTCTGGTTTGCAAATCAATCCTGGTCTTGTTTCTTTTGACAGAGCCAAATAAGGGCAGTTATCTGATCTTAAAGATGGCTGAGCATTGAAAAGCCAGTGACAGCTAATTTGGGGAGAGCCCCAGATGCGGGGAGCTCATCAGAAGTTGTGTCCTCTTGAGATTGACAGCATGCAGCAGAAGGAGATGACCAGAGCAGGCTGGGTTGGCTTTCGAACCTCCCGTCTGCTTCCCTTTCCCACGTCACTGCCGCTCGTGGCGTGGGCAGGGGACTTTGTTGTGGTGTCAGACGGTGGAGACAGCAAGTCCAATGACCTGTTTTTAGCCTGGGTGTTTCTCTCCCCTTGCTTCCTCTCCTTCCCTCCTTCCCCAACCCTGCTTTTTACAGTCTTCAGTGAGGGGTGCATCTCATTAGCATCACACAGAAGCCCTGTTTGCTACCAATGTCAGACAAAGTAAAACACAGTTTGTTTAGTCCCTGAACACCTAGTTCCACTTTGTCCCTCAGCACATCACTATTTGTGGAAGGATTCTTTGGGTGTCTTTAGTGCTGCTCTGCCTGGGCCCCAGGGGACACCTCTCTGCTCAGAGCGGGGAAGGACCGAGCAGTCGTTCCACAGCCAGGCAGGGACAGAGGCCAGGCACTTCGTCAGCTGCATCTGTGGTGCTGCTCTGATACAAACCTTTGTGAACATGATCAGGGAAGCTGCCCTTTCCTCCCTGACTTTCAGGTCGCAGTTTTCTGGAGTGCTTGGACATTGCGTCACTTCCAGTTTTTTGTAGTGTGAATCTCAAACACTCATTCCAACATGTATGGTGCTGTGCTTTGGTTATGGTTTCCCCCCAGGAAGACACCGTTGATGCTCAATTCTTCATGGCAGCAATGTTGAAAGGCAGAGTCTAGTAGAAAGCTTTTGGGGGGGCGGAGCCCTGGTGAAGGATGAACGCCACTCTTGGGATTGAGTTCTTGCTCTCGTGGGACTGTATTCATTGTGGTGAGAGTGGTTTGTTAGAAAGCAAGTCCAGCTTCCTCAACTCTCTCCTGCTTCCTTTCTTGCAGTGGGATCTCTTCCACATAATCTTCCTTCCCCTTCCATTTTTCTGCCTTGCATAGAGTAGCACATGACCCTCACCAGAGGCTGCCCTATCTTGAACTTCTAGCCTACAGAACCATGAACCAAAAGAAACCTCTTTTCTTTTTTAAGTTGCACAGTCTCAGATATCCTGTTGTAGCAAAAAAAAACAGATTAAGTCACAAGATGAGTAACCCACCTCCTTTGATGTTTTCTGTCCCTCCCCATGACAGGGGATCTAAGCAAGCTAAAATGCACACAAAGAGCAACCTCTGAAGGGAAAACAAGTCAGAGGATCATTGACAGAAATGGGAGGGGAAAGATCCCTACCCCATCATGTTGGACAATTATGAATAAAATATTTTTATCTTGAGTCTTTAAATTTGTTACCCAGTTCACATAGTCACTCCTTTCTTCTGGCTACCAACTGCATTTGATGTCCGGAGCAGTGGGAGTCTTCCCCATGTTCCATACCCGTCTCCTACCTGTGTCAGTGAGCTAGTTGTTATGATTTGGATATGGGGTCTCCCCAAGAGCTTATGTGTGAGACAGTGCAAGAATATTCAGAGGCAAATGATTAGATCATGAAAGGCATAACCTAATCAGTGGATCAGTCCCTTTGATGGATCAGTGGTTCGAATGGATGGGTGGATGGCAACCATGGGCAGGTAGGGCATTGCTGGAGGAAGCAGGTACTGAGGGTGTGCTCTTGGGGGCTGTATTTTCCCTGGCTTCTTACACTCAAGCTGTTTCCTGGCTGCCATGAACTGAGCAGCTCAGTTTCCTCAGTTTCCACTGCTTTCTGCCATGATGTTCTGCCTCATCTTGGGCCCAAAGCAGTGGAGTCAGCTGACCATGGACAGAAACTCTAAACTTGTGAGCCAAAATACTTCTCTTCCTCTAAGTTAATCTTTTCAGGCATGTTGGTCACAACATCACAAAGTTGACTAACACACAACTCCTATACATCTTCCCTGATGGCTCAGCCATGAATGGCCATAGCCCTCAGACAGTAATGATATTGTCATAGGAACCAAGAGATTTATGAGTTCAGATGCAGCCTTACTGTGAGCAACCTTAGAAGACCAGTTTTCTAGTTATAGGTTTTAGAGTTACATCTCTAAAAATGGGCCTGAAATTTGTAAAGCTCTCTCAAGAATATGTAGGTGAGACTTGTTAAAGTCACTCTTAGAAAGTTCAGATTTCTGAAGAGCAAAGATAGGCATGGCAGACCTTGTAGGTCCTCTCCTGAGCAGCCAGCCTGCTGGGCTCCAGCATCAAGTGAAACCAAGGCCAGGCAGGGGAGTCTTAGGCTCCTTATTTTCCTTAGCTTGCTCATAACTAAGGCTGAGGTGGCAGCCAGGAGTGGATACCAAGTATGGTAGGTGATGAGAGGTCAGTTCCAGGGTGGGGACCAGCGGTGTGCAGAGATGTTAACTGATGGTCCAAAAGGCACCCAGATTCCAGCGTCAGTGCCTTCTAGGGGGTGTTTGGTGGAGGGCCAAGTGGTCAGTGAATGTGGAGGTGTGTAGTGGGGGCAGGCAAGGGGTCACAGAGAAACCAGGCTTAGGGGACAACAGCCTAGTCCCTAGAGAAGTCCGTAGGTAAGGCTTAATTACTGGGAAATGCAGAGGCCTGTTCCCAGGGGTGTGAGACCCCAATATTACAGCAGGACCCTTGGCAGTAGATGCTGTCTGGTGAGCAGCTGACCCAGGGCTCTGATCATCTTCCTGGAGCTGATATTGGACCTGGGGTCCAGAGCAAGGCTGAATGTAAGATAAGGGATGTGGCGGTGGTTAAGCTGGAAAATGCAGAGGCAAGCATGTCTTTTCAGGGGCTTCCATGTGTGTTTTGTGTTGTCTTGCTCCATTTTCTGAATACTCTATAACTTCACAGTGATCCACTTACTCAGGTGTAATATGGAACCAGGAATTGTGTTGTCAAGATTGGAATTTAGTTAGGTGTCTAATGGGGAAAGTAAAGGTAGAATGTTCCATGAGGTTCAGGAAGAGGAGGACACCTCAAGGCAACCTAGTACAAATAAGGGGGTCCCTGCTTCTCAGTGGAGCTCCCTGAAACAAGGAAAAGGCACTGCTCAGATACCGAGGAAAAGAGTTCACATCACCAGCCTGTGGGTGCAGATGAAGACATCTGTGTGCAGCTTGTGTCCCCAGTGTGTTACCACTCATCTGTTCTCAAGGATCCCCGGGTCCTGCAGAGTCCCCCTTGAGGATTTCTGGAAGTCCCAAAGGGTTCCACAAATAAGCTTGCTTCCCATGCACTGGACATTGCTCCTGCTGTGTCCTGGCACCCAGCATTGAGGCTTTGGAGACCTCCTGGTTCCTGTGGTGTGCCAGGCTTGCCCAGGCCTGTGCCTTCTCCCACTGGTGTCAACTCATCACCTGGCATCTGGGCTTTGGTTCCCATCTTCCTACCTACCTGGCAAAGCCCCTCCCTCAAATCTTCCCTTAGGTTTCCCCCACCACATAAAGGAATGCAGATAAAGACGTGGAGATTTCACTTCATACCTGACTCATTCTCAGTTTAGGCAAAATCTTACCTGCAGGAGTATAATTCAGAAAGTCAACAAAATGCCACTTACCCTAATCTTTGGTGAACATGATATTTTACAAGTTCAGATTTCTGAAGAGCAGAGATGGGCATGGCAATCTTATGTGTATTATTTCTCTGGGAAGAAAGAAAATCCCACAATGATATTTGGATTCCATGTTTGGCACATAGGGCTACTTTTCTTTACCAGTAGTTCCTCCTGAAGGAAAATAAAAATCAACACAAGGAAACAGGAAACTAGTAGTGAGAATAAAGCAGGTGGAATGTTTGTACAAAAGAGGTAGCTGTAGTCTAGACATTAATACAGAATGTACTAGAATAATCACCTATCCTAGCACTCATTAAATATGGTCATGTCTCCTAGCAGATTGTCTAACCAGAAATGCACAGTGTGTAATTTTTGACATTCTGCCATGAAGGTGGGACAGGCATTCCTAACACATCCTTCTGTTAATGGCAATTGCTACCTTGTTGTATTTACACCTCTTTCCACCATTGCCTGTAAGTTCCCATCAGCCCTAGGAGCTTAGCTTTGTACTATGTTTGCAAGATATAATGTAGTAAGTAATCAATATACATCTTTGATGAATGAATGATAAATTCCATCAACAACATACGTTGTATTGTGTTTTCTCAAGATGGAACTAACTTCATTACTCTATAGACTAGAAGTTACCTAAGTTGACAAGATTTTCCAGTTGGGTGGCCAGAATTCTTTACTATTGATTATGATGATTACTTAGACAGGAAAGACAGAGTGGAGTGGGCAGTATTCCTTAGAAACAGGACACAGATATGTGATATGTTGGGTTCCAAGTAAACTTCTGGTTTAAAAATAATTTGGTTCAGGCCAAATGTTCAGATAGGAAGAAGGAAATAAATTTTTAAAAAACAAAGTGATTTTAAGAAGGTTGATCATATGTAATACCTCATACAGTTAGGGCTCAGGTTATAGCTCATGACAGAGCACTTGTGAGCACTTGCCTGACCTCTGTGAGGCCCTGGCTTCCATCCCTAGCACACACACCCCATACACACATTCAATACAGTTTAAAGCTACTAGTTTCTGAGTTTAGAAAATGGTCGAAAGTCTGAAATTATTCATGGTTACCTGGGAAACCCTATTCTGATTGCAAGCAGGGATATAACAGGGTTAGATAGAAATTGAAGGAGTCAAAGTATAATGTTTCTATATGTGTTTGTTTGTTTGCTGCAGATAAGGAACAAGGAAAAAATTTTGAAAGAAGGAAACATGAGAAGAAGAAAAAAGCTTGTCTCTCCAGGAAAGGCAGAGAAACAATGGGTCTCTTGAACATAGAATTTCCAAACCACTATCCACCCAGGCCATCCCATTTAGAGTTATAGCAGAAGTGGAACCCTGCAGTTCTAGAAGTGACTTCTTCCCCATATATACTGTTATTAGGGAAGCCCCATGTTGGTCCACTCGATTGACCCAATGGTGGACACCTAGGAAAGATGGGCAAATGAGGCCTTCTCCCTGCAACATTTGATGGAAAACCAAAGAGAGCGTGGGTTATTCCTGTGGTGGTGGATGTTGCCATCTCTGGCCATGATTACCATAGAGGAGAAATGGTGAGCAAGGAGAGAGGAGGAAGCAGGGGAGCAGAGAGAAAAGATGGAGAGAAAGCACGGACGTATCTGAGGCCCTTGTTCCATCACCTTCTGGGGCCCAGCTGCACCTGGCCCTTTACACAACCTCAGATTCCGTAAGCCAGTGTTACTCCGTAAGCCACTGCTATTGAAGCTGTTTGATGTGAGTCTCCATCACTTGAGACCACATGGGTCCTAAGACACGTGCAGTTGTAGACTTTTGGCATGGAAGCAGGACAGAAGGTAGTAGACTGTGGTGCTCAACTTCCATGTTAGGGAACTCAGAGCAGCAGAGGGCTGAGGCTCAGGTGTCCCGGGTGCCAAATGTTGTTCAAGATTAATTAAATATGGGTCTTTTCCTCTTAGCTGGGAATATCTACAAATTCACTTGATGTCAGGTTGTGGCTCATTCCTTCCAGTAAGCATGTGCTGACCACTTGCCCTTGGTGAGACACCATGCTATCTGTGATTTTATAGTCAGGAGATGTAAAAATGAGGTTTTAAGAATGAGCCTTTGTTCTCAAGGAGCTCACAGGCTGATAGAGGGTAGAGACACAAATATTTGCAATCCCACGTGTAGTGTCTTAAATGAGAGATATACGGCCATGATTTCAAGCAGGGGTAGCACCTCCTTTAAGAACTCAAGTAACTTTTACACATCATGTTTCAGCTAAATCTTGAAAGACAGATAGGAACCACAGATAGATTTGTCAGCATCCATAAGATAGAAATATGGAGATGTGAACCAGCAGGCATCAAGCACGGAAGAGTGGGGGGACATGAAGCTGGGATTTCAGAAGGGGATGGACTATCTTAGTCTGTGTTCCGCTGTTATAACTAATACCTGAGACTAGGAATTTATAATGTACAGAGATTTATCTAGCAAGGCCTTCCTCCTGCATCATAATCTAGCATGGAGAAGAAACAGGAGTGAGTGAGCTCCGGGCTCTCTTCCTCTTCCCAAAAAGCCGCAATACCATAGTGGGGACCCACTCTCATGACCTTATGTAATCCTAATTTCCTCCCAAAGGCCCCAACTCCAAATGCTATGAACTTATGAATTTGGGAATTAAGTTTCCAGTACCTGAACTTTTGGGGGACACATTCAAATCATAGCAGAGGATTCGTTTCCCTTATAAAATGTGAACTTATTCTGATAAGTGGATGCTGATATATAATGGGGGGGTGGTAAGGGAAAAATGGAGGAATGTTGGATTGTATAGAGGGAAATGAGGGGACGGGGAGAAGGAAAGATGGTGGACTGAGACAGACATCATTACCCTGTGTACGTGTGTGATTGCACGAATGGTGTGATATATCGTGTTCAACCAGAGAAATGAAAAGTTGTGCCCCATTTGTGTACAATGAATCAAAATGCGTTTTGCTGTCGTGTATAACTAAATAGAACAATTAAAAACTAGAAATACTTTAAAACCATTAATTTGAACCTAATATTAGTTTAAAATAAAACAACTTAGAAATTGTATAAAGCGTGAACTTATCTGATAGAAAATGTGGAAACTCATTGAACTAATTCAAGTGTTTGAAGTCTTTGTTTTTTAACTTTATATTTTCACAGTACTGGGGATTGGACCCAGGGATACTCTACCACTGAACTACCTCACAGCCCTTTTCAGTTTTTGTTTTGAGACATGGTCTCACTAAGTTGCCAGGCTGGCCTTAAACTTGTGACTCTCCCGCCTCAGTCTTCTGAGTTGCTGGGGTTGCAGTCATGCGCCACTGCTCTCAGTTTTTAAATGATTATCTGCCTTCCCTGTGGAACCCCTGTCAGCCAGGGGTGAGGCTGGAGACCTGGAAACAAGTCAAGATGTCTCATAACGCCCGAGTGAGAAGAGAGGAAAGTCTGAGCCGAGACAATGCAGGGGTCTTGGGGGAGAAGCTCACTGAAGAAAATGATGCTCAGATAGTAAAAATCCATTGGGAAGATAGCTCATGGGAGAGAGAGCTCATGTAGATGAAGGAGCTCAGTATTTTCTGGAACCTGGCTGCATGAGAGGAGGAATGGGTGAAAGTGAGCTAGGGAGGAAGTCGGGGAACAGTGCTCTGGTGGAGATTATCTGGTAACTTTTGGATTTCCTGAGATGGTGGTGGGACCATGGGAATGTTGCCCTCAGAGTGTGTGAGAGACAGGACAGGCCAGGGTCAGAATGTGTACTTGGCAATTGGATCCAAATGACCCAGAGGCCCAGTGACAGAGGAAGATGAGGAAAGAACCCAGAGAACACCAGGCTTAAGGGATGGTAGAGAGGGAGAGCAAGCAAGGAACTGAGGCGGGAGGGGGAAGGAGAGGAGCAGAGGCTGTGGACAGCAGCCCCTGAAGGCCCAGGTCCTGGCAGGAGCCAGGCCCAGCCTGCAGCAGGGCTCTGGCGGCGGGAGGCTCAATGACAGGAAGTATTGTGGATAATCATATTTCTTCTTCACTCCCCCTTGTTGTGCCTTCCTGTATTCCTCGAACATTCGTAATCAGAAGGCCCTACATTTCGTGACATATATGAAGGGCATGTCTTGTGGAATAAGCAGAGTTTCTGGAAACTAGACCTGCCTCTTCATAGTTACATATTCACAGACTACCATTTGGAATAATGCTGTGGAGAACTTTCCACTTTGCTGTTTACCTACGTTTATTTTCCCTCTTTATGTAGCTCATTTAAAGGGTGGAATAAGACAGCTGACAGATATCCTGTAGGCCCAGTCCAAGGAGGAATTAATGAGATAGAGGATTATAGTACAGGGGTGGCCCACTTAAGACAAGTCTCATTAAATTCACCTCATAAAGCATAGCCAGCATAACAAATTTAAGAAAGATACAGCATGCATATTAAGACCTGAAAATATGAATGGAATTTAAACTACACTTTGATCAGCATTTCTTAAAATTGCACATGGGCGAATTAAAAAAAAAATCCTTTAAGTTGCATATACTTCCTTCTGTTCTTTACAGCAGGAAAATCTATTCATCTGCTTTATGGAATTGTCATCTCCAAAGGATGAATCCACTCCCTGGGAACCAAAGTACAATACAATACAAACTATACACAGCTCCCCAAATTAGACCTGACTGCCACTCACTCAAGCCAAAAACAGCCTTCTCAAGATGAGATAAAACAGACCAGAAGATAAAGCACAGTGCTTCATGTCTGTAATAATTCTAGCAACTCGGGATGCTAGGCAGAAGGATCATAAGTTCAAGGCCAACCTCATCCTCATCAACTTGGTGAGACCCCGTCTCAAAAAAAAAAAAAAAAAACAATAATAAAAAGGACTGGATATAGCTCAATGTTAGGGTGTCCCTGAGTTCAATCCTCAGTACTGGGGGGAATCAAGAAAGAAATAAAGAAGAGAAAAAAGAAGTCCAGAAAAGAAGGTGTAAGGAACATATTACAGGGAAAACAGAAGAGTTGATTATTTTATAATTTTTTTAAAAACTACATTGAATCAGTGAATACTTATCCATTGAACACCTCAGTTTCAGGATTCCTACTGCTTAGAGAACCTATTTAAATATGAATCCCAAATAATGTTATACCATGTCTGATGCAGGAATTTATCTGGCAATATTAAGCAGATCAAATTTTTGAGAAGACTAGTCTGAATAGAAGCTATTTTTAGCATAGTTGAACTAAAGGAGATCAGTATAGATATTCAAGATGGAAAAATCATAATAATAAATGGAAAACCAAAATTCAAGGTCCCTCTAACCTTCAAAGCAGAATTGACTCACATGCTTCTCAGGAAACAAACATCTCTTAGGGACTTTTGACCAGAGCCCTCTAAGGACGCACCTTTCAAGGCAAGAACATCTGGAAATTATCTGTGCCCTACAGGTGCTTCACGGTTGCCAGTGGCTGTTCCACAAGGGGTCAGAAATCAGACTCTATAACACCCAACCAGACTTAGGCATTTACAAAATGTAATTACACTTTAATAATACTTTTGCTTAGATTTCATGCTTATTGCAATAAAAGGAGATTTTTTTATCTTCTAGTTTATGCCATAATTTTAAAAGTAGCAAGACAGCTATTGTACTCATGATTGCAGATTTGTTTAATTAAGGTTACTTTCAACCATTCTGACACTTTTTTTAAAAAATAAATTTTATCGTATATATTTAAGGTACACAACATGACGTTCTACATATAATGGTTACTATAATGAAAGAAATCAACATATGTGTTACCTTACATAGTAACCCATTTTCTCCCATGTGGCAAAAACTGTTATAATCTACTCATTTAGCAAAAATCTTGAGTACAATACACTATTAACTGTGGTCCTCATGCTGGGCATTAGCTCTTTCCATTTGTTCAGCCTGCATATTTATTACTTTATATCTTTTAACTTATATCTCCCCAAATATTTTCAAAACTTTGTATATTAGCTGGTTCTTTGCATTATGTTTTGTTTTGTTGTTTTTTGTTTTGTTTGTTTGTTTGTTTGCATTATATTTCAAAAACCACTTTCCCAGCTGGGCACAGTGGCATATGCCTGTAATCCCAGTGGCTCAGGATTGCAAGTTCAGAGCCAGCCTCAGCAACAGTGAAGCACTAAGCAATTCAGTGAGATCCTGTTTCTAAATAAAATACAAAATAGGGCTGGGGGTGCTGGGGCTGTAGCTCAGTGGTAGAACACTTGCCTTGCACGTGTGAGGCACTGGGTTCAATCCTCAGCAAAAATAAATCAAAAATAAATAAAGATACTATGTCCATATACAACTAAAAATATTTTTGAAAATTAGGACTGGGGATGTGGTTCAGTGGTTGAGTTCAATCCCCATTACCCCCCCCCCAAAAAAAAATCCAGTTTCCCACCGCATCTCCAAATAAAATGAATAATCTCTATCTGTCAGAATATCACATGGGTGTGTTCTGTGGGCAAAGAATTCCAAGCAACCTCTAGCAGATGGCAGGTGGAGTCTCTTCCTAGGCAGGGCAGGCTGGGCCTCACTTCACCCTGCATCCGAAGTCCCACTCAGGGATGTGTTGCAAATCTGTTTCAAATTCTTCTTCACTCAGATGCTGTCTCTGTAGAAGATGCACTCCCATGTCCTTTTTTGTTTTTTAGGTGAAAGTCACCTGACAAACATTTAACTGTTTAACCACTTTCAAGTGAACATGTCCGTGATATTTAGGACATTCACAGTTGCACAACCATGACCTGTCTGCTTAGTTGCAAAACACTTGCAGTACCCCAAAGAAACACCGTGCATGTTAAACAGTTGTTCCCCATTTCCTGCTCCCCACCCAGGCCCTGGGGACCACCAATCTGTGTTCCAAGTCTATGGAGCTACTTATTCTGAATATTTTGTAGAAAACAGAATCATATGCTATGTGATATCTTGTATTTGGCTTCTTTCATTTAGCATGATCTTCTCAAGGTTCATTGGCATCGTGATACTGGAATCCTTTTTTATGACGAAATAATTTTCCATGGCATGTGTATCTTACCTTTTGACCTCTGTGAATAATGCTACTGTGAATGTGTGTAAATGCATGTGTTTGAGTACCTGTTTTTGATTCTTTTGTTTATACACCTAGGAATGAAATTACTGAGCCACTTTTGTAACTTCCTGAGGAAGTGTGAAACTGTTTTGCACAGTAACTGAATCATTTCACATTTTCAACAATGTAAGACAGTTCCCATTTTCCACATCCTCATCAATCTCATTTTTGTTTTTCTGTGTCCCTCTCTCTCTCTCTCTCTCTACCTCCCCCCTTTCTCTTTCTTATCTTTCTGCTTCCTATCTATCCATCCATTTCTTTCTTCCTCCCTTCTTTACCTTCCTTCTTTTCCTCCCCTGCCTCCCAATCTGTGAGGTGGGTCTCTTTGTGGTCTCCATTTGCATTACCCTAGAGACTAAAGGATGTGGAACATTTTTTCATGTGCTTGTGGGCTGTTTGTGTGTCTTCTGTGGAGAAAAAGTTGTTCATGTCCTTGACTCACTTTTCAACAGGGTGCCTTTATTGTTGGGCTCTAAAGTACATTTTATATCTTGGACACCAGCCCCTTATTACTCCAAACTTTTTATTACCTCCTAAACGCTTGAAGGTGAGCAGCTCTGTCTTCTTTCCTTCCTCCTTTTCTTTCCTACATACTGAAAACATAAGATTTTATTATTAAAGGAAATGGATCTTTATTTTAGCAAAGGTATAGAGAATACAACTTAAAATCTCCATAATTCTACACCCAAAGATAAGCACTGTTCACATTTTTATATCCTTGTGTTCCCCTGCCAAACTGAGAAATGCTTCACCACTGACACAACCCCTTTTTAATTTTTAATTTTGAGACAGGTTATTGCTAAGATGCTTGAGGGTCTCACTAAGTTGCTGAGGCTGGCCTCAAACTTGCAGTCCTCCTGCCTCAGCCTCTAGAGTCACTGGGATTGCAGCTAATGAACCTTGAGAGGATCATGCTTAATGAAAGAAGCCAGATCTAAGATATCACATAGCATATGAGTCTGTTTTCTATAAACTATTCAGAATAAGTAGCTCCATAGAATTGGAACACAGATTGGTAGTCATTAGGGCCTGGGTAGTGGGTTAGGAAATGGGGAACAGCTGCTGGAATTGCAGATGTCGCCACATTCAACTTGTAGTCTTTTTTTAATGTGTAGAATAAATGTGTGTGTGTGTGTGTGTGTGTGTGTGTGTGTGTGTGTGTGAGTGTGTGTGTGAAGACTCCTGCTGCTGCCATATACTATTTTAATATTTTAATGACTTTTCTGACATGGAAAATTATATTAATTTGCATGTATTTATCACAGCATTTTTGTGGCTAGTGAAATAGAATCTTTCCATGTATTTGTTTATCATTTGTATTCCTCTTAATTGTTCAAGTCTTTTTTGTATACTTTTTCTGTTGTGGTTTTATGAATAAAACGCTAGTGCATTTTCTCTCTACTTGTTAACACATTTTATTTTAGATTTTTATCTACTTTTTAATTATCCTTCATAGTGTTTGAGGTATAGAGATATTTTATGGTGTGTGTGTGTGTGTGTGTGTGTGTGTGCGCGCGTGTGTGTATGTGTTGTCATGTGGAGCATTTTTTCATAGATTTCTTCTGCTTTTACATGTAAAAAATCTTTATTCACTAAAATACCATATAATATCTACTCAGATTTTCTCAATTTATTTATTATTGAAATTCCAATATAGTTCCATGTGGGATTTATTATAAGATGAAAGGTATTATAAGATGAGAGGATCACACTTTTTATTTTTCTCCACCGTTAGCTAATGTTCCATAACTGATACCATTTATGAGATGAATCATTTACAATAAACAAATCTCCAAGACATGAAACCAGTCATTGCACTTAGTTTTCTTTTAGGGATGCTTTAAACATCTGCTTGTTCACATAGCAGGTTATCTGTGCTTTGGTTTACTTGTGTCCCTGTTCTTTCAGCCTCACCCTCATTTTGGACCAACACAGCCATGTGACACTCCCCCAATCCTCTCTGGAGAACTGGCAGTGCAACCAGAGGTAGTTGAAAAGTAAAACCTCTAAGTGCCCCTGAACTGAGTGACTTGTTCCATGGTCACATTGAGCCACATGAGTCCTTTGGTGGTCCTGCTGAGCCATGTGGGTCCTTAGTCAGACTGACAAATTCCTCAGATTGTCTCCCTGGTTCCTGGAGTCCAGGTGGCTCACAGTTGCTATACAATATAGGGGGTTTTTTTGGTCATATTCTGTCCTTTTTCTTAATGTGTCCTAGAAGGATTGGAATTTGTCATTCTCAGGGCTGTGAATCCTGAATGGCTACATGTGGACTTGGGAATCCACCTGAGTTCAGGTTCTGGCTTTGTCACTTCCTGGTTGTGGGAGTCAGCAAGTTGCTCTCCAGAATTCAATTCCTTTTTCTTTAAAATGGGTTTAACAGTGACCCTCCTTACAAGGTTATTTTCCAGTGCCTGGCACATATTATGTGTATAATATCCTATTGGTGAGTTCCTCTGAGAGAAACTCGTTGTAATTGAGGGCCAGAATTTAAATATGCACCAAGAACTGCAAAGTTCTTGTCAAAAAGCTTTGTGCATTAAGGTGATAATAATAAAGCCTGTAGTCATAACAAACATCCTGTTACTTGATGACGATTTATTACAAGTGCTGATGTCAATTTTCCAAGGTTTAATTATTTGGGAGGAAAATAAGAGTAAAGCAGGTAATGGTGTGACAAGGGAATGAAAGTGGAAAGTCCACCTTTCATAACACATTAAGGAAGCATCTGTTTGTTTTCTTTTTTGAAGCACAGTACATGAAAAGTACAGTGGAAGAGTTAGTAAGAAATGGCAGAATTGGAATTTGCAGCCAGCACCTCTGAGTGCAGGGCAGCATTTGATAAGACTTGTAACCTGGGCAGACCCTGCACCTCTGATTCTCAAGGTTTCAATTCAGGCCCAAAGTCAAGCCCATAGAGTCTAAATTAGCAGAGGGATCCTGCCTACAACCCAGGAATGTTGATTCTTATTTGGATTTAATGAGCAGTTTGTTTGAGGATGTAAGCAAATACCAAGTAGTTGCTGTCAGTGTTCATGAAGTAAGGGAAGTCAATCATTTTTAGGAGATGACACTATTTTGCCATCATCTGTTGGTGTTTTAAAATCTATTTCATGGTAAAATGATTTCCAAAACACATCAACTACTAGACATCTGTTTTAAAATAGCATTGCTATACTAATTTGCAAAAAAGCAGCTGTGTTTGGGGGGGAGTAGGATTTTAAAGAAGTATGGTAGTGTGTTTTTTGGGATTTGTTTGTTTTGTTTATTTATTTGTTTGAACAAGCATTTCTGCTTGGAGATGTCTAGTGACCATTCCAAATTTTAAAATTATCTATGAACTTATAATACTGGACATAGCTAAGAAAATGGCAACATTTAAAAGGAAGACTAAAATTAGTGAAAATCCCTGTTAAGAAGTGCCATCCATATGACTGTGGGGTTGAGATGATTCTTGGTTCGGAACCCTGAGCTTTGGTGGCTGAGTCCTGACAGTGTAGAAGTCACTTGAGGTATTTACTTAACTTTCAGCAACTTCCCCTACATTAGGAACTGCATCTCCTTCTCAATCCAGAGTGGTGGACCCTGGCAGCCGTCTTGTACTGTGATGTATCCTCTGTCCTCCTGACTCTGCTGATCAGACCAAGACCCTTGACTCATGAAGTGAATGTATGATTGGGGATGATAGTCACTCCATCATTCTTTTGACAGAGACACTTCATACATCAACTGCTTGCCTTAAGAAGCAGTGAGGCAAAGAATGGCAGTCTACACAGAAAGAAACCAAGCAAGAAGCAGAGGAAGGGGACCAGGAAAGAGTCCAGAGAGCAACAAAGTTCCTATTCCCGTGCCTTCATGGGGCTGGCAGATCTGTGTCACCTTGATCCCCCTTGTTCCTGAGCAAGTTCCCCTTGCCATCAGGCCAACAGGAGTCCAGCAGAGGCACCTGGGGGTACACTGGTGTCCTGTTTTTGCTCTAAGCACCTCTTGTTGGCTCTGAACCACTACAGCTCACACATAGGAGAGAGCTTTGGCAGCAAGCATAGAGTGCCACGTGGTCTCGCAATTGGAGAGAAGCTATTTCAAACATGATATGGTAAGAAGTACAAAGAACATACCAAGAGCGAGCAGAGCCTCTGCCAAAGCCCTCCATAAACACTCTCAGTTAAAGGGAGCTTCAGACAAATGTATGAGGAGAGACTGAGGATCTGGAGACTAATAGATGCACATGTTGTATCAGGCAGCTCGGGCTGCATAACAAATACCACAGGCCATTAGTTTGAACCACAGAGCATTCCTCACAGTTCTGTAGGCTGAAAGTTCAACATCAAGGTGTCAGCAGGATTAGTTTCCCATGAGACCCCTCTCCTTGGCTGTAGACAGCTGTCTTCTCCCTTTGTCTTCGTATGATGATCCCTGTGTCTCCATTGCCTCTTCCTATAAGGACATCAGATTGGTGTACACCCATCTTAATGATCTTATTTTAACTTAATTATTTCTTTAGAATCTCTGTCTCCCAGCATATTCACATCTGAAATACTAGAGATCAACAATTCAACATATAAATTAAGGGGCCACAGTTCAGCAGCCTATAATAGCTCCCTCCAGGAATCTAGCTTTGGATTTCAGTCTCAGTCTTATGTCCCGGGGACAGTCAAAGCAAGAAGAGCCCTGCTGAAACAAGTTTCTTCTTCTTGGAGATGCTGAAGCTTATACCAAATGACTGTGCCCTCTGGTCACTCTCCAATCCTATGTTCTAATACAGGATTTTAAAATGATGCTATACTTTGGTCCTTTTAAGTACAATGAAAAGAACTACTTCAGGTATTGGGGGCTTCCTGAGAGGATACACAAGCTGCTAGGGTAGATGTAACCATCCCAGTCTTCAGAGAGGCCTCACCTCTGAGGCCTCAGGAGCTGACCGCTCTCAGGAGAGGGTAATCTGACTTCTGCTGCGCTAAGCTCGTGGCTGGCCAGCACCTGATCTTGGTCCGGTCATTGTGCCACTGGAGAAGGGTCTGAAGAGGTCCAGAGAGCAGGACCTCAACTCAAAGATAATGGGGTCCTTGACATATATGTCAGAGAGGATTTCAACACGTGTTAGTTAGCGAGGCACAAAGATTTAATCAGGGAAACAAGGTGTATGTGCTCAGGTGAGATGTGGGCTACCCTGAGAGTGAGAAGCAACCCCATGGTCTGGAGAGTTATTATTTATAGAGGGACAGTAGCTAGCAGCTGGACTAGAGGTGGAGTGGGGGGCGGGCAGGTCACACAATTTCAGACCAGTTTTCCTCACATTTGCGTGTTGCTCCCAAACATGCTACTTTCTGTGGGCAAAGGAACAGGACATGGGCTCAAGGACAGACTGGATTGCCCACAAACTGCTTGTTTTGCATTCCAGTGGCTTATGGCACGTCTCCTTTGAGACTCGGTATTTATTTCTCTGTATCCCCAGATTCCTGTTGTAATCGGAGGCTTGGTGAGGGGATTATGTACCCAAGCTCAGTGGCTTATACCAGGTCAGCAGGGGGGCAGGCACTTCTAGGCTCCCCATAATGGTATTCATAATTAGCAGGCAGCTTGGTTGGCCTGTTCATTGCAAAATAAAATCTACGTCTTGGAGATACTCTCCTAAAATGCATGCAATTGATTGATGGAGTAGAAGGAGACCTGCCTTCTAACCCCTTCTCTCTCATGGGCGAGTCACCTCACCTCGCCCGTGTAATAGCCCTACCTTAGAGGCAGTATTACATGCCTCACATGAGAAGAAGTGCTCACACAAACATCCAAATAGTTGAAAGTGTAGGTTTGGTTTGGTTTGGGTTTTGTGGTGCTGGGGCTTAAGCTGGGCTTGGTGCTTGCTAGGCGTGTGCCCTTCCACTGAGCCACACCCGCAGCCCCGCTTCTCACTTAAACCCCTGCCTTCTTTTGGCAGACAGTGCACTCCCAGTGCCCCTTACTCTTCACATTTCATGTCTGTCAAAGGAGTTACATTTAACCAGAAAATAAAATTTGCACACGAAGTATTGCAATGTTTACACCCTACACTTAAAAAAGAACTTCTAAAGATATGTGCTCATCTGGGAATCATGTCGGACGTATTCAGAGCACCTTTGGAGATTTTCAGAAATGAGAAGTAGATTTCTCTTGCCTCAGTGGAGGGAGAATGTTCCCCTTGGCCCATCTGCATAAATGCTCTGTAGAAACTCTGTGGTGCTGGGAAAGACCACATTCTGTTGTAAACTGCAGAACCCAACCTACCCTCCTCTCTTCTTTAAGCCATACTTGGTTTTTTTATTTACAAGTGGGTCAGATGAGCATAGTGGCTAGGGAGGATGCTTGACATGGTATTGGGGAGGCATTGCATTGTGCGCTTTGACTGACCCACAAGGCCCTCTTTCAGAATCCACTGAAGATGGGATGCCAGTGCTCTGTGTCTGGATGCGTGTAGCTGCCCATCTGCCTCTGTGGTCCCTGGGCATCAGCCTGGAAGCCGGAGCTCTTTGAAGGGCCACCTTTCTTCCCCTGGCTTTAGAACATTAGTGCCCTGAGTTCCATACTTCCCTAATATAAATTGTCTTTTTAATAAATTATCAACTTGTACGGTGTCTGAATAAGTTTTTTTTAATTAGGCCCTGTTTTAGTCAGCTTTTTTGCTGCTGCCACTAAAAGATCCATCAGAACAATTGTAGAGGAGGAAAAGTTTATTTAAGGGCTCATGGTTCCAGAGGTCTTAGTCCATAGAGGGCTAGCACCATTCCTCAGGGCTTGAGGTAATTCAGGACATCATGGTGGGAGAGTGTGGCAGAGGGAAGCAGCTCACATCATGATCAGGAAGCAGAGAGAGTGTCCACTCACCAGATACAAACATGTACCCCAAAGCCATGTCCCCAATTCCCACCCCCTCCAGCCACACCCCTACTTTAGTTACCACTGTTAATTCCTGATTTGGGGGGACACCTCATATCCAAAACATAACAGGTTCCATTTTGCTGTCTGTTCCATTATTGGACTAAGTTTTGTGGTTTGGTTTGGTTTGGTTTGGTTTGGTTTGGTTTGGTTTGGTTTGATTTGGTTAAGACAGAGTCTCACTGTGTTGCCCAGGCTGGTCTTGAACTCTGGGGCTCCTGCCATTCTCTGTCTCAGCTTCCCAAGTAGCTGGGACTACAAGTGCAAATGTCATACCCTGTTAAGTTTTAAATTTGTTTATCTAGGATAGCATTAAACTTGTTCATGGGCATCTTTCAGGTCTTTTTTTGCTGAAGTCATCTGAGGGCACTTTGTGGAGGTGTGTGTGTCATGTACACACACACACACACACACACACACACACACACACACTATTGATTGCCTGTTCTATGTGAAGTACTCTTATGCACTGGCACAGTGGGGGACCCTGGCTTAGCAAGTCTAACTTACTGGCCTGAGGTCACCCAGCTAATAAGTAGTTGTGGCAGGACCTAAAAGGCGGTTTTTTTTTCACATCCTGTGGAACAACCAAGTTAAATCTGAGAATTCCCGGCTCCCTGCCCCATCCCCAGTGAAACACCGGATCTTGTTCTTCCAGGTCGGTGTAAGAGACCTAAGGCTGGGCTGCTCATGTGGCTGCTATGCTGACAGCAGAGCTTTCATGCCAGAGCTCCCCGCTTGCCTTGCTCCCAGTGCAGCTGGGGACAAGGCCACCTTCTCCTTACACCATAAGAAAAGTAAACAAGTGTTTCGGGAGAGTGTCCTGACTTTCAAAACACCGTTGATCTCTTTTGGTCTACCGCTTACTCACAGCGGTGTGTCCTCATGGAATCCCAGAGAGGAGGACCCCGCGGCAGACTCAGTGCAGCAGACAGCTCTTTCCTAGGTCCTCTGGTTCATGGAGCTCCACTGTATTTTGGGCATCAATGGTTCTAACCAAAGCACCCTCCTACATGTGTTCCCTCGATTCCAAATGTGGTAATGAAATTCAGGGTTGATGTTGGCTCAGGGAACTAATATAAAAGATGAGTACTCAGCCACAAAGAAAAATGAAACCATGGCATTTGCTGGTAAATGGATGGAACTGGAGAATATGCTAAGTGAAATAAACCAGTCCCCCAAAAACTAAAGGTAGAATGTTCTCTCTGATATGTGGATGCTAACCGCAACAAGGGAGGGAGAGATTAGAAGTTCACTGAACTAGACAAAGGAGTATGCGGAGAAGGGGGGGATGGCAATAGGAAAGACAGTAGAATGACTTGGACATAACTTTCCTAGCCTCACATGTAAATACATGACCAGTGTAACTCCACATCATGTACGACCACAATAATGGGATCCCAACTGAACCAAGTTATACTTACTCTATGTATGTATAATATTTTAAAATATACTCTACCATCATGTGAAAAAATAAAAATAAATAAATAAAACATAAGTACTTACCCAAAATGGTTATTTGTGATTTATCACACCAAGAGTGGGGTATCAAAGATTTCATCTACAGAGGCCACTGGACAAATATGTTCAAGATGTAGCTTAATGCTACTTTCTTTAGAAAATCTTCCGTGATACCTCTGTCCTCCAGGAAGAGTGGTTTATCCTTGGTGTTCAGTGTACCTACATATAAGTCCATCAGAAAGCCACTGAGGGCTGGGGAGATAGCTCAGTCTGTAGAGTGCTTGTGTTGCAGGCACAAGTCCCTGGATTCAATCCCCAGTACTGCAAGAAAAAAAAAATAGTCTTGGGCTGGGGAGATAGCTCAGTTGGTAGAGTGCTTCCCTCACAAGCACAAGGCCCTGGGTTCGATCCCCAGCACCGGAAAAAAAAAAAAAAAAAAAAGCCTCTGATTGTTAGGATACTACTTACTATTTTCATGTCTCCTCCACTAGACTATAAACCCCTTTGGACAGGAAATCTGTTGATATGTTATCCTTAGTGCTTACCATAATGTCCATGATTGGACAGTAAATATTCACTGATGATAAAAATCCCCTGGCCTTTCACTAATACTGCATACATACATAGGTATATATGTGTAGGTGTTGTATATGGGTGTTCCTATATGTGGACTTGCATTCCTGTGTTCATACCTTGTAACACACAATACATATTTTAGACATGCAGCTTATCATTTGGGAGGGAATACATTTATTACTATAGAGCACTGTTATGGTTTAGATTTGAGTTATCCCCCAAAAGTTTCTGTATGAGACTGTGTAAGAAGGTTTAGAGGTAAAATGATTAGGTTATGAATTTAGTAGTGAATTTATCCCTTGACAGGGATTAACTGAGTGGTGACTGTAGGCTGGTAGGGTGTGGCTAGAGAAGGTGGGTGTCTCTGGGGCATATATTTGGTGAGCTGAACTCATCTCTCTTGGCTTGCTGGTGTGATGCCTTGTGCCTCTTCCTACCACCTCAGTCTTCCACTGTGATATTCTGCCTCAGTTTAGGCCCTGAGGAATGGAGCTGGCTGTCTATGGATTGAGACCTCTGAAACCATGAGCTTCCAAATATACTTTTTCTCCTCTAAAATTGTTCTTGTCAGGTCTTTTAGTTATAGCAGCAAAAAAACCGACTGAAACAAGCACCATAAATGTAAAATGGTAGAGACTTAATCTTGAGCTCCATTGATCCAGGACAATCCATGAGAAGTGCTCTTCTGAATACTGTAAATCCCTGATAGGACATTTTTTTTTAAAGTTACTTTCCCATTGCTTAAGCTTTCTGATTGCATGAATTAAGGACTAATGGTAGCTTCCTCCAAGGCAAAACTTTACTCTGAAATAAAAAAATCTCAACTTTAAAGCCTTTTGCAATGTCTTATGTTATTCTTTCCTCATCTGAAGCAGTAGATTATAGCACTTCCTGTCTTTCCCCCCTGCATGTGGAATCTAACCCAGCACCTCAGGAAGAATGGAAGATGATTTTTTTTTAAATGTCAAAAATAAAAGAAGGAAAATGGAACTTCCTCCTGTGCGTCTCACCCAGCTTCTGTCACAGACCTTGGATGCCTGCTCTCCGGCATTAGATAAGAGAAAAATTTGCACAGCCGTAAACACCAGAAAAGAAGGACACATCTGAAACACTTTGTGCAATGTAAATGCTCGTCATGCTAAGAGCTCACAGTCAGGCACGGAAGGATGGACCTGTTGAGACACCTCACTGGAGGACTCAAGCTCCCTCCACCCACACATTGTGTTAAAGATTCTTCTGGGTCCTGATGCCCCAATGTCCCCCAGCCTCTATGAGGCATGTTTATGGTAGCTGGCAGAGGCTAGACTGTCCCCGCAGCACAGGCACCTGGCCTCATACCATCATGAACACAGCCTCACACCATCCAAAGATGAGACCAAAGAAAGTAATATCAAGGGTTCAGAGCATGCGCTTCAGGAAGCTGCTTGATTAGGAATTTTTCTTTCCAGAAATATTTACTTGAGTTTAATTAAGGAAGTAAAGGACTCCATACTATTAAAAAACAACAACAAAAAACCTGTTAATTCCCCTATGATCTATCTTCACATATACACAAATTTTCTTCCCAGAGGAGGGAGCAAATGTATACGGGCGAGAGAAGGACTGAAATAAAAATCCACCTTTGATCAGAACTCCCTGTTATGGTGTTCCTTCTGAAAATGATTTCTAATCAATGAGCACTACCACAGTGCATTGAGGATAATCACCTTACACGTGTTTCACTCTAAGCTGTGATTAGAAACAAGATGTGAGATCAGAGGGGCATAAAACGAAAATGAGAAGGAGAAAATCTCAAATAGGAGCTGGGATGTGTGGGCTGTGGGATATTTAATAAGCACAGAGACTTGCTCCAGGTGGTGTGGTTCCGATCTTCACCCTCTCGGTAAACATTTCCTCCCTGCTTTGAGCATCACTAATGGGCTTAACAGGGATGTTAAGGTAGCTTATCACATGCTGCTCTCGGATCCAAAGATAGGGCATCATCTGGAATTGAGAGGTGTTCTGTATCAGAGGTGTATCTGGAAGCTGAACCTTCTCACTAATAGTTGCTTCTCCTCGGTGGTTGGGAGCTGGTTTTCAAGCAGGACCTGCCTGCTGTAGTCTACCAGCATGAGCAGTGGTTGAACCTCGGCTTCATTGGTCCTGTTAAGACACCAGGATGTTGGAAAAGGGAATAAAAGATGGGATAAGTTTACCAGTGACAGAAAAATGTTTGAGGGGAAGCTAGGGTCAGATATGTGGCAGTGAAGACCCCTGGGTCTCTCTAGAGGATAAAGGCATGTTTGCTGGGCGTTTATTGGACCCAGGAGAAAGAGATTCGAGACTCCTGAGAATGCAGAATGAAAGTGTGATGGAAGCTCCTGCGTACCCAGAAGCAAGAGGTGTTCGCCATGGTGCCCAGCGTTCTGTGAGGCCCCACCAGAGAGAGGTAGTTATCTTCATTTGTCTGTAAGACAAAGCTCCCTCCTTATGGAAGGAGCCCCCTTGGACACGTGCCATCCTTCCCTTGAGAAATATCCTTCCTCTGTGTTTTTTGTTTGTTTGGTCATGTGTGTGTGTTTGTTTTTCTGTTTGGTTTGGTTTTTCCTGGTGCCAGGTATTGAACGCAGGGCCTCCCACATGCTAGGCAAGCATTCTATTACTGAGCTGTACTCCCAGCCCTATCGGTTCCCTTTAGCCCTGTGTTCAGATAGCTGAAAGAGTGCCAGCAGATCTGCTCATGTGATCTTAGAAACTCACTCTGAGCACCTTTAGTCATGTGATTCCCTTGAAAGCATCCTTGCTTGGTGACACTCCCCCCAGAGACAAACTCAGAGGCTCTAAAGCTTGATCTGCCTGTTCTAAATTCAGTATCACCGGCTGCTTGCTTTTCTTACCATGTTCCTAAAGCTTTGCCTTTATTCCTACTCCCAGTAGGTAAAGATACAGTTTTTAACATCCTTATCCTCTGCAGAAAGATTGAGTGAAGCTAAAATGAGTGGTAGCTTATTACAGTGGTCCTTCCCAGAATATGTTTACAAATGGGAATAGCTGTCCACTCAGGATCATTGAGAACTCACCTAAATGTAACCTAGAAAATAGACTAAACAAACTCCATGGTGGCCTCAGGTCAGATGATTCTGAAGAAGTGATATTTAGGCACAGATTTGTACCTTATTGAACATCTGTGCATTAAAAGCTGAGTAGCACTACTGCATTGATACCCTCCCAGCCTCAAGGACATTTGCACCCATCAGTAAGTATCAGCCACCTCAGAAGCAACCAATGACAGACATGCTGCCTCTGGGGTTAAATTAGGGACTGGACCGAGAGCATTTACCTGCATGCAGGCAGAATTAAAACAGCCAGACTGCGCTCGGAGTGCCCACGGCGGAATTTGGCCAAGGCTCTGGGCCAGTGTGTCTGTTGTTACTTTAGATTTATTCAATTAGAGTCACAAGCAAAGTGAATTGAGCTGTGTGGTTGATTTGAATATTACCTTGGAAGAGAGTGCGAAGAGATTAACAAATCCTAAGGGACCAGGGACAAGTGCCAGGCTCCTCTCCTGTCCCCACACTCAGGCTGGGTTTTTACAGATTCATTTAGGAATGACAAGAATAAAAAAGCACAAGAGCAGATACACCTTTTGTTCAATGCCATGTAGCCATTTTCCTGCTTCAGCATGGTCTGGAATTTCGTGTGTGTGTGTGTGTGTGTGTGTGTGTGTGTGTGTGTGTGTACTGCAGCAAAAATAAAGCTGGTGTGTGTGGAGTCTGTCAGGCTGCAGAAGGGGGCCTGCCTGAGAGCTGGGGTGGGGTGGGGGGTTGGTCATTTGGATCCTGCCTTTGTCTTGATAAATGTGTGGTCTGGCACAAGTCGGCTGCAGGCCATTCATCTGGTGATGCACAAAATTGGGACAGATGAAATATTGCCAATAATTGCACAGGCCTCTGTTTCCAGAGTCTGTAGGATAAATAAACCATGCACTTCGACAAAGAACCTCCTCAGCTCTGCCTTTTGGTGCCACGTGGCAGTTGGATGTCTCGCACTCCATTCAAAGAGTGAGGCGTTTTTACAGGTTTCTAATTCACAACTTAACCGAGGTAGGGATGAGCTTGATGCCAGGGACCATCCTGTTTTCAGACTGAACTGGCATTGTCCAGTATAAGTCTCTCCTGGTTAAGATGGCGATGAGTCTCCCAGTAGAATAAGAAGTCAGAACTTAGGGGACAGAGAGGGAGCAGCAGGGAGATACACGTTTTCTTGGGGTTCCTCTGTCCTTAACTTTGACTTTTTAATGACATTCTTATTCCCATGACCTCTCACTGTTACGATGCTTCCCCTATGTCCAGGATATAAGATTGCAACTAAAATTAGAGAGGAACATGTCTAGGTGGCGGTGGCTCCCCCACTAATCAGCTTTGTGACCTTGCACAAGACATTTAAGCTCTGTGAACCCCCTCCCCACCTGCTCAGTGAGGGGGCTGGGATCATTCGGTGTCATGGTCCACTCCAGCGCAATCAGTCTCTGACCTCTGTTCCCTGGTTTTGGACTTAAGTCAGTAGCCCCTCTATTCCAGAAAAGGAAGGAATTTGAAAGAGAACACCTAGACCCCTTTTTGGAGTGTGGACTTTTACTATAACTATTAGATTTTTCTGAGCTCCTTGTACATATTTTCATCAGAGCGTACCTGGGGAGACGAGACAGACCCCAACATGCCTCATTCGCTTGCGTCAGCCCTGACTGCTTTGAAACTTACACCAACAGGGAAGTGAAAACAGTGACCTGAGTGTACCTTTGGATTCATCCGTGTGCTATATCCTTCACCCACATTAGCCGGGGAGAGTTGTTTGCTGTTGCTGGCTACTGTTTTGCCAGAGAGGTTCTTCACCTTCTTCCCATTTCAAGTAGTGAGACTGACTTTGGGCCATTTCCTGCCTCCTTATTCCCTCCCTCCCTTCCTGGGGGGGACCAATGCCTTATTCATATCTATCCCTTTAATATAGCATTTGACACATAGCAGATAATCAGAAATGTATTTGTCAATTGCATTGGCCCAAAAACAAGGCAGAGAAGATGAGAAGGAAGACACAGAATTAAGACTGGTGGAAATTAACATGGTAAGCTAGGGAAGATGGAGTGTACATGCAGCCTGCACCTAGGAGATGCAGTTCGCATGTGTCTGTGGACTAGTGTTATTCAAAATGTGAGTGAATTATCATCTGGGGTTTCTGTGTCATCGTGGAAATGTGGAACTTACTCTGTGTAGCTCTCCCAGATCATGGCTTTCTTCATTCAGGAAGTGAGAGAAGCTTGTCCTTTACACTCCGGGCAGCATCCCCTAAATCAGAAGAAGGAAATCAGTTTAAAATAAAGCATGACGTTTGCCTGCGGAAGGGTCAAGTAGGGAAAGAATAAAGATTAAATGCAAACACATGCTCCAGCTTCCCCCAAATCATCAGTGAATGATTCCACACGCCCAGTGACCCAAACAGCCTTCTGGAGTCTTCCCCTTTTTCTGACTCCCGCAGGCAGTGTAACGTGGTGGTCAAGCCTCAGTCTGGAGCCAGACCCCTGGGTTTGAAGCTCGGCTCCTGTGCTCACTTACCATTATTACTTACCGTGTCCTCAGTGGTCCCCAGTCACTGCTCTTGCTCTCTGGCAAGAACGCCAGGTTCCGCATCCCCAGTCTTGTCTCATCTGTGCCCCTGCTCCAATTTCCAGGCCCCCATTTCAGCTGCCCTTGGGCAACTTGCTCCTTTCCCCACCCAGAGAGTTCTAGGTGGGGCTCTGTGTGTCCTGAGTGGGACCCAGAGGTGGCCTCCCTCTCCCCTGTGTCTCTGATCCGTTCACTCTAGTGTGAAGGGGTTTTGGACCCAGGGCATCCGGTGCGTGTCCTTCTGTGACTCCTTTCTTTTGAGCCCCAGAGCTCTTTCACCTCCTCTCTGGTTCTTTCTTTTTTCTCTTTTGACCTCTTCTTTCCCTCCACCCCTTACTCTCTGTCTTTCAAAGAATTCAAATCCAAGGGCTAGATTTTTTTTTACCCAGCTCTCTCCATTTGAAGTACTGTATCATTCAAGTTCACTACTCTTTTTTTAGTTTCTTCATAGAAGTTTCTAGTTATATAAAAATATCATCTATGGGCATGTTTAGTGTCTGTCTCCTTTCACTAGTGAACACACTCCACAAAATGAGAATTTTGTCTCTGCTCATGTTCTATCGCCAGAGCATACCTGATGCCTGGCACCTAAAAGCCACCTAGTAAATAGCTGTTGAATGAATAGATGCCACACAAAATAGCATTGTCCTGTATATTTATGGTGCCTGTAGGCCAGTAGTTAAGACTGTGATTTAGGATCTTCTTCTTATTCTGTCTTGACAGACTTAGTACAAAATATTTTTTTAAAAATCACAGAGGTATGCCATGCCTGGGTTTGTCAGAGGGTTAATTTTTATAATTATAATGGTGCCTGATTAATCTCCTTGAATTAATGAGTCTTACAAGAGTTATGACTGGTGTGAAAAGGTAGAAAGTTAGCTTCTGTTTGCTCTGTGCATATCTTTCTCATCCATGCTGTACATATATTTTAAGGAACATTTCTTTGGGTGCTGTGTTTTTCTCTATTTATGTCTTTGCCATAAAAATATAAATAGATCATTTATCTCCGGTATCCTTAAAGTAGCTTGCATCATTTCACTCTTTTAAACTTTTACATAACTCAAGTTTGTGTCCTAGTATGCATTGTTTGGGAGTTGAGTGGTTGGGAACAACCCTGGAGACATTGAGGCCAGCTGCTGGTGACCCCAGAGGCCTGTGTTCAGGGTCAGGAGATGTGCATGCTAACTGCTAGGACTCCAGTCCCAGTTACACCACACAAAACATCTGTGCTGCTTGCCCTGCCTGGCACCAGGCCAGATATTATGCTTAATGCTTAACATGTAATATCTCACTTAAAGACATGACAACTCCAAGTGTCATAGCTATTACTGTCTTAGAGATAAGAAAATAAAGGCTTAGAGAACTTAAGTAATTGGACAAAGTCCACACAAGTAGTTACCAACAAAGTAACCAACAAAGTAGCCAACAAAGCCCCTGTGGTCTAGAGCCTGTGATCTTCTCCTCCGGGATCTGCAGGGCCCATCAATCCTGGTGGGGATCCTTGGACTAGTTGAGCGGATGCAGTCTAGGTTGCTCATGAGATGAAAGCAATGCCTGCTAGTAAGTAAGACCTGAAAGCATCTCTTTCCTTGTTTTTTTTTTTTGGTAAAAAGAACCCAGACGTTTTCCACAAAGGAGTTTCTTAGATTTGCCACCGGTATTTTGATCACTAGGATTACAATTGACAGATATATTATTGGGCAAGCAAGGACAGGGCCCCACTATTAGACCCATTTCTTTCCATGTTAGGGACTCTTTCAAACTGAGGTCAGGGACTGAACCTGACTTTTTGGTAGGATTCATGGAGCAAAATGTGGCTGGGTGCGGGAGGGGTATTCAGGCGAGGGCATGGAGTGGGGGAAGGTAGCAGTGACCCGAGAGATGCCCCCTGTGTCTTTACCCTAGAACTGATTCCATACTGGAGTACATCTCGACTATGGCTGCAGCTGGAAGAGGCCCCGTTTTTCCCTGGAGGGTGGCACGCTCTGAGGGACAGGATTGAACTTTAGGGTTAGGTTTTGCAAGCTTCCACTCCTGGTACCTCAGTTTCCTCACCAGTGAGAAGTAAGGTCAGCAGACTTGATTAGAGGTGGCAGATTGAACACAGGCATTAACCCCAGGTACTTTGAAGATGCATTACAGTAGCAGTAAAGATTTTTTTCCTTTCAGACACAAATTAATTAAAGACTAAGTGAAAGTGAGGGGAGGAGACATCAGCAACATGATTTTGGAAACTGAAATGCCAATAGAGAAATGGTAACTACCTGAAGCAGACCCCAGAAAGCTCAAATCCAAGTTGGCAGTGGAGCAAGTGAAGAAGCAACCCAAGTGAACCTACAGAACCCACTACAAGATTCAGGAATGAGTAGTTTCCTCTGAAAGGAGGAGGAGGGATATGGCTAGCACAGGGCTACCAGTTGAAAATGCACCTGAAAAGCAGAACCCCAGGCTTTCTCTCCAATTCTGGGTAACTAACGGGCCAACAAGCCTTCTTTCTGGTGGAAGTCTGGAGATTTATTCTCTGGAGAGGATAAAGCAGGATGTTTAATGAGAAGTTAGCAAGACAAGATTCATGAAATAGAAGATCCAGCACAACAGAAAGGCCAAGGCCATCCCAAAGCAGCAGTTGCACACAGGTGACCCATGCAGCTTGGAGCAGATGGGAAGCCATCAGCAGAGACTCCAGGAGAAGAAAATAATTTTATACCAAGCTACAGTCCTCAACACTCAATGTTTATTAAGTATTCACTGTGTGTCAGGCATGATTATACACATTCCACATGAGGATACAATCCTGTTAGTGCCCTATAAGGAAGATAATCATTATCTTTAAAAAAATAAAATAAAATAAAATAAAAATAGGAGATTGGGGCACTCAGTGCTTAATAATTTGCCCCGAATTATAAAACTAGTAAAGGCCAAAACAGATTTGAACCCAGGCAGACCACAGTAATAACCCCTACCACATGCTGTCCTCCTTCCTTGCAATGGGAGAAAGGAAGCAGGTAACAGATCAACCTGTGAATAAAGCTGGGGGAAACAACAGGTTGGGCTGAAAAGGAAAAGTGATCCTCGTCTGCTGTGTGGCTCAACAGGAAGCCAGGCACGTAACAATGCCAATGGCAATCTCATGGTGGCTCCCTGCAAAAGATGCCAGGTGCATGCACCACCTGGTGCAGGGGATAGAAGGGGTCGGGAGTTGGTGGGAAAGAGTCAGTGCTGTTCTTCCCTAGTGGGGAGGTAACATGTACGGTCAGGTGCTGCTTAGTGACCTTTCAGCCAGTGACAATGCACATGTAAGACAATGATCCCACTCATTATGTCGCCTAGTGATGTCGTAGCCATGTTAGTTTCTGTAAGTATATTCTGATTTTTATACAACAAAATCACATAATGGCATGTTTCTCAGAATGTATCCCAGTTGCTAAACATCACATGACTATAATGCATAAAATGAAAAACAAACCAAGAAGTAGCCATAAAAACATCTAATATAAAGACACAAATACCTACCAGAAGAATCAAGTGGAGGACTCAAACAGATTGCCTTGGAGAGTGACTGCAACACGATGGAGAATGAGGACTGCCGTCTTTTTGAATAAACAGAATTATTTGATCCTTTAAATATGTGCAAATATAACTCTGATAAACCCCAAACCTACATTTTAGAAAGGAATAAATACCTTGCAGCACTGTCGTAAAATAAATTTGCTTTATCTTCTCAGGAACTCAGTACATGTTCGTTTTCCTCCTTCCTTTTCCTTTCAAGGACAAGCTCATCCTGAGTAGAAATTACATTCTGACCACTTGCCTCCTTAGAATTGCCCAGCTGCCCATCAGCCCTTCTGTTTCCTGGTTGTTAACATCCACAGAAGGAGAGAAAAGTAGGGAAATCTGTTGACAGAGACCTTTACAAGTGCTTGTTAGCATCCGTGGGCCTTCTGGCATCTGATTGAGACACAGCCAATGGCCAGATTCCAGGTGTTGCTAACGTGGTCAGAAACGCCTTCCACAGTGATGGGATGGGCAGTAGATGTGTCTGACCACATTCTGAGAATTGAGCATGCAGTGTCCTCCTGACTAGTGGTAATGGGTGAGCTGACCCCAGATAGTCCGTGAGGAAACAGAGGCTTCCAAATCTGAAAAGTGTCTGTTTAGCACCTCCAACTAGGGGCAAGAGGCCAGTACTTGAAAGCCAGAGTTTGGGGTTTGTGTATGTGAGAGAGAGAGAAAGAAAGGGTGCATATTTTTATAAAGTGTGCCATATGCCACTTGTTCAATGCAATATGCCATTTATTTTTATCTCTTCTTCAAAGAGAAACCCTATTAATTAGTAGATCTATTCACATAGTCATGTGCATATATAGGTAAATATGCATATACTTTAACCTCAAGTGTTTTTATTTTGATAAATTGACTTTAAAATACTTTTCATTTCTGTCAGAACCTCAGACATTAATGATCCCAGATTCTCTTACTGAAGCATCTTATTATTTTGCAATATGGGTTGAATATCAGTTATCCAAAATATTTTCATAAATATTTGGGACCAAAAGTGTTTTAGGTTTTGGATTTTTTGAACTTTGGAATGTTCACATTTGCAAAATGAAGAACCTTGGGGGTGGAACCCAAGCCTAAATGTAAAATTCACTTGTTTCATGTATACCTCATGCACAAAGTCCAAAGGTAATTTTACACAATATTTTTAGTTTACCTGTGTTTTGATGACTCATCACTTGAGGCTGGATATGGAATTTTCCACTTGTGGTATGTTAGTGATCAAAAAGTTTTGAATTTTGGATCATTCGAGGTTTTAAATTAAGGTTATTTGACATGTACTTCTTCCTATTATGTGGTAATGATGAATTTGGTTTAAGTATATTCATATATTATAATCAGCTCAGTTATACAGTTAATCTTCTTATGCAAACCCTATGGCTCCCAAAATTTAAAAATGGGGGGAAAATACTTTACAGATTTAAATTCACTGATATTTATTGAGCACCTACTATACAGAAGGCTTTGAGCTCACCACAGTGGATACAGTGATGAATAAGGAGGCTCAACCCTGAGCTTTACAGCCTGTTTTGGAAGGAAATCACGTGAACCAAGTGATAGCAACGCAAGTCTGATAAGAATCACACGAGCCAAACATGCAGGCCCTCCTGGGGTCTCAGTGGTGAAGAGACCGTTTCAAGGGTCAGGAAGAGAGAAACGGGTCGAGTCTGGGGATCCGCACTGTCGTAACTGTAAAACCAACACATCTCCAACCTCGTGTACTCCTTCGGCAACTGGAGTGCCTCGCCGTGTCAGGGTCCCTCCGGACACTGCAGGTGCATCAGTGAACAAAACACACCCGAGGATGTGGGAGGACGCACTGCCTCTCCTTTGCCCTGACTCTTCCTCACTTTCTGTGACCATTCAGACATTTCCCGTCACCGAGTGACATTAACCTTCGCAAGGCTGGGCAGTTCTTGACAGTCTCCGTGTTTGACTGGCTTGAATGCTGTGTATGTACAGGGTCAGAAGTGGCCACAGGGTCACAGAGGGTGAGCCCCGCCACTCAGGTGGCAGCAGTTCCCAGCTTGGCCCTCTGAGTGCAGTGCAGGCGCTCGGGCCTTAGGTGAGCACATGATGCAGACCAACCGAGAACACCAAGGCTGCCCAGCCCACCGGAACAGGGGCAGCGGTGGATCTGCCCGCCCGGAGCGTGGCGCCCTTGCCTGGACCTACCCTCCACACCCTACGCCTGCCCCCGGCCCATCTGGAGGCCTGCCAACCCTGTCCCAGTCCCTCTGTTACAGTGTTAGCCACAAGTTTCAGAGAGATGAAATCAGAATTTTAAAATGTTTTCTTGGAGTTAATATTTATTCTGAAAAGAAAGATGTCAGGCTGATGCACCCTTTGTGAGTAATAGCTTGGACTGTTTTAGTTGCCAGAGGTTGAGGGTACTGAGCCTTTCTTTGTAGGATTAACTGACTATTTGGTAAGGGTAATCATCACACCAAAAAACTTTTAGGACTCTTAAAGACCTGAACCTCTGCACGGGTGGAATTCTAGACCTTGTAAAACTGTGCACACGTTCCCTGTGCAGTAGGTAAGAAGCTCCCTACTTTCTTGCGCCTGAGACCAATCGGTGGGTATGTTTCAGCATCTGTACTTTGGGGAAGTGGCGCTCTATTAATTATATGCTTTTCTCTCACTGTGTGTTTGTAGTCAGATTTTATCTTCCTTAAACCCAGTGGAACTTGAGTTCCCAGAATGCAATTCAAGAGAGCTCTTTCCTTAGTATTTGAATAATGACCCTTTTCAACCTGATTTGTCTTTTATTTTTCTATTTGTTTTCATGCCCAGAATCTCACCTCTTGCTATAGTGCAGAGCTGTATTAGTTTCTTGCAGCAAATTACCTCAAACTTAGTGCTTAAAACAGCATACATTTGTCATCTTAACTCAGTGGCATTCAGAACTCTGAAATTCTTTTCACTGGGCTAAAGTCATCCTGTCAGCAGGGCCATGCTCCTTCTGGAGACTGTAGGAGAGAATCCATGTACCGGACCTTTGCCAACATCTAGAAGCCACCTGCGCTCCTTGGTTTATGGCCCCTTCCTAGATGTGACTCCTACTGTTGGCATCACATGCCTCCTCTGACAGTGACCCTCCCGCCTCCCTCCTATCAGGGTTCTCTTGATTATGTTATGCCCCTACAAGTCATCTACATCTCCCCATCCTCTGATCTTTAACTTATACCTAGCCGCAAAGTCCCTTTTGCCATGTTAGGATATACGTTCACAGGTTTGATAGATTTGGATGCAGATGTCTTTGGGGGACCATTCTTTTGCCTACCACGGGAGCTGATTAAACATTTTTAAAAGTCAGCTGGCTGTTTCTTTTCCCTTTCTCTCTTCTTAAGTATTACAAGCCAGATTTTCAAATTGTTTAACTTTTAGAAAATTTCTGTCAGTTCTTTAAAACAGTTAAGGAGGATTCAGTTATCTTTGCAGTGGTTGTGGGTTATCCATGAAAACTGGACTTGACTCCAGGTATTACTGGATATAATCCTAGGGAGTCCTTAACATTTTAGAAAAACTAGTCTCTTTCTCTTTCCTGGGAAGTCTCCTTATGTCTCCACGTGATGTGGAATACCAGAGTGAGGACGGTCCCCATGTTGTTGCAGTTGTTTTGTGTTCTTACCTCCCAGGTTCCCTGCCCTGGAGCTCCCATGGGTGCAAATGACATCCCTGACCCTTCCTGTGAATGCTGCGATCCCTCTCTTACATGCTGTCTCTGGAGCTGGCTCCTGGCTCATCTGCTGCACATTCAGGTGGCCTCGCTTGTTGGGGGTGTTTATACATAAGAGGAAGAACCTGGGTGAATAACATGCTTCAGCCTTAGTGTTCAGTCTCTGTTTTCACCTTCCAATACTTGCCAACTCCCAGAGCAATGACTTTTTTAAAATTTTTATTTATTTATTTTTTTTATTTTCACAGTCTGCATTTTGATTCGCTATACACAGATGGGGCACAACTTTTTGTTTCTATGGTTGTACACAATGTACATTCATACCATTCATGCAATCATACGTGTCTGTCTCTTTCCATCGTCTTTCATACCCCGGCCCCTCCCCCTCTCGTTTCACTCTACATAATCCAAAATTCCTCCATTCTTCTCTTACTCCCCACCCTCCAACCCCCATTAAGTATCATCCTCCACTTATCAGAGAAAACATTCGGCCTTTGGTTTTTTGAGATTGGCTTATTTCACTTAGCATGATATTCTCCAATTCCATCCATTTACCTGTAAATGCCATAATTTTCTTCTTTATGACTGAATAATATTCTATCGTGTATATATACCACAGTTTCATTTCCATTCATCTATTTTTTAGGATGTTAACTATTTTATTTTAGTTATTTTCTTTTATTATTATTTTTTAATTTTTATTTTTACAGACTGCATTTTGATTCATTGTACACAAATGGAATACAACTTTTCATTTCTATGGTTGCACACAATTCACACCATTCATGTAATCATACTTATACATAGGGTAATACTGTCTGTCTCAGTCTACTATCTTTCCTTTCCCCACCCTCTTCCACCCCACTTTCCTCTACACCATCCATAGTTCCTCTATTCTTCTCTTGCCTCCGCCCTGCCACCCACCTCCCGTTATGTATCATCATCCACTTATCAGAGAAAACATTCCACTTTTGTTTTTTGGGGGCTTGGTTTATTACACTTAGCATGATATTCTCCAACTCCATCCATTTACCAGCAAATGCCATAATTTTATTCTTCTTTATGGCTGAGTAATATTCTATTGTGTATATATACCACAGTTTCTTTATCCATTCATCAATTGAAGGGCATCTTGGTTGGTTCCACAATCTAGTTATTGTGAATTGAGCAGCTATGAACATTGATGTGACTGCATCACTGTAGTATGCTGATTTTAAGTCCTTTAGGTGTAAGCCAAAGAGTGGGATAGCTGGGTCAAATGGTGGGTCCAATCAGTTTTTTTGAGGAATCTCCATACTGCTTTCCAGAGTGGCTGCACCAATTTACAACCCCACCAGCAATGTATGAGTGTGCCTTTTTCCCCACATCCATGCCAACATTTAATATTGCTTGTGTTCTTCATAATAGCCATTCTAATTGGAGTTAGATGAAATCTTAGGGTGGTTTTAATTTGCATTTCTCTAATTACTAGAGATGTTGAACACTTTTTCATATATCTGTTAATCTCCTGTATTTCTTCTTCTGTAAAGTGACTGTCCAGTTCCTTAGTCCATTTATTGATTTGGTTCTTTATATTTTTGGTTTAAAGGTTTTTAAGTTCTTTATGAACTTTGGAGATGAGTGCTCTGTCTGAGGTGCATGTGGAAAAGATTTTCTCCCACTCTGTGGACTCTCTTTTCACATTATTGATTGTTTCCTTTGCTGAGAAAAAGAAGCAATGACTTTTAAACAAACCCTAAACCATTAGCATGTTGGTCCTTAACCTTTGTTTTCTGGAATAGCTGGCAGAAGCTGTTACCAGGGAGAATGAAAGACCTGTGAATGACTGATCATACTGTATGTGTCATGGAGGTCCAGTGACTGTCACATGATTGGTTTTTGACAGGTACTTTAATTTTACATAGCTATCTTACAGATATTAAAAATTACATATTGTTATGGTTTAGATATCAGGTGTCCTCCAAAAGCTCATGTGTGAGACAATGCTAGGAAGTTTTAGAGGTGAAACGATTGGGTTATGAGAGCCTTAACCCATCAGTGAGTTAATCCCCTGATTAACTGGGTGATAGGGTATAGCTGGAGGAGGTGGGTCATTGGGGAGTTCCTTTGGAGAATGTGTTTTGTCCCTGGTGAGAAGAGAAGTCTCTCTGCTTCCTGGTGGCCATGTCCTGAATCACTTTCCTCCACCAGATTCTTCTGCCTTGATATTTTGCCTCACTTGGGCCCAGAGCAGTAGAGTCGGCCAACTATGGACTGAGACCATAGACTGAGAATATGAAATGATGAGACTCAAATAAACTTTTCCTCCTTTAAAATTGTTCTTGTCAGGGCTTTAGGTCACAGCAGTGAAAAAGCTGATAAAAACACAAATTTTATATATTCTTATGTAACGACAGACTATACATATGTGTGTGTGTATATATATGATGTGTACGTACATTGTGTTATGTAATTGTACATAAAAACATACATATGTGTGTATACACACACATCTGATGTGTATCTACATTATGTGTTATATAATTGTACATAAGAACATTGAGAATTCTTTTCAGGTGTTATCTCTTTGTCCCCTTTATGCATGGTGCATATAAAAAATAGGAACTGTCATTTAATACCATTCCACTATAAACTCCCTCACAGCTTAGAATTCTGATTCCTTTGTCTTTAAAGATGAAGTCTTTATCTAATGAGGGCCTACGGTCTTAAATCCCTCTGGATGAACACAGATTAAGAATCACTTGGTGCAATGAAGTCATCTCTTCCACTTTGCCGCACTGATCAGATTGCTTGTTCAGCTTGTTCATGTGTAGAATATGAAATGACATGGGAGATCAGATGTGGGAAATCATTTAAATATTTGCCCTTCTGTTCCACAGTGATCCAGGGGATCACTGATATCCACTTAATGTGGGACCCCTGACTTTTGCCATTAGGGGATGGGAACAGGATGATTCCAAAACTGAAGTCTGTTGTTCTAGCATCCTCTTCCCTTGCCAAATGGGGCTGTGGTTTCAAGGGCCTTGACTTATCAGTGCTCCATTGGGATTTAAACACATTTAGCTATGTAAAACTTGTATTGTAACTGGTCTTAAAAGAAGAGAATACTGAAAGGGAAAACAGATCCATTTTCAAAAATCGTTGATTCAGTTTGTATCTCAGTTTACAATAACAGTTTCTGCCGTGGTCAGTTATGGAGGAACAGTGTTGAACCATGGCAATGTGTGGCTCAGAGTTATACTGCATAGGCTCAAGTCTTGGTTCTTGAATACCATGAGGTGAACAGTCCTTAGCCAGGCGCACATGGCAGAAAAGGACTGTTCACCTCATGGTATTCAAGAAGCAAAGAAAGAGACAGAAAGGGGCTATTGTTCCAGTAGTCTCTTCAAGAACACATTCCCAGTGACCCCACTTCCTAAAGGTTCCAGCACCTCTCAGTAGCCCCAAAATCTAGGGACCAAGCCTTCAATACATGGGCCTGTGGGGAAAACTTCCAAACCATTGCAATATTGTTATTTCTTGGCAGAGACTGGAAGCTAATCACACCTTTCAAAAATTTTCATCCCCAACAGTTAAGCCCCCAAAAAAGTATATGACTTTGAGCTATTCTTTGTGTTTTTCTGGGTTCTCAGTCATGAGCGCATACTAGTATACACTCTGAAATACTCCTATACCCTAATTTCAGTGTCTAGCGTACACTGTTAGATACTCCTGTACCCTAATTTCAGTGTCTAGAGTACTCTGTTAGATACTCCTGTACCCTAATTTCAGTGTCTAGCGTACACTGTTAGATACTCCTGTACACTGACTTCAGTGTCTAGCATATGCTGTTAGATACTCCTGTACCCTAACTTCAGTGTCTAGCGTACTTTGTTAGATACTCCTGTACCCTAACTTCAGTGTCTAGTGTACACTGTTAGATACTCCTGTACCCTAACTTCGGTGTCTAGTGTACACTGTTAGATACTCTTATACCCTAACTTCGGTGTCTACTCATACACTTGCTTCTTTAAGAGCTGTCTGTTGCATAGCGTTGTACCATCCTAGCCATAAAGGCAATTGCATTGCATAAACAATGGGAAGCTACCAAGAATTTTCCATTGAAGGACTGATTTTTCAAGAATGAGATTGATTGCTAGCAAAATATATGCCTGAGTTTCTGTCACAGAAATTTTCAAGGAGACAAATTTTAGGAGATATCACTGCCCTCCGCCGGCGGAGGCAATGATAACGCGTACGCTTCCTTTTCACACAAACAAAAAAGCCCAAAAGACAAAGACCAACGAACGACGAACAATGAACGACGAACAATGCCCAACAAACAATGCTCTTTATTCGAGGAAGTGTCTGGGTTATATAGCAAGCATAAGCCAATCAGAGTCAGCCTGAGATCAGTCTCTAGGCAGTTACAAGAATCACCTCATATACAGCAGCCAATCAGAGTTACTGAGCATGTGGGGAGAGCATGATAACAATGTAATACAATAAGGGCAACAAGAGGGCACGCAGCGAGCATGAGTCAGCAGTGTTAGCTGTTTGTTGCAAACTAGGGGCCCCAGACTGAGGTCCTCGATGTTGCAAACTGGGCCACCCCGGCTCAGTGCCAGACTAGGGTGGGGTCCGCGGTACCCCGACAGCTCCCCCTTTCCTTTATTAAAAGAAAAGGCTTGAGACCGTGCCTGTCTTAGGTTGAGGGGTCAGCTCATGTCCTTACCCGTCATCAAAGACTGTAGAGCATGCTACAGCTTCTGTCTTAGGTTGGTACATGGCCACCTCCTTCATTACCCGTCATTGACTACCGGTCCAGCATAGAAAGCCAAACTTGAGGGGAACTGCCAGCCTCTAGGGCGGTCATGGCCTGATGAAAAATAATCCGGTCTTTTTGTTGGGTGGCTCGTAGTTGTACAACTACCAAGGAGGAGTAAAAACCCCAAAGTATCAAGGCTTGCCCACTGTTGTACAAAATTGAAAGCAGAAGAAAACCACTTAGCCAGCTCAGACATAGAAGCAATTTGTACCCTAGTAGAATTAACTTTGACAATTTCAGCCCTAAGCTGTGAGGTAAGATTATCAAATTGAGACGACCAAGTAGGCTGGCAATTTTCTAGATAACCCAGCTATGGTGCTGGAATTATCATATACAATGGAAGTAACACAGACAGCTCTTAAAGAGTAAACACATCCCAGTACCAAAAGTTCTTGTAATATGTCCACTTGTTCTTGTAATAGGTCCACTCTCTGATCTACAAGGAGTATGCCTGCTGTTAGATGTTGGTTTAGGGTCTCTTTAGTCTATAAGGCTGCAGCTGTATTTTCGGCCAAGTGATTGTTGTTGCTGTCTGTATGGTCTGTATGGTTGCGTCAATGCTGCTGGTGCGGTGACTGCTACCGTGGCGATCACGGCCGTTATGATGCCAAAATCTCTCCTGTTTCTTGATAATAGTACTCTGCACCTGTAACAAAGACTGGGACTGGTAGGAAGGTAGGAACACACATTAAGACTGCCTGTGAGAACCTAGAAGCATTCCAACATTGAGAGAGATTGAGAGAAACATCTTTTTTGTTTGTTAGCTGAAACATAAAAGGGGAGAAAACACAAACTGGCGTAGGTGGAAACATAATATTTCTGGTCCTCCTAAGAGAGCAAAGAAAGGTTGTAAGTTAGTATATAAAGAAGAGGTATTAGTTAAAGGCAGAGGATATGGCCAAGCTCTAACTATAGCCCATAAGTTCCGAGTCTGGCTGTCCAGTTGTATCCTTATTGTTGTCACTCTCATGTTGTATTGTTCTGGTCAGTCTCTCGGGAATCCAGACCGGAGTTTGTTGATCCTGTGGAAAGACACAAACAGATCCTCGGACCCAACGTAAGACGGGATCCGGACTTTTCCATGCTCCAGTTAACACGTCCTTCCATCGCACCCAATGCTGTGGAGTGGGGTTGGGCGAGGTGTGACGGTCGGCAGCTGAGTGCCCATCATTGTCAAGAGTTAAAAAATTTAGAATAAAAAGAGCTAGATTTAATTTATCTTTGGGGGATCTAAAGGAGACCCCTATTCCCCCTTTTTGTTTTATTAAACAATTTTTTAGGGTAAGGTGGGTTCTTTCTACAATACCTTGACCTTGTGGATTATAAGGAATTCCGGTAATTAATTGTATATTTAATGTGTTTGCAAACTGTTTGAAACTTTTAGATGTATAGGCAGGTCCATTGTCTGTTTTAATGATTTTTGGAATGCCCCAACAGGCAAAGGCTTGTAAACAATGTTGAATGACATTGGAAACCTTTTCTCCAGATAATGCAGAAGCCATAATCAATCTATCCACAAAATCTGCATAAGGTTCATTGCTGCCTTGAATGACTTTAGACAATTGACCCTGCAAGTCACCAGTGCCTTGTAATGTCTTCCACGCCCTAGTAGCAGCAGTAGCCACTTGTGCATATGCTCCTGGATGATACTGTATTTGAGCTTGTAAATTATCATAAGGACCTGTGCCCATGAGCATGTCTAAGTTCCATTGAGGATTACCTGCAGCTGCATTACGCCTGGCAGTATCTGAAGATATCTCTTGCCAAGACGTCTTCCACATAAGATATTGCCCACCGGAAAGAGTGGCTCTTGTCAAATTAATCCAGTCCTGGGGTGTCAAATTTAAACTGGATATGGTTTCTACTAGGGCGATAGTAAAAGCAGCCTGTGGACCGTATGTACTGACTGCCTCTTTTAACTGTTTAACATGTTTAAAATCTAATGTCTGATGATATCTTTGATTTTGAGGATCTTCACAAACAGGATACGCTGCTGATCCCAAATGACTCCACTCCCTCCGCGTTTTTTCTAAAGGTGGCGGAGGAGGAGGCTCAGGAGGCGCAGTAGGTGTCAAAGAGCGTTCCTCCTTGAGCGTCCATTTTTTAACATATTTAGCTAATTCCTCTCCTGATAGTTCCCCTTCAGAGTTACTTCCCGAATCTTGTGTTTTTTGTGAACGGCATGAGCGTTCCTCTTTTATCTCCTCTAAAACTTGACTTCCCTCTGTAAAGGGCTCATCAAATTTGTCCTTATTTGTGTCTAGACACCCTCTCACTAAAGACCATATAGCCATAGTTCCATCAGGCAGTGGATCTTGTCGATCTGCCCTATGAAGATCCTCTCCAAGATGTTCCCACTGTGGAATATTTAATAATCCTTCATCTAAAAACCAAGGAGCTACCTTCTCTATTGTATCTAAAAATGTTCTAGCAGTTTTAATTTTTTAAAGGTGTACCATTGGCCTTAAGCAGTTCCTGTAAGGGTTGTTGCATACGAACTTTTGATTTTTCAGACCCCATCTTGTACAATGTAAGCTGCGTTCCACGTGCTTATCTAGTCCTTGAACCGCCTTTCCAGGGTGTAGCTGCCTTTCGCGTGCTACCTTCACTTTAATACCTTTAATGTGGACCGCCTTTCGCTTAGTCCAGGTAGCTGCCTTTCGCGTGCTACTTTCACTTTAATACCTTTAATGTGGACCGCCTTTCGCTTAGTCCAGGTAGCCGCCTTTCGCGTGCTACTTTCACTTTAATATGGACCGCCTTTCGCTTAGTCCGGATAGTCGCGTACCGCGAACGTCAAGGCTGCCTTTCACCTGTTTACTTTTGCTTCTGGATAGTCGCGTACCGCGAACGTCAAGGCTGCCTTTCAAGGCTGCCTTTCACCTGTTTATTTTTTGACCTTTTTATAACCGGTTTAACTTGTTAAAAAATTTTAAAATATCTTACCTTGTTTTCTTTATAAAGTTTTCAGTTTCCCGGGTTTCGGCACCACTTATCACTGCCCTCCGCCGGCGGAGGCAATGATAACGCGTACGCTTCCTTTTCACACAAACAAAAAAGCCCAAAAGACAAAGACCAACGAACGACGAACAATGAACGACGAACAATGCCCAACAAACAATGCTCTTTATTCGAGGAAGTGTCTGGGTTATATAGCAAGCATAAGCCAATCAGAGTCAGCCTGAGATCAGTCTCTAGGCAGTTACAAGAATCACCTCATATACAGCAGCCAATCAGAGTTACTGAGCATGTGGGGAGAGCATGATAACAATGTAATACAATAAGGGCAACAAGAGGGCACGCAGCGAGCATGAGTCAGCAGTGTTAGCTGTTTGTTGCAAACTAGGGGCCCCAGACTGAGGTCCTCGATGTTGCAAACTGGGCCACCTTGGCTCAGTGCCAGACTAGGGTGGGGTCCGCGGTACCCCGACAAGGAGAAATTATGCATTTCTCCCCAAGGTAAAACCAAGTTATTAGATAATTTTAAGTTCATATCCTATTGTTTCATCATCCTGTCGTAGACTCCCGTGATATATACCCACACCCAGTATCAGATTTGGGTTATATCATGTTGAAATACTGTCTCCACAGCTGCCAGGTTATTCACCACTGATGCCTTTTCACTCCTTTGTCTCAGCAGCTGTTCTACAGTGCTTTGTCATGTACTGGAAAAATTCTGTATACAGCCCCATATTAGAGTAGTTGCTTCTCTACCGGAATGCTTGTTAGCGATACATGAAATGGTTAACAATAATATTATATGTATGTGTGTGTATGAGAGAGAGAGCGAGCGAGAGATCAGTGAAGTTGCTTAGACCCTGGCCATCCCTCTTTTTTCTCTGCTCATCCAAATGGTTAAGTATGGATTCATCAAATGTTAGAACTGAAAGATCTGGGAAGTCATTTAGTCCTACTGTCTCATTTCAATCCTGAGTGATGCGACTTTTCCAGCCACAATTATCCCAGCTGGTTAGTTTGAGCTGGGAGTAGACTGATTCATTGGTAACTGAGGAGGAAGAGAAGAGAACTCACATTTTCTTTGTACTAGTCAAATAAGGCCCTGCCATCCTTGTGGAACTCATAGAGATGACAGTCAGGTGAGCAGAGAATTACAGAACTGTCTTCCAATCCCCAGGCCATTACTTGTGTCCCTACACTGGAGTGGAGGGTGGTATAAATATTTGGTAGATATTATTTCAGATTCTTGTGCATCCGCACAGTTGTAAAGTGAACCACTTTTGGTTTTGATGCCTGTCTTTTCATTTATCTCTTTCTATACATGAGCTGTTCATCAAAAAACACTTAGGATTGCCTGAGCCACGCAGGACACCAGAGTCACTTTGATGCTACATACTCAGGGTGGGGGAGAATCGTAGTCCTTACTTTCAAGTAATTTATGGTCTAGCTGAAGGAGATGGACATATAAAGAACAAGGTACAAAGATGTGATAAAGGAACTGTGATATAAATATGACAAGGCACAGTATTTTTTCCTGCTCAATCCTCCCAGAGTCTTCACGGATCTTTCATGTGTTAGTTCAGGGAATGAACTTTCACATGCACTTGCCCCGGGGCATTTACATTTTAAAGCAAGTTATAAATCCATCTTTGCCTCCTTCCTATCTCTTCCCACTTTCACTTTCCTTCCTCTTAGGTTGGAGAATGTGTCCCAAATGTGTCATTTCTGAAAGCAGTCCTGCTGGCAGACCTAGTTTTGTGCCCCAGGATGGAGCACAAAGGGAATGCCATTCACCAAGCCTGCACTCCCCAGTGCACGGTCTTTTATTCATTCGTTCATTTGTTTATTCATGCTGCGTGTCAGGCACTGTAGATACCATGGAAGGCAGACAAGCATGGCTAATGTTCTCAAAGAGCTTATGGTCTCGACCAGAGTGAGATACTAACATTAATGAAATAGCACATATGAATGCGACATGACAACCGGGAAAGTGTTATTGCCATGATGTCTCGTGAACAGGGAGTGGTGGAGTCTGGGTTGAAATGTGAGGTGGGGGAGACAAGAGCCTTCAGAGCTGAGGTGCAGTCTAAAGAAGGCTCTCTAACAGGTCTCTCATCAGAGACCTTCAAAGAAGGCCAGTGTGGCCAGAAGAAGAGGGAACATAGCAGTGAGGTCGAAGAGATGGTTAAGACCAAACCATAATGGGCCTTGCATAAGTATCTTTCGTTTTATTCAGTCAATAAGAAGCCCCTGAAATGTTTGAAGCAAGGAATGCATGTTAGTCAGCTTTCCATTGCTGTAACAAAATACCTGAGATAAATAACTTATAAGGAAGAAAGGTTTATTTGGGGTCATAGCTTCAGAGGCTTCATCCATGGTTGTTTCACCCCACTGCCTTTGGTCCTATTGTGAGGTAGAGCATCACAGTGGAGAACATGTGGTAGAGGAAGCTGTTTACCTCATGGAAAGCAAAGAGAGAGGCAAGAAGGAGACAGCATCCTAATATCACATTCAAGGGCACACCCCAGTGACCTAATTTCCCACTAGACCCCAACTCTTAACAGTTTTTCCACCTCCCAAACAACAGCATCACAGGCTAGGCACCAGGCCTTAAACACTTGTGCCTTTGGGGGACATTTATCCAAACCATAGCAGGATGTGACTTGATCAAACTTGGTTTTCAAAACAGTGACTCTGGCTGCTCTGTGGAGAAGAGATTCATGGCTGCAGGAGCAGGAAGAGGCCACTGCAGAGATGCAAGAGATGGTAGCAATTCAGACTAAAGTTGTAGTGAGGGAATGAAGCTATGTCATCAGATCCCAAGATAAATTCAAACAAGCTTTTCCAGACTTGCTACTTGGTTGAACATGAGAGATGACGGAGTATCTCACAGTGAATGGATGGTGCTACCTTTCATTGATAAAAAGGACACAATTGGCCGAGACTTGGGTTTGAACACGTTGACCTTGAGGTTTAATGGAGATCCTGAGGTCAACATGTTGCACAGGCAGGTCGAAATCATTTGGAGCTTGCAGGAGAGGTGGAGACTGGCATAGAAACCTGTGGGCAGTCTTCATTTGGAACGTGTCTGTAACTGAGCATATGGAGAAGGTGGACGGAAGCAGGAGAGAAAAGAGAAGGGGCCTTGGGAGTCTGGACAAACCTGAGTATGTCGTAGCAGATAGAGGGTGATAGACCTGAAGAGAACGTGCGGGAGCCAGGGAGGTGAGAGTGTCAAGACATGTGAGTTATAGAAACCAGGGGGACAGTGGGCTTCAAGATGGTGTGTGTTATGTGTGTGTTATCTGGAATGTCCCCCAAAGGCTCAATGTGTTGGAGTCTTGGCCCCAGTTTTGAAGGTGCTACTGGGAGGTGGTGGAAACTCTAGGAGGTAGGGTCTAGTTGGAAAAGTGGGTCACTGGAAGCTTTCTTTTGAGGAATGTATCTTGTTTCCAGCTCCTCCTACCCCATCTCTCTCCCTCTCTGCTTCCTGGCCACCATGAATCGATCTCTTTGCATGTTCCACCATGCCTGTCTGCCACCACAGGCCAGAAACAGTGGAGCCCAGCAATCTTGGACTGAAACCTCTGAAACCCGGAGCCAAAGTAATTCTTTCCTCCTTTTTTGTAAAATATTTTTTATCACAGAGACAGAAAGCTAGTAGAACGTGAGTAGGCAACATACCAAAAACCCTGAGAGATTAATGAAATGACGCAAAACTAGTGTATCTAGCAGCGTAGGTCATTGGTGACTTTGATGAGAAATGATCTTTCTTGAGGGACAGAAGCAAGGTTAGAGGGGGCTGAGGAAAAATCAGGAGGAGAAGAATAGAGATAGGAAGTAAAGTCAACTCCTAAAGAGAGAGAAGGATGAGGTCATTATTGGAGAGGATGGTTAGGTCAAGAGAAGTCATAGGAATGTGATAGACTTCAGTGTTTTTAAAGTAAGAGGAAGGATCCCCGAAGTACAAGAGGTTGACTGTCTGAGAGAGGAAGGAGGGGCACTCCGTGGTGCACTCTTCTGGAGAGAACGGGACATCTCTTGATCTAAATTTAAAGGAGGCAGAGCAGGATGGGACTCACCCAGAAAGAATGAGACACAGAGAATGAGGTGGGTGTAGGTGCCGTAGGCTTCTCAGTTTGGCAACTGGAAGTTGATGGAGTTCCCATCTGGTAACTTCTATTTTCTCTGTGAAGTAAGTGCAAGGACTCCTCCCAAATATGAATGAAGGGGAGCCTAGGTCTCAGTGGAAAGGGGGAGAGTATCACCATTGGAAATAGCGGTGGAGAAGGTAGGGAAGTGGGCTCTGGAGAAGCAAGGCCCGTCAAGACCCGTTGGAAGTGGGTTCCGGTAACAGGGAAGAACCTTCTCCCTCTCCTAGCACAGAGCCTTCCAGAATGTCTCATAGTACTGATTCACCCAGAATTCTTCCTGCACTGGAAAAGCTTTTATTGAACTAAACTCTTGAAGAGTCAGCCTATTCAATGGACAAAAAGATAGTTAACAGTGAAGGAAAAAAGAAAAACATATTTTTGTTGTTTTGCTTAGATGTTCTTGGGATTGTCATTCACATGCATCTAGGCCACTGTAATTTTTATTGACTTTGTACCATGGGTTATCTGCCTAACATATTTTTACATTTACAAAGTTATGTTTTTTTCAGTCTTCTTTTCATCTCTGTCAGTGCTTTTATTACAGACTGTGATTTTCATTTGTTATATTTTCCCCATCCTTACAGTGCATTGCAAAAGATATTATTATTGCTGTTCTGTATACGTGTTATTACTTTAGCTTTGCTGGGACTTCCCTGTGAACAGCAGAATATAGTTTATGAAATCTGACAGTCATTCTCATAATACCCTGTGCTACGTTAAACTCATTCAAACAGCAGTGTGGAAATAGTCCCCCACGCTGCAGCTTCCAGAGCTCCACGCTGCCCTTGTCTCAAAAGGAACTTCCCCGTCCTTCTCTGCGTGGCACGCTCCCATTGCTGGCTTTCACCATGTGATCTGGATCATCTGTCTCTAGATTCAGCCCAGTGTACGTAAATCTAACTATATCAGTTATCTGTCAAAGCTCTAATTATCTAAGAAAGGGATGCTAGATAGTTATTTTTTAGGTCCTTTTGTGAGAAGCTAGCAACGTATATAATTGGCATGGGTTGTTATCAAGAGAGAAGGTTCTCAGGTCACACTGCCTGGGTGTGACTGTCTTTGGCACTGACTGGCCCTTTCTTACCAGTTTACTTCCCTATAATATAAGCCAACTGTTCCTCACCTCATATGTGGATTGTAAGGGTGAAAGGAGTTCATTCATGTCAGGTTCTTAGAATGACACCAGGCACAAATAAACACGTAATAAACCCTGACTAGTATATCAGCTTAGACACAGTGCTGGTGCTTTGGATAGCTGTTGTCTTCTGCTGCCTGGCCTTGGTGGCAATTTCATTTAGGAAATTCTTTGTTATGGTTTTTCCCAATGTCTAGTATGGCCCACCATAATAAGTTTTATAGTATATGAAAGCTTATGTATTACCTGCCTTGTATTTGATAACCAGTATCTGTCCCCCTTGCATTAAAAACAAGTCCCCCAGCACTGAACACCCTTTGATGTAGAGCGTATCTTTAGCCAGCTTGGCATAGATGAAAACACTTGCGTTGTCAGTTGTTTGAACCCATTTAGCAGTGGAATCAGGTGATTGAACTTTCAAAAAACATGCTTCCAAAAGTCTGTTGGACTGGAATTGTAAATGCTGTAAAATCTGGCATTACTAAAGGTGTCCAGTGCTCCCTTAAATGACAAGCCCTGACACTGTACTGCAGAGGGCTTGCTTTGGGGGCCACCAGCAGTCAGCCTTCCTTACTGCCTGGTGTCACTGATGGCTCAGAGAATGTTTTCCTTTGAGATCAGGAGCAATCCACTAAAGCAAAAGTGGAGAGAACTAGAGAGCTTAAAAGAGTGGAGAGGAGGGATGTGAGAAAACCTAAAAAAATTTTAAAAAGACAAACGTTGGTGTGGAAGAAGGGGTAGCGTGGGTGCCGAGGCAGACTTGTCATTGCTCCCAGCCCAGCCGCTTAGGCCTCTGTTCCAGTACAAGGCTGAAGAGAAATCCTGGCAAGAGAACAATGAGGATGTCTTTGAAATAATGTGAGGGGAGCCAGAAGCAGACAGGGTGTGAGTCGGACCAGGTCCTGCCCAGGAAGTCTCCAGGAACCGCTTCTTCAGCGCCAGCGTTTGCACCCAGGCCATGTCGGCTTTTTTGCTGGAGTTGCAAAGGGTGGGCTGTCCACACGCTGCCCGTGATGAGCCATGGGCACTGTGGATGGCTCTGCTCACAGCCTGTATTGCTGTCCTCCTCAGCCCCTCAGGCCTCCTCAGACCCCCTCAATCCTCCTCAGTCCCCTGAGCTCCGCTCAACACCCCTTAGCCCCCCTCAGCCCCCCTCAATCCTCCTCAGCCCCCCAAGTACAGCTCCACTGTTAGCAGCTCAGCTGTGAGAGCATAATCTGAACACAAATTAAGTGGCAGCTTTGGGGTTTTAAAGAAAAAGGAAAACTTTTCCATTTTGGAAACAGAAAACCTAATGTCTCCTGTGTCAATTCGCTCTAAGTTCCCTGAAATGGTTTCATCTCTATGTTAATTTCTTGCTGAAAATAGGAACTTCCCTCTGCTGGGAGAGGAGGAAAAGGGTCAAGAAGTCACAGACTGACTGAGAGGCTGGGAGTCAAGTGGACCCCTCAACTCAAACCCCCGGAGAAAGAGTTCTCACGCAGCCAGCCCCACGCTGAGACTCGCCGTGGGCAGCTGAGGCCCTCACCTCCCATTTCGAAGCCACTCCAGGCCTGGCACTTCTGGACGCTTCCCCTCAGTCTTGCTCCAGTGGTCTCCTTGGTATCCAGATCCCAGTGTCAGTTCTCTTCAAACTTAGAACACTTATCTCTTCATTTGCTTGCTTGCTTTGCTGTTTATACACAGCAAGACACATAAGTGTGTACTGTGAACTCTTGCCAGTTAGCGACCAGTGCCAGTCCCAAATATGCCTTGAGTCAGAAGAGACACCACCTAGATGACCCCATGAGTTCATATCAGGAGAGCAGCCAGCCTGATTGTGCAAGAACAGTATTGAGTCCTTTCCTGTGCAGCGCCAGGAGTCCAGGAATCTTGTCAATTACAAGGAGAGAGAGGGGTTTAATAAGCATGTAGTACAGGATAAGCTTGCCATGTACCAGGGATGGATAAATAGGGTCTTTTCTTAACAGACCAAGTTACTGTGGCCTCCCACAGTGTGGCCCTCCCTGGAGTACTCACTTCCATTGGGATGTCGGGTAGGAATCAGCATAGGAAATGGCCCCTGTGTGTACATTAGTAAGTTTGTTGAGGATCTTGTATTGCTCGGTACTCCCTCTGGACACTGGACACTGGAGATAGAAAGATAGACAAACAAAATAATTAAAATGTGATTAAGATCATATCCAACAAAAACAGGATTTGAATAAGAAGAAGAAGTACCATTCAACCTTAAAAATAGCCCCCTTTAATGCTTGATGCTGGCTATTCGGAAGGCTGAGGCAGGAAGATCACAGGTTGGAGACCAGACTTGGCAGCTTACCAAGACCCTGTCTCAAAATAAAATAAAAAGGGCTTGGGATGTAGCTCAGTGGTAGAGTGCTCCTGGGATCAATCCCCAGTGCTTCAAAAAGGGAAGGGAAAAAAAGGCCCTCTTAAAAAAAGAAAAGAAAAAAAAAAGAACTATCAAATACCAAAGGTAGAGCCAGCTGGCTAAATTCATAGAACCACAGAATGACCGAGCGAGACAAGTCCTTAGAAGGATCTCTCCAAATCTGTTGCTTCACAGGCGGGGAAACAGGGACCCAGCGAGGTAAAGAGACCAGCAACATTTAGCTAGCATTTCTTCTTGGCAGGGTGGGCAATGCACCTTAACTTGAGTGGGTTGGAAAAGACAGATGCTATTTTCTCTACAAATATTTTGGCGGCTGCTGACTGACTCTCAGAGCTGGAGAAACACTTTCGAGTGTTGATGTGGAGCTGTCCGTGGTGTGTGGGTTTTCCAGCCGCCGCGCTTTTCCACCGTCTTCGGCATGATTATTCCTAGCCCACCTTCCTTTAATGCCTGTCCCCAGAGCTGGTCCCCGTGCTGTTCCTCTGCCTGACTCCCTCAGAAGTCTCTGTGTGTCGACAATAAATAGCAGGTCTGAAAACAGATGAGAGGTTTGTAAATTTGCCTTTTTCCCTCAAGGGATCATGTGGGGTTTCCTAGCTTCAGTTCTGTTGAATTTTACTTCTAAATGGTGACACTCATTTCTAATGTGAGGTTCGTTTCCTGTTTTATATGCATTTGATGAGCAGCCACATAAACAAATATTTAATTTATTTGTACTCTCCTACTGTTGGACACACCAGGTAACTTGGATTGATATTGCCAGTTCACTTGGGAGTAACTGCTTCTGAGGAAGCTTGGTGGGCACCCAGCACACTGTTCAGGTATCCAGGTGTCCCTGTGGCACTGAAGGAGCTGGCCCTTGTTCATTTTAGTCAGACAGCCCAGAGGGAAAGGGATCTCTAAATTTGCTTAACTCAATGAATTGATTTTTAGATGTTTTTCACTGCTTGATTCAGGCAAAACAATCTCTCTCTCTCTCTCTCTCTCTCTGTCTCTCTCTCTCTTTCTCTCTCATGTAGCAAAAGCCAAGGCACCAATGGATGACTTTGAAAGCAGATCCAAGTTGTTTTGTTTTTGTGGTGCTGGGGATGGAACCCAGGGTCTCATACATGTTAGTCAAGTGCTCTACCACTGAGCTACTCCTGCAACCCCAGCATATTCAAGTTTGAATCCTGGTTTTGCCTCTTTGTTGCTGTGTAATTTTGAGCCAGTTACTTAACGTCTCTGGGCCTCAAGCTTTTTATTGGTAACTATGGTAGTACTTAATAGTGTTTTCAAGAAAGTTAACATTTTAATAAACAATAAAAGGTGCCTGGTACGGTACCTGAAAAAAAACAAACAGTAACCTTCCTCTAAGAAAGAATAATCTTGGGATGGATAAATAGGTCTTTTCTTAACCAATCAAGTTAGTGTGGCCTCCCATAGTGTGGCCCTCACTGGTAGGTACTTGCTTCCATCAGGATGTCAGGTAGGAATCAGCATAGGAAATGGCCCCTGTGTGTACATTAGTAACTTTGCTGAGGACTTGTATACCTTATATTGCTCAGTCCTCCCTCTGTAAATGTTTGAAGAGTCTGATGTCAGGAGAACTTTAGCTTACCTCAACATGCAGGTGAGTGTGATCTGGAGAATTTTGCAGCTGACCGTTTTCCCCTTTCCCTCTGGCTTCTGAGAGGCTCCGTGGGTCCTCTGCGACCTACAGGGCTTGTTACTTGCGTTCCTTTTTTCCCTGGTCTCAGTGGTCCTGCACTTACTGATGCGACCCTTGTCAGTGAGGTCAAGGAGAGAGATGCTGAGGCCACTACATGGTTTTACAGTCACAACTCAGGAGTCCCCAAATCCTGGCTCCTCATAAGCCCCTGAGAGTCAAGCCCAGGGTGCAACAGTGCTCCGCCTCCTTGGCTGCAAGAGTCCCAGTGCCCCGCCAGAGCTGGACCCTGGATTGGTGAAGGAGCTGGGGAGGGAGGAGAGGCCGAGTGGGCTTAAGCACACCTTCTACCTCATTCTAAACCCACATCTCAGATCTCTCTCCAAGCGCGCATGACTCATGACTTTTGAAGGGGAGTCGGGAACAGAAGTTAAGAAGGGGGTGAGTCAACATTCCATTCCTTACATTGATTCTTATGTTTATTCATGTTCAAGCATTATTTGGTTGAATATTTTCTTTTGGAAGCCTCTTTAAATCTTTTGTAAAATAAGATATAAATGCCTATGTGCAAGTTAATACAGCATGTTAATGGTAGATGCACCAAAGCACAGGAGATTTTGCCCGTAATGCACAAGTATCCAAAGGGCATTCAATGCTCACGGCTGGCCAGGGATGGTTTGGTCACTGTCCAAGTCATTTTGTGGTTTTTCCACTCCACCTTAATCAGTCCCAGCCAGTTAACAGGTATGTAACAGGCAGCGTACCCAATAATCATGGCAGGTATCACAGTTCAGGAAATCACTTATTCACAGGACTGTGTCCCTTTCTAAACTTTAACCTCCAGAGATCAAAGGCCACGTCTTGTTGTTCTTTACATTAAATGAACCCAAACAGATATGCAGTAAACGTGTAAGGGATGACTGGATGCATGAGGATGTTATAATAGGGAAATTGTTCAGAATAAATGCAATGTTGAAATACAATCATTTTGGACAAGTTTTCATTACTTACAGGTACTTCAGAAACTGTTCCCCTGGCCAGATGCTACTAATATCCTGCCTCCTTGGCCAGATAAACACGATTTCTCCCCGCATGCCCAGCACTGCAGCCTCACTTTTTTTTTAAATAACCACACTTTTAAAGTGTTTCCATTTGGTTTATTCTTTTAGACGGTTTATCATGTGATTTACATGCTCATTTTCTTGGTAGACCCTGTTCCTCTCCTGGTACAACTTCAACCGGGACTCTTCCTTATTATTACTAATTGTTAATGAAGATTGAAATCAGGGGGCTTTACTAAAGTCATAGGTACTGGGAACATTTTTATTTTTAGTGTCCTTATTATGCCCACCCCAGACTATATATTTAGAAGTCTGCAGTCTATGCCTGACTATGTAAAGACTGGAGTGTTCGCACAGTATCATAAATAATGAGTGTCAGTGAACTCATTATGGTAAATCCTTAGGTAATTACTCTCTGCCTTAGTTAGGGGACTTATGGTAGCAGAAGCTAAAATTATTCCATCTCAAGACAAACCCTGAGGTGGCTGTTAGAGTTAAATATAATTCATTTGCAGCGTGTTTATTATAGTTAAATTTAACTAATTTAGGGCCTGTTGCTGGCCAACAGCTGAGGAGGAGGATGTTTCGGCGTCCACGGGCTCCTCAGAAAGAAAATGAGGCTCCACAGCCGAGCTTTCGGAACATGACGCAGGAGTTACTCCCACTCTGTCTCCGTCCTTCCTGTCCCCAGAGCTGGATGGGTTTGTTGCTGAAAGTGGTAGGCTAATGGGCAATGGAGGTATTGGATTGATGTGGTGTAGCAAGAGGAAATGTCAGCATTAAACTGGGGTTCTGCTCAGTTCCTTCCTCTGCCCCTGTTGGAAGTTTCTGGAGCCTCAGAATGAATTGTTATATCTAAGGTCATGGAGATAGAGAGATTTCTCAACAGACTGTGAGGCTCCCTCCTTTCATGTTCCCTTCCTCTCTACCTCACAAGGATGATTTTGGTGCTAGTTCTTCCTTGGCTTAGAAAATAGTTTGCTCTGGGGAAAAGAAAATGTGAAAGAGGGACTTTTTCAGAGAACCAAACACTTGCTTAACCTTTCAAAGATGTTTTCACTGAATGAACACTTTTTAGAGTAGACTTGTGCCTCACAAGAGCTCTTCTTGGTGAAATGGCTACTTTCCCAATGACATGGCAGGGACACCCATGGGAGAAATCACAGCCCAGTGAGAGGTGGTGACTCCTCAGCTGTCAGCTTTTGTCTAAGAAGAGAAGCCACGAATCACTGCAAGTGACTGTTCCCCAGAAGGCAGGGACTATGCCAAGAGAGGAAACAAAATTCTGATCATCATGAAGAAAGTAAATTGTCCCTCTTTTCCACAAACATATCTTGTTTCTACTCTTGAAATGTATGTACGGTTTTGATTGCTCAAGACTAGGTGGCAGTTGGGGGGAAAAAAAACTCCAAAGAGAATGAGAAAATGAACTCAGGGGTCAGGAGGTAGCTGTGTGAAAACAGAGGTGGAAAACAGCAAAGCCCCTTCAGGGGAGGACAGTGAAAAGAAGATGGCGTTGAAGCCTGTGGAATCTAGGCAGGTTCCTTGGCTTCCTTCCTAAGTCCACAGTGCAAAGTTGCAGGGTAGGTGTGCCCACCTGCTCCCAGAGGCCACCCTGAGACGCCATTCAGGATAGTGACTCCCCCTCAGGAACCCCAGTCGTGTCTGCCATTCAGTCCCAAGGTGACCCTGCTTGCAAATGACCGAGCTTTCTGACCCTCACTTCACAACTGCTTCCCTTGGACCAAGACTCTTCTGAAAACTCTCCTTTTCTATTCTGCTCAATTTGGCCATAGAAATAGTTTGTGATTTTAATAAAGCAACCTGTAATATAAAAGCTAAACTATATGGGTTACATGATTTCAGGCAGGTTAACTTTTCCAGAATTCTGGTCTCAAAGCAGAGTTTAGTTAAGGATGTGAAAGATAATTCATGAAAAATATAATAAAGCTTTCCTACACTTCCCTCTTCTCCTTGCATCCCCTCGCATCCCCTCCCCCCTTAAAATAGCATCTGAATCTTCACCGTAGCTGAGTCACTGCTTGGTGTGATCCAGGGCTAGGCTGCAGCTGAACCTGTCACAATGAGGCCACGGTGATTCATGATGGAAGCTAAGTTTGGTCACCACTGATGACATGTTGCTCCCAGTTCCTGCCCAAGAGTGTGGAGACATCATATTTTGCCTTTGGAGCAGAAGCGTCTTGGCATAGTTATAGTAATAAGATGAGATGGGCCACTGCAATTAGTGCGTCCCTGTGGGTTCTCCCACTGTGACACAGAATTCCTCAGCCTTTATCAGGGGAAGGTGTGAGTAATTAACATAACCAAAGGCCTGTGGAGGCTGTAACCATGAAGGACTTTCTCTCATCTACCTTTGCAGCTTCTTATCAAGGGCTGGCGCCTGCTGCATACCTCCAGTGTGCTTCCTGTCAAGGCGAATCAAATGACTGAATGGATCCTGAAAGAACTTGGGGGACACACAAACAATTCAAGAAGAGCTCTGTACTTCCCATGTTGGTTATAATCCCGTGTTAGTTTCTAAGTCTCATTGCACCTTGAAGACAGAAGCCACATCTCGTTTTGCTGGGTACATGGTGCCTGATACACATTTGGGGGATCAGCCATGATTTATGGAGTTGAAGTGAACTGGTTGTGCCTCCAGTCCCTACTTCTGCCATCAGAAGGACTCAGTCAGGACAACGTTATTTTGTGTCCTTCCTAGGACACCATAGTGACAAGGCCATAAGTCTGGACTTGTTCTCTGTAGCTCCTGTATCCAAGGAAAGCAAGAGGAGATCCATGTTAGCAAGGATGCCATCGGAATGGTTTTATCTTCTAAATAGGACTTGGACAGCAAAAAATCCTGTGCTCCCTGGCATTTGTGCAGAATTCATCTATACTTATGCTAGTTGAACTTGAGCCAGGCTGTGGAAGTGAGGGGCCGACAGAAGAAACATGGAGACTTTCCAAGAAATGAAGCTGCTTTGCTGTCATGCTGATGATCCTTGTTTCTGATCAGTTCAGCCTGGTAGGCAGTGTAGAGCAGAGCTTCCCAATAGGGTGCCTTGGTGCCCAGGGACATGGATCTCCCCAGCTCCTCTTTAAACACCTAGATGTGTCGAGTAGGGATGGATTTTAGATGCAGATATATACGTCTGTGTACGTGTGTACAACACAATGCTAAGTTTATACAACATGATGCTAACTGTGCTCATCTCTAGATGGTAGAATTATGGTCTCTTAATTTTTTTTTTGCTTATTTTAAATTTTAATTCATGTATATGAACTAATCATTTAATTCTCTTTTTCTTTCTTTTTTTTGTATTTTTGTTGTTGTTGTTGTTGTTTTCTACTGTGACTTGAACCCAGGGGTGCATAACCACTGAGCCACATTCCCAGCTCTTTTTATTTTTTATTCTGAGATAGTGTCTTACTAAGTTGCTTAGGGCCTCACTAAGTTGCTGAGGTGGGCCTCAAACTTGCTATCCTCCTGCCTCAACCTCTCAAGTTGCAGGGATTACAGGCATGTGCCACTGTGCTTGGCAATCATTTAATTTTCAACCCAACCAAATACTAACCAGAATGTTGAAGTGAGACCAAGGTTTGATGATCCAGCCAAAAACCAATATATAGATATCAGTACACACACACACACACACACACACACACACAGAGACATAGAAACCATTTTCCCTGAAGATATGTCCTTTTTTTTTTTTTTTTTTCAGTTTAAAAATGACTATTTTCAGTCAGTACATTCTTGTCCGGAAAAAAAGAAAAGAAATAGGAAAGCAGATGTACAAAGCAGAGAAATCATTGCATCTTGATATATTCACAGCGTTTATTTTCTTTGCCTCTACACCTAATACTGGCAACAGCTCAGATAGCCAGCTTTCTTCATTTCTAGGTATTTTCCTACCTGATGGAGACATCAGGAGGAAAACCCACTGGTCAAGTGTTGGCTCTAACTGGTCAACTATGGAGGACGCTGATGTTTGGACCCTAGAGGGTGGGAACCCACACTGAAGCTGTGGGAATTCTTGTCTCCCAGCAACTATAGATAAGGAGTGATAATTCAGTAGTTTTCTTTTAAGTGTGCAAGATGTTTGTGGTCATTCAGATTTTCTTTCCACAACAGTTCTGTGAATGCCGGGTTCTTTTTTGCCGAGGCTCAGATTCTTACGGGGCGAGTGTGGGCAGGAGGTGATGTTTGCCTTCTCACGTAGGAACTGCTGTAGCCTAAATGAGATCGATATTGTTTAGTTCTTCTGGGAGAAGTACTATTTTTGCCAGTTCCCAACATTATAAAACACTTCCATATTTGGAACTGTGGCATTTTGTACTCAGATGGATTTTTTAAAAGAATTTGTCTGGTCTAGTTCCTTCATTATGCAAGTGAAGAACTTGAGACCAACACAGGTGGGGAAAAGACCCAGAGCCACAAGAAGTGGTTAGTGCAGAGCTGTTCCAGAACCCCCTTTTCTTTGTGGCTTCTAATATTCTCTGGATTTTACCTAAAATTCTCTGATCATATGGGGAAATTTTTTTTAAATTTCCAGAGTAGCTTCACTGGTAAGCTGTTTTGCTTAGTATGCACAAGGCCCTGGCTTTGATCCCTCAGCACTGCAAAAAAAAAAAAAATTCATTTTCTACATGTTTGGGTGAAAACAAAAATACAGTGCCCACCACAACATACGTGGTCAGTAAATATTTGGTAAGAAGGTAAAGTTGCTATATTCAGCTATCAAGTTAATAAATAATAGATACATACATATATACATGCATGCATACATACTGGGTAGCAATAGCATGTCCACTGTCAGCTCAAGGACCTGAGTATCATCATGTGTCTCAAGTCTCTGTGACTCTATTCAAAAGAATATCTAAGAGGAATGACAGAGAATTTTAGGAGACAGAGAAAACATGTTCCTTCTCAATGAAAATCTCCCAGAATCATCATGGTGAGAAAGCCGTACACATCTACATACATGTGGGTAGTTTATTGTTTTTGTTTTTTTGTGGAGGGGGGGTACTAGGGATTGAACTCAAAGTCATATAACCACACCACATCCCCAGCCCTTTTTAGTTTTCATTTTGAGACAGGGCCTCACTAAGTTGTTTAGGCCCTGGCTAAGTTGCTGAGACTGGCTTTGAACTTGGTGAGCTTCCTGCCTCAGCCTCTTGAGTCCCTGGGATCACAGGTGTGCACCATGGCACCCAGCTATACATGTGTTTTGATATTGACATAGTATTGTCTACAGTAACTGTTTAGTGATGAAATATGTGACTCGTCATTCCACGTGTACCAAATATGGTGTTAAAAAAAGTCCTATTAAATTAGGATAAATCATAGAATAAGGGCAGGAAGAACATCGCCTGGTAGCTACATAGCACATCTTTGTTTTAAGTTCATGTTTCTGTGCCTCTCATATTTCATTTTGGAAAAATGACTTAGAAAACATGAAGTACAATGTAAGTGCCTCAGAGAGCTGATCTTTACCAAAATAAAGTAAAACGTTGAGAGATAAATAAAATAAACCTGGACTAATTCATAAATAGCCTCCAGAAGGCACTCTGCTTTTATCTTGGTTTCTGTTGGCTAGCATCCGGTAGGAAGCTAAATTTCAGTTTCTTCTGCACATCACAGAAGTGTCTTCCTGCTCTTTTCCCACATATTGAACATCTTGGTCATAGTCATGACATATGCCACTTTGGACCTATGGTGAGAATCATTCTTTTACTCACGCTGAAGGAAAAGTCCACTTCTTTTTGAATGAAGGAGGCATTTAAAAAAAAAATTTTTTTTTTTAGTTGTATGATGGACATAATACCTTTTTATCTTTCTGTGGTGCTGAGGATCGAACCCAGTGCTAGGCAAGCACTCCACCACTGAGCCACAACCCCAGCCCCTGAAGGAGGCATTTAAAGTATAAATTATAAAGCTAACTAATATCAATTTGATTAGGCTCATACAAAAAATAATAAAATAACAGTCAACACAACTTGACTCAAGTTTGTGACCAACTTAATTTAATACAGTCCATCTAAGTATGCAAGAAGCTTTTCTTAGTGGCACCTAAAAATGTCAGCTTTAGTTATTAAGGAAACTCACTTGATTTGAGTGTTAGATGAATGAAGGGCTTCTGTCCTTGTCTTTTATTGGTGATTTTATTTATCTGATTGTTCTCTTTCTCTCCTGTGTTCTCAGATTAGGCCCTCGTCTTTAATTGCTTTTTGTATTTGCTAAACACCAATAATATACATATTCAAAATTCAGATTCAGGTAATCTTCCATTTTTAAATCATGAGGCTACCTATATATTTTATTGCACTTGCCTGTGGTGTCCTAGTTTGAAATCTGCTTTAATTCTCAGTAATATTCTAATAAGACTATCCCAGAGAGCAGAACTAGCCGTAAGGACATTTACAGTGCCACATTAAAGTAGAGCATATGCTACTCGCCTTGTGATAATGTATTGATTGATTGCAAATAAGATTGTATATAGAAAATCTTACAGCAGTTTTTAAAATTCTATATGGAGTCATGTATCTGAATGTGAAAGTTTTATTTGTTCAGTTATCCTAAACTTAGTAGGGCTCAGCTGTGCTTTTACTCTATGAGTTGGAGAGAGTCTCAGTAGTCAGCCTTAACTGCATGACCATCTTATGACTACAAGATTCCCTCCCTCATTCTTGAATTGTCCCTGATATTTGCTGCTGTCTGCAGTCAATGTAGACAGATTTGATCCAACTTAAATGCAGTCTCAATATTTACCTAGTACAAAGAAAATGCCATTTGAGAAAACCAGAGTATAGTCATTCCTGGAACAACCAAGAGATGTTTATTACTGTTGGAAAGAATTATTTTAAAGATCTATCTCAAATTTAGAGGCATATTTACATTTAAAGTGCTCACACATTTAAGATCACTCTTGATTAATTTCACAAAGTTATTTTCATTAAGAGAATTTTAAAGATTCTAAATTTTAAACAACCCAAAGATGATCAATTTATATATAACCAAAGATGATTAACTTTTATATGAACTGTGAATCAGAAGAAATTCTTTATCAAACCATGTGTCTCACTTTCTCTTTATATGGGCACGCCATACATGCTGAGAGTCAAAACAGCTGTGATTTAAAAGGACTGGTCCTTACGGGAACTGTAAAACAGTAAACATTTGTGTTCGAACTTGCTTTCTTTCATCTCCTCCCAGCCACCTTCCCACCTTTCTCCCCTGCAAGGTAAAAAGCCCCTGTCCCGCCCCCTTGCACCATAATAGCTGTTAAAAACTTGGCAGTGAGCAACATAACCATTCTGCTAGCCAGACTTCCTTGATGACACATCATTGAGATGCTCATCTTCAAATACTTTTATTAGAGCCGCAGCGCAGGATCACCTGTGTGGCAGCAACTCCAGCAGGAACTAGGCAGAACCCTCTTCTCAACATGGCCACAACGCTGCTTTGAGAAAATAACCTGGCGTCCATGAGCAGGACAAAGGAGACTGAGCCCCAGCTTAGCGGGAGTCAAGAGAGGGGCTGTTCCCAAAGTCTAGTGCCATTGTTCTTCCCCTGCGAATTTGGGTACAGTGGAGGGTGTACATTTCTAGCACTTCTGGTCTTGTCTCGCAGTTACTTGAAATGTCTGTTTCACCCTCTTGATGAGAAAATTTATTTTATTTTATTTTATTTTTACCATTTACCTTCAGTTTTATTGTAGGGAGATATTTATTAATCCCTGCCAGTTTGGTATTTTTTGTTTTTTTATTTTTTAAAATTTTGATTTATTGTACACAGATGGGGTACAACTCCCATTTCTCTGGTTGTACATGAAGTAGAGTCACACCATTTGCATAATCATGCATGTACATAGGGTAATGATGTTTGTCTCATTCTATTATTTTTCCTTCCCCCATCTCTCATTTTCCTCTATACGATTCATCCTTCATCCATTCTTGCCTCCCCACCCCCTCATTATGTATCATTACCAGAGAAATCATTCTGCCATTGGTTTTTTGGGATTGGCTTATTTCACTTAGCTTGATATTCTCCAACATCATCTCTGTTTATTAAGAGAAATTTTTGAGGGTAAGAATTGTGTCTTGTGCCTGGCGAAAGGAGGCCCACAGTAACTGAGCGTGGGAGGAAGGAGGGAATCAGTCAATCTGTCAGGCAATTGGTTAATCCAGGGGGCCACCAGGAGACCATGATTCAAATGGTGATATTGAAAGTTTCAAGAAACAGGTGGATTTAGAAAACAGGAAGGTGAAACTAAGAGAAAAGTAGTTGAAGGGGGAACAAGGAGTTGAAGCCTCTGAGGTTTTGAGCTGAGCAGAAGGGAAAACCCAGGCAGCCCTGGTAAAACCGAGGAAATCCACAAGAGAAATTTCAAGAGGGAAGTGGATAGATATGCTTTTAGATGAGTTGAATGAAAGTTTAGGGACAGTTCACCAAAATCTTTTTCTCAAAGAAGCTGGTCTTTCACTTTCCTTCCCTTTACTGTCCTTCACCCAAGTTCCTGGAGATCTGATTCCAGATAGAATCACTTTGCAGCAGAAAAAAATATAGACTTAACAAGTGTGTGTGTTCTAAAGAACATTTCCATCCATCCCTAAAGGTCAGCATCCTTTGTAAACTCCAGAAAAGGATGAGAGGGAGATGGGACATCTAAGACTGTCACCTTGAGGAGCTGCTCTCCTGTCCTGTAGGAGGGACCTGCAGGCAAGGGTCAGCCTTGGCATCTTTTAGAGGTACCAGGCTGACATTAGAGAAAAGACACTTTTACCATCTCAGCCACTTCTGTGGATAGCCTCATAAAAATGTCCAAGAAAGAAGCTTCACCCCATTTCATATGCCACCACCCTTTGCCACACGAGGGCTGCTTGGGTACCATTTTCTTTCAGTCTCATCAGCTTTGGGGCTTTGAATACCTCTCATTCCTACATTCTTTCAGAAGTGCCAAAGAGGGAGCCAGTTAGCTGAGTGGTGTGTGAGCTAGCCGGGGAAGATCTGGGTATGTGCTCCTTAAAGTCTGCGTTACAAAAAAAATGATTCCTGATTCTGTTTTGAGCCCCTAGTTCTCCCAGGTTTCAGGATGAGCTCTCTAAATTTCCCAAGGACTTTTCTGAAAATTCTACCAGATGACAGAATGTGAGACTGTCTGCCACATACTTCCTGGAATTTTTGCCCACTGTCTGTTGGATAGCCCTATGACTTACACTATAGTCTTGTCTCCATCCCGAAGCGGTGCCCCTTGGATCAGAAGGAATGTCTGAAACATTGATTTGTGGTCAGAATAGTAAGCTAAGTTCTAGGAACATCCTGCCAGAGGCCTGTCCTTAGGAAATGGCCTTACACGTTTTTTTGCAAGTGGAGAGATGACATACTGCAACTGACCTTCTATTGAAGGCCAGAAACCGGGTGACAAAGCAAGCCTCTTACTGTCTAATGTTTCCTTGAGGCTATGCTTCTTAGGGGTGATAGCCTCCGTCTCTTTGGAGACATCATGTCTATGTAAGACATGAAAGTAGGTCCTCGATGGACTGATATGGGCCACTAGAATGTGATAGCAAGCAAAATGCATCCTCCAGACACCAGCATCCTCTCACTCTTTCCTTTAAAATCCAAACCAAAACTGTGAGCCCCCCCTAGACCAGCGTGCCTGGTTGAATTTGGTTCTTGTTCCTGTTTCCGTTTTCCATCCTACGGCCTGGGGCTCCTTTGGTCCTCTTTCTCCCCCACTCTTAATACTTGAATCTGAACCCTCCTCTGTCACCAGGCTTGTCAGCCCTTCCCAGGATCCCCTAAATAGTGCAGTGACTTTCAGAAGATTGGAAATAATGGAGAGGACTCTTTTTTTGGTTGAATTTCTACATCGCAGTTGTGACAGTTCACTAGTGACTTGTCACCATAAGGAATTTCTCACTGGCAATCCTTGCCCTGTAGCTAGGGTAGCACCAAAAAGCAGCCGTCTCTTTCGAGGAAGGATTCTTGCATTTCCTGACTCCCCAAGCGCCTGGTCTCCCCCAGACTCCTGTGTCTTTGGCCTGACTCAGAGGAAATTCACAGAATTCATTTCCTTCACCACGGTCCCCTACAATGGTATCTTTTACTTAATTGCATAGAGCAGTTTAACTTCTTCAGTTTCAGCTTCCCAGATCCCAATCCCTACTTTTCATAATACAAAATTCATTAAAGCATTTTCCCAAAATAAAGAGTTCTCTAAAGCTGAATTCATCCTTCGAACCAGTATGGGAGTGGCTGCAGCCAGGTGTATGTCCATGGCAGTTTCTCCTTCCTTCCACATAATGGCAGCTTGAGTTCAGCACACTGATGTAGCTCTGATGCTCTTACGGCCTTGGCTGTGTTCAGAGCACGCGGCAGCTTGAATATGGTAAGTGTGGGAAGTTGCGTTGCAGCCTGCAGCCCTAAGTAAAGGTGCGCTTCCAGTACCGAGACACATGACCAGGAAATGAGACTCTAACTAATGGGTTGTGCAGCCATCCACACCACCAACCTGGCCACCTGTCACCCTCCATTGTTTATCCACAGGGGCAAATGGGAAAGGATCTCTGAGAGTCATCTCTGTCAATGAGAGAAGGAAATATAGGGAAAGAGTCAAATGAGATCAGTGGTAAATTGCAATCAAAAAGTCAGTCTTCCGTGTATTCCCATGTAGCTCCTTCTTACTCACTATCCCACCTTTCCTGCCATCATAGCCACATGGAGTTTACATGGAAGATCTTCACCTTTTATTTATTGTTGCCTTTTTATTACACTTCAAAAAAATTCAGCAAGTGTCAATACTCCCACTATCTAATCCATTGCACATGGTTAACCGTTCATTGTATTTCCTTCTAATATGTTTTCATGTGCATCTTTATTTTTTTCTCTTGCATAGTTACATTTAAAAGGTATATGTTTAGGGGAAAGTCAGTTTCTACAAAGTAAGGTTATAGTAGCTCAATCATTGAAAACAAAAATTCCTTGTACTGAAAGAAAAAACAGCAGTAAAGAATAAACATTTCACTACACTTTATCTAAACTTACAGCCAGAAAACAACTTTTAGGAGTTCAGCTGCACTTACAATCAAAGAAATGCAATTTAATATAATTATTCTATTTTTATTCTATGGTAAAAATATAAAAACAATAATAGGTACTTCCAATGAGGTGGTAGTGACATAATAGCTCTCAAACAAGACTAGGTCAAGTGCAAACCTCCAGGAGTGTATTTTGGCAATGTGAATCACCCTGAAAGTCCACCTATTCTTGATCCAGGAACTCTGCTTCTAAAAATCTGTGCTAAAGGATTTTTTTTTCTGAAAAATGTTCAAAGATTTCTGCATTATTATTTATTAGAGTAAAAATTTGGAAACAACCTCAACGTTACTTGTTGAGGAACAAATAAATCATGGTTATTTATATGAACATGAACTATTTTGCAGGTATTTAAAACATTTTAAAGAATACTTACATACATTAAATAAAAGATTCACAATACACTAGATTTAAAGGAGAAAGAAAAGACTATGTCTTCTCATTCTCATTTCATAAACATTTACACGCATTTCCATGAGGGAGAAGGGGACGGCGAATGTGGTTTTCACAGTGGCTCATAGGACTGTGGGCGATTTTTGCTTGCTTTGTACTTTCCCATATTTTCCAAACTATTTTCAAGGGGTGAGCATTTCATGTGTATTCAGGGGGAATGTGATTTTAAAAAGGAAAGAAGCAAACTGCACTTTGTTGTAGCAGCTTATGAAGATTTTCACAGCACAAGATGGGAAAATCCCCAGGACATAGGAGCCCTTTCTTTCCCCTCTGACTTTGGTTGATCCATCCACCAACAACCTGCTGACTGTTCTCAGGAGATCAAAGAGGCAAAGCAGGCCCTGACCGTGGCCTGGATTGGTCTTCTCAGCTCCTTACAGCTGTCGCCTCCTCCTTCCCTTGTGCCTTTTCTTGAGGCTGGTGGCTACATTGGTCAGTGGTTGAAGCCATTCTCTCATAATTGTGAAGTGATTTAAAGCTGTGACGACAATCCACGGTTTAATAAAATAATGCAATAAAGAGTCATAATTAGGGCAGCTCAGTGACAGACCATGTTTTACTCTGCCCTGGCCAGAGTGAGTTTGGTTCTGCTAAAAGGATATCTCTGATACTACCTTGATGTATGCTGCATTTTTACTTTCAGTGAACTTTCAGTAGCCAAATGCCCAGGAGAAGAATACATAAGTAAATCGCAGTACGTCACCTTGATGGAATATTATATAGCCATTAAAATTATGCCAGCTAGGTTGCACATATTAGAAAGCTTAACAAAAAAGAAACAGGAAATACCTAGATATGGTTACAGCAGTGTGAAGATACACATTTGTATTGGAAAGAAATAGAGGAAGCATGGAAAATAAAAATAATGAACTTGATAGCACATGAAAACTTAAAAAAAAATTCAACCGTAAATATTAATCTGTTACCTTAAAGCAGACACTGTGTTAGATATGTGAATTTTGAAATAAATTTTGAAGGGGTGTAAGATCGGGGTGGTGGAATTCACTTTCTAGGGGCAGCACTGGCTGAAAGGGGATGCTGAGTATGTTGCTCTACTCCACTCTGTCTGCAGCTCAGTGAACACAGGTGACTTTTCTCCTCCTTGAGAATGTTGTGCTCTCTTCTGTGCTCAGCAGATGCTGAGCCCTGCTGTGTACCGGTTCTGTTCAGGGGTCACCAGTACAGTGGGGACCAGGATAATAAGGCTCTGTCCTCATGGGGCTTTCAGTGCATTAGAAAAGAGGCACTAAGCAAGCAGACAAGGTCATTTGCAGTGTGCTTTCAAGTTGTTACACCTGCAGAGAAGAAGAGCATACAGGGATGGCCAGTGAAGGGACAAGCAATAGCTGATTTTAAGAAGTCAGAGCAGACTCCTGTGAGGAGGCAAGAAGTGAAGGAGCATACCATGTGAAGCCTGGCGAGGCTAGAGGAACGGTACGTGCAAGGGCACTGTGGCAGTGTGGCATGTGTGCAAGAGGAGATGAGTCAGGAGTCAAGCAGGGACCCGGAGATAAAGAACCACATGGGCTACATAAGGGAAGTGTGTAAGGGCACTTTTAAGCTGCATGAGCAGATTTACTCTTTTAGAAAGTGGCCTAATTGAGAGAACAGGCTGTCAGAGACCAGGGGAAGCAAAACCAGCTTTTCAACAAGGCAGAGGAAGATGGCTTGGACAGGAAAGGTGCAGAGGAAGGAATCACGACCTGCCCTGAAGGCAGAGCACCTTGTGACATGCTGGAGTCAGGGTGAGAAGGAGCCAGGAGACAAGACTTAGGTTTGCTACAGTCATCAGGGGATGGCAATGTCATTTTCTGGAATGGGGAAGGAGTAGTTATTATTATATCTTAGTGGAAAATTGCCCATCTCTGACTCCACTGTGCTAGCTCAGTCTGGAAGCTATTGGTAACTTCTGGAATCCAGTACCCATATTTTCAAGGGAAAGTGAAGGACTTCTTGGGATCATGGAGAGAGCATCAGCTTAGGAGCTGGTTCCTAGGTCTGTGAGGGCACGTCATTCAGCCTCACAGAATGCAGGTTCCCGTGTCTCTGCCTGACTTGCTGTTCAGAGCTTCATGAAAGATGTGCAGTTGAACTTGGATACATGAGAGTGCCATCCGTGGTACCTGCTTTCCTGTACAGTCAGGACTGTGTTTAGAATTGTGGCCCAGGTCCTCTAGCATCATCCCTGATGTGCTGACTGTCAGTGAAGCCCACCAGCTCACCTGCCCTGCCTGGTGCTGGCTGCACTGTCACCGCCAGGCTCTGAGCACTGGCCCGCAAGACGGCTGAGAAAAATCCCTCCACGAGGGAAGCCTGGGTGTGTTCTGATGAATCCCCGAGAATCCAGGAAGTTAAATTTGCCTGTCTCTCTGAGGATTCTTACCAACGAGGAGGTTCATCTGTTTTCATCTATCACTGCCCTCCTGTGTAAGCAGTGCCATGCTTTGTCCCCAAGGGACCCTTTCTTCACCTTCACAGCTACCCTAGATTAAGCCAGCCATATAAACGAGAAGCCACCGAAACTTGCTTCACCCCTCGGAGCACTGTGTAGTACTTGTTAGCAAACTTCTCTCTCTTCCTTCTGAGAAATCCTATCCCTATCAAATAAAGGAGGCATCTTTAAATGGAAAGGTGGAGTCCATTTTGAAAGTTCAACTTAGGGAGCCATTCTAAGTCATCAGGCATCTTCTTGGTGACAGGAACCTAATTCCATCTGCAGAGGGCTCTAAAGACTCCCCCTGCTTCATTTAGCCTTCCAAAGTCATTCAGGTTGCCATTCACCAGCGAGGGGAAAGTGTGTGAGTCTTTCTCTAGAGCAGTTTTTTTTAATTAAGTAGTAAGCCCTGGGCTGCAAACGCCACGGAATTCACGGAAGCTCCTGAAGAGCAGCAGCTCACATAGACGTCACTGAGGGGTGGTCACATGGAGGCTGCCAGCCCCCTGAGTCAGCCCAGGAAGAAGGCAGAGAAACACCTTAATGCAGGCCGACAGCCAAAGGACACAGGTCCTCTTATTTGGAGACAAACCAATCAATAGTTTCTTCATTCGTGACATTTCAGGGAAGAATTTTCCCCCCTTATGTGTATAATTGTTTTTGCATAAAATGTCATCATTGGTAAGCCGAGCTCAGGCAGAGGACCACTGTGAACTTCTCTGCTCTTTCTCTCACACTGAAGCATGGAACCCATTTGGATTTAGACAGCCAGCGAGTAGCTTCAAACTCTCCTGCCCTGGGGAACACACAACCTCAAGTGTACCAGTGAGGCGAGCGGTTAGGCCTCCTCGCCACACCCTACAGGTCACTGCGGCCGTGGGAAGGCTTTACCCCAGAGGGGACGGGTGTGGTATGGCTGCCTATAACAGGTGACATTTCTGGAGCCTGGCCCACTCTGCCATAGAGCAGGGAGGATTGTTCTGGGGATCACCATTAGCTGGAGTGTCCCTGGGCTGGAGAGGCATGGTAGGCTTTGGCCGCAGGAGCAGGGGCTGCTGCCAAAGGTAAGAGGAGCAGGCCACGCCCTCTCCTGGACTGGCCTCCCACTGTGCTCCCCCGGGACCAGAGCTGAAAGTCTTTCTGGAAGAGACCCATATCCAGGGTCTTGCTATTTGAATCTAGTGACACGACAATATTTCCCTCTACTTTAAAGTGAGAAAACTCTCCTTACCTTGCAAGAAGAATGGACACTTTTTGTTGTTTTGTACTGTTTTTTTACAGTGCTGGGAATTGTACCCAGGGGTGCTCTACCACTGAGCTCATCTCCAGCCCTTTTTATTACTTATCTTGAGACGGGCTCTTACCAAGTTGCCCAGGTAGGCCTCGAACTTGTGATCCTTCAGCCTCAGCCTCCTGAGTTGCTGGGATTGCAGGTGTGTGCCCCCATGGCTGTCATTTTAGAGGTTTTAATTTAGATTGCCGTGGGAGGCTGTTCAGGTCACTTTCTACTGCCTCAGGACCCCCATGTGAAATAGTGGGAGTGACTTCATCACTCCAGGAGACAGTGGAGGAGGGCGAGACGGGCCTGATCCCCTGCCTTCCTAGCAGTGTCTGGGCATGGCAGTTTCTCCAGAGATGTCTTCAGAAGGCATGCAGGTCTGATTTTGTTGATGGCAACACTCTCTGTTTCCACTAACTTCATAGACTGTTTAAATTGACCTCGACCTGGACTTTCAAAGTAGGAACTAGTCCTTGGGTATCCTTTGGTAAACCAAGCCAAAATACACTCCCTTGGTTTCCTTTTCTGTTCATCAAAAACTATTGGCAAAGTCCCCTGAACCATGCTCCAAGCAGGCCCTATAAAGTCAGACTCAGAATTGACTTTGATAATGGGAATCTTACAAACTTTAGATTGTTTTACATACAGGCAAAAGCTAATGGACTTCAAAAATGTAATGTTTAATCTCTTTATTCCACACCAACATTAGCAGAGAAATGGTAAATTGTTTTATAAGACGCATCTATAGTAGATGCCAACATGAAATATATTCATAATATACTATGTACTAATATAGTATCAAATTTATGTCATGTGAACATACAGGATATGGTATACATTTTACATTTGTATCTTTGTGTACTGGTCTAGATGTTTAAAACCTGTCATGAGGGCCAAATCAATCTAATGTCACCAGGCCCACCACATTAATGCCACCCTCCCAAGCCTCATTGGGTAATTCCCTAGCTTTTCATTCCCCCTTGCCCCCTCCTTTTTTTGCCATCCGAAAGTATGGATTCTGATTAATCAGTACCATATGTCCCCTTCCCCGATCCGGTTGTTTCATGTTAAACCCTTTATCAGGGAACTTGTATTTTAATTGTTTTGCCAAATAAATATTAACAAGTTATCATCGTGCTCTTTTGAGACAGTAAGATCCTGTTAATTTACTTATGCATAGCAATCCCTGCCAGGTCTTCATCTTTAATGATCTCATGAAAAATGGTTTTTAAACTTAAATAGCCTCAGAGACAACTGTCAAACATTTTCAGCTGGAACCTACAAAAGAGAAATGTGGTATCTAAAAAGCCACTTGCAAGGTGATCTAAATATTTTCTTTTTTCAAAAAACTCTCACCAGAACTGCCCCTTTACTGCTAATCCTGAAGTGACCTGTTGATTTATGGGGAATCCATCATTTAGCTTTCAGGTCTGGAGAGAGAGACGAATGACCACTTCCCACGGTATGGCCATTGAGCAGGATATTAATGGGCAAAATGGCTAATGTGTCCACGTTGTTCCTGCAGAAGTTTTGCAGTACTTTGGGGAATCATTTATCCTCAGCAGTTGCAAAGTAGCCTGTTTTCAAATAAGCTTAGAGTAAAAATTCAGCTATCAAAACTATATGATGCTAAGCACTGATTTTATTATTCTTATGCATCCTGTCTCTGTCCTGTGATATTGGGGTCTGGTCTGGGAAGACTCAGGACTGGGCGTGACTAGATGGCAGGGCTGCAGAGAGGAACTTCACTCACCGACTGCCAGTAGATGCTAGCAATCACTGGGAACTGCTGGGATTTGGACTAGAGAACCCATAACCTTTCCAAGTGGCCCAGGGTTCCTCTCTACAGTGGTCCCTGAATTGTCAGCCCCCTTGTATAGCGGCCAGTGATTTCAAGAACAAATACTCCAACAAGCGTTTGGAAGCTGTACTGTTTTTGTCACCTGGCCTCAGAAGTCACACAGCAGCACTTCCGCTGCTCTCTTAGTAGGAAAACTCATCAAAGCCCACCCACTTCCAGGAGAGAGGACTGTCAGAGTCCCATTGGAAGAAGGTCAGGTACATGGAGTTTAACAGGGCCACCATATTTCATTATAAGACTGTGCTATGCTCCATGAATTTTCTGCAGGAAATTAACAAGGTGGGAACTCTGCCAAAGTACATCCGAAACTCTGTTTACAGGCAGATAGATCCTGTAGTCCCTCCAGTAGCTAAGGTCCAGCGTGTGCTAAGACAGGTAAGCAATACAGTGTTTTCCAGCTACTTGAAAATTGAGATTTGACCAAAAAAAGCTATTGCTGCTCCAAGTTATTTCTAGCATGCCACCTTAGATCTAGGCCCACTTTTCTCTTGAATAATAGGGACCTCGTGATGCCTAGAAATTATGGGAAAAGTAGATTCTTTTATATAAAAATCACTTAAAATTTGACTCCAGAATATTTTTAAAATAACTGAGTTGTGAAGGAAGTTTTATTTTATTTTTTGTTTTCTTATCTATTTAGCCATAATAAAACCGGATGAGGCCCAGTGAGAATATTCAGCCTATGCCTCCAAACAGGTGGGCAGTGCCTTTTTCTCCCTGTCTAAAGGAGTTGCCAGTGTGTAGGATTTATGAGTTTTCCATGAACAGAGGAGGAAATGCCATTAAGTTTCACGCCTTTATATTTTATTACAAATTCTTTTTGCTCTTCAACTATTTCTTCTTTTCATTCTCACGAAACTTAAGGTAAAGATACTAAACTTACCCAAAAGCTGTGTGACCGGTGTAGACTTCACCAACATTTGCCCTGAGCCTTATCAGTGGGCTTAGACCCTCAAATGATCAGAAAATCTCTCCAATCCCCAAGCGACCTAAGAACTGTGCTGAGAAATGCTCCTGCTTCCTAGGAGGCAGCACTGCAGTGAGCCAAGCACGAGCTGTCATTCCCATCTCATCTCCGCCTTCCAGAAAACCGGGAGTTCACCACGTGTCCATCCCTCATTCGCTGAAGCTGTTAAGCGGTGAAGGTGTTTAGAATCCAGGTGAAGCAAAGATACTGCTCAATGAATGCTTCCGTGTGCTGTGTGCTGAGTCATAACTACAATATTTAACTTGGTCTTGACAATAGTCCTTTAAGGTAGCTTTTATTATCCCAGTTTTCCAAATGAGGAAATTGAAGTTCTGGGAGAATGAGTAACTTGTAGAAGGTTACCCGGATGTAATGAATAGGACCAGCCTCTCCGACTACTTTCAGCAGTTTACAGAGGTTAATTTAGAAGCAGTTCTTACTTTCTTAGAAAAATAAACCTAAGAGAAAACTCGGAAGCTATAAAGGAAACCACATAAAACTTAAGGCTTCTGCTGAACAAAAAGTACCAAAAATTAGATCAAGGATGTATAAGAAACTAATACCGTGGGGAGGGAGAATCATTAGGCCATAATGGAAGTATAATGTTCTTATTAAAAACAAAGAGCTCCTACAGACTGGCAATAGAAATGCCGTAAACATAAGAAAAGGGTATATTGTCTCAGTCATGATTAATGAAATACAAGTTAATAACCAAACACAAGTTACACTTTCTCACCTGTCGGAATGGCAGAGGTTTTAAAAGTTGTTAATGCAGTTGGTACTCTTACTTGTGGGTTCCACATCTGTGAATTCAGCCAGTCGCAGATCGGAAATATCTAGGGGTTTCCCCCTAGGTATTACATCTGTACCAAATGTGTTCAGATTTTATTTTCTTGTCTTAATTCCTTAAACAAATAGTAACAACTATTTAGATGGCATTTGCATTGTGTTAGCTATTACGAATCATCTAGAGATGACTTCAAGCATATGGAAGGATGTGTGTAGGTTCTGTGCAAATATCACACCATTTCCTATAAGGGACTTGAGCCTCCTTGGATTTTGGTGACTGAGGGTGGATTCTGGAACCAATTGGGATGACTACTCACTGCTGTCAAATGTGTGCACTGTTCATGTACATTATTTGTGGAAAGGTAAATCATGCTTCTTCCGGAAAGCAGTTTCACGATTTTTATCAAGATAGAAAATACACATACTTTATGTTTTCCTTATGTTTTATTAGTGCATTGTATTTGTAAATGTTGATGGAACTTGTTGTTACATATTTATACATGCACACATTATAACAGTATAATTTGGCCAATATCACCCCCCAGCACTTCCCATCCCCTGACTTCCCACCCCTTGGTTCCTTTCCTCTACTGATCTCCCTTTGATTTTTAGGAGATCCACCCACACCTTTGTTTTCCTTTTTCTTCTCTAACTCCTGCATATGAGAGAAAACATACAATTCTTAACCTTTTGAGTTAGATTTGTTTTGTTTAACATGATGGTCCCTAGTTCCATCCATTTTCCTGTAAATGCCAGAATTTCATTTTTCTTTATGGCTGAAAAAAACTCCATTGTATGATATATATATGTGTGTGTGTGTGTGTGTGTGTGTGTGTGTGTGTATACACATACATACATATCACATACATATCACATTTTTTTTCCATTTATCTGTTGATGGGCACCTAGGTTGGTTCCATAGTTTGGCTGTTGTTAATTGTGCTGCTGTAAACATGGGTATGTATGTATCACTGTAGTAAAATGCCTTTAATTCTTCAGGGTAAATACCAAGAAATGCTCTGGCTGGGTCATATGGTGGTTCCATGCCTAGTCTTTTGAGGAGCCTCCATACTGATTTCCATAGCAGTAGTATTAATTTGCAGTCCTACCAACAATGTAAAAGTGTTCCTTTTTCTGCACATGCTCATTGGCATTTATCATTTATGTTCTGGAGAACTGCTCTTTTGACTGGTATGAAATGAAATCTCAGTGTAGTTTTGATATTCATTTCCCTAATTGCTAATGATGTTGAAAAATTTTTCATGTATTTTGTTGGCCATTTGTATTTCTTTTAAGAAATCAGTTTAGTCCACTTGCCCATTTATTAATTGGGTTATTTGATTTTTTTTGTCTAAAGTTTTTTGAGCTCCTTATGTATTCTAGATATTAATCCTGTCAGAAGAGTAGTTGGAAAAGATTTTCTCCCACTCTGTCGGTCCTCTTCACATTCCTAAGTGTTCCCTTTGCTGTGCAGAAGCTTTTTAATTTGATGCTGCCCCATTTATTAATTCTTGGCATTATTTCCTGAGCTTTAGGGGTCCCATTGAGAAAGTCATTGACTATGCCTAAAAGCTGGAGCATTGACCCTACATTTTCTTCTTGGAGTTTCACGGTTTACCATCTAATCCCAAGGTCTTTGATCCACTTTGAGTTGACTTTTGTGTAGGGTGAGAGATAAGGGTCTAGTTCATTCTTCTACATGTGGATAACCAGTTTTCCCAGCACCATTTGTCTAAAAGACTGTCTTTTCTCCAGTGTATGTTTTTGGCACTTTTGTCGAGGATCAGATGGCTGTATTTGTGTGGGTTTGTCTCTGTGTCTTCTGCTCTGTACCTCTGGTCTGTGTGTCTGTTTTTATGCCCGTACTGTGCAGCTTTTGTTACTGTAGCTCTGTAGTATGGTTTGAAGTCAGGTATCGTGATGCCTCCAGCATTGCTTTTCTTGACTTAAAATTGCTTTAGCTATTCTGGGTCTTTTATTCATCCAAATGAAATTTAGGACTATTTTTTCTAGTTCTGTGAAGCATGTCATTGGTATTTTGATGGGGATTGTGTTGAATCTGGGAAAATACACATACTCTTCGACTCAGAATTTATTTATCACATAAATATCTTGATGCAGGTATTCGAAGAGTCATGTACTGGTATATTCATTACAGTGGTGCATATAATGCCAGAACTGTTCATCAATAGAGCCTGATTAAATAAATCATAGAACATTTATACTATGGGATGCTAACAGTCATTATGAACAGTTCTATACACCACTAAGCAAAGAAGACAAAGCTGTACTGAAAGAATCAAGTTATGCAACATTCTATAGACTGTTATCCCATTTTGTATTTGTAGAAACTTAAACTTTTTGTGCATAAAAAAAATCTAAAAAGATACAAGGAAAATTTGTGAACGATTATCTACAACTGAGAACTAGAACTGAGGGGTGTATTTTCTACTTGTCAGCTCATATCCATACAATTTAAAATTTTACCACAAGCATATATTATTTTTATAGCAGAACACTAATTTTTGAAAATCCAGTGTGAAAGCCATTATTTATTAGGGCCCTATTTGCAGGAAGCAGCCTATGTAACTGGATCATGCTATGCTGACAGATAGAACTTATCCCACAATGGAAAACAGATATCAATTACTTAATAAATAAAAGATAATAAAAATTTAGCAAAACCATTTAGAATCTTTTGAGAGTTAATTTTTCTAGGTAGATGACTATTTCACCCTAGCAGAAATAGGGAAAAAAAGTAGGTTTTTCGGAAGGACATTTTCTAAGACCTTGTATGTTAATCTTTTTTTTTTTTTCTATTTACCAAATAGATTATTGTCAAAATTTGGAAAATACCAATAAGCTCACATGGACTTTCTTTAAAGGCTGCAAATTTCAGATACAGATAACAGTTGTAAGATTATGTCTAAGAGATCAAATTGGCAACCAAACTGATGATTGATTAGAATGAATTTGGAAATTATTTTTTGAACTAGGTTATATGAAAGGTAAACTGATGGATGGAGAATTGGAGTGTTTATAAGAGTCTGGGAGAAGTCAAAAAAACAAGACAAGTCATTCTTTGAAAAATACTCTAATTTCTAGCCAGGATAGTCACCCAAAGGGTGGAATTAGATGATAGTCATACCGAAGGGAATCCTAACCCAGCATTGCATTAGACTTTGGAGATAAAAAGACTTCTAGCTCCTTCATTTTATCATTGAGAAATCCAGGTCCAATTTATTCATCAATTCGCTTTAGAAATACCGATTTCTTAATGCGGTACTTATTCCATTTCTTGATACTGTACTGTGCAAGAATACTAGGACATTGCTCATTATTAACTGGGAAATAAGTATTGCTCTCAACAAACAAAGAAAAGTCATGAGATAAAACTAGAATTGAAGATTCACCTTTGAAGTGGTTTCAGGTCATTATTTTAATACTGTGTTCATGCAGAACCTGTTTTACATTCATTTGCAGACTTCAAATATCTAATTTCAGGGTGAAGTTTGGCAGAGTGACATTAGAGCCCTCTGAACTGTCTTTGGTTTGGTGCAGTGAGAGGTCTAAAAAGAATATCAAACTAAATCCTCAACTTAAAAGCAACACTTATTTTTTTAATTAAAAAAATCATCTGATATTACTTGAATCCTCTTAACAGATCCATGTCATGCTCCTTAGTTAGAACTTAGTTAGAAAATGGAGTCTGGATTGAAGTAGCAAGCAGAAATGAAGCCAAATAGTAACGTAATCATAGTCACGAATCTCACTAGCCTTGCAAGTGGGGGTGGGACGGAGAACACACTGCAGCGGAGACTACTCACTTTGGAATTTCTCATTGACAATGAAAGTTTCAGGAGCTTAGGAAACACTTCTAAAATGTGGCCCTTACAAAATTTTCCCCAGGGTTCCTGGGAGTTAGGGGAATCATTAAAATCAGGATCTTCAAGCAGCATCCCACATACAAATGGGATTTGGGCACTAGGAGCCTCAGGTCACATCCTCTGGGTTCCCAAGAGCTGCCCATGGGCTGTGAATTTCCCCTTTGGTCTATCAGATAGAATCAGCCAGGCTTATATTGCGATGGCAAATAACCTGATAGTCTCTGTGATATAAGCCAACAAAAGCATACAGCTCACTGTGGTCACTTGTGGATGGGGCATCTCCATGTCATTACTATACACCAAGTGAGGCCACAGAGCTCTACTCTCAGTTGTTCCTGGGATAGCCCAGATTACAGAGAAGAGAGCCACCTGCTCAGAGGCAGTTTTGAGGCCCTCCAGCTTCAAAGGAGTAGTCATGCGCAATGCCCCCGAAGCCTGGAAGGAGAGAAAAAGTGGTATGGTGAGTGAGGAACTTTTCCCAGGACTATAAGTCAAAGACCCTGGCATACATAGGCACACTCTGCTGGATGGTAATTCAGACGAGTCAAGTGAACTTCAATTTCATAGGATCTTTTGGATCCTAACATGGTGTCTTACAAGCCCACCCCATGGCTACAGCCCCTTGTGGGTGGCATTGAATATGATAGGGTTATTTTTCTGAGAGCCTGCCAGCCAGAATCATTCAGGCCTCTCTAACCCCACCTTTCTCTTTAGCTTCCCCTCAGGCTAAAAGGGATGCTTGGTCGATCTTTGGAAAGCTCAGCTTTGGTTACCTTACACCCTCATGGAAATTTCTGGAAGTTGTTCATTGTCTGCACTTTTACCACTCCAACTGGAGTGTGAACCAGCAACCTCAGCATCAGCTGGGGTCTTGTTAAATGCAGGAGGATCTCAGGCCCCACCCCAGACCTACTGAACCATAATCTGCAACCTCTCAAAGTTCCAGGAGATGCACATGCACATTAAAGTTTGAAAAGCACATACCCAGAACCCTGGTTCTCAATTTAATAGCACTTTGAATTACCTAGAATGCTGTAAAATTGCAAATACTCATTTCTCAGGTCTGGAGTGGGGCCTTGCATGAAGATTTTTTAAAGCTCCCAGGTGACTTTCAGAGTTTGAGAACCACACTGCTATTCAGGAATCAGGTGACATTCATGGCCACCCTTGCCATCTTTCAACCTAACTATATTGAACTGATCTCTGGTTCCCAAGTATACTCTGTATTTTTTTGTAGGAAGCATTTTAACCTATTATCAGAAGTCCCCAGGCATTGAACATACCATGTGTGTGTATGCGTATGGTGGTGCGGGGATCCAACCCGGGGTCTTGTGCATGCTGAGCACGTGCCACTGGACTCCACCCACAGCCCCAGTTATATGCCTCTCCTGTTGACTGGAGAGGCTTAGAACAAACACATGTAAATTTTACCTTGAAAATGTCTTAGTTCAAGTCATGGAGCTACAAGTGCATTAATTTACTAAACTGTAAATTTAGTGTTTTTCTGATTAATAAAATTTAAGTCTCTATTTCCCCAGTTGATAACCTAAGGAGGTCTCCCCACATCACCATAGTTCTGTTTTGTTTTATTCTTTATCAAACATTAAAAATGTAGATAATTGGGAAAGTGTGTTTGGTTTTATTTAATTAGCTTTGAGGGGGGTCTTTCAAACACATATATAGAGAGAAAGTGTGCCCAAGGGTCATCTGCTTTGACTTACTGTGTTAACTGGTGATTAGTGACACATATTTGAGAGACACTTAAAACTGGGGACAGACATAAAGATTATTGACCTCTTAAATAGCTATTCTACCAAAATGACATTGGGGTGCAGGCAGATTGGCACTTCACTAAAGCCCCACATTGTTGGAGAGGGCCCCTTTGTCACCACAGCTCCCAGGGTCCTAGAGCCTTCCTTGCAGGGGTGTTTCTTTCCAAAATGACCTCCGAAGAGGGTGAATACTTCCCTTCACGTTTTTATTTAAGCAAGCTGTTAATTTTCAACAAGACTTTTATGAGCCCAGCAAATAGCAGTTGCCTCTCCACATGAACATTAAATAAGATTTGAGGTATGAAGAGCTTAGTGCTAAGGGCCCAGAAGGATCCGCGGGATTTGGTGGACTGTAGCAGACAAATGGCCTGCCAGCCTGCGACAAGCATGCGGTCACCATGGGCACCAGCCTGGGAGGCACAGATCCACTAAGTCTTCGGGATTACCTGGGCTCTGCTCCAGCAGCCCTCAGAGAGTTAGGGCCCCGAGTGCACCTCCATCTGCAAAGGCAGTTGGTCAAACACGGAAGCCGGGTATTAGTGGCCTTCACCTGAACCCCCATAAGTCACCACTCCCCCAGGGCTGCCACTGCAGGCTGCCTGTGCAGAGCCTAGAGGCACAGGACACGTTTCACTGGGAAACGTGCAGTTCAAGAGTCATGTCATGTCAATATGAATATGAATAGAGCACGCACTGGCACTGTGGGGACGTCACACGTCACCTTCAGACAGGTGCACAGTAGAGGCCACTAATGAAATGTCAGAATCCGGGTAACAGCTTCTGTCTCACCAGCAGTTGTTCCAAGTGCTGGGATCAAGGACCCACAGCTTCAGGGGCGGCAGCCGCTATGCTTTTTTCACTGTCTCTGGCTTCTTCCTCAAAAGAACAGTAGAAGTGAAGGACAATTAGGCATTCAAATGAAATAAAAGCGGGGAGTGGTGAACTTGGTCAGCTCGAAGACAATGCGAGCAGAAGGGCCAGTGGAAAGTGTCTCTGTTCTAATAACTGTAATGCATTGTTCTCCACTGGGCTGCTCCTGGCGTGGGGCTGAGCGTGGAGCCCTTCACGACTCATTTTTATGAACGTACAATAAATATTAAAATAGATCTTGGGAGCAATGATGTAGATGGAATAGAGATGGGTGGCTTATCAGATACAAAATACAGCACCCTGCATATGTGTGTGTTTTGCTATATTTTCAAATTTATTTTGTCTATTTTTTTTATTTTTAGATCTCTTTATTCAAAGTAAAAGATGAGCCAAAATCAAATTTCGGTCTGTCCAATATTTATGCTTGCAAGGGCAGTCTAGCAAGTGTCAACACAGGGGATGGATTAGCATTATGGAAGATCAGCAGGTGTGGGAGAAAGGCCACCATCAATAAGAGGGTGCCACCTGACAATGCAGACAGCTTCAGAGACCCACGCTTCCTAAGGCATACACAGTCCTCCTTCAGACTGCGGCTGTTTTTAGCAGTATTCCTAGAGTTCACTTCCTAAAGTGTAGAAAATTATTTAACTCCAGATTCCAGATGATGTTCTTCCTATTCACAAACCAAAGTCATTTTGCCTAGGGCCTCACTGCTGAGACTGGCTTTGAACTCAAGATCCTCCTGCCTCAGCCTCCCAAGCCACTGGGCTTATAGGTGTGCACCACCACACCCGGCAATCTGGAGATAACTTCTAAAAGATATCCAAAAGGTTAGTACTTTGAAAACCAAGGGTGCATTATCATCTTTAGATGTTTTGATAAGGGTGAGCAAATAAAAAACACTTTAGTGTTTTTCTCTCTGCTAGAAATTATTATATACTTTTTAACTGGAATACCAGAAAGTAAAGTATTCCCAAGTATTCTGATGGCAAAATATATACTCAAACAGATTACTAGTAGCATTTTTCTGCAATGTTATAAAATAATACATTGGGCTGGGTGTGGTGGTGCACACCCGTAATCCCAGTGACTTGGGAGGCTGAGGCAGGAGGATGGAGAGTGCAAAACCCACCTCAGCAACAGCGAGGTGCTAAGCAACTCTGTGAGACCCTGTCTCTAAGTAAAATACAAAACAGGACTGGGGATGTGGCTCAGTGGTGGAGTGCCCCTGTACTCTCTCCAGAACGTTTTGGGGACAGTGGCTCCACAAGTGATGACATCTGTTTTGATCAGCCTCAGTTAATTGCAGTGTTCTATGAGGTACAAGCTCTGATTAGTTCAATATTTTTATTAATAAAAATTAATACAGAAAACTCTATTATTATTTATCTTCCTATAGTGTTATGTGCACTTTATGCCTTAGTAAATAAAGAAGATGAAATGTATCTTTAATCTTTCTTTGATGATAGAAATGTTTATCTAATAAGCTAAAATCATGAGTATTTCTAGAATTTGGCAGAAAGGCAATTCCTAATAAATTGGTGTAGGTCAGTTTTTAGAACCATAGAAGGTATAGGGTATCTGGACCACTCTTGGACTGCCCCTAAGCCATATTAGGAAATTTTAGTTTATTTAAAAAGTCTTAGACATTTACTAAAAATGATACAAGACAGCATAAAGGTTGTCTAGAGACTTGGTTACTTAGGTTTTATAGTTAATTAAGATTTGTGATGATTTATTTTAGGTTTCCCTTCCGGTCCATGCACTGCCATGTCCCCAAACTTTTTGGGCAGGGAGAATGAGGAGTGACCCGCCTCAGCCAGCAGGTCCCTAGATAGTATGGTGGGGGTGGACCAGCAGTTCAGAGATAACATCTTGACCCACTGTCCTGTACCCTCTGGATGTCTCTGTTCTTACAGTCACTCACTGTGGACACCATTAACCTTCACATGAGGGGCCTTTGGTTTTGTTTTCCAGATATCACACTGGTTTGGTTTTATAGATATTAACTCTTTGGTGTTTATGAGGAGATCTTCTCAGGCCTGAAAACATCCACAGGCAGAATTTTGCATGGAAACAAATTATTTTCCTTTAAATTCTCATTAAGTAAAATTCAGATAGTGTTCAAAGCCAACATAGCTGTGCAATGTGATGGATTATGTTATGTTTCCAAAGAATGAGGAATGTCTGGTAGCCCCCAGGATGGGAGATTTGCATACTGTGCTATGATTCTGAAGCCAGAGTGGAACGTCAGATCCATTAGACAAGTTTTTATTGTGTGCTTACTGTTAGTTAGGAGCAAAATGTCCCTACCCTTATGTTGTTTAAGATTTGATACGTTGCTTTGTAAAATAAAGTCCATGGACCCCTGGTGGTCTCTGATGGGCTAATTAGTGATGGCTGACTACAGTTTGATAATTTTAGAAGGAATGTAAAATAAAAGATTGTGATTTTTGCAGGAACCCCATTGTATTCTTAGTCATAGATTTATAGCTGGCATACAATAGCTGCCACAATTCTATGGTGGAAGATATTGTCTACATTTTCTAAATTTCCTCTGTCTAAATTGATGTCGTCTGTTTCCCATGACCTCCCCCTCTTTCCACCACATATACCACCAGGTTGGTGAAGGTCATCGGGGCATTTGGGAAAGACACTTTGAACCTTATCAGCTGGTCATATCACCTTAGTCATAAACGTCCAAACCCAAACCTGAGAGTCCCTTAAAGTCAGAGAGCTCCTCTTCTATGCAAAGATGGCCACAAAGTCCTGTCACCAGGGCTTTAGAAGCTACAGCTCCTAATGTTCTGTCCACCCTTTATCCCAAGGGTCTCCCATAGAGATCCTGCCACCCCCAGGAGGTGCTGTGCAGGTTCAGGCTCCTGATTTTCCCCTCTAAGGATCCTCCAAGCCTCTGTGACCTGGCTTACACCTCCTACTCTGCCTGTGCTCCGCCTGCTTCCTCCCTCTGTGGCCCTGTCCCTTCATCACCTTTCTTGCCTGGACAGTCCTCCCTTTGGTGATGCAGTATTCTTCTTGTTGTGGTTGACGCAGATAGAGTGATATACTACACTGGTCAAATCATTTTTATGATGAGTAACTTAGTCCATTTGGACTGCTGTAACGAAGTGTCATTGCCTACATAGCTTATAAATAACAAAAATTTATTTCTGATGGTTCTGTAGGCTGAGAAATCCAAGATCAAGGTGCTGGCAGATTTGGTGTCTATTGATGACTCTGTGTTAGTCAGCTTTTTGTCACTGTGACCAAAGTATCTGACAAAAAGTACCTGAGAAGTTTATTTTGGCTCATGGTTTCAGAAGTTCAGTTCATGTCAGCCAACTCTGTTGCTCTGGGCCTGAGGTCAGGCAAGCATCATCGCCGAAGGTGTGGCAGAGGAGAGCTTCTAGCTGATGGTAGCCAGGGAGGAGAGAGCGAGCGGGCGAGTGAGCTCACACCCCATTGACCCATTCCTCCAGCCATCCCCCCACCTATAGTTACCACTCAGTAGCCCATTAAATTATTAATCTGTTGAAGAGATTAATCTACTGATGGAGTTGCAGCTCTGATAATCCAGTCATTTACATCTGAACATCCTGCATTGCCTCGCACATGAATTTTAGGGGCTACATCTCATAGCCAAATCATAATAGGCTCATTTCCTGGTTCATCGATGGCTGTCTTCACTGTCTGAACAGGGCAGGAAAAGGGATCTTTTCAGGGTCTCTCTTTAATAAGGGCTCTATCCCTACCCCTTTCATGAAGATTCCGCCCTCATGACCTAATCACCTCCCATAGGCTCCACCCGCTAACACCATCACCTGGGGGCGGGGCAGGTAGGATTTCAACATATGAATTGGGAGGGCAAGGTGCACACGTATTCAGTCCAGCTGTGATGAAGGGAAGTCGGCATTGCACACGTGAAACAAGGACTGTCTTGGTCACTATTTGGAGAACATTTAGTTAGTAGGATGTAACTCCCTTCAGATGTATTTTGTCTTAATTACATATTAATATTCACATATGCTAAATTTGCCTTTTTCATCAGTGATTGGATCAGGGTTTCAGAATCATTCATTGAAATCCAAAAGCCGGGAAGATAATATGCAAATGCTAGCATTCAAATCAACACACAAGTGGTAGTAGTTAGCAGGCTTCTGATGTGACTGTAAATTGCAAATCTGCAAGTGTGATGATTTTTCAAAAGCAGACAAAAAAGAAAAATATAAATAGAAAGTGTGATAAGGAACATCTGAAAATTTGAACTTATTTGCATTGGGGAGCCATTCAACTGTAGCCCTTGGTAATTGTCTGGTATGGAATTCTGTTAAATAGTTTTCTCATCTGTAAATGGAGATAATTGAACTCCTCCTCAGAGTTGTTAGGAATAAATGAGTTAAATGTGTACAGAATGCTTATGTGCACATTTATGTGCTATGTTATCATAGTTCTTACCAGTATTAGCATAAAGCACAGTGATTCCTTTATAAACCTATTGGGTTTTTCTAGAACAGATTAAAATAATAGTGTTCTTAGTATGAAATTGATGAATAGTGTCATTAATGGTGAGGAAGTGAATAAAACTAGCCGTATCATAGTTTGAAAAGTTGGTACACGTTGCAGTCCAGCTAAATAAACCCTAAAGTGAATAACAAATAAAGTTTGAAACTTGAAATTGCTACTTTAAAAAAATCCAGAATAGTTAATATTAGCAAATCCATATGTTTCAATTTAACATCATCCTCAGAGAAAAAGCAGTAAGCTACTGGCAAAATTCCTCTGCAAAGTGACAGCGTGGAGGCCGCGTGGCATGGGCTGCAAACAGAGCAGTTGCAATTAGTGGCGTGTCAGCAGACGCTGCATTCAGCTGAAGCCACAGGGCACACCTCTTTACACAGGTGAGGTAGCTGTCTGGGGAGGGGCTCCATAACCTCTGTCATATTTATCCCCCAAACCCCAGCTGTGAAGTGACTCCCCGTTATTTAAGCCATTATTATTCCCAGGGGTGCTACAGAAAGGAAGGAGTACACCGAGATCATAGCCAGCAGCTCTGCTACATGGCCAAAAGGATGCAGAAGGATGGGGATCCTGTCTGAACGCCGAGCGACACACTGGCCGTCCCTACAGGAGAGTGGACCAGGTGTGGCCTGGTACGGTGCGGATAAGAAATTGTGCCTGGAGCATGACTCTCCAGTGCCTGGGCAGAGTCCCGGAGTGCCTGGGAGCACACGTCCCTGTTCTACACCAGTGCCTGTGACTGTGGAAGGAAACTTCGGATGATCACATGGAATCTATTCACTTCTTTTAATTTGTGTTGAGATATAACTTATATCCTGCAAACTGAACCTATCGTACTCATTTAGTTCTATGAATCGTAACCATTGTTTATAACACTAATCAAAACAAGATACAGGACCTTTCCTTCACCACAGAACGTCCCCTCATGCCCCTTTCCTACTAGTCCCCCTTCTCTCGCCACCTTGCGCACACAGCAGATGGCTTCGACCCCTGAAACCATCAGGTAACATCGCCTCTTTTTGTGCTTCATCAAAGCAATTGCATCTTTTTTACCCCATGAATTTGAAATGAGGGTCAAGGTAGTATTTCTCTGTGAGAGCGACCCGTGCCAGGAGTGAGCCTCGCCATGATTTTAAGAACTTAACAAGATACAGGGATGTATCAGTATTTTGAATAGTATGAACCTGTCATTGAAATGTCACACTTTGAACTTTGAGGGCAGGATGACAGAATTTCATCCCCCCAAAAAAGCAACTGAACCACAGAGTACACTGCTTGATTCCTCTAAGTTTTCATCTTTCCCTGTTTCTTTGCTCATTTGGGAGTAAATCGGTAAGCATTAAAGGTCAAGAGTCGCTAACTACATCAAACACTACTATACAACATAGAGAATCGTGTTGTAGAAACAAGTGATCAGGGGATCAACTAGCAATCTACCCATGGCTGTCTTTCTCCCAAGTGAGACACAGTTCACCTTCTTGCTCTGTAGTGGGGTGTTTTCTGCTCATGGACTTAAAATCTGACCGACTCCAGAGGTAGTTTCCTGTGGAGAATTTAGCTGTCACTTGCGTTTTGATCCCCATGCCTAGCAGTATCCAATCAAGCCACTGAACTTGGACCAAATGATGGTTATCGCTCTTTAGGACTTTTGTTCTAGTCGACAGGGAGTGAGGGTTACAGTCGTAGCCAACATCGATGAGGCTCACTCCATGCTACCTGCTCTTCTCTAAGCTTCACTGTGTCCCAGCCGCTTTCTGTAACACTCCCGGAACCCCATGATGTGGGTCCATTTGCTCTCCCCAGTGTACATTGAGGAAATGAAGCCATGGGAAGCCCGGGGAACTGCCCTGAGTCATACCTGTACCATGTAAGGAGCTCCAGGTCCTGCGGGTGTGTCCTGACCCCAGTGTGAATGTAGAAAACAGAAAGCAGACCCATGACACTGTGCTGCAAGGTTCTTGCTGGTGGCAACCAAAAAATAGTCAATTGACAATTGACTGTGTTTATATTATCTAATATTTTTTCAACTTTTTAAAAATAAATAATATATTTATAATAAATAATAAATTATATTATATTATATTATAATAAATAATAATATACTAAATAATATCAGCTCAAGGGCATGACAGGTGCCCTTAAGTGGTCTTTAGATGCCAAGAGACACTGCTCTAGCCTAGCGGGTCATGCATTCATCCAGCTGGCCTGCAAGTTATTAGAGCAAAAGCTGTGTTCCTCCTATTAAAATCTAAGTGCCAAGGGCCTCCATCTTGAATACCTGGGGCGTGCCTTTCCCCACCCCTTCTGCACCCCTTCCTGTCTCCCGCTGTGTTGGTCCTGCCACAGGAGACTTGAAAGGAGAAGCCTGACTGGTTGTTCTGCTCCCTGGTGGACAAGCACATCTTGTACCCCAGTGGTACTCTGTGGGTTCCCTGCTCTCCCTGTGCTGATTCTCCTCTTTGCACCTTCCTTGAGGGGCTGGCCTCAGTTTCCCTTCCCTGCCCTTTCCCCCTTTCTCAAGGAGGGTTCCTGGCTGTGTTTCTGAAGCCAACTTTTCTTCTGACCCTAGAGCCCACATCTCCTGCTGCCTGCTGGCTACCCTGCCCTAGATAATCTGCGTGCACACCACATTAACTGTACATAAAATGGGGTTCATTGTGACCATCAGACTTCTCTCTCTAAACCCGGTCTTGGGACCTCGGCATCACCCTCCATTCCCTCCTACACTGCTCACTTTCATCTGCCTCTTTTTCTCCTTCACCTGGATAGTCAGCTGAGGGCAACTCCTTACTACCTCCTATTTAGCCACTGCTTTCCAAATCTCCATCTGCTCTCCCTGCACTTGTCTCCTCTAATTTCTCCTGAACGTGGCTGTCCAACTAGTCTTAGAGGGCAGTCCCAACACCTCCCTACAAGAATGCATGGTGCTTCTTCATTCTCCCTTCTTAACCAAGTGGTTTGGTCCAATGCTCAAGGCCCTATCGGAACCACTATAGTCTCAAAACTGTTTTCTCCTGTTTTCCTGCTGTCGCAGTCTCTGCCCAACCCATTTGGAATGTTCCCACTTTGTAAATGCCCACCATGCACCCCAAACCTGAACTCACACTCTGCGTTTTGAGCTCTAGCCCATATTTCTTTGCCTATCTCAAGGGCCACTGCCAAAGCCACCCTTTATTTCCCAGTCTTCTGTGCTTCTGCCTCCCCTGGAGTTCAGTACTCTGCAGTTTACCCCACATTGACAGTCATTCTCTTAGTCTTCTGTGTTTGGTAGTAGTTCGCTTGTCTTCTTCTCTCCACGAGACCACAGCTCTCTGAGGCCAAGAGCTGTCTTGACCGCCATCATGGTAGGCCAGTGGTCAGTAGTTCTGAGTTAAACCTGGTCAGTGCTGTTCCTGTTACTTCAGGTCTCTTCCCCATTCCACTAGGGTGGTGCTGACTTTTAGAAACTTGGGGGTCACTGGGCATGAGTGGCAAACTGTTATAGTTTGAATGTGAGGTATCCCCCAAAAGCTCATGTGTGTAATACAAGAAGGGTTAGAGGAGAAATTATTGGATCATAAAGTCTTAATCCAATAGGTGAATTAATCCCTTGATGGGGATTAATTGAGTGGTAATGGCAGTCCGGTAGGGTATGGATAGAGGAGGTGGGTCCCTGGGGACATGGCCTTGAGGTATAAATTTTGTATCTGACCAGTGGAGTCTGTCTCTCTCTGCTTCCTGGTCATCATGTGAACTGCTTCCCTATGCCACATTCTTCTGCCATGATGGTCAACCTCACCTCAAGCCCTGAGGAATGGAGCTGGCCTTCTATAGATGGAGACCTCTGAAACTATGAGCCCTCAAATAAACTTTTTCTTCTCTACAATTGGTCTGGTCAGGTCTTTTAGTCAGAGCAGTAAAAAAGATGATAAACACAACCTGTGCTACTTACCCTGCCATGAGTCCTGACATCAACCCAAAAAGATAATTTTAAATCCAAGACTACATCATCTGATGGGTTTCCAATAGAGGAGACTTTATTGAGCTTGTCTTTAAAAGGCCTGGAGCTACTAGCCAGAACAAGCCAGTTGCTAACTGGGCCTCGCTCTAACCTCTGTGTCGTTCCTTCTTGTTTATGGAAGATAAATGCATTCAGCAACTACTGTTAATTCTGTCACTATATCTTCAACTTTGAGATATGCCAAATGTTGCTGAATGAAACAACCAGACATTTAGACAAGGCTTCTGTGAAACTCAGATGCAGTGTTGGAAGTCACAGTCTTCCCATCCATTCATGAAGCTCCTGTTGTTCTCATGGCAGTCAGCAAAGCCATAATGGAGACTGAGCAGGTACAACTCAGCTTTCCCCAGCACGCCTTCATGAACCAAAATGTCTTGTTTTTATTTTAACAGAGGCTCGATCAGCCCGGTGCCTGTAAGTGCTTACTTGTTCTTAACTCACTCCTATTCTTTTCTGTGTCCTTTTCCCACTTTCTTTTATTAGGGACCTGCTGGATATCATCACCTTGTTGCCATATTTGCTGAAAGAAATGAATGTAGCCATGCAGTTTCCTGTCAGTCCCTGTCTAGAGTTAGCAGCATGGGCTGACTCCGAGCCATGCTGGTGATGCAGGCTTCACTCATAAAAGCAGCCTCTCATTACCAGTTGGGGAACAACCACTATTCCAATATTACATGGATTTTAAAAGCAAATTCAGCATCTAAGAACAAAGTGGCATCAGGGCCTCTGACAAGCTGCAAAGCATCAGGAAACTTTGATGCTAGTTCAGGCTTTACCATGGATGAACACGTGACCTATGGGAAGGCATACACGGGTACAGCTGGATCACAGGCAACTTAGATGATTTCTTCTAGCCCACCCTCTCAGACTTGCTCAAAGTCACCCAGAATCCTTGGTGGGAAAGCCAAAACTAGTACCCAGGTCTCCATGGGTGCAGTCCAGGACTCTGGGTAGCGTCAGTCTCCCTCCTGTGAAACATTGCCAAACACTCGGGTCCTTGTGACAACTATGAATTATGCCTTTCCTGCTTCCCAGGAAATGGAATGGCCTGCAGAGAGCTTATGCCAACCTACTTTGAAGCGCTTCCCTACTAATGTAGAGCAGCTCATTTCCTATCCCTGGTGCACATCTCACAGAGCCCCCACCACGCCCCTCACTTTCTGTTCCTGGTGCATATCTCACAGAGCTCCTGCCATGTCCCTTATTAGACTTGGGGGCCCAGAAATGAAAGAGGCAAATTATCTGCACAGGCACCTCGCATTCCGAAACAAAACCAAACATTAGTATGTAGGTGGGGCACAGCTGTGGGAGTCTAGAGAAGGAAGGCAGCGGCCATCAATTTAATATTACCATTAACAAATATGGAGTATTATGAGTGTCTCACAGGGAGGGCAACGTTGGAATTGAACCTGAAGGAATGAGCAGGAGTTCCCCGGGTGGACTGGTGGGGAGGAGGTTATGGGGAGAAGAAAATGAGCAGGCCTGGGAGGGTATGGTGTGTTTATAGGACAGTGAATGATCTGACATGGTGGCAAAATGCCCACGTCGCAGAGCTCCATACTTTCTCCTGAGGGTACTAAACAGTTGCTGTAGAAAATAATGGCTTAATTTTTTTCAAAACTCATGTCATAGATTTGCCCAGGATATTAGATTTCCTTATGGTTTGAGCCTAAACCTACATTTGCATTGGATTGATTGTTGTGTTGTGGTTGTTTCTGGCCTAATTGCACTCTGTCTGGATGTGAGGTCAAAGGGGTCTGTCCCTGGCCAGCTTATGGTCATTTATCAATAGATCCTAAGTGGTCAGTGAGCTTCAGCTTGTCCTGTGGTCTACTGGCAGGAATACACAGTCATGCCCCCTGCAAGGGAATGGGTTGAAAAGGGGCCCAGTCATTAGAACTTGAGTTTAATTCAGTAAAGTCCGTGAGTACCAACTGAACATAAAACCCCTAGACAACTCAAAGCAGGCTTCCTGCTGAAGCCCACCTCAGGGGCCCCCCTCAATCCTTCTATGTCCCACTCCACTCCTCCCTTATTGAAAACTAGCTTATCATTTTCTAAACCCAGGGAGTTAGCCCTCAGCTTCCTTAATGGGATACTTCCTCACTTGCTCTGCATGATAGCAAACAAGTCTTAAAGAAATCTCATGTCAGAGCAAGGAATTCCATGATCATTTATGGTTACTTCATTAATTAGGAGTCTCCTACTCTTTTCTGATTTCTCTAAGTACATGTTTGCTTTGGCTGAGCTGGCAGTTGTGGGTAGTAGGAGGTGTGGGATGGAACGGAAGATAGGGGTAAAGCCAGAGATGCCAAAAGCAGACCCCACACTCAGGATATGGAAGGCCTGGAAGGCCCCAAGCAGAGGACAGTGGCAGGTGCTGCCCCTTGACTTTTCTACCCCATTGTAACTGCCCTCACACCCGGTCAAAGGAGGACAGAGAAAGTGGTGGCATTAACTACCTTAGAGACATTTTGGTGGTTCTGTTTTGCAAACTCCAGGGCCATCGACCAGATGGGGAAATTCCAATGTGCACAGTGAGCTACTTAAAGAAAATTTCCTTTGCAGTATTTCTGACTTGCATCGGTTGGGCACTCACATTTGAAAAGTATTCTTTACTTTGGTATAAAGTTCCTAGGCTTAAAAAACAAATAAATCTTGAAAGTGTGCCTCATTAGTGTGGGAGAAACAATTGAAACTGAAAGAAAATCCTGGTCCTCTGTTAATGTTCCAGAATGTGTGTGCATGTGCATGATTCACTGGGATATAATTCAGATATAAGGAAGATCTGGGCCTAATCCTGGGGGCATTTTCAGCCATGAGTTCCATCTTCCACTCTTGTTAGCCAAGTGGATTCTCAAGCTATCAGTGAATGCTCATGATAACCAGCACCTCTCAGCTTGCCCAGGAAGAGAGAAAAATCCCTTGAAACCAATCATTTTTCTGTGGGCCTCTAGGCTTCTTGTGTGAAAGTGCACACATCACCCATGTGGGCTATTTTCATTTAAAATGCTTGGCTGCTGCTAGTCAGGCCAGGCCCTGGCCTCCTAGGAAGAGCAGTTGACCCAGATGCGACAGCCCTTCTTACAAACAGCCTCTGGCTGTTCTGTACAGGAACAGGAAGGCATTTGGACCCTTGGAGCCTCCCAGTGTAATCCTGTTCAAACTGCCCACTGCTAGCACCTCCTATGTGACATGGACATATTAACATCACTTTGTGTTACTGTGTGTCAAAGTCATGTCTCTAATGTGGTTAGGTGGTTCACTGTGTGGATCACTGACTATGCTGAGACTAGTATTCCAGGAAAGGCAGTGGCATTCCTAAATGGAACCCTTTCTTTATATGGTGAACTTAAGAGTCAGTTAGAACTTCCGCTTAGGCAAACAGAGTAACGGGTTGGATCTGCTTCCCATCCTCACTGAAGAACTAGGCAGAATATATGAAACAGTGCAGGATAGCTGGTCCCTGAGAGAGGGAAACAATGGAGGATAACCTGGAGAGGGTTTCCAGGACACAGCACAGGGAGAGGGCCCAAACAGGCCCAGGGGTTTCCCAAGTCCAGGAGACAAGGATGTGGGAAGCCAAAGCAGCTGCACGTCACCTGGCAGAGCACTTGAGAAGCAAGTAGCAAGGGCTGCTCAGAAAGAGAGACAGAGAACCCACACTCTCAAAAATCTGCAGAGGAGCCCATCACCACCCCTACCTGTCTTTAGCTGGGCATGACCAGCACATCTGTGTGAGCCCTGTGCTCACAGAGCACCCCAGGGAAGAACCACCAGGAAGGAACAGGCAGAACAATGTCTGAGCTTATACAGAACAGGGAAAGCTCATGTTTCCACCAGTCAGAGTAGGAAAACCTTAGGTAGGGTACTCAGAAGGGCATTGCCTCAAGAGTGGGGGAAAGCCCTAGACTAAGGACCGCCACCTGAGTACAAGTCTACAAGCCTTAAAGGAGCCCCCAGTTCTGGGATGGGCCCCAAAATGCATGGGATGAGCCCAAAGTATCCCATAATACTAGAAAACAATAAGGTGCTCTAAAAAACCACAAGATTGAGCTGGGTTGAGGGGCAGTCAATGGGGCACAGGAGCTCATTGAAAAGAGCACCAAATGCCAAAACAGAATAGTTTGTGAAACAATATGAATAATGTACTGGATTGCCCAAAGTACAAAATAAATACCCATGAGTCCATACTGATACAAATAAATGATCAATTGATAAATGAATAAAGAATAGAAAAAAATCTCCCATACAAAGACATTCCAAAGAATTTATATTTTGCCCTCAAGAAAGTGGAATACAACTCCCCACCCCTTTAGTTCAGACCTTGCATGGAAACCTCCTTCCCCACAGTATGGAAAGGAGGGGGAATGGTATGACTTCACAGTGAAGACACCTGACAAACACTGTCCACCAGGTGACCAAGGTCAAGATCAGCGTGAGTCACAAGGATAGTAAGTACTTTTATCATGATAGGTTGAGAATAGAACTTACCCTCTGTGATCTTCATCCAGAAAACCCATAATCACAATCTAACGAGGAAACTTAAAGACAAATCCCAATTGAGGGACAGTGAACAAAATACCCGATCAGTATTGCTTAAAATAGTCAGTGTCTTCCATAAAAATGGAAGTCTGAAAAACTGTCCCAGCCAAAAGAGCCTCAGGAGACATGGTGACTAAATGCCCTGTGATGTCCTGGATGGGATCCTGGAATAAAAGGGACATGAGAGAAAATGAACAAAATCTGTGTCAAGTGTGGACTTTAACTAAAATAAGATATTGATTGGTATTGTTTTACTACTTATGAGAAATATACCAGACTAAAGTGAGATGTTAGTAATAGGAGAATCTGAATGTGGGGGCAGAAAAAAGAGAACTCTCTATGCCGTCATATGGATCTGGTATGGTCCCCAATGGTCCATGTGTTGAAGGCTTGGTTCCCAGGAGGGCACTAATTAGGAGGTGGTGGAACCTTTAGGAGGTAGGGCCTAATGGAAGGTTAGTCATTGGTGGTGTGCCCTTGAAGGGGATTCTGGGGCCTCCAGCTCCTTCCTGACTGTCTGTCTGTCTGTGTCTGTCTCTGTCTGTGTCTGTCTCTGTCTCTGTCTCTCTGCTTCCTCTGCCATGCACTCCCTCATCATTGTCACAACAGCAACTGTGCCAGGTGAAAACAGAAACCTCCAAAACTGTGAGCTAAAGTAACTCTTTCCTTCAAAGTTAAATTTTTCAGGTACTTTGTCATAGCAACAGAAAGCTAACAAATGCATTGTACCATCTTTGTAATTTTTCTGTAAATCTATCCTTCTTAAATAAGGACTTCATTAAGAAATAATTACATATTTAGTATCTTTAAATAACATTTAAATAAACATACTACATATTCAAAACGTTTTAAAGTATTCATTAGGTTGTTTTAAATATTGATAAGGCACCAAAATAACGAGCACAGTTCAGTTGGTATCTCTTTTCCTTCTTCCTTTCTTCCTTCTCCTTCCCATTCTCACTATGATAGGCATTCCTGAGTGGCTCCATAGAGTCCAAACAATAAAAATTTAGTTTTAAAAAACCTGAGTTATTTAATTATAAAAATAAATTACACCGACTTGTGCTTTAAGCTTGAGCTATCCCTTAAGATAATCTGTGTCTCTGGGAGCCGCCTGGTTCCTAGGCCTCCTGTTCTCCTGTGAATGGCATGTGGGATGGCAGTGTCCTGAGGGAGAGACTGGAGACCCAGCACCAGCCCCCATGGCTGCCACACTGTTGTTACCCCTGCTGAGGTTCCAGCTCTTCCACAACTGAAATGTGAACCATCCCTGCTTTTCTTTTGAGACACTTGGGGCTCCAGGAAGTGAAGTGATTCCCCCACTCACATACCTGGCAAGTAGCAGAGCCAACTTCCAATAAAGACTGTAAAAGCGTCTATCTGCTGTATCCGCCTCTCCCCCAGCTCCCTGCCCACCTGTCCTCCTGTCCTTGCTTTGTAATCCTGAACAGCTCAGCTGGCCTGGGGAGGGCATCTGCATTCACTCTGCCTGTTCACTGCCTCGGCTGTGGCCAGACACCCTGGCGACATGCATGAGGAATCTGTTACTAACAGTGCACAGTCATGACACTCCCCAGATGCACATACCTGTACCTATAGCGACACCTAAAATGGAATATCCAAAAAGTGTACCCATAGAACTTTCACTGTCACCTGTGTCACACTTCCATTCACTTAGTTTTCTTGAAGTGAGAAAAAAGGCTAAATTATAGCAGAAAACCTGCTCCCTGGCTTATCTTGACCTTGGCCGTGGCTTCCACTGAACCATCACAGACCTTTAATGGTGGTGGCATTATGGTGGAGCTGCTGAGTTGTGGTTTTTTTTTTTTTCATTCCCTTACCTGGGACAGGTAAGAAGACAAGCTGTATAACAGTGTACTTGGAGAAACACTGTGTACCTTGAGGTGGCAGAATTTTGGTTGCAAAACATCAATGTCAGCGTTGTATCTGAAGTAAATAACACAGTACACAGTTCTATTTCAATTACCAAGCCAGAGGGAGCCAAGGAGACATGCAAGTGAATTGAAGAAAGCTGTTTATTTTGGCAAGTGATAAAAATGTGCACTTCCTACATATTGTAAAAGTGAAATAAAGTTTTATTTTTGGCTCATTCTTTGGACATACTTGCTCACCTTACAAATGGAATGAAGGTCTAGAGACATCAACACTTAGAAAAGAAATGTAATTAATGTCATTTCTTTTTCACTATAATTGACAATCTCTCACCTCGGTCACAGATGAAATGCATGTGTCCACAAAAATGCAGCATTATTAATGGCCTCACCTGTCCTGATGTGTCCTTGAGGAGGAATTGCATGTGAATGAGCAGGAACAACATTGAATAGCACTTCTAAGACAGCTCTCACAGGAACCTTTGGTTTGTTGGTTTGCCGGGGATCCATCCCCAGGCCTCGTGGATACCAGGCAGGCACTCCGCCACTGAGCTGCACCCGCAGCCCACAGGAATCTTATGTGTGCACAGGCTGCTGCAGACAGGGTGGTAGTGCTTTGAGCCCATGACCCCTGCCCAGCCGAGTGGCAGTCCCAGAGAACAGAGCTGAATTGCATATTGATGTCTCGCTCTACCATGTTTTCCAAAGCCGTGAAATTTAGTCCATATGTTTAAATCTCTCCTTGGCTGATTGCCTTGTGCAGTTGATATATACAGTACAACAAAATTAAAAACATTTTTTAAAAATCTGTTTTGAAGCAAACTTGAATGAGAAAAAATAGCACAGTTTTGTGTTGAGAGCATATGTGAGGATATAAACCCCATTGTGTGTGTGTGTGTGTGCATGCACCGTGCCTCAGAATGCCATTTATAAAATATTTATCATAGTTTCACTGATTAGGTTCATATAGAGCCTTTGTTATTGAAAAGGAGCCAAAGTACTTTGCTGGTTTAGAAGGCCATTGTTGGAAGTCCAGAGTGAAGATCAGGCAGGTGACCATGTTAGAATCCAGAGGAAAAGCAAATGGATCTGTTGACATCAGCAACAATGTGCAGCTATCTTGGGTTGAGCCAGACTTCTTCCAAAGGAGAGGGGTCTGGAAGGGTCATCTGTGGGAATTATCCTTTGTTGGGTCTGCATAGGTGGCCCTTGGGAGGGGGAAACAGGCCTTCTGGCTTAGACTCGATTAAGGTGGCTCCCATTGATCTCTTTCTTCTGTCTCTTACCCTTCTTCCTAAATCTTTATCTGTAGTCTAAAATCAGAAAGAAAACTAACTTATCAAGTCACGCCAAAAAATGGTATCTGTTGAAGATAATGCTTTGGTAAGGAGCATCACAAATATTAAAAATGACCAAGCCTTTAAAACAAATCGGGACAAGTCAGGAAGGCTTGTGCCTGTATCCATAGTGACTGTGAATTCTGAGGGACAGACTAGGAAGTGGGCATTCATGGAGAACCCCACTGGGGAATGCAGACAAGAGTAATATGTAGTGTTCCCTGAGCAGGGCACGTGCCACATACTGTTCTCAGTGTATTAAATTTACCAACCTCACTTAATCCATGCAAACTTCTATTATTTCCCCGATTTTACATTTGAGGGAACCAAGATTCAGACAAGTTCAATATTTTGTCAAAGATCACACAGATAGTAATGATCAGAGCCAGGATTGGACCAGAGGGCCTATACACTTAACCGGTTTTCACTTACGATCCATTATATGTAATCTGCATCCTTCCCCACTTCTTCCCGGACATTCTTTTTTAAAAATAAGCATACAATTCAGTGGTTTTTAGTATATTCACGGAATTGTACATCCATCACTATAATCAGTTTTAAAACATTTGAATTATCTCCCCCCAAAACCTAGGGACCCTTAACCATCAGCCCTCCCCCAGTTTCTTCTTTCCCCCAACCCCCATCTCTAGGCAACCACTGATCTACTTTCTGTTTCTACAGATTTGCTTATTCTGAATATTTCATGTATAAGGATCATGTCATATGTGATCCTTTCTGACAGGCTTCTTTTACTTAGCATGATGCTTTGGCATGTATCCATCTTTATTCTTTACATGGTTGAATAATATTTCATTGTTCCATATATCACATTATTTATCCACCCATCCTTTTATGACCATTTCAGCTAGCATGAATAATGCCACTGTGAACACCTGTAGATCAGTTTTTGTAGCTACATTTTTTTCATCTCTCTTGGGTTTATACCTCAGAATTGAATTGCTGAGTCATCCCAGGCAACTCTGTGTTTAGCAATTTGATGAACTACCAAACTGCTTCCCAAAGTGACTTCACCATTGTATATTCCCACCAGAATGTGTGAGGGTTTGAATTTCTCCACATCCTTAATAACACTTGTTATCTATCTTTTTTGGTATGGCCTTCCTAGTAGGTATGGATGTTATTCTGATTTTGGTTTGCACTTCTGTGATGACTTCATACCATGGAGCATTTTTCATGTGTATTATTTCCCTGCCATTTTTTTTTTTACAGTTAATCCCAGACATTACTTCATCTGTAAATACACATGTACATACATAAAACTGGAAGGATGCACCTTAAAAAAACATTACTACCCTATTACTATCATTACCTTGAAAATGTCATTATTTGTTTTCCCTGTTCATTTCATACTTTAAAAACATATTTGGGTTGTGCACAACCATAGAAACAAAAAGATGTACCCCATTTGTGTAAAATGAATCAAAATGCAGTCTGTAAAAAAAAAAAAAATATATATATATATATATATATATATATATATATATATATTTGGTTGAATTCGATTTAACCACACTTGCATTTGGTTGATGTTTCTTGAATCTCTTTTAGTCTGTAAGTTTCCCCCCTCCTACCTTCTCTCACATAATTCTGCATTTGTTGAGAAAACTGGGTTGCTTTCCCTGGGCAACCCTGTTCTGAATTTTAACAACTGCACCCCCATGGTGTGATTTAACATTTTCTTCTGTCCTCTGTATTTCCTACAAACTGGTGGTTGAATCTCAAGGCTAGATCAGATTTAAGCTTGTTTGTTTTCATTTTTGGCAAGACTACTTCATGAGAGGTAACTGTACTTCCACATGTCTCTCTTTTTGGGCCAGTAAGATTGGTTCCTAGATTCAAGTCTTGTCAGCTTCATATAGTGATTGTAAAATTCACTCGTACTGGTCAGGGTTCTCCAGAGAATTAGAACCAAGTAAATATATATATTTATGAGAGGGGATTTACAGGATTGGCTCACACAGTTGGAGGCTGGATAGTCCTACAGTGGCCATCTGCAGACTGAACAGCCAGAGAAACCACAGCTGCTCAGTGAAGAAGCTAGAAGCCTCAAAAAAAGAAAAAAGCCAATGATGCAGCCCCAGTTTGAGGCCAGAAGGCTGAAAGCCCCTGCATGGCTACTGGTACAGGTCTGCCTTCAGTGACTGCAGAACCTGAGTCTGATGTCCACAGGTGACAGCAGCAGGAAAAGGCACCCATTCAAGAAGAACCAGTGCGAGCAAGAGCTGGCTTCCCCCTTCTTCCACTTTCCATTCCCTCAGGCCCCAGGCTGGGGTGCCACTCACATTTCCTGCTGATCTCCCCGCTTGGTTCGCTGAACCACCATCCAGTCTTCTCTGGGAACTTCTCACAGACACATCTGCAGTTCTCTACACATCTGGCTACTAGTTTTTATAGCCGTCCATGAGCATTGCCTCAGCCCACTTTTCTCTGGAAGATCTTGCTTTCCTAATCACTCCAGTCAAATGCCTCTGAAGAAGTCAACAGCGCTTCCTGCCATCCAGCCATTGCCCTCATGAGGCAAGGAGGATTGAGGTATCAATAATTAAAGAGATGTTTTGTTTTTATACTAATTGTATCATAATTTACTCAGCTCTCCAAGCTAGATGGTAAACTCCCTAAGGCAGACATTTGTTCTGTCTTGTTAACCCGTTTTCCCCAGCGACTGCCCACCCCCAGCCTGGCCCCCGGCAGAGCTCACCAGGTATATGTTGAATATCAGGTCTTCTGCAGATTCCTGCGACACTGTGTTGGCAGAATTTTCCTGAGAACTCTAGTGACTTCCCGCTTTTCAGATGACGCCACGCTGTGTGGTAATTACAGGTGAAGGAGGTGACTTGGAGATATGCAAGAGATATTTGGAATAGCAAATTCAGGGATGGCAATTCAGAATGTCAGAGTGCAAGCTGTAGGGTTGTTTTTCAAAAACCAAAATCTCATATCTAATTAAACCAGAAAATATGTAGTCTCCCCGCCACCCCCTCCCCCACCAATTCATGGACTAAGTAGCTAATGGGTAAATCTTTCCTACTCAACCTGTGAAATCTGACTCTAATACAAAGCTATGTGGCTTTCTATTTTAGGATTGAAAATAAAGTTTTTATTAAATTCTGATGTTAAATTCAGGGTAGGTGTGTTGCAGAAATAGAGATATTTTATCCAGAATTTTCCTGTTAATACTGAGCCATTGATTCTTCTGAACCAATATATGCCTTACCCATCTTCCTGTGCAAGATCAGGGGAATGTTCCTGACTACTTTCTACTTGTACAGAAGTCAGGATTTACCTTGTAGTCAGGATCTGAGATTTGGTTCCTACCTCACCCCCTTAGCTGCTGATTCCCTCATACTTGTCCAGAGAAAAAGGCTGTCTGTCCCAGGAAGGCTGAAAGACAGCACTCAGATGCCAACCTGGGAGTTGGGAAACAAGATCCTTTTGGGGAAACCCAGAAAAGGCAGTTTGAGAGTGCACTCACTGCCCTCATGTGCCAGCATCCGCTCATCCTTGACACAAGATGAGCTTTATGTAGAATCCAGAAGTTCTGAGGATGTGACCTGCTGAAAGCTGTTGCTGTCACCAGTCGGTCATTGATGGGATACTAACAAAGAAAGTACATCTCTCTAAGAAGAGGTAATTCCAGGTTCAGATTTTGTAGCATCATTTAGCATATCAAAAACTTGTAGTTGGTTTTATATATTACAGCCCATTGAAAAATAATCTTGTACAACACACTATTTGCTTTTACACAAGACAGCTTCCAAATGTGGCTTCCTTTTAATGTGACAAACTTGTTGGGGACTCTCTTGTTATACCACAGAAATTGTCATAACCACAGTGTCTCTTGTCTTCCAGAAAGAGGCTTGAGAATCACTATGCTTCCCTACTAAAAGTGATGGTTAAGTAGTTGTTAAGCTGCTATTTAGCATGGAGTGTTCCTAGATCACCTTACATTTACAATGTACACTGTAAAAAAAAAAAAAAAAACACTATTACAATACCAGTAATTGAAATGAAAGCAGTTACATTAAATGTACTTAAAACTAGCTTTAAAAATTTTGTCTTTTCAGGGGGTGGTAACACATGCCTCTATTCTCAGCAGCTCAGGAGGCTGAGGCAGGAGGATTGCAAGTTCAAAGCCAGCCTCAGCAATTTAGCAAAGTCCTAAGCAACTAAGTGAGACCGTGTCTCAAATTAAAAAAAAAAAAAAAAAAAATTTAAAGGGTTGGGGATATGTCTCAATGGTTAAGTCATTCAATCCCCTTTACAAAATAATAATAATAATAATAATAATAATAATAATAATAATAATAATGTAGGCACTTAAGAAAAAGGTGAAGATTATAAATAGTTGCAGGCATTGATGTTGATTCTGCAAGAGAATACTGAATCCCAGGGCTGACATATTCTTGCCATTGTGTCTTCTCACTAACATGACTGTAATACTTAATGAGCCATTTTTAAATCTTTATGACTCATAAGAAAATACGTAATAAACAGACTTGGCAGGACTCTGGAGGCTGAGGCAAAAGAATCATAAGTTCAAGGACAGCCTCAGCAACTTGGCAAAACTGTTAGCAACTTAGTGAGAACCTGTCCTAAAGTAAACTGCCCCTTGGCTGAATTCTTAGCACCCCTCCCCCAAAAAAAAGAAGAAGAAAGAAAACGAAATGCATAAATAAATAAATACATAGACTTTCCAGGTGTTTTGAAAGAGAGAAGTTAAAAGGGGGGAAAATATTAACTCATTTAAACACAAAGCCATTACTTGTTGGCATAAATAACTATGTTATTAAAAGCAACAACATAAATTCTCCTGAAGAGTGACATTGATTTGCTTTTTTTGCAAATCTCTTTAATGTTGCCTTCCTAGAAGGAAACTGGGCTCATATCCCCTTCTGCAGTCTCGTACTCTAAGTTGCTTTGATTGAAGTTTCTAAAGAAAGTATAACCTTGGCACAGATACGTTGTTAAAAAAAGAAGTGGGGCTGGGAAGATAGCTCAGTTGGTAGAGTGCTCGCCTTGCAAGCACAAGGCCCTGGGTTCAATCCCCAGCACTGCAAAAAAAAAAAAAAAAAGAAGTGTCTGAGTAGAGGCAATTTTAGAGAAAATTGCATATGTTTTTCTTCGATAGTACACCAAAACTGGACAAGTAGTAATTTTTAAAAAATTTGTTGTACTGAGAAATCTGAAACAATATCAGTGAACATTTGTCAGCTTGTCACATTGAAATCCATTAGTCTGTCTTGCAATTTGAATGAATCTTTTACTTGGGCATGACTTTGTGACATCACAGATCAGTCAGTTAGAAATACTGGGTCACTCAGTTATGGATCTCTTCCAGATGTTGACACACTTCATTATCCAAGATCAAAACATCACATTCATTAATATTTCCACCACCATTAATATCTCATCAGTAGTGCCTAAAGCTTTGGGAAGCACTGGTGGATACATGTTATCCAAAATTTAGATTTTTACTTGAAAGCTTGAATTTTATCATTGGCCAAAAATGTGATGAGTTCTTGAAGTGGCGGGCTCCCTGCATTAATTATTATAAAAGCTCCACCATCTTGAGTCTGTCAATAGTAGCTTAACATAAAGATGGTGATCCATGGAAAGTTACTGGCTCAGCCTACAACTTCAACAGTCACCAACATGCTTTTCCTGAGACAACTGAGATTTCAGTGGCAGAGACACTGTGTATTTCCCACTTAGTCACACAGAATATAAAAAATGCAGATACTCAATTGTTGAGATTTAATAAAGGTAATTTTTACTACTTTTGGAAGGACTTTTAAAAAATATTCTTTTGCCCAGATTTATTGGATGAAGTTTAAATTATTATGTTTCTTTTTCCCTTGCAAGTGTGAGATGGTAACAACATAGTTCAATGACTGCTAGTGCATGTTCCCATGACCTTGATCTGAGCTAAGGTACCATGAGTTTGTCTGCCTGTTTTTGGACCAACAGTGTAAGTGTCAACACAGTGAAATAGACAAGTAAAATATTGCTCTTATTAAAATGTTTTGACCCTTATGAATGCTTGAAGGGGTCTTGGGGCTCCTCACAGGTCTCCAGAACATTCTTTGGAGAACTCTGCAGTAGAAATACAATCTGACTTTGATGAGATTTTCTTCCTGTGGGGGGAAGACAGATAATAAACAAAAACGCTAGGGTTGCCATAATCAAAATAAAGCAGACCAATGTGACAGAGGGGCTTTTTCAGGTTGGATAGACATGAAAGGCTCTTCAGAGGAGGTGACCGTTTTTCTAATGCTAGGGATTGAACCTAGAGGCACTTTACCACTGAGGCGCATCCCTAGCACTCTCTTTTTTTATTTTGAGACAGGGTTTCACTAAGTTGCTTAGAGCTTCACTAAGTTACTGAGGATGACCTCAAACTTGGGGTCCTCCTGCCTCAGCCTCCAGAGTCGCTCAGATTACAGACATGCTCCACCATACCCTGCTAAGGAGGTGACATTTAAGCTAAGACTTAAGGGCAGGGAGAGTGAGATAGCCAGGCTCAGACTTGAAGGCAGAGCACACCTGGAATGCTGAAGGGAGAACCACCATGGCTGAGCACGGTAAGGAGGGGGTGTGCTGAGAGAGAAGATCAGATCAGAGTAGTCAAGGTTCAACCAGATCCAGCCTTAGAAACCAGGGCCATGGGCTGGGATGTAGTCGACTAGCATGTCCTTGGGCCAACACTGCAAAGATAAAGAAGAAAAATAGTCCATGTAAGAGATGGATGTTACTCTAAGTGCCATGAGGGTGCTCTTGGAGGGGTTTCAACCAGAGGGAAAGGTGATGAGCACCTTTATGCCCCCCCACCGGAGGCTGCATCTTCCCTCCTCCCCCCTCCTTCCTTCTCTCAATGGTCTTAGCTAGATTTGGAATTCTGACCCAGGATTGTAATGTAAATATATGTAAAAGATTACATGGAGCAACTTATAAAAATATCTCAGTTGCGATAAAGCTATGGAAAAAAGAAACTCAAGGGGAAGAATAAATAAAAATTCAGAATAATGCTTCCCTGCGAGGGGAACCCAGAGGATGGGTGGGGGGAAGATTCCGCAGAACAACAGAGGTCCTTGTGAAAGTTCTAGTTCCGGTGTCAAGTTATGTTCTGTGGGTGTTCGGTATCTTATGAAGAAGGGGTGAATGAAAGCGTGAGGATTGTGGATGAGCCCATCACAAGGATGTGTTGGGAGCCACTGACCACCGTTGGCCCAAGTAGGTGCTCCTGAGGTTTGATGTAAAGAAGGGCAGGGGGTGGGGCTCAGTGGTAGAGCGCAAGCCCAGCTCGCCCAGGGCCGCGGGTTCCATCCCTAACACTGCAAAGATCAACAACAGAGATGGGAAGGAGAGAAAACCACTTTGATACCCAAAACTGTTTCATGCACTAAGAGTCAATTTCCTAGCATGTTCAGACTAGCTACATGCAGTTGTCTGGTGTAGCATCATGGGTAAAAACTCGGGTCCCGCAGGGGGCTGGAGAGCCCACGTAGGCTTAAACTTTGTGCATGACCAGCTGTGCAACCTTGTCCTATGGCTGGCTCCTCCAGGCCTCCACGTCTTCATCTGCCACGTGTAACAGTGGCAGCACCTCTCTCTGGGACGATGCCGAAGAATTGCTTCTTCCAAATTCTCTCAGTAGCATTTGCAAACAGGTAGAAATTCTCTTTCCCGAATATACTCCCTGCGTCTCTCCTTTTTTTCCCCTCCTTTATGTAACTAGGGAAAACCAAGAATGAAGCAGGTTTGTTTTTTTGTTTTGTTTGTGAGGAATAGGTTGTTGAATCTGTTCTTAAGAATGTTTGAATTAAATTCTCTTTGCCTGAGGATGATATTTTTATCTAGATGATTGTTTCTTTGAACAAGCAGTAAGAAAACAAAATGAAATTGGGAGGCTCTGGGCTTTCTTCCTGAAAAGAGGCTTCAGGGCTTTGGGCCAAAAATGCAGCTTGAAATAAATTTTAGAAGCAGTCACCACGGGCAGTGTCTGTTGTGAGGGGCCCGCTGCTGACAGGCACGTTCCCCCAGGACAGCAGAAGCACCCTGCAGAGCGGTGCAGAGCGGTGGCCACCCTGGGCTGCCCACAGCACAGGATCTGTTGGAGAGTGTGGCCCTGAGAGCTGAAGGGCCACCGTGGGGCTCCACAGGAGGCTGCTCCAGGCAAGGCCTTCAGATTTCAATACCCTTTTCCCAGCACTGACTTCAGTTCTCTCTGGCAGGGGTTTGGAATCTGTCAAATTAGTCAGGGTCTACAACTTAGACCCTTTTCCTAAAGAGGGGTCGGCACAGGGACAAAAGCCATCAGAGACCAGAGGTAGAAGTCACTGGTGTCCTCCTAGCCAGATTCAAGAGGCGCAGAGTGATTCTGTGTCCTGTGATGAAGAGCAGCTAACAGGCACAGGAGCAAACAGCATCTGCATGCAGGGAATGATAGAGGAACTCTGTTGCAATAGCTAGCACTTCCTTTGTGGTCATGGGAGAAGCCAGGAATGTGGTAGCACCACTGTAGCATGAATGTCAGGATTATCTGGGTCCTCTGGGTGTATGGAAGGCATGCTCTGAGTCTCCAGGCTGGCCCACAAGCCAAGGAGAGGTGGCCTTTGGAAGACAGAGAGATGCCATAGGCCAGAGACAAGAGAAGATGTGGAATCTTCCAGTGACCCCCATCTACCAGGGGCATAGCCCAACTTGCAACCTGGGAAGCATGATGTTCTCCCAGGGACCAGCCAGGACTCAGACTCTTTGTTCTTGATGGAAGGATCCTGGAGTCCCTGGAGTCACCCACATGCACTTGACTAACTTCCACTCAAACTCGTGCACAGTAGCCCAGTGTGTGTTAGAACAGCCTCAGCCATTAGGGGTCCTTTTACATTGCGTTGAAGTCAGTCTCCCCATAATTTCCAGTTCTCTATAGTAATGTCTGTCCCCTTTTGAAATCCATGCATTCACTGGTTCAGTAGGTACCTGCTGAGAATTAGGTGTGGCAGGTTCTGCTCCAGCAACTTGCAGAGAGAGACATAAGTAAAGCCCAGGGCAGAGAGCTGGACTTGGTAACTTTGGGACCATAGGCAAGGTGAGCACCTTCATCCAACACCCAACTTCCTCACTGATAAATGGGAATTGACAGTGTCTACGCATCTCTTAGGAGGAGCCCCTCATATAAGATTTAAAGCCTGGACTGCACTGGTGTATTAGCTCTTTGTCACTGTAATGAAATACCTGACACAGAACACTTACAAACACAAAAAGAACTTATTTAACTTATGATTTTTGAGACCGAAAGTCCAAATAGTGTCTGCAGACTGTATGACAAGGACCACCCCTGGGCTGCATTACCTCTCAGCGTGGATAGCAATAGCAGGAGCACATGCAGGAGCAAGGTGATTCCATTTCAATCCAGGAGTAGAGAGGGCTGGGCGAGGGCAAGCTGGCTCCTTCTAAACAGCCCTGTGTGAAGACTCAAGGATTCATAGGAAAACTGCATTCCAAGAGCACAGCCCCCAAAGACCTAACTTCCTCTCACTAGGCCTTGCCTCCAAAGGGATCCATGACCTTCAGAGTCCACACTGCAGACCATAGAAGCAACATATGGTCCTTTTGGGGACATTCAGACCATACTGAAACTGTGTTCAAAACTGTGTCTGTTCGTATAGTTCATCACAGACCTTATCCACACGGGAGAGGTGAGTTGGGATGCCCGGGGCAGATGGCTGTACCCATAGGCAGAGCCTCCCAATGCAGTGGCCTCTCAGGCAACTTCGAGGCATGGACTTGCATGCCAGGGGAGGCCTCCCAGGCTGCAGCCCTAGATAGGAAAGGGAAGATCCAGGGCAGTGTAAAGGGCTGGAGAGGGGAAATGATCTGAGACAGTCAGATGGAGAAATTTGCAGCGTGTGGAATGGACAACACAGAGAAGGGACCGGTTCTGGGAACTTCTGTGGATAGCTGCAAGTTAGGACTTTTCTGACTGAAAGAAAGCATCATTCTCAAAGGACAGATTAGACCAAAGCCAAGCTGAAAGTGTTCTCATTTCTCAAGTTTCTAAACTTGAGTTTCTCCTTAACATCCTTATTATTTGTCCCAATTTTTAAATTAAGGTATAGTTAGTAGCGTAAAAAATCATCTTCTTGTGGACAGTTCTGTGAGTTTTGACAGACACATAGTTGAGTGATCAGTATATCACGATATAACCAACAATGATATGACACTCCCCCCTCCTCCCTAAAACTCCCTCTAGTCAACCCTGCCCCTGCTCTCATCCAGTAGCAACTACTGATCTGTTTTCTGACCTTATATTTTTGCATTTGCCAAAATGCCATATAAATGGAATCCTATGGTACAAACCATTTTTTGCCTGATTCCTTTCATTTAGCATGAGGCCTTGGAGAGTCATCTGTGTTATTATGTGCCTCCAGGGTTCATTCCTTTGTATGGCTGAATAGTATTTCATTGTGCAAATCAACCACAGTTTGTTTATCCATTTTCCAGCTGAGGGTCAGCTAGACTGTTAGAAGTTTGGGACAAAGTAAGGGTAAAGCTACTATAAGCGTTAGCATGCAGGTGTTTGTGTGGGCATAAGTTTTCATTGCACTTAGGTGAATACCCAGGAGTGGGGTAAACACTCAAGATGTCGGGGTCACCGAGGGCATTCAGTAGGGGTGTATTTTTGTACCATTTTACATTCCCACCAGCAATGTATGTTCAGCATCCTCCCTGGCAGTTGTTTGTTCCCCCCCCCAGAATTTTTTTTGCAAGTTGTTCATTTTTGCTAGCCGAATAGGTAGCATGATAGAGTAATATAGTTTTAACTTGCATTATGCTAATATCAAATGATGTTGACTGTCTTTTCATGCATTGTGTTACCATCTGCATCTTTGGCAGATTGTTCTTATTTTTTGCACATTTTTTTAAGCTGAATTGTTGGTTTTGTATGGTTTGAAAATATTTTCACATATTCTGTGAATTATCTTCTTTTTATCTTAACAATATTTTTCAAAGAGGAGTTCCTAATTTCAGTGAAGTTCAATTTATCAATTTTTTTTCTTTCTTGCATCAAATATTCTGTCATATTATCCAAGAAATCTTTCCCTAAGCTCAAATCAAAAGGATTTTCTTCTTGACATTTTATAGTTTTAGGTTTTACACCTAAGTCCAGTTTAAGTTAATTTTTTGCTTAGGTTACAAAATATGAATAAAGATAGGATTTTGATTGATTTGCTCTTTGCTTTTGCATAAAAATATTCAGTTATTCCAGCACCATGTTGAATCCTTTCTCCCTTTGTCTTTCCACCTGCAGGGACTAAGGATAGGAGACACTAATGAAAAGAAGAATAATATTTAGCTGTGGGCTGGACAGTAGAATCCTCTTTTTTGAAATTTCACTGCCAAGGGTAGAGGCAGGTGTCATAATATGGTGTATCTGAGGTTCAGAGAATGGAAATTTGAAGGATGGCAGGGGAAGAAGCTCTTAGGGCAGAAAAGTAGGTAAGATTTGAATATGCAGAAATAGAGGACACTCCAGGCCAAATGAAGAGACTTTAAGGATTACAGGCTGAGACCCATTATACTTTGGACCTAGGCAGAATGAGGCAGGTTGAAGGGATTTGTAGGCAGAAGCCAGAAAAGGGCTTTGGAGTCAGATTGTTTGGGGCCCTAAGTGCCAGAATAAAGAGTTGGAATGGAGGCTGATAATCCATAGGAAGTGAGAAAAAGTTTTGAGCAAAGAAATGAGGGATGAGTTTCAAGAACAACTTTTGAGGTGCATTATGGTTTTAATATGCAGTGTCCCCCAAAATCTCATGTGTGAGACAATGCAAGAATGCTCAGAGGTGAAACAGTTAAATTATGAGAAGTATAACCTTATCAGTGGATTAATCTGCTAATATGGATTAACAGGGTGGTAACTGCAGGTGTGGTCAGAGGAAGAGGAAGTAGGTCACTGGGGTGTGACCTTGGGGTTTATACTTTGTCTCCGGGGAGCAGAGCACATGCACTTGTCTTGCGTGTGCATGCTCTTGCTCTCTCTTCTCTCTCTCTTCTCTCTTCTTTCTTCTCTCCTCTCCCTCTCTCTCTCTCTCTCTCATCTGTCTGCCATAATATTCCGCCTCATCTCAGGCCCAGAGCCCTGGAGTTGGCCAGCCATGGACTGAGACCTCTGAAACTATGAGCCAAAACACATTTCCCCCTCCAGTTTGTTGTTTTGTTCACAGTGATGCAAAGCTGACTAAAACACAGTGCTTCCTATTAAATGGTTCTGAGCATGGCCTCTACAGCCTGACTCCTGGGTTCGAATCCTGGCCACTGCCTTAGGAAGGGGCTGTTTGGTACCCCTGTGCCTTAGTTTCCACATCCATGGGATGGGAATAGTGACAGTACATACTTGTAAAGATTGGACAAGTCGGTACATTTAAAGCCCTTGGAGCTGTGTCTGGAATGTGCAAAAATGCTAAAAAGCACCTAAAAGTGTTAGGTGGTATTTTTATCCTCATCATCTTGATCATTATTTTAGGAACATTAATTGGAAGGAAGGTGGGTGAATGAGAGTAGTTAAGAGACCATCACGGCGGGCCACACGGGCACCTGAGGCCTGACTTGAGGTGTGCCACACCTCGCCTCCTCCATGGCACCTGCTCTCCGTGTGCTCACACACAAATAGGAACTCGGCTCTCTCTTTCCTTCTAAAATCTACTTTTAGCCCTTACTTGGTACTAATCACATCCCACAAACCCGTCCTCAGGATGTATGATACACATGTGCACATTGAGGACTGTGCTCCCCACACGTGGGCTCTGGCAGGCCCCAGTGCCAGATGGTGCCTATCCGATGGCCGGAACCCCCACCACGATAATCACTATGAATCCTGCAGCAGCTTAGGAAAATATTTAGGCTATGATGTTAAGTGAAATAAAACTGAAAATTGTACATACATGACAGTCGTAACAGTATAAAAATATGGGTTCATATGAGGAAGGACTGGAAAGAAATGCAGACAGTGACAGCCCTGTGTCAAGGAGGTGAGTGTGTGAACACATTGGTCATTTTTCCATTAATGCTTCTGCAGTTATTTACACGTTATGTAAAGGACAGAAAAAATAAAGGAGGGTCCATATGCCAAGAAGGCCTCTGTGCCTCAGAGACCCGCCACTGCAGAGCAGCCCTGGTCTTAGCAGAGACTAGGGGCTACATGGGTGGAGAGCAAGAGTAGTTCAAGAACCAGCATGGTCTGCAGAGCTGGGATCCCCTCTCCCTCTCTAGCCCCAGAATGCAGTCTTCTGTCATTGGAAATTCCTAGGCAGTGACTCTTGCATCAGTTGTCAGAGAGAGTGAGCCCTTTCCACACGGACAACCCTATGGTCTCAGTTAAACCAGACCCAATTCCGATTCCACCCATAGCTCTCTCTTAGTCAGTTTTGTGTCACTGTGACCGAAATACCAGACAAAACAACTTAAAAGAGGAAATATTTTTTTGGCTTACAGTTTCATGGGATTCAGTCCGTGGTTGACTGACTCCAAGGCAGAAGCATCATGGCAGAAGAGCAGGCAGAGAAAAGCACTTAGCTCATGGCAGCCAGGAAGCAGAGAGAGAGAAAAGGGGCCGGAAAGCCAATAAACCCTTCCAGAGCCCTCTGCCTGTGACCTCCTTCTCCACCTAGGTCCCACTTCCCAGTTGTCCATCCAGCTGTCGGTTTTATAGATTGATGCACTGATGAGGTCAGAGCCCTCATGATCCAGTTGTTACCTAAAAGCCACACTCTGAACCTTGCTGCTTTGGGGACTTTGCTTTCAGTACACGGACGTATCGGTGACATTCCAGGTTCAAACCATAACAACCTCTATCAAGTGCAAGTGGTATGTCTTTGGGTAAGATACTTGACCTCATGAAGCCTCACTTTTGCCATTTGTAAAAGAGTAATGATGCAGGAGCACTTTCCTAGCTCCCAGGAAACTGGTCACTGAGCAGTCATGGCTGCCGGAGCCTCTTTGGGGTGAGGGCAGGAAGGATTGTTACCACCTTCACTTTTACTGGAGAGAAGCCATCATCATTTGGCCCCCTCCATGAGGTTGGACCCCATTCCTCTACCAGTAATTTTTCTCTCCCTCCTGGTCTCCTGGAACATGGCGTGCATGCCTATTCCATGGCATCTGCTACTTCCTCCATGACAGCAGTGGCATTTATGTTTGCTATTACTTTTCAGAGGTAGTGGTGGGATGCTGAGTGACTAGAGCTTGGAAAGGCCAGGCCAGGGACTTCCTGTTATGGAAAGACCTCATGTAACTCCGAGAAGTGAGAACTTGGCTGAGACCTCAGCCCTGCTCAGCACTGTGTGGCCTTGCCCTTCTGGGTCTGTCTCCCACGGAGCCAGTACTTGGAGCATTATGATGTATTTAGTAAATGCCCCCAATTGGTTAATTAAGTCCAGATTTAGTGAGGCTGAGGAGTTCACGGGTTGAGTGACCATAGGTGCATTTCTCTCCAGTGCATCAGGACAGCCTAGGAAACTTCCTTGAGCTGCTGTCACATCCTGCCATGGCCATGTGTCCTCAGCACTTGGAACTCTAACGTGAAGGATGCCAACAGAGAGTGATTTCTAAATGAGCTTCCTGTCTGAAGGCAGAGGTCAGTTTGCCTGTGGGGTTAGGAGGGCCACAGGTGAAAGAAGCTGTTAGAGGGGAAGCCACGGTGGCGAAAGGTGACTCAGAGCTTAGCCTACCGTGGACACTTAATGGATGCTAAATAATTGAAAGAATAAGATGAGAGGTGGGTAAATGCCACATTGATGAATCTGTGACAAGCTGAGGGGGTCGGGAACATTTGCAAATTGGTCATTAATGTTTCATCAACAGTGTGGCACTCTTCGTCCATTTCAAATGGTGGCAGGAGTTTCAGGTCACGGTTTCGTGGGAAACTTTAATGGAGGAATTATGCTTGGCTTGCAATTCCATCCGATAATTTGGGTGTATTTCAAAATAATCTAACAGCTGGGAATGGCCTGGTACGGCTCACAAATGTGCTTAGAAGGGATGCGGGTGCTTTCGCTCGGTGACATTTGGAGGGAAATTATGGATTTTGGAGCATTATAGCTTTATTGGGCTTTTGTTTGTTTTGTTTTATTGTTTTGTTTCTGGCTTTGCCCATTTCGGAAGTGAGGTTTGCTGAAGTTGAAATGATTGTTTATTCATGACGAGCAGGGGCGAGGAGGTAGAGGGAATAATTCTACTCATCTAGAAAGAATGCCTTCCTCAAAATGATTTTTGCTGTTGGCAAAGCTGAGAATATACTCACATGATTCTCTGCCCACAGTAAGTGACAGGAGAAACACGTTGTGCGCCGTGGATAGCTATAACTGGCAGCAAATTGGTTTAAATCACAAGGAGAGGCTCGGGGTACACAGCTCACTATAGTTTAGGAGAAGCTAGCTGGAGGAAGGAACTGGAGGCTTTGCCTGAAGGGCTAGAAATGGCAGGCCCAGTTGGAGCCCCCTGTGGTTGGGTTTCCCCAGAAAATAGCCAGGTGCTTGCCCAGTGAGCTGTGCTTTTTGGTAAAGTTCCCCACTCTCTGCTGTTGCCCTGACCCTCTGCATTATAGGGAAGGGGTGGCTGAGCCTGCTGTCATGAGGCTGTGCCCCCTGAAAACCCTGTCCGAGCCCACCAGTTCTTCCATTGACTTGGAAGGTGACAGAAAGGCGAAGTGTCACTTGTCTCCAGCACTGGCTGGCGTGCTTTTGACAGTGGCCTGTCCTGCAGCCTGCTAGACCACCACACTACCCAGAAAGCTTCCAGGAGGTTCCAATGGCTTTTAGCATCATGGCGGTCACTCATAGTGAAGATGGCTGCTGTTTTCATTTTTCACAACTTTACAGAAAAAGGTGCTTAAGCAAAGCAGGCATTTAGTCCCAGGCAGGATCCATCTTCCTGCCCGCCCCAGGGCAGCCGGTGCTTAGCGTTGGTTTTGAGTGTTGTTGACTCTCCTTCCCCTGAAGGTAGTCAAGTGAATGGGGTGTGCTGGTGCACCAGGCCCACCAGACTCTGGCGGCCCTGGTCAGGCTCAGTGCCCAACTGGCTTCTGCAGGCAGGGCCTTCTAAAGAGTCCACCTCCGGGGCTGGGACAGGGGCCTCCCAGAGAGTGTGCTTTGAGGCCACTGGAGAGAATCCAGGACAACGTGGGCAGGGCCACAGGGAGCAGACACAATCTCAGAAGCCAGGAGCTTGTTCAGAAACGGCAGCGTTTGTCTGGACATACGTGTTTTTCAAAGTGACATTTGCGTTCTTCTTACTTTTCCCATGGGGACTTTTTGGGCTGTTTCGTAATGTGTTGGACTCTCTGCATTCAGTTTGCTTTTTGGGCCTCCCTTCCTTCCCCTTGAGGGCTGGATGTGTCAGGTATCCGCCAGCGCTGCCACCCTGGTTTGTTGTTGTTTTGTTTTTTAAGCCAGGCTTCCCTGCTTTGTTTTTGTTTTGTGTGCTGCTTTTGAGGCACAGGGTTTCAAATATAAAATGACTCACCATGTTTCTCCACTTACTCCCCAAGCACTTGCCTGCTTCCCAAGGGTGACTTCGAAATCTCTCTAACGCAGGGTTCCTCAACTGCGGCCCAATCGACATGGACCGGATTATTCTTTATGTGGGGCTCTCCTATGCATTGTGGGATACTTAGCATCTCTGGTCTTCATCCGCTGGCCAGGAGCAACACCCTCTGTCTTCCGACTGTGACAGCCAAAAATGTCTCCAGACCACTGAATGTCCCCTGGGAAGCAAAAAACTCCCCTCTGTTAAGAACCACTGATCTACAGGAAGCATGCCAAGGCAGCCTGCCCGTTTGAAACACATGCCAACCCACATGGCAGGGTGGGTCTTTCTTAGGTATCAGACTGTTTATTGTTTTTTCATTTACTCATCATTGACCTATCTTTCCATGCACCTATCTTTCCATGCACTCACCAGCCAACCAGCCAAACAGGACAATAACGGTATCTCTCGAGCTAGACATACTCATGGCTGTCTACCTAACTCTAGGACCGTGTTAGCTTTTCATCACTGTGACAGATACCTCACCCATGGTTTCAAAGACTTCAACCATGGTCACTGGTGCTTGACCCCATTCCTTTTGGGACTTGGTGAAACAGTGCACCATGGTGGAAGCGTGGTGGAGGGAACCTGCTCACCTCATGATGGCCAGGAAGCAAAGTGAGACAGGAAGGAGCTGGAGTCCCAGTACCCCTTCAAGGGCATGTCTCCAGGGGCCTGACTTCCTCCAGTCAGGCTCCACCTCTTAAAGGTTCCTCACCTCCCAGCAGCACCACAGGCGGGGGACCAAGCCTTCAGTGTGTGGGCTTTGGGGGAACATTTGAGATCTTAGCCATACAAGCTCCTATTTTTAATCTCTCCCAATCTCACTTTGTAGAAGAAGAGAGAACAGTGCCCACCTAAAGGGAAATGGAGTAGGACTGTGATTAGACGAGATGAAGATGGACTGGAAGAGGGGAAAGATGGTTGGCAGAGATTCTGAGTGAAAGGCAAAGGCCAAAAGCTAGTCACAAGAGGCCACATTGAGGTATGTTTGCCGAGGACTGAGAGGGCGAGGTGTGCATTTGAGAAGGCAGAGTTGACAAAATTTAAATATGGAAGCCATTCTATATTTGTAGATTTAAATATAGAGTCCAAGATGATCCCAAGGCTTTGAAAGTATTTAAGTGGCTTGGAAAATGATGTATTATGAGCTAACTAATGAAACCAGGGAAAAGAAAAGGCAGAAGAGGAGAGAGCTCAGTTTGGGCCAGGTTTAAGTCGGAGCCTCATGGACTTGCAGTCCTTGGTGGGGCTCAGTTGACATTCAGAAATACAGGCTTGGAGGAGAGGTCTGCATGGGCAGTCTCCCTGCAAAAGAGGTCGTTTGAACCAAGCACTTAGAGCAAAGGGCATAACAGGAGAGAAAAGGGCCGAAGCCAGGTCCTCTTTGAGCACCCACATCTAGTAAGGCAGGGCTCTATACAGGAAGAGCTCTACTCAGACAGAGAGGGTGACGAGGTCAGAAGGGAGAGCCAGTTCCAAGCCCAGGAGGCAGCAGTCCACCGTGTCCGAGATTCCCAGTAGAGCTCAGTGTCATGAGAGATGGAGAGAAAGGCAGCGTCGAGAAAGTTAGGGTGAGCTGCACCACCTGGGTAAGAGTCTAGGTGGATGGAGGTGGAGACACAGCTCTCTCATGAGTTACTGAAGGAATTCAGACAGGTCCAGGAAACAATGGTGACAGAGCCCCATTTCTTAAGGATTAAGAGGGGAGACAAGAAGTGTAATGTGCCATTTCAAGAAGTCACAAAATGAGAGACATAGGAGGAGAAAGAGAGAGAGAGAGAGAAGAGGTAATTGCCAAGGAGCAGGAGGAAGAGGTTCAAGACATTAAATGGAGGAGGAGGATTTTTTTTTTTTTTTTTTTGAGGCCACTGAGAAGGAAGGATGGAGAAGAGAGAGGGAAATGTTTTGATGGAAAGAAAGATGCCTTCACTTAACCTCAGTTCTAGGTCTATAGAAAGGAGGATTCTCTAGATTACAAAGAAATCTTTGTCCAACTAGAGCCAGGAGAGTGTTTGGGGACTTGTTTTCCAAAGCCACGTCAGAGGACAGTAATTTGTTATCATCAGTGAATATGTCTGAGCACAGGGCCAGGGGAGGAATTAAGCCTCCTTCTACGAGCTTCTAGTCCAAGTTACAAAAATACTCATCACAAAGGACAGATTATACAGGAGTTGGCAGTCTTTCAGAGAACATGAGCTAAATCTTCACTTATTTGCTCTTATTAAATGCTTCTCTTATTAACAGTAATCTTACCCCCTCCAATCATTGTGAATCTGTAGTGATAATTGCTAGTTTTATTGTGTGCTTATTGTGTATCAAGCACTGTTCTAAGAGCTTTACATGGATTAACTCTGTTACTCCTCTCAGCCCTGTGTGGTCATTTAAAGATGAGGAAACAGAAGCACAGCAAGGTTAAGTAACTCAGCCCAAATCACACAGCTACTATGAGACACAGCTGGGGTACAAACTCACACCACTTGGCTCTGAAATCTTCAGCCTTAACAACTACACACTTATGTGTCAAAAGAAGGGAATCCAAATGTGTGCCTTTGACCACCATGCCACCCAGTGGGCTGATGGTCCTCGGGAACTTAGCTTATCTTGAGGTGGGGGGCCGTCTGAGATGGTGACAGGTCTTGAGCATTTAAGAGCATCTGATAGTTGGCTGGATTTTTTTTAAAAGGAACATAGAAAATGGGAAAACAAGACCGTGTTCTTGAGTAGACCCTGGAAACCACCTTGGAGAGGAGAGGCGCCCCTCCTCTTTTCCTTCCGTTCTCTTCCCCCCTTATTTTCTTTCCTTTCTTTCTCTTCTTCAGCTCCTCCCTCTCCAGATAGCCCTCAGGCCTCCTCTACTGGGCTCTCCTTGCCCTGTAGGAAGTGTGACCCGGATCCTAATGCTCCTGCTTCCACACCCTCCCGAAGGCTCTGGCCTCCTGATTAGAAGCCACCGGTCCCGTGCACGAGCCTGTTCACACACAGGATGAGAGTTTGTAATGAACAGCTTTGCTCTGTCTCACCCTTTGACCTCCCAAGCCTCCCTCCACGTGGAGTTGTGATGTCATGGGGACTGAAGCGGGGGTCTGCGTGTGCTTAGAGCTCAGTAGCACTTTGCAGTGACATTCCATCCTCAGCCCATGGAGCTTTCAGGCTTGAAAAACATCAAAATAGGGCCCCTTGGTCCCTCGCAGTGCCTGATGTTTGTTAGCCAGGGCTGGGACACTTTCTCTTATCCTAATGTGATTTAATCCCATCATGTCCCTTCTGAACTGCACATGCCCAAGCCATGTCAGACCCTCAGGGGGTCCATCTGGGAGGACCTCCATGTGGGGTCCAGGCCTCGCTGCCACACTGTCTGCTTCCTGCTCCTGCTCTCCTCCTGTGAGGTCCTGTCCACCCCATCACTGTGACAGGACTCACACAGGGTTCCACTGAATCTCGAGAATTCTGTCCCCCACTCTGAATTTTGCCCTCTGATGCCCTCTGGGTTCAATTTTGTGTTGCTTCTTACAGGTGCATCCTTCCTAGTGGATTGAAAGGCACTAAAACAGTACCGCAAACATTGTCCTCCACCTGTCATGTGCCGGTCACCATGCCAGATGCCAGGAACACAAGAGTGAATGAACGATTCTTGTAAATGACAGTTACAGCCACCAGTAGCTTTAGGAGCAGGTGACACATGTGTCATGAGGCGTGCATGCCAGGTGCAGAGGTAGTGCACACCAGCCCCATGGAGGGCATGGGCCCCCTGGTGGCCAACCTCTTAGAGAGGCAGTGCGGGTTCCAGGGTGAAGGCTTGGGAGGTGCTCAGCTATGCTTAGTCTTAGGCCTCTTCCTCCAGCTTCCAGTGGCAGGCTACACATGTTCAGAAACGTCTCATAATTGAATACAAGTGATCAATGAATGCTGGGCTCATCAAGAGGGAGTTCTAGAAGTCGAGGAGAAGAGCAGACATCCCTGGTGAGGAGGAGAGGAAAGAGGTGGAGGCAGGAGGGCGTGTCCACCTGCACGCCAAGCTCCTCCCCCACAGTTGGCCACACCCCCAGACCTCTCACTCGTCTCTCGGCAGTCCCTAGTGAGTCTCCTCATTGCTTTCTCCCCTCTTCCTCCAAACATTGGACCATTTCACACATCTAACTTTTTTTACATCAAGAACATTCAAAGCCCATTCACTCTCTCTTCAATTCAAATCAATTCTGCAATCAGTTGCCAAGTTCTTCCCATGTGCCGAGGACCGTGCTAGGCTCTGAAAAGTATAGCCACAGTCAAGATCACCCTGCCCTCTCCGAGCCCCGTCTGGCAAGAAGGATGAAGAATTCACAGGTCGGGGCAGACCAGCCTCACCTTCCAGGCCACCACCAGCAATAGACAGGTCACTGAAGTGCAATAGTCAGGTGCACTTGGACTCTCTTTCCCTCAAGATGAGGCTTTGTGTGATTTTAACTTATTTGCAGGTAATTAACCCTAAGGTCAAAAAATTCTGCCCTTCTGCCTCTGTGGAGATTGAAATCAGAGTTTTGGAGAGAAGCGATGGCTGTGTAGAATTAAAAGCTTCTTGATGAATGCTGCCATCGTGACACAGGGAGGAAATTACAGTCACACTTTCTGCCGTGTAATTAAAAAACCAAAAAAGCAAAGATGAATGAAATACTCACAAGTGAAAATGGGATTTGGTTTTCAACAGAGGAAATTGGAGTTCTGGGAGTCACGCACAGAGCAGGTCCTGAATCATTTCAGATTTCAGCAGGGGCTCGAGGCATGCTTTCCTTAACCTGTGCGGTACCGCAGCCTGAGAAGGGGAGTTTTTACTCCAAAAAGAGGGGCTTTTTCCTCTATTTTAACCACCCACTCTTTCCAAAATACCAAAAATGTTCATTGACCCAAGAACATATAAAGAAGAGTAGCCCAGGCTGGGCTTGTGGTCACAACCAAGTCAAGACAGTACGTCCCATCTGGTTTTACTTCAATTAGGAAGCAAGCCAGAGAGTGTTTGTCTGCTGTGCAGCCGTGGAGATCCTACCTTGAAACCAGGAGCCCTGGGTTCTGGTCCCAGCCCAGCTCTTGCTCTGTGCCCTGCGCAGTCGGCTAACTTCTCAGCCTTGTTTCCTAGCTGTATTGAATAAGGGTTGGAGTGGCCCCGTCATTAGGGTTATTATAAAAAAATAAATGAATTGACGAATGAGTGTCTAGTGCCTCAGTCCACAAGATGTGCCAGCTATTTTCTTCTCCATTGCTGTCACAGAAGTCATTGTGGGCTTCAAGAGCTGAGTGGGTATGATAGCTGAGGGACCTCGGATCACCGAAACCTGTCGTGAACATCCGCCATCACTTCCTAGAAACGTCTAGTAGCATGTTTATACATAATAAGCAGTGGGAAATACAGGCCCACATCCTTCTCACTAGAATTTTGGAAAGGCAGACAAGAGCAGGTGACCAGTCCTAGAGGCCTACAAGCCCTTTTATGCCCTCAGGCCAGCCCTCAGGGTCCTCCCACTGGAGGACACAAGCCAGAAGGTTGGAATACCCATTCTGACAAAGCTCTGGCCAGCCCTCCTCCTGCAAGGCAGAGAGCTTACCTTCTTCAGTTCAGGCATGTGAGGCACAGCAAGGAGGACTTCAGGGTAGCTGTCTTCTCACACCACAGCCCATCAGCACAGGCCATGGCCCAGGATTTGACCCACCAGGTTGGAATCCCTTTCCCTAAAGGGCAAGGAGTAGAAGAGAAGGTGCTTAGCATGCACGAGGGCCTGGTTCAGCCCCAGCACCAGAAGCCAAAACGTAGCACTTAAAATGACCAGAGCATATGTGAGTACCATATAGAAAGTATCTTTAAAAGTCTTCTTTATAATCCTTTAATACTGGTATTATATTATATTCATCTTCTACATAGAGAAACTGACACAAAAAGAGAATAGATCATTAGAGCCTGGAGTGTCCCTTTATAAATAAGAGGGAAAGAGAGAAGATGATTGATTGATTGATAGACAGAGGGACAGATGGGCAGAAGGGAGCTGTGTCTACCTATAATATAGCATGCTCTATCTATCTAATGATAGATATTCTCCTTCTCACAAATGTTGTCTATAAAAAGACCAACTCAGTAAACTAATCAGGCTTCTGGAAGATTCAGTGCATATTATTCTAAGACATAGCACCTGGTGGTTTTGCAGACTATGTTAAAATGCAAAAAGCATTATTATTAGTGTTAAAAACAAAACTTATAAATTTTCAGATTAGCCTCAAGGAATTTTTTGCTCTCTTATCCCTGGCTCTTTATTATAGAATTATTATCTATTTATGAATGACTCAAAAAGATTAAGTAACTTACTTAAGGTCCCAGAACTAGTTAGTTGGAGAACAGCCATTTCCTTGTGTCTCTCCCACCCTTCTCCTTCACCTGGCGTGGGTAACTTACCAGATCAGTTAGTGAGCTGAACTAAAGAAAATGTGGGAAGTTCAGTGATTCAGGCTAATGGCTTTGGATTAGGACAGATCCCACACCTGGCTCCATCGGCTCCATCGTTTCTTGCTCTCTAGTTTCTTGACCTCATCGGGCCCCATTTATCTCAGAGCTGTTATCAGGATTATGATTTGGGACTATTTGCATATACATAATGAGATATCTTGGGGATACAATCCAAGTCCAAACACGAAACTCATTTATTTTCATATGCACTTTATACACATCTCCTGAAGGTAATTTTATACAATATTCTTTTTAGGTACACAATAGTCTTAATAATTTTGTGCATGAAACAAAGTTTGTACACTTCAAACCATGGGATTTGTGGCATTGTGTCAGTGCTCAAAAGTTTTCAGATTTTGGAGCTTATCAGGTTTCAACTTCTTGGCTCAAGGGTGCTCAACCTACAGTGGAACAGTGTAAAGTCAAGCTCCATTATTATCATTAATGATTATCATCAGTGACTGTGATGTCCTAAATCTTCAAATACACTGTTTGGCAAGTTTCCTACACCCACAGCCTACCAAACATATCCTGTGGACTTGACCCTATGTATGTACCATACTCTGTGTGATCTCGGTTGACTTTCTAAAAATCACAAGGGAGATGGGTATCCTGACAGTCATTGATGTTCTTGTAAGAAACTATTCCCAAGAAGATTGCAAAGCTGGCTAGAACCATTTGGGAAGTCGGGGGCAAATGGTAGATTAGTTATTGTGTAAGGTTTCCATTCACCATGACAAAATCCCTGAGGAAAACAACCTGGTTCACAGTTTCATAGGTACCATGACAAAATCCCTGAGAAAAACAACCTGGTTCACAGTTTCACAGGTTTCTGTCTATGATCGACTGACTCCATTGTTCTGGGCCTGCAGTAAGACAGAACATCATGGTGGAAGGATGTGGTGGAACAAATCTGCCCACCTCGTGGTAGCCAGGAAACAGATGGTGGGGAGAGAAGGGGCTGGAGACAAGGTATACCCTTCAGGCACCTGTCCCCAGGGCCCTGCTTCTTCCAACTAGTCCCTACCTCTAAAGGTCCCATCACTTCTCAATTGCATCACCACCTGGGGACCTAGACTTCAACACATGAGCCTTTGGGAACTTCCAGACCCAAACTATAACAGTTATCCATTACTGCAAGATGAATTGCCCCTAAAAGAGAATGACTTGATACATCAGACACTGGACCTTTACCATCCTCATGGTCAGGAAGTGGAGGGTGAGCATCCTGGCAGGTTGACCCTGGCTCTGGGGCTGCAGGCACCTGAATGCCCCACTGGCAGTGGAGGCCCCACTTATCAGCTCTCCCACTTTGCTGTGCCAGGAGAGCTTAGCTTCTCACCACATGTCCTCCCCACCGGACAGGATGGCAGTGGCTTCCACCAGCCAAGACAGGGCAAGGCAGAGGCCACAAGGTCTTCCATGGCCCATCGCTCCTGTTGTATTCTGTTAACCACATCCACCAACCCTGGTGCAGTGTGAGAGGGGCTGTGCAAGGCCAGGCTTCCAACGGGTGGGGATATGGTGGTCACTTGGTTACCACAAATAGACATTCTCATCTCTGTAACTCACATAGTCCTCCCCTTCCTCTTCCTCCTTCCTCCTCTCCTTTTCTGCCTTGGCATAACTTGTTGCCTCTGTGGAGAACATCCCAAAGGGCCAGGAGCATTTAGAAGATTCAGTCCACATTTACTAAATTATTTGCCTGGTTATTTTGTGAATTAAAGTGCAAAACCTAGCTGATAATATTAGTTTTTAAACAAAAGCTGGAACTTGTGTCTCCAGTTTAACCTCAAGGGATTTTTTTTTTTTTTTTAGTTATATCTACCCTGGTTATTTATCATAGAAATGGCTATAGATCTTTAAATAGACTGGCATGAATTCGACTCTTATAAATTTAAAACCATCATAGGTGCTAGAACACTTCTTTTTTAATCCAAAAGGGCGAGTTATCTAAGAGTGATGGTTAAATACCCAGCAAACCAATTTACTGCTTCAGCTGCTGTAATACAGAAAAAATTGCATGCCATGGCCCTCATTCCTTTCCTGTTCTGACTGTTCCCATTAGTCCAGGATGCTCTGCTCTCTTCCCCTCTCTACCCTGTGCCAGATTTTTGGACGAAGACATTGATTTTTAAACTTACTCCACTTTCACTCTGCCCTATGAATCAGAGAGAGAAAATGAAATCAAACAACATAGGTACCAGACAGGAGCAGCACCATTGAGGTTCCATGAAGGGAGCCCACACAGAGACTTCACCCAAAAGTAAAACTGAGCAGCCCAAATTCACACACAAACACACGTAAAATACTCAAAGAGACCCTCAAAGGCAGTGGGGGAAACCAGAAATCCTTCACCTTTGAGATCCTATTGTAGGGGCTGGAGTTGTAACTCAGTGACTGAGCACTTGCTTAGCACATGTGAGGCACTGGGTTTGGTCCTCAGCACCACATAAAAATAAATAAAGTAAAGGCATTGTGTCCATATACAACAACAAAAAAAAGAGATTAACCAAAAAAGATTCTATTATAAGGCAAGCAAGTCCCCTGCCCCCTCTTTTGGGAATACTATGCACAGAAGACAGTATTGGGTGACTGACCTAATGCCCATCCATAATTTCCTTCCCCTTGGCCAAGAGGTGGCCATGAGACCCAGTTTTGGCCAACAGGAATGAACAGAAGTTTCGGGGTGAGGTTTCCTGGGGTTTTATGCCTGGCATAACCCTTTGACCTTTTCGCCTGCAGCCCTTCTGTCTTTTCTGGGTAATACTGATGGGGCCTGCGCAGCCATCTTGCAACCACTAGGGAACACACATGCTTTCTAAGGATGCGGAACAGATAGAAGCAAGAGTGTGGATCCCTCCTGGCCCTGGTAATAGCTGCTTTTACCTCCAGAATGTTCCAGTGTATTTAAGCCAGGTCAGTCTTTTTGTCATTGTTGAAAGCAGCTGAGCTCACCAGAAGTGATCCAGGGAGCCAGAGCTCTGAAGAGACAGAATATGTTGTTCTCATGCAGATTGTAACAGGAAGTGAGATCCTCAAATGTCTGTGAATAGAACAAGATCTCTGAATGTACATGATCACAATCTAAAGTGAGGTCCATGAATAACAGAATCAGAATACGTCCAAATATGAATGACAGAGTGCATCATTATTTCTTAGAGCTACAGGGGCCAGGAGAGCAGAATTTTTCCTGTTTACCAGACACAAAGTTAGCTGCATGATTATAAAGGGTGTTTTTATTGCCAGAAACCTCTTTTATAAAAGCTTAAAGTAATTTTTTATCATTATTTCTGCAAAATGTTTTTATTAAAGGAAACACCATATGGTAACAGCAAGAAGAGTTGGTTACAAGTCACGAAGCTAGTCACAGATTTCCTTCCAACAGTTAAATTCAAAATACTTATCACAGACCCTACATTTAGAAAAAAAAAAAAAAATATGCAAGTTTCAAGACTCCTAAAAGATAAAACTTTCATCAGAGTTGTACATTTGTGGTCATCGTTGTTGTTTTCATTTTCTAAAATACAAAAGGGAATCTCCTAAGACTAGGAGTTGTTTTCAAAATATTTAACAATCAGTAGGGCCTGGGCACTGACTTGTCAGAACAGATGTCACCAGTCCCAGCGTTCCAGCATGGAAAAGGGCTCCCTGGGCCACCACTTTGTAGTCATAGCCTCCCACCTTCTCCCACTGTCCCCAGCCTCTGGCGACCACTAATCATTTTCCATCTCTCTAATTTAGTTACTGTATATCCTTGGAATCATGCTGTATGTGGCCTTTAGAGATGGGTTTTGTTGCATTCAGCAAAATGCCCTTGAGGTGTACTCAAGATGTTGCATGTATCAAAAAAACAGTCCTAACTTCCAGCTCAGCCATCTCCAACTTTGACAAAGTAGGAACGCTGCCCTATTGTTGGACCAGTTCCTCCCAGGAGAGGCTATAATTAAAACCAAAGCAGTTGGTTTTTTACATTTTAAACAAAAATTGCTTAGGAGGAGGAATTGTGGCCTTGGGCCCTTGGGGTCCTGCTGGCTGAGAGAAAACATCTGCTAGACAGGCAGGTGTTGCACAGGCTAACACTGACTGCTTCGCTTCTTATTCTCCAGCAGAATTCTGGAACATTTGTCAAAAAGAATGTCTCTTGTAGATCTGCTGTCGTCCTTGCTTTGGCAGTGAGTCAAGGCAGGGGGCTCCCGGTGCGACCACCTGATCACACAGCATTTCCAAGCAATGGCAGGGGAGTCTCTCTCCTCCTCCAGGCCTGTGTCTCAGCCCTCTGCTAAATGCATTACTTGCATTATTTTATTTAATCCTTTCAACAACTCTGCAAGATATATACTGTTACCACAATTTAAAGGCAAAGCAATTAAGGCTTAGAAAAATTAACTCCCCCAAGGTCAGATAACAAAGCCAGGACTTAATCCAAGATTTAAAGGCCCCCAGAGTACACACTCTTAAGGAGTATTTTATTTTACTCCAAAGTGGATCAACATCCAAAGCCCATGAATCCACAGGCATCTGTCCCCAGTGCACTGGTATAGAACATGTCCCGGGGCAGTAGAAGTCCAGAGAGTCCTCCAAGTCATGGGTTAGGGTCCTTCAAGACTGTTTAACTGAAGCAGGATAAAATAGGCATGTGAAAGTTTGAGTTGTTACCTAAAAGTAAGGAAATCGGGGCTGGGGGTATAGCTCCCTGGCAGAACATATTTCCTAGCATGTGCAAGATGCTGGGTTTGATCCTCAGCACCACAAAAAAGGAAAAAGTAAGGAAACCGTTAGAAATAAGTTTTAGAGGCACTCTCATGCTAGAGGTCCTTCCTATCTTAGTTTTTCTGTAGCACTTATGACCCTTAAGGCCATTTAAATTTTTCCCCATAAGGCATGTGGTAGAGATTTTTTAAAACTGTGGGACAGGAGATTATGCTAGCATCTTTTAATCAAAGTAAAGGACCAAGTGAGTTGGTGTATGAATTTTTAAAATCAGTGGCCACAGGATGAAGCAAATCATTCTTATTATTTTAAAAAATTCTTCTCCCCCTCCTCCTTACCCATTGCTTTTTTTGAAAAAGTAAAATCCTTCTGCTCGGATTCAACAGCCCCACAAGATAATTGCAAACCTCCCACCCAGGATGGTCATGGCCCCACAAAGGCCCCACTTCCAGGTGCTATTTCCTGGTTTCTCACACTGCCCTGCAGAAATTGTGACGTTGCTGTGCTGTACCTGGGAAAAGACAAAACCTCTCTTGGAGATGTGCCTCTTAATCCCAGTAAGCAAAAAGTGCATTGTCTAAGAAGTGAAAGTCAAGAACAGAACTCGGGCTTGGGGGAGTGGCCCTCTGAGAGGCTGGCACTTCCCCCCTGTTTTTTCTAGACAGTGACTTTAAGAAGATAATTGTTGGCACACTTGGTCCCTCATGGTGTGCTCTCCTTACCAGGAGCGTCATTGAGGCAGAAGATGCACAGCACCTCCTGGATTGAGTAGGAGGAAAACCAGTTAGCTCCGACCGTCTCACAGGTCCCAGCAGGCTCCTCCGGGACACTCGGAAACTGGCTGTCCCCACTGCCAGCTTCAGTACAGATCTTCAAAGTGCCCACAGAGAAATGGCATGCTAATTTCTCACTCTGTTTTGATCAAAGTCCACTAAGTTTGAGGAGGAAGAGTTTAAATCAAAAACTAGTTAAGTCCAGAATCTCGTTTTCTCCTCTTGTTCTTCCACCTGAGTGTGCGCTGGACCCGCAATGGTACGGAGTGACCTGTGCTGACTGCACAGTGACACTCGGGGCTGTGTGTGCTCCGGGAACAGTGAAAACTACAGTACGGCAACTGCGGCTGTGGCATTGCATCTCTCGCCTCCTCCTGCATGCTCCGCTTTTGTCCCTGGTCTCCTGTTGACCCTTCCTTGCTACAGAATTAGGATGCCGGACGGCCTGCACATCTCTCCAGGGGCATGACTTGGCTCACATCATCATGAGCACTTGCTCTGTACCTCCCTTCTCGCGGGCGCCTGGAGTCTGGGACTCTGTGGCCACACACTAGCTGCTGGGGCCTCCCTGGGTGGCTGTACTGAGCAGCTTCTCTCATTACCAGTGTCTCCATGTTCAAGAGGCTTCTGAGCTGTTTCCTAGGTCTCTGGTTCTGAACTCAGGCTTGATCACCATTTATTTATTCTGTCTGAGACAGAAAGTTTCTGTGTAGATTTGGCCTTGGGCAAGACAGACCCGAGTCTAAAATCGAAGATTCATGGGTACCTGGCAGCCAGCGTTTCCGCCTAAATTTCCTTGAAACTTCTACCCGGTCTGCTGGCTCTCATTTCCTTTCCTGGTACTTCTTACAAGATGCTCACACACAGTGGGCTCTGGGGGTTTGCTGGTGCCTCGTTTCCCACAGATCCACTTTGGGGTGCAGGTTTTCACCCTCCCACAACTTCGTGTTTAATCACTGCATTTTCCTCCCATCTCTTATTTTGTCACTTTCTTCCTGTATTGCTTCTCTTCCCAGATTTCTTATCCCTTTGATTCTAAACATAGTTTGTACAAAAGAACAAAGTTAGTCTAGGGGATGAGTGTAGGAAGAGGGGTGACAATTCTCAAGAATTCCAATAGATTGCTTTAATTAGGTATCTTTTATTTCTTCCCTTTACATGTAGTAGCTGACCTCCATGAAAAAATTCTCTGGTGGAATTTTTCCCTCCCATACAAAGTTTCCTCCTATTATTCCCCCTCTGGCAGAAAGTTTTGTTTTCTTGATTTGGTTAGTTGCTTGCTTTTTCTTATCCTTGCCCCATCCCACCACCACTTCCTTCTTACCCCATGCTTTTTCAGGGGCTACAACAATGTTGAGGGCATTACAATTAAGGAAAAGGAGCAGGTAAACTTGGTATTCCATATGAGTTACTTTAAATAGAAAAAACTCATAATCTTTGAAGAAATTCTCATATAGAAAAAAAGAAGCAGGTGTCCATAGCCCCACTGAGAAACAAAGATATGCTTCGGCCTGTTGTCCATTGAGTTGCCTCCAGGTGTGCGTGTGTTTGGGAGGGGATGGGGAGTGAAACTGTAGCCCCCGTTATCAATGGGGTTCATGTTCTGTGATGTTCCACAGATGCCTGAAACCACAAATAGCATGCATCCCTTATATATAACCTACTGTGTTTGTTCCTATGCAGGCATATCAATGATGTTCAATTTATAAATCAGGCACAATAAGAGATTAACAACAACAGCAGTAAACTAGAACAATTGAAACAGTTTACTTTAATAAAAGTTATTTAAAATTTCTGAATTGGTCGTTTCTATAATTTTCCATTTGATATTTTCAGAATTCAGTTGACCATGGGTAAATGAAACTTAGGAAAGTGCATAAGGGGGACTACTCTATAAGGACAGGGCAGGATATATTGGTCTAAAAGATCAATAACAATATCAGTTTTCACTGCCTTGTAGGCTACAACTAGTAATTTGAGTTTTGAAAATTTCTCCCAGCTGTAATCTCAAGCCCTCTTGGGAACCTTGAGGCAAGTCCTTCAGGGAGTTCAATATCTCATTAAATAGAAACCTTGGCTCCTTTTTTGAGCTTTCCACTTTTCTCATCTCTAAAATTCCCATGATGGGGCAGCTTTTAAAGTTGGTGACTTTTGGCCTTTACATTGCCACACTGGAAACCAAGGAGACCTTCTTTCTTCCACCTTGGCCCTAAGACTGGGATCCCCAACAGCCCACCCTATTGGGGCCCATCATCCTCAAGCTCAGGAGGACAACAGATGACACCAAGATTTTTTATCCTTTTCCTACAGTGATTCAAAGGCCACAGTGTTTGTATTGATTTACAGAAGCTCTTCATCAATGTTCCTAGTTTTGTTGCTATTTGCAACTGTACAAAACAGCTTGACTATTAGAAAGTGAAAGCCCTGCTTTATAATAACCTGATGAAAGTTTCATGCTGGCATTTGATCAGTAACATGCCTGGCTTGGATCAAAACCATGTTCCTTCTAATGCAGTTGTCAAAGGCTCACACTTGCACTGAAATTATTTTCGTGTTAGGGTGGCTTCATAAGAGAGACCGTGTTGGTAGATGCCACAGAGGCTTGGAGAGAATATTCATTGAAAACATGCTGAGTTTAAAGTTAGCTCTTTCACTCTTGTGTTAGTCAGCTCTCTGGTACTATAACAAAAGACCTGAGATAATCCACTTATGAAGAGGAAATTTTATTTTGCTTATAGTTTTAAAAACTTTGTACATGGTCACGTGGGCTCTGTTGCTTTTAGCACTGTGACAAGGCAGCACATTATGTCAGGGAGCACATGGTGGAGCAACTCATGGCTGGACCCAAAAGAGAAGAGAAGAGACCAGTGTCCCATAATTCCCATTGAGGGCCCACCCCCGCCCCCAATTATCAGAACATCTCCCGCTAGACACCAGTTCTTGAAGTTCCTACAATATCCTAATAGTGCAATGGGTTGGGGACCAAACCTTTAACCCATAACTCTTTTGGGGACACTTAAGATCAAAACTACAGCAATTCTCCTTAGAAGACGTGAAAAACAAAGGTATTCTATAAAAGGTCATTTTATCTCACCATTACCGAAATCATGTCCATGCTTTGAGTGCCCATGACTACCAAGAAGGGCTCACGTATGTGTGATGTTCACTGTGCATTTCCTCTCACAACCCTGCCACCGTGACCTGTGAGTTGCAGCCCAGATTTTGGGGCACTGACCCCCACTCTACCAGGTCTGCACCAATCAGTGCACAGTGCTTCCCTCCTGACAGGTGGTTGGAAAGGATGGTAACCTAAGACCAGAGATGTGTGTGATATATAGGTCCTTATAGGAGTGCTTCCTCACTGTTGGAAGAAGCTTGGGGAGGGTGTTTTCCTGTGTAGATGAGAAGGTAGACGTCTTGATCCAGGTCTGGGGATGAAGCTGACATGTGCAGGAGAACAGGGCTGAAAAAGAGGCAGAGAATCTGAGCCGGAGCCACTGCTGTGGGAACACCCTTTCACCCACCCCATCTTACCAAAAGAATCTGGATCCAACACCGTTCTGCATTCTGTGAGGCTGACAGAACTTGGGAATTCTCTTACCACAGCCAGCAGTCAAGTGTTGGCAAGGATGTGCATCACTCTCTCAGGAAATCACCCATTACAGTGGCCTCCCGAGATGGGTACTGCCATAGCCTCTGTTTATAGACAAGGCAGCACAGGCTTCGCAGGGCTCAGTGACTTCCCCAGGGCACAGGACTTGGTGAGCAGCAGCACGCTTCCTGCCCCTGAGCAAGCTGTCTGAGGAAGGCACCTAGTGTTCTGGGACGCAGGAGGAAGTACACCAGGGCCCTGCCTTTGAATCCAGGTGCACGAAGGCCAGAGCAAGCACCCAGGGCTCCTGCGGTGTGCCTCCCAGCTCCAGGGCAGCCCTGCGTTTTGGCACATAGTCATGGAAACCGCGTGGGAAGAAGCATATTAAATCTTTCAGTCCTTTTTATTGCCAAATAAAAGTGCATAAAACATCATGCAGAAAAGTGCATAAAATGTAAATATTTGGTATAATGAAAAATTATAGAGCTAATGTCCCAGTCAAGGTCCATTTGGATTTGGCAATGACATTTCCATGGCCAAGGAAACCGTGATGATCACCCCAGTTGTTCTCCCCAAACAAGTAGCAGTTGCACTCTTTAGGGAAAGTGCCCGTTACGCCACAGTGAACGTCCACAATACACCCACAAAATGGCATCCTAGGAAAAAAGCCCTTAAAAGCATGAAACTGGCTTTCTGAGTTAGGACCATGGTGGCAATGACGTCTTATTAGCCCTGTTCTACTTTCTGGCTCCTGTGATCCCAAATTCTCTGGGAAAATGACTTCTAAAGAGATTCCTGGAAATCTGAAACTTCAGGCAGAGGGAATAAGTGCCCCCCCCCCCCATGATCTCACCTTTGTCCTCTACTGTGTGGGGCAGGAGCCTGGGCACGCCACGTCGTGGTGGGCCATCTTAAGCAGCTACGCTTCATTGGGTGCACCTGGGCTCCAGTGACCGGTTTTGCTTTTCATAGATATCCCCTGTAAGTAAATACCAAGGTCTGTTTGTGTATATCTCTTGTACTTGATTCTTTATTAGCTCGTTTCAAAAACAGTAGAATCAAAAGGTCTTTTGAAGAAGGCACAGAATGTCCATTTGCTGCAGAGAAGAGGATACATAAATCAGTGGGCCGTTAGAGCCACATTTCATACCAAAGCCAGCCCTCTGTGACCCCGTATGGGACAGTCAGAGAACCCTGGGGAGAGGTCACCAGTGGAAAGCACCCCAATGCCTGTGATGTGGAACAAGCCTGGCCTGGCTGGAGCTCTGAGTGGGATCAACAGGACACCTCTCACATCCACACAGCACCCCTTCTTTGGGGTCTTCTGTTTAAAAGGCAACAAGTGTTGTCCAGCCTGGATGACTCCTTTCATTATTTTAATTACTAAAGTAATCTATTTGATACCTCACATTCCCAGCCAGCCAGCACATAATTATCTTTTTCCACTGCTGAGACCAGCCCCAAGCCAGGCAGGCTTTCTGCTAGGAGCAGCTGGAGTCTGCCCTTGTGAACAAGGACAGTGGCATGATGGCTACATAGTCCTTAGATGGCGGATGGAAGAGGAAATTTAAAAGGTGTGTGTGGGCGTGCACACACACTGGACTTCAGTACTAATGACGTCCCATCTACCTGTTTGACATTGGCAGGTTCTTGTCTGCTTGCTGTATGTTGTGTGCACTTTGAGTGTAATCCGGACAGTGGCTTTCTGTCCCCTTCCCTTGTCATTCAGGTCCTGCCACTCAAAGTCCCCCTGCCAGGGAGGCTAGTGGAATACTTAGTTTTTCTAATAGCACCTCCTCAGGCCTGTGGCTTCAGAGGTTGCGCCAACCCTGGTGCAGTGTGGGAGGGAATAGCATGGGGCATGTGTACCCGGTGGAGGGGATCGTGAGGACCACCTTAGAGACCACATCTTAGGGGACCACAATGGGGGAAGGTAGAATGGATACCTTGGAGGCAGCCACCGTGTCCTCTGCAGTGAAGAAACCACACATCTGTTCTTGAGAGTCAGAAGGACAAAGTAGGCAGATGGTCACGATCAGCCTTCTCTTTGTTGCTAACTGATCCTTCCTCCTGGATTGCCACTTTATACTGAGTTATCAACCCTGTTTTTTGATTCCCAAGATGCCTCTCCTTTTCAATTATTGAATTTAGAGATCAGTTGATTTTAAATTCTACATGGAAAACCTCCACTCTCCCTAAGTCTGAGCTCATTCCTTTCTTAAGTAGTCTGTGCTTCATCCTGGACCATTTCTTAAGATGGAAAGTTTATCTGAAATGACTAACAAATACTGTTGTTCAGACTCTGCCTGCAAGCCACTTCAGCCACTGTCTGGGGAGAGCTCCCATTACTGTACCTCTGTCCCTACCCGACCCCTTCTATCCCACCCACCCCTGCCCTGCATCTTCCCGTCTCTGTCCCTGCTGTGAGAGCAAAAGCCTATGCCTTCCAAAGCTCTGGCCTCTCCCCATGATCCTTTCCCATTGGCATCGGGAGCCCCATTTTTCACAGTTGCCTGAAGGAGAAGATGATTCCTCCCATTTTGAACAAAAACTAGAAATAAGTGTATCTCAGGGACTCATAAGTAATAGGGAAAGATGGCATGTTTGGTACAAGGGGCACGGAGAGCTTAAATGCAGAAAATGAGAGAATGATCATGGAAGTTTGGGGAGCTGACCACACAGCTGATGTGCTGACAACCTTGGCCATTTCCCAGGGTGTTGAACGCCAGGCTCAAGTCTAGCCAGGCATCATGGTCGCAGGCTACAATCAGAGACGAGAATCAAACTGTTGCTAAAAAGAACTGTTCCTGATTCTCAGTGTATGCCAGATAATCTGCTGAGTGTGTTGTAGTTACCATATCATTTTGTCCTGCTAACATAACAGAGGCTCAGAGAAGTTGACTAACTTATTCAGAGACACACTGCTAGTCATTGGCAGAGCTCACTGAGTAACCAAAAATAAGTTATTTCAGCTCTCACCAGCCAGTCCCAAATACTTTTTATTCATGCATTCAGCAAACACAAATGAAGTGCTGTCGATGGGCAAACACTGATCTCCTTATATACAGTCAGCCTGAAACAGGGGCAGATTGCATCTGTTGATGTTTTGAGGCATCAATAAATGGCATCCCTCTTCCTCTGCCAAGGTCAAATGTGATTGAGAAGTAGACCTAGGAATCAGGTGAAGACCAAAATGCAGGTTTATTACTGACATGGCAAAATGAAGAGACATGGCTGTTGTAGCCACAGTCGGGGTCCTAGTCTGCCTTCCCTGGAACCCACTCCCTCCCGTCTCTAGGGATGAGCATGCATCCAGAAGGTGGTCAGTCCACAGGGAGAGGCGGAGAGGGCTGAGCCATGCACCCCCGTTCCTGCTCACCTCCACGTGAGACAACGCTCCTTCAAGGAAGCATCCCAAGAGAGGGAGCAGCCCACGCCTTGAGGAATCAAGGAGAGGGCTGTGGGCTCCAGGCACAGCAGCATGGGGGAAACAGGAGGTGACAGTGGGCCAGAACCAGGCTACAGGATTTCTTTATACCAACAGTGGTGGCAGCCTAATCATGCTTTTTAAGCAGGGGAGTGACACGGTGAGACTTGTATTTTTAAAAGATTGTGACAGCTATTGGGGAGGGGAGGGGTTGGAGGAGGCCAACAGTGAGGTGGGGAGGACCAGGAACAGGGAGACCCTAGTGGCTCACTGATGCTCATGCCAGCCTAGATGGAAGGTGCTGGAGATGGTGGACACTCGCAAGGGACCTCTGCCATTGCCTCCTGCTGTCAGCCTCCTTGGGACAGGTGCTGACCCCCTTGAGGCAGATACCACTGCAGATGAGAAAGGAGGCGGCTGGTCTGTTCCGGGTCCTTGAGAAGCCAGCTGTCACCCCGAGGCCTCAGATCTGGCCTAAGCCTTCCCAGCCGAAGGCCTCTGTGGAAGGTGTTTTGGTTTGTTGTTGTTTTAAAGGTTGTTCATAGCATGAAAACTTCTTCCTTCTGGCATTTTTATGGTTTGTGAAGCACAAAGGCCGTAAAAAGATTTCTCCTCCCCATTCCCAAGCTGGAACCAGGTGCACCTGTAGGCAGGCTGCCTCTGCCTGGCTCCCTGCGCTGGGAGAGATGTGATTATTCATGAGGGAACACGGAGCACTTAGGGCCCACGCTTGTCCACTGACCCCACCTCGCACCACAGTGCAGTGGGCCAGCTGGCCGGGCAGCAGAGCTCCTGGGAGGTTGCAGGTGGGACCTCGGTGGGTTCTCCCCGCACAGGTGTTCCACCAAGTAAGGTCTGTTCACCGCCATTCAGCAGGCGTCTCCCGAGCCCTTATGGACTGAGCCTGGTGCTGGGTGCTTGGGACACTAGAGTGAGCAAGGGAGGTGTTGTCCCTGCCTTCTCAGAGTGAGTGAAGGCTGGGTCGGGTCACAAATGTCACAGAACAGTGGCATCATGGTGCAAGGGGAGCAGGGGAATCTTCTCATGCAGGAGAAGCCTGAGTAATGAGCAACCATTAGTGCAGTGGAAGGTGTCGGGCGAACAGAGAGAGAAGAGTGGCATTCTCAGCAGCCCTGAACTTGCCCTGATAGGAGTGGTGACCGGGAGCATCTCTCTGGGGACGTAGACCCAGCCCTGCACCAGACATGCCACCTGGTAAGCACAGCACCAAGTGGACTGCAGCCCCTGCTCACCCCCAAGTCGGACAGGGTGGCAGTGGGTCAGAACGTGGGAGGTATTGGAGACAGCGAGGTGGACATTTTCAGAAAGCTTGAAATGATACCCAGAGATGAGGCTTAGTGGACAGATGCTTTAAGATGGGCTAGCTTAGGCTATCTAAGTACTGATGGGAGAGTTGGGGAGGTTAGGGCAGGGTCAGGTGGGGTGGGGTCCAGGAGAGAGGAGGGTTGCAGATGCAGAGAGGGAAGGATCCCTGGTTACCAAGGTCCCCCCAAAATTGAAGGCAGTGGATTGCAGGTCTTCATGATGGGGTTGTTAACCTTAGGCCAGAGTGGGGACAAGAGAGGGGAAAAAAAGGATTGATGTAAATGTGGGGCAGGTTGTGAGTTTGGTGGCAGGAAGTCAAACAAGTGTGTTGGTGACTTTTTATTTCTGCCTGGGAAAGGAATAGAAAATGACTCTGAATAGACTCTTCCTAACTCATCACAAACCTTCTAACTCATCACAAAGCATTTCTCTCCGTCAACCCATTTCTTCAGGATTTCTGTTATGGTTTACATGTGAGGTGTCCCTCAGAAGCTCACGTGTGAGAAAATGCAAGAAGGTTCAGAGGGTTGTAAGGGCCTTAACCCAATCAGTGATTTCATCCCCCGATAGGGATTAACTGAGTGGTATTGAAGTGGTGGGTGTGGCTGGAGGTGGGAATTGGGGTGACTTTGGGGTATATATTGGTATCTGGTAAGCGAAGTCTCTCTCTGCTTCCTGATCTCGTGTGAGCTGTTTCTCTCTGCCACATACTCCTCATGATGTTCAGCCTCACCTCGAGCTCCAAGGGTTGGAGCCAGCCTTCTATAGACTAAGACCTCTGAAATTGTGAGCCCTCAAGTAAACTTTTTCTCCTCTACCATTGTACTAGTCAGGTCCTTTAGTCACGCACCAAAAAAGCTGACTAAAACAATTTCTAAGTCCTTCCTTAGTACCTTCTTGGAATTTGCTTTTCTAGGTTCCCAATTAACTCAACCAAGAACTTTGTGCTCCATTTCCCCATTTTAAGATGAACTTCCCAAACATAAGACTTGAGGTGGGTTTTGAGGGACTGGGATGGAATCCCAACACCACATACACTTTGTCTCTGAGTTGGAGTAAGCACAGTAGGGCCAAACTGAGTCTTGTAAATGATGTTCTGAAACAACTCTGCATAAGAAACTGTCCGTCAGTGATTTCAGCTATTTGAGAGAAATCACAGAAGTCGAACTCCTTGGCCTGTCAGTGTAGGAAGGAGAGCCAATAGTGGCTGATAAATCGACTCCAACCAGTAGACTTGGACTTTTTGTCTCTACTTTTAGTTTATTACACAAATGACATTTCCTAGCTTGAGGTCAAGTGCTGCTGTCCTGGGCACTTGAGGGTTGATGAAATACTGAAAATGCAGCAATTCCCAGCAAGCGATAGGCAGCTTTTTCTTATTGAGGAAAAAGCAAGTTCAAGAAGGAGCTGTTATGCCGACTGCCTTCCTCTGTGTCCTCACCAGCATTCATTCTGGTGAGAAATCCTTTAAAAGATAGTCCATAAATCTAACCAAGCGTGGATCCTTCCTAAGCCTACAGAGAGGAATCTCTCCCATCGCCCAGCCCCAAATTATGAGGCAGATGGATAAACACTGGTCCTCTGTCTAACCTGCCTGCATAGGTGGGCCTGGCGGGAGCCTGTGCCAGCGCCAGCCTAGAGCACCCCCAGGCTGTGCCCAGGAAGACAGATCCTGGCCAAGGACCCTTGCTCCTCACACCCCTGTTCCATGGCTTTGATTCCACAGTGACCTTGGACACTGCCAGGCACTAAGTCATTACTCATTCATGATAAGCCATTGATAACACGGAAATGGACTCTGAATTTCTTCCTTTTAAAAATTATTTCCTCCGGGCCCAGTTTGTGCCAGCATACCCTACTAAATGTTTCTTGTTTGTGACATAATGGTGCGTTTCTCCCACTTATCACCTTGTCAGTGCCGGAGGATTAAAAGCTGTCCTCTCATCAACTCTGTCCCAGCTCCTCCTTTCAGGCGCCCCTGAATGTCCCTGGTACCCAGTGGCAGTGTCAGGAAGATCCAAGTTCACTGAATACCTCCCTTGCGATGTACAAAGATCCCTCAAAGGGAAAGATCGTCAGTGATACGTAGGAAACACCTAAGCTTCCTCTCGCTGCCCTCCTCTTCCAGGAAGGTGTCACAACCAACACATCAGGGTGCCCGATACTCTGTGTTTCTCCCCCACCCCATCAGTCTGTGCAGAGTTAGAGCTAAATCATGGGATGTATTTAATTAAAAGACAAATGGCAAAATAAGGTTGTGGTGGATGCTTTTTAATTGTGGTCTGTTAGATTTTAATTACTCATCAGAAATTGTGAGAGATGAGCCGCGGTGTGCACTCGCATACTCCTGTTCCTCTTAATCACAGAGACACCTTCTCAGCTGCTGACAGGACGGGCCCCATCATCAGTGCAGAGCGACTTGATCTTACAAGACAGTGACTCAGCAGCTTGCCGAATCCAATTAGCAGCTTTGTGGCTGCTTATTCAGAACTGCTGTGGCAAAGGCGGACTTCAGACGCCTCCAACAGCCAGGTCTCCCAGGCCACGGTCCCCTTGTCTGTTATCTGCAATGGTCATGGCCTGGGAGGAGCAGGCCAGAGCAGGTGCGCGGGTCCGTGGTGAGTTAGAAAGGAGCGATCCCCTGGCGGCCAGCCTTTTGTCTGTTCTTACCAGCGATTGACACAGAAGTGCTTGGAGACTCCTCGAACCGAGGAGCCAGGGATCTTGGTGCCCACCTCGTCCCAGTGAAGGAATGAGACCCAGAGATGTTAGGGACTTGCTCAGGGTGACATAGGTGGTTAGCAGGAAGCTCCAGTCACAGGAACCCAAACCTCCTGACACACAGGTGATGCTTTCTCCCTGTGCTACCATTTCTGTCACCCAGAGCCATCGTACCAAAGGGGAGTGTGACATCCTAGAGAGACCCCTGAGGCCCTGTTTCATGTACCAGGACAAGGTGGGCAAGTGACACAGCCCTCTGGCTCTGTTTCCTGATTGTGGCCACAAGCATAATACTGTGTAAGAGAGTTTGAGATCATATGAGGGACCTGTATGAAAGTGCTCCTAACAAAGTAGGGACTCTTATTTTAGGTACTGGAAAGTCCCTTCAATCTTCACTTCAGGGCATTGAGACAGGAGGAGGGAGAAGGAGAGAAAGAGAGAACATATGTGTTTTATGAAAATGGATCAAGACATTGAAAACAGGTGGTGTCCAGAATGGACCCTGCATTGGACATCATCTTATTGGATGATAAAGCAAAGTGGTACCCTCTGCTTAAGGACCCAGAATTTATTTTTAAACCACTATTCCAGCTGTAGAGCTCTGCTCAGTGTCTGCCAGTAAGATATTAGATCCCTCTGTGGCAGCTTTCTCCTTGGACACTTGCCTGTGGTTTGCAAGTTGCTGCTTTTGTCATTGGAGTAGACCTCTGTCTTTACCTGGAGGCTAAGGTGAATGATGTCTTTTACTGAATTGTAGAAACGATCAGCTGAGGCTTGGAGCCGTCAGTAATCTAGCCTTTCTTTTGCCACCCATCACCTGCCCCTGTACCATGCATCCGCCTTTCATGGCTGTGTCCTATCTGTTGAAAAGGGAACAGCAGATCTGTCATCTCTCTGCTCTGTTTTGATTTTTCTTGTGGTCAGACATTACTGCAGAGAATGATTTACAAAAGCAAAACCAACCAGGATTTATCTTCCAAATCAAGCACGGTTAACATAGTCTTTCAGAGAGACTCATCAGCCACTTCCCTGTAGTTTTACTGAGGAGTGCCAGTCAGCTTGAACCAGCTCCAAAGTGGCACTGACAGAGGACCTGTGTACACATCCTGCATTGGAGGTGCTCAGAGACCAGGGGTGGTGTGAAGTGCCTGTTCAGTGTTCAGCGTGTAGCACCCAAATTTTAGTTAACATCGGTGCTCTTGTTTATTCTTTTCTTTTTAAATAAATCCAGGGATGCAGGAGTTTTTTATTAAGGTAAATGTATGTAATGCTCATTAAATAAATTAATTAGCAAACTTTAAATTATTATAGTTACTGCTTTCTTTTATTGAGTATTAATTTTGTGGCAGGTACCATGTTAGGATCTTGTACACATAGTCATGTGCTGCTGCAGAATGATGTGTCAGGCAATGACAGGCCAATACGAAAAGGCGAGTCTGTAAGATTATGTAGCCTCGTGACATCGTAGCCATCTTAGTTTGTGTAAATACACTCTGATATTCACATAATGATGAAATCACCTAAGGATGCATTTCTCCATCATTAAGGGATGCACAACTTTATATCTATCAAGTATGCTTTATTAATCCCATTTAAAGGTGTCAAAACTGAGATTCAGTGCCTTGCCAAAATGAAATCATCTAGTATATTCTGAGAGCAGGTCTGTGTGGCGCCCAAGCTGGGCTCTTAGCCCTTTAACTGTGTTATTTAAAAGGGCGTTCCATTAACCAGGCAGGTGCTTTGGGAGGCTGGAACTGATGGTAATGACTAGGACAGGAGATTGCCTTTCTTGAGCTACTCAAATCAACTTAGGGAAATTCTGTGAGTACCATCGAAGATGGAGATTCCCTGGAAAACTGGGACATCTGTAACCACAGCTTTAGAACAGTCTCAGTAGAAAGTAAGCCAAGTTTTCACTGAGTTGTGATCCGACCATCATATGATTGTTGCTGACTTCTTACTTCTGTTCCTTGTTTGAATTCAGTTTCCTTCTTCCTGAAATATATTTTTCATGGGTCTTTCTTGAAGATATGGAATCATGAATTTTCTCATTCTGTCTCACTTTGCCTGAAAATATTTTAATTTGGCCATTATGACATTATGCCGTAGAATGACAGCTTAGCTGGATATAATATATGGTGACATTTTGTTGGTATTATGCCATTACCATCTGACCTTTTGGGGACCATCGAAGTCTGTTTCCTTGCCATTCCTTTGTAAGTTCCCATTTTTCTCATTATTTTCAAGTTCATCTCTTTCTCTTGGGTGTTCTGCAGTTTCATTACAATGTGTACAATGCACTTTTTCTTTTTATTCACCCCTTTCAGGGTTTATTGTGCCTCCAGAGTCTGAGGATCTTATTCATTTTAGAAACTTCTTAGCCATTGTCTCTCCATATAGTGCCTCTTTGTTTTCTTTATATTCTTCGAGTATTCATGTTTCTTAACCTTCTCTATACTTTTCCCTACTGCATCCTAAACATTCCCTCCAATCTATCTTCCAGTTTATTGATCTTCCATTCAACTGTATCTAATCTGTTATTTAAGCCTTCTACTCACTTTTAAATTACAAGTATATTTTTATTTCTATACATTTTTACATAGGTCTTTTTCAGACCTGCTCTTTTTTCATAATGTTTTCATATGGTTGTTTTAGGTCTTTGAACATTTTAAACAATTTTGGATGTTTAACTTTTAATCATTTTAAACATATTTTAGATGGTTCTTTATCTGAAATCCTATAAGTACTAATCTTTATGTCTTTTATGTCTACTGACTCTAGCATATAAAGGACATGTTGTTTTCTCACAGTTCTGTAATTTGGGGCTGTGAGTTTATGTACAATGAACCATTTCCTGATCCCATGTGGCCAGCCCTCTCCTTTGGACTGTTTCTGCATTTTCTTCTGCCAGCTATCTTAGGGTTAGTGGTTATTCAAAACCAGTTTTATGTTAATTTCTGTATATTTTACGTTAATTTATGTATATTCAATTTTGAGGTTCTGAGGTGTTGTACATTTTTTACCCAAAATCCACTTGAGACACACTTTGAGGTTTGATTTTTAAGGTAGGCTCCTTCTCTGTGTTCTCAGAATCTAGACAGAGACCAAGAACTTTTCCTCTCACTTGTGCCTTGGGTATATTTTCCCCCTAGTCCTGTGAGGCCAAGGAGGCAATCTTTTAGGGTATCCACTTTGGACAGAAATATCTGAACTCCAAGTTCTAATAAATGAGACTGCTCTCTGCTGCAGGCAGCTGAAGCTTCATGCTCTAACTGCTCAGTGGGAGCTCTTCACTCTTGTGCCTGTAGATATTTCCCACACTATCTAAACATCTCAGCTATCTGCTTCTTTGGATGGTCAACATTCTTGTATGTTATTCAGCACATCTAGGTGTGTGTAGCAGTACATCCTTTAGTTTATCTGATCCTTCCTTTCTTCATTCTAGAACCTTCCTAAGTCATACTTATTTTAACCTCATTAGCATGCATCCGTTTGCCAGGAGAAGTCAGCATGAATGAAGAAACCTAAAGATGTGGGCCACACTGGTAGTTTCTTCACACCGTGACAGTGTGTCACGGTGCCCCTTGAGGTTCAATGGAGGTATCTGGACACTTTGCCTTTGAAGTTAAGCCTTGGCAGCCTCACTTAATTTCACTAAAACATTCAGAATAGACAAAATTCAACTTGAAAAGTTTCTCTCTAGTACACCAGAAATGTAAGAAGTTTTTTCCTTGAAGTAAGAAAATATCAAAAAGCAAATGCTTCTTTTCACTGAGTTTGAAAATGGAGAACTGCAACTCAATCATATATGAACCATTTTACTGAATCTGACTTTTACTTTATTAGTACTTTGTTCCAAGTTGCTGACAATGCTTCACCCACATGGCTTCAGTTTTTCGGGAGTCATTAGAAACAAACAGCATTACTTCTATTTTATTGAGATCTGGAAAGATTTATCCAAGTAGTATCCAAGGATAATCAGACCACCCAAAAAAAATCTAAAAACAAAAACCTTCCCCACTCCCTTTCCTCATGCAAATTGCTTTTTTATGGAATCACATTTTATAATTGTTCCCTCAAGTTTCATCAAGGCAGGCCTATGAAACCTACCAGTCTTTGAATATAGCTGAGACACTGGCCACTAACATCACACATACCCCACCCAGGATTATTAGCACAGCCTTGGAGGTAACTGGATGCCTAAGTTGGAATCCTACCTCCATTACCCAGCACTCGGGTGAGGTTGGTCACATCACTTTTAGTCTCTGTGAGCCATAGTTTTCTCACTTGCAAAATAAGGGAAATAATTTCTGTTTGGATAGAATCCACATTTAGTAATTCTTATTAAATGAGATAATTGATGTATAGTTTCAGCTCAGTGCCTGGATAACATAGTAAGCCATTATTACTCATAAAGTACCCTCTTTGAAGCCCAACCTGAGAAATTCTTTAAGAGTATTACACTGGGGTAAGTTTGGCTTCCTTAAAGTACTGTGGTGTACCCTCCTCTCAGGTGGTTGGTAGGACTTTCCTTCTGCTCTGGTTGCCAAGTTGGCATCTAAACCAAGTTGGCATCTTTGCTTGTTCAGTTCATGACCTATGGCTTTGTGTTCTGTTTTCCAGGTCTGACTTTCTGGCTTCACCAACTGTATATTTTCTCTCTGGCTTTTTATCTTACCTATATTTTCTACTGAATATGAGGTTAAAATGAGACACATTAAAGTGCCTAGCACTTAATATATAATAAATCATTCTCCCTTTAACATGTTTTTCTCTTTCCCCTTTATTCCCTTTTATGCCCTATATTTGCTCTGTGAAGTAATATTTACTATTACATTATTTTTTCCTTTTTATGATAAAGTTGTAGACATACTTCTAGAAGCATCCTGGAATTTAATTGGTAAATAACCGTCTGTGATGACCCTGTTTATAGGTGTTCGATGGTGATTGTAGTGGACATTATTAATTAGTGGACATTATTAATAAGCCGAACAGAATGTGTCTTGAACACAAAGATGAGCAGAATTTGATGACATGAGAGTGAATGAAGTCCCAGCCAGGCCATACTCTAGCTGTGGTCTTTGCTAAGTCATTTCATCTCCCTAGACCTGTTGTTTCCTGTTCTGCAAAAGGAGGTGACAGACTGTCTGTCTCCGGATTGCTGTGCAGATCATAACCAGTGAGATCATGTGGCTCATGTGTTCCAGAAGCTGTGTAACACAGCATTGTTAATTTCCTTATTGTTGCTACTGGCATTATTAACAGAGTAGCTTCAATTTTACAAACCCTGTATGAGTGATGGAAGACCTAGAACTTTCTTTTAATTTTATGCATATTTGGAACTTCAAAGTGGTTTTCTTATAAAAACAGTACAAGGTTCTGAGGCAAATTTCCATTGCCATGGTTTCCTCTCATTGGCTCTTCAGGTGAATAGTTGATCTGAGCAAAGTAAAAATGAACCCATCAGTAAAGTACCATAACCGTGGGATAGCTGTGAAGAGTACAAACATTCCAGCAGCTTCTGAATCCACGTAAACTCTACATCTCTAGTGGTCCATGTGGAAGGCTCCTTAAATGTGTCCAGTTCTCAAAGGCTGTTTGGAATACTTTTTTTTTTTTTTTAAGAATTTTGAGAGGACCAATAATAAGTCACATTAGGAAATGTATCTTATTACTTATGGTTATGTTTTCTTTTAACACACATGGAACATGACTTAGATTACTTCTCCTTACCAATTTTAGCCAAACATGTTGTTTGATCATTTTCAAAAACAAACTTTCCCTTTTATTATGATATCAGCAAATAGTCATTTAAACTTACAAAGTGCTTTAAAAACCTCTTAGCTCACAGCAAAACTGTGAGGTAGCTGTGATCCCTGCTGTAAATCAGGGAAACTGAGCTTAGAGCAATGGAGGGTCTCGGCTGAGTCGCTTCTTGTAAAGAAGAACTCTAAGGTAAGGATGCAGGTGTCTGGCCCCCTAGCCGGCTGACTTCCTGCTCCATCTTGCTGCCTGTCAACCCTGCAGGATCAAGGATTTCTTTTTCTCTAGAAGAAGGTGCCCCACCCTCAAATGAGCTTCAGCCATATTGTAAGCAAGTTCACTTGGATTTATGAATTCAGATATGTATCCAGGCACATCATTGCCTCTGTAAGCTTGCCTTTCTTCTCTGTGAAAGTCAGAGTGGTGTTTAAACTGCCCCCCTCAGAGGTTCAGGGATTCTGAGGAACTACTGGAGGGGAGGGCTGCGAGAGGCAGGGAGCAGAGGTCAAGTGTGTGGGATCTGATGCCCACTTCAATTAGAACTCTGCTGTATCACACTGTATAATTCAGGGGTAGAGATTTGGCAGAAATCTCTGGGTTCTGCTACTTTAAAAAAATACCTAAACTAGGAGACCCTCAGTCAGTGGTGCTCAAAGTAGTGAGTATGAAGTGAGCTTCACACCATGGTCCCCTGTGTGACATGGAAAACTGTTTTCTCCAGGTGATGAAACCAATACCAAGACCCTATAGTTCAGGGGAGAAAACCTTAGGCTTTAACTTAGATACCAGGACTTTTACATATGCCCTGCCCCCTGCCAGGGAGATGGTCCACCCCCCCCCCTTCTGTGACCTAGCTGATTCCTGCTCTCTTTGGGGTATCAGCTCAGTGATGCTTCCACAGGGAACCTTCTGTAACCTTTAACTTAATGGCTCTTTAATGTAGCTTTATGGCAACATGAACCTTTTCTTATAAACTTCAGCACAGTTGTAATTTACATTTCCTTGTAATTCTTTGATTAATGCCTATCTCCTGTGCTAGACTCCTGTGTGTTCCACCAGGACCAGGTTGTATCTCGTTTTTGTTTTGTGTTGTTCTACTGTAGGTCCTCAGTACTCACAGAATTCATGGCATAGAGTGGGTATTTACTATTTATTTGCTGAATGAATTAGTGTGATAGATGAATGGATGGATGAATGGATGGACGGACTGACAGATGTCTGACTTTGGAGACAGTGATAGTAAATGTGGCATGTCCTGCCTCTGAAGTCCCTTTCTGCTCTGACCACTACGGGCCTTGACATTCACTCCCCAGGGACATAATGCTTTTTGTCTACTGGTAGTAAGTTTGAGGAGTTTGAAAGATGGTCATGGGAGAGAAGGATTGGAGGGAATCCAGAGCTAATGAAGAGAAACGCATGACACATTTGTCAGCTCAGCGTAAAGGGGAGCTCCCTCTCAGCCCACATTGTGGAAGCCTGGAACATGCTGACCCTGAAATAATCTGACACAAGAGTTTGTAGAAAAAACTCAAGCACGGACCAGAAGATCTGTCAGGTCCCTTGTCTTAAATTCTATGCTTTCACAAAACATGTTACCTATATGATATTTAGTCAAGATCACTGCTATATTCCAGTCTAAAATATTATGGATATATGGATGGAGGAAGCTCTTCTTGTGAGCCAAATTCCTATTTTGTCCCTCTCCCTCTCAAATTGTCACATACTGTTTGTCAAGGAATGACACTATTAATGTGACTTAGTTCCTCTTCAGAGGTATTTGCAAACAGCATCATTGGAAATGTATATAAATTTATTTTTACTGATGCATAATTTTTTCAATACTGAAAGATGCTGAGTCTTAAAATATTTAGCCTATTTCATCCATTAGTCACTGAAGGAATAAAAGTTATGCAGCATAACACAGTCATGGGTAACTCTAATCCAGAGTAATGGGGGTGAAGGATGGATCTGTAGCATAGTCCTTGGATGGGAAGTTATTAAAACGAGGTGGATGACATGGTGGACCGTAACATCTTAACAGTCCTCTGTTGTTTGAAGAAAATATCTGAAGTTAACTGAAGGCTAGCCTTTTTATGCAGTGAAGTCCTTTTATTCTTCCAGAGGATTTCTGTAGGGACCTGTCCTGGACACAGTTGTTTTGACTGATTGCTTAAAGATGAATTTTTGGCTAAACCTTCTTAACTAAAAATACCAGGCCCCCTCTGTGACCCCAGCTTACCCTCCAGCGTTCCACCCTGCCATTTCTGTACTCTTCCCTCTGTATATCTAGATTGGCCACTATGAACTACTTGCTTCTCCTTGAACTTGTCCATGAATGCTCACAATTCTGTCTGTGCCCTTGGCAGAAATGACCTTTGTCCTTTATCACTTATTCATGTCCCAAACTCATGTCACATCCTTCCAGCACCACTTCAATTGGTTTAGTTTGTGAAACTGTTACCATCTCTCCTAGACAGGAGACCCTTTGCATGTGCCATAACCAAAACCAGCTTCATCCTATGATTGTGCATAGCGTGTCCTCTCCTGGTGGATCATGCACCCTCTGAACAGGTCCTCACTGAGCTATTTATATCTGGAACATAGGCTCAGCAACTTTTTATGGAAATACAATGACTGCCTCTGTTACCAGTACCACATGGAGAGTTTCACACCTAGAATGTGCTCCTTACCCTTCACCTGTCAAAATCCTACTTGTACTTTAAGATTTAGATTTAAACTCATCTCCTCTGCCAGTCTTTTCTGACCTCTGAGTTGTTTACGGTTCGTACCATTTATTTAACATTTAGCTTAGCTTCATCCTGTTAGCATCTTTTCATGTATGGATGTCTAGACACCCAAGTGGATTGTGATTTTTCTGAGCACAGTGTCCATAAGGTTCAGTCACCTGCCTTGTTGCATGTGTCATATCTGTGATCCATCTTTACAGATGAAGAAGTTGAAGTTCACACATCACCTAGCAATGGGGCTACATTCTGAGAAGTGTATTGTCAAGCAGTTTTGTTGTTGTACAAACATTATAGAATATACTCACACAAATGGAGATGACTGTGAGGCCACTCTGTGATACAATCTTCTGGGACCACTGTTGTATACATGGTTTGTAATGGACCACAATGTCAGCATGCAGCATGTGACTGTTTAGCCTGATCCTTTCTGTAACCCTGGAATGCCCTTTCCCCTCACACTGCCACTGTGTCATGCAAGGAGCAGCCAGTGCATGAATATTCATGTATTGACCAAGTGAATCATATCCCGGTTTGTATCTTCCACAGTGCCTACCTCAGCACAGAATAAATAATTGCCCATCAATTGACTGCATGGAATAATTGCTGATCCATTGGCTGAGTTGGAAATGTAGCACTTTACCTGCCTCCAATCTTCCATTTTGTAACCTAACTCATCCTCCAGAGTGTCAACATGATTGGAAAGCTGCCTGTAACAGTACATAGTCAAAGTTAGCTCTGTTGACTCTAGCTCGGCAGATCTAAGCCAGAGAGAAAAATAAAATCTCTTCCAAATTTTCCGCACAACTGAAAAGCACAGAGCTTTGGAAATCTGTGCAAAATGAGGCATTACTTCAAGTTTGTTAAAAATGTAAGAGAATGGTTTGGAACACAGCAGAACAATTGAAAAGAATTTGTCAAATATGGTCAAACCCTGCCGTAGTATTATGAGGGGGGATCTAAACAAATTCATTTGTATAAAATACAGGGCATCTTACTTGCTGAGTTAATGAAATCATGGGGACGCTCCATCTAGGGAGGACAGAAAGCAATCACAGTATAACCATGGCTGTTGTCCCTCCTTGTGCATATTTGTCTGTTTTGTTTTTGTTTTTTTTTTATTATAATGTCAGTTTCTAATACCCATTTCTAATAATAGTCAGCTAGGTTATTTGGGCTAAAACTCTACCTTGAATTTATTTTTTATTATGATAAAAATGTTTGTACATAAAATTTGCACCTAACCACTTTTTAAGAATGCAGATCAGTGGTATTAAGCACATTCACATTACATCACCACCATCCATCTCCAGAACTTTCTTACCTTCACAAACTAAAGTTATGGGATTCTGTCGTTGACCAAAATGTTATCATGCAGCATGTGACTACTGCGCCAAATAGGTCCCCATTCCTCAACCCCAAACTCCTGGCAATTCCTAGGTACCTCATATAGTTGGAATCGAATAGGATTTATCTTTTGTGTCTGGCTTATTTCACTGAACACAACGTCCTCAGGGTTCAGCCTCCTTGTTGCATGTGTCATATCCTTGATCCATTTTGATAGATAAGGAAGTTGTTCAGATCACTTGTCACTCAGGTCTTTCTGTACGGGCCAAAGTAGAGGCTCTATTACCTTTAACTACATAGATAATAATACCAATTGTTAACTATAAGCCTGAACTATGCTGAAGATTTTGCCTATATATTTCTCATTTGGCCCTTTCAAAAGCCTCATGAGTTTATTATCTGTGTGCTCAGATGACAACCTGGATCAGAGATAAAGAACTGGCCCAAGACCCTGTAGCTGAGAAGTAGTAGTAGTAGACTCAACTGCATCCTGTGTCTCTTCCTAAGACAGTCCATTAGGTTTCCCTAAAGCAGTCATTTTCATACATGCTCCCATATAAAGGCCCAGAGCTTGGGCCCCACCTGTAGGAGGCAAGGATAGGAGCTCCCTCCCGCTGTGGTGCTTGGCAGGAGCTGCTCACTCAAGTACCAGAAGTTAAAGGAGTGGTGGGAATAAAAACCTGGGGTGCTTTGAAACTTCCCCAAGGACTTGGCAAGTGTTTGATGTTAAAAGCACTTCTTGCCTGCAAAATGTGTCTCTAAGGAACTCTTTGTTGCTGACGTGAGGTTGACTGGGAGCTGGACTGGAATGGGGGTGGCCCAGCTAGTTTCCCTCTCCCTGCCGCTGGCCCTGCCTCCATCGAGGCCTCGATTCAAGTTGTCTTTCCCAAGGTAGTAACTGTCAGAGGAGCCATCTGGTCTGGTTTCTTGTGACTGACTCCAAGGAACAGAAATCCCTCTGGGAGGAAATTGCAAGCTCTGCAGCAGCAGTGGTGAAAAGCAACTCTGAAACTTACTAGCTATGAACCGAAGAGAGAGGCGTGCTCAGAACAGGCCCCAGGGAGGGAAGGCTGAAGACAGAGCGTTCTGACAATGAGACCTTGAACCTCCTAGTTGTGGGGAGTGTGTGTTTGGGGGTAGGGCAAGGAGGAGGGGAGTTGATGGAATGGGGGAAGTGTCCAGAGTGTCTGTTCTTGCGGCTTGAGCTCCATCCATCACAGGATGGCTCTCAGGGTGGGCCCTGCCAAGCTGTCATCTCCCCTCATGGAACCAACATGCATCTGTCTCACTGGTATCACCCGATCACGAATGCGGCTTGGGCCTCTGCCTCGGCCCCTTCGCTTGCATCTGCGCAGGCTCTGGAAATCATGGCTGAGCTGCTGGCTCATTTCCTGCACGAGGACATTTCCTTCAGATTCTCGTCTGTCCTTTAGCTGATGCTGGAGCCAGAAGGAGCTCCAGAGCCCATTTATTTATTGTAGTTTTTATTTGGATTTGCTTGATGGCGAATTATATCAAGCATCGTTTTTTGTATTTGTTGACCTTTTGTATTCCTTCTCTTCAGAAGCTTCTGCTGGAATCATTTGATCATTTTTAATTCAATTGTTTCTTTGTTGCTAAGTGTTTTGAGTTTCTTATATATACTGAATAGTAGTGCTTTGTCATGTTAATCAGAAATAAAATAATGATTTAAAAATAAAACCCAGAACAGTTCACTAGGAAAAGAAAGAGTAATTAGACCCTAAGTTGTCTTGTCAGAATTTCATTTTCTCCTCTTTCCTTTTGGCTTTTTTTTTCCCTTCCTCTTTCCTCTTTTTTTTTTTTTTTTTTTAATAGGGAAGGTAAAGAAAAGAATAAAACAAAGGCTGGGGTTGTAGCTCAGTGATAAAACACTTGCCTGGGATACATGAGGCATTGGGCTCAATCTGCAGCACTGGGAAAAAAAAAAAAAAAAAAGGAAAAAGTATGAGTGATTTAATTTCCAGACTGTTGCTTTAAATTTTGCCCAATTCTGAGCAATAATTCATTACTGTCCCTGACTTCTACTTTTCACTTTCCTTTTGCAGCCAAAGCTAAGCATTCATTCATGCTCCATCAGAAAGAAGCTCTTGCTATCCTCAGACCAGGGTCAGATTCCAACCCCTTGAAGGGAACTTAAAAGAAACACACCAAGGCCTGGGAATATAGCTCAGTTGGTAGAGTGCTTGCCTCACATGCACAAGGCCCTGGGTTCGATCCCAAGCTCCACAAAAAAAAAAAAAAATACAATACTTCGTTCCCCAAAGTTTTATTCCTCTCTAATAAGCCACACGAGTAAAGGAAGAAGATGAGACAAACAAGTAAACACTCTAGTCCCCATTTAGCTGCAGTTTTGCTTTCAGCAGTTTCAGTTTTCCAAGGTCAACCACAGTTCATAAATATTAAGTGGAAAATTCTAAAAGTGAAGCCCTCATAAAGTTTTACACTGCACACTGTTCTGAGTAGTGTGATAAGATATCATGCCATCTCACTCTGCCCATCCAAGATGTCAGTCATCCTTTCTCCAGCGAATCCATGCTGTATAGACTACACACCCCTTAGGCACTTAGACGTCTTCTCAGTTATCAGATCAACTGTGCAGTAGCGTGGTGCTTCATGTTTGGTAACACTTATTTTACTTAATAATGGCCCCAAATCTCAAGAGTAACGATGTTGACAAGTTCTTAATTGTTTTGCTATAATTGTTCTATTTTATTGTTACTGTTGTTAATCTCTTAATGAATCTAATTCTTAAACCAAATTTCATCATATATATGTATGCATAAGAAAAAATATAGTATCTATAGAGTTTGGTACTATCTGTGGCTTCCGGTACCCACTGGAGTCTTGGAGTGCATCCCCCACAGACAAGGGGGATGACTGTTGAGCATCTCTTCATGGAGACCGGGCTCTATTAACACGCTCCATGCCTCCCGCATTCACAGGACCTAGGAAGCAAGTCTCGTTGGCCTCACAATCCAGATGAGGTCCCTGAGGCACAAGGGGTTATGTAAACTGACCCAAATCTCACAGGTAGCAAAACAGAATAGGGATTACAACCAGGTGTCTCTTAACTACAACATCCACTTCTCCACCCTACGCCCCATTCAGCTCTGCATTTTCAGGAGTGATCATGGACCTGGTCCCTCTCCTCTCCTACCTGAGTCCAGCCCCACTCATGAAAGCACTGCACAGAATGACCCTCCCAAATGTGCACCGTGTGTCCGACATGGGGGCTGCAGGTGGGGCTTCTGCCTCCCACAGGCTGGAGTCAGATGAACAGTGAGCCAGGGAAGCCCAGTCTTGTTACTCTGCAAATGGAACCTCCCCCTTGACGGCAGCGTCTCTCCTTTGAGTAATCCCTGCATGAATAGGTGGCGTCTGCAGTGACTACTGGTCATGCGTGGTCTATTCTGGGAGGTGTCGGGCACGCCATCCAAGAACATGCAGTAGCTGCTCTGCCACAGATGGAAAAGCAGACTATTGTGGATGTTGTAGGAGCTGGGTTTGGGCTGGATCCCACTGAAAGGGTTTTATTTCAAGTGCAGAGCCTGGTTGGTTGCCAGGATAAACCAAGCGGTTGTGTAATAGAAATGCTCCCCCCCTCGCTGGAACTCTGACCCGTTGTTCCTTCTTTCCAGGAAGATCCATAGCCTGGGTCCTGTTACAGCGTCCCTTGATGGTGCCCTTGGACCTGGGGTCAGTGATGCTCTTTGCAATACCCTGGTCATTGTTAGATTTATCCCTTAAGAAGAAAAACCAGAAGGACCTGGGAAGGGACTTCTTTTATTTTATTTTTGTTTCACTTTAAAATGTTTATTGTTTAGCTTTTTTTTTTAATTAAAAAATAACTGAGGGCTGGGGGAGATAGCTCAGTCGGTAGAGTGTTTGCCTTGCAAGCACAAGGCCCTGGGTTCGATCCCCAGCACTGCAAAAAACAACAACAACAACAACAAAAATTGATACATAAATGTGCATATTTATGGCATACCATGTAATGTTTGATTCACTTATACATTGTGTAATAATCAAATCAGGGTATCCAGCATCTCCGTCCCCTCAAACGTCATTTCTTTGTGGTGACAACATTCAAAAGTCTCTCTTCTGCTATTTTTGAAATATTCAGTATGAAAGATGGTGAACTGAGACAGACATCATTACCCTATGTACATGTATGATTACAAGAATGATATGAATCTACATTGTGCACAACCAGAGAAATGAAAAGTTACACCCCATTTATATACAGTGAATCAAAATGCAGTCTGTAAAAATAAAAAAAATAATAAAAAAATTTAAAAATAAATATTTAATACGATATGGTTACTATAGTCACCCTACTGTGAAATAGAAGATAGGAACTTACTGCTCCTATCCAACTGCAACTTTGTACCCATTGGCCAGTCTCTGCCTGTCACCCTCTCCCCAGCCTCTGGAGCTTCTCTCCTACTCTTCTGTGAGATCACTTCCTTAGATTCCACATGAGAGAACATGTGTTTGTCTTTCTGTGCCTGGCCTGTTTCACTGAACATATTGTCTTCTGGGTTCATCTGTGTTACCACAAATGACAAGATTTCACCTTTTTTAAGACCAAATAGTATTCCATTGTGTGTGTGTGTGTGTAGACACATGTATTACCTGCCCCCATTTTCTTTACCATTTTTCCATTGATGGGCCCTTAGATTGCTCCCTATCCTGGCTGTTGTGAACTATGCTGCGTGCACCTGGGCGTGCGGGTCTCTTCGACATACTGATTCATTTCCTTTGGATTTATACCCAGTAGTAGGATTGCTGGACCCATTTAAAACATGTATAATATTGATAAACCTCTACTGATCCAGACTTGGCTATTCTCAGCCCTCCACATCCTTGTCTTCAGTCTAAAGTTAGTGCTAGGGAGGAGAAGACGTCAAACCAGAATCCTCCCCCTGCTGCTTCATCCACCCTCCTGCCAGCTCCTCAGTCGCCCACTCGAGGCTGTCCCTCCAGCCCTGACTCTTAAGTTTCTGCTTGAGAAGCTGGACTGGCACAGAATGGTGGAGCTGGGTGGACCTTGGCAATCACCTTGGAGCAGGGAACAGGATCCAGGAGAAAGTTCCAGAAAAGGTTTGAATCCTGTTTCTGTCTCATGAGGCAGGTGGCACCTCTCAGGAGGGGAGCTGGTGGGAGGCCAGAGGAAGTGGAAGAGGTGAGGTGCACCAGGCTCTCTGAGAAGCAGCCACGGGAGGGTAAATGTGGCTGGCTGTGTCCTGTGTTCCCCTCCCCCGCAGGAAGACCTCAACACCGGGATGATGGAGATTCCCTGTGTGGCTCCTGTAAGGCCCAGCACGGCACTAAATAAACAGCTTCATTCCAGTGCCCCTGGGAAGCACCAGAGGGAAGATTCATTTGCTGGAGAGCAAATCTCAGAGTGCTTGAGGCTATATGTGGAGTGGGGCACGGCTGACTGCTCAGCAGAGCAACTACTAGGCCCCTCTCCTGTCCGTCCTCTCCTGGCCGCCAGGCCTCTGGACGCGGGTTGTTGAGATCAGATACTGGGTTCCCTTCATGTGCTCATCTCTTTCCAGCTCAGTGCCTGGAACCTGGTGTTTGTTGAATGACTAAAGGAATTCCTGAGGAGCTACTAACAGGTGAAGCCCTCTGAAGCTCTCACACTCTAAGACTCTTATACCAAAATCTATATAAAAATGCAAGCTCTAGCCAGCAGCCAACTCATTTTAGCCAATATCCCAATGCAATGAAATTCTAGCACAAAAATAAAATTTTTTTTTAGAATCTCTCTTCAATCTTATTATAATGGAATTTGACCTCCCAAATTTATTAGTGGGAAATCTTACTCATTTTTCCCATGAGTGGAAGCAGTGAAGTACATAAAAGGGAGAATTTATTTGCGTGTAAAACTCTAGATTGCCAGTGCAGCCCATTCTCTTCTGGGAAGTTTCTCGTCTTGGAGTTTGGGCCCCGTGGAGTCCGGCAGGTAGACTGCATGCGTCCCAGCCTGACGTGGGGGCTGAGCCTTGCTTTCTTACCTCTCAGTCCTCTTGTTTTCTCAGTCAGCTTGCTGGTTTCCACCTTCCAGTGACCCTATAAGCAGGAAGGCCTTCGTGAAATTATCCCCACCCACGTGCCCCACGCCAAGCACATCCCAGTCGCCTTCCTCTCCACCTCTGTCCCCGCTGTCAGTTGAAGGGCTGAGCCAAAAAACAACATGAAATTCATCCATCTCTTTCTTGAGGGATCCAAAGAAGTTAGCCTTTCCAGAAGTTCGCAAACCTCATTGCTACTGAGAGCGGCGTGGCTCTGTGAGGCAGCGTTTCATTCCTGCACAACCAGAGAAATGAAAAGTGGTAGTGTGCGATGAATCGAAATGCAATCTGTAAAAGTAAAAAAAAAATTTAAAAATGAATTAAAATAAAAAGAAATGTCTGAGGTAAATCAACATAAAAAGATGAAGGTTTATTTTAGACCTCAGTGTTGGAGGCTCATCCGTGACCATGTGCTGTGGTTGCTTCGGCCTGTGGCAGCACCCCGCGGGCGGCAGGAATGGCAGAGGAGGCTCGTCTGCCTGATGGCTGGCTGTAAAAGAGAGGAAGAAGAAGGGGCTGGGTCCCCATTATCCCCTCCAGTGGTCTGTCCACAGTGACCTAAGGCTTCCTGCTAGGCCTTGAAGTATCTCCCACCTCCCAATAGCACCATCGGGTGGGGGGACCAAGCCTTTACCACACGAGTCTTTGAGGAGCATGTCGGATCCAAACCAGAGCATTGAGGTCTGAGGAAGAGATTAGAGGTGAGGAAGAGAAGAGAGATGATTGTTGCTGTCAAGTGTGATAGTTAATAGCTGGGCTCTGATATCAGTTTTGGTGCCTGCTTTTGTGTTATTGAGACAAAATTCATATAACATAAAATTAGCCATTTTGAAAGATTATAATTCAGTGCCATTTAGCACATTTACAAATTGCACGACCATTACATCTCTCAGTTCCAAAACCATTTCATCACTCCAGAACAAAGCCCTGGTACCCATTAAGCCCTGTCAACCACCAGTCTGCTTTCTATCTCTGTAACTTTCCCTCGTCTAGATATTTCATATAAATGGAATCATGCAATATGAGGTATGTTATGTCTGACTTCTTTCACTTATCATGTTTTGAACTTCACCCACATTATATCTAATTTCCTTCCCTGTATCAGTACTTTATTCCTTTTTATGACCAAATATTATTCCTTTGAATGGATATACCATATTTTGTTGATACCTACTCATCTCTAAATGAACATTTCTACCTTTGGGTGATTGTGTATAGAGCTACTTGAAAATTCTTCCACAAGATTTTGTTTATAAATGCCTGCTTTCAATTCTTTAGGGTATATACCTAGGAATGATGGGGCCACATGATAATTCCACGTGACAATTCTTGTTGATGACCCACCAAATGGTTTCCCATAGCAGCTTGTGCTGTTTTACCTCCCACCAGATTGCCTGGTATTGAGTCCAGCCCTACCACTTATTAACCGGGTGAGCTTGGACAGGTGACTTTCATTCTCTGTGCCTCAGCTGTGTAACAGAGAACGCTGTTTATCTGATAAGGTTGTGATGTTTAATGAATTAACATGGGCAAAAGCTTATAACGTGCCTGGTACGTGAGAAGTGCCACAACAGTTTTTGCTGCTACTGTTCCTGTTACTGCAGAGAATAGTCAGGTGAAAGATTGGGAAGCATTTGGACTCAAACTTCCCTTGTGGGTATAGAAGAACCGGAAGAGTTCTGATCGGGCACTTGAGGCTGGTCACTGAGGATGCCCCTCTCTTTGAGGAATCCTTTCTCTTGCCTGAGCTGCAAGCACCTTCAGCTCCTCGAGTCTGTGGTTTTCATGGTAGAGACTGAAGAGAACTCAGTCTTCTAATCAGGACATGCTGGAAGGAGCTTCCTTTTCTCACTTCATGGAGAGCAAGCAGCTGAGCCTGCTGAGGAAATGGAATGTGCTCTCTGGAGTTCCGCCCTGACCAACTTGGTTCTTGGAGCATCTCAGGGTGACTTCTTCCTGTGACTCCTTGCGAACCGGGGCTCTATACCTGACTGAAATGAAAAGATCTCAGGAAGACACTGCCCTATATCTTAGGAGCTCCTCCTTCCTGAAAGGGGCTGTATGTGGGAGGGAGAAAGACAGAACAAGATGACCAGGCCCAGGTGGGGAGAGAGGAAGAGATGCTGGAAGAGGAGGTGAGGGGGAGACTGAAGGGTCAGGACCAAGGCAGTACGTCACCGCTCCACCCAGATGGGAGCCGGCCATTAAAACAGAGGGAGGGGGATAGGAGAGATGAGAGAGAACCCCGTTGAGAACAGTCTTGAAACATCAGGAGGCCCTTGAACGAAAAGGCTCTGTGCTCAGGTGGCAAAGATGGAGACTGTCAGGTCTTCCTGTGGGGGTGAGGGGGTGGCCAGCCCCTCCTGAAGCCCACTTGCTCAAGGCTCTGGCATGATTGAAGGCCCACCCAGCGAACATGTGGCACCTTCCTGGTCAGGCTCAGAACTGGATAATGTCACCCCAGGGTATCTGCCTGGGGTCCACTTGATTTACTTCAGTTTCTTTACCTGGGAGGCAGAAGGTCTGCGGTTGACTCTGCTATAGCAGGGAGCTGGAAGAGGACTTCCTGTGAACAGGAACAGTCCCCCTCAAAATATACAGACCAGAGAGGGGAGGTGGCAGACCCCCGGCAGCCAGTGAGAAGCAGCTCGGGGAGAGGGGCAGGTCAGCCAGCCTGTGGCCTCACTGTCTTTTGGATGAGATGAACCCACAGTGCATCTCAGCAACCGTCATGCAAATAGCAGGCCCCACTGCTGTGGCTTCCACGCCTTCCAGAATCACCCAGCTGTCCCATGAAAGTCCAGTCAGCACACCATGCTGAAGCAGGAGACCAAGGTCACTGCCTACATGGCACACATGCGACCTGCGTGGTCTATCTGGTGTGGTCATCTGTGACGTACGGGCGTGCTGAGACACCCCTCAGCCTTGTCTCTGGCCTCGCCATTACTGCAGTGTGCCTTGCAAACTTGGGTATTTTCTATGTCGTGGGAAAGGTGGGGACATGCTGGCACTGACTTCTAATCCTGTCTGCTTGTCAGGAGCACCCGGGGAGCCTGGGAAAAGCCCAGAAATGCAGGTACCCCCTCCTGGCTGCTGAATCAGACTCTCTAGGGCTTAGCTCGGAAAATCAAATCTGTCAAAAGCTTCCTTCCCAGGAGACTCCGATGCATCTGGTCCAACAGGATCCAGCAGCCTTGACTATTCAAGCTAATATTTCCCTAACCATCACCTTCACCCCGAAGTGTTTAAAAGATGCAGGTCGTTAGTGAGAAGTGCTGTTTCCCTAATGAGGTGTGAGTGTCCTGGACCCTGGGCTCAGGTCCCCACCACAGTTGGGGCGTCTGGTCCTCGCAGGCTGGACACGGCTTCTGCAGTCACCGACGCTGTCACTCACCCAGCTGCGTTCTCTTCCCTCTGCAGGACCAACAGGACCAGCCACTGTTACCGCATCACCTACCGCCACATGGAACGGACACTGTCCCAGAGAGAGGTCACACACGTCCACCAGGCTGTGCAGGAGGCTGCAGTGCGGCTGTTGGGTGTGGAGGGTCGGTTTTAATGTCGGCACTTCCCCCACCTGTGGCCCTCTCAGGCTCCAGGATTTGTTGAAAGAAGAAGACTTATTGTCTGTGACCTGCAACATCAGTCATCTTTTCATAAATGGTCAGTTTTAGGACTTTCAGGAAATAAAGGCTCACTCTTGAGAAGGTGTTGACATAGCATTTGTCTTTGGTCTGGGGGCAGAGGGAAGCAGCAGCACTCGGAGCCGTCCCTCCTGTTCCTTTCAGAACTGCTTAGCCCACTGGCTCTCCATGTGGTTAATTGGTCCCTGGGTTCCATTAAGCACCAGGCATGATTTCTTTCCTGACAGGCTCTTCACGCATGTAATGAGTGAAGCCACACAGCGGGACATCAGAAACTCTGGACACAATACAGGCATACCTTGTTTTATTGTGCTTTGTTTTATTGAAACTTACAGTGCTATGCTTTTACAAATCGAAGGTCTATGGCAACCCTGTGCTGAGCAAGTCTATCAGCGCCATTTTTCCAAGGGTTCAGATGATCGTTAGCATTTTTTAGCAATAAAATATGTTTAATTAAGGCAAGCACACGGTTTTAGAACCTAATGCCACAGCATACTTAGTGGACTATGGTATAATGTCAACGTGAGTTTTATATGTACTGAGAAGCCCAAGAATTCATATAAGTCAGGTTATGGCAGTGTTTATTACAGTGGCCTGGAACCAAACTCACGGTATCTGCAAAGTATGTCTGTACAGGAAGGCTTTTCAACCCGCTTCCTTCTTCCTCCTTTCTTTTTGTTGTGCAAAGGGCAGGCTTCAAAGAGGGCACTAGTGAAATGCCAGGGCTTCCCTTCAAAGTGAAAGGAGTCACACCTCCGAGCTGGGCAAGGTACCCATTTGCTTTTCACAAACCTGAGGCTTGGAGTCAGGCCCTTGGCCCCAGGCTTGGGCCTAGCCTCCTGCCCCGCTGGAGAGGGGAGAGGGGAGAGAGGGCTGCCGAGGTCCGGGAGGCACACACAGGCCAGGCCCTCCAGCTCCCTCCAGGTTTGTTCCCAGCAGGAGGCCTCGGCGTCTGGAAGGCGACCTTTAAGGAACCATGTGGGACTTTGATGCCCCCCCATCCATCCCAGCACTTTGTAGTCTGCCGGCTTCACTCATGACTGGTTTTAATAATCAGATTCCGTCCCTGGAAAGACGCTGGAGGCTGATGAGGACCGTGAGTGCCGGGATAAATATTTGATGAGAGGCGGCCATTACCAGCAAGAACGTGGGGGTGACAGCGCTTTCCAAAGGGAAGGAAACCTCAGCTGTCATCTTATTAACGTGGACTTTGCCCTTGGGTTTTCAGGGGAGTTAGGGAAGCCCCAAACTTGGAACCAAAGCCTGTCCAGGGTCCTGGTCCCACTGGGTGAAATTCCTCCAGTGGGTGCATCTGTGCAGGAACACAGGTGATCAGCCACTGCCTCTCTCATCAGCATTTACCAGCAGACCATTTCTGATCCAGCCTGGGGCTGCATTTCCAGACCACCCCTTCATCCTCATGACCAGTTAGGCATTCATTAATATTCCCTCAGAAAACAAGCTAGGTGGGTACCAGGCAAAAACAACCTGGCCCATGAGCCAATCTTTGTCAAATGCTGTACTTGGACCAAGTCCTAAGCTGGGAACCAGAGTGGGGCTGACATTCAAGAGGGTTCTCAGGGGCCTTTCTTGAACATCCCCCTCTACACTCCATGAGGTGTATTTGACAGTTATTTAAATGTTGCTCGTGAGGGAAGAGAGACCTAAAGAAGTCATAGGATTTGGCCAAAAACACCTAACTAGGAGGGGACAGGTCTTGCTCCCTAGGCTTTATTCTGTTGCGGTGAGAACTCCAGCTTCCAGGACTCATGAAGAACCCACTCAGGGTCCACTCATGCCACACGTGGGCTGCCCTACTGCCACGGAGCCTGGGGAACTTCCAGCTCTTGACATTTTCATGAGTTTTGCACAGAAAAGCGATGAAGCCCAGAGAGAGAGCTGCATTAATTCCTAACACGGTCACATTGCAGTTCAAGCAGCATGACATAGAACATGGTGACTGGTCTCAGTGCCATCGCTGTGACCTCCTTTGCCGAATGGCACCATAACAGTACCTGCTTCAGAGGTTCGCGGCGAGAGCTGAGTGAACAGAACCCAGCCCTCAATGAGTCATTGATAAGGACCCCCCACGCTGATTAATATTCAGGGGAGAAAGAGGAAACCATGATCCAGTAGAACTGGAACAGTTTCTGAGGATCTGAGTCTCCCCCCAATCTGTACGTGAGGACCCTGAAGTTCAAGAGGAACCCAGTGACGTACTCAGGACACAGTAACCGTCAAGCGTGGGAGAGCTGGCCCAGAACTGGGGCTTCCGGGCATTCCGCCACACTGCATCAGACATCCTGGACGGCTGGGTGGACGGCTTCTTTGGAGCCTCGTCACTCTGAAGGGCCAGGGTGGGGTCCAGCTGAGGTAGCTGCACCTCAAGGGAAGCTGGAGAGGCCTGTTCAAAGAGCCTTCGGGTGTGACTGTTGTGACTTGGTGGTCATGTGAAGAAGTGCCTCTGGCATCCTGTCACCTCTTCCTTTGAGATACAGTGGTGTGTCAAGGGTTTAGTTCTTTGATTGACATTCTGAAAGCCCACATCCCAGAGCTGAGGTCCCAGGGTCCTGGCATGTGCATGGCCGGCCCTGTGACAGGCCTCTGAAGATGGCAGCTGCTCTGACGTCAGCAGGCATCAGACTCAAATGCCATGGTGACAACTCTGTGACAGCTAGAGCTCTGTGGGGAAGAGGGCCTGAGGGCACAACAGCCACAGAGGTCACAGCCGGTGCCTTTCTCTGTCCGTGACCAGGGAGGCCTGTTGACCGACCCTGTAAGGTGCCTTGAAGCCGCTAGTCCTGGGGCCATCAGGTTGTCAAGATGGGTCGACCTCCCCAGGGGGGCTGGCGTCCAAGCAGTCAAGAAGCAAGAAGGAAGCCCTTCCACACGGGCCAGCCTGCCTGCCTGCCTGCCTGCCTTCCGTTCGTCCTTCCTTTCTTCCTTCCTTCCTTCCTTCCGTCCAAATGCCTCCCAGCGGCTCTGCTTACCCAGCCAGCCATGGTGCACACGGCTCCACACCAGGCGTGTTCCATCGCCCCACGGACCATCGTCACTCACATTGCACTCGGTGGCCACTCACCGGGGCCCTCTGCCCTCTGCCCATCTGCGGGTCACATCGTCAGCCCTGATCTTTGGTTTAGAATCCATGGACTCAGCCGACTGTGGATGGAAAACATTCAGGAAAAAAGAAACTGCGTCTGTACTGAGCATGCACAGACATCTTTTCTTGTCACTGTTCTTTAAACAGTGCAGCCTCACGACTCGCCGCGCATTGCATCGTTTAGGTTTCCTGAGCGACGGACGCAAAGGATACGCAAAGCACAGGGGCGACGCAAAGCACGGGATGTGTGCCGGTCCCACCAACTACTGCGCCGCTTCTCATCGGGCCTTGCGCATCCTTGGCCACGGGGATCCTGGAACCAGACCCGTCAGATGTGGAGGGACGACTGCAATTGCTTTCCTAGGGGTGGGGGCGCGGTGCTCCTGGCGTGGCGCTGGCGGCCGTTCCCGACGTCCAGGCGCGGCCTCTGCGTTGGCCCAGCCCTGTTCCGCGCGTAAGAGGTGGAGCCACCAACAAGGCCGACGAGCATCGTCTCCTCCCCTCACGACCCCAGAGCCCCCGTGCCCCTCCCCGTCGTCCAGGTATGAAATGAGGATGGACAAGGTGTGGTCGCAAGGGCCTGAAGGACCTCAGACGTCCAAGTCTGCTCCATCAGTGTCGCCTTCTGCTCCTGCCCCCACACACTGCCTGGCAACGGCGGATGAGCCCTACTGCAATCAAAGGAGGGGCTCTTGACAGCTGCAGCCAGGCGGATGAGGCTGCCCAGCTCTGTGCCCTCCTCCTGCCCCTTTCTGAGCTCAGGGGCTTTGCTAAGGAGGCACCCAGTACCAAGCCCGAGGCCAAGCTGGGGTCTAAACCCAGCTCTGTGGTAGACGAGTCGTCAACACCCCTGAGCTTTAATCTTCTCAAGGCTAAAATGGAGGTCATATTCTTTGCCCTTCCTACTCTGGCTGGAGAGTGAATGACCAGCAAGACCAAGAGAAGCACTACAGAATGCTCCCGCACACCTCATTTTAGTCTCACAAAACCTGAGGAAGGTAGCACACTATGTCTGCTTGGAAGTTGGGAGCAGGAAGCTCACCTCTGCCCAGGCCCAGGGTTCTCCCATTTGTGGGGCAGAGCTGGACTTTAAGGCTCCCTCTGTGAGACAAAAGCCTGGGGGCTTCCCATGGTGCCATGTGTCTGCCAGGAACAGAAGAAGGCTGAGAAGATATTGACCCGCACACTGTCCTCCGAAGCCTCAAGCAGAAAATGGTGAGTACCATCCACAGCCTTCTCCCAAACTGCTGTGTGTCCTGGTCTAGCCTTAGAGATTTTGACGTTCTCACACGTCAAAATGATGGCGACAACACTGGGGTTAACAGGAGAAATCAAGACAGGACCTGATCTGAGAAGGAAATCGATGTGTCACCCTATTCAGTCAGCACTGACCACCCCCCAGCACCTCCCAGTCTGCTGCGGCTTCAGCAATGAAGTTCCCGGCCAGGACACAGGTGTGCTGGGGCTGTGTGCAGGTCGTGGCTTGCTGGCCTCAGGATCCTTTCCCAATCAAGAAAGGATTTCAAAATGCACCCCTGGGAACCTGACTTCATTATGAAGGACTCTCTGAAATCTTTTTTTTACACAGGCTCTAATCTATCAAGAGCATATCACTTAAAGTCATCTGTATCTGTACTGTCTGCCCTCCACATCCAGGGGTTCCACGTCCTTGGATTCAGCCATCAGAGAATTAAAAAGATTCTAAAAAAGAAATTGTATCTGTCCTGAATATTTAGATTTTCTTATTCTTATCATTCCCTAAACAATTGGGGTACCAACTATTTATACAGTATTTATGTTGCATTGGGTGTTATTAGTGATCTAAAGATGATTTAAAGCATACAGGAGGCTGTGTGTAGGTTCCATGTAAACATTATACCATTTTATCTAAGGAACTTGAGCGTCGGGATTTTGATATCCAGGGTGGGTCCTGGAAGCAACCCTTTGGCTATACAGAGGGCTGACTGTACTTGTTCATTAGTAAGAAATAACTAGGGTGGCAAAGTGATTCAATGGAGAAAGAAAAGTCTTTCCAACAAATGGTACTGGTTATCTGTATAATAATTTAAAAAAGGAAAGGAAAGTATTTCAGCCCCTACTTCACACAAAATTAATTTTGAGTTTTTGTATACACCTGATGTAAAAGCCAAAAACTTATTACAAACTTGAAAGAAGAAAACATAAGGGACTACCTTTGTAACCTCTTGTAGTTGAAGATTTCCTAGAAAGGACACAAATAGTATTAATAAAGAAAAAAATGATAAATTGGATCTTTTCAAGATTTTAAACTTCTGCTTTTTGAAACACATGATTAAGGAAATGAATAGAGAATCCATAGAGTGGGAATAAAATATTCATAACACAGAATTGAATATACAAAGAATTCCTACAGTTCAATAACCTATTTTAAAAAAATGTTTTGAAGCCAGACATGGTAATGCATGCCTGTAATCCTGGCAATTCAGGAGGCTGAGGCAGGAGGATCGCAAGTTCAAAGCCAACCTCAGCATAGCAAGGCCATAAGCAACTTAGCAAGATCCTATCTCAAAGTTTTAAAGTATAAAAAATAAAAAAAGAGCTGCAATTGCTCAGTGGTTAAGCAGCCCTGGTTCAATATCCAGTGTGTGTGTGTGTGTATGTATAATGTGTGTGTGTGTGTGTGTGTGTGTGTGTGTGTTTTGAAGAAATGGACAGACTTGAACCAAATGCTTCACAAAAAAATAAAAAGATTCATAAATGACCAATAAGGCAAAAAAATGCTCAAAGTTATTAGTCATTAGGGAAATGCATTTATGAAGTTGGAGAAGAGACAGAACTAATCTACAGCAGAAAAGTCGATGGGAGGAGACCCCGGGCTGAGCAGGGATTGGCTGCAAAGGGGCTCAGGGGGGATTTTTAGGTGATGGAAATGTTCCATATCGTGAGAGGAGTGCAGGTTACATGGATGAATGCATTTGTCAAAACTTATCAAGCTATAGGTTTTAAGATCCGTGCCTTTCGTTCTATGTGAATCATAGCACAGCGTTAAAAAAGAAAAATTACTCACGCTACATCTCACCAGCGAATGAGCACTCCAGCTCCACAGCCCAGTGCCCAGGGAGCAGGGCTGGCAGAAGAGACGGCAGAGAAGTGATTCTGCAAGGACTGGGGACAAGCTCCTGCAGTTAACGAGTGGTGGGCTGTGTGGCACTCTTCAGGAGGTGACAGCCACAGAGTGGAGCTGGAGGTGCTGGGGGCAAGCCCACGCCTGCAGAAGACAGGTGGAGAGATCAGGGGCCCTGTGGTCCCACCGTTTGCATCTGCTTCCTCCGCCCAGCAGGGCAGCACCCTAGGACTGGCTGGGAGGCTCCATGGCAAGGGCGAGCTGAGCACTGCCTGAGGAGCGTCCGCTTTAGCCAGGGTGCTTCTTCCCAATGCCCCAGAGTCATTTTGAGCTGGAGCAGGAGGGCGACAAGAGTGGGCAGCATCCCTCAGCTCCAGCTGCGGCACCACACCCGCATCCATCCTCCACGCGGTGGGCCATCACCAGTGACCACAGTAAGGCCAGGGCTGCTGCCTGGGACCTCCTGACACCACAAAACTCCTCACCCACCTGGGGAGACACACTCCATGAGACTCCCCTTGCTGCATTCTGGCCCTCAGCCTTAGTCCCCTGGGATGAGGTGGGGACACCAACTCCCAGTTTGGAACCGCAACCTGACCCCCCCCTCCCACAGCACCTCTCACCCCCTGGGCTGCTCAGGGCCAGTCACTCATGACTGGGAAGAGCAGATGCCCAGCTGAAGGTCAAAGACACTTTGGGCGTCCGTGTAAAATGTGGCTATGCCAAGGACTAGCTGGGTGACCTTGAGGATCTCTGAACTCCTGTGACTCAGTTTCCCCGTGTGCAAGTGAGGTTCCCCATCGGACTTGCGTGCTGAGGCGTAATGAGCTATAGAGCTCTTAGTTCTCAGCAAGGTGCTGTCGCGGGTGAATCAGCATTTTCTTGAACAGCTCATGCTGTGAAAATATCCTGCAATCTGACAGTGACGATGGTTGCCCAACTCTGTCAATCTACTAAAAACCACCGAATTTTACACTTTGAAAGAAAATCTTCTGGCACATGAATTATATCTCAATAAAGAACTTACTAAAAAAGCTTAAACATACATTCACCGGAGGATCCAGCAAACTCCCATTCCTAAGGTATTTCCCAAAATGAATGAAAGCATGGGATTGGACTGAATCGGGGCTAACTGGACATGGCAGAAATGATGAGGGGCCCCTGGAGCTGGTGGGCAGCTGCATGCATCCCCCTTCCTCCCCTTAACATGGCCACTCAGAATTTGGCCAGTGGCTGCCAGTATAAAGGTTTGGAGCAGATTCAACCATCCATTTGTAACAGGGAGACTGCTGTTCAGTGGCTATTAAGCTGGAACATTCTAATCTCTGCCTAGAAGCACATTAACCTTGCAGCACCCCGCTCCCTGGGGCAGGAGGGGCCCAGCCTCCTCCACAAGGCTCCATGGACCAGCTATTGACTGGGTGGCTCACTGTCCAGCAGCACAGGCCTCACTTGGGAGAGTCCGGGTCCCCTCCCTAGGCCTGCTGAATCTGATCTTGCATCTAGTGAGAGCCCAGGTTGTGTTCTCCTCAGAGCATGTGAGGTGGGGCTGCCTGCCGCTGAGGCTGAGCCACAAGACTGTGCAGGTGATGAGGAAGAAAGTTCCTCTCCCCAGATCCTGAGTGTCCCTGCTATGGACTGAATCATGTCCCCTCAAAAGAGAGATGTTGACGTCCTAACCCCCAGTACCTCAGGGTGTGGGAACAGGGTTGTTGCAGATGTGTGTAGTTAAGGCGAGGTCACACTGGAGCAGGAAGGGCCCTACTACGATGTGACTGGTGTCCTTATAGACAGTCACATGGAGACATAGACGCTGGGAGAACACCACATGATGTCGGGCAGCTGTAAGCCAAGGACCGTCAAAGATTGCCAACAGCCTAGAAGACGCAAGGAAGAAGTGACCCCCGACTTCAGAGGGAAACAGGTCCTGCTTGCCACTGGATTTCAGACCTTACGCTTCTGTTGTTAAAAGCTGCCTCGTTTGGGGTACTTGGTTATGGCAGCACCAGGAACCTCACACAATGCCCACCACAGAGGGCCCGCTCCCACTTCTCAGTAGGCCTCTGAAAAGGGAGTCCCACCACAGATGCCCCAGCCTGCCTAGGAGTAGCCGCAGCTGGTCAATGGGGGGATGTTGAGGTCAAGGGGTCCTGCAAGTCTACCAGCCCCAGGAGAGGCTCCGTCTTCACATGGCCCAGATGAACTTGGACCTTCCAATAGCCCTTTGAGGGTCTGGGGGCAGGTGGTGGAGCTGAGTCAGGGACTGGTCCTGAGGTCTGGAACATATGGCTGAGACTGGAGGGGTCTCCCAGCAGGTGCGCCTCCAGCTGAGGCCATCAGCTAAGCAGGGCTGTCTGCGTGAAGAGGGCACTGACCACGTGTCCTGCCAGCTGGTGACCTCAGTACCCAGACACAAGAAACAAGGGCCGTAGACTTCCTGTGGCACTGTGACAAGAGGAATAGCAGCTCTCAAATGCTTACATGCGTGTCTGCACCCTCAGGGGACAGGCTTCTGGATTCCCCAAGAATGTGCTGCTCAGTGGGACAGAGGAATGGAAACAATGTAACTGAGACCCTTGACTCAGGGGCCTTGTAGCTTCACGCTCCACCTTCTGTTGGTGGAAAGTTGGAGGCCATTCTGTGAGGGTGGTGTCGCTGTGCACCCTCAGCCTGTCATGGGTCATCATGTCCCCAGGTGGCCCCAGGGAAAGGAAGTCTAGATTGTCACAGGAAATTTGAGATAATCCAAGTTAGCATCTTCAACTCTTCTTCTATCGATTCTGCAGCTAGACAGAACTTTCCCTCCTGCCTACCCTCTCTGTTGGCTCCCGCCTTCTCTCCTGTCCACCCCCACCTGCTGCCTCCTGCCCAGCCCCCTGGAGAAGACTGTCCTGGCTTCGATTAATCCAGGCCTAGATAATGGAATGAAGCCACAGCCACAGCCAGAGGGAAACACTTGGTCCTGCTCACCTGCTAACCTCCTTTGATGAGGGAAACAGCGCATGGCAAATCACTTTCCCTGGCCAGGGCAGCAGGCCAATGCTCCTGTCGCTGCTCATTAATCACCTCCGTGACCCAGTGGGCACAGGCTGCAGGGCCTCTGACTAGCACAAGGTGTGGGGGGACCAGCTCACAGAGCTTCTCTGTCCCCTACAGACAGGGCACCATGGAACCCTGAGGCGGAAGGTAAACGAGGCCAGCTTCCCTCCCCACACCTGGAGCTGATGGGCTCTGACAAGGTCCTGCTGTGCAGTTCCAGCCTGTCCCAGGCTTCCTTCCGGCTGGCCTGACAGTTTTGTGCAGGCCCTTCCAGCCAGCTCTACCTGGCGTTTGCTGGTGAACTCTTGCAGCCCATGCCTGTGTGGGGTCTGGGGCTTGGGCTACTGTCAACACAGGCAGCCTACAGAGTGGGGAAGGGCTTGGGCTTTGGAGGTGGGCAGATGCCAGTTCCAGGGAGCCACATCTGCAGGATGGGACCCAGGAATGTCATGGGATCAAATGACAGTGTGTCCAGAAACTGGCAACCTGGGTCCTAGCAAGTGTACAGTGGATGGAGAAATGAAATCATGTGGGTTCCCTGAGGATTACACGCACCATTGAAGTGATTGTGAAGTCTTAGGAAGCTTCTAGAAAAATGCAGTATGTCAAAGTATCCCAGAAAGTCTAACCTGAACGGGACTTGGAGATCATCTTGTCCAGTAGTCCCATTTTAGAGATGAATTGCTAAGGCCCACTGGGGTGAAATGATTTGCTGTATTATTTGGATGATTTCAACCATAGATATCAAATGCCCAACCTAGACTGACTTCAACAACTATCTCACAGAACCAGAAGTCTAGAGGAGCCAGGACTGGCTCTGTGTTCCCACACTGTCACTGAGACCCCCGTATTGTCCTGTCTTTCTGCTCTGCCACCTGCAGTGTGTTGGCCATATCTGGCCCTCATGGTTGCAATAGGGCTGCAGGAATCTCCAGCAGGACACCCCCACACAACAGCCTCCAAAGCTGGAAGGGAGAGAGCAAGGGCTCTCAGTTCCTCCTCACAGTTTTCCTTTTATCACAGGGAAAATATTTCTTATCCTTCTCTTGGAGTCCCTTGGCCACCATCGGGCCCCATCCATACGTTCCAGGCCGGGCACATTTCTAAATGACAACCTCTACTGTGTGCTACCCCCTTGTCAAGTGAGGACCTTAAATATGAATGTGGCGAAGGGCAGGGAAAGGGGGACTTAGCCCTGGCCAGGCGATTAGCTCAGCCAAGGCTTAGAGTGCAAACTGAGCACTGTGGTTTGAGGACAGGACAGCCCAGAATGGGCTTCCTTTGGCTGCTCTCTGGGAGCCCCAGTTGGGTGAGGGAGTGGAGCTGTCAGGGGGTCAGTTAGTGAGGCAACTCACAGACCGCCCCAGGGAACTTCCCAATGCTCATCCCTCCTTGGAGGCCTTTCTGCCCCAAGGATAGGGGTGGGGTCCTCCAAAAGGTGCCAACTTGTGTTTCTGGATTAAACCATCCAAGATGGTGGTGTTCACAGCATGAAAGACTTCCCCAGAACTGGCACTTTAGAGGCATGTGCGTTCACTTGCTGCAGGTACCTTGCCTTTGAGCATTTTTAAGCTCTTTACAAATGTTAATTTACTTATGTCCATAACTCTCAGTCAGGTAGACGGCAAATATTCTTTTCAGCATTGAGAGTCTAGAGTATCCAGAGAGGTTCAGGAACCAGTTCCAACTCACGTGGAAGCCACGGGGCTTACTCATTGTCAGAAAAAGGCTGTAGCACCAGAAATCAAAATGCTAAGCCCTTTGTCACTTTTTCAAGCTAAATGTCAAGAAAGCAATTATGGGTGACCCAAAGGCTTGGAGGCATGGAATAACTGGGCCATCGTGAGGCTGCACGTGACTCCTTAGGACTGGGGCCCAAGTTTCAGGAGGCCAGATCGATCGTGAGGGACGTGCTAGAGAGGGCAGAGGGAGTCATGGCTACTTTGGATGCCAGGTTGCACGTCGATCCCAGCTGTCTGTGCAGGACCAAGGCCAGACCCAGAACCCTAGGCCCCTGCTCGGACCCACTCCCAAATCCATTATTTTCTTACCACCAAGAAATTCTGTGATTTCCCTCCCCAGGGACCCCACGTGTGAGATCATTTCATCTACCAAACAACTGCATTTGTCAAGTAATAATTTATTCATTTTCCCATTTTAAAAATTATTCAAAGATAAACATTACTGCCAGCCAGAGTCTCTGATCAGCAGGCAATAACCCTTATTACCACCCTGGGGTGATTTAATTCCTGCCCAAAGCAAAGAAACCTGACATTTTAGGAAGCCTGAGCAGCTTCCTTGTGGGAAGGTGGAGGTTTTCCATTACACTTTGTGAAATGATCAAAATAGCTCCCAGACACATCACTAATCCCTGGAGCCCTCCACCTCCAGGGATCACTGTTGGGAACCCCCACATCTTGTCTCACAGGAAATGCAATGCCAAGGGACTCTCTGCCCTAGATGTGGCTGGGAATGAGGACTCTACCACTCAGCTCCAAAGCCTCGTCAACAAAGACAGATTTACTCAAAGCCGGCTCTGCGGAAGACAGAACAGAGCTTTGCTGTTTCAAATTTCTATTTTGGGGGGTTCAGGGGCTTGAATAGCTTTGACTACAAGAGAGGGGATATAGTGGGACAAGAGGCAGGAAATGTACATATATATATTCAGTTAGGCTGTGATAATCAGAGAAATATTACAATTAATTCCCTTGACCCTGCCTAGGCCAGTGGGGGGAGGGAGGGAGGCAGTATCTTCTCAGTTTCCAGATGCAGAAAAGCAGTTGCTTTTAATATTAAAGGGGACTCTGTTTCATAGAGTCTTACCAATAAAATGTTAAAAGATTGCTAACTGGGATTAAGCCTCTGCCAGCCAGGAGCTTTGTGTGGACCACTCAATCTCCCTGTGCCTGTAAAAGGGGACTGAGGTAAAAGTCAGGGCTCTTCATTGCAAGCAAATGAAACAAAGTTGGCCCACATTAAAAAAAGAAGGAAAAACATGTATTAAAAGGATACTGGGGAAAATAGTTTGATGTTTCCTTAGTAAGTTAACCACAGAATTATCATATGACCCAGCAATTCCGCTCTTAGGTGTATATGACACAATGAATTAAAAATAAGCAAACAATAACTTGCACATAAATCTTCATAGAAGCTCTCTTCACAATCTCCAAAAGCTAAAAACATCCCAACATCCATCGAGAGAGAAACAGGTTAACAAAATGTGGTACAGACATATGTTAGTCAACTTTTTGTCATAGGGACAAAATACCTGAGAAAATCAACCCAATGAAGAAAAAAATTATTTTCACTCAGTTTCAGAGGTTTAGCTCATGGTTGCTTGGTCACTTGCTGTGGGCTTGTGGTGAGGCAGAATATCTTGGCAGAGAGGATGTGCAGAACAGAGCTGCTCATCTCATGCTGACTGGGAAACAGAGAAGGCAAAGAAGGGGCTGGGGACAAGACACATCCTTCCAGGACGTGCCCCCAGTGACCTACTTCCTCTATCTAGACCCCACCTCCTAACATTTCCATCGTTTCCCAACAATGCCAAAACTATGAATCCACCAGTGATTAATCACTGATGAGGTAGGGCCCTCACGTTCCCGTCACTACCCAACGCCCCTCTGAATGCTGCTAAACTGGGAATCAAGCCTTCAGCGCATGAGCCTTTTGGGGAAACGTTCCAGATCCAAACTATAATAGCATGCGTTGGAATATTATTCAACCATAAAGGGAACGAAGCACTCATACAAGTTACAAAATAGGTGAACATTATACTAGTGAGAAAAGCCAGATCACAGATGATTCCATTCGTGTGAAATATCCAGAACAGGTAAATCCATAGAGACAATGCAGATTTCTGTTTGCCAGGAACTGTGAAGGGAAGGGAGGAAGGGAAGTGACAGCGGGATGGGCACAGGGCTTCCTTTGTGGTGATAGCTGCGTAACATTGAGAAAATACCTCGCCAGACTGTTCACTTGAAATGGTTAAAACGGTAAATTTCATGTCATGTGAATTTTACCACAATCATTTAAAAAATGGTCATACAAAGGGATTCTAAAAATAAAAATTAAAAAAAAAAAAAAAGACTGGGCAATCTCTGAGTGATCTGGTGGACTGGAAACCACACCTGCCACCTGTCTTCAAGGACCCTGCTGCAGGTCGCTGAATGTGGCACCTACGCACTACCCGGGCGCTCCACCGCCTGCAGACTCCAGCGGCCCTAAACGGGTCTGAGGGCAACAGAATTCTGGGAAGATGCATCTGATTGGAGGAGACAGGGTCCTGCATCTGATTGAAGGAGGCAGGCCATGCATCTGATAGGAGGAGTCGGAGGTCACGCATCTGATAGGAGGAGTCAGGGGTCATGCATCTGATAGGAGGAGGCGGGGGTCATGCATCTGATTGGAGGGGGTGGGGTCATGCATCTGATTGGAGGAGATGTGGTCACGTCCCACCCCACATGCAGGGAGGGCTGAGTAGGCACTTTAATCTTCTGTGGGAAACAGACTCTGCTTCTCGCCGACACGGGAGGTGGAGAGGTGGTACAGGATGACCAGTGTGCTCGGAGTCAGCGCCTTCTTTGGAGACAGAGAGATCAAATCTAAAGTACCTGTCACTTGACAAGTGTGCACGAAAACTGGCACTCATGCCTGCCTCCTGTGAAATACAGTCTTGAGGAAAGCAGACCACAAAGTAAATACTGTCTTTCAAGGGTTCTTGGCATAAGGCCACCTTTCTCTTCCCTCTTTGTCCTCCTCTAACACCCCAACACCCCCACCACCTGCACACCCATTATTTAAAGACGATTGCGCTCTCCTTTCCCTGCACAGCCTTCTAAACTTTGAACAAGATGACTGCAGCAGTGCTAGTTCGTCTAGTGGACACTAATCCGTGCCTTTGGCTCTTTGTGATTTGCTTTGTAGTCTAACTTGAGGACCTGACTGTCATTCACTTAGAAGCCCAGAAACAGCGAGATGGTGCCCAGGAGTGCGTGGGAGCTGTGGGCACGTGGTCTGAAGTCTACGCTCCAGGCTGGGTGGCAGAGACCCTGTCCCAAACTGACCATTTACTGCACCTTCGGGAGGGGATGAGAAACAGCCCATGCTATGGGTAGTCTGCCTCTGATCTCCAATACATAAAATTCTAAAAAAAAAAAAAAAAAAAATGAAAGTGAAAAAGATGGTAGTGAAAAATATCGTAGGTTTTTTTTTCTAATGCTGATTCAATTTTAAATACTCATAAAATTTTAACCATAGTTCAAGAATCTCCCATTTCACCAATTGTTTGACATTTTATCCGATTCGCTTGATTATTCTCTCCCCCTCCCTTTTCTCAATCCCTCCCTCCCTTTCTCCCTCTTTCTGTCTCTCTTTGTCTTACTGTGCCATTTTACCTCTAAACACTCCTGTGTGTACTTCCTAGGAACAGGGACAATCTTGTACATAACCTCAGTATAATTATCAAAATCTGGAGACTTAATATCAGTACAATGTTATTATCTACCCCTCAGTCCATACTCAGAGTTCATCCACGGTTCCAATAATGTCCATTATAGATATTTGGGGATTTTTCAAAATGTTGATTTCTAGTTTAATTCCACTGTGGTCAGAGAACATGCTCCCCAAGGTGCCGACCTTTTGAAATTTACTGCATCTTATTATCTGGTCCCTTCCTTCCCTCTGAAGTCCAGCTGGCTCTTTCTTGAAGGTTCCCTGGACTCTCCCCCAGCTCAGAGGTCAACCAAGGTCCTGGGGGGAATTTATACATGGACTGGAGTTCTCTCCTCCCTGACTTCCTCCAATCTGATATCTTCTCCCTCGTTTCCAGGTATTTTGGAAACCCCCTCCCTGCCTCCTCTGAGCCTTCGTGGTAGTGAGACTCTGCTTTCTACATCAGCCCTGGGGAGAGCTGGCCAAATGCCATTGCACATGGAGTCGTGATCCTCCAGCTCCTAACTGCTCTGGTCTACTCTCCAGGGCCCTCAAATGCTGCTTCTTTTAATACAGAATATTGTGCAGAGTTTACACAGCAGTACTCACACAGACACACAACAGATGCCATGCACACATACACACATAATCAGGAATGTGTCTTGTTTATGCCTCATTCCATGATTCGTACTCCCACTATGAATAGAACAAGCTTGACCCCAATCCGATGACCTTCAATTTCAGCTGGATTCATCTGATTCAATTATTTATTGATCTAATTTAATTTTTTCACTATTTTTTCTTTATATGAAGAGGTCCTTTGGGGACTTAATATAAATAATAAAAGAATTCAGAGAGATGACTAAGCACATATATGAAATGAACCAGATACCATATGCTTAAACCTATGAATACCTCAACCAGCGACTCACTGGCACATAAATGTACAAATGAGGAAACTTTGTTGAAACACTTCAGCTTGTATTTTATAAAACAGTGTTTAAATATTTGACATAGTTTAGTAATACTCTGGGAAAACACTCTACCTAGTCTGGATGACGTGTTAGTTTGCTAGGGTTACTGTATGGGAGTCCCAAAGACTGAGTGACTTAAACAACAGATATTTTCTCACAGTTCTGGAGACTGGAAGTCCAAGGTCAAGGTGTCCACCAGTTTGGTTTCTTCTGAGTCTTTCTCCATGTCTTACAAATTGCCATCTTCTTCCTCTGTGTTCTTGTGGATTCCCTCCTGGTTACTGTCTTAATCTTCTTCTCTTATGTGGACACAAGTCATATAAAATTAGGATCACACTAGTGATCTCATTTAATCTTAATCACTTCCTTAAAGAACCAGTCTCTAAATATGGCTACATTCCAAGGGGTTTGGGCTTTGGGGTACGAATTTGCGGGGGTGCAGAATCTTCAGCCTTCCTTACTTTGGCATGCTAATGCATATTTTTACCAAATAAGAGTGACTGGCATGGTCTCCATCTTGAGAGTGGGAGCCAGGCCCTAGAGAGCAGGACATACTGGTGAGAAAACCCTGTTGAGAGGTGCTGTGACAGCAGGGGGCGCTCCTGCTTCCTGTGTCTTGGAGCCCCCAAGTAGGCAGAGTGCCCCCGAAGGCGTGGAGGATGAACTGCACCTACTTGTTCTTAACTGAGCAACATTTGATTTAGGCTTCTTTCCTGGTGAAAAGCATTAGCAATTTCAAACACAGTAACCCATCAAATGGCACAAAAGTACTTCATGATGAAAAGACCTCATATTTCACCATTAAAAAAATATCAAGATCTATTTACTGTGGCATTTGAAGGAACTGGTCCCCCCACCAGCTTTCTTCAGGTGTAATTGATAAATGCAAATTATTTATCACAGTAAACAGTGTGACGCTTTGATGTATGTATGTATGCATTTTGAAATGAGCACCATTGTCAAGCTAATTAACAGAGTTATCCTTTTGTTTGTGTGTGTGTGTGTGTGTGTGTGTGTGTGTGTTGAGAACAGTTAATATCTATTCCCTTAGCAACTTTCATTATTATTACCTATCGTCACTGTGATGTGCAATAAATCTCTTTAACTTATTCCTCCTGTCTAACTGAAAATTTGCCATTTCCCCCACCTGCTCCCCAGCCTCTGGCAATCACTATTCTACCCTCTATTTCCACAAACTAAATTTTTTTTTTTATTCCACATGTAAGTGGAATTGTGTGGTATTTGCCTTTTGGACCTGGCTTATTTCATTTAACTGATGTCCTCCAAGTTCATCCATATTCTCATGAATGACAGAAATTTCTTCTTTTGAAGGTTGAATAGTATTCCATGGTGTGTGTGTGTGTGTGTGTGTGTGTGTGTGTGTGACATTTTCTTCATCCATTGGACAATTAGGCTGGTTCCTTGCTGTGGCTGTTGTGAAGGGGCAAAGAACGTGAGAATGCAGGTTTCCCTTCAAAACACTTTTCTCATTTTCTTTCTACAAACATCCCAAAGTAGAACTGCTGGATCATGTGGGAGTCCTGTGTTAACTTTCTGAGGAGCCTTCCTGCTGTTCTCCAGGGTGGCTGTCCTGATTTGCATCCCCGTCAGCTGTGCACTGGGGCTCTCTCTATCTGCATGCTTGCCTGCACTTACCTCCTGCCTGGTTTAGAAAAGTCACCCTAACAGATGCAAAATGATACTCGGTTGTGGCTTTCGCTTGCATTTCCCTGATGACTAGTGATGCTGAGCATTGTGTCCGTGTCTGTTGGCCATGTGTATGTCTACTTTTGAGACTCTTCGTTCAAGCTCTTGGTCTATTTTTGAATCCGGCCATTTTTGTTTGTTTGCTGTTGAGTCATTGAGCTTATTCTTTATTTTGGCTGCTAGCCCCTTATTGGATATGTGGTCTGGAGATGCTTTCTCCTTCCTCCCATTCTGTAGATCACCTCTTGGCTGGGAGCCTGCTTTATATGTTGTTCAGGAAAGTGCCTCTGAAGGTTGGTCCTGAAACCGAGACCCAAAGGATGAGAAGATGCCACATGAGTGGAAGACCTCGCTTTGGCAAGGACGGAGACCAGGCAAAGGCATCAGGATGAGGAGGAGACTGGGTGACAGAGGAACTGAAAACTTAATCAGGGATTGTCCCCCTGGAGCAGAGGGGACAGGATGACATGGCAGTGAGGCTGAGGACAGGGCTTAGGCTTGATCACCTGTGGCCTTGTAACCAGGTGAGGAGTCTAGACACTTAAATATGGGTGACTATAAAACAACTCAGTATCAGAGAAATGATAAGCCTCTGAAAGGTTTAAGCAAGAAGCAGCCATGGTCTGATTTATCCTCTGAGAAATTCACTCCGCTGTCATGTGTAGAATGAGCTGGGGGTGGGGCAACAGTGGGTGTGAGAGGCCAGCTGGAGAAGACCACCGTCATGGAGGCCAGAGGACATGGTGACAGGATTCCAGGAGGGGCAGAGGGGGAGACGTGGGCAGAGTCAGGGTGGGTCGATTGGGTGCAAAGAGAAAGAGGGGGTGGCTTTGAGATTGGCACCTGGGTTTTGTGGCTTGAGCAGCTGGAGCCCAAGGTTGGGGTTGGGGGATGTGGTGACATCAAGGAAAAATTACACCAGAGAGAGTTAAACAGGCAACAAGAGAGCAACCAAACCCAACTCCAAATACGGCAGGAGCAGCTGGCGGTTTATAGCCAACGGGATGAGGGGGTCAATGGGGGGACAGTGACTGGGAAGGACCGGCTTCCGTGTCAAGGGTGGAGGATTCTTACCAAAATGGCCTGACAGGATTCTTGCCAACCAAGGAGCAGCAGGCCAAAGATGAGGTCTTGCCCAGAAGAGGCCTCCGGGGGTCTGACTCCAGACTGGTCAGGCGTGTCCGTGGGGGGCAGGACCCGGGTTTGCCTTGCCGTGTTTGAGATGCCCAGGGCGGGTGTGAACTGCACAGCCAAGCCGTGGATCTGGAGCCCAGAGGCCAGGTCTGGGCTGGGTATGAAAATTGCCCCATCAGTATAAAGACGGTTTGGGGAAGCCATAACCGTCCTCACGACGTAGCATCTGACAGGACAGTGCCAGCTGGATTGTCTAAACCCTGGAATATGAAGCACAGTAAGCAGGTCCAAGGGTCCCTCGGGGAGCAGGACCCGCCCGGGACCTGGAGTCCTTATCACTTGAAGGCAGATGGAGACTGGATCAGAACTGACCCCTTAAAAATAGAAAATCCTCATGCTCCCCTAGCGTTGGCTGAAAACATTTCTATTGTAATGACACTTAAGTATGTATGACTATAAAACTAATCACAGTTTGATTATAGATGGAGTTTGGTGGCGGACTCTGTGCTTAGCACGTGAGGCCGGAGCTCAATCCCCAGCCCCAGAGAAAACGAAACAACTAAGTATGAACGCTTAGTTTACCTGCGTAACAAGTTGCCACAGAGCAGGTGGCTCACAACTCAGCACGCTGGGAGGGTATGTCTTCCAGTTCTGGGGGGCAGCATGGCTGGGCTCAGTGGGGGCCCCCCTCCAGGTTGCAGACGGCTGTCCTCGCACGGCGCCCTCCATGGCCGAGAGCCCTTGTCACTCTCGGCTCTCTTCTCGTGTGCACTCGGTCCCTGTGCTGCTACAACAGAACACTTGATGTGGGTCATTTATAAGGAGCAGGGAATCCTTTCCTCACCCTGCTGGAGGCTGGGGGGTCTAAGATGGAGGTGCAGGCAGGCTCAGGGTCTGCTGAGGGTGAGCCTCCGCTGCCCAGATGGGGCCTCGTTGCTGCCCTGCCTGGAGCGGGGATGGCTGTGTTCTCAGGTGGCCGAGGGTGAAGGCCGAGAGGACGAGCTCCTGGCAAGGCTTTTTACAAGGCCCCTGCTCCAGCCACGTGGAGTGACCTGTTCACCTCTTACAGGCTCTGCTTCATCTTTTCCTTTTTACTGGGGAAAATACTGTTTTAAAAATGTTTTTTAACATGTTATAGTTATACACAATAGTGGGGTGCATGTTCACACGTGCATGGGATATAATTTGCTCCCTTTCTCCCCAGTAGGTCCCCTTTGCCTCCCTCTCCCTCTTCCCCTTCCTTGATTCTAGGGGTCTTCCTTCTGTTTATTTATTTACTTATTTTTTGGTGGGGCTGGGGATTGAACCCAGGGCCTTGTACCTGACACTCTACCAACTGAGCTACACTGCCAGCCCTACTTAGTGTTTTCCAACTGGTGCTTTATAGATATATATAAAGGTGGAATTCAGAATAGATAAAATATTTAAAAAATAGGTAAACGGATGCAAATAGAGAATATCATATTAGGTGTTACGGATTGGATGTTATGGATTGGATGTCCCCCAAAAGTTCACATGTGAGACAATGCAGAAAGGTTCAGAGGAGAAATGATTGGGTTGCAAGAGTCTCAACCCAATCAGTGAAGGAATCCCTGATGGGATTCATTGAAGTGGTGAGGTGTGACTGGAGGAGGTGGGAATTGGGGCGTGACTTTGGGGTATATATTTTGATTTTGTATCTGGAGAGTGGAGTCTCTCTCTCTCTCTCTCTGCTTCCTGATGATGTGAGCAGCTTCCCTCTGCCATTCTCTCCCGCCATGATGTTCTGCCTCACCTCGAACCCCAAGGGATGGAGCCGGCCCTCTATGGACTAAGACCTCTGAAACCGTGAGCCCTCAAATAAACCTTCCCTCCTCTGCAGTTGTGCTGGCCTGCTCATGTAGTCACAGCAGCGAAAAAGCTGACTAAAACAGGAAGCCAGACTCAGACATTCAAGGACTGAATGTTTTCTCTGCTATACAGAAGCTAGAGTGAGGTAAGGAAACAGCAGGTGGGGGTTCCATGAAAATAGAAAGGAGATCAGTGGAGTGGGGGAAGGGATCGAGGAGGAGAGAGGACCCCCCTCCTATCACCACATCGGCAATACTTGGGTTTAGGAAGGGGCATGTTCAAACCACTGTTCTCCACGATTCATGTCCTTTTCATATGAAAAATATATCGTTCCATCTCAGTATCCCCCCGAGTTTTAACTCCCGTCAGCATCGACGTTAAATCTGAAGTCCAGAGTCTCATGTGAATGAGTCAGGCGCGGGTGAGACCCAAGACCTGATTCCTTGTAAAGCAAACTTCCTTCCAGCCTTTGACATCACAAAGTCACATGCTTCCAAAATTAAATGGGGAAACAGGCATGGGACAGACATTTCCATCCTGAAGGGAGAAAGCGGGAAGAAGAAAGGGGTCAGGGTTGGTCCCATGTCTAAAATCCATCCGAAGGCACAACATTAAACCTTGAGGCTGCAGAACAATCTCCTGCGACTCCAGGCCTGCTCTCCAGGCTCCGCGGCGTGGGGGCCGAGCCCACAAAGCCCAGGGAGCCCCACTGCAGCGGCCTTGTCATCCGAGTCCACACAGCAGCCCCGGGGTTGGAATGGGTGCCTGTGGTTCTCCCACGCTGGTGATGGGTGTTGGAACTCAGGTCCAGCCGTGGGAGAAGGGGCCCCTGCACTGGGAGAGAGAGGGACGAAGCCCACCCTTCTTCCGCCCTTCTGTTCCTTCTAGGCCCCACTTGACTGGGTGGTGCCTGCCCACGTTGAGGGTGGCTCTTTCCCAATCCGTCCTCCCACTTGCAGGCCTTTTCCTCTGGAAATACCCTCACCCCTGGACACCCAAATCATTCTAATCAGAGGCACAGCCAGGGGCCGGGCTGTGGCTCAGCGCTTGCGAGCTCGCCTAGCACACACGGGGCCCTGGGTTCCATCCTCAGCACCACATACAAATAAGGTAAAGGTATTGTGTCCACCTACGACTAAAAAAAGTTAAAAAATTTAAAAAATCAAAGCCACCTAGGCTTTCCCTTTCAGCAGAACACCCGCCAAAGCCCATAGCGCTCAGAATACATGATAGCTTATAGCTATGTGAATGTCCAGCCATATTGATCCCCCAAATTGACCCAGGCCTGGATCCCCTTACAAGGGCTGCACCCTGCACCCAATTACCTCCCTGTCTTCTAAGTCCCTGTCTTCTAAGGCCTTTACCTAGAAGGTTAGGATCTCAGCATACGGATTTTGAAGGGACATACACGCCAGTGCCCGTGACTATAACATAACGGTCAATCCAAGACAGTGGAAGAGACAACCAAGCCTCCAACCTCCCCACCCCTCTGACCCCGGTTTGAGAAACACTGGACCAGTGAACAGTAACATCCTTCTGGTTCTGACATGACGTGACTTTCTGACTGATCCCCCTCCAGCATAAGAGGGTCCATTGGGAAATAGTGACCTGCCATCTGAAGATGGGGGAGTCACTTACAGACTCATAGTAGAAATTGTCGTTTTACCTAAAGATACTAAAACAAATTGGGAGTAGAAAGAAGAGCAATTTTATAGGTTTGATGAAAAGAGATCCTTTTTCACATTTAAAGGAGCTCAACTTTTAATCTTTTTTGACTCACTTTGTTCCATAACTAATAGGCTTATTTAAAAAAATAGAAACAGTAAAAGATGATCTAAATCCAGTCTTGCACCATATAATGATGTTTCAGTTTGGCATGAACGATGATGGTCCCATGAGAGTCTAATGCAGCTGAAAATTTCTTTCACCTAATAGTTTTCCTGTATCTTTTTTTTTTTTTTTTTTTTTTTTTTTTTTGGTGCCAGGGATTTAACCCAGGTGTGCTTAAGCCACATACCCAGTCCTATTGACTTTTTTATTTTGAGACAGGTTCTCACTACATTGCTTAGAGACTTGCTAAGTTGCTGAGACTGCTCTCAAACTTTCCATCCTCCTGCCTCAGCCTCCCTAGTCACTGGGATCACAGGTGTGTGCCACCACACCGACTTTCCTATGTTCAGATATGATTAGATATATAAATACCACTGTGTCACAGTTGCCTACAGTATTCAGAACAGTTTATGTTGTACAGTTTATAGCCTAGGGGCAACAGGCTATACCATAAAGCTTAGGTGTGTAGGCTAGACTGCCTAGGTTTCGGTAAGCATATTCTACGATACTCTGTGGTGTTTACAAAATTGCCTAACAACACAATTTTCAGAAAGTATTCCTTAGGAAGCCAGTGACTGTTATTATGGTATTTGGAGAAACTAAGGAAGTTAATCATTTTATCAATTACCAAGGCAGAAAAGAAATCAAGCTTAGAGCTACTCACCTAACACAATAGCTAAGATTATTTTATGCATTCTCTTTGACTTCTATACACGTTTTATTTGCAAAATAGGTTAGCTAGTTTTCCATTACTGTGACAAATACTTGAGATAAATCAACTTAATAAGAGATAAGGTTATCATAATTTTGGAAATATCAGTGTATGGTCAGTGGCACATTGCTTTTTGGGCCTGTAGGATGTCATGGTGTGAGTAGAGGAAACTGTTAACCTCATGGTGGCTAGAAAGAAGACAGACAGAGAGAAAGGACTGAGTTTCCAATATCCCCCTCAAGGCCACACCCCCAAAGCCCTAACCTCTTCCCACTAGGCTCCACCTCTTAAAGATCTTACCACTTCCCAGTGACACAAGTTAGAGACCGATCTCCTAACATGGGCCTTTGGGGGGAACACTTATTTAAATGGTAAAACTATATGTACAATTTTATATTCATCTAAAACTTAAGATTGTAAGATGTGTTTTTTTCTATTGCCATTTAGTGTTAGTTATTTTGTTGACTGCATAGGATATTGCCTGGATATGCTACAGTTTACATAATCATCCTTCTATTATTTTATGTGTAAGTTACTCTCTGTCACCAGTATAAATAATGCTTCAGTGAACATCCTCTTGCACGCAGCTTTTCTTATTGATTAGTTTCTTTAGGCTAGATTCCCATTTGGAAATTTCAGTCAAAGAGCATTATTTTATCTTATTTTTAAAGATATTCCTGATGATCTAAACAGGGACTTGAAGATAAAATAAGTAAATAAAGGAAGTTTTTTTGTTTGTGTGTTTGTTTTGGCAAGAGACACTAACATGCATGTTTAAATGGCAAATTTTTAAATCCCGAGGGAGAAGCAGGATCTATATCACCTGGCCTAGATTGTCTTTTGAAAACAGGGCTGTTAGGTGCTCATCTTTGCAAACCTTTCTTGGTGCCTCAGGCATAGCTGCCGAGAGCTGAGCAACAAGAAAAATTCAGAAGCTCAGTGCAGATCCACCTGAGGCAGCGGCTGCAGCCCCAGTACAGAGCAGTTACCAAGGAGACCTCCAAGTTTCCCCCTTTTCCAGGTTAACAGTCCTGAATCTGAGCTGGAGAGTTGGATAGAATTAGTTCAAAATAGGGAGAAAGAAAGGGAATGATTTTCAATGATAATTGAACTGTTAACCTCAGGAATCAGAGCCACGCACAGCACAGAACATTCTGGTCCGTTCCTTGTTCTGTATGACTTCGTGGTTTGATCTTTTCTCTGAGGTGAATTTATTTCCATTTACTTTAATAAAATAGAACCACCTGTGTGTCCCATTGTACCTGATTACATATAGCCTGTGGAGCCTCAAATGTCCCTGCCACACAATCTCACCGGTCCCCTGACAGGAAATGGCTGAGGCATAATAGGGTGATTATTATGATCATGTAGAAAGTAGGGACAAGGGGTCTCACACTCACATGCGATCCCTGGCATGACTCTGTAGCTGCCAGTAGGACTTTCAGGACCTAGGAACCACTGTTCCCAGCTGTGCACAGAAAGCTCAGAAGCCTCCACCACCCTTCTTCTTACTGGATTTCCACATTCCCCTGACTCTTCTTGGCCTTGAAAGCCAGCCTCACAGGGCTTGGGAATTGGATCCTCGGCGGATCACTGCGTCTACTAGGTATGACTTTCCAAGACCAGAATTCTGGGTGCTTCTCCTTCCTACCAAGTGTGTTGCCTGAAGTTTCCAGCCACAAATACAGCCTTCTCTGTGGCTTTGGGATGATGAGACTGAACAGCAGAATTTATGACTTAATGGTGTGTAGCAAGTGTGACTCGGTAGCCCACGAACTGGGTGTTCAAAACCTTATACCTCTTTACCTTTTCTAGAAGGCCCTTTCTTACTCTGAACTTCCATTTTAGGCAGATTAAAAACACCATGGGGGTTGTTCTGGGGTACTCTCCCTTTGTCCAGAGATGGCCTATAGCTCTGGGGTTAATTGTGGGGTCCTGTTGGCCAGGGGGCTCTCCATCTGCTTTTTGGTCATATGTACACCCAGATGTGGCTGAGAGTTCCATGGTGGATGTCTGGCTACTGCCACTCCTATGCCACACCAGGGACAAAGAATTCCGGGTTCTGCCTGTGGTCCTATTGTCCTGTGAGCTTCATGTGGCTTTTCTGAAGTTCACCTCTTAGAGAAGCTTGCCTGTGTTTGGAGAAGAGCAGAAGCGGCAGGAACCTCACATTTAAGCCTGTTGTATGAGCAAGCGTTATGCTACCACAACAAATATGGACACAAATTGATTTAAAGAGAGAAAAGTTTTATTTGGCTCACAGTCCTGGGGTTTTCCATCCATGGTCAGCTGACCAGCTGCTTTTGAGTCTGTGGTAAGGCAGCACATCATGGTAGGAGCTTATGACAGAAGAAGCCATTCAGCTCTTGGTGACCAGGCAGGGGATACTGGGGGCTCAGTATCTCCTTCAAGGACATGCCCCCAATGACCTAACCTCCCCCACTCCCGCCTCTTAAAGGTTCCACCACTTCCTAATAGCACCTTGATCTGGGGACCAACATTTTAGCACATGGGCCTGTGGGGCGCACTCACCCAAATCCTAGCACCTGTGCCATGTTCTCCTCCTTTCAGTTTCTTCAAAGTGCTCTATGAATTCTCCTTTTCCAGTGTTTAGGGTTTTCTGCAAAATACAGAAGTTAGAAATGAGTCTCTTAGATACTGAGGTTGTAGACCCTGCTGAAAGCATTTTGAACACAGCTGCTCTGTCTCGGTCTCTTCCTACCTCTCATTAATACCTTGAAGCAGCAGTCTGACAAATTGTCCTCCTTGCCAATCTGTGTATCTTCTAAAGGAAAGGTGCTTCTCATCCGAGTGTTCCACCATCTCTCAGTAAGAGGGGACCTGCTTCTCTCCTGAATCCACTTGCCTGACACTAACAGTCTGTCCTGCAGAGCAATCCTGGCCGTGTGGGCGGCGTTTTCTCCAGCAGCCCGAGGGCTGGAGAGGTGAACACGTGCACTGGGTGTTTTGGCTTTCATGGGAGCTGACCAGGACTCGGCTGAGGGACAGGAGGAGAGGCAGTGACCATCTGGGGCCGGGAAGGGAGGGCTGGCCTCCCGTGCAGAGGCTCCCCTCTTACTCTCTCCCACATGTGAGCAGACGTAGGCAGGAGCCTGGAGCTGGGGCCGGTGTCCCTGAAGAGGAGGGAGCACAGCCAGGGTTGGGCGGAGGCCCGGAACAGGCAGGACGTGGCTGCCGATGCTGCCCACAGCTACGTTACACGAAGCCCTTCAAGGACTGTCCTGAGTCTTGAAAAAGAACACCTGCCATCTGTGACTGCAGATCTCTGTGTTAAAGTCTCAACCAAATCCAATAATGTATAAAAATAAAAATAATCATGACCAGGGTGAGTTTATCTAAGGCAAGCAAAGATGACTTGTTAGGAGAAAATCTGCCAAGATGATGTATCACATTGAAATATGAAAGAAGACACGTCCTGAGCTGTCCCTAGCAACATTCTTTGAATAAAAAGAAAAACCCACAAATGTTTTAAATGTTCACGAGTAGGTAATGGACACAAAGTCGTGATACGGTCACATGCGGGAGTACCATGCAGCAGAGACCACACGTGTCCCAGAGTTACAGACATGAACACACTCAAACGTGAAGCAGAAGAATTCATGGGTCGGGATTCATTTATAGAAAGTTTATAACATAAAAACAATATTATATTCTATGTGGAGGTACCAGTCTACGTGCTAATGCTCTAAAGAAAAGCATGGTGCTGGTAGGCGCTAGTTTCTTGCTTGTGTTCCTATGCATGCAGGGAGGGGCGTTCCACAGTCCGGGACTGGTGCACGGAGAGCTTCCAGTGCATCGGCCACATTTTCTTTCTTCAGTTGGGTGGCGGGTGCACACAGCTCACTGTGTTAATCTAATCTACTATGCACTTTGCTTGCATCTTAACGAGTCACAGTATTTTCAAATAAATGTTGAATTAGCAGAAGAGGATATAATAAGGGGACTCACATCTGGATTTGTTTTTGACCTATCAAATGAATTGGGTAAGAATCTTGATAGGAAGGGAAATGTCACTTTAGGATTCGTAGTGCTGGGACTGTACACATGTACCTTAGACCTTGGGAGAAAACTGGAAAAAAAAAAATCAAGAAAATACATAGAGTATCCTTGACAGAGAATTAAACTAAAATTTGGAATATTCAAGTTCAAGGAAAGTAAAATCCAATTAATTGACCAACACAGCCCCTCCAGCACACCTGGTGGTCCTGTCACCTGAAGATGCCGCTCCCCGGGGATTTGTGCTGAGCTCAGACTTTGCAAGGCCCTCTTTGGAAATGAGGCCCGGCCTGGGTGTGCGGTCCCTAGGGAATCGGTATGGAAAGGTGGACTGGGTGGGGCGCCACCCTGGCAGCGGATCATTGTCCTCTTGTGGGAGGAGATGCAGAACCAGGGGGTCCTGCTGGAGGAGCCGGAAGGCCAATTACAGTGGCCTTCGCCTCTCCCCCTCCCCCCTGCATGGCCACGAGGGGCGATCGCGTTGGGGCAGGAAGTGTCAGAGCCGGGAGTCATCTCTTCTGCGTGTCCAACCATGTGGCCAAAGGCATATGAATGCCCCCTGCCCTTATTTCCTGGTTGACAAAGAGAGATCCCTTCTGCTACAGTTTGAAGGTCCCCTCAAACCATGCCCTGGCAGCGTGTTCCAAGGCAGGGCCTGGGAGGGGCTGAGGTGAAGGCTCCGCCCCGGGAATGCCTTCACACCACCACCAAGGGGCAGGCGAGTCGTCAGGGCGGCTCCACCTACCAAGGGAGTGCGTCCCCAGGAAAGGAGTCCAGCCCAATGTCCCTGTGCCTTGTGTTCTTGCTTGTCCTTCTTGTGACACAGTATAAAGTCCCCTGCCGGATGCCGGCACCATGCTCTTGCACTGCCTAGTCTCCAGAACTGTGAGTGGAACAGACTTGTTTATAAATTACCCTGCCTGTGGTGTTTTGTTATAATAGCAGAAAATGGGCTGAGGTCCTTTCCTGTCTCCAGTGGGACACCGTAGCATCTAAAGTACCTCCGCTCTGGCTCACCAATCCTGACATGCTGGGTGGGGCCCGGAGGCCACAGGAGAGGAAGGAGGTACCCCTGCTTCTAGGGACCACTGAGCTCATATCTTCCACCTGGAGGCCCAACATCTCACCTGAGCAAAGGCAGTGGGCTCCTGATCTTGACAGACCCAGATTCCTCCTATCAATCATGCTCTCTTCCTGTCTTCTGCAGTGGTTCATTCATTCACTTGTTGGTTCGCACGGTCTCCCTTTCGATGTATTTACTCGCCTCTAATAGCAGAATCAAGAGGAACTGTATGGGGCCTTTACCACTTTTGCTACTTCAAGAAATTCCCTTAACTTCCCAGCTTTTTTCTCATTCAGTCAAAATATGCGTGTGTACCCACCGATGATGTATATAAAGGGCCCAGCCTATGGCAGATGCTCCATGAATGACAGTTACACATATTGGTACTGTTTACGAGCCCACCTCAGGAACGAGATGGATGAACCCAAACCTGCTCTAGGGAAGCTTACGTTCTGCTAAGTTTGTGTCTCTTTCTGCCAGACAGCACACGCGTTCCTGGAGGGAGGCCCGGTGGGATTTGTCCAGGGTCAGGCGCTTCTGGGGCTGGCCCACCCAAAGAGCTGCCCAAGGCCTCGCTCTCCAGTGCATCCAAGACCTGACGCTCTCAGCTCAAGGTGGCTGCTACCCTGCCCGGGGATGCCGGGCTTCTCCCTCCCCCTGACTCAGTTCCACCCATCCAGGGACTTGTGGCTTCTCACGGTGCCCCTAGCTCTTCCCAGCCCTGGAGACCCGGGCATGCACGGAAAGGGGGCAGATTCCGGAGTGTGGCACGCCCTGCGGTTGCAGACAGGGGGCTGGTGTCTGCAGAAGGAGAGACCGAACGTGTCAGCGAGATGCTTGAACTGTGTCTGGAAGCCCACGGATCCGAGACGGAAGGCGGCGGAGGCATTGCTGCCTCCCGGGCCCTAAGTGAGCAAATGTTTGGGCGCGAGGTTGGCAGAACAGAACTGCCAGCGCTGTTGTCCTGGTCCCTGTTCAGCTCGAGTCACACATGTGCTAAGAGGCTTTTGGCTCCCGGCGGCTGGTAGACATCGGCTGACAGATTTGGGATCTGATAAGAGGCTGTTGATTTTTTTCGTTTGTGGAGATGAATTTTAACAGTTAAAATTGGGAAGGAAGAAAAAAAAGAAGAAAAAAGAAAGCCCTAGAACTTTGCCAGCATCGCAACACTGGCTGTTTCTCTTAGCGGATTTCTTGAAACTGTCAACTGCCTGAGCTGCAGGAGCCTATATAAAGGGCCTTGTTGTCTCGCGCCTTCGGGGGCACCCAGGAGGTGCGTGCAGGGCAGAAGCAAGGGAGGCGTCCCTGGGGACGGCTGGCCCTTTGGCACTGTGAGCACCACGGCTTCGGGTCCCTCTTTCCTCTTGCATACACAGTTGTCCTGCTGGGCAGGCCAGGAGCTTCCGACCTGTGCAGGGCCACATTCTGAGGGCAGCAGCCTCAGGCAACTCCTCCGGGTTTTCAGTGCCATGTCATCCCAAGACCCTGGGTCCATCCAGAGAACCAGGGAGGATGAGGAAGAATAACTGTCCTCTGCAGAAAGAGACACTGAAAAACCAAGTTCCCTTTCTCAGGATGCTCTGAGGAGAACTTTAAAGTGAACTCCCTGAGGAATGCGTTATTTTTGAAGCCACTAAAACCCACGTCATGCATTCCACAAGAGCTATTGCATTTGTGATGTGAGGGGTGGACCCAGGTGGCCTTTAACAACCGATTTGCCCTGTATCTTCACTTCTCTGGGTGTGAGTCAGTTTTCTGTCCCTGTGACAAAATACCTGAGACAATCAACTTAAAGGAGGGAGAATTTATTTGGGTTCATGGTTTTGGAAGTTTCAGTGCATAGCCGCCTTGTCCTGTTGCTCTGGGTCTGTGGTGACACAGTACATCATGGTGGGAATGCATGGAGGAGAATGTTGTTCACCTCATGGAAGCAAAGAGTGAGAGACAGGGCAGGGGAGGTGCTGGGGTCCTGGTGTCCCCTTCAGTGAGACACGCTGAGTGACCCCACTTCCTCCCACTAGGCCCCATCTCCTAAAGGCCCCTCCACCTCCTGATGGCACCACAGGCCAGTGATCAAACCTTGAACACATGGTCTTTGGGGACACTCTTGGTCCCGACTACAGCACTCCACAAGTTGCATTTGGTTCATTGCAGATCCTCTTTTCCTCCAAAGGTCCCCTGGAAGATGAGGCAGACAGAAAACGCTATAGTTTCAAGGTGTTTCCAAAGTGCCCCCATCTGATCATCATCACCTTCCCGGAAGGTAGGCACCCCAGGGCATTTGCACTGACTGAGAGAGGAAGTTAAGACCATGGAGATGTGAGTGGATTGTCTCTGGGCTCCAGACCTGAAACTCTTTCCACTACATGCCAGCATTCTCCCCCCAAGTGAGAAGCAGCTCAGGTTCCCTCCCCAGAATAAAAATCACTTCCAGCCCAAGCTGTGGCCAGCATCCCAGCCAGCCCTGCTGATATCTCAGAGGATGGAGGGGACAGCTGCCCACAGCAGAGGACTCCTTGCCGACCGTGAAGTGTCAGAGAGCCTGTCCTGAGAGCCCTGCACTTCAACTTAACCATGCCAGGCATAGAATGAGGTCCAGGACAGCCACCTCACACCCTCTCAGAAGGACCACTCACCTTCCTGACATCCACACTGAGAAGGACAAACAGGGGCTCTTTTAGGAACAGTTGGGGCATGAGAACTACATGGCTGCATTCACAGGGACCCGTGAGGCCTTGAAACCATACCCAAGGAGCACGATGTCTCAAGATTACAGCAGGTGGAGAAGCGAGGAGGTGGAGGTTCAGCATGGAGGGTTACAGGGATTCTTTCCTTTTCTCTTAGGTTGTGTGGGATCACTAAGTGTTGGCTGGTGGCTTTGGGGACTCAGTCCCCAGACACACAGCCACTGTCCCAGGCAGCATGAGCACTGATTTGGGTTTGGTGTAGCAGTCAGAACCAAACCATACTGGCCAAGACAATCCCACAGTAATGGCCAGGATTCTCTAGAGGACCAGAATCAACAGGAAGTACGATTATAAAAAGGGGATTTATTAGATTGGCTTACATGACTAGAAGCTGGATAGTCCTTGATGGCCATCTGCAGACTGGAGAGCTGGAAGAACCAGAAGCTGCACAGTCCAAGAGGCGGAAGCTCCAGAACTAGATGGATCAATGGTGCTACCCAAGTCTTGAGAACAAAGACTTCTAGAAACTCCCTGTAGCATCACTGGCAGAGTCCACTCTGGAAAAGGTGAAGAAGTGAGTGTCCGAGAGCCTCAGACGATAGAAGCAGCAATCGAGAACTCCTTCAAGAAGAGCTGAGCTTGCATCTGCATCTGCTTTCTGGTTCTTCCAACTTTTATTCCATCCAAGCCACCATCCTATTGGACGGTGCTGCCCACACTTAGTGAGGCTCTCCACTTCAGTTGGCTATCCCACATGCCAATCATTCCTAGACACGCCCTCATGGACACACCCAGAAGCCTCTTCATCATCAGCATCTCTTAATCCAATCAAGTTGACAATTCAGATTAACCCATATAACTGCCCCCAGAAGCAGTGGAACGGGACATAAGGGAGAGGAAGTGTCCCTCTTTTCCACCCCATGCCCAAACTCGCCCTTCATCCTACTGTCTCCTCTCAACCCTGCTCCCAGTACAGGTACCACAGAGCTCTCTGGTGCACAACTCCTCTCACCGCACACTCCCAGGAGCATGGGTTCCTAAAACCTGGGAGGAGAGGGGCAAGTCCAGGTGACATGGCACTGCAGGTTCTCAACGTCTCTGGAGTCCTGTTCTCTTCAAAAGTCCCTACCAAGAGCTGGGCATTGGCTGGTCTTGATGATTGACCAGAGGGACAAGTTTATGTCAACACTTCCCTCAAAGACCCTGTTGCCACCACCATGTCAACTGTGGCAGACTTCAAACTTCAATCTTTACCAATACATATATGATGAAATTCTTTGTCAGAGGCTCCGCTCTCCAGTTTAACTCGCTGAGATCTCAGTACAGTGAATGAGTGAAAGCACTCTTGCCCGTGTGAGGTCGTGCAACTCTTTTTTGACGGGGTACAGGATATTTCACTGATGACACCTGACAAGGCAGAGCTTCCTAAGCTGCTCCCCTTGTCAGCCCTTCTGGATGGAAACTGATTTGAGGAGGGGAGATTCTCAGTGTGTTGGGTGACTGAGCTGAGGGCCTCTCTCTTCTTCTCCTGTTTTGGTTGGGGCTGGTTGTCCAGGGGCTCTTACAACCAGGAGGCTATGCAGACTGTAAGATCCACTACCATGTTGCTCTTGCCAAATTTGTTGTCCTTCCAGGAGAGAACCTTGGTAAAGTGGTCATTGAGGGTGGGGGCATCGAAGGTGGGGGCAAAGTTTGAGGAGAAAAGTCTGGTCCCCAGTCCTGGATACCTTTTGGGGGCCCTCCAATGTCTGCTTTATACCTCGTTGTTGTCACCATATTTGGCCACTTGGGGATGGGGATGTGAAAGGCCACGCCCTAGGTGGTCCCATGCCACTCAGCAGTGACCTTGCCACAGCCTTATCAGTGCCAAGGCATGATGTTCTGGGTAGCCTTGCAGTCCTCACACACAGTTTCCGAGAGGGTTCACCCACAGTTCTGTGGTTCGGGATGCTGTTATGGACTGTGGTCATGGTTGGTGACCTTGGTCAAGGCTCCAGCAGTTGCTGGGCAGGAGGCATTGCCAACAATCTTGGAGGAGTTGAAATACTTCTTACCGTTGATGACATCACAGTGGGGCACCAGCAGAAGGGGCAGCGATCTTGCCTTTTGAGCTCCCACCTTCCAGTGAGCCCCAACCTTCTCCAAGGTGCTGAAGACACCAGTGAGCAATGCAGCTCATTTAGCATCCACATCACCCTGTTCGTCACTGAAGGACTCTCAGTCCTCCTCGATGACACACTTCCTGTTCTCAGGCTTGACTGTGCCTTTGGACTTGCTACAGCTGGACTCATACTGGAATATGTAGACAATGGAGTTGAGTTCAGGGAGGGGAGCATTGGTGGTCACCATACCGACTTTTCTGGAGTTAAAATCAGCTGCTTTAGTCAGTTTTTTCATCGCTGTGAGCAAAAGACCCAACAAGATAAGTGCAGAGGAAGAAAGTTTCATTTATTCACAGTTTCAGAGGACTCAGTCCACAGCGGGATAACTCTATTGCTCTGGACCCAAGGTGAGGCAGAACATCATGGCGGAAAGGCATGGCAGAGGAAATAAGCTCAGGACATGGAACAGGAAGCAGGGAGAGCTCTGTTCACCAGGGACAAAATATAAACCTTGAAGGCACACTCCTAGGGACCCACCCCCTTCAGCTACCGCATACCTGCCTTCAGTCACACCCAGTTAATCCGTATCAGTGGATTAATGTGCTGATCAGGTTAAGGTTCTCTTAACCCAATCATTTCACCTCTAAACCTTCTGGCATTGCCTCACATGAGCTTTTGAGGGACACCTCATATCGAAACCATAACAGCAGCCCTGGTGACCACTGACCAAATCTGTTTACTCTGACCTTCACCACCATGTCTCAGGGATGCAGGTGATCCTGCATGAGAAGATGCTGACGACATGGGTGTTTGTCAGATGAGACCCTGTCCCCACACATGCTTAGCCTCCCCCACCACCAACATCCCCCCCAAGAGTGAGAGGTTGGTTACAACCAATGAGCCTACACGGACACACTATTATCATCCAAAGTCCACGGTTTACATCGGGGTTTACTCCTGATGTGGTCCATACCATCGGACAGATGTAGAGTAATATATACTCTGATAGTGCCTATAAATATATAGTTTCAGAATCCTAAAAGTCTGTACTATCTTCCCTCCACTTCTTGGCAACCACAGGTATTTTTCTTGTCTCCATACTTTTACCTTTTATGGAGTGTTAAATAGTTGGAGTTATATGCTATGTAGCCTTTTTGGGTGGGTTTCTTTCACTTAGTAACATGCATAACCTGAGAGCTCACTTCCTTTCAGTGCTGAGTAGTGTTTGGCTGTCTGGATGTTCCACAGTTTATTCATCAATGCACCCGATAAGAGACACCTTGGTTGTTTCCATGTTTTGGCAATTATGAACAAAGCTGCCACAGACAACTGCGAGTAGCTTGTTACATGGACAGACATTTCCCAGCCTTTGGATGAATAATGAGTGTGTCTGCTGCAACTTAATGCAGTTTTTATTTTGGATCAGTGGTTCTCCAACCTGGCAGTCCATCTAGGGATTATTTTTAAAGTACCAAATGTCCATCCCCACCCATTAAGGGCCGTTTAACTCAGATTAGGTGGGTCTGGAGCATCAGGGTCGAATGCCCCGTGAGGTGTCCTGAGGGACACTCTGTGCTGTGAATGAATCGCCCACTCAGGGCTGACACCAGATTCCTGAGTTTCTGTGGATTTCAAGGCAGCCGCTCTACCTGGAGAAAGACATTGAGACTTCAAGAACCATAGGGAAATGGTTAAATGACCACCATTTGTTATGTTTTGTGAGACAGTTCTATTAGTGGTCTTCATTTGACCAAAAATCAATTTCATTTTTCTAGAAAGTCTCTCATGTGAAGTTAACAGTGGCCCTTTTCACTCCCTTTGATGGACACTGGGCCCAAGAGTGTCTTCTTTTATTGAATTCTGGAATTTCTGGACCCACCCAGGCTACCTTGGACATTTTAACCAATGACCAGTTCTCCCAGCTTCTCCCAGGGGCAGCGTTCTTGTTGTGAGGAGTGTGGACTGGCTCTGTCCTAGAAGGAACGATGGTGCGAGCCCCTCCCTTGCTGTGACCCCCTCATCGCTGGCCAGGTCCTTCCAGTTAATAGAGATTGGAGGTACCTGTCGCTCTCCCTGAGGCAGTGGGCAGATCATGGGATGCTGATGTGGAGGGGTTTAGGGGGCTCCAGGACAATATTCGCAGGCTTCTGCTTAAGCCATAGAATGCTTGCTATGGTTTACATGTGCCCCCTAAAATCCACATGTTGAAAACTAGATTCACACTGTGATCACATTGTGGGGTCCTATGCTGGCCAAGCTGGCCATGAGGTCTCTGTCCTCATGAATGGATCAATGCCGCCATCACAGAAGTGGATCTGTTATCGTGGAAGTGGGTTCCTTATAAGGATGAGTTCCGCCCCCTTTGCTCTCTCCCTCACCCTCTCTTGCCCTTCTGCTCTTCCACCATGGGATGAACCAGGAAGAAGGCCCTTACCCACTGCAAATTGGTGCAACCACTACGCAAAGCAGTATGGAGATTCCTCAGAACACTTGGAATGGAACCACCATTTGACCCAGCTATCCCACTCCTTGGTTTACACCCAAAGGACTTAAAATCAGCATACTACAGTGATGCAGCCACCTCAATGTTTATAGCAGCTCAACTCACAATAGCTAAGCTATGGAACCAACCTAGGTGTCCTTCAATAGATGAATGGATCAAGAAATTGTGGTATATATACACAATAGAATATTATTTAGCCTTAAAGAAGAATGAAATTATGACATTTGCTGGTCAATGGATGGAGCTGGAGAATATTATGCTACGCAAAATAAGCCAATCCCAAAGAACCAAAGGCTCAATGTTTTCTCTAATACACGGATGCTAACTCACAATAGGGGGCAGTTAGGGGAGAATAGAGGTACTTTGGATTAGACAGAGGGGAGTGAAGGGAGGGGAGAGGTGTGGGGCGTAGGAAAGGTAGTAGAATGAATCGGACATTATGACCCTATGTACGTAAATGATTACAGGACTGGTGTAAGCCTACATCATGTGCAACCAGAAGAATGAGAAGTATGGTCCATTTATGTACGATGTGTCAAAATGCATTCCACTGTCATGTAAAACTAATTAGAACCAATTTTAAAAAAAGAAAAAAAAAAAAAAAAAGGAGCAGAGAATAAGGAAAAGCCAGTAATAACTGGGGTTGGGGTTGGGAAGGCCCTGGCCAGACGCCGGCCTCTTGATATTGAACTTCCCAGTGTCCAAAAGGGTAAGCCAGTCAGCTCTGTTCATTACACATTGTCCCGTCTGTTGCCAGCAAGACCAGACGGCTCCTTCCAGCACAACGGATAAAAGCCGAGGGACTCTGGCGACAGCATCCCCTGTGACACCCTTCAGGGTCCTCTGAGAAGCTCGGAGCGCTCTGAAGTCCACATGCCCAGCTCTTATTTGGCACAGATAAGCTGGGCGGGCTGACCTGATGTGCCAGCGCTCTGGAGGGCATTAGGGGTCCCCACCCCAGGCAGACACCTTTGCAGAATGTGCATTGAAGGGCGAGGGAAGCAAGGCTCCGCGGGCACACTGCACAACAGAACTCCAGCCCCCTCGGGGCTCGGCCCGCAGGACCGGAGCACAGCCCACACCTCGGGGGAAGGCGCTGACCTTCAGGAAAACCAGACGGGCACAGGAAAGGGACACCTGGAACCTGAAACAAAGCCAGGTTCTAAGTCTGGGCCCGTAAAGAGCTTCAGACCCGACAAACGGAGACTGCGGAAGAAGGAGGAAGACAGCTGCCCTCCGACAGGACACCCTGAATGTGGCCGGGGCTGGATCAGGCCGCGGCATCGGCGGCCAGTGTCATGAAATATTTATGAACGGGGAGCGGAGGCCGCCCTGTGCAGTGCAGCGGAGGGACGGAGGCTTCGAGAATACTGTAATAGCAAAACCCTCCATTAATTATCGGGAGCAAGCTGTAACGCCAGTTCCTATGGCAACGGGGTCCCCGCGGATTTTGTGCTTTTTTTTTTTAAGCTGCTCCCATTTACTGTGGTGCCTCGCGTTTGTTTTCCGCGGGCGCGTCGTGCCTGCGCTCTGCAGCCGAGTTCATCCTGCAGACCCTGGGCCTGCGGAGAGTTAAAGAACTTGCCACTTTGAGCTGAATGCTCTGTAAGGGCCTGGGTGACTTCTGGGGGAAAGGCAGGGGGGGCTCACAGGGAACACTAGAGAGCATGCCAGCTCCTGTCCCCATGGCCTTTACAACCCGGGCTTGCACCAGGGAAGAGCCCCGGGACCCGGCCACCTGCCTGCTGAAGCTGCGTGGAATCCAGTGTTTGCACGAAAGGCTGGACTCTGAGCCCTGGGGCGAGGATGCTGCGAACCCCGTGGCTTGGCCTCCAGGGAGCCTGCCGAACCTCCCAGAGGAGCCTCCCTCTGCCACCCTTATGTCACATCCCTCCTGGCCTGGGAGAGAGATTTATTTGATGGCCCTTTGGAAGCCGTTTGTCCAGCTCAGATGTTACTGCATGGACTGCTCTTCCCAGAAACCTTCTGTCCCAGGCCAGGGGAGCGACTTGGAGCCCCTCTGAGCGTGGTCAGTGAGGCCAAGATGGCTTCCTCCAAATGGCTCTGAGAACTCAAGGCCAAACAGTTGTGACCAGTTGGGTGTGCAGGAAAGAACATCGGAAATTCTAGGTAAAGTTCAAGTGCATCCTGTGAAAGTTCACGTGTTGGAAACTTAGCCTCCAGGTTCACACCTCAATGGTATTTGGAGTCAGGGCTTTTGGAAAGCAACTGGGGTTAGGAGAAGCCACGAGGGCGAGGCTTCCACAAAGGCTTTGGTGGCTTTGTAAGAAGAGGAAGAGAGACGTGACCTAGCACGCTGGCTCCGTCTTACCACATGATGTCCTCTGTATGTCATGGTGCAGCAAGGAGGCCCTCGACACATGCTGAGCAGATGCTGGTGCTATGTTCTTGGGCTTCCCAGCCTCCAGAACCATGAGCCAAATGAACTTCTATTCCTTATACATTCCCTGGTCTCAGGTATTTTATTATAGCAACAGAAAATGGACGAAAGTAGGGTTTCCTTTTATCTCTTTAATATACCAACTTTTGTGTCTGCTTTGTGGAGACTTTTACAAGCTCAGCAGCACATTTATAGAATTTATAGATCGATATATACTCACATTTTGGAGTACATGCTCAAATTCATTTTACTGACATTGGTAGTGAGCAAAAAGACTCTACTGGTGGAGATAATGACCAGGTCCTCCCCAGGGCTCCTCAGGGGCCAGAAGGGGCAGCATGCTGCAGGTGGCGTTGGTCTTCTCACGTAATTGAGTTCGTTCCTAGGATCCTTGCAGGCACCATTCCGCCCCATTCTTCTCAATAGCTCTGGGCATTTCTGCTAAAGGAAGCTGGCTTTCACCGGACCTGGGAGCCCGGGACTCCTCTGCACTCAGGGAGATCGGATGTGCTGCTCGCTTTCCAGGGCTCCAGGCGTCCAGGGTCCTGTCTGGGGGCACAGGGAGTGGGGGGAGTGGGCAGGGTGAGAGGGGCACACACACGTAGACCTTCTGGAACCTACGGTCCTGACGGGGTGGCCCTTCCTGAAGCAATTCCTCCCTGCAGGGTGGCCAGAGCCTCAGGAGCTTCCCCTGACTGAACCTGAGGCCCGTGGGAGGACTGGAGCATGTGAGATGGGCACCTCCAAGTCCTCCTCAGGGAGTGACGCTCTCTGTCCCCACCACAGGCTTCAGAGTCTGGTGACATGCTCCGAGCTTCAGCTTCCTGTCTGCACAGCATGGTTATGGAAGTCACTGAGATCCTAACATCACCCAAACTGCCCAGCGACCACAGGATCTTGAAATAGAACCCACGTCTGCATACAGTAGGCACGCATAAGTGCTGGCTTTCTTCCCCTCTCTGCCATTACTCAGCTGGTTACTCTCTCTCTGACTTCTCGGTTTCTTCAGTTTGAAGGATGCCGCTGTCCTAGACTTCAAAACAGCGCAGGCGATTCAGAGAACAAGCCCCAAGTCCCTGCTCTCGCAAGGCAGGCCAGGGTGACAGGGGACGTTCTCCCAGGGCACAGCCCCTGCAGTCACGCGGGTGGTTTACTCCGCCTTTTGTAAGACGGGGGTACTAACAGTACTTGCATCTCATTAGATTTTTAGGACTAAAGGGAACAATTAACATTAAATGCTTAGCACAGAGCTTAGTCTACCGCCGGGCGCAGTGGCCAACATCTGTAGTCCCAGGGGCTTGGAGGCTGAGGCAGGAGGATTGTGAGTTCAAAGTCTGCCTCAACAACTTAGTGAAGACTTCAGGAACTTGGCGAGACTCTGCCTCAAAATAAAAAAGTGCTGGGGATGAGGGATGAGGCTCAGGGGTTAAGGGCCCCTGGGTTCAATCCCTGGTACCAAAAAAAAAAAGGTTACCGAGAGTTGCAAAACCTCTTTCATTATGATGCAGACACTTCTTCCAGGCTCCTAGGAAGAGTTCCCCTGAATTGTCACACTAGTCCTGTGAAGGTGACACTATTGCCTCCTTTGTACAGGTGAAGAAACAGAGGATCAGAGAGGCTGAGCAACTTTTCCAAGGTCACACAGGGCATAGCAATGGAGACCATCCTATGCTCGCTGTCCTGTGTTAACTACCTGGGCCCACTCTGCCTGGCTCTGGGACGGCTGCAGGAGACACACACAGGCATGGCAGCCACAGGAAACGGTAAGATGGATAAAACCCGGTTCTCTGAGGGGTGCAGTTCTCTGCTGCCTAGGATTCCTTAGATGGTAGAGATCAGCAGCTCTTTGCACCATTGCTAGCAAGGCTGGCCTCAGGGGAGGCCAGGAGGCAGCAAGAGGGCAGAGAGCCTCGGCTTCTTGCCAAACACTGTTTTGCTGTAATGGTTAGTTCTCCAAAGGCCACGTCGTGAGTCCACCCTGGGGACTCAAGGGGGACACGGCTGGCTTCTGGGGTTTCCTTAGCTGTGCGTTGATTTTCTGCTCTAGGGAAAGATATCGGGGACCCTGGCGCCTCTGCCTGACCCCAGGCTGACCAGACACCCCCGGGCAGCCCTGAGCTGGGGTAGGGAGACGTCTTTCTGCTCGAGCTGGGCTTTGGGCCTGGGCTGGCTGGCCGAGAGCCACGGAGCCTGTGGCCAGCCCGCAGCGTCCTGCTCCCTCGCGGCGTTCTGTGGGCTCACCGGCACTCCAGGGCCTTTCTCTCACATCAGCGTCTTGTGCTGCTGGGGCTGTGTCAATAACGGAACCATGAGCTCACGCTTCCCTGAGTTCACACTCGTGTGCAGTTGGGCCCAAGAACTTGGCTGAATCAAAACCCAAGAAGGGCAACCAGGAACCCTCAGAAGAACAAAATAATCAAAACCATGTCATCTACCTTAAAAGCTGTGTGGCTTTGTCATTGGATTTAACTTCTCTGTGCCTCAACTTCTCATTGGTAAAGTGGGAATGAAATTATTGTGCAGGTTTGTTCTGGGACTCATGAGTGACGCATGGAAAAAGTAAAAGTGACCTTAGTCTTTTACTAACCAAAATTAAGCTTAGCATTGACTTCAGGCACTAGAAGCTGTGGAAAGATATAAAAGATATGGAGGTGGGTTCCTTGCTCTGAGATCCCTCTTTAGAGAGGGTTCCTTGAGTCTTGCAAACACTTAGGCCACGGAGTCAAGTGAATCTGGATTCAAATCAGGACTCAGCTGTGTGACCTTAGGGATGTTACTAAACCTCTCTGAGCCTCTGTTCCTCCTCTGTAAAATAATTGCTGGTGGTGACCAAAATGGTTCCCATAGCTCCAGAGTTGTACAAGAGTTGATGAAACTGAGGCCGCTGGTGTCTGTCACACTTTAAAGGGGTCCCGAACCATCAGCTCTTGCTTTTATAACAATAATGGAATCGGTTCCATGTGCAAATGGCCTGGGGAGGAGGGTGTCGTGTGCACTGGTTGGAGGGACACCAAGTGGCAGCCCCAGGCCCTGCAGCACAGAACGCAGGGGCGGGGTGTGGGGCTGGAGACACGGGGTGGGCGGGGGTCACGGAGGGACGGTGAGGACGCCCCTCCTGCAGCCGGGGGGCCTCAGAGCCAGGCCGAGGCTTCTTCCACCACCCTCAGTCAGGCGCACCGGCCATTTTCCAGCACGGCCTTCGCCCTCCTGCTGGGCGCTGACCCGGGGGCAGCTGTGTCGGGTGGGGTGCAGCCGGCCGGGCAAGACCTGGCGACACATCCGTCTTGTTTCTCTTTTAAGTTGACGCATAAGAATCGCTCTATTTATGGGTCAGTGTCTCCGTGCAGGCGGGCGATGCTCCCATCAGGCGACCACCTCCGGCCGCTAGGCCTCCGCCCTCGGCGGCCCACACGCCTGCTCCTTCCTGGAGCTGGAATGGCCGTTGTCGTGACCCTGCTCTGAACAGCACCCAGGAACTCACGCCTCCTGCCTGACCGCAGCCCGGCACCCAGGGTGGACGTGTCCCCGGCCCTCCCTCCGCCCCACCCCAGTCCTGGTCACCTTCTCCGCTTCTGTGAGAGCAACGCGTTTGTGGGACCGCGACCTCTGCTGGGGACGGCCGGTCTCCCTGGGCGTGCTTGCCCGTCCGCCCACGCGTCACCGGCGACAGATCCCATTCTTTCTTATTCCTTGACATTGGCTCTGTCCCGTCATTAAGGGACTTCCAAGGACTCCTGGCTGCGGGAGTCCCAGCCTGGAGAACGGAGTGTTCCCAAAGCTGCCAGTGCCATCCGCCACCTGCCTGGGCTCCCAAGATGTCACCCGGTCTGTCCCAGTTTGATTTCCTCCAGTCCATCGGCTGTCAGGCTTTTGATGTCCAGAGGCTGACCAGAGTCATGGTTAGGACAGCAAGTGGAAAATGATGTCCAGGGTGTGGAGTGGACGGGGAGGTGGCCAGAGCCACCACGGGAAGGAGGGGCCGGGGGAAGGGAGGAGCGTGGGCTGGGTTTGCCTCTGCGGCGTTTAATGGGGAAACGGGATATTTCCCAGGCAATTGCTTTTAAGTGACTATTGAAACTAATGCATCAGTGCAGAAAGTGCATCTTCACGAGAGGATCAGCCTCTCAGGAGAGAGAGAGAGAAGAAAAATCCAGAGCAACCAGAAATCAGCACAGAGCAGCTGCAGAAAGGTGGAGGACGGGGAGCTTGAGGCTCTTGGGCATGCCTGGTGGCCAAGTGGCTCTCAGGTGACGTGCAGCACTTGAGCACTCAGGGGCCACTCACCGGGCTGGTCAGGATCCAGGCGGAGAACACATCCTGCCCAGGGCCCATCCTCCTCTGACACCCCCGGGTGCTGTGACGAGATTGGTAGTGACAGAGCCACTCACACCCACATAGAAAGGGGCCCAAGTGAAGTTCCAGCTCAGGCCTCGCTGATCTCCGCTCCTCAGGGCTAAACATGGCCGCCCAGTGGCTTTGCGCCCTCGTCCCCAGCTCCCATTTCCCGGGCTGTGGGTCTGCTGACAGGTTCGTGACTCTGTAGTATGTTTGAATCAGCCTTCTCACTGCTGTGACTGAAGAACCTGTCGAGAGCAATTTTAGAGAAGGAAATGTTTATTTGGGGCTCATGGTTTCAGAGGTCTCAGTCCACATGTGGCCGGAGGTGAGGCAGGAGGGACATCAGGAGGAAGTGTTAGCTCAAAAAGACCAGACGGGACGCAAACCTCACGAATCATCTCAGCTGTTTATTCAGGAACAAAGTTTCACCCCAGAATAGGGATTCAGGGATGAAATGGTGCTGGTGGAGCCACTTTCCTGATGGAAAACGAGCAACTGAACAAAGACAGGGACTGGGTTTAGATAGGTTATTGAGGGGCGTCTAGCGAGCATATCAGTTTCCTTGGGCACCGGGAATTTGAACTTTTTTGGGTCGGGGGTCTGGGGGCGGTGTCTGGAGAGGATTCACTTTGGAGGAGATTAAGCCTCCTAGAGGCTGTGATAAGACCCCTCCTCCCTGTCTGCACCCGGGAGATGCAGTGCATGGCATCTCCCTTTCCCAGGTCACATTATCTTGGGGATTTTGTCATTTTTCATATCTATTAGGAAGAGTGTGGCAGAGGGAAGCAGCTCAGGACATGGCACCAGGAAGCAGAGAGCGAGAGAGCATGCCTCTCACCACAGACAAAATATACGCCCCAAGGCCACGCTCCCCCCTCCAGCACACCCTACCCGCCTCCAGTCACCACCCAGCTGATCCCTATCACAGGATTGATGCGCTGGACAGGTTAAGGCTCTCAACCAGTCATCTCACCTCTGAACTTCCTTGCATTGTCTCACAGGTGGGCTATTTGGGGACACCTTGTACCTAAGCCATATTGTGGCTTGCCTTTGATTCTGGCTGTCTGTGCCACAGGGACAGGGCGCCCTTTCTGTGCTATGGGGGCTTCTCTGGCACGTTGTCCTGTGGTCTGGATGGCCTTTTGCAGGCTGTGTGTCACCAGAGGGAGCTGAGTCCTGGTCCACCTGCCTGTGGCCTCCTCCAGGCCTCAGGCCCACGGGTAGGACTGACAGTCTCTTTTTGGTCCCTAAAATAGCTGCTGGACTACGAGAGCTCGTGGAAACAAGAGCCTAGGGTGAAGCGGGGTGGAGCCCGCGGACTTGGGAGAAGGTGGGGGATTGGGTCAGGTGGGACTCAGGTGGGACCCCGGGTGGGGGCCTGGATTACAACCAAACTCCCTTGACTCCAGGATTCTGTGAATGAGCGAGGCAAGGACAGCCCTGCCGAGGTCACAGGACGGTGAGGAGAGGCGGACGTGGGCTCCCCGTGTGTTCTGTCACTCAGACCTTCAGGTAAGCTGTGAGGTTGACATCTGATTGTCCCCATAATGCAGACCAGGATAAGGAGGTGGCCCTGAGGGTGGCGCTTGGCAGGGACCCAGGTCTGTGCTGTCCGGGTTGGCACCCTGGACTCTTCATCACAAACACAGTAAGAGCATTTCCTTATAAAAGCCACGTGCTCTCCTTGTGGGCTGGGGACGCTATCCTTCTTGCTTAAAAAGATCTGGAGCTTCTGCTGTGGAAGCAGAGGCCTGGAGGCTAGCGGCCTGGTCAGGGCTGGGGACTCTGATGGAGGCTTCTGATCCTGATCTGGGAGTGGGCGCCCTGGAAGCTACCACCTACTGTGGTCAGATATGCACGTTGGTCCAACGTCCAGCCAGTTAGCTCGCAGGTCCCCAAGAGGGACACACCTGGGAAATTAGGATGGGCAGGGAGTGAGGGGAAAAGTGGAGGCCTACGGCAGGGTCTTACCTTTGGGGCTTGGATACTGGTAAGGAGTCTCCCGGGCAGGAGAGGGCCCCAGCTCTGCAGAGCGATGCAGGAGGGGGACAAGGTCACTGAAGGACAAACGGAGACATACTGAGCATTTCAGCTGGAGGACCTCCCCCGGGATCCCCTAAGTCCCCTGTCCCTCCACAGCTCCATAAAACACCCGCCCTTGGCATCAGGCCCAGCTGGGCACTGTGGTTGAAGAGAAGCCGGGTTCCCTCGAGAAGCCGGGTTCCCTCTGAAGAGAACCTTCAGAGTAAAGAGTCTAGAAAAGAGAGCGAGAGCGTGGGCCTGCCTGGGGTGGAGGAGAGCCCGACTGGCCAGCCGGCAATGGCGCCCGGGCCAGCATGAGGCCCTGCTCCGGCTGCTTTGAATGCAGATGCTGTGCTATGGTCCTCACAGAGCTGACACCCACCTTTACGCCTCTTTCTTCAACCTGCAGAGCTTCCAGGACGGAGGCTGAGGTTTCTCAGGTTCCAATGACTCTCTAAGCAAAGAGCGGAAATGATCTCAGCATCGCTGCTGCTGGGGTCCAGCCATGGCTGCTGCTCCCCAGGAAGGGACAGCTGAGGGTGGAGCTCTGCAGCACGTTGCTGTAAAGGTGGCCCCTCACCTCTACCCCGCCGGGGCCCAAAAGGAAGCTGGTTTCTGCTCTACTTTCCTGCAAGCAACCTGCGCACATGCTGTCTTTGAAAGAGTGACTGTCCCTGGCAGGTCCGTCCGCAGATCTCTCTAGCCCCCACCCCTACTGGAAGCAAGACCTAGACTACTTCTGAAACTGTAACTGGAAACCCTCCATGGCTTGGAGGCCTTTAAGTCCAAAGAAACAGGCCTGAAGAGAGAGAGAGTGTGTGTGTGTGTGTGTGTGTGTGTGTTCATACCTGTTCCACTTCTCGGGCTTATTTCCTCATTGGTGAACGAGCCCCGGATGACCTGGAAGGCCCTGGCCAAACGGAAGCTCTGGCCCCTGCTGGGACCCTGCAGCTGCTTCTGTTCCCCAGGGCCACAGGAGTGTACAGTGTAGATTGCCATCCCTGAGAGTTGGACCCCAGGCACAGTGACTCATGGGGCTCACACTCACCCACAAGGTGCCAGTTCAGAGACTATCTGTGAGGTGGCTCTTCCTGATTTCTATGACAACACGGGACACTGAAGACAGGTCCAGTTTTATACGCCTGGCTCTGGGGATGAGCAGGCCTAGTTAAGCTGGGGTCTAGCTGAGCTGTAATCACGTCACCTGGTAGCACTGCGCCTTGCCCAGAATAATACAGAGCAGTTGCACATCTGCAGTGCTAAGCTGCTGTGATCAATGTGGACGGAGAGTGCCAACCAGCCGGGCCGTGATGGGAAGCCCACAGCCAAGGCTGCCGGGGGGTTGGGGAGGCTGGCCACCATCTTTAACCAGGTCTGCAGTGCACCCAAGCAGACCTCCCAGGTACTGAGCAGGTCACATCTGGTACAGAAAAGCCAGCAAATCTCTAGGGCTCCCTGTCTCTCCTGGCAGAGAGGATGCAGGCAGGCTCAGCGTCTGAAGGCTCTCTGGGACCCGGGATCTCTGATGGGATCTGGAGAAAGCTAGCACCACAAGGAAGTGAGTCCTCATTGATTGTCCCTAGGACTGGGGTTGAGAAGGGGACCCTAGATCTTCCCAGTGGTGACTGGCCAGGTGCAGGAGCAATCCAGGCAGTTACCTGCAGAAGGGAGGCAGCCACCCAGAAAAACAAAATCCACCAAGGGAGGCTTCTCTAGAGAACACGGATGCTATGCCAGCGGAGAAGGGCTGGATCCCAGGGCCAGCTTATCTCTTCCAGGTCTTCCCAGGGCTGGACTCTGAGGTGATGCCTCTGCTCCTCTGTAGTGTGGGCACCTCGTGTGTGGGTGAACTGAGATGATTCCCATGTGTGCCTGGCACATGATTCATGCTTTCTTTATAAAGGACCAGGCAGGATCTCGTCTTAGAACTTGTGCCACGACTAGCTGAGAAAAAAAAAAAGAAATTCTTCCCAGCCTAGCAGCGTGTTCCTCTGAAGAACACTTTAGTCATCTGTGCATCGAGGAAGGGGTGGGGTCAGAGGTGGGAGAAGGTCAGACCAGTCCTGTCTTCTTGGCCTCGGTTTGATGGCATGGACCTGGAACAATTAAAAATAGCACTCAAAAATTCAGGATCCAATGGCATGCATGCAGAAGTTGCTCCTGGAATCCTTGCAGAATTAGTCAATCAGTAAAGATAAAGTGAGGGAAAATACTTTATCCATTTGAACATGGGTGATGTGTTTCACTTGAGACAGCAAAAATGTTTCTAGGAAGTTCCATGTGGCATAAGAAGTTTTGAAAATTTAATCATACTCTTAAAAATCTTTTTATTGAAAAGTACACATCAATTCTGGGATTTTTTTTTCCTAATTCTGTGGAGAATGTCATTGGTATTTTGATGGGTACTCCACTGAATCTGTTAATCACTTTGGTAGTGTGGTCATTTTAATAATATTAGTTCTCTCTCCATGAACATAGGAGGTCTTTCCATCTTTTAGTGTCTTCTTCAATTCCTTTCATTGTAGAGGTCTTTTCACTTCCTTAGGTTGTTTATATCTAGACATTTTATTTTATTTATTTTTTTGTAGTTATTGTCAAAGGTATTGCTTTCATGATTTTTCTCAGGAAATTTGTTATTGGTGTATAGAAAAATGACTGATTCCAAAGGAAATAAAATCAGCATACAAAGGAGATACCTGCAAACCCATGTTTATTGCAGCACTATTCATAATAGCTTATACATGGAGTTGGCCTAGGTGCCTGTCAGCAGATGAATGGTCTATTCACACAAGGAAGCAGCTTTCAGTCACAAAGAAGAATGCAATTCTGTCATTTGCAGAAAAATGGATTGCACTGGAGAACATTATGCTAAGTGAAATAAGCTAGACACAGAAAGAAAAGTACTGCACTCTCCTATGTGGAAACTAAGAAAAGTTAACCTAAAACTAGGGACTAGGAGGGGTGCTGGGGGTTGGGGGTAGGTGGGAGATGAGGGCAGAAGAAGAGTGGTTATGATCAGTGTGTGTTGTATGAATGCACAGAAATATCACACTGAATCTGATTACTATGTACAATTGATATGTGTTAATAAAAAATAAAAATAAATTTACTAATTCATATTGAAAAATAAATGCAATACTCATACTGAAAAGTACCCATGACACAAACTGAACACACCTGTGTAACTGGCATCCAGATTTAACAATGGAACATTATCAAAACTCTAAAACCCCTACTTATTTACACCCTTAGGATAGCTATTCTCCTGGTTTCTATGAACATAGATTAATTTTGCCAGAGTTCAGTTTGTTTAGAGGAATTTACATAGCTTCTTCTCTGTGTTGACCTTCTTTTGCTTGACATTATGTTTGTAAATTTCATCCATGTTGAGTGTGTCGTTGCAGATTTATGTTTATCACTGTAGAATATTCCATCATCCGAATATACTATAATTTATTTACTTCCATTCCACCATCAACTTTTGTTTGTAAGATTACCAGTTTTATTCTACAACAGTGCTGCTCTGTAAATGAGTGTGGGGTGGCGGGGTAGATACCTGAGGGTGGAATCCTTGAATCAGAGGTTGTGTGCACACTGAGTTTTAGTTGCTATCACACAGATTTATATGGTGGTTGTACCACTTATGCCTCTTACCAGCAGTGTTTGAGAGTTCCAGTTGCTCCATATGCTCATCAACATGATTTTCTGGGTTTTCCATTTTCACAATTCTGTTCGGAACATATTAGTTTTAGATTATAATCTTAACTTGCATTTGCTTGGTGTCTGATGTACTTAAGCATATATCTCTATGCCTCCCAGCTGTTTAGATACCCTTTAAAGGACACAGCTGTTCAAAGAGTTGGTCCATTTTTCATCTGTCTTGCAGATTTATAAGAGTTCTGGAAGGATGATTTCTTTGAAAATGGGAAACCTTTTGTGGTATGAACAATGTTGAGTCTACTCTTAGAAATCTGGGTCGGCAACCTCCTCCTGTCTTAGGAGGAGGCCACTGAATATGTACAGAGTTCAACAGTGAGGTGAACTGAGCTTGGGGCCATTCACCCACCAGCTTTCCTCCTGTGGTGCTTCCTCTCTGTTCAGGCCAGCAAGTGGGGGTGAGCATGTGGGGGCTGGAACAAGGACAGAGAATCAAGTGGCTGAGGGTCCGTGAGGAAGTCCTGGATGGGGCAGTCGGCGGAGCTCGTCGGCGGCACTTGGGCTCATTCCATTGCTGGGCACGTGGATGAGCTCGACAAGGACTGATGGCATGAAACTTCATCTGCGAGGGGCTGGTCAAGACATGACCAACGAGTGGTGGGGACCTACTTAGGAGGAAGATGGGCAAGTATCTGCACAACCGGTGTCCACTCAGCTAAGAAAAAGAAAAGGTTTTGCTTAATTTGGGGACAATCTGAAAAGTCAAAACTTGGAACCAAAGCATCTCTGGCAGCTCCCCAGGCGGATGCACGTGTGCCACCGGGTGTACTTCAGGACGCTGCTGCTCAGAGCTACCCTAGACGCCTCCTATGTCCACACATCAGAGACTGGTCCCGCCACCTGCTGTCTTTCTCCATTACCCTGCCACACACAGCACAGCAGACCCTGTGTCCTTCAGTAATGCTATAAAAGGGCATTTCCCTCTTGATTATCATTTTACACAGCTGAATGTGACCATATAGACATATTTATCCTAAGTGAAATTAAAATGAAACACAGGAAAAAGTTTTCTTGACTTCCATTAATTCTATAAATTTATACTGAGTATTCACTGTATGCTCAGTAAAATGTCAGAAGATAAGGAGATAACTAACACATGGGTTTTCATTCAAGAAATTCACAGTACTGTTGTAAAAACAGAAGAGCAAATAGTTAAATTCAAGATAATGGTTGTGAGAAAGAGGTTTAGTGTTAACAGAGAAGAGGGACCTAACCAATGGCTGGGGAGGGCAGAGACAGGGTGGGGAGTCTTGGGAAACTTCCTGAAGGAGTTCATGCCTTCTAGTCTGTTTCTTCCTATCATCTGCAAAGGAGATATGCTCGAGAAAAGTTAGGAATTACAAAACCCTTCAGGGTAGAAGGAAAAGATTTCCCATTTTCCATCTGTTTAAATACCCCATGCTGTTCTACCTAGGAGTTCATGGCTTTACCAACACTTTTTGTTTCTCATTGAGAACAGGGACTCAATGAAAGTTAATTAAAAGGATGTACGATGTGACCTTGGATGAACTAATCACTGTTAATAGAAACAAGCTTTTCTTTTCTCTTCCTCATTTGTGGAAACCCAAGGAAACATTTGCCATCCCTTTACGAAACTGTCAGAGATCATGGACTTCAGCATCTTGTTCCTGCTGGAAACCATAAGAATGGGCAGCTGGGCCACCAGGGGTGAGGTAAACAGGAGAACCTGCTTTGCTGTGGTTCAGTGGAGACTCTCTAACCGGAAGGAGGGCTAAGATGAGTGGAGGCATGGGGAAGGAAGGGAAAGAGTGTGCGTTGGGGAGTGTGAACTAAAAGTCTATGTGGAAAGTTGTGAGCCACAAAAGAAGAGGTTGGGGGAGTTAGAAAGTTTTTATCTTTTTATCTGCTCTTTTCAAATAGCATGTGACAAAATAGCAGTTGGATCTGGTGGGATGCATTTGGCTGCAAGTAAAAAAAAAAAAAAAAAACTTAAGTCATCATGATGGGAACAGTTAGGTGGTTTGTTGTCTCACATAATAAGAAATCCAGAGAGTTCCTGGATTGATTAATTCTGGATTGATTAATTCACCTCTTCACCAGTGTCTCAAAGATCCAGCTTACTTCCATCTTTCTACTCTGCCATCCTAAATGTTTTGGCTTATCCTCACAGTCTGTTCTCCCGATGGACCCAAGATAACTGCTTTGGTTTTAGGAATGACACACAGACTCCCAATAACAGAGGCAGAAAAGCAAATGTTCTTCATCTTATTTTGTCATTGTTTTTAGCAAGGAAAATATTCCCAGAAGCCCCATATGCAGATTTCTTTTAGTTACATTAACCTGAATTGCATTCCACACCCTTGCCTAAAACCAATCATTTGGCAGGGGAAATCATTCCATCACATTTGGTTTACAATATGAATTTCCATCCCTGGGTAGGAGAGCAGACTAGCCTTCCCTGAAGGGCTTGAAAACTTGGACAAGGATGAATAAAATTGGAGTTGTATTTATAAGAAAATGGGTAGATGCTCTTGGAAGGCAACCATCTCCGCTAAACAAGAGTTCTTTGCTTTCTCTCCTAGGACTTGAGGGACATAGCCTTGGGGACTTGGAGATTGCCCCTTGGCTCATCTCATTTCTTCTCCTTGTTAGCAAGCAGATGATAGAATCACATCAGACAAATGAGTAAAATGTAATAAGAATCCGTTTTATTACAGTGAGAATATTGGGGAGCAGACCATATACAGGCAGGTAGGGGAGCCCTTAGAGAAATCATGGAGGGCCTAAGCTTGGTTCCTGGTGTGTGGAGCCTTTCCTTTCTGTGTCCTTCCTTCCCACTTGATGCCTCACCCAAGAGACCCAGCCTTTCCATATTCTCCCCTCTGACCAATGAGCACAGCATAGGGATTAAAAAGTAGACCTTGAATCCCGGATCTACCCCCTCTTCCAGCTTTGCAACCATCTTGAGCATCAATTTCCTCACCTATAGAATGAGAATATGCAACAAGCCATTGCTGCTGTGTTTATTATTATTAATTGTAGAGCAAGCGAACTCTCAATGACTTTAAAATCTCAGCAGCTTAGGAAAAGGCTGTTTCTCACTAACAGTCCAGTAGATGATTCTGATCACCAGCCAACACTCCCTGTGACCAAAGGACTCAAGGATCCCATCCTTTTGTCTTGTGGTACCATTGTCTTCAATATGTGGTCCCTAAGGTTTCTGCAGGAAAGTCATGACTGCCTTAACTTGCTTGGGACCCCTATGTTATTGAAAACTAGGACCTATCAAGTTGCCAGAATAGACAACTTTGCTGTGTAGAGATTAATGAGCATCAAGTTAGCCTCTGCTTCATTATTATTATCATTATTATTTTATTTCCATTATCATTATTAATATGTACGTTGAAGGACAGTCACTCTCCAGATGTCTGTAAAGCCACTAACAGTTCATTCATGCTCACTGTCTTAATCCCAGGAAGCTATTTTCAGGAGATAATGAACCTTACATGCTGGTTCGAGGTGCCGAGGGAATAGATAACTGTCCATTTCTAAGGAGAGGGGGGATGTCCGGTGACTTCTGTCTTCTTCACAATCTCTGTCAACAGCAGATACTGGTTCAGAAAATATGGAACTTATAGCAGATGCTCTACTTGATCTCCTTGGGTTCCTTTCTTGTTTTCACCTTCTCAGTTCCCAGTTTGCTTTCATTCCCAGTATCCAAAACACATGCCTGTTTGATAGAGGGATGCCCTCCTACTTCCAGAAGCTCCTTTGCCTGCACACAGAGAGTGAGAAGTACCTGGAAATGTATGTTCCTCTGAGAGACAGCCCTTGTGTTAGTCTTTTTTGTAACTGTAATGAAATACTGGAAGCAAGACAACTTTATAAAGAAAAGAGGCTTGTTTGGCTCATAATTCTGGAGATCGAAGGGTATAGCACTAGAATCAGCTTGGATCTGGTGAGACAGGAACTTCATGGAAGATAACAGGAGTGCCTGAGAGAGGGAAGATCACATGGCCAGACAGGAAGTCAGAGAGCTTGGGGTACAGCTTCCGTTGACCTCCCACTGGTTCCTACCTCTCAATGGTCTCACCTCCCAACATTGCCACATTGAGAACCAATCCCTTGAAACACAATCCCTTGGGGGACAAAGAATCATATTCATGTCAAATCCTATTGAAGCCATAACAGCTCTGAGCTAATAGGCAAAGGTCTGTTGATCTCTAGACTTCCCTGGAGAAGTTGCCCTGCAAGCATGAGGCCTCGCCTGACTCCACTTCCCTTCTGGGCTTCCTTCTTCATTCTGTCCCACTTCCTTACTTCCCTTTAGGGGACAATAAATCGATTTCTCATCTCAGGGTCAGCTTTGGGGGTGCCAACCTAAGACAGGACATAAACTGAAGAGTCAGAATTTTGCAGATCCCAGTTCCTATTGAATCAAACAGCTGAGGGGGGTCTTAGGGTATATATCATTATCCGCCCCACCTCAGTGGCTCCATGTGTAGATCAGAAGGTCACAAAGGCAGGCTGTGGAGTTCCTGAGGGCTCAGATACCCCTTGGCAGCTCATCAGCCCACATCTGGGCTTCACAGGGTTCCAAAAAGCTGGGCTCAGCCCATAGCCAGCCAGGTCACCTGACGACTGAATGTAAATCAGCTGAGAGGATCTTATCTATCCACTGAGTTGGACTTGCTTTCCTCAACAGGATATTTACACTGTGAGCTCATAGACTTTGGATTGCAGAATATGAATTTCCAGAGGTTCTTGCTGGGATTACACAGTCTGCCACATGTAAGGTAATTTCCAGCTGTTTGTTGACCATGTCGTAAGTCATCCTTTCTTCTCCATCCCAATGTATGGTCTCTGGTTTCAGTCTGGCCTGTCTGATTTCTCCCAAAGATGGGAGGTCAGTCCAGTAATGATGTCAGTGTAGATTCATACAAGGAAGAACAAAGTGAGCACCAGGCTGAACTACCAGCCACCTGGCGGGGTGGGGGTGTTCCGTGGCCTGAGCCACTGTGGTAAGCCCTGCGGGTGCCTCCCAGAGCCTCTGTCAATTATAAGGACGCGTTGTCCCAGCAGCGGAAAGTGCCACCAGCCCACTGTGTGGGCTTCAGAGAGGTCCCCTTCCCAGGGGCTCAGATCTAATGACTGATCCATGCATACACAGGAGGAAGTGGTCATCCCAACCCAACCTGGAACAGCCCTACGAGCCATCTGACCTCCTCAGCCCCAGCCTCAAGGGCTGACCAAGGCAGTCCTGGGCTGAACTTATCTTCTCCTGACACCTGCCCCTTACACAGGTGTCCACTTTTTAACCAGCACTGCATGTGCACACGCACACAATCTCACCTCAGAGTCTGCTTTCTAGAGCAGCCAACCTGCTTTCCTCTCTCAACAGCCAGGACTTCGGGGCTGACACACACCGTGGCCACGTTCAATGCTGGACTCGGCTCTCTGGTGCTGTCGTGCCTTCTGGGGAATTGTCTGGGAAGGCCACAGAGGAGAAGCCTCCAAGGCAGTCTGATGGCCAGGGCCACCTCATTTTGCCGCACATGAAGCGGTAAAGAGGCCCAGTGCTGTATGCTGGGGTAGGGCGGCAGCACCTCCTGCTGTCACGGAGTCCTCCCTCTCCCTCGGTCTCTGGCCAGTCCTGCAGCCTCTGCAGTCCAGATCTGTTTCACTCCCTTCCTTCCCTCTACTTCCACCCGCGACAACACCACAATCCTCTCCTTCCTGGATGACATGTACCTTGCCTCTTTGTAATTCATCCTCCACACTGTGGCCAGAATGACTTTTAAAAATATATAAATAGATATACATTTAGTTGCCAATGGATCTTTTATTTATTTATATGTGGTGCTGAGTATCGGACCCAGGGCCTCACACATGCCAGGCAAGGGCTCTACCACTGGGCCATAACCCCAGCGCCAGAATGACTTTTGAATAATTCTTTATTCACTTCTAAGATCTTTCACAATGACTAGTTTTTGATTCATAACCATCTTTGATCATTTGATATGTGCATATGGTTCCTGATCCTTACAAGATATTAAATATACGGATTTTAAATGTGTGCTCTGATTAGACTATTAGCTCAGTTTTCTCAGTCACAAGTTCTCTCTCGTTGAGTTGGTTGATGTCCTCTTTGGGGTGGAGCATCTTCGTCAAATGTTTGGTGGACTTAGATTGTGAGCAAATCTCTATTTTCTCTGTTGTGAGATTATAGCTGGATTTCAGCAAGCCTCTCGGGGCAGGGGCAGAAGCTATTGCTTCGATTTAACATCATGGGGAATGTCAGTGGATGCCACCACGTAGGGTGCTCCTTGTCCCATCTGCCTGTTCATCCTGGCTGTTGCCAGCTGTCCAGGGCTCTGACTTGGCCCTGTCCCCAGTTTTTCCACTGACAGCTCCCATTTAGAGGCAGGAGCAGTCTTTTCTGACCAGGAAATCCTTCCTGACGATGCAAACTAAAAGCCATCCTCCTGTTTTTCTCCTTCATTGCTCTGATCACAAGAGTTCATTAAATATTTACTTGTTTGTGGTCACCTTGCCTACTAAACCAAGATCTATGAAGCAGAGGTCAGGTCTGTCTGGACCACCAAGGTACCTAGACCTGAATATTGCACTTTGACACATGTTTATTTCAAGAAATGTTGAATAATGTATTGGTTTTGCTTCCACCCCAGATTGCATTGAAAGACAGGATTCTTAGCTAAACACATTTGGAAAACAGCTGCAGGAGAAGGCACACTATGCAATGGGAAGCAAAGGACCTCACGCTTCCGTTTACATTCTGTGGGGTGAAGGAACCAGCAGGGTTTCCTGTGCAAGGCCCCTGTTCCGGAGGCAGTGGCAGCTCTGTCGTCTCCCAGGCTGGCTCTGTGGCCTGACTTCACCTTCCCCAGAGGAGGGAACTCCTTTCTCCCTGAACTCTGTGCCAGAAGAGAAGGCAGGGCCTGCGGAAGCTGCGGCAGGGCTGTTACGAGGCACCGGAGAGCCTCACATTAGTAGCTGGGTGCTGGGGCGGGGGGCTCGGCAGGCCGGAGGTGGAAGGAGAGGCTTCATGCTGTGTCACGTTTGAGTCATCCCCAGGTGCCAGCGCCCCCACCCTACCCATCAGCATGACCATGCCATCTGCACCCATCTGCCCGTTCCTCTCCAGAGTGGCGCAGCTGCAGAAAAGAATGTGCTATCACGCTTGAGGAGGAGGGAGATCCAGAGAGCACAGCTACCCCCCTGCGTTATAGGTACAAGAACTGGGCCAGAACAGACGTGATTGGCCCAAGGTCACCTAGGGAGTAGTGAGGGGAACTGGGGCCAGGATGCAAAGCTCCTGATTCCCAGGGCACTGGGGACTGCACCAAACTGCTTGCGCACTTTCTCTCTCTCACCCCCGTTACCTCGTCTCTGCTCCATCTTGTCTCCCAGGCTTTGACCATTTCAGCCCTGGCCACACTGTAAGGACACCTGCTGTACCACCAGTACCCCCCCCCACCCCATGCCACTCAACAACCCTGCTTGGGACTGAACATCTGGCAGGCCTCTGACATGTGACCCTCACCTGTTCAAAGCTCCCTTTATGGCATCAAGCCGAACTAGGGAGCTGCAGTATGAAGCCCAGGGGTGGGTTTGGGCCAGGGCATGCACCAGCCAGGCTTCCTGAGTCTCCCCCCTGGCGCTGGGGCATTCATTTAATTCTCAGCAGTGGCCGAGGATGACAAGGGGCAGCTTGTTGTGATACACTGCTCCAAACTAAACAGAACCAGGCTGGGTGTTTGAGAAAGGGACCAGTCAGAGTAAGGAAGCCTTTTAAGCGTTCCTGACTAGCCCAGGACTCCAGGGTCATCTATCCTGCACAGGGGCATTTTCTAGAGCGTATCCTGTGGAATGCTGGACCCATGATACGCTCTAAGAATGAAAGGTTCTGAGATCAATCAAATTTGGGAAATGCTAGTTCCTTACAAATATATCTGTTCCTTTTGTCATTTCACAGTACTCTGGCTTGTTAAAGGCTCAGAACGACCCTGCAATACGGAGATGTGAACTGTAAAACCGTGAAAACAGGGGGGCGGGAACTTCTTTTGATGACTCCAAAGTTTAGCAGGTGCCTGGTGGGAGGGGCTGGCCTCTGCACCCGGCTCTTGGGACGTCCCCTCTTCTGTCCTCCCAGAGAGGCTTTCTGGCAGGACGGCTGCGCTTCAGAGGCGCATTCTCCTGCTCATCTGAACCCAGGCATTCCTCCCTGCTCCTCTGGATTTTTCTTATGCCTATTTGAGATTTAAAAAACGAAACAAAACAAAACAAGACAAAACAAAACAACAAAACAACAACAAAAAACCCAAACCAACCAACAAACAAAAAAACCCCTAATAAATAGTTGCAGCCCCGAGCGAGAACTAGCCAATGAGACGCCGAGCCGGAGCATTACAGCATCAGCGAGGCCGCCCATTGGCTGCTCTGCCCTGAGGAGATGGCTGCGGATCCGCCCGCTCCTCCTCCCCTCGCCCGGCCAGGGATGGGCGCGTGCTCCCGGCTCGGTTGAGCACCCGGGCGGTGCAGCGGGGCGGATGCCCTTGGCCCTGGGCCCTGGTCGCCTGTTGGTCAAGCCAGCGTTGGCTTTGCAGCTGCTGCCCCCAGCCTGTCGCGGTGCGATCCTAGATGCCACGGTCATCGCAGCGGTATTTATGCGCACCCTGGGGCGAGGCTGTGGAAGCGGATTAGCCCTTTCTTCACTGCCAGGCTTGGGCCCCTATGCACCGTGGAGCCTGCTCTGCGTCCCCAGCCCACATTAATCTCCCCTTGACTTCTAAAATTTTCCTGTCTGCGCCCATCATTTGGTACTAGTTAGCAAAAGCTGTACCGTGGTGCAGGGCTGTCTGCAGTTCCCTTTCTGCTCTCAGAGAAAAACCTCTTGATTTTTTTTTTTTTTTTTTTTTTTTTCTGAGCACACAGTTTCTGGAATAAAGACTATTTATTCCCTCACAACTAGATGTGACTAAGTCATGGCCAAATGGGATGTTCATGTTCAACTTTAAGAAGTGTTTTTAAACAGGGAAGGTGTGTGTGTGTAAAGAGGTGTTTGTTTTAAGGAATTAGCTTATGGAATTGTGAAGCTGGCAAGTTCAAAATCTGCACACTCAAGGCAGTGTTCAAGGAAGTGTTGGTGCTGTAGCTCAAGCCTGGAGGTAAATCCTGTCCTCCTTGGGGACCTCCAGCGTGTCTCAGAAGGCCTTCGACTGATTGGTGAAGCCCATCCATATTATAGAGGGACTTCAGTTTTACTCAAAATTTACAGATTTGAAAGTGAATCTTATCTGTAAAATGGTTCTGTAACAACATCTAGTCTGGTGTTTGGTACAATAAAACAAAACTGGGTACTATTGCTGTTGTAGACTGAATTTTGTCACCCCCTTCCCCACTGACAGTTCTGGATGTGACTGTATTTGGAGACGAGGTCTTAAAGATGTGGCTACATTCCAATGAGACTGTCAGAGTGGGCCCTAATCCAATCTGACTGGTGTCCTTTAAGAAGAGGCAATCGGGACCCCAGAGAGACATCAAGGGAGCATGTGGACCACCATGTGAAGAGACAAGAAGGCAGCAAGCCAGGGAGAGAGGCCTCAGGAGGAGCTGGGCCTGCTGGAACTTCCATCTTGGGCTTCCCACCTCCAGAACTGTGGGGACACAGATTTTGGTTGCTTAAGCCACCCAGTCTATGGGTATTGGTTTGGCAGCTTTGGAAAATGAATACATATGATCTAAACGAGTTGATATGTAGAAGCAACCGCCACGATGTGCTTTATTGACTAGGTGGCACATACTTTGCAGGCAGGAACGATTCAGTCATCTTTGGGGATCGCGAGGGTTTCCTTACCATGCTAAGGAGCGTGGGCCTTGGAATCATTTGTGCCAGTTGGCGATTAAAGATGGTAGGGGAGTATCAGGGTCAAGTTTGGGTTTTAGAAAGATTTCTCTGGAACCCATGATCGGTAAAGGAGAGTGAGTGTGCAGTCAGGGAGACAAGTTAAGGGCCTTATACATGAGACAAAATAAATATTCCAAGGTAGTAAGAGGAGACTTGAGCAGCAGTGTGGCCTGAGGGATAAGGAAAAGGAACGGTCTTGGACAAATCCCAAATGTCTGCTTTGAGAGGCTGATTGGATGCTGATACCTCCAACCAAAGTAGAGAATACGGGTGATTTCTTCATTTCTGGTGGTGGGTGCAGGTGCAGGGTCAAAGAAAGCATTTGCTTTGGTGCATGCTGAAGCCATTTGCCTGTGGTTCCTCCCCAGAGGGATTCCAGGAGGAAGAATGAAGTATGAGCATGGAGCTCAAACTTGGTGGAAATCCAGATTTCCACGTCCACATCTATCCAGCAATTTAATTTCTAGGAGCAAGGCTCCTCTCCACCGACTTGCGTGTCTCAGTACCAGACTTCCCATACATGTTGACTCCTTTTTGTTTCCCCTTCCTTTCTTTTTATCATTGTGATCATAATAAAATAAATTTCGGAAAGGACATGGGCACCGTCGAGGACTTTCTGCCACATGAGGAAGACCCAATTGTAATTCATAACAGATTCCATTCATATTCCAATGGCCTGGGGTTTTTTTTTTTTTTTTTTTTTTTTTTTTAAATTCTAAATCTTTGACTTTCTTCCCCAATATCTGAGATTAGCTTGAGTATTTAGGGGGATCTGCCTTTGAACTATATGAAGAAATCTGGCTGTTGCTTTAAGGACAAATTTGCCTGGAACTCCCTCCCTGCTCTGCACTCCAGTGTGGAACGTCCTTCCATGAGCCCAAACCCATCCCCAATCACAGGGGGCCCAGTTACCTGGGTTGAGCACACAGCAAGACAGCAGAGGGTCTCAAGAATGGTCTGGATTTTTAGGATCTGTCTCAATCTCATTTCTTGACTTGTGACCCTGAACAAGTCTCTGTCAATCTCACATCACCGAGCCTTCTGATTCCATCTGAGCCTCAGTGTCCCCATTTGACATAAGTATTACATACACCTACCGTGCAGAGCTATTATGACGAATAAAGTGAAATAATAAATGTGGAAGGGGCTCCCACCTTGCCTGCCTCAGAGTGCAAAGCCAATAAATACTAAGGCATTCTGCATCTGAAAACCTCGCCTCTAATTACTCTCTGTCCCTTCCCAATTAAATAAAACGGCAGTAGCAGTAACAACCACCAGAAAATGCACTCTAAGGTACTTTTAACCATTTCTTGCTGGAGAGATGTCTGCCTCCTCTGTTAGTTAAAAATGTCACACTCCTCCCACGTCAGAAGGCCCTGGGTAAAGTGGTGCGCCCTTGATTAGTTTGTTTCTGTCCCTCTGTGTCTTGTTCTGAAGGGCTCTGCGGCTGCCTTCATCTCGGGGGAAGTCACCCAGGAATGCAGTGGTGTCTCACCCCCATTTATTTGGCACGATAGCTGGGCAAGGAACAGAGCCGTGTTTAACTCTTTGTTGCCCGGCATGCATGAACCTCCTGCGCCCAGAGGGGAGCAGCTCTCTATCTGCAAAGCTTTCACCTCCCCTGCAAGCAGGAGAGCTCCTTTCTGGGGAGGACTTTTCTTTTTCCTGGCTTCCCAGGGAAATGCAGAAATCTCTCCTCAGGCACTGCCACCAGGGAAATGGCCCTCCATCTGGGGGCCACATACCAGCCCTCTAAAGAGGATGGTACAGTTTGAATCTTTCTTTTGTGGACGTTGAGGACACCAAGGAGCATCTGTGTTTCATGAACCCTCATGAACTAGGGGCCGAAGGTTCTCATCCTGTGTTGACAGAAGCATGTGGGCTGGTTCCACTCCACCAGTAGAGTCCTGAGCTTTTTATCCCGGGCGGCCCCCAACATGACAATGGTAATGATAATGATGCTAATGATTGTAAAATCCACAGTAACTCCCACTTATTGCCCTATTTGGCTTGTAGGAATTGGCAGATCACCAACACCTCTCTCTCTTATTATTGTGTGCCAGGGACTGGGCAGAGTGCTTGGCATACTTCATCACACTTACTTTTCCCAACAGTCCCATAGACTGGCACTGTCACCGTCCCTGCTTTATAAGAAGGAAGGTAGTGTTCAAAGATGTGAAGAGCCACATAGCCTGCAGCACCAGAACCAGACCTCGGACCCAGGTCTGCCCTCGAACATGCACACTATGACATCTTCTCCTGGATTGTGACCCTCTGCTGGGGGGACCCGCTTTGTCAGTTGCTCTGTGTCGCGCCCAGTCTGCGCAGGGCTGCCTGGGCTTCTCCCATCCAGGGCTCTTCCTCCCAGGGCTCCTGTGCACGGGCTGCAGGTGTAAGGGAGGGGCCGCCAGGGCAGAGCTGGGAGGTGGGTTGCCTATTGATTGACTGAAATTGGATTTGTTGACACAAACTGCCAGCATTTCACAGTGATGAAAGGATTGCCCACCGGCCTCATAACAAGCAGAGATTTCCCCGAGGGCCACCAGAGCTGCTGGTGTGGTTCTTTTGTGAGAGAAGAAAGCAATTAGGAGAACGGGCGAGGTTATTAGGTCTCATTGCTGCCCTCAGCTCCTGCCTGGCGCGTGCTGCTTGGCGTGGGATTTGGGGCTCCCAGTCCTACGTGCTGTGGATTCTGTTTGTGCCTCTTTTACTGCGTAAAGCCAGTCGGGGACCAACACAGCTCATGTATGCTGACTCTAAAGCATATGGCGCATGCAGACACAGATTTGGGTCACCCAAAGAAACCAGCAGGTGGAACTGGTTTTAGCAGACTTTAAAAATAACAACATCATTGGGCATAAATACAAATCCATGAACGCAGGAGACGTACACACAACTCTCCTCGCTCTTGCTTGCTTTTTCCATCTCTTAATGTTTTGTCACATTAAAGTATTTCTGACTGGCATGATTTAAAAGACATACTCAGGTAAGAGGACCAGCTATGCACATGGGCAGGGGAAGAGGGGGTGAGAGGGGTGTGTTCTGCTGAGGCACTATGGCTCTGTAGTTATTAACTGGAATCTGGAATATGCATGGGAGTAGGGGCAGGTGTCCACAGGGAGATGTGACAGAACATCAGGAATAACGTCACTTTCTGTTTGTTCAAATGTTATGTTTTGTTGTGGTAAAATACATGTAACATAAAACCTATGACTGTAACCATTCTTAACTTGAGCTCAGGGACATTAAGGACATTTACACGCTGTGCAACTGTTACTGCCAACGGCTCTACAACTTGTCATATTCTCCAGCTGAAACTCTGCACCCATTGGTCACAAAGTTCCCATTTCCCCTTCCTCCAGTCCCCTGGTGACCTCCAGGCTACTATCTATAAATCTGACCATTCTAGGTCCCTCAAGTGAGTGGAACTAAACATTACTTTTGGGACTGGCTTATTTCATTTAGCACATGTTGTAGCATGTGTCCGGATTTCCCTTCCTTTAAAGGCTGAGTAACATTCCCTCGTGTGTAATTTTATTGGCGCATCATAGTTATATATAATAATGGGGTTCATTTTGGCATAATCATATGTGCATGAAATACGGTTTGCTCCATATCAGTCCCCAGTACTTCCTCTTTCCCTACATGCCTCTGACCTTTGGTTCCTTCCTCTAATCCAATGGTCTTCTTTCTATTTATCATTTTAATTAGTGCTTTATAGATATTCATAAAGGTGAAATTCACTATGGTATATTCATATTCGTACATAGCATAAATTATAGACCACGTTTCCCCCCTCATCTATCAATGGACACTGGGGTTTTCTGTCTTTATGTAATTGTGACTAATTCTAATATGAACATGGGTATGCAGATATCTCTGCTTTCAGTCATTCTGGGTGTATAACCAGAAGTCGGATGGCTGGACCATATGGGAATTCTAGGCTTGATTTCTGTGAGAGATTGCCTTCTTCCACAGTAATGACACCATCTTACCCTTTTACATTCCCACTAATAATGTGCAAGTGTTCCAATTTTTCCACATTCTCCTCTATATTTGTATTTTCTGTTTTGTTTTAATTTTGCTGCATCCTCCCGGGTGTGAAGCGATGCTTCATTATAGTTTGGTTTTCCATTTCCCTGATGGTGAGTGATGTGGAGCACCTTTTCATGGGCTATGGGCCACTCGTACATCTTTTTGGAGAAATAGCTGTTTAAGTCTTTTGCCCATTTATAACTAAGCTGGTTTGATTTTTGATTGTTATGTTGCTTTATTTTGACTTTTATAAGGGATGGGGCTAGAGGTAGTGAATTTACCCCAAATTATAGAGAAGAGACAAGGGTCAGAGATGTTTGAGAACCTGCTTCCAGTTACCCAGTTGGCTGGAGCAGAACCACAACTTTGGTTCCCAATTCCCTGCCTTTCCACTCTGCCATGCTGTCTACCCCTGAGAGGGTGGGATGTGGTCTAGCCTCTTCCAGACTTCATATTGCACTTAGGGGATGATGTATGATGGTGTAAAAGGTAAAATGAAGGCAACAGATGACAAATTCTATTGACCTTCAGAAAAGGGGCTGGAGACTGGGTCCTTTGGGGAAGACTCAGTAGCAGAGGGAGAACCAGGGCTGAATGGTGAAGAAGACTGTGATGCCCGCTAACCTCATACTCAGTGGAGAGAAAGTGAAAGTTTTTCTCCTAAGAGCTGGTTCTAGGCCAGGTGCCCACTTCAATGCAGTACTGGAAGCTGTGGCCAGAATAATTGGACAAGAAGAGAAATAAAGGACATCAAAAAGGGAAAGAAAAAAATCAAACTTTCTTTCTTTGCAGGTGACATGATCACATACATAGAAAATTCTAGAATTAATGTAAAAAAAAAAACCCAACTATTAGAACTAATAAACAAATTCAATGAAGTTCCAGGATAGAAAATAAACATACAAATCAATTACACTTTTGTTCACAATGAACTATATGAAAAAGACATCAAGAAAATGATTTCATTCACAATAGCAACAAAAAAAGAATAAACTACTTTTCAGTAAACTTAAGCAAAGAGATGAAAGCCATCAACACTGATAATGATAGAGCATTGATGATAAATAAGACAAATAAATGGAAAGATAATCACATTATCTGAAAGAATTAATGTTGTTGAAATGTCCATACTACCCTGAGGGGTCTACTGTTTCCATGCGATCCCCAATGGTCTCCCAATGGTATTCTTTGCAGAAATACAAAATAAGAAGTCCTAAAATTCAGACAGAACCACAAAAGACTCCAAATAATCAAAGCAATCTTGAGTAAGAAGAACAGAGCTGTAAGCATTCCTTGATTTCAAAATTAATTAATGTTCAAAATCTTGATATTCAAAATTTGCAAAGCTGTAATCTAAACAGCACAGTATGACATAAAAGCCGACGCTTAGAGCAATAGAACAGCATGCAAAGCTCCCAAATAGATACACACAACAACTAATCTTCAGCAAGCATGCTAAAAACACACAATGGTAAGAAAGGGTATTCTCTTAAACAGTGTTGAAAAAACTGGATATTCACATGCAGGAAAAATAATGCAACTGCATTCTTACTTTACACCATATGCAAAAAGTGACTAAAAATAGAACAAAGACTTGAACATAGGACCTGCAACCATATAACTAACTTCTAGAACAAAACATGGGAAAGTTCCATGACTTTGTTCTTAGGGATGATATTTTTGATATGACATCAAAAGCACAGGCAACAAAAGCCAAAAGAAACAAGAATGGGGTGATTTCTAACCAAAAACTTCCTGTGCAGCAGAGGAGACCATCAAAAAATGTAAAGGCAAGAATTTGGAGAAAATATCTTCAAACCCATATATACAGTAATGGCTTAATATCCAAAATATATAAGGAATCCGTGCGACATCACAGAAAAAACAAATAGCCTGATTAAAAATAGAGGGGAAATATAGAGGGTCTGAATAAATTTTTTCCTAATGAATTCACGCAAATGGACCACAGGTGTATGAAAAGGAATCCAAAGCCACTTATGATCAGGGAACTAAAAGTCAAAACCACAGTGGTCTATCACCTCACACCTGTTACAATGGCTATTATTAAAAACACAAGTGTTGGTGAGGATGTGGCTGTTTTGCTTTGGATGTGAGGTGTCACCCAAAAGCTCACGTGAGACAATGCAAGAAGGTTTGGAGGAGAAATGATTGGGCTATACCCTTAACCTAGTCAGTGGATTGGTCCCTGATGGAACTGACTGAGTGGTAATGGAGGCAGGTGGGTGTGGCTGGAGGAGGTGGTTCATTGGGGGCGTGGCTATGAGGTATATATTTAGTATCTGGAGAATAGACTCTCTCTCTGCTTCCTGGTCACTGTGAGCTGGTTCCCTCTGCCACACTCTGCGGTCATGATGTTCTGTCTCACCTCAAGCCCACGGGAACAGAGCCAGCCTTCTATGGACTAAGACATTTGAAACCATGAGCCCTCAAATAAACTTTTCCTTTGCTACAGTTGTTCTGGTTGGGTCTTTTACTCACAGCACAAAAAAGCTGACTTAAACATTGTTGGTGGAAATATAAATTGGTGCAGCCATTATGGAAAGCAGAGCGGAGATTTCTTGAAAAAGTTAAAAATCAACTCCTTTATGTAGCAATCTCATTGCAGGGTAGGTATCCAAAAGAAATGAAACCAGTACCTTGCTGGTGTATCTGTACTCCATGTTCATTACAGCCTTATTTATATAGCCAATACATAAAACCAGCCTCAGTGTCCATTGAGAGATGAATACACCCTGGAATATTATGTAGCCTTTCAAAAGAAGAAAATCCTGCCATTGTCAACAGCGGACACCTGGAAGACCTATGTTAAGTGAATTAGTTCAGACAGAGACAAACATTGCACTACCTCACTTATATGTGGAATTCTAAAGTGTCAAAGTTAGGAAAAGAGAGAAGAAAGCTGGTTATCAGAGGCTGTCAGGATAGGGATCTAGGGAGATTCTGAGCAAGGAGTACAAAGTTTCAGTTATGCAGCACTCGGACTGTAGTTAACAATATCATATTGTAGACTAGAAATTTGCTGAGAAGGTACATTTTAAGGGTTCTCAACACACCATAAAATATGGTAAAAAAATGGTAACTAAAATGTATGACAGATACGTTTGTTGGCTGCATTATGAACATTTCACAGTGTATACATATATCAAATCACCTGGTTGTATACTTTAAACGTATACAATTGTCATTGTCACAACTATACCTCAATAACATTGAAAAAAGAAGGGATAATATGATCAGAAGAAAAATGTCCCCCAAAGAGGTACCCATTCAAATCCCTGCATCTGTGAATAGCTTATACTTGGCACGGGGGAGTTAGGTTGCTTATGGATTTAGGTTGTTAATCAGCTGGCTAGGAGATGGGGGCATAGTCCTGGATTATGTAGGGGGGCCAAGAATTCTTGTAAGTGGAAGAGGCAAGCTGGAGAGTCAGAGAAGAAGTGACAAGTGACTCAGAGCATCAGACTGATCAGATATAGAAAGACCTGACGGGTCACTGCTGGCTTAGAACATACGGAGGAGAAAAAGATAAAACTGGATATGAATTAAAGGGGTTGGACATACTTAAATCAGTGACAACTATTGCAAGAGGGAAAAGAGTCTCTGTGAACTGGATTTGACTTCGATTTGTGTGGAGGGGATTGAATCTTTAAAGGGAGAGTGAAGGAACGGGGTGGGGGTTGATGATGGGGGTGGTGGGGCAGCAAGCAGAAGCTCAGTAGAACCAGGGAAGAGGAAGATGGCTAAGGGTTGGTTTGTGTAAGAGCGAGTAGGCCAGTGTGTCTGTGAGCTGTGGTTATCGCAGTTAGGATTCCACCCTCACAGAGACTGGGAGACAAGGCCTGTCTGCAGGAGCTGGCTGGAACACGCAGGGACTTTCACCTGAGTTTCATAGTGGCAATATGCACAGGCAGGCACTGTAAGTGGATCTGGGGTCAGCTTAGAAACTGACTTTGAGCTGTTAGAAACCGTTAGTCTTTATAGACCACAGTTAAAGCCTAGTCCAGAAGAGGCTTTGGAGGGCCCTTTGTCAGGGCCACGAGTCAGAGATACAGGCAGTTTCTAGGAGCTGCAAAGGACAAGAAACCAGATTCTCTTCTAGAGGTTGGAGAAAGGAACACGGCTCTCCTAACACCTTGACTTTACCCCAGCGAGACCCATTTTGGACTTCAGACTTCTAGAACTGTAAGATAAGAAATCTGTGTTGTTTCAAGTCACCCACATGAAAGTCTGTTAGAGCAGCAACAGAAAACGAATACAATCAGTCAGAAACTGGATAAACGGAGACTCGATGGAAATCCAAGGTAAGACGGGATGCACGCAGGTAAGAGATTACATCTCCCTAGAAGAAAGAACTTGCTTTGGGGAGAAATAATCGCCAACTCAAGTTGAGGGCTTTCCTCGTTCTGCCCTGGCTTAAGCTCTCAGGCACGACTCTTCCAGAACCCTCTGAATGGGTACTGTTATTATCTCCACTTACAGGGGAAGATACTGGGATGCGGTGAGTTGTCCAAAGCCATCACAGTGGCCCTGTGAAGTAGCCAGGATGGAAGACAGACGTGCGTGAGTGCCGTGCAGACGTGGTAGCCCCGCAGCAAAGCAGAGGGGAGGCAGTGGTGCGCTCCACGGCTCCCTGAGCCAGCCACCCTGCCCAGCCTGGGCTGTGTCTCCACAGGAAGCCGAGGGCACTCAGGGACATGCCTCCCTGTGTCCTTGCCGAAGCGGAAGGGACACTATCACTTGCCCGAGATCTTGAACCTGGGTTGGCTCTGTGTCTGGCTGAGCTCGCTAACAACTGGGAAGAGTGGCCTCTGCTTCCAAAGCCCTCACCTGCTCACAACGCTCCTCTGCTTCTCCGTGCTTGGCCAGTAGAGTAGAGACGGTCCCGGGAATGGAGGTTTTCCAGTGCCGAGGCCAAAACCTCAGACATTCTGAAGCAATAAACTGAGCTTCCTTCCCGGGTTTGCTGCAGATTTCCCTGGCAGAAGGTGCGGGAGAGGCTTACTTTGGTTCATGGTTTCAGGGACTTCAGTCCATGGCCGCTGGCCCCTTTGCCCTGGGCCTGTGGTGAGGCAGAAGGTTATGGGGGGAGCACGTGTGGCAAAGCAGAGCTGCTCCCCTCATGCTGGCTGCAAGCAGGAGGGGAGGGGGCTCGAGGCAAGACACGGTGCCCACGGACACACCCCAAGGACGCTTTAACTAGCTCCCCCTCGTACGATTCCCTGCACCTCCCAACCGTCCCGTCAGCTTGTTCAGCTCTGAATCCACCCGCGCACTGACCCACGGAGAGTGTGCAGCACTCATGATTCAACCACTGCTCAAAAGCCCTGCCTCTGAACACCCTGCACTGGGACCAAGACCTCACGGGACGTTACAGATTCACACCATCAGGCCATGCACTCGCACTCAGGAAACGAGCGAAGTTCCGACGCACCCTTCAACCCGGAACCTTGAGGACAGTGTGCTGAGTGAAATAAGCTAGTCGCAAAAGACCACATATGGTAAGATTTCATTCTACAAAACGTCTAGAACAGGCAAATCCAAAGAACAAAAAAGTGGGTTGGTGTTTGCTAGGGGCTGGGGAAAGGGAAAAGAAGAGGGAAGGGGGAAGCATGCCTTTTTGAGGTGTAAGAAATGGTTCTAAGATTGACAGCGAAGATGGTCACACCGATCTGTAATGTAAAAGCCACTTGATGGTGCCCATCGGAGGGGGAATATTGTGGTAAATGAATCATGTCTCAATGAAGTTGTCAAAAAGGTAACTGGGGAGATACTTCAAGCCAACAGACTTCTTTGTGTTACCCCAAGATATGACATTCAGGAATGAGAGGATCGGAACTGCCAGCCAAGGCCAGGAGCCAGGGAAGCAGGCCGCAGCAGAGGACAGACACCAGGGCCAGCCTCAGAGTCAAGCCGGACTCAGGTTCCAACCTGGTGGGCTTCGATACTAATTTCTTCATTTGTAAAGCATGAGGTTAGGGGTCAGCATCTCCCAACCAAGTTACACCAAAGGCTTTGAGCTCTAGGGGGCTGCACCCTGGACCTCAGGGTTAAGGATGAGGAGCCAGGGGGGTGGTGAGGAGAGAAGACCAGAGTCACGGACACTCTCGCAGAGGAGGGAAGAGCAGGTGCCCCTGGCTGGGGCCTCAGTCCAGGCCTGCTCTGGAGCTCCTGTAGCGCCCATTCGGCAATTTTACGAGAGCAGGCGCATCAGGTACCCAGGGCTGCTCTCTCTGAGCCTCTTCCTGCTGCAGCAGGAACTGGTGACAAGGGAAGAGCATCCCAGGCACATAGGGAGTAGCTCTTGCCACACCTGTAAGTGCCTGACAGGTAGGCGGCTCCTGCTGCATCGAGGTGAGGAGGATGGGGCAGGGGTGGGCAGAATCAAAAGCAAGGGCTGCGTTAACGTACTGTGTTCCTGTGTGTGTGCGACCAGCAGAGTCTGCAGGCGCTAGGCTTTGTTCACCGTTCAGAGAGAGGTGAACGAGGGGGACAGAGTCCACACCCCCATGGAACTTCTACTTTGGAGTCACACTGTCCTCCATGGTAGACACTAACACATGTCTGGCTGAGAAGTGTCTAAATGCAAAGTGCACAACTGATTTCAAAATTGAGACCAGAAACACAAAGTAATGGGGTCTGAAGAGGAGCAGATTATATTCTGTACTTGTATGACTATATCAGAATGAACTCCAATAGCATGTGTAACCATAATGCACTAATAGAAACACAAAATATAAAGTATTTCATTAATGACTTTTCATATTGATTACATATTGAAATAATAGTATTCTAAATAGTAGATACTTTGGGCTAAAGAAAATAAATTCTTCAAATTGTTTCTACCTATTTCATGTCATATTTGACATTTGGGAGGATGACATGAAATGCTAAGCCCGGCTTCTGGCATTCAGTATTCCTTTTCTTTCCCATTGGATGGCTTTTAGAATGTGGCTACTATAAAATATAAAATTACTTACATGGCTGCAGTTTTGTTTCTATTGAATAGCCCTGTTCTAGTGGGAGATGTTTACAAAAGTTTATAAGCAACTACACAGAGATGGCCATATCACACATTAATTGATAGGACGGAGAAGGTGGTGTCTGTGCAGACACTTTGGAGGAGCAGCTGAGGTGAGCAGGGGATGGTGGCTGTGAGGGGCTGGAGAGGCAGGCTGACCAGATCCCTGAGCACCCCGCAGGCTGTGCTGGAGACCACCCTAGGGAATGGAGATGTGTAATTCACTTTTGGAAATAGAGTTCTGGCTCTTACAAGTGAAGCTGGGCTGAAAACATGGAGTTAAATGTCATCTTAGATGATACCCTTGAGCCCGTGTACATGGCCATGCTCCTGAGGGTAACGAAAGATGGGAAGGGAATGATAATTGATCCAGGTTGAGTCCTGCCTCCCTCTACTTCCCCACCTTGAGATGGATTGAAGATGATCCTTTGAGCTCCTCCCATTCCTTCCCCCTGAATGTGGACTAGTCCTGTGAGCACCTCAAGCAGAGGAGTAGAGAGGGCATGGTGCTCTGCTAGTTCTAGATCTTGACCTAAGAGGAACGTCAGCCTCTACCTCCCTCTCTTGAGCTGTGAGCCGCTGCATAGGAAGTTCCCTCCCGAGGCCGCCATGTTGTGAGGAAGCCCACTTGTGGAGCTGTGGATGGGAAAAGAGAGTTGCCTGAAAAGCTTCCGGAGGTTTAAAGCGTACTAGCTGAGGCCCCAGCCACAACAGCACAAGCTCTTTTCCCTCTGCCTGGTTCACAATGCCAGCCCACACAATGATGAGATCAGGAATAATAAGTTGTCTTAAGCTACCAAGTTCTGTAGTGAACGTCATTCAGCAGCAGACAAATGGAACAGTAGGTAAAATGGGATAAAGATTCATGTCATATTTGACATTTGGGAGGATGACATGAAATGCTAAGCCCGGCTTCTGGCATTCAGTATTCCTTTTCTTTCCCATTGGATGGCTTTTACCATCCAGCCAAAATCTGTGTCTTGTCTGAGTGCAGCCCTGTGGAGTGACATAAGATAAACTGAAATCCCACGTCAACTGTGTGGACGTGGCTGTCGTGAGCACGGGGCTCTCTGCCCCACGCCGGCTTGCACAGGGCTCCTCGGTTACTTCGGGTTCAAGGCACACTCTCCAGGTCACTCTCCCCAGAACCGGCTCTAAATTTCCGAAGCGATGCTTTGCTCTAGAAGGCCACCAAGGGCAGGCTGAGCACAGCACTGGGTGTGACAAGCATGTCCCCTCCCTTTGTTTGGACAATGAGGCACTATCACTCCAAGTTTCATGATTTCATCAATTTGCTTCCCCCACTCTTATCCAAATAATATATCAAAATATCAAAGACACAGTGAGGTGGAGCCAACAGAGATTGAGACGGGTCGACATATTTGACTCCATGGAAAAGTTATAGGCCAGGCCATATGGGCAATGGCTAAACAGACTCCGTTTTACCCTGAGACTCCATGTCATCAGGAGATGCTTCTCCCATGGGAACACCCCGCCTCTGTGCCCTTCAACGGATCCTTAGCGTGACTTGTTTGGCAATACAAAATGACGAAATGGTAATTCTTGTATAATGGAAAATTGCCCTCTTTTTGATTCCTAGTTTCCTAAACAATGTACCATGTTAACGGTGATGTCAACGATGATTGTCTAGATGTTAGTAACCATTCTTTAGTTTGTACCTAAGGTCATTTTGACCCACTTCCCCCTCTGCTAGTGATTTCAGATCCCATGATGTTAGTTTGTAATTCTGAATCACAGCAGCAGACACTTATGACGGACGTGCCGATTTATAGTATAAAACCCTTGCAACCCTGTGGTCGGGGCTGTTCTCCCAATAGCCATTTTTTTGGGGCCTTGTGGGAGACAGTCACCCGGTCGGGTTAATCAAGACCCTTGAATTTGGACTTCTCGCTGGTGATGGGCCTGTCCCTAAGCTGCGTCCCACAACAAGATCTCACACTACACGACATTTGTTGGCTCACAGGCCCTGCTGGGCATGTGGGTTCAGCCACGTGGGAATCGCCCCAGACTTCTGTCACTTGGCCACACTTGTCCCATCTGTTTGTGGGCATATTGAGTTGGGTCCTCTAGCATGGATTGTCTACTGTTCTGCTGCGGAGCTGGCCTTGGTGGCCTGATGGCATGAGGCGCCGCGGTGGGCAGGCCATCCTGGTTCCCCCAGTTGACCTGTATGATGAACGTGTGGCAGGAGCTCTCTGAACTGCTGGCTGAGGTCTTGCAGCCACACCACTCAATCAATGCGCCTGCCTTATTTATACCCGTTTCGACCCTCTACCACAGGCTTCGTTTCTAACATGTAGAGTACGTAGGGAAATAAATTTAATATGTAGAGTGTGCAGGGAAATAAAGTTGCTTTAGATTCTTGTTGTAAGTGACTCCATTATGTTTAACCTAGGTTGACTCCTTCATCGTTGGATCATAGGACATTATCTGAGGCAGGGAAGTGTGGCTAGGAAAGGTTCCCCGAGGCTGCCCCAGAGGGAGAGGTGCTGAGGAAACCAGAGGCGAGACACAGCTCCCAAAAGGGAAGCTGCTCCCTGAAGAGGGGCTGGTGCCGAGGAGAAGCAGGCTGTGCCGAGAAATAGGAACCAAATCAGGGGGTCGGGCGGTGGAAGAACCCGAATCCCTCGACACCTGGGTGGGCTGCCAAATGGGGCAGCCGGGATGGAGAACAGGCAGCAAGTTCCTCGGGAAATTAGAGAGAACTGCCACGGGATCCACCTGGGGGATGGACCCCCAAGACCCGAAATCACTTGCGAAGAGACCGCTGCACTCTCATGCCCACTGTTCACAACAGCCGATGTCTGGACACAAACCCAGGGTCCACCAGGGGCGTGGATGAACAAAACACGACACTCTTTTCACAGATACTTCGTTAATAAAATGGAGTATTAGTCAGCCTTAAAAAAGAGGGAAATTTTGCTCTGAGACCTTTGGAAGAAGCTGAGGACACTGCTGTGTGAAGGAAGCCAGACACAGAGAGCAAATGCTTACCGCGTGGCTCCACTTTGCCCAGAACAGGCAAAGTCATAGAAGCAGAGAGCAGAACGTGGCCCCCGGGGGCTGGGGCGGGTGGAGAGAGGAGCGGCTGTTCCTCTGGTCTGAAGTTTGAGGTGTGCAGGAAGGAGTGGGGGAGCCTGCGGTGAACGGCTGGCTGTATCAATGCACCCAAACTGTAGTTCAGAGGGTGAAGCTCATGCTGGGTGTTCCTGCCACCAACACCACAAAAGAAAACAAAAACAAAGCAAGACGGGCCCGGGACCCGGGTGCGGGTGATGGATACGTCTATTGTCCTGGTGGTAGTGACGGCGTGCGTATTCCAGACCCAACAGGTGTGCACACCAAACGCGGTTCATTGAGCAACAGCTTTCCCCAAGGAAGCTATTTTAAAAAGTGTAAAAGGAACAATCAGACAGGTGAACCTGGTGAGTTCACAGGAACTTGGTAGGAAGCCTTTGTTAATGGGTTTTAGCCCCTGGGGGCTGGGACAGTCCAAGTTAGATTTATTAGGGCTGAATTAAAGAAGAGATTATTTTGGTGGTTATAAATCTGTTTATTTTGCTCTATTTGTATTGCTTGGCTTATTTATGATCAATTAAGTGAATTTTTAAATTGATGTTTTGCCCGATCAAATCGATACTTACTGAGGCAGTAGCGAATAGTAATTGGGATTCTGGACCGGGCTGCGTCCAGGCAAAGTCCCGCTACGCTGTTCACTAGCTTGGACCATTTACGCAGCCTCTCGATGGCTCAGTTTCACCCTCTGCGTCCTGAGATGTCATGGGGTCGGCTGGACTTGCAGAAGGCGGGGAAGGTGTAGGCGTGGCCAGGTAAGTAGCCACTGTGGTTTGTACAGATCCCAAACTTGTTCCTTCTTAAATGGAAAGAGCTGCTCTGTAACTTTAAGAAACACAGCAGGTACACAGAATCAAGGATAAAAATCACACAATTATCTCAACAGATGCAGAGACAGCATTTGATGAGATTCAATCTTCCTTTACCATAAAAACCCTGAATAAATTAGGCATAGAAGGATCATGCCTCAACATAATAAAGGCTGCATATGACAAACCCAAAGTCAACATCAAACTGAAAGCATTTCCTCCAAGATCAATTACAAAACAAGTGTGTTCTAAAAACAAGAGCCACCCTATGGTTAAGCTGCTCCACTCCTGGATATATATCCAAAGGAAATGAAGTCAGCACACAAAAGACACACCTGCACACCCTCGTTTATTGCAGCACTGTTCACAAGAGCAGAGATACCGAATCAGCCTAGGTGCCTGTCAACAGGTGTATGAATAAGGAAATTATGGAATGTGCACACAATGGAATATTACTCAGCCATGAAGAAGAATGGAATCCTGTTGTTTGCAGGCAAATGGATGGAAGCGGAGGATGCACGTGTTAAAATAAAATAAGTCAGACAGAGGGAGACAACCATAACCTGGTTTTAATTTTTTGTTTCTATGTGGAAACTAAAACAAAACAGAAGCACAAAAACAACTTGAAAGTACAAGAGAGACTGTTAGGGACTGGAAAGGGACTGGAGAGAGGGAGATAAGTGGGGAGCAGGAGAAAGAGAAGAATAGGGCAGATGAACATGATCCGTGCACAATGTAGGAGGGAAAATATCACAGTGGATCCCAGTAATATGTACCAATAATGTGCGTTGTTAAATTTAGAAAAAAAAATTTAGAAAAAACAAAATTTAGAAAAAAAGAGAAAGACACAGAGACAAACTAACCAAACAAAAAACAAAACAAAGGAACCACCAACCAAACAAAACAATGTCCACTTAGAAAAAAAGAAACTTGGAATATTTTAGGATGTTCTCCAAACATTCAAATATCAAAAGTAAAAAATCTTTTCACTGAAGGTCACAGAAAGAATAGCACTTTCTGATTTGAGGATATTTATTATTTATGCCTGTAGTTCCCAATCTTGAGTGCCCAGGGGCACTTAAACACTGAACCACATTTCCAGCCTTTTTAAAATTTTTGTTGAGAGACAGGGTTTTGCTAAGTTGCTTACGGGCCTCGCTAAATTGCTGAGGCTAACCTTGAACTTGTGATCCTCCTGCTTCAGCCTCCTAAGGTTCTGGGATTGCAGGCATGTGCCACCTGCCTGGCTGATTCCTCGTTTTAAACTATCACCTGTTGTACAAATTAGATAAATGGAAGATTTCTCTTCTTCCCCTCCCCACAAACTTCAGGATTTAAGTTCAGGAGTCAAGAGGAGTTCAGAAGCCAGAAATTTAATTTTTAAAAATTTTTTAACTGATTCATAAAACTTGTACATATTTATAAGGCACCAGATAATTTTTTTGGGGGGGTGCTGGAGATCGAACCCAGGGCCTTGTGCTTACAAGGCAAGCACTCTACCGACTGAGCTATCTCCCCAGTCCCTATATAATGTTTTTTAAAAATAAACAGTCTACGGTCACCTGGCTGTATAGCAGGATGCCATGACTTCTTACCACTATCTCAGTACAACCTAGTACCCCTTTTTCATAGTTCTTTCTCCCTTCTAGTCTTCTATGAGATCCATCTTTTTTTTTTTAATTCCACATATGAGTAAGAACACTTGGTATTTGTCTCTTTGTACCTGGCTTATTTCACTTGTGACAATAATCTCCAATTCTAACCACTTGGTCACAGATGACAGAATTTCTTCCTTTTTATGGCTGAATAGTATTCCACTGTGCATATGTACCACTTTTTTCTTTATCCGTTCATCAGTTGATGGACACTTCAGTTGTTTCCATTCCTTGGCTCTTGTTAGCAGTGTGGGAATGAATATGGGAATACATATTCTTCTGGACATGCTGGCTTCATTTCTTTTTGGATTTATTCCCAGGACTGGGATTGGTGGATCCTGTACTGGTCTACTTTTAGTTTTTGAGGAAGCTCTAACTTCCTTCCAGAGTGCGCCGTCTTCCTTTCCCTCCCACGTCCTCGTCAGAGCTTTTCTTTCATATTTGATGATAGTCGTTCTTGCTGAAGCGAATTGACGTCTTGTTTTAGTTTGGATTTGGGTTTTCCTGACGATTAGTGAGGTTGAGCATTTTCCCAGGTGCTTTTTGGCCATTGTTTTTCTTCCTTGGAAAAATGTTTATTGAGATCTATCGATGGGTCTAGATCTCCTAAAACGGGACCACTTTAAAACCATTCTTTATGGATTTTTCACTCTTGAGCAGTTTGCGTTCCTTATCTGTCCTGGTCTTTGACCTCATCGGAGGACGGTGTGCAGATATTCTCCCCAGTCTGTAGGTCGTCTTTTCATGCTATTGTCTCCTGTGCTGTGCGGAAGGTTTTTGTTTTCTTTTCTGTACTTTGGGGGCCTTGTCCAAAAAACCCTCGTCCATTCCAATATCCTGAAGTAATTCCCTGTGTTTTCTTCTAGTGGTTTCCTAGTTTCAGGCCTTTCAGTTAAATCTCTCATCCACTTGGGTTGAGTTTTGTGACTGATGAGAGATAGAAGTGGATTTTCCTATTCTGAATGTGGGTATCCGATTTTCCCAGCTCTATCTGTTGCGAAGGTTCCTTCTTCCGATGCAGGTTCTTAGCACCTTGTTAAAGATCGGTTGTCTGTGGATGTGCAGGTGGCCCCCTGGGTTCTTGATCATGCTCCTTCGGTCTGTGTCTGTTTTAATGTCGACACCATGCTGTTTTGATTTTTACAGCTTTGGAGTATGTTTGAAGGTACAGAAGCCAGAATTCTTAATCAGCATTACAGATATTTTTTAGTTTCCTTCCTTCTCTTCCCTTCCCTTCCCTCTTCCCCCTTTCTTCTTTTCCTTTCATCCATTCTCTTGCCCACCCCCTTCTCCGTCCATCCATGCAGGTGTCCACCCGTCGACCCCTCAGCAGTGTCTATTACTTGAATTCTGTTCCTACAGTTATGGAATCCAGAAGTCAACACATTTGCCTGTCCTGAATCACAGCGCCATGTGACTTAAACGCGGTCACTGGATGCTTGACCCCAAGACTTGGTGTGTGGAGTGAAAGGACAAGGACATGGGGGTTGGGGTGTGGCCCCCCATTTACTGCTACAGTGGCAGACGTGGCCGGAGTGGAGGAGTCTGAACTGGCTGATTGCGGAGACTAGCTGCCATCAATTACGTCGTTTTCAAATCCATTCTCTAGGTGTTACTTCCCCCTGGTTCTCTCTCCTCACAAAATTCTCACTATCTCAAGCTTATTATTAGCAATTTATGCTTTTAATTATAGTTTTATCACATACATATGTATCTTCAAATAACAGGTTTTGTAGCTTTGCTTTCATTGCACATTGTATGTATTCTTTAGTCCCTTGCTTCTTTTATTTCATGCTTTACTTTTAAGATTAATTCAATCTGGTACATGTAACTGTGTTTCATATATTTTCTTGGCTGTATAGTATTTCATGAAATAAATATACCCCTGTATATACCTATTTTAACCACTTTGTTGAGATATGATTGACATGAAAAATTTGTACAAATTCAATGTACACACCTTGAGGATTTGAGGATAAGTGTACAGCCATGAAACCATCCCCACCAACAAAGCCATCACCTCCCAAAGTTTCCTCTAACCTCCTGTTTTACTATTATTATTATTGCTATTATTCTATGTCACAATATACTTATCCATTTTTTATAGATGGGCATTTGATATCGATGGATATTTATTGATGAAGAACATTGATTTTAAGTTTTGCCATTACTATGCCACTCTGAATATTTCTGCATGTATATTTTGGTGCACATGAGAAAACTGTCTGTACAGTATATTCCTGGGATTGGAACTGTTGGGCTAGAGTGAGCATATGTTTGACCTTACTAGGTGATATTATGTTCCTCAGGTGGTGGTGTATTTTTTTTTTTAAACAATTTGCACAACCCCAGAAGTTACTAAGAATGTTAGAAATGTTTACCTGAATGTCTTTCAATCTTCTATTGTATTTATTTCTTGGTACTTTACATTTGCATGGCTTTTAAAAAAATCATACTTTTGGATTCTGTATTTTGTAAACCACTCATTGCCAGTGTATGTATGGACATATACACGTATATTGATTTTTTTTTAAATACAAGAACCTTACTAAATCAGACTTGTTTGGGTTTTTGGAGGCTAGCAAGCATATTATCTGGAAATAATGCCAGCTTTTTAAAATGTATTGTCCTTAAATCTTTTATTTCTTTTCTTGTCTTATTGCATAATGTAGGAACTTCAGTAAAATGCTCACTGAAGGTGGCCCTGGCAAGTATCCCTGTTTTATTTTATTTTAAAGGAGTAGTTTTTAGTACTTCATCATTTAGTATGGTGTATGCTATAGATTTTGTATATTTAAAAACTAATTTAAGAAAATTTTCTATTTCTGTTATGCAAAGAATGGTTTTAAGACTTGTGAACAATTGGTTGCTAATTAATTTCTACCTTAACATCTACCTTGAAGTATTAAAAAAATTCTGGATTATTTTCCTTTTTTTTTCCCCCCTTCCTTGAATCCTGGAATGTTGTTTTCACAATTAACGGTTAAGCTAATGTTCACACTCCTGCACACAGTCACTCATTCATTCACTCACGAGAACTTCATTCAATGCCTACAAACTGCGAGGCATTCTGAAGACACACAGGTCTACTAATATAAGAAGAGCATCTGCAAATAACAGAGGTTTCCCAACAGAATTTCATGATTCCTGCTGGGTTTGGTTGTTCCTCTTTAGAGGCAAGAAGCCAGAGTAGAAGGAACGAGCGAAGGAATGATACCTTAGAATGACCCTGAGATGGTGGCAGGTGGGAAGGACGCTGCTCTGCAGAGAAGTCTCTGGAAAACACCAAGGAGTCATGAAACCAGAGAACCAAGCAGAACTCAGACTCTGCCCACAGAGATCAGGCCGGTTTAGCTGAAACAGCTGGCGGCCTTTGGATGCTGCTGTTTACATACTTCCCACCAGGAATGGAAGGGTCTCGGACACCTCAGCCGCTCTTTGCTCTGGTCATTAGAAGGCTTTTTCTGAAATCGAGGTGAATTGTCCTTCTGATCGGTCTTTTCCCAGGGGTCTCCCACTGCAGAGCGGTGTCCACATGGAGAAGCCACCTTCCCACCCGGACCGCACGCCCCGTTCCTTCGGCAGCCCTTTCTGGGAGTTCTTCCTCCACTGCTCGCCATTCTTTCCTCTGGGCACATGGGACTCATCACCATCCCTTCCCAAGGTCAGTGCTAGAGCCATTAGATCTCCATGAGCAAGCCGGTCAGTGGTCCCGAGCTCTGCATGCGTGAGCTGGTCAGTGGTCACTGTCGGGGAAGCTGGCCTCTTCCTGTCCTCATCTCCACCCGTTCTCCCTACCTCTCTCCTCACTTTCCTCATTCAGAACCTCAGCACCTGGAGAGACACGTGGCTGTCATACAGAGAAGGCAGCCAGGAAGGCCACACACCTGTTTCCCTCGCAGGATCGAGGGCTGTGTGGATAGGCAACCACCCCATGCCTCGGAGAGCAGGTCTGCGTGGTGCTCAGACGTTAAGAAGTCTCTCTCTAAAGTCCAGGAAAGAAGTCACAGTGTACAAAGAGACTCTTTACAATAAATAAAATAACTCCATTCTATCTGTCGTAACATTCACCGTTGCTTATGAAACGCAAATTCAAATACACATAAGGTCAAAGGTGTTTTGGGGGTAGCTGTGGGAACTTGGATGAATTATGTAACTTCTCCAACCCTTAGTTTCTTCTTCAATCCACCCAGTTTCCTCTTCAACGCTGAAATGGGCAAGACAGGAATAATCACCTGCATATTTGTCTCCTGATAAGAAAAACATTCATTAGGCCTTTATAAACTGGGATCTGCTATACAAATGCAGGGCACCGTTGTCACGGTGGATGTGATTTTACCAGAATGAACAAACACGGTCACAATAATAAAATCCAAATCAATGTGTGCTGATTTTGTGTTCTGAAATTGCTCCAAGTGAATTTTCAGATCCAGGGTGCTTTAGAAACCATAAAGACTCTCAGAACAGCCTGTTGAATGTGATCTAACTTCTCACTCTTTTTCATCAGATATAAACACCCTATGGCCTGACTGAAGCATATGCATAATTACCTCTTTGGAAACAAACTTGTTTTTACCAATGATTCCACTACTCACTCATCCCCTGTCTTATTTGGTTTTCTGTTGCTATAACAGAATACCAGAGACTGGGTAGTTTTTAAAGAAGAAAGTTTTATTTAGTTCATGGTTCCAGAAACTGTAAGTTCAAATTCTGAACTTGGCCCCATCTGCTTGGCATCTGGTGAGGACCTCAAAGTACACCAGAACATTGCAGAAAAGGAAGGGCAGGTGGGTGCAGGTGGAAAAGGCAGTGAATGAGGGTTGCCTCACTTTATAGCAACCTTCTCTGTGGTAACTAGATCAGTTCTGTGAAAGAGAGTACTCACTCACTATTGAAAGATTTAACACAGTTTCTTATCCTGATCATTTCTTTTAAAAATTTTCTTTATCTGTAAATGGACACAATATCTTTATTTTATTTATTTTTATGTAGTGCCCAGGATCAAACCAAGTGCCTCTCATGTGCTAGGCAAGTGCTCTACCACTGAGCTACAACCCCAGCCCCTAATCATTTCTTAAAGTTCCCAACCCCAGTACCTGGGCAATAGCAATCAAATTTTAACTTGAATTTTGTTAAGTTTTCTCTGTTCCTTTCCTTTCCTTTCCTTTCCTTCCTTCCTTCCTTCCTTCCTTCCTTCCTTCCTTCCTTCCTTCCTTCCTTTCTTCCTTCCTTCCTTCCTTCCCTCCTTTCTGTGCAGACTACCTGGGCATTGAACCCAGGGTCCCATGCATGCTAGACAGGTATTCCACCACCGGACTACATCCTTAGCTTCCACATTAAGCTTTGAAGCAGGCAACCCATAATTTAACCATCCTGTCCCCTATATGAGAACACTGAGAAATGTCTGTTCAGACAAGAATGTGCATGCTGCAGACAGCAGAAGTCCCCTGAAACTCAGCTCTGCTCCCAAGGTCCCAGGGCCTACTTTGATCTCTGGTCTCTGCTGCCTTCTATGATGGAGTTCTCTGCCTCAACCTATTTTCTTCTGACTGCACAAGAAAAATAAAAGGTACTAATACAGGCGAGGAAGACAATTAATTACTAATATAGGCCAATCCGAGAGGGACTCTAAAAGGAGCATCCTAATCTTTTGAGAGTCATAAATAATGTAAATAATTTCCCTGTGTTTTAGACGAGTTGAATTTTTTGGTGGTAAACAGTGAGATTGCATATATATACATTTGCATTTCCCATCCAAAACTGTATGCAATTAGCATTTGGAAGATTATAATTATAGCCTGGTTGGGCTTTTTTGTAGGTGCTAAAATTGATTTCTTGGCTGAATTATTTTGCAATAGACTTAAACCACTAATTGTACACCTAAATGAAATTGAGTGTGAACAAATCGAATAACTTTTATTTTGCCTTGGATAATAATTTATTGATGCAGATAAAACTCTTTAATTAAATCTGGCATAGCCAGGCCTGTGGAGGCCCCACATAAAGGCATTTTGTCACAGTGCTTTAGTGATTATTTTAATTTTAGAATAATGCTCTGCTATTCTTAGAGAGAACTGTGTATCTATTAGGGCCTGCAGAGGTAGTGAGTTCACTTCAGTTTCGCTTTAAATCCCAGGTGGATTTAGTATAGATCGTTTTGTAAGAAGTGCTTCTCATTTATATATTACAATTGAATGCATCCAAAATGGAAATCTGCATTATTATTCCTGAAAATAATCTCTTAATTCTGAAACTTCTAAAGTTCCTTTAAAAGAGAAGAAATGGTGAGAAGAAACAGGTGCAAAAGGGCAACATGACTTTCTCCTTGCCAATGTATCTTAGTCTGTTAGTCAAAGACAAGCCATTGATATAAATGTATTAGCTTCTTAGGCTGCTATAACAAAAGTACCACAAACCAGGTGGCGTAAAACAACCATGAGAAATGCATTGTCTCATAGCTCTGGAGGCCAGACGTCCAAGAACAGGCACGGGCAGGGCCAAGCTCCCTCGTAAAGCTGCAGGGCTCCTTCCTCAAGTCCCCAGCTTCTGGTGGCTTGTTAGCAGTCTAGCTGTGGGCTCTGCTAACACAGTGGAGGAGTCCCGTAGGCTGGAGGACACTGAGTGCAGAAATTTCTAGAAGCAAAGGTCTGGATTGATTCGGGCATTCAAACTATGATTCACGGCAGCCTTGAAGTCTAAACAGCAGCATCCCTTTGTCTTGGGGAATATGTTCCAGGACTCCCCTGAAGGCCTGAAACCAAGAACAGTACCAAACGCACACTGTGTGTACTGTTTTTTTCCAGTGCACACATCCCTATGATAGAACTTAATTAGGCACAGAGAGATTAACAGTAGCTAAGGACAGAATAGAATAACGAGAGCAATATGCTATGATAAAAGTTATCTGAGTGCAGTTTCTCTCAAAGTCTCATGCTGTCCTGTGTCTGCCCTTCCTTTTGTGAGGATATGGGATGGTACAATGCCTATGTGAGGACATGAAGGGAGAGGACGGATGAAGGCGTCGTGACAGAACATTAGGCTCCTCCATTCGGGTCACTTGAACACAAGTATAGTGACACCTTGAAGGTCAGTCTAATAAGAAGACAGGTACTAAGTAACGCACAGGCAGGTAGCATACGCAACTTGGATACACTGGACAAAGGAATGAGTCATCTTTTAGCAGCAGATTCATTATGCTACTCAGAACAACATGTAATTTAAAACTTTTGAGTTGTTTATTTCTGGAATTTTTCATTTCATATTTTTGATCACAGTGGACCGGATTAACAAAACAAAGCTGAGGAAATTGAAACTTCAGAGCAATGCAAACTACAGTGTGTGGTTCTTGAAAGCATAGCCGGCAGCAGACATGATTAACAGGTGTAGATTCTCTTCCTCTAAAAATGAAGCAAGGCTAATTCTGCTGTTTGTTTCTGCAGTTCCCACATACATTTGGGTTTATCAGGCTATTTATTTACCAAGAGGCTTTCTCCTCGTGAATCTTTGACTTGTAAACAGTATATCATCCACTAGTGATGCCTTGAGAATGTTTTCACGATCCAAATAACCAGGTTCTCCTGTGTGGCTATTGTGATTTCTCATAGTCCAGTGTGTGTGAGTGTGTGTGTGTGTGTGTGTGTGTGTGTACACCCAAACAGTGCAAGTCCATGTTTTCAAAGCAAAGGGAAAAGTCAGGAGTTATATGCCTCCCTCTGCCTCTCTAAACCTTTGTATATTATGTGTCACACTGTCAGCTCTAAAAGCCTATAGCACAACTTGTTGAGTGATCTGCACTTGGAAGGGCTGAAGTTATGAAAGGGCTCTCTGCCTTATACATAAACCCATCTTCCCTTATTCTTCTGATTGTTCTCCTCCGACTTTGGATGGAATCTTGCTTTTCTGGAAGATAATCGGGCATTAACGAATAGTCCCTTTTTGCAGGAACAGCTATGGCCTTAGTTTTGGAGCCCCTGGAGGCAGAGCCTGAGATGCGGGCTTGGGTGCAGTTATCTTAGAAGGGAGTTAACTGCAGAAGGCAGGAGTGTGGGAGAAGGAGGTGCTGATGAAATGTGTTACCCAGATTGCTCCTAGGAGCAATGTGGGTTTGCTTCTGCTGGGGCCTCTGAGAAGTGTACAGGATGCTTCCTGGTTCTGTTCATCTGAGGGACGGGAGGTGGGAGCGTTTATCCACAGTCTCCTATCTCCTGTTGCCTCAGGTGTGGGGATGACCCTGAACCTCTGGGCTGTGTTGGGCGTGGGCCAAATGGGTTCTTAGGTCGCTGAGAAGGCCCTGCACCAGAAAGCAAGGTCAGCCTGGGGGTGAGGTTGCATGGGACCACCCATGGCAGTTATGGCTGAAATCAAAGACGGGTGATGGCTGTGATGTGGGGCATCTCCTGCATCCTACGCCCTGAGCTGCTCAGAGCTGGCTATGCCCTACATTAAGTCCACTCTGTCAGCAAGTCTTCAGGGTGGGGCCAGGTTAAACACTTCGGACACATGTCCTAAGCTGCAGTATCAGCTGATGCGGCTGGTTCTGAGGTGGCGATTGCTCGTCCACATCTCCCTTCTCCATTACCCACTCTAGATTTTCCCTTATTCTTAGTGGCACCTCAACTGATTTAGGTTTGAGCCCTTCCATGTGACGCCATTGTTGGTCCACAGTTGTGTATTTTTACCATTATCATTGACCTCAAGAAAGCAGGAAAGGCCCCCGGGGATACCCTGTGTCACACACACCCTCCATCCTGCCCCCGTGGTGTGGCAGCAGCTCTAGCTCCTCATGGCGATCAAGGGCGATTATCCGTGCCAGGGTGATAATCCCCCCTTTGCTTGCTGGTCCGAAAGTGAGTCCAGAGTGACCTGGTGGTAGTTGTAGCTTTAGGTTGACTGAGGCCTAAACCTGTTCTGAACCCAGACTGTTCTCTGGTGAAAGTGAGTTTCTGATCTTGTCAGAAGGAGATTTCTAACCTCAAAGTCAGGAACTGCAGGGAAGAGAAGTTCAAATTCCCAAAGTGGTTGATTCTACTTCTGCCCTTTGGTTATACCCGTTGGTTCATTATGGCCATCGAGGACATGGCTTCATGCAAGTCATCGAGGACATGACATACCCTGCATCTTGGAGGCCAGTACCCTACCCCTCAGGGTGATGTCCCTCAGGCGGCTCAGCTGAGGCTGTGAGGCAGCCTCTTCCAGGTGGTGGCCGTGAGCTAGGACAGAGGATCCCAGGGTTCTGCATTCACTGTTCTGCCTCCTTCAAGTTCCACTGACGGGTGATGTCCATGGGATCCCACGTCCGTTTCTCAGGTGCTCTGTGCATCTGAGGACAGTGGTGCTCTCAGAGTGACAGTACCACAAAAGGGAAGGCAAACTGGCATTCAGAGTAGTTCCACTCTGCTGCAGTTGAATCTGCCTCCTCTGGGTGGAAGTGGCCCAATGTGATAAATTCACCTCCAAGTGACTGATTGGTCTCCTTGAGGGATGGTACCGAGTATTCTGCATCGTATTTGCTGCTGGTAATAGGACGTTCAGCGGCAGCAAGAGCTAAGTCGAATGGCTACATAAGTCTATCTTGGTGAAAGAGTTTGCACCAATGAGCCCTTGCAAAGCCACCATCCCTGCCACCAGGCTCATCCACTCTGGGCCATTGTACAAGCGCTGGGGTGGCTGAGGACAAGGCGTGACTGACACCAACCAGTCAATTCCTTCTGTCTACCTGGTTAGGAAGTGTTCCCTTTGTCCCAAATCTTCTCTGGTGACACTGTGGTGAGACATGAAAATCTGCATGTGTCGTGGCTACGTCCAGTGGTCCTGCATCATTCTTCCCAGAACTCTGATCTCTCAGCCTTGCCCTTTCTGAGCCCCTGCCCCACCACCACGCCGTCCTCCCCTGCCAGGCGTCCATGCGTGCCCTCATCTCATGCCACTGCTCCCGCCATACAAAGTGGACAAGCAGGCACACACCAGTGTACCTTCTGGGAGCACCTCCTTTACCCTCGGCCTTCAGAGCCGTTGATTGACAGCCGTCCACTGCTGGCCAGCGCCAGTGATCGAAAACTGCCCATCCATGAACTGGGAATGAGCTGCGCTGTTCCTCCTTCACCAGTGAACCACAGAGGCTTCCCTGGATACACGTGCAAACGGAGAGAGGCATCAGCATACAGAGGCAGGTGGCATGGAGCCCTGGGTCACCTTGTTCTCTCTGGACTTGCTCTGACCTTATCCTACGTGTGCCATGATCATGCTAACCAACTTGGTGGATCTGTCTAGCTCCAGTCGTCAGTCCATGCCCTGTTTTCAGGTTCTTGGTCTCATTGTCACAGCAGAAAGTGACTTTGGTGAGACAAAGCCAATCCCAGAAATCCAAAGGCCAAATGTTTTCTCTGCTAAGTGGATGCTGAAATATAATGGGGTTGGGAGTGGTAAGGGAAGAACGGAGGAACGTTGGATTGTGTAGAGGGAAATGAGGGGAGGGGAGAGGAGGGGGAAGGAAATATGGTGGAATGAGACAGACATCATTACCCTGCGTACATGTATGATCACATGAGTGGTGTGACTCTACCTCATGTGCGACCAGAGAGATGAAAACTTATACTCCATTTGTGTACAATGAATCAAAATGCATTCTGCTGCCATGTATAATTAAATAGAACAAACAATTTAAAAACAGAAAGTGACTTTGAGTAATTTGACAATCATTCCTTGTAATTAAAAATGCTTAAATGGATTGAACAAAACCTTGCTCCAGAACCGTATGCATTCTGTCTGCAAATCTACTATTGGGTCTTGTCAAATGTTCCCACGGCTTCCTTTCCTGTCATGAATACCCCTAATGATACTGGATCTGACGAAGTGTGTAACCCCTCAGCTGATACATTGTGTTGAAATCTAGAATTTCTGAAACACCCCTTCATGCTCTGGGCCTCACTCAAAAGTAGCACAGTGCTAATCACCCAAGAAACAGGTTGGAGAGGCAATCTCAAGTTCAGCAGAGGTTACCCCCACATATTCAAAGTGTTCCACCAAACAGTGTACTTTTTTGAAGGGGTATTTTTTTTTTTACCTTAGAAAACATATTCTAAATCATGAGACTCTGAAAATCTTCCTGATATGGCAGAATTTTGATACTCTTCAGGGCTTATGTTCTGTCCTCTGGTGTACATGTGTTGTTATGGCAACCAGAGTACTGCCACTTCCTATTTACTATGTCCATTTGGCATCACGTCAATAATATAATAGACCAGCATGATATTCTGGGGACAGCAGAGATGAGAGAGAGGAAGAGAATAAATGAATATGGTCCATGGGAGAGACAGTGGATGTGTACTTAGATCCCTTCTATGTTAAACAGAACTGCTTTCAATGGTCTTTCCTGGAGAATTGAAAATGACTTGTTTGCCAAATGGACAGCCACAACCCAGGCACCAAAGGCTGTACTGATCTGTCCCACTGAGCTACCACATTCAACTAAGTAGCTACATTCAACTGGAACTACAGCTCTTAGATGAGGTTTTGATAGTCCACCATTATTTATGAAACTCTGTTGGGTTTTTGCAGCGACCACATAGGTTGATGGGACGGGATGTCCACCCTGCTTTTGTTAAGTTCCTGAGAGCAGAGCCAATCTCAGCCACTCCACCCGGAAGGGAGCATTGCCTTGATTTGCTGTCTTAGCTGGGGAAAGGAACTTTCTGAATTGTCCACTTTCTCCTTCCTGCCTTCTTGGTTCTTACTCCACACATTGTAGAAATGCCGTAAGGGTTCCACCAGTTGCTAAGGCTAGCCACTCCAATTGTGCATCTTTACCCAAGGGAACAACCACAGAATTGTCCTCAGACCCTCAGAACCACTGTCTGGCTCACCTTGGCAATGACTTCATCTATTACCTGGCCTCCTAACCCCCCATCCTACATACAGCCATCACACAATCTCAGATTTCACTGGTCTCAAGTGTTTAGACCTGTGTACCTGAAAATTCTCTTTGTTTTCCATTTCCTAATGTAAAGTTACACAGCTCCTTTTGGAAGCTTCCCCTCACAATGATAGGGTCTTTTCTCAAGGGAATTTGGTCTCTCCTTCAATCATTGAACCCTGGGTCTGAGAACTGACTCAAATCCAGGAATAAGGCCAGGAATTATCATTTTTTCTTTTGTCAGTTGATGACAGATTTCTGTTTACCATCCCTTCATATTATTTATTTTTGGTCATACAAGTAAAGAGGTACCTTCATTAGTTTCTCATCTATCTTCTCTCTAGAAACACCATGGTTTTTCTGTCTGTGCCACAGTTCTGTGTGGTGACTCTGGCTTGCTGCCCACTAATCTTATTCACCTTTACCTCTGATGGCTGAAGGCAGATGCCAGGTTCCTGCTACTCCAAAATATTTTCATCTTCACTATGTTAGGGAGCTCACTTTCATGACACCATTTCCTATGATGAACCGTGGACCACGAATGACATGATATTCCCAGTAACAATGGGGACCCCCTCAATAGTGAGGGGATTTGCATTTTATTTTAATATTCTATTGGTGCACTATAATTATACATAATAGAGTGATTTGTTATTACATATTTCACCATTAGTTTCTTACCTCTGTATAAATGGCATGTTCTCTGGGGCACCCAGGGAACAAGGTCAGGGTCTCTGGTGTTGCATAATAAATTCTCTCTGGATCTTCTGATTCCTTCCTCAATACCATGCCAAAGCAGATTTGATATCTTTCCCACATTTACTCTATGCTATCAATGTATCCAAGCTTCAAGAAACCTCTGACCAGCATATAAGGCAGACACAATTGTCCTTTTGAGGATACCAAGTTATAGGTGAGTGCCAATTAACTTTTCCCTATTTGCTTAAGTGGCACTTGCTGTCCCAACATATTTCCCTATGTGTTTCTTTGGTTTCTGCTAATACATATGAATGATTTTGGTGAATGCTTTTGCCAACTGCATTTGCAATTGGATTGCATTTTCCTCCCTGGGACTCTACTGAGAATGTATCCTGGTTAGTGGTCTGGAGACAATAAGGGAGGGGAGGGTGGATCTTGTGAAGGACAAGGATCTTGTAAGTGGCTCCTCAGGTGAGGACTTTCTGTTGGTGCCCAGGTAAGGGAAGGCTGCTTTCCTCTAGCAAGAAGGAGGGGTCTGCTTCTGTTGCCACAGAAGGATCAAGGAGATCTGAGGGCTCAAACTTCTCAGACTCAGCAGGAGAAATGATGATACTTAACTATCACTGGAGTGATTGGTGTCTGCAGAAGTTATACATAGGTCATAACTTTCTTCCACAGTGTCATCCACCATGGGCAGTATCAGTTAGAGTTTGGATCTGGAATATTACCCAACAGCCCACGTGTTAAAGCCTTGGTCTGCAGCTTGATGCTACTGGAAACTGGTGTAAACTTTAGAAGGCAGTTCTTAGGTCATTGGAAGTGTGTCTTCAAAAGGAATTGTAGGATCCTGGTCTCTTCCTCTTTTATTTTTTTTCCCCTTTCTAGTCCTGAGGTGAAAGGTTTTGTTTTTCTATGTGCTCCCACCATGCTGTACTGCTTTACTACAGACGAAGCAAAAGGATCAATTGATTGTGGATTGAGATTTCTGAAATTGTGGACTGAAATAAATCTTTCCTCTTTATAAGTTGATTACCTTATTATTCGTTAGTGTGACAGAAAACTGACTAATACAGCATCCAAACCTCTTTTGGTGGGAAAAGTGAATTTCTCCTGGTGGTATTAGTACTTCAGGATGGAACTATTGTGCTTCAACTATGTAGAAGTTTATTGCAGCCATTTATTTAAATCCAAGAAGGATAAGGAGATTTTATGATGAATATTGAGGGCTAATGGTTCAATGTAGAAAAGGTCATCAGGGTAGCCAGAGTCATGAAGAATAGTGGAAACAAGGTGACTTCGAGGTTACCTGACTGTAAGAGACCAAGTGCAAAAATGGGCCCTTAACAGTACAATGAAATGCTCAAACATACAAGTGCAAATACAACCATGTTATTCAAGATTAAAAAGAAAAGGAAGATTAGATTTCTATCTCTGGCTACCATCGTCTAGCTTATAAGAGAGAAGCAGACAAGGCCTCTTTATGAAAGTAACTAGAATAGCTGAGTAAGATACAAAAGACTTTGGAGGCTTAAGTACCAAGGCAGTCAGACTTGAGGGACCAATGTCTAAAGAAAAAGGGAAAATGTCGATGTGAGCCAGTGATGTGCTTTTCCTCTTGAGGCATTTGCTGATTCTTTAAATGACACCAGGCTGAGCTATGCTAAACGGGGTCAAAAGCCTCAACTTTGAGGCAGAGAAATGAGCAAATCTCCCCAGGATTTTGAAGGTCAATGGAGAAAAAAATTGGGTTTCAAGACTATGAGGGCAAAACTCAAGGAGCCAAGATCCTGGAACAGAAGGAAACCCAGGGGTGAGTTTTTCTTTTGAGGTACTGACCCATTTATTTGCATCAGAAGAGTTGAGAAGACAAGTATAAATGAGTGGCTATGAGACTGAGCAGCTAAACAGAGATTTTCAGAGTCTTTTAATTCTGGGTAGATCAGACTTTGGATTTGAGGGCTGCCAATAAAGAGGGAACCCTGGAAGCATCCTGGCTATCATTTGAAACTCCAGAGATAAGGGTGAATTAGAAACAGACCAACTCTGAAGCTGAAACCATATTCACCCCAAGAAACCAGTTTGTGGAGATTATGGTGCTCTGTCCAATTCTGTCTGCAAGAAAGACAGAAGGACAAATAAATCCTTTTAGGAGGAAGAAATATCATCCAGAGTCTTCACAAATTTTCATATATGATGCTAGCATTCAACGCAAAGAGAGCAAATAGACAATAGAAAAAGACCCTCAGTTAACAGATATTGGAGTTTGTCCCATATGGATTTTACAATAAATGATTATAAAGAAAAGAAATGGTGGATAAAATATGAAGAGATGAATAAACTAGTCCTAGACACTATGATGTCATTGTAAAAAAGAAAGAGCCACACACAAAAGAGCATGTAGAGTCCCACTTATGTAAGTTTCAAAAAAAATTACCTATGTTGGAGGCTAGTTACCTTTGGAGACAATGGAGAGGTGACTAGGTGGAGGCACAAACAAGCCTTCGGAGTTCTTATCTGGATGGTAAGTGTGTTCACTTTATGAATATTCATCAATCTGTGCCCTTAGGATATATGTTCTTTTTAATGAAAGGTAACAGAGAGACAGAATTAGCTGTAGTGGCAGCAGAACTGAAGGCAGGAATCATTGGTATGTTGGAAAATAGAATCTGAAAGTCTTTTTTCACCTCCATTGTTACCACTCTAGTTTGGGACATCATCTTCTTCTGCCTGGGTTTCTGCAGAGCCTCCTACTTGGTCTCCCTGCTACAATCTTTGTTCTCTGAAGTCTATTTCCAACTTTTAAGAGTAAAGTTAATGATGACAGTGCTCTGCTTAACACCCTCCAGTGGCTTTCCTTTTGTCCCAGGATAAAAGCTGAAGTCCTTACATGGTTAAAACTGCCTTGCAGGATTGGCCCTCTTAACTTCCTGATTGTATTAGTCAGCTTTGTGTCACTGTGACAAGATACATGAGAAAAATCAACTTACAAGGAGGAAAGTTTATTTTCACTCATGATTTTGGAGAGTCCAGTCTGTAGTTGATTGTCTCCACTACTTTTGGGCATGTGGCTAAGCTGTATATGATGGGAAAGCTGCTCACTTCGTGGTAACTGGGAAATGAGAGAGAGAGCGGAAAGAGCTGGAGTCCCAATATCCCCTTCAAGGGCATAACTAGAGTGACCTAATTTCCCCCAAGTAGGTAAACCTCTTAAAGGTTCACCTTCCAAGAGCACCACAGGCTGGTGATCATGCCTTTATGACATGGACTTTTGGAGGACCCTACCCAAACCAGTATTAGATCCTGTCTCTTACTTCTGTTCCCCTCAGTCACCCCAATACAGCCACACTGGTCTCCTGCCATTCTTTCACATGCTAGGGACCCTTATATGTTAGCCTTTTGCTCTGGTCATTCCTTCCATCTTGAACTCTCTTCCCTGTGAAATTCCCTCTTGCACATCCTGGAATCTCCAATTCTTCTTCCTGGCACTCTTGGTTCCCCTACCTTGCTCAGCTTCCCCCAGGCCCCAAAGTCCTAGGCACTCTAACATAACACACATTGTACTTGATATGTTTACTGCTTATCTCTCTCCTGTGCGAAACTGCAAACTCCATGACAGAATAGCTTTTTGTTAACTAATGTATTCTGATGTATAGAGTTTGACACATAATAGATGCTCAATAAATACTTAATACATTTTCATGATGTAGAATCAATCTAAGGATAAGTAGATAACTATAAAAGAGAACCCGAACCAGACTTTTGTTCTCTAGGTCATTAGTGTTTACAAACTGTAATTAAATGTACATGTAGCTATCAATAAATCCTTGCATCCTCAGTGGATCTGTTTCCAAGTTCCGTGTTAAACAATCCTGTTCAGCTTAACATGATTATAAGAGCTTTGATTTTAGACAGAACTGGGTTTGCCTCTTCTCTCTGCCATTAACTGCTCACATGACCCTGAACAGGCTACTGAACCTCTTTGAATCTGTGTTTCCTTGTCTGTGAATTTGGGGCAATAATACGTATTTTGTAGGATTAAATGACATAAATATGCACACCCTAATTCATTTAGTGATTATTTATTGAGTACTACAGTGCGGTAGGTGCTCTTATAGGCCCTGAAGAACAATTCATTTATTTTTATTAAATATTTATGAGTGATAGAACTGTATAAAACAATCAAAAATCCTGCCCCCACAGAAAGTGCATGTTAGAGAAGGGAGACAGACATTAAGCAAGATAAAAAAGTAAATATTAAGTAAATTAAGTGGTGTGGTGAGATTTTATGTGTCAACTTGCCTGGGCTAAGGAATTCCCAGCTGATAAAACATCATAGCATTTGTGTCTGTGGGAATGTTTCAGGAAGAGATTAGCGTATGAATTAGTTAATGGAGTGAAGAGGGTCTGTCTTTGCCAGTATGGATGTATACCACCCAATCCACTGAAGACCTCAGTGGAACAAATAGGTAAAGGAAAGGTGGATTCTTTCTTTCTGTGTTGAACTGGGCTCCCCATCTTCTCCTATCCTTCAACGGTGGAGTTTCTACTTCTTGGGCTTCTATATCAGAGTCTCTCCCCACCACTAAGCCTTTGGCCTCAGACTGGGACTAACCTCATTGACTTCCCTGGTTCTCTGACCTTCAGATTAAGCTCTGCTGTTTCCATAACTTTCAGGTGGCACATTATGGAACTTCTTGGCTTCTGTAATAGTGAGGGCCAATTCCCATAATAATTTTCCTCTTTCTTATGTATGTCTCTCTATATCCCATTGGTTCTATTTCCCTGGAGAACCCTGATCAGTACAGATGGTGATAGGTGATTTGGAAAAAATCCAGGAAAGAGAAGGGGCTGGAAAAGGTGCATGTGTTGGGGGCAGGAGGAGGTCTCCGCCTCATCACTGTATGCGTCTTGACACTGGTGACCGAGTCGCTTTGTATCCTCAGGGACATGCAGTCGGTCTGCTTCTCCAAAATGCAGCAGGCACCACTTGGTACTCCATGGATTGTGAATACTGTTGTTGATGCTGTTGCCACTGAGGCAGAAGCATCTGAACTCAGTGCCCCTCTGGGCTTGGATAACACCTGCCAGTCAGTGGTCACATACCCAGTTTATCCCACTGACTTCCAAACACGAGCATCCGTGCACTTCCAGAGGTGCCAGGTGTTCAGCCTTACGAGGCTGATATTTTCCTTCTGCTGGCAGGCAAAGACAAAGGCTGTTTATTTACAGAATGGCAGGAAATTGTCCTCGTGCTTATTTCTAAATCTGCACAATTTGAGAACTTGGGTAGGCCCAGGTCCAGAGTGTATAAAATGTTCATTTTACGTCTGTTGTAGGCGTACAGACTTTCTAGAAAAAGAAAGAAATCCATTATCTCCCCTAATGGATGTTATAGGAAGTTTCTACTAAATATTGCATAAAATAAACTTAAAACAATTCTCTGGGCTGAGTTTATGATGCAGTCTATGGCTCCCATAAGAGAATAAATGATAACAGAGAGAGAAATATTTACCAAACCAAAAAGTAGGAGTCATTTATTTAGTCATTAACTGTGAGAGTGGCAATGTTAAAATTATTGTGCTAAAGAAACTCATTTCTTAAACACATAAATATCTTCATGCACATAACTTAACGGTTTCATTTTTAAATGTTCATTTTAAAAGCAGAAGAATTAGTTAATCCTACCCTGATAAACTTGCATTTGGGGTAGACAGGAGAATTTTCAAGGACAAAGAGAACAGAGTGAATAACCTCTATGAACCAGAAGTATTGGAGCCTAACACAAAAAGGAAGTTTGAATGTTCCCAAGAGGATTTCTTCAGAGAACTAGTAGTCATTATGTAGAACCTGGAATGGCCCCATTTGCCTGTGGGTATCCTCATCCTTGCTTTCTTTCTTTTGGGTTACGGTCCGCTGTCACAATATCCAGATGGCTGTCCTTGAATTATTCCAGCATACTCTTCCATCTTTTCTCCACTCGTCTGTTAGACTGACAGAGTGAGCTAGATTGTGTACATCATCATTTTCCCACATATGTGTGTCTTGCCTCTCGGAATGAGGCAAAAGACAGGTTCTCAACAGCAAGACAGACCTGTGCTTCCAGTTAGTATCCAGAAGCATTCTGGACTCCAGGCTGGGTCTTACATTTATGTTTAATAATTTTATATGAATTAAAAACTCAAATATGACCCTACACTATTTTTCCACTAAGATTGCCATGTCACCTGACCTTGAGTTCTTGAGGCACAGCCCCGTTCTACGGAGGAAATAAGGTGAGGCTTTCTAAATGTTTACTGTCTTCCCCTAGAGCGCCAAGGTGTTAAGTAGCTATAATTACTATCAGGAAAATAGAGAAAATCATGAAGAAAAACCTAGAAGAAGGTCCCATATTGACAGACCCAGGATAAGGAAGATGGAAAAGAGAATCAAGCTTAAGTGTTTTTAAAACAAATTTTCTTAGTCAAAAAGCAAAGCCACATAATGAATCCCTGTACTATGCATAATTATAATATACTAATTTTGTGAAAAAGCACTGCAGCTGGGCACAGTGGCATAATCCTGTAGTCCCAGCAATGTGGGAGGATCATTTGAGTCCAGGAGTTCAAGGTCAACCTGGGCAGCAAAGTGAGATCCCGCCTCTTCCCACAAAGGCAATGCAAATACAGTGTTGGGAAGATAGAAATTAAATACAATCAAGCATTGCCTAATGACAGGGCTATGTTCTGAGAAATGCATTGTTAGGCAATTTCATTGTTGTGCAAATGCCACAGAATATATTTCCACAGAGAGCTACAACATCACTAAGTAATATAAACTTCTGGGATCACTGTCACATACGTGGTCTGTTGTCGACCAAAACATCATTCTGTGGGGCAAGACTATAGAGGCAAAAGAAGAAAATAAAAACCACTAATAGGCTTATTCCAGAAGTAACCACTATTCACAGTTTGGCTGATATCCTTTAGGACGTTTTGTGTCTGCATATTGGCATGTGTATTTTCCTTTCCAAAATCAGAATCACTTGAGAACACTGTTTTACAATGTGGATTTTTTTTTTTTTTTCTCCACTTGGAAACATTCTGAATATTTTCTCAGGAATTGCCTGGTCTTCTGCATGCCATCCACAGGGATGACGCTTCCTGACTTCCCTTTTCACCACACTTTGTACCCGATATGGTGGCAAGTCCTATGGGACCCGCCTTCACAAACCGGCCAGAAGTTCTCCACTGCTTCACCTGTGGTCCAAGGCACCATTATCCCGTCTTGGAATACTGTGAGAGCCTCCCTTTTTCTGGTGTGTTCCTTGAAGTCTGTCCCCAGCATGGCAGCCAGTGAGCTTCTGAATACCTGGGGGCAGACCATGCCAATCCTGGGCCTCTCCTTTCTGTTCCCATTTCTTCTCACTCAAGATAAACAGAGCTTCTCCGTGGCCCACGAGGCCCTGGAGGTCCAGCCTCCTCTTGCTGCTTCTCCTCCTCCTCGCTCCACCCAGCGGGCTGCAGTGGGTTCCTGCCCCTCCCTGAGCACGCTCCACCTCCTGCCGGGCCCTCCATGCCTGCATAGTTCGGCCCCCCACTTCCTTCAGGCTTTTATTTAAATTTCACCTTCTATTAAATGGAGATCATTGAAATTTGACAAAATCTACTTGGGCACGAAAAAGGTTCTAGAACTGGGCAGCACCGCAGACTGAAGTTGGTTTGCAAGGTCCCAACACCCCGCCTGCAGGTGGTATTGCTAGGAAGAGAAAATACGGCGGCCGCATACAGGGACGAGGTGATTGGCATTTTCCTTATTTGGGTGGATATGGGCTGATTGATTGGCAGCCTGTGATTGGCTGAAGGTAGACTACTGGGATTGGTTGAGACTCCGTTGCTAGTTAGGTGAGGTTCCAGTTTGTTTGCACATCAAGCTAGGTTACAGTTCACGGTATATGGGGGCTGCTTTGTGACAAATTGTATCTCCCAAGTTCACAGGTTTAGGCCAGCCTTTTAGTTTAAAACGTCTCTATGAGATCTTCCCCGATGATCCTACTTAATACTTTTCTGCTCCTCTTCTAGTCCTGCTCCCACATTCTCCATCTTTCTTCCCTAATTCATTTTCACAGCCCAATATCATCCTCCAGTATTATACTTTTATGAAAAATGTGTTGTGTTTGGCGCTGTTATCCTCCACAGTGATGTGATTCCACAAGAGCAGGATTTTTGTTTGCTCCCTGCATTGCTTTTATCTTTGAAACTGCTTGGGTAAGAGCTGGCCCCTGATAAGCGTTGTTGAATGAAGGGATAGTATGCTTCATCTGCATAGATCATGGCAAGTGATCTATGGTACAGTAGAATGTATTTTGACATATACATACATGGAGTATAACTTCCCGTTTTTGTGGTTGTACCTTACAGGGCATTATCATGGTACATTTAACTAGCCTCTATTAGAGGACATCTAGTTGAATCTATTTTTTTCTTGACTGGTAGAGATTATGCTGTAGTGAACTTCCATCCATCCACTACCTTTTTACTCATATAATGGAATTCTTTAGAACAAATTCTCAAAATAATGCATACAATTTTTGAGACTTTGAACACACATTTCCTGTTTTCTTTCCAAAATGCTTGTTTCTAGGTATTCTCAGCAGCAGTATGAGGCCTTGAAGATTCCCCACACCCACGACAACTTTGAGTAATACCAAGAGTTTCCATATGTGTGGATACCCTGTCCAAACAGCTGTTCATCCGGAAATACAATAAGAGGTTTAAGTTCTCTTGATACTGAAAGAAACTCATTGAGCCAAAATCTTCCGAGGAAACTGAAACAGCAGAGAGTAAATGACGGGCATACGAGGGGAGGAATGGTCTTGGGCAGATCACACTAAGGATAAAGCAGTGCCATCCCTCCCCAGCCCTCCTTGGGAACTGAGTCAAAGGGAGTCATTCAAATGCTTGTCTGTGCCTTTTTAAAATCCAATTGACACTCATAGGTCACCTAACTTGTTTAAGACTCTATGTACAGTGCTATTAGGACCCTCAATGCATGCCATCCCTGCCCTGAATACACCAGAACTCAGTCAAGGCAAAAAGTCAAACTTCAATATATCAAGAGTCATCGCTAGGGAGAGAGAAGTAAAATTGGATGAGGGATCAAATAAGAGAGACTGATGTGCTCAGGGAAGTCTTCAGAATAGACAGCTAGTCTGCACAGGAGGGTTACTGGGTACCAGCTAGTGTTGTAAGTGCTTTCTAAGCCACTCACAGTAACCCTAATGAGGTAGATGCTAAGAAAAACTACGATTTACAAATGAGAAAAATGAAGCATCAAGAAATGAAGTAGCTTGCATAAGGTCACAGAGGTGATCAGTTGGGGGGGTCTTGGGTAATGGGTTCTAGAACATCCTATTAGTCACTCCTCTGTGCAAACTTCATCTGTAAGATATTTTCACTGGGTAGAAAGTGACCCCAACTATAGGGACATAAAGCAACCATTTTATCATGCTCGTGAATTCTATGGCTCAGGGATTTGGACTGGATGCAGCAGGGATAGTTTGCCTGTGCTGCACCATGTTTGGGGCTCTAGCAGGAAGGATATATAGATGATTTGCCTGGATATGTCTGGAATTATCTGGAGGCATGCGTGGCCCCTTGTCCACGGGATGGTACTGGCTATCAGCTGGGACTTCAGCTGGGGCTGAGGCTGGAACACCCAAATTCATCCTCTCGGTGTGGCCTGGTCTTCTGCACAGCCTGGTGTTCCCAGAGCAGTGAGATTTCTTTCTTTTTTCTTTCTTTTATTAGTACATTATAGTTATACATAATAGTTGGGTTCATTTTGACAAAATCATACATACGTGGAATTTAATTTACTCCATTTCAGTCCCTGGTGTTCTCCTCTTCCTTTTCCTCCTCCCTCCCCCTATTCTGCTGCTTCTACTACTGGTCTTCCTTTCACTCATTTATTTCTTTATTTTTGATTGGTGCTTTATAGATACATATAAAGGCATATTTCACTGTGGTATTTTTATATATTCACACAGCAGAATTTTGTCAAATACCTTCTGCATTTCTTCCCCTATACCATCTCTCCTCCCTCACTCTTATTCCCCTTATTTTGCCTCACCGATCTCCCCTTTATCTTTATGACATTTGACCCCCACTCCCCCCCCCCACTTATTTTGCTTTAGTTTCTTCATATGAGAGAAAATATCTGCTCTTTGATTTTCTGAGTCTGGATTATTTCACTTAGCAAGATGTTCTCCATTTCCATCCATTTACTTACTAATGCTATGGTTTCATTCTGCGTAGCTGAGTAAAACTCCATTGTGCATATATACCACATTTTAAAAATCTGTTCACCTATTAATGGGCTAATTCCATAACTTGGCTATTGTGGATTGTTCTGCTATAAATACTGATGTGACTATATCACTATAATATGCTGATTTTAGTTCTTTTGGATAATTAGGGAGGAGTGAAATAGCTGGGTCATAAGGTGGTTTCATTCCTAGTTTTTTTGTTTGCTTGTTTAAGGAATCTCTATACTGCTTTCCAAACTGGTTGCACTAATTTGCAGTCCCACCACCCACCCATGTATGAGTGTACTTTCCCCCCACTTCCTCATCTTGATTTTATTTCCTGAGCTTTAGGGGTCTTGTTAAGGAAGTTGATTCTTGTGCCAATGTTTTCTTGTACTAGTTGCAGAGTTTCTGGTCTAATTCCAAGATCTTAGATCCATCATTTGGAGTTGACTTCTGTGCAGGTTCAGAGGTAGGGATATGGATACCAGTTTTCCTAGCGCCATTTGTTAAACAGGATGTCTTTTCTCCAACATTTATTTTTGGCACCTTTGTCAGGTATCATATTACTGCAAGCATGTGGGTTGTCTCTGTCTTCTGTTCTACTGGTCTTCATATCTATTTTGATGCTAACACCATACTGTTTTTTACCATAGTTCTGTAGTAAAATTTAAGATTGGATATTGTGATGCACCCTCATTGTTGTTCTCACCCAGAATTGCTTTGAATATTCTAGGCCTCATTCTTCCAAATGAATGTTAGGACATTTTTATAGTTCTTTGAAGAATGTCATTGACATTTAATGAGGATTTCATTGAATCTGTATAGTGCTTTTGATAATATGGATATGTGACAATATTAATTCTGCCTAAGAACATGGATCTTTCCATCTTCTAAGGTCTTTAACTTCTTTCGTCGGTAGAAAGAAATTGTAGAGCTCTTTCATCTCCTTTGTTAGATTAATTTCCAAGTATTTCATTTTATGTATGTATGTTTGTTAGTTATTGTGGCAGGGGCAGTTTTCCTGATTATTTTTCCTCAGCAGAATCACCTTGGAGACTTTTGAGAGGTAGGGATATGGATACCCAGTTTTCCCAGCACCATTGGTTAAACAGGATTTCTTTTCTCCATTTATTTTTGGCACCTACTTATGAATGTTGATCATATATCCTGATACTTTGTTGAATTCTTTTATCAGCTTTAGAAGACTTCTTGAAGGCTGGAGCAGTGAACTCGGACAACTGGGAGCATCGTAGAGGAGGCAGCTCAGCACAGCGCTTGGACTCGGAGCAACCACTGGGGCTCCGGGCGGCTGCCTGAGGAGGAGCTGCGTGGCGAGCTGTTTGGACTCAGAGTGATCGCTTCTGAACACTGGGGGGTTGCCCGGAGGAAGAGAAGGAGCGCGGTGGGTCGCTTGGTCTAGGAGTGACTGCATCAGAGCTCTGGGTGGCTGCTCAGAGGAGGAGGCGAGTGGTGAGTTGTTTGGACTCGGGGCAGCCGCTCCTGAACACCAGGGGCCTGCCCAGAGGAGGAGCGTGGTGGGTCGCTTGGTCTCGGAGCGACCGCTCCTGAACACCCAGGGGGCAATCCCAAGGAGGAGGAGGAACGGGGCGGGTCACTTGGACTCAGAGTGACTGCCTAGGGCTACGGGCGGTTGGCGGGAGGAGGAGACGCGAAGTGAGTTGCTTGGACTCCTAGTGACTGTGTCGGAACACTGGGCGGCTGTCCAGAGGAGGAGGTGTGTGGCGAGTCTCTGGGACAGGGAGCTATTGTATGGGGCTCCAGGTGGCAGCTCAGAGGAGGGGCCGCATAACCAGGTGATTAGGTGCAGAGTAGGGTCCCAGGAGCTAGGTGGCTTCTTGCTGGAAGAGCCGCACAGAGACACGCCTAGGGGCGGAGCGAAGGTTCCAGGACTGCAGGCAGATTCTCTGAGGAGAGGCAGCCTAAGGAGACTCTCCTGCGAAGGGTGAGGCTCCCAGGCCCAGGAGGTAGGTCCGGGCCCCTGGGAATGTTGCAGAGGAAGGCAGCCCAGCCCAAGCGGTAGTTGTAGATGGAGGGGAACCTCTAGGTGGGGAACGGACGAGCGAGACCTCCCCACCGGGTGAGTCTTCCCTGCCGGGGGAGGTTTTCCCACAAGGACGGTAAAACCAGAGACACAGGCACAAACAGGCCTTGCTTCAGCCCGCAGCCTAGTTCCCCATTGGATGACCATTGGTCAACAAGTGGAGGCACCTCTGCCCACTATCAGGGAATATACCCCACCTGAGGGTCACCACCCCTAGAGAGGCAGCTTCCTTGTGGAGCACTGCATTATCAACTTCCTCCAAGACTTCAGGCTACTGAAGAATAAGAGGAGATATACTGGAAATCTTCAGGGACATTATAAGTCAATAGAGGAAATCTGCAGTATCTTAATGGTCCACTGATTCCTGAACGATATGAGAAAACAAGAGAAGAAAATGCCCCAAACAAATCTAGATGTTACATCAATAAAATCCAATGACAGCATGGCAGAAGAAATGACAGAAAGGGAGTTCACAATGTACATAATTAAAATGATCAGGGAAGCAAATGATGAGATGAAAGAGCAGATGCAGGCATTGAATGATGAGATGAAAGAGCAAATGCAGGCATTGAATGATCACACCAATAGACAGTTAAAAGAGCAAATACAGGAAGCAAAAGACCATTTCAATAAAGAGTTAGAGATACTGAAAAAAACCAAATAGAAATTCTTGAAATGAAGGAAACAATAAACCAAATTAAGAACTCCATAGAAAGCATAACCAATAGGATAGAACACCTGGAAGACAGAACCTCAGATATTGAAGACAAAATATTTAACCTTGAAAACAAAGTTGAACAAACAGAGAAGATGGTAAGAAATCATGAACAGAATCTCCAAGAACTATGGGATATCATGAAAAGGCCAAATTTGAGAATTATTGGGATTGAGGAAGGCTTAGAGAAACAAACCAAAGGAATGAACAATCTATTCTATGAAATAATATCAGAAAATTTCCGAAATCTGAAGAATGAAATGGAAAATCAAGTCCAAGAGGCTTATAGGACTCCAAATACACAAAATTACAACAGACCCACACCAAGGCACATTATAATGAAAATACCTTACATACAAAATAAAGACAGAATTTTAAAGGCTGTGAGAGAAAAGAACCAAATTACATTCAGGGGGAAACCAATACGGATATCAGCAGATTTTTCAATCCAGACCCTAAAAGCTAGAAGGGCCTGGAACAACATTTTTCAAGCTCTGAAAGAAAATGGATGCCAACCAAGAATCTTATATCCAGCAAAACTTACCTTCAAGTTTGATGATGAAATAAAATCATTCCATGATAAACAAAAGCTAAAAGAATTTACAAAAAGAAAGCCAGCATTACAGAACATTCTCAGCAAAATATTCCATGAGGAAGAGATAAACAACAAAGAAGCAAATCAGCAAAGGGAGGAATTATCCTAAAGGAACTGTCAAATAAAGGAGGAACCAAGGTGTGTCAAAAAATAAATAAATAAATAAATAAAATTTAAAAATGAACCAAATGACCGGGAATACAAATCATATCTCAATAATAACCCTGAATGTTAATGGCCTGAATTCTTCAATCAAAAGACATAGACTGGCAGATTGGATTAAAAAGAAAGATCCAACAATATGTTGCCTGCAAGAGACTCACCTCATAGAAAGAGATGCCCATAGACTAAAGGTGAAAGGATGGGGAAAAACATACCATGCACATGGACTCAGCAAAAAAGCTGGAGTATCCATCCTTATTTCAGATAATGTGGACTTCAAGCCAATGTTAGTCAGAAGGGATAAAGAAGGACATTTCATACTGCTTAAGGGAAGCATAAATCAGCAAGGTATAACAATCATAAACATCTATGCCCCAAACAGTGGCTCATCCATTATGTCAAACAAATCCTTCTCAATTTTAGAAACCAAATAGACCATAACACAATAATACCAGGTGATTTTAACACGCCTCTCTCACCAATGGACAGATCTTCCAAACAAAAATTGAACAAAGAAATTATAACCATAGATCTCAATAACAAAATCAATAATTTAGACTTAACAGACAGGGTTTTCAAGTTGGCGGACTAGAGGGCGGCTGCATTTCACGTTGCTCCAGGATGCAAGATTCAAAAGAGGAGAAAGTGAGAGACTTGGGACCAACTCAAAGCTGCTGGGCGAGTCTCTCCCATTGGGGAGGCGTCCCGGATGGGGCGGTAGCCCCGGAACGCAGGGAACTTTGTGAAGTAGAGTTGCTCGGCGAGACGCCCCTCCCCCCGCTGGAGCGGTAAACACAGACCACTGGGATCATCGTAGAGGAGGCGGCTCAGCACAGCGCTTGGACTTGGAGCAACCACTGGGGCTCCGGGCGGGTGCCTGAGGAGGAGCTGCATGGCAAGCTGTTTGGATTCAGAAAGACCTCTTCTGAACACCGGGGGGTTGCCTGGAGGAACAGGAGAAGCGCGGCGGGTCACTTGGTCTAGGAGTGACTGCATCAGAACCACAGGCAGTTGCCAGAGGAGGAGCTGCGTGGCGAGCTGTTTGAACTCAGAACGACTGCTCCAGAACACCGGTGGCCTGCCTGGAGGAGGAGAGCGGTGGGTCGCTTGGTCTAGGAGTGACTGCATCAGAGCTACAGGCGGTTGCCAGAGGAAGAGGGGGGTGGTGAGTTGATTGGACTAAAAGCGACCGCTCCTGAACACTGGTGGCCTGCCCGGAGGAGGAGCGTGGTGGGTCGCTTGGTCTTGGAGCCACCGCTCCTGAACACCCAGGGGGCAATCCCAAGGAGGAGGAGGAACGGGGCGGGTCACTTGGACTCAGAGTGACTGCCTAGGGCTACGGGCGGTTGGCGGGAGGAGGAGACGGGAAGTGAGTTTCTTGGACTCCTAGTGACTGCATCGGAAACCGGGCCGCTGTCCGGAGGAGGAGGTGTGTGGCGGGTCTCTGGGACAGGGAGCTCTTGTATGGGGCTCCAGGTGGCAGCTCAGAGGAGGGGCCGCATAACCAGGCGATTAGGTGCAGAGCAGGGTCCCAGGAGCTGGGTGGCTTCTTGCTGGAAGAGCCGCACAGAGACACGCCTAGGGGTGGAGAGAAGTTTCCAGGGCGGTGGGCAGATTCTCTGGGAGAGGCAGCCTAAGGAGACTCGCCTGCGAAGGGTGAGGCTCCCAGGCCCAGGAGGTAGGTCCGGGCCCCTGGGAACGTTGCAGAAGAAGACAGCCCAGTCCAGGAGGTAGTTGTAGATTGAGGGGAACCTCTAGGAGGGGAACGGACGAGCGAGACCTCCCCACCGGGTGAGTCTTCCCTGCCGGGGGAGGTTTTCCCACAGGGACGGTAAAGCCAGAGACATAGGAACAAACAGGCCTTGCCTCAGCCCGCAGCCTAGTTCCCCATTGGATGACCATTGGTCAACAAGTGGAGGCACCTCTGCCCACTATCAGGGAATATACGCCACCTGAGGGTCACCACCCCTAGAGAGGCAGCTTCTTCGTGGAGCTCCGCATTATCAACTTCCTCCAAGACTTCAGGCTACTGAAGGATAAGAGGGGATATACTAGCAATCTTCAGGGACATTATAAGTCGATAGACTTAACGGACATATATAGAATATACCATCCAACCAAGAGTGAATACACTTTCTTCTCAGCAGCACATGGATCCTTCTCTAAAATAGACCATATATTATGCCACAAAGCTAATGTTAGCAAATACAAGAAGATGGAGACACTACCTTGTATTCTATCAGATCATAATGGATTGAAGTTAGAAATAAATGAAAGAGTAAAAAACTGAAACTACTCCAACACCTGGAGATTAAACATTTGCTATTTTATGATGAATGGATAATAGAAGATATTAGGAAGGAAATTAAAAAATTCTTAGAGGTAAATGAGAACAAAGAAACATCATATCAAAATCTGTGGAACACTATGAAATCAGTACTTAGAGGAAAATTTATTTCATGGAGCGCATTTAATAAAAGAAGTAAAACTCAAAAAATAAATGACCTAATACTACATCTCAAAGTCCTAGAAAAAGAAGAACAGACCAACACCAAAAGTAGTAGAAGACAGGAAATAGTTAAACTCAGAGCTGAAATCAACGAAATTGAAACAAAAGAAACAATACAAAAAATTGACAAAATAAATAGTTGGTTCTTCGAAAAAATAAACAAAATTGATAAACCTTTAGCCACACTAACAAAGAGAAGATGAGAGAAAACCCAAATCACTACAATTCGGAATGAACAAGGAAATATCACAACAGACACGATTGAAATACAAAACATAATTAGAAGCTATTTTGAAAATCTATACTCCAACAAAATAGAAAATTTCGAAGACATCAACAGGTTTCTAGAGACATATGAATTGCCTAAACTGAACGAGGAGGACATACACAATTTAAATAGACCAATTTCAAGTAATGAAATAGAAGAAGTCATCAAAAGCCTGCCAACAAAGAAAAGTCCAGGACCAGATGGGTTCTCAGCCGAGTTCTACAAAACCTTTAAAGAAGAGCTCATTCCAATACTTCTCAAAGTATTCCATAAAATAGAAGAGGAGGGAACCCTCCCAAACTCATTCTATGAAGCCAATATTACCCTGATACCTAAACCAGACAGAGACACATCGAGGAAAGAAAATTTCAGACCAATATCCTTAATGAACATCAATGCAAAAATTCTCAACAAAATTTTAGGAAATCGCATACAAAAACATATTAAAAAGATAGTGCACCATGATCAAGTGGGTTTCATCCCAGGGATGCAAGGTTGGTTTAACATCAGGAAATCAATAAATGAAATTCACCATATCAATAGACTTAAAGTCAAGAATCACATGATTATTTCAATAGATGCAGAAAAAGCATTTGATAAAATACAGCACCCCTTCATGCTCAAAACACTAGAAAAAATAGGGATAGTGGGAATGTTCCTTAACATTGTAAAGGTCATCTATGCTAAGCCCATGGCTAATATCATTCTAAATGGTGAAAAACTGAAAGCATTCCCCTAAAAACTGGAACAAGAGGGCAGGGATGCCCTCTTTCACCACTTCTATTCAATATCGTCCTTAAACTCTAGCCAGAGCAATTAGACAGACCAAAGAAATTAAAGGGATACAAATAGGAAAATAAGAACTCAAACTATCCCTATATGCTGATGATATGATTATATACTTAGAGGAACCAGGAAATTCCACCAGAAAACTTTTAGAACTCATAAGTGAATTCAGTAAAGTAGCAGGTTACAAGATCAATGCTCATAAATCTAATGCATTTTTATACATAAGTGATGAATCTTCAGAAAGAGAAGTTAGGAAAACTACCCCATTCACAATAGCCTCAAAAAAAATAAAATACTTGAGAATCAATCTCACAAAGAGGTGAAAGACCTCTACAATGAGAACTACAGAACACTAAAGAAAGAAATTAAAGAAAACCTTAGAAGATGGAAAGATCTCCCATGTTCTTGGATAGGCAGAATTAATATTGTCAAAATGGCCATACTACCAAAAGTGCTATACAGATTCCATGCAATTCCAATTAAAATCCCAATGATGTACCTTATAGAAATAGAGCAAGCAATCATGAAATTCATCTGGAAGAATAAGAAACCCAGAATAGCTAAAGCAATCCTTAGCAGAAAGAGTGAAGCAGGGAGTATCGCAATACCAGATGTTCAACTCTACTACAAAGCAATAGTAACAAAAACGGCATGGTATTGGTACCAAAATAGAAAGGTGGATCAATGGTATAGAATAGAGGACACGAACACTCACCCAAATAAATACAATTTTCTCATACTAGACAAAGGGGCCAAAAATATGCAATGAAGAAAAGATAGCCTCTTCAACAAATGGTGCTGGGAGAATTGGAAATCCATATGCAATAGAATGAAACTAAACCCATATCTCTCACCATGCATGAAACTAAACTCAAAATGGATTAAGGACCTCGGAATCAGACCAGAGACCTTGCATCTTATGGAAGAAAAAGTAGGTCCAGAGCTTCAACATGTCGGCTTAGGACCAGAGTTCCTCAACAGGACTCCCATAGCACAAGAAATAAAAGCAAGAATCAATAACTGGGATAGATTCAAACTAAAAAGCTTTCTCTCAGCAAAGGAAACTATCAGCAATGCGAAGAAAGAGCCTACAGAGTGGGAGAAAATCTTTGCCAATCATACTTCAGATAGAGCACTAATCTCCAGAATCTATAAAGAACTCAAAAAACTCTACACCAAGAATGCAAATAATCCAATCGACAAATGGGCTAAGGAAATGAATAGACACTTCACAGAAGAAGATCTACAAGCAGTCAACAAACATACGGAAAAATGTTCAACATCTCTAGTAATAAGAGAAATGCAAATCAAAACCACCCTAAGATTCCATCTCACCCCAATTAGAATGGCAATTATCAAGAATACAAGCAACAACAGGTGTTGGCGAGGATGTGGGGAGAAAGGTACACTCATACATTGCTGGTGGGACTGAAAATTAGTGCATCCACTCTGGAAAGCTGTATGGAGATTCCTTAGAAAACTTGGAATGGACCCACCATTTGACCCAGCTATCCCACTCCTTGGCCTATACCCAAAGGACTTAAAATCAGCATATTACAGAGATACAGCCACAACAATGTTCATAGCTGCTCAGTTCACAATAGCCAGATTGTGGAACCAACCTAGATGTCCTTCAATTGATGAATGGATAAAGAAACTGTGATATATATATATACAATGGAATATTACTCAGCCATAAAGAATGATAAAATTATGGCATTTGCAGGCAAATGGATGAAATTGGAGAATATCATGCTAAGTGAGATAAGCCAATCTCAAAAAAACAAAGGAAGAATGATATCGCTAATAAGTGGATTATGACACATAATGTGGGGTGCGAGGGGTTAGTGTTAGGGTTAGAGTTAGGGTTAGGGAGGGGGCAAGAATGGAGGAAGGAAGGACTGTATAGAGGGAAAAGAGGGGTGGGAGGGGTGGGGGGAGGGAAAAATAACAGAATGAATCAAACAACATTACCCTATGTAATATGATTACACAAATGGTATGCCTTTATGCCATGTACAAACAGAGAAACAACATGTATCCCATTTGTTTACAATAAAATAAAAAAAAATAAAAAAATAAAAAAAATAAAAAAAGAAGAGTTCTTGTAGAGTTGTTTTTAAAAAAATTTTTTCTTTCGATTAGGAGTGGTGAGAGTGAACAATCTTTTCTTGTTTCTGATTTTAGAAGATATTCTTTCAGTACTCCATTCAATCTGATGTTGTTTTTGTGTTTGTCATATATAATCTTTATAATGTTAAGTTTCTTCTATCTCTAGTTTCTCCAGATTTTCTTTTCTTTTTTTTTTTTTTTTGTATCAGGGATTGAACTCAGGAGTACTTTACATTAAACTACACCCCCAGTCCTTTTTTTTTTTTTATTTTGATACAGGGTCTTTCTAAATTGCTTAGGATTTTGCTAAGTTGCTAAGGCTGGCTTTGAACTTGCAATCTTCCTATCTCAGCTTCCCAAGTCACTGGGATTACAGGCATAAGCAACCATGCCTGGCTCTCTAGCATTTTTAACATGAATGTGTGGGTGCTGAATTTTATCAAAGACATTTTCTGAGTCTATTGAGATGATCGTATAGTTCTTGTCCTTAATTCTATTTATGTGGAGAATTACATTTATTGATTTGCAAATGTTGAATCAATCTTGCATCCCTGGGATGAAACTCACTTTATCATAATGTTTTTTTGAATGTGGTTTGCTAATATTTTATTAAGAATATTTGCATCAGAGTTCCTTGGGGTTATTGGTTTAGAGTTTTCTTTCCTTGATATGTCTTTCCCTAGTTTTGGTATTAGTATTATACTGGTTTCACAGAATGTATTTGAGAGTGTTCCCTCCCTTTCAATTTCGTGGAATAATTAGAGAAAGACTGGTGTGTGTTCTTCTTTGAAAGTTTGATATAATTCAGCTGAGAATTCACCTAGTCTTGGGTTTATCTTTGTTGGAGACCTTGATATTGGTCTATTAGAATTTCTATAGCTTCCTGGTTCAGTTTGGGAAGGTCATATGTTCTAGAAATTTGTTAGTCTTCTAGGTTTTCCAGTTTACTGGAGTACAAATTTTCAAAGTAGTTTCTAGGAATCTTCTTGATTTCAAGAGCATCTGTGGTGATATCTCCTTTTTCATGTCAAATTTTATATTGGTGTTATCTTTCTTTTTATTAGTTCAGTTAAGGCTTTATCAATCTTATCTTTTCAAAGAACCAATTCTTTGTTGTATTGATTATTTGTATTTTTATAATCAATATCATTAATTTAGGCACTGAACTTAATTGTTTCCTGTCTTATATTGATTTTGAAATTAGTTTGTTCTTCCTTTTCTAAGGTCTTGAGAGAGAGCATTAAATTACTTATTTGGAATTTTTCTATTTTTTATGTAGGCACTCAATGATATAAAATTTCCTCTTACAACTCCTTTATACTGTTCCAGAGTTTTTAATATGCTATATCTCTGTTTCCATTTGTTTCTAAGAATTTCTTGATTTCTCCTTATTACTTTTATGATCCATTTCTCATTAAGAGAGTATTACTTAATTTCCATGTATTTATATAGTTTCTATTATTTTTCTTACTGTTGATTTCCAATTTCATTCCCTTATAATCTGATAGAATGCATGGGATTATATCAATGTTTTGTATTTATTAAGATATACATTGTGACCTAGAATATGTTCTGTTTTGGAAAAGGGTCCATGAACTGCTGAGAAGTGAATTCAAGTGTTTTAAGATGAAATATTCTGTAGATGTCTATATGGTTCATTTGATTTAGAGTATTATTTAGGCCAGAAATATATTGATTTTATATTTGTGTGACCTATCTATTAGTGATTATAGTGTGCTGAAATCATCGGGATTATTTTATTGTGGTCTGTTTGGGATTTAATGTCAAGAAGTATTTTTTAATGTAATTAGGTATGCCGACTTTTGGTGCATATATATCTACTATTTTTGCATCTTCTTATTGTATTGTTCCCTTTACCTGAATGTTGTAGCCTTCTTTGTGTTTTCTGATTAACTTTTGCTTGAAATCTACTTTGTTAGATATGAGAATAGCTACTCACTACTCCTACTTGTTTAGGGACTCCATTTCATGGAATATAGTTTTTTTCTTTCTTTCTTTTTTTATTTTTCCATCTGTTAATTTCAACCTCTGGGTGTCTTTGCCTATGAAGTGAGTCTTTTAAAAACAGCATATCATTGTACCTTCTTTTAAAACTCATTCTGCTGATCTATGTCTTTTAATTGGGGTATTGAGACCATTTGCATCCAGTGTTATTATAAATATGTGTTTGTAGTTTCCTACCATTTTGGTTTGTTCACTATATTCAATTTGGTCTTGATTTTAATTTATTTGGTTACTCCTCTAGTGATCTTCATCTATTTGGGAGCTTTGGGGTTTGTTTTTGATTTCCTCTTTGTGCAGTATGTCTTTTAGTATGCCTTATAATGCTGGCTTAGTGGTCATAAATTCCTTTAGTTTACCCTTGACATGGAAAGTTTTTATTTCCCAATTGACTCTGAAAGATATCTTTGCTGGATATAGCAATCTTGGCTGACAATTTTCTTTTAGAGGCTGGAATATCTCATTCCAGGTTTTCTTTGATTTTAGGATCTGATTTGAGAAGTAAGAAATGAACCTTATTGGTTTGCCTCAAAAGGTGACCTGACATTTTTCTCTTACAGATTTTAATTGTTTCCTTATTTTCCATGTGAGGCATTTTGATTATGATATGTTTTGAAGCGGTTCTTTTTTGATCTTGTCTATTTGGAATTCTATGCCTCCTATATGTGATCTATATCCTTTCTACGGTGAGAAAACTTTTCTGCTGTTATCTCACTGAAGATGTTCTTAATGACTTTAACTTGTATTTGCATGTTCTCTTAGGTCCTAATGACTCTCAGATTTTCTTTCTTGATGTTGTTCCAGAGTTCTTGGATATTCTGATAGTGATTTTTAATTTTTTAAATTGCATACTGAATATTCAACTTCATATACCCTGTCTTCAAGGTATGAAGTTCTATTTTATTCTCAATACAAATTCTTGGTGATGCTTTCAAGTGAATTTTTAATTTGGTTCACTGTGTCTTTCATTTTCAGGAGTTCTGCTTAGTTTGTTTTCAATATCTCTATTTCTTTTTTGAAATGGTCTTTCATCTCCTGTATTTGCTCTCTTTATTCATTTCTTAGATCTTCTTTTAGTTCATTGAACATTTTAATAAACAGTTTTAAATAGCCTTTGTCTGAAATTCCATCTCCTTCCATATCTATGGGTTCCTTTGTTGGGCAATTGTGAATTTTGCAGGGGGGACATTCGTTAGCCTATTCTAGTTTTCAGAGGTCTTAGACTTGTGCATCAGTTGCAATGGATTCCCCTTTCTCTTTTATACACATGTCCTTCTGTTTGTAGTTGACTTTTTATTCTGGGACTTTTCTCAATTTTTTATTTATGAGCAAATGTCCAGGAATGGGACCTGAGGTTCCCCCTCTACCTTTTCCTACTTGGGACCTCTTTTTTTGTTTGGGATTTTTGTCTCCCCTATTCTGTATTGAACTATTTTTGAGGTTCGAGTGGGGCTGGTTTGTTTTTGGAGAGAGGTTGAGTTGTGAGTATTTTTCAACAGTGAACTTGAAGTATCTCAGTAACTTTCTAGCTTCTCTTAGAGGAAGCAGAGAGGCACAAATAGCAATAATGTTAGCAATATTAAATTTTAAAATAAAAGTCTGATTTCTATTTTGATAAGTATTAATTACCATCTGTATATAAATGGTGGTGTCAGCATTTAACATCAGCACCAATGCTAAAACACCATAAATTAGATCAGGCATTAGACAGCAGGTATCTACTATGTTGTCTACTGTATTAATAATTATAACAATATGAATGGGTAGGAATTACATGAACTATATAAGTCTATCAGATAGTGAGCTTAGAGTTTCTTAAGTGAAGAGAAAATAGGCTGGGAAGGAAAGGGAAAGATTAAAATATTTAAAAAGTGAACAGAAGGAGATAGGTAGTAGATGATGGCCATAATGAAGGAGAAGTAAAAAATAACTAAAATAGGAAAATAACAAAATAGAGGAAGAGGGAACAGGAAAATTTGGCTATTCCTGAGGGAAGAGTGTGAAGAAAGGGTAATAAGAGGAACAAAAACCAAGGTACAAACAAATGACAACTCAAACCTACGTATGATTTTACCCCACCTAAATTGAACCAAGGCTACATAATAAACATGAGAAGAAGAAAGCAATTAAAACAAAATTTTATATGTGTGTGTGTGTGTGTGTGTATTTCTAAACCTATCTGTGCAGTGAGAACACCCTTCCCCTCAATCAGTAAGAATAAAAATAGGAAAAAACAAAAATTAAAAATCAATGTTTACAACATGAAAAATGAGGGGAGAATAAAAAAGGCTTTTTTCCTTTGATGTGGTGAAAACTGTTGGCAAGAATGATGTTCATTGTGTATGCTGTTGTGCCACTCTATTTTTGAAGGGCTCTGTAATCCTTGGGTCAAGAACTGGAGGTCGTTAGGTTCAGTGTCTTTGTGTTCTCACTTAGCTGCCAGCCATTGTAGGCTAAGCTGGTTGTAGTAGCTCTTGGCTTCCTACCTCCCAGTATAGGATGAGATAGACTGGGGAGGGCTCATAAGTGGTGTATTCCTGTAGCAAGGCAAGTGCAGAATCCTAAGTTGGAATTTATGATAGTTAGGATTTAGTCATGACTGATCTTTGGAACTTTGTCAATGAGTATTTGAGATTTGATCCACACTCACTGTTGCTGGGGAGGTGCCATCTTTGCTGGATCTATGGATCTCCAGGGACTTCTGTAAATGCTACTTTTAGTGTGAGAAGTCTAAATATCCACAGGGCTCGTATCTACTGCTGTGGATGTGAATTGTCCAGGATCCGACCAGCTCCTGTCTGCTTGGTTATTGGTGTCTTCCCAGTAGCTTGTATCAAATGCCCGCAATAAAGGGGACTCCCTCTCCTCAGTATCTGTCTGGATGGCCCTAGGCACAATTCTCTGTTTCAGGCACACTGGTCCAGGCACACTCTGGGCTCCACCACAGGTGACTGCTGGGTCAGATTGGCAACTTCCTTTATGAGTTCCAAGGCTCCTGTCTCTGCTCATTGCTGCATAGCCACTTATAAAGGGTTCTTACCACTGGTGACCTTATTTCTGCTGGACTCTCTGTCCATGGGCTAGGAGATTTTGGTCACTTTTCAATCAAGAACTTCCCTCACCATCCTGGGTCCATTAAGATGATCCTCCCTCACTATTCCATAAGCTCTCCTAAGCCAGTTTATTTCCTTTTGCACTTTCTTCTTTTTGTCTCTGCTTCCCCTCTCCCTTGGTGACTACAGTCACTGTGGCCATCGCTGCCACCAGAGGAGCCACCAGTCAAGTTGGTGTATCTCTAACATATTATTTCCTATATTATGTTCTAAATTTCCTACTTTCTGTGACTCTGTGGTTTCTTTTATTGTCTAATGTTGAACTTGAGTGAGTTCCTTTAGTTATCCATCTTGCTGAGGAGCAGTCTTCCTGCTTTGTAAATCTTGAGCTAAGAAACTGCTGTGATGAACTACCTCCTTCTCATCCACCATCTTCTCTCCTTCTCAATAAAAGCCAGTGGGATTTCTTAACACCATGACTTTGGTCTTTAGAGGCAAGTATCAAGTTTTCCACCAAAGAAGGCAGCCACAGCATCTCTCCCCTGACCTAGTCCTGGAATTTGTTCAGTCCGGAGCTCACCCAGATTTAACAGGAGGGGAGAGAGACTGCCTCACTTCTTGATAGGAAGAATCTCAAAGAATTCACAGCCATTTTTATAACAGACTTTATTTTTAGAGCAGTTTTAGGTTCACAGCAAAATTGATAGAAGGAATAGAAATTTCCCACATATCCCCTGACCCTACACATGTACAGCCTCCCTCATTATCAATTCCTATACCACAGTGGTCCACTGCTACCTGACACACCTTCATGGACACATTTTTATCAGCCAAATTCCACAATTTGCACTCATAGTTCACTCATGGCGGTGTGCTTTCTGAGGGCACATTGTCACCATTACATTATCATACAGAGTCACTGCACTGCCTTACAAAGCCTCTAATCTCCACCTATCCATCACACCTTCCTACTGAAGCCAGAATTAAGGACAGGTAGTTAGTGTAGAAATAGGGAATCGGGTCAATTCAAGGAAATGAAGCCATGAAGCCATCTGCCTCTGGAAGTTGGAGACTGCCCCTGGAAGAATGGAATATCAAGGATCTCCGGAGCCCATTGATTACGAAATTTACCTGCCTTTATCAAGGATTGCAAGCATGGAGCTGCTAATTAATGCCCCCTGGGCCTTTGCCTGCCTGAATCACCTTGGCCCTCCCCCTGCCCATGGCTTCTCACTTAATGCAAAACCAGGCCTAGTTACATAGGCAAGAAGGAGAGATAAGGGGGGAGAGAACTGGAGAACAAAAGAGAATTTAACCTATAAAAGATGTAGGGTGCGCTCACTTCTTGGGACTTTAGAACATCAGCCATGGCCCCCTTCTTCCTGCTGGAGAAGTCTGTATTATTACCTTTAAATAAAACCTGCTTAATATGTTTGCCTTGGAGTGCTTCTCTAGTGTTCAGTCTTCAACATTAGAAGGAGCAGAACTCGTTACCCGTAAACGGCAGTATCACTACCGGCCTCTAGAAACCGCAGTCTTCATAGTTTTGTCTTTTCCATAAGGTCATATTGTTGGAATCACACAGTATGTTGCCTTTTTATATTTGCTTCTTCTACTTAATAATGTGAATCTAAGTTTCCTTCATATCTTTTCACAACTTAAAAGCCCATTTCTCTTTAGTACCATATTCGTAGTACCATATCCATTATTCAGAAGTGACAGTTTATTTATCCCCTCACTTACTGAAGGACATCTTGATTATTTCAAAGTCTTGGCAATTGTGAATAAAGCTGATGTAAGTATCCATGTGTAGATTTTCATGTAGACTTAAGTTTTCAACTCCTTTGGGTAAATAATAAGGGACATGATTGCTGGATTGTGTGATAGAGAATGTTAAATTTCTGTAAAAACCTGCCAAACTGTCTTCCACAGTATCCATACAGTTTTGTATTCCCAACAGCATTGAATGAGAACTCTCCTTGTTTACAGTCATTTTTTTTAAAACTGCCATACTTCACAAGGAATGTGAAACTTGAAGGAGTCTTAGACAATACAAGTGAGTTCACAAGTAGAAAGAAAAGGGAGGAAGGGATTCTAGGTCTGGAATCATGTTCTGAGAAACTGCAGTTCAGAAAGGACTTAAGCATGAGGCATGGTAAGCAGACAGTTCCCTGACTTGCCTTCTGGGGACAACATCAGACTTCTCAGGCACCACTGCTCAGATCCTCCTGGCCTCAAAAAACTTCTCAAGAACAACTTTTGGGATTTCTTTCTTCTTCTTTGGGACCTATTTAGTTAGGAATTTGACCTCACCCAAAGAGAGGTGTGATCTTTGTCTTGCACCTGTAGGTAATTTCTATACCCTTGGGATTTTCTGAGTGGTAGTTGTGTCTTTTTTACTTAAGGTGAGTGCCTTAGACCACACTTGGCTATTTATGCTAATTGGGTGACCCCCAATGGGCTCCAGGAAAGGATCAGTGTTGCAGGTGAAGGTTATCCACTTGCTAATCAATGTTCATGTAACAAGGCCCCAATAAAAATCTCTGGCACTCAAGTTTTACTGAGCTTCCATGGTTGACCATGTTCTGCAGGTCCTGCCGAATATGGATGCTGGACGGTGATGTATCCTGAAGGTAACAGACATTTTGTCTGTGGAACCCTCCTAGACTGCATGATGTCTGCCTTCCTTTGACTGGGTCTAATCCCTTCCACATAATAAATGGTGGCTATGAGCATAGCATCTTCCAGAAAGTTCTGTAAGTCTTTCCAGTGAACTGCCAAAACTGGAGTATTGGAAACTGCCCCTACTTGAAGGTCAGTATTGCCTCAGTGCCTCACCTGGACAGGAAAGTTAAACTGTTCTTTATTTCACTTGTTCCACTGTAATCCCAAGAAATAGCTATATGTTGATATGGTTTACTGCAGATATCAAAGATGTTTCTTGGAGGAAGTAAGATTTCTTACCTTCATCTGTACACCTCACAGTTCACACATTATCATAATGTAGATTACAGATATATTAAGTCTCTGGACCTGTGTGTGCAGATGTGAAACCTGCATGCTGTGTCATTTACACACCCCATGGCCAGGTATTCTGTTTGTTGTCACTTGGGGTATTTATAAATTAGAGCCAAGTTCTGTATTTGTGCTTACTCTAACCTTTCGGACTAAACAAATCCTAACATTGGCAAAGGGCCTGACAAGCATTTAGTATTAATTAATTCTTAGATGTCTCTGGAGAGAAGCTAAGTATTCTTGGGAACTGACAAAATGGATTGTTTCATTAATCAGGTAATCATTCCCCTAAGCCTGGTACCACTTCAACCCCAGGAGTTGCATGGGGCTGGTTTGGAACTCTCCCTCCACTCCAAGTCTTGATGAGGCACAATATATCATACGTATTTGTCTTTTGTTTACTGTTCCTGCCAGCCTCACCTCAAACTTCTCAAATTCCGGGTTTTTCCCTACTCATCAAGTGAATTTGTCTAGGATTTTCCTCTCAAAGTTTATACTGAGATTTTCAAAACTAGGATGACTGACGGGCAGGCATCTGTTGCTGATGTGGTATAGACTTTGCTTGAGCTGAATTGTGTCCTGGATAACCTTGATCTTTTCCAGGTAATTATTTTATTTTTTAAAATTTGCATCACTACTCCTGACCACTAGAAGACTGTGTTAGCTTTATTCTCTCTGCTTCTTCCCACCCTTCCCACAAGAGGCCCACATGAATCTAACTAGAAAAGGCCCAGCGAAATAGATGGGGTGAAGAGCATCCTTTGCCACAGCTTGAGGCATCTGAATTCACATTGGCCTCGGGAAGAACTGAGATTCTGGACCACCATTTTGGTTTGGAGCTGACATTTCCCACAGCCACATGCTAAAGGCTTAGTTCCCAGCCTGTGGTGCCCCTGGGGCCTAGTTGGAGGAAGTAGGTCATTGGGGACCTGCCTTTGAAGGATGTATTTTTTTCCTGGATCCTCCTTTCTCTCCCTCTGCTTCCTGGCCATCATGCCATGAGCAGCTTTACTCCACAGTGAACTCCTTGCCATGATGGTCAGTCTTGCCATGAGCCCAAAGCAGTGACCATAAACTAAGACTTCTGAAACAGTGAGCCAGAATAAATCTTTTCACCTTTAAGTTGATTTCCCTAAAGATATTTTGTCACGGTGACAGAAAATAACATGTCCACTATCATGGTCATGGGTTGTATTCCTGTCTTTATTATCATGCTTGGTTCAGGGCCAAAGGGAATGTCTAGCCTAAACCCTTATCCCTGTTGCTTTGCATGAGCTCTTTCTGAGGGCATCTGTCTCATCCAGTAGATTGGGCAAGGGGCCTTCTTTTAGCCACTTTCTTGTTCTGTCTAATGCTTAATGTGGTGAGATTACTATGATTACCAGTATTTAGTTGTCTTCTAATTTCAGATTATAATTCTTCATAGCCTTGAATTTAGGTCTGGTCAGCTGATGAGTTCCAGACCATGACATGAGAGTAGAAGTGATGTGTGTCCCTTCTGGGCCAAGAGCTTGGCTCATTGGCCTTCTTCCCTCCACCACAGAGACACCAGGGCCTCATGTAGAAGTGGGACTGCCATAGGGGATACCAAGTGACTTTGTGGAGGAAAGACACCCTCCCCACCACTGACGCACGTTGGGCACCTTCCAGGGTGTTTAGCCCCTGAGATTTGTTGACATTTTTCTACTATAACTTCGTCTAATTTACAGGCTGACAAACTATGGCTCATGAACCAGATGTGGCCCTCCACTTTCTTTTAAATAACGTTTTTCTGGAACGCAGCCATGTCCAATCACTTACATATTGTCTAGAGCTGCTTCCACATTTCAGTGACAGCAGCAGATAGTGTGACAGATACCACACAGGCTGGCAAGCAGAGAACTGTACTATTTGGCCCTGTAGAGGGAAGTTTTGCTGACGTGTGCCTGTCCTGACTGATACCCTCAATATAATCATTTCGAATTATTAACTTGACAACATGGAAGGTGAAAACCCATAGCTGATTCCAAAACCATGTCAAGTTATTTTGCATGGTAATCAATGCAACTTAATTGGCAAGCATTGACTGAGGGCCAGTTATGTGTCAGACTTGGGAATGCTTTTGCCTCCGGACCTTTGGAGTTCAGGGATGAAGAAGCTGCTCCTGTTCTTTGTAAGTTTGGAAGTCAAGATTCAAGGTGGGAAGGAGGCCTTGACAAGCATAAGCTAAGGGATTTCTTACCACCTTCTCCACTAAAATTCATTCATGTTGTGAGTTGCAGTTATTTATTATGTCCATAGCCAAACAGCCCAGAGAAATTATCAGGTGACTAGCATGATAATTATTAGGATTGGAGTGGTGCAAGATACCAGGGAAAGTTCTTTCCTATGTCTACCTTACCCTTGATGGAGTCAAAGTGCTAACTAGCGTTAATTCTCTGACATTGAAGGCTAAGAATTCCTGATTAACCTGCTGGGATACTTGGGAATTTTCTTCCCTAGGGAGAAAGGCCTGGAACATTCTCTTCACATTCCAGATTTGCACAGCAGGTCCCATATCTTTGCTTTAGGCAGAACCTTACTGCTTAGCCTTGTAACACACAAAAGAGCTTTGCCCAGACACATCTTCCTCTGGCTCTTTTCATCTGATCCTCCCCTGACAAGCAGCCTGGAAAGAAGCATCCTATTGATCATGACAGCACAATTGAAACTCGTGAGTTTCTTTTGGACTCTGGGGTCCAGAAGAAGGGGCTAGTGGTGCTGGGTGGGAGGTAAATGAGCAGTAGATGCACATGAGCTGAAATGATAGTAAAGGTGGATGCTACAGTCTGTGGTTTTCTCTGAAGTTTGCCTTCCCTACATTTGTACTTCCAACAAATAGATTTGGTACCCAGTTCCAGCCGTCATCTGATTTCAAGTTCCGTTACCTAGGAAACAGAGGGCACACTGCTGGGACAGTCAGCCTGTGTTCTGTGCGGACCGAAGCTATTAAAGCCCATCAACTTGGCCTCCGAGAAGCACTGAACATGGACAGTTTCAACTTCCAGCCAGGTACTTATTTATTTATTTTACTGCCTCGGCAGCAAAATGAGTTATTGAACCATTCAGTCTATCGATTGGGGCAGCTTTTCCCCTGCATCTCTCAGATGCCTGAAGCCCCTGTGGAGCTGGTGGCAGCCCAAAGGTCCTTTGTTGATGGTGAGTCCTCACTGGGGAAGCCAGGCAGCATTAATTCTCCAGTCAGCAGGGCCTGGGGCCAGGGCTGTGGCCAGACATGGCACCCCATGCTGGCGGTTCTTACAGTCTTTGAACAAGTAAAGAAAGCTACACATGGGCCCTCTCATAGAAAAATATGCACCCAAGCAGAATATTGTATGCTGTTTAATTGGTGAACTAGACTTCCAGTCTAAATGCCTTTGATCTAAGTTAATTCTGCTTGGAACAAGTTTTTTAGTTTTTAAAAAAATGTAATTAAACTTCAGATGTGCTTAAGATTCAACAAGCCTCTGTCCTTGGGTCTGTCTGAGCCAAGGGACCGAAGGAGAATGACATCTTCACGTGCGCCTCCTGGTGCTCCTCACAGGCCTCATGGGCATTCGAGATCAGCTCTAAAAACGGTGAACTTGACAGAGACCATACCATCATGTCTCTACGCTGCTGCCCGATTTTGCATAGCTTTTGAACTCAGAATGACTTTTACATTTTTAAGTGTAAAAGGTAAAAAAGATAATTAGCTTTTTGGGGCAATGGTTGCTCTAGGAGTTGAGGACATTGCTTCTTGGTTGCAAAAGTCTAAAATATTTACTCTCTGACCTTATTCAGAGGACGTTTGTATCCATGTGGCTGAGGGCAGGGCAATGATTCCAAGTGAGTTGGCTTCCTCACTGTGATAACCCATATCTCATGGTGCCATACCAGCTGCCAAGAATGTCTATCTGAAGTTTGTATTCAGGGACCTGGAAAATGAGCAGAGGGTCAGTGGGCCCAGAGCATTCACTGTGAGCTGGGTCTAGGCTAAAACTCCATGCAGTATCTTGCCCCTGTGTGTTCCTAATGTAAGGCAGGGGCATGGCATCACTTTGTGGCTTCAAATATCAATTTGGACCCTGTGTCCAGTAGTCCTCAAAATATTAGGCTATTTGCCCTTCCGCAGTGTATAGTTATCCATGGACATGTCCCTTGGGGGAAGAGGGGGTGAAGGGTTATCTTGTATGTGTGCCTTGGTGCTGTAGAATCTGCCCTCTCCCTCACTTTCTCCCTCCCTCCTGGAAGAAGAGTCTGGAAACTCAGACTCTGCTTCAGTCTGCAAGTTCTGAATCCAATCTTCAGATCAGCTCTGGAAACCAAGCAAAGCTCTATTGATTGGGACTGGAGATCCTCCATACTTGATTTCTTACACAAATGGGATAATATCCTTATTGACTGATCATCTGTTTTGCTCCTACAAGCATCACGTTTTATGAATTGTTTCCTGAACTCCTCGTGGGTCAGGCTCCCTGACTGCCCCTCTGACCTTGACATTCAATGTGATAATTGCCTTCACCAAGATTCTGAGGCTGTCTGGAAGTAGCCGCTGTTAGTATGGGGTCCTCTTGTCCTTCTGGTGAGCCAAGCACTTTGGCTCCTGCAGAGGCACCACCAAAGTCCTGAGTGGTGTTGGAGTCCCCCTCGCCAAAACATTCTTCAGCACTTGAACCTTCCTGGGGATCACATTCCTCTGCTGGGGTTTCCAGCCTCCTAGAGTATACCTATTTGAGCATCACATCTCTCCAAAATTTCCATCCCTTCTCCTACCAGATGCCACTAAAATTCTGGCATCTCTACCCCGGTCAGTGCAGCTACCCCTTCCCTCATGTTCCTTGGGGCCGCCCTTGCAGCTTGTCTCTATCTCCTGGAGCCCTTACCTGGGTGTTCCATCCTGGTCCTAGAGAGGGTGCACCCACATTGATAACATTTTCTTTATCAAATCTCACATTCTTTCTTCCAATCTAGCAATAGAATCCAGTCCTCTGCATACTCCTTCCATAGTATGGATCCAGTTGGCTGGATTCCATAATCCCCTTCAAGATTCAGTACCTTTCCTCCTTGCCTGGCCCAACAAGTCCCAGGATGGTTTATGTTGTGACTTAACCCTAGTTATGTGACTTATGGTCAGAAGGGGAGGTGGGCACATGCTTTGTGGAGGGGAGGCCTCTGCACCTCTTCAAGAAGGGATCAGGGGAGGGTCCACTTCTGTAGGCTTAGAAAGGCCAGAAGAATCTGGGCTTGAGATTTTCATCAGCATCCACCCAGATGTTGCCATTACATGTGTCAGAGTCCAGTACTTTCCCAGGCAGGGTCTTGGTTTTGGTGCAACAAGTCTGCTGGGCTAAAAGTGTAACCATTTCTGAAAATTAGCTTCTGCTAAAACAAAGTTCCACGCTTGGTCTTCAGCCTTGTCCGCCTTTCCACTGTGAGCCTTTTATAGGCTTCCAAGAAGACTTCCTGGCGTTTGGACCTAGCTTTTGATTGCTGGTTAATCACATTTAACTTTTCATTATCTTTTTTTCAGAAGTCAATCAACTTTAGAAGTAGTCACTCAATTCTGTTGTCCTCCTAGTAATGAATCCCTTGTCATTCTCAAATGCCTGATGCATTGTACCACCTGTGCAGTGGTAGAGACCACTGATATGCCATCTTATCCTACTACTATTGAAAGTCCTAACAATAGTACTTTTGCCTTGGTGCATGGACTTCATTTCCCACCAGCAGTGGGGTTCTTATCACCAGTGAGGTGGCAGGTGATCTGGATTCAGTGTTGCACCTTAGTGTTTGCTGTCCTATATCATGCCTGCCACCAACTGCTGCATGTTGGATTCCCTAGGAAGCAGACTCTGAGATGGATATCACTGTGCAGGATGTTTACGAGGGAAGCTCTGGGAAAACACACCCATGCAAAGGAGAGGAAGGAAACAGGGTTGGGAAGAGGAAGAGGTCAAGCTTTAACTAAGGTCTTAGGTGATCTCTTAGAGAGCAATAAGGCTAGACAGGACCTCTAGAGCAGTCCCGCCTGAAGTCCTTTGTTATCCTCCATCATTACACGTGAGCCACTGGGAAATGGTGTTTGGCATTGGGTAAGGGAGCTCTTTTCAACCTAAGAACTTTGACCTTGGAAGGCTGTTCTCTGGCAGCCCTTCCAGCATCTTGGGGAATAAGCCTTTCATTCCTGAATCTGTTCTGGGCAACACACTACAGTATCCACTACACCCAGGTCAGGTTCCCTGTCTTCCAATTCCAGTCTATCTACAAACTGTGACCTTGGACAAATCTCTTAATCTCCTTGATCCTCAATTTTCCTTAAGTTGAGAAAAAAAGGTTTATGTCCATTTTAGAAAGTCATGGAACATACAGTAAACCAGAAATCAGAAAGTCATCTGTAGGCTCACTACCCAGAGATAGGCATCTGTATTCTGAAATTTTCCTGTATTTTTATTGCATATTTTAATATTGTTCTAACCATGTACAATATTCATTTTTTATGGCCTCATTTTTGCTTTACAATGTGAAATGAGCATTATCAAAACTCATTGGAAACATTGATTTTTAAAGGTAGATTATTTCTGATTATAAAATTAATAGCTAGACATAAGAGATCATGTAAGATAAATCATCCATCACCTCTTTGTTTAGAAATAACCACAACTAAAAGTTTGTTGCCTAGCCCTCTAGTTTTTATGTTTGCATGCACATGTGTGTGTTTATAAATTAAATTTAGGGATGGTTTCTATATGTTATGGTTTTGATCTGCTCTTCTCACATCTCATTCTGACTATCCCTTTGAGATATTATGTATTTTCTATACTATATGCCATCATTTTAATACCTACATAATATTCTATTGTGTACACACACACACACACACACACACACACATCTCAGATGTGTTATTCTGGCATATCTTTTCTAACAAAAATAATTATCTGATGAAGTATTTTACATGGATATTTTTGTGTTCATCTATAGTTGTTTCTTTGGAATGAATTCTTACAAATAGAGTTATTGGGCAAAGTCTATGAACAGTCAAGTTATTTGATACATGTTGCTAATTCACCCTCCTAATAAGTTGTACTAATTTATAAGTGTATACCGGCAGACACAATGTGGGCATGCTGTCCTAGAACTGTACAGTTGACTCTTCTTATCTGTGGGTTCCACATCTGCAGATTCCTCTGATCCTGAATCAAAAACATTTCAAAGAATTTTGTCTGTAATGAACATGTATGAAATTTTTTCTTGTTGTTTCCTAAACAGTAGTTTCCTAACCATTTACTTTGTATTAAGCATTATAAGTTATATATAGATTATTTAAAGGGTATGGAAGGTTGTGTGTAGGTAATATGCAATACTGCACCATTTATGTAAGGGATTTGAGCATCCAAAGATTTTGGTATCTGAGGTGGGGATCCTGGAACCAATACTCTGTGGATACTGAGGGACAACTGTACCAGTTTGCACTACAGCTGTCAATGTTGATGCCTGTCCATGCCTATATTCCTTTATAAAGGGAACCGCTCATCTATAGTTCACCTTGAAGATGCAACACCTGTAGCCATGTTTACATGACACAATAGTCCATCCTTCCCTGGGGATTCTCATGCAAGGGCAAGCAATGCATAGGCTCAGCACACCCTGTGATAAGGAGGCCTGGCAGCTGGAGGATCAGCCCTATAGTGGTGACTACTATTTGCTAACCTGGTCAACTTTCCTTTCTTAGATATGAAATAGGAGCATAAACTGTCAATTACCAAAGAGAGTCAAAGTTTAAATGATGGATCATGGCAAAGTAAAGTCCTAAAGAGCCAAAAACTATGCATAGCACAAATAAGCTAAAACTGTGAAAAAGAGCAGAAATGGTAGGTAGAGAGAAGAGATTCCCAGTGGGATATGAGGTTCAGTTTTGCTAAGCAAGTTGGCAATGGAACAAAGCCAGGGAGAATCACAGAAACTCGTTAATGGCAGAAGAGTAGAGTGAAGATCCTTGACCATATATCCCCCAAAGTTCCCAGAACTGACTGGACCCAGTTCCTGTTCTTTTGGGGACTGGTCAAAACTCAGGTCTTATTCTTCTATTGCCATTTCAATTATGTTATCCTGAAGACATTTTAAAATAGCTTTTCTATCCCCACCCATTTGAGCTTATGGCAGACCTTAAAGAATATAAAAAAGAACATGAATATTCACAGACATCATCTATTGAGGATTCCTAGATTTTAATTAATTAATTTATTTACTATTATCATTGTTGGCCATTATAAAGGAGGCCAAGAGGAGCATCTTTGTGCATTAAACCATGTGTGTGGGTAGCATCCTTCCTTTAATCAAAATTCTGCAATCAAGGGCAAAAACGCTGAACTTCTTCTATCATTAAGACAAGAGCTAATAGGCGATTGGAAGAAGGCTGACCATGTATCTAAGGCCTCTTGAATTCCCAAAGGTCTGTTTTCTTCAGTTCTCCCCCAGAAAATTCACAGATCTCACACATGCCATTTCTGCCTGCTACTGGGCCAAGAAAGAGAAGGTCCTCTCTTTTGTGCTGTGGTATCCTGGAAGCATGTAACTTGTCCTGTTGATTTTTACAGAGGCTCTCAGTTAAGAGTTTGCCTTCAGTCTCAGAGGAGACTTTGGACTTGGACTTTTGAGAAATGCTGGAACTGATGAGATTTGCAGGACTCTTGGAAATGGACTGAATGTATTTTGCTTTGTGAGATGGACATGAGCCTTTGGGAACAGGTTGAGTAGTATAGTTTGAATCTTAAATGTTCCCCCAAAGTCCGTGTGCTAAGGGCTTAGTCCTCAGCCTTTGGTGCTATTGGGAGGTGGTGGAAATTTTAGGAGGTGGGGTCCAGTGGAAGGAAGTTAGGTCACTGGGGATGTTCCTTGAAGGCTGTTCTGGTCCCTTCCTGTTTCCCTCTTTGTCTTCTTGTAGTCATGAGGTGAATTGTTTCCTCTGCCACAAGCTCCTGCCACAATATAATATGCCACCTCAAGCCCAAAATCAATAGCGCCAACAGATCCAACAAAGAAATACCTTTCCTCATTTTTCCTTGATCATCTCAGGCATTTTGTCACAGTGATGGAAAGCTGGCTAACACAGAGGGAATCCAGTCTTAGACACAAGCGTTGTTCTGGACCGTGCTTGTAATATGATTTTCCTATCCAAGTTCAGAAGCTACATTTTCTTGTCATCAACAACTTTTAAAATTTTATCAATTAAAAATTGTTCCTGTGTAGAATGGAACAGAGGTGAGTAGAGGACTTTACTCTGTGTGTGTGAGTGTGTGTGCGCGTGTGTGTGTACGTCAATGTCTACGTCTGGTGTGGTTTGGATGTGGTTTGTTCCCACAAGGTTCCTGTACCGGAAGCTTAGATTCCCATGTGGCAGAGCTGAATGGTTGTGGATCCTAAGAGATGGTGGGAAGTAATTTGGCCATTCTCATCTCATGAATAGATTAACGCTGTCTTGGGGGAGTTTTAGTTCTCATGGAACAGGATTAGAACTGTGAGAGTGGTTTGCTATAAAGCAGGCCTGGCCCACATACTTTGTCCCTTCTGTGCATGATCAGTCCCACTTCTGCTTCTTTGCCATGTTGTGACTCAGTCAGGAGGCCCTCACCAGGATGCTAGAACTATGCTACCTGGACCCTCCAGCTACCAAAATCATGGGCCAAATAAATATTTTTCTTTATAAAGTTCTTAGCTTTGGGCATTTTGTTACAGCTACAGAAAGTAGACTAAGACTGTGTTCATGTATACTGGACTTATATCTGCAAGTATGTATGCTATTAAAGAAGTGGATGTTTCATATTTTTAAAAGGTAATGAGAGAGACAGAGAGAGACAGATACACAGACAGACAGACAGACAGACACACGGGTCTGTTGGGAATCCTTGTAACTTATAATCATTAATCTCAGTGAAGTTTCACATCTCTGAAAGGATCAGGGCAGTGTGATTTGTACCCTGGTAATGAATAAGCTGTCCCAGGGGAGTTATCTGCACGTTAGTCTGTGGCATTTGTATATAGTACAATCCTGTTGTTCTCTGAGAGTCTAACAATGCTTTACTTTGTAAATTATGTTCTTTCCCAGAGATCAAAAGATTATAAATTCTCCAGCCACACTTGCTTTTTACACACAGTCTTTTAATATTATTTTCCAAGACTCTTCTTGGACTTCAAATTGAGCAGAGAATTGAATTAATTAGACTAAATCTGATGAGTATCTGATTGAAGATTAGGATTTACTACCATGTTGTGTCATGCAACAATTTTGCTTTACCTTGAATATATTAAGGCTAGGAAGCTCATTATTATAATTTTTCTGTATTCCACCAGGGTTTGAACAGAATAGGGTCCAAATACAATAAAATTGCCCATGCAAAAACTCACCACTATCTAAAGCTGATAAGACTGCAGAAATGGAACCAGCAGACAAACCACAGCTAGAATGCTGATGAATTTCTTTTTGTTAACTGATGCACAAAAATTCAAAACTCTGAGTCCAATGATCTATTCAGCGTGTTGATCATAAATGGCCAAGTTACTTCCCACCATCTCTTAAGGATCCACAAACATTCACGTGTGTGTGTGTGTGTGTGTGTGTGTGTGTGTGTGTGTGTTGCATGAAATTGATCACACACTTAGGGACAGACAGCAATGGCTACTTGACAAACGAATGCCTGTGTTTGGTTATTTTTTGGCCGGCACCCCCACTTTTAAGATAGTGAAAGAATCTAAGAGGTACAGAAAATTAGTAGAATAATTCTATTAATAGAAGATTGCTTTTGCTTTCCAAAAGATACATGGTTCTTGTTATGGTTTGGATATGAGGTGTCTCCTCAAAGCTCCTGTGTTAACACAGGGCTATTCAGAGGTGAAATGATCAGATTAAGAGAACTGTGACCTAATTAGTTCATCCTAGTTTGAATGCTTTGTCTAGGTGGTAACTGTAGGCAGGTGGGGTGTGACTGGAGGAGGTGGGTCACTTGGGGCATGTTCTGGGAGGGTGTAACATTCCTGATGTCCCTTCCCCCCACCCCTTTCTTCTTTCTGGCTGACAGGAGCTGAGCAGCTCTCCTCCTCTGTACCCTTCTGCTATGATATTTTGCCTTATTTGGGGCCAGAGCAATGGAGTCAGCTGATCACAGACTGAACCCTCTGAAACGGTGAGCCAAAATAACCTTTTTCTCCTCTAAGTGTTCTTGTCAGATGTTTTTGTCACAGCAAGGCAAAGCTGACTAACAGTTCTTTGTATAAAAAGAATAAATTCCTCTCATCATACTCCATGTTAAAAAAATGCAAGTCCTAACTAAAAATTAAATGCACATGTCACTTGCTTAACTCCTATAAAGATCACTTTATCATTTGTTGTCCAGAGTCTCACTGGTGAACAGCATCTACTTGGGAACATTTTCGCAGGCTCTTCCCCACCTGTTTAAACCTCTTTAAAACATCTCAGAAGAAGGCTATTATGGTGGCTCTCTTTCTGTGCAAGGCACATTCACAGATTCAATCAACCATGAGCACAAAATATTGGGGAAAAATTTGCCTCTGTACTGAACATGTACAGACCTTTTTCCTGGTCATTTTCCTGGAACAATATCATATAACAAGTATCGACATAGCATTTACATTTTATTGTGTTATAAGTCATGTGTAGATGATTTAAAGTATGTGAGAGGATGTCTTTAGATTCTATGCAATACTATGCCATTTTATGGAAGCAACTACAGATTTGGTACCTATGGGAGTCCTGGAACCTGTCTCCTGGGGGACAGAGAAATGATTGCAATTTTCTCTGCCTCCTGCTGGTATCCTCAGAATTATTTGCTTCCTATGCACAGAACCCTTCTTTGGTCTTTCAAGCAAAAGTCCTGATTCTTATGTATCATTTCTCTGTTCCTTATCTCTCATGGCTTCTGGAAAACAAAGATGCAAACGTCTCTTTTGCTACAAGTAGCTCCTGCCTCACTCTTTAGTGTGGGACCTTCAAAGACAATACGGCAACTTCTAAAAAGCATCAAATTTCCTTCTTCACACGTTGTTAAGGACCACCAGGGAAAACGACGGTGCACTTTGAATCTGGCAATCTGGATCTCCTCAAACTTCCATCTCACACCAGGTATAAGACAGCCAGTGTTGGCAGAGGGTAATTCAAATTGCCCACCAGCTATGGAAAATGGTCTAGGTGGGCCAGCTCAGACATGGATTGCGATTCTCCACACAGGTCTTCTCACCTGGTGTTATCCACAGTTTATTTATGTTGCTGTGACATTTATACTTCTTTGTGAGAGGAATGGTTTCTGCTTTGCAGAGAGTCCTGAGACTTTCTTAGTAAAAGCTCCACGTGCTGTAGAAAGAATTTTGTCCTTTATCAAAGGAGAAAGAAATACTAGTGGTGGATGCCGGTGATCATAATAAAAAGTTCTGATTTGTAATGGTGAGTTGAGGTGAGCAAGTTTCTGTCAAGATGGAGTTCCCTGGGACGTGCTGGCTATCAGATCCTGGGTTCCTTAAACACTCTCTCGCCTCAGCCTCCGGATGTAAATGGTGTGGCACATTCTGTGGATTCTGTGGGGGCCACTCGATGGCCAGCTGCTCCTCCTCACCGTCCTCTGCAGGGCAGAGCCTGGCGGACTGAAAGTCATGCCTTGTCCTTCCTGCTGCTAGGGACCGGGGATGTCCTCCCAGTAATGCTGTATTGTATCTGTTGCTGAGTCTCGAAGTCCTCCCACTGAGCAGCTTAGCACAGCAAGCGTTTATTCTCCCTCAGTCCTGAGGGTCAGCTTGGCTGGATGGGTCTACTTCAGGGTCTCCCTGGAGGCTGCCATATGCTGCTCGTTGGAGGAACTCAGCAGTCAGACTCACTTGGGTGTCATTGGCAGGAGACCTCAGTTCCTCCCCACCGGGGCTTCTCCACAGGGTCACCTGAATGTCCCCAAGGCCAGATCTTCTTTGCCTTGGTTTCCCCCTCTCAAGGGAGGGAGAGGAATGTGCACCACTAAGGTAGAAGTCATAGCATCTTCTAGACCCAATCTTCCAAGTGATTTAGCATTTCGTGGTGTTCTCTTGCTCACAGGGGCCATCCCTGGTGCCTCATGGGAGAAGACTGTGCAAGGGCGTGTGCACCAGGAGGCAATGGGGCCAAGTCGGAGGAAACACACACACACGCACACACACACACACACACACACACACACGGAGCTGTTTTCCAGCTCACCAGGCAGACTTGGCTAATAAGTTGCAATGGGAGGGATTTGCTGCATGCCGCATGTCTGGCCTACCTTCATGGATGACCAGAGGCCTTCCTGTGGCTATAAAGGTCCTGTTCAGCACTGTCCTTCCTCAGCTTCCTGCGGGCGTGAGCACTAGCTTCTCGACCTTTACATCTCAGCTCAGGCTGCGTGCTCTTGAACTCAGCAATTCCAGATGCGATTTCCTAGAGAGGCACTAAGAACCCTAACCTTTGGCCCTGCTTGTATTATTGGTTCTATCTTGTGGATTCAACTGATTCAAGATGAAAAATGAATTTAAAAAATTTTTCATCTGTACTGAACATGTACAGAGTCTTTTCTCATCATTATTCCCTAAGCAGTGTAACGATTTGCATATTATTTGCACTACATTAAATGTTGTAAGTAATCTAGAGAGAGTTAAAGCACAGGGGAGGATGTGTGTAGGTTACATTGCAGATAACTCCGTGATTTACACGAGGGACTTGCACATCCATGGTTTTGGCATCATGAGGGGTTCTAGAACCAATTCCCCATGCATACTGAGGAGTAAGTATATTGCGTGACCTTCCCTTAGAAATATCAACAGTAAGGTCCTAAAACTGATCCTGGAACTGGACTAGGACTGATGTAGTGTCACCCCTCTTGGCCATAATGGTAAACATTATTGAGAAGCACGTAAGCACATCATGTTCATTAATCTAATTCTCCAGCTGAGGAAACTGAGATGCTGAGAAATTAAGTGAAAGGACCACACCTGTGAATTCCATTACTGTGAATTCACACAGGTAAGGAAAAGTAGAGCTAAATTTCAGGGCCCATACTTTTTTTTTTTTTTTTCTTACTTACAAACAACAGAAATTTATTTCTTAAAATTCTAGAGATGAAAAGTTCAGGATCAAGGGCTGCCAAATTTGGTGTCTGGTGAAAGCCTGGCTCACAGGTGGCTCCTAGCCCTGTTCTCATATGGAAATCAGGGCAAAAGAGATTCCCTGGGCCTAATTTAGATTGTTTTATTTTATTTATTTATTTATTTTTTGCGGTGCTGGGGATCGAACCCAGGGCCTTGTGCTTGCAAGGCAAGCACTCTACCGACTGAGCTATCTCCCCAGCCCTAGATTATTTTATTTTATTAATATTTTTATTTTCTATGAACACATAGTGATTGTATGTGTTTATGAGGTATGGTGTGGCGTTTCAACACATGGGTGTAATGTGTAATGATCAGATCAGGGTACTCAGCATTTCCATTGTCTCAGAAATGTACCATTTTCTCATACTGGGAACATTCAAAACCCTTTCTACTAGCTATTTTGCAATATTCAATTAATTGTTTTCCAACACAGTTATTCTCTTGGGCTACAGAATGCTAGAAGTTATTCTCCCTGTCCAAGTGGACCCTACACCCACTAACCATCCTCTCTCCCCACCCCACGTACTCTGGGGCCACCCAGAAGGTCCCATCTTGTGTGGCTCTCCCTTATAAAGACGGCTTTGGCTAAAAGGACTTTGATGCCTGCCGAAAAGGCTGATGAGGTCTTGAGTTTCTTCACAGAAAATTTTCAATTTTTATGAGACATTTGTCAGCTAATAATTCACTGTCAAGAGTCTTAAGCTCCAGGCACAGCACAGCACCAGACTAATGGCCATACCAACAAATCCACCCTCTCATTTCTCCTATTGATAACTAAATAAGTGACCTAACATTCAGGAAATATGTGTTTAATATTTATTGAAAAATTGTACCCAAGACCCAATTTTGATCAGCCTTGCATTGACAAAACTGACTCCTATTTTATACCAAAATTATTGTCCTAGCTACAGAGTGATGACAAATAGTCCCAGTGAAGCCCGCTTGCTTGTATAGCTTTGGTGACAGGGACTGACAAGCCTCTGCTAACATACTAGCTGGCACATGGGGTCATGCCATTCCAGAAGTTCAGGGTTCTACCTATGGATTCCTTCGACAGGTTTTCTTGAGCATATACTCTGCTCTGTGCCAAACAGTGGTGGTGGGGGGTCTCTGGAGCTGCCACCAGCTGGCCATGGACCTAGGTGCTGGGCAGGCACTCAGAGGTGTGGAGGGGTGAGCTCCCTGCAGATGTCAGCTGTCTGACTCAGGTTCGAGGGTCACCTCTCAGAATGGAATACAGGGTGCATTATGGGAAAATGCTGAGTGGGTTAAGAGAAACCCCAATGGAAAAAAGAAGTTCTAACAATGACTCTACTCAAGCAGAGCAGGTCAATAAGGCAAAAAGAGAATGAAGATGGTAACTATGGTACCCAGACTAATCATGGAGTGTTTCCTACCTACCAGGAATAAATGCTTGCAGGCGTTCTCAGGTTGACCTCTCATAACCATGTCATGAAACAGGCTCTCTTAGCATCCTCATCCTGCAATGGGAAAACAGAAGCTGAGAGTGTCAACCACTTGCTTAAGGGGATAGAACTGGTTGATCATGAAGCCAGAGTTTAAATTTGGGTCTGTCAGACTCCCCAGCCAATGCACCCCCACATACAGCCAGCCTTCCGTGTCTGTGGGTTCGATACCCAGGGGTTCAACCAAACAAAGATTGAAAATATTTGAAGAACATTCCATCTGTACTGATTATGCAGAGACCATTTTTATTGTCTTCCTTCCCTAAATAATACAGTACAACTATTGTCATTGCATTTATGTTGTATTTGGTATTATAAATCATCCAGAGATTTAAAGTATCTGGGGAGATGTGTGCAGGTTATATGCAAATACTATGCCATTTTATATGAGGGAATGGAGCAACTACAGGTTCCGACATTTGAGGGGTGTCCTGGAACCAGTCCCCCATGGACACCAAGAGACACCTGTCCTGGCAGTTTGGCCCAGGTCATCCAAGAAAATTGCTCACACCCACTGACCATCCCTGTTGCATATCCTGACTTCAACTGATTTTTGCATTTGCCATTAGCCCCAGACCCAGTCTGCTTTGAGGCGTTAGGAAAACCAAGATTTCCACTGGTGCCTTCTAGTAAACAGGGTATCATGGTATTTTTTTCAGATTATTGAATTTTTCCTATAATAATGAAGCCAGCCACCCACAGAGACACTCAGCTGAGACTGATGAGGGAGACACAAACTGATCTTTCTGGTCTTAGGTTTTCCTAAATCAAGCTGATTCAGGCCCACTCACAAGGTGCTGCTTCTACCTGTACAGTTGAATCAAAAAGAAGAAATCCCCACTTTGTTCATTGCACCATGTATGGATTCCCAAACTGTGGGTCAACCACTTGCTTAAGGGAATGCAGCTGGTCAAGGAAGACCTGGATGAGGGACCCATGAGTCAAGGCATATTTCTGACCAGCACTGTTGAATTAGCATCTTTGGGAGAGAGGCTCAGTGGTCTGCATTTTAATGAACATGAGTTCTTTACAGCCCAGTGGAACGCTGGACAAAGAGACGTCACAGGTACCTGGTCAGATGCTTGATCATACCTGAACCAGTTGAGCTCACATCAGAACTCAATCCTAGGTTCGAATACTACTTGTACCACTTACAAACTGGGTGACCTTCCCTAAGCTATTTACTCTCTTTTAGTTATTTTTGTTATCTGTAGAATAAAATTAACAAAACTATCCCTATGATAAAGTTATTGTGGATTAAATGGTAAAAGATATCTAAAACATTTAGCACACTTATTACCTAACAGTATTGCTGTTGCTGATATTTTATTATAGAGCTTCCATGATTTCTAGTCCATAGTTTTTGTCCTATTAACACTTTGTCACAATACAAACTTTAGTTGATACCTTGTGTTTAATGTGTTTTTTATGGTCTGATTGAAAAACATGGAGAGATCCTAATGGATCAAAAGTTGGGCCTTCATTCTTTAAACCCAGAATTGTTCAGCTCTGTATATTATGTTCTGTGAGTATATCCAGATGAATATTATACAACGATCTTGGCATCTAGAAGAAAAAGCACATCTGCACAATCAATTAATGTTCCTGGGCAAGAAAGAAAAATTCAACCTTGTTTTAGTGAAGTTTTTTGATACTTATTAACATCTGAAATATAGCATTAATAAAAGTTTACTATTTGGGTACCAAAGAGGTACCTGCACGCCCATGTTTATTGCAACACTACTTGCAACAGCTAAGATATGGAATTAGCCTAGGTGCCCATCAACAGATAAATGGATAAAGAAAATGTGGTATGTCTATACACATTGGAATATTATTCAGCCATAAAGAAGAAAGATATCCTGTCATTCATAGGAAAATGGATGGAACTGGAGGACATTTTAGTAAGTAATATATAATAGACATAGACAAATATCACATGTTCTCTCATATGTGGAAGTGAAAAAAAGTCAACATGAAAGTATAATAGTGATTTCTAGAGATTGGGAAGGGTATGTGGTGGGGTGAATCTGATCAGTGTATGGTACATGCAAGTATGGAGCTGAACCTCCTTAATAAGTACAATTTATGCTTTTTAACAAATATGTTTTTTAAAGTTTAGCATTTGGACACGATGACACCAAATACTCTATGCAGTCCTCATCAGTCTTGGTTGTTCAATATAAAAGGGTAGAAATAATTCGAGGATTGTTGAGGAGAGTCTAAGGCTGGCACTGACCTGACAAACAGCACAGACCAGGCGAGGGATATCGTCCTTGAAATCGTGCCTCCATCCAGGTCATTTTCCTGGCCTCGAATGTCCTTTCCTTTTTTCTTCCCATAAACTCGTGACACTCTTCTGGTCCCACTTCCTACGCCAATCCTTCCTGACTTCCTTCAGTCCTCCTTGATCACTGATCTCCCTCTCCTCTGAACCCTTTCTCTCAGGTACCCATCAAACATTCCTGAAAATCCATATTAGGAGAGCGAGAGATTGATTGAACAGGGAGGTCAGAGAGGTGTCCCAGGAACAGGTGGTGGCGTATGGCCTCGGGGTCCCCCAAGGAACTTCCTATTCCTCTGGGAATGATAAGAAGAGCCATTGGAATTTCAGTGATGTGACTAGCATTTAAAGAAGATTCCTCTGGTTGCTCTGAGGACTATAGGCTTCATGAGTCAAGAGCAGATCCAGGGAGACCAATTGGAGGACTTGTGATACTTCCAGTAAAATAAAATGGTAACTGGGACTTCGTCGTTCATGCCAGAGACCTGAGAAGTGATTGGATTTGACATATATTACAAAGGAAGCACGGATGGGATTGATCTGATGTATGAGATGTACTCTATAAGATCAAGAAAGATAACGTGACACCCACCTTATGTTCTAGGGTAGGAACTCCCGATGTGAGTCTCATTGCTGCTGTAACAAATTATCAGGAACACCAAGGTCTTAAACTACACATATCTGCAATCTTATCTGTATTATTTATAGTTCTGGAGTTCAGAAGTCCCAAACTAGTCTCACTGTCGAAAGCCAAGGTAGAGGCTGTGCTGATTTCTTTTGAAGGTTCCAGGAGAGAATCATATCCCTGATATTTCCAGCTTCCAGTCGCCACCTGTATTCCTTGGCTCATGGCACCTTCCTCTGTCTTCAAGGTGCATGGCTTCCAGCACGACATCTCTTTTCTGTCCCTCTGCTTTCATATCACATCACCTTCTGTGAGTGTGACTCACTGGCTTCCTCTTATAAGGACCTGGCAATTACATCAGGCCACTTAAATAAACCCATGAGAGTTGCATCATATCAGGATCCTTAATTTAATCCGCATAGTCCTTTTGCTACATGAGGTAAGAATTAAGATGTGGACATCTTCAACCTAGCAGAGAAACCAAAGAACTGATGGGTAAACAAAAAAACATTCCAATGTCCATTAGTGCTGCTTTAAAGACAACTGGGAAGGGTAACAGAACAGACAGTGAACAGTGGTGGCGTTAGGAGTGGGGAGAAAGAAAAACCAGGAGGTCGCTAATTTTGATAGGAAGGTTGAGAACATCTCTCTTAAGAGTGGTATTCAAGCAGAGATCCTGTTTATAAGAAGAATGAGCCAGACAAAAATCTGGGGGAAGAGCCTGAAAAGGAAGGATTAGTGAGTGTTAAAAGATCCCAGGGTGGAAAAAAACTTAAAGCATTTGAGGAACCAACAAATCTGATGTGATGTGCAGGGCAACAATATACACGATTAGTAGCTGAAGTTGGAGAAGTGTGCAGGGGTCAGATCAGAGGAGGCAAGGAGGCTGGATTGTAAGGATCAGAGAAAAGTAGTACCTTGGTTATAGTAGACAGTCCGTGAAAAGAAGTTTATTTTTGTTTCGTATGTAGTGTTTAAGAAGAATCATGGGAAGCCATCGGGAGGGAGTGGTATGACGTGGTTCACAAGACCTGCTGGGCTATGGGATAAATTAGAGAAGAAAAATAAGACTGCTTTGTCAGAGTTCAGTTAGGAGACAGAAACCACACCAATTATTCCAACAGAGAAGGTCTAAAAACGTAAGAACAAGTAAAAAAGTTTTCCTTGTTTACCCTCATTTTGGCCACTCTTTCCTTTGTGTTTTTCTGGTATCCTTTTTCTTCACCCTGACAAGCTTCCGTTTGTGGGAGTGAAACTTTTTGAATGTTTTCTATCCACTGTTCAAACTGTAGGATAGGTCTGCTCGTGACAGTCTCTCAGGGCTTTGTGTTTTTCTGGAAAAATCTTTATACTGTTTTATTTTTGAAAAATACTTTGATTAGAGACAGAGTTCTAGTTGGATAGATTTCTTTTGCAGAATTCAGAAATGCCACCCCCTTGTCTTCTGGTTTGTGGGGTCTCTAACAGAAGCCTGTTCTAATCCTCATCTTTGTTCTCTTGGATATATGTATCTTTTCTCCTGGCTGCTTTTAAGCTTGTCTCTTTTTCACCATATTCCAGCAATTTGATTACGATGTGGTTCTGATTATGGTGTGGTTTTTGTCTATGGCTCTGAGTGGAGTTGGGCTTCTTGGATCAGTAAGTTGACCACTTGCGTCAAGTTTAGAGAACATTTCAACCATCGTCTTTGAATATTTGTTCTGGTTCTTCCTCTGGATTGCTCCGTCTGGGACTTCAGTTATACTTGTATTAGACGACTCTGTGTTGTTTCATACGTCACTAAGAAGCCTCACCCTACTCCTCTCCCCTCCCCTCCCCTCACCTCCCCTCCCTTCCCCTCCTCCCGTCCTCTCTCCTCTCCTCTCCTCCCCTCTCCTCTCCTCTCCTCTCCTCTCCTCTCGGGATTGGACTTACATTGTGGTCTGACCACTCTCACAGACTTATGTAGCTCTTTCCCCATTTCCTTGCTCCCAAGTATTTGTACTAATAAAACTCATGCACACTTAACATTGCACACTTAATCTTATTTTGGTGTCCACTTCTTGGAGAATCTGGAGTTAGGTTGTTTCTATTGACTACTTTTTCTCCTGACCTGTTGTCTTTTAAAGACCATTGAAGTTTATTTTAGAAAGCAGTTGAGGTATTCACTGGCCAGATTGATTCTTTCAAGGTTTGTTTTCAAACTCTATGAGAGTGTATCTGGGAAAGTCTTCATTCTGTGGATAATTTAACCCTACTATTAAAGTTTGACCCTTCTGGGGTCTTTACTAAATGTCCCAGGTAGTCAATTATTTCTCTCCAAACACTTCTCTGTAGACTGATTAAGAGTGAAACATCTCCCATCCCTGATAAATGTTCATTTTATAGCTCCCTGACACTTGTTCTTTTCCTGAATTCATAAGGAATTTCACATATGCCAGTTTGGAAGACAATATGCACTACAGGGGATTATTATGAATTTGCAGACTTCTTTCTCTATGAGGTGCCCTCCTATCTGGTCTGCTCTGTCCATTGCAATTGTTTCAGGGTCTCCAAGCATCTGCCTCCCATAGTCTGACCTCAGCAAGACCACTGCGTTCTTCTTGTGTCCTCCTCTCTGTGCCAAGGAGTGGAAATTACCTATGGATGGAATGATATGACAATCATAGAGCTGTCCAAGTTTGTTTTTCTTTATTTAAGAAACACTATCCGGGGCGATCCAAGATGGCGGCCTAGAGGGAGACTGCACCCCCAGTCGCTCCAGAACCCAGGAGTTAAGAAGGGGAGGCATTGAGAGACTCGGACTGAAGTGGAGCCACGGGTGAGTCTGCCCACTGGGTAAAGCTCAGCCCGGGTGGCAGGCCCAGATAGAGGTGGCTTAGCAGAGCCGGGCAGGGCAGCTTGAGTCTTCCCAAGGTAGTCTTCCACACTCCGGCAGTGGGCTCTTCCCACACGGCCAGCTGCACGGTGGAGGCCCACAGTGAGAGCATTTCCGCACAGAGCCAGTTCCAAAACGTGGAACCAGTAGGGGGCTAGGGGCAGTATTCTTCGAATGAGCTGCTTTATCAGATTCCTCCAAGACATCAGGCTACTGAAGGCTGGGAGGTGATACACTGGAAATCTACTGGGACACTATAAGCCAATAGTGGAAAACTGCAATATCTCAGGGTCCCACTGACAACTGACCATTATGAGAAAACAAGGGAAGAAAATGTCCCAAACAAACCTAGATACTACATCAATAAAACCCAATGACAGCAGAGCAGAAGAAATGTCAGAAAGGGAGTTCAGAATGTACGTAATTAAAACGATCAGGGAAGCTAATGAGGAGATGAAAGAGCAAATGCAGGCATTGAAGGAGGAGATGAAAGAGCAAATGCAGGCATTAAATGATCGCACCAATCAACAGTTAAAAGACCAAATACGGGAAGCAAGAGATCATTTCAATAAAGAGTTAGAGATACTGAAAAAAAACCAAACTGAAATCCTTGAAATGAAGGAAACAATAAACCAAGTTAAAAACTCCATAGAAAGCATAACCAATAGGATAGAACACCTGGAAGACAGAACCTCAGACATTGAAGACAAAATATTTAACCTTGAAAACAAAGTGGAACAAACAGAGAAGATGGTAAGAAATCATGAACAGAATCTCCAAGAACTATGGGATATCATGAAAAGGCCAAATTTGAGAATTATTGGGATTGAGGAAGGCTTAGAGAAACAAACCAAAGGAATGAACAATCTATTCAATGAAATAATAACAGAAAATTTCCCAAATCTGAAGAACGAAATGGAAAACCAAGTACAAGAGGCTTATAGAACTCCAAACATACAAAATTACAACAGACCCACACCAAGGCACATTATTATGAAAATACCTAACATACAAAATAAAGACAGAATTTTAAAGGCCGCGAGAGAAAAGAATCAAATTACATTCAGAGGGAAACCAATAAGAATATCAGCAGATTTTTCAATCCAGACCCTAAAAGCTAGAAGGGCCTGGAACAACATATACCAAGCCCTGAAAGAAAATGGATGCCAACCAAGAATCTTATACCCAGCAAAACTTACCTTCAAATTTGACGATGAAATAAGATCCTTCCATGATAAACAAAAGCTAAAGGAATTTACAAAAAGAAAGCCAGCATTACAGAACATTCTCAGCAAAATATTCCATGAGGAAGAGATGAAAAACAACGATGCAAATCAGCAACAGGAGGCGCTAGCCTAAAGGAATAGCCAAATAAAGGAGAAACCAAATCATGTCAAAAACAAATATGAGTCAATTGACTGGGAATACAAATCATATCACAATAATAACCCTGAATGTTAATGGCCTGAATTCATCAATCAAAAGACACAGACTGGCAGATTGGATTAAAAAGAAAAATCCAACAATATGCTGCCTGCAAGAGACACATCTCATAGAAAGAGACACCCATAGACTAAAGGTGAAAGGATGGGGAAAAACATACCATGCACACGGACACAGCAAAAAAGCTGGAGTATCCATCCTCATCTCAGATAATGTGGACTTCAAACCAAAACTAGTCAGAAGGGATAAAGAAGGACATTACATGCTGCTTAAGGGAAGCATAAATCAGCAAGACATAACAATCATAAATATCTATGCCCCGAACATTGGCTCATCCACGTACGTCAAACAAATCCTTCTCAATTCCAGAAATCAAATAGACCACAACACAATAATACTAGGCGATTTTAACACACCTCTCTCACCACTGGATAGATCGTCCAAACAAAAATTGAATAAAGAAACTATAGATCTCAACAACACAATCAGCAATTTAGACTTAACGGACATATATAGAATATACCATCCAACAAAGAATGAATACACTTTCTTCTCAGCAGCACATGGATCCTTCTCTAAAATAGACCATATTTTATGCCACAAAGCTACTGTTAGTAAATACAAGAAGATAGAGATACTACCTTGTACTCTATCAGATCATAATGGATTGAAATTAGAAATAAATGACAGAATAAAAAACAGAAACTTCTCCAATACCTGGAGACTAAATAATACACTATTATATGATGAATGGATAACAGAAGACATCAGGAGGGAAATAAAAAAATTCTTAGAAGTAAACGAGAACAAAGACACATCATATCAAAATCTCTGGGACACTATGAAAGCAGTACTTAGAGGAAGATTTATTTCATGGGGTGCATTCAAAAAAAGAAGTAGAAATCAACAAATAAACGAGTTAACACTACAGCTCAAAGCACTAGAAAAAGAAGAGCAGACCAATACCAAAAATAGTAGAAGACAGGAAATAGTTAAAATCAGAGCCGAAATCAACGAAATCGAAACAAAAGAAACAATCGGAAAAATTAATAAAATAAATAGTTGGTTCTTTGAAAAAATAAATAAAATTGATAAACCCTTAGCCACACTAACAAAGAGAAAGAGGGAGAAAACTCAAATTACTAAAATTCGGAATGAACAAGGAAACATCACAACAGACACGAGTGAAATACAAAACATAATTAGAAGCTATTTCGAAAATCTATACTCCAACAAAACAGAAAACCTTGAAGACATCAACAAATTTCTAGAGACATATGAACTACCTAAACTGAACGAGGAGGACATACACAACTTAAATAAACCAATTTCAAGCAATGAAATAGAAGAGGTCATCAAAAGCCTACCAACAAAGAAAAGTCCAGGACCAGATGGGTTCTCAGCCGAGTTCTATAAAACCTTTAAAGAAGAGCTCATTCCAATACTCCTCAAACTATTCCATGAAATAGAAGAGGAGGGAACCCTACCAAACTCGTTCTATGAAGCCAATATCACCCTGATACCTAAACCAGACAGAGACACATCAAGGAAAGAAAATTTCAGACCAATATCCTTAATGAACATCGATGCAAAAATTCTCAACAAAATTTTAGCAAATCGCATACAAATATATATTAAAAAGATAGTGCACCACGATCAAGTGGGTTTTATCCCAGGGATGCAAGGTTGGTTCAACATTCGGAAATCAATAAATGTCATTCACCATATCAACAGACTTAAAGTTAAGAATCACATGATTATTTCAATAGATGCAGAAAAAGCATTTGATAAAATACAGCATCCCTTCATGCTCAAAACACTAGAAAAAATTGGGGTAATGGGAACATTCCTAAACATTATAAAGGCCATCTACGCTAAGCCCATGGCTAATATCATTCTAAATGGTGAAAAACTGAAAGCGTTCCCCCTAAAAACTGGAACAAGGCAGGGATGCCCTCTTTCACCGCTTCTATTCAACATCGTCCTTGAGACTCTAGCCAGAGCAATCAGACAAACCAAAGAAATTAAAGGGATACGAATAGGAAAAGAAGAACTCAAACTATCCCTGTTCGCTGATGACATGATTATATATTTAGAGGAACCTGGAAATTCCACCAGAAAACTTTTAGAACTCATAAGTGAATTCAGTAAAGTAGCAGGTTACAAGATCAATGCTCATAAATCCAATGCATTTTTATACATAAGTGATGAATCTTCAGAAAGAGAAATTAGGAAAACTACTCCATTCACAATAGCATCGAAAAAAATAAAATACTTGGGAATCAATCTCACAAAAGAGGTGAAAGACCTCTACAATGAGAACTACAGAACACTAAAGAAAGAAATTCAAGAAAACCTTAGAAGATGGAAAGATCTCCCATGTTCCTGGATAGGCAGAATTAATATCGTCAAAATGGCTATACTACCTAAAGTGCTATACAGATTCAATGCAATTCCAATTAAAATCCCAATGATGTACCTTGCAGAAATAGAGCAAGCAATTATGAAATTCATCTGGAAGAATAAAAAACCTAGAATAGCTAAAGCAATCCTCAGTAGCAAGAGCGAAGCAGGGGGTATTGCAATACCAGATCTTCAACTCTACTACAAAGCAATAGTAACAAAAACGGCATGGTATTGGTACCAAAATAGACAGGTAGATCAATGGTACAGAATAGAGGACATGGACACAAACCCAAATAAATACAATTTTCTCATACTAGACAAAGGTTCCAACAATATGCAATGGAGAAAAGATAGCCTCTTCAACAAATGGTGCTGGGAAAACTGGAAAACTATATGCAATAGAATGAAACTAAACCCCTATCTCTCACCCTACACAAAACTCAACTCAAAATGGATCAAGGACCTCGGAATCAGACCAGAGACCCTGCATCTTATAGAAGAAAAAGTAGGTCCAAATCTTCAACTTGTTGGCTCAGGATCAGATTTCCTTAACAGGACTCCCATAGCACAAGAAATAAAAGCAAGAATAAACAACTGGGATAGATTCAAACTAAAAAGCTTTCTCTCAGCAAAGGAAACTATCAGAAATGTGAAGAGAGAGCCTACAGAGTGGGAGAATATCTTTGCCAACCATACCTCAGATAGAGCGCTAATTTCCAGAATCTATAAAGAACTCAAAAAACTCTACACGAAGAATACAAATAATCCAATCAACAAATGGGCTAAGGAAATGAACAGACACTTCACAGAAGAAGATGTACAAGTAATCACCAGATATATGAAAAAATGTTCAACATCCCTAGTAATAAGGGAAATGCAAATCAAAACCACCCTAAGATTTCATCTCACCCCAATTAGAATGGCGATTATCAAGAATACAAGCAACAATAGGTGTTGGCGAGGATGTGGTGAAAAAGGAACACTCATACATTGCTGGTGGGGTTGCAAATTAGTGCAACCACTCTGGAAAGCAGTATGGAGATTCCTCAGAAAGCTTGGAATGGAAACACCATTTGACCCAGCTATCCCACTCCTTGGCCTATACCCAAAGGACTTAAAATCAGCATACTACAGAGATACAGCCACATCAATGTTCATTGCTGCTCAATTCACCATAGCCAGATTGTGGAACCAACCTAGATGCCCTTCAGTTGATGAATGGATAAAGAAACTGTGGCATATTTATACAATGGAATATTACTCCGCAATGAAGAATGATAAAATTATGGCATTTGTAGGCAAATGGTCGAAATTGGAGAATATCATGCTAAGTGAGATAAGCCAATCTCAAAAAACTAAAGGACGAATGATCTCGCTGATAAGCGGATGAGGACATATAATGGGGGGTGGGAGGGGCTAGCATTAGGTTTAGGGTTAGGTTTAGAGTTAGGCTAAGGAGAGCAGTAAGAATGAAGGAAAGAAGGACTGTGTAGAGGGAAAAGAGGGGTGGGAGGGGTGGGAGGGGTGGGAGGGGTGGGGGGGAGGGGAAAAATATAATAAACATCATTACCCTATGTAAACGTAAAAAAAATAAATAAAAAAAAAAAAAAAAAAAGAAACACATTCCTGTGGCTGTTTCTTGTCCAATGCACAATTCCCAAACAAGCTATTCTATTATAATGGATGTAGTAAAAGAATTTAACATGTAATATCATATATAACTGGGAGGATAAAAATAAATTCTTAAGTATGATAAAAGAAGCAATTACAGGAAGCAGCTGCCAATCCTAGGGTTGAAAGAACAAAGGGAAGAGACTGGAATTATTAAAATTTAGGAAAGTAGGGGAGGATCTCCGCGGGACTCAAACACAGGCATTTAAGTCGTCAGCTCTGGCTGGTTTTCGGTGCCGGCCTCTCTGAACTTGGAGGGGTTCCCTGAGGTTTGGAACCCAGGTGTGTGAGGAGAGGTGCTGGCTATTGATGCCTCCTGTCTACCTTGGGAGTTGAATGAAGCTGTTGTTGATACTATTTTTAAAACTGAAAGCTGGATTTGGTGGCTGGTAATGGCAAGGAAGAGCTGCCCCCGTGATGAAGAAGCACTGCCAGCTGGTGCCCGTGGAATCCAGTGGGAAGCACACGGGAAACCGGCACCAAGAGGAAGGTCCTGCCCTGGTGTTTTGGTCTCCTTCTCACTCCTTCTAGGGGCAGAACCCGAGGCAAAGCCGCTGGGACAGGAGGCACATGGTTTGCAGAGGCCCAGCCCCAAACATGGGAGCAGAGAGGAGAGGGACGATGGGACGCGCGAGAGAGCGGCTTAACTGGCACCGCGCCTTCTTCTCTGGGGCCTGAGTGACCGGGTGGAATGCGTTTCTGTCAACAGGGTTGGGGGACGTTGGAGGAGGATTCCAGCCTCGCCCAAAACTACTGAGTCAGAATCATCAGGAGAGATAACTGGGGATCTCTGTTTTTAAAAGCACCCAACATGATTCTGATCAGGAAAATTGGGGTGACTGTGACCTAGGTCAAACTGTTCATTTAAAAATGAGTTCTGGTTTTTCAAGGTGCAGCAGGTGAATATGGTGAATGATAATGCATGATGTATCTGGAAATAGCTAGAAGGTAGGAATTTGAATGTACTCATCACCACAAAATGATAAAGTTGAAGGCGATGGATGTGTTAATCACCCGAGTGGATCGTCATCCAATGTGTACACAAAAGAATCAGAATACCACACTGTACCTCATAAATAGGTACACACGTGTCAATCAAAGAAGTGAAAAATTAGAACTAGACTCCAAGTTGAGAGATGCTGCCAATCTAAAATGCACAGATTTTGAAGATAGCATAAAAGAAAAAAGAATGTAAAATCATTTCACTAATATTGTTTTTTTACTATTTATTACATGTTGAAATAAATAAAAATTTGACTCTTTTGTGTTGTAAAAAACAATGTCAGCCTTCTGTTTAAAAACAGAGAAGGAAATAAAATTGAGAATGTAGAAATGAAACCCTGAATTCATGTTTAATTGATTTTCAACAAAGAAGCCAAGACAATTGAATGGGGGAAGATCCATGCTTTTCAACAAATGAAGCAGGGACACCAGGATATCCACACAACATAAAATATTAATTTGAAATGGATTGTAGACCTAAATATCAGAGTCAAAACCGTAGAACTGTGTGAAAGACCCTGGAATTAGTCCCCAACACCAATTAATTAATTAACTGTGATACTCTTGGAAAAGGTTTGGAGTAAGCCTTCATGCTTTGGGGTTAGGCAGTGATTTTTAAGTATAACACTGAAAGCATAGACAATATAAGAGGAAAAAATAAACTGGTCTTTATCAAAATTAAACATTGTTCCATCACTGGTTGAATAGGTAAACAAAGCTTGGTATAGCCATTCGGTGGAACATTGCTCAGTATTAGAAAGGAAGAAAAGTCTTTTTTCCTTTTTTTTTTGATATTAGGGATTGAACCCAGGGACATTTTACCACCACAGTCCTTTTTATTTTTTATTTTGAGACAGGGTCTGCCTAAGTTGCTTAGGGCCTTGCTAAATTGCTGAGGCTAGCCTTGAACTTGTAATCCTCCTGCCTCAGCCTCCTGAGTCACTGGAATTACAGGCATGTACCATCACACCTGGTGAGAGGAAGAAAAGTCTGATGTTGGCTGTGGCATAAGCGGACTTGGGCATGACCGATAGAGTCAGCGAGTCAGGAGAAGACATGGTTATGTATAGTTACAATCATGCTAAGTACTTACAGGAGCTACATTCACAGGGACAGAAAGCAGGATGGTGGTGGCCAAGACTGGGGTGAGGGGAGGTGGAGGAGTTTACTCTTTAGTGGTTATTCACAGTTTAATTTTTGGAACGTGAAAATGTTCTAGAGAGGGATGGTGGATGGTTGCCATGTGAATGTACTTAATGCCGCTGATCAATACATTTTCTTGATTGATTGATTTTGTGTGGCAGATGTGAGGTTTTTTATTTGTTTTAAGTGGTTATACATGACAGTAGAATGCATTTAGATGCATCTTACATAAATGAGGCAAAACTTCTCGTACTTCTGGTTGTACATGGTGTAGAATCACACCAGTTGTGTAATCATATACGCATGTGGGGTAATAACGTCTGATTCATTCTATATTCCTTCCCTTCAATCCCCTCTGTCTAATCCAAAGTACTTCTATTCTTCCCTAGCCACCCCCCATCCTTATTGTGAATTAGTATCTGCATATCAGAGAAAATATTTGACCTTTAGTTCTTTGCATTGGCTTATTTCACCTAGCATATATTCTCCAGCTCCATCCTTTTACTGGAAAATGCCATACTTTCATTCTTCTTTAAGGCTGAGTAATATTCCATTGTGTATATGTACCATATTTTCTTTATCCATTCTTCTATTGAAGGGCACCTAGGTTGGTTCCACAGCTTAGCTATTGTGAATTGAGCTGCTATAAACATTGATGTGGCCACATCACTGCAGTCTGCTGAATTTAAGTCCTTTGGGTATAAACCAAGGAGTGGGATGACTAGGTCAAATGGTGAGTTCAGTCTAAGTTTTCTGAGGAATCTCCATACTGCTTTCCACAATGATTGCACCAATTTGCATTCCCACCAGCAATGTATGAGTGTACCTTTCTCCCCACATCATTTATTGTTACTTGTATTCTTGATAATTGCCATTCTGATTTGGGTGAGATGAAATCTTAGTGTAGTTTTGATTTGCATTTTTCCACTTGCTAGAGATGTTCAACATTTTTTCATGTATTTGTTGATCAGTCGTGTATCTTCTGTGAAGTGTCTGTTCAGTTCCTTAGCCCATTTATTGATTGGGTTGTTTGTTTTTATTTTGGTGTTAAGTTTTTTGAGTTCTTTTTTTTTATTATTGTAAACAAATGGGATACATGTTGTTTCTCTGTCTGTACATGGCGTAAAGGTATACCATTTGTGTAATCATAAATTTACATAGGGTAATGTTGTTTGATTGATTCTGCCATTTTTTCCCTTCCCCCCCACCCCTCCCACCCCTTCCCTCCCTCTATACAGTCCTTCCTTCCTCCATTCCTGCCCCCCTCCCTAAACCCAACTAAAACCCCAACACTAACCCCTCCCACCCCCCATTATGTGTCATCATCCACTTATTAGCGATATCATTCTTCCTTTGGTTTTTTGAGATTGGCTTATCTCACTTAGCATGATATTCTCCAGTTTCATCCATTTGCCTGCAAATGCCATAATTTTATCATTCTTTATGGCTGAGTAATATTCCATTGTATATATATATACCACATTTTCTTTATCCATTCATCAATTGAAGGACATCTAGGTTGGTTCCACAATCTGGCTATTGTGAACTGAGCAGCTATGAACATTGATGTGGCTGTATCTCTGTAATATGCTGATTTTAAGTCCTTTGGGTATAGGCCAAGGAGTGGGATAGCTGGGTCAAATGGCGGGTCCATTCCAAGTTTTCTAAGGAATCTCCATACTGCTTTCCAGAGTGGCTGCACTAATTTGCAGCCCCACCAGCAATGTATGAGTGTACCTTTCTCCCCACATCCTCGCCAACACCTGTTGCTTGTATTCTTGATAATCGCCATTCTAATTGGGGTGAGATGGAATCTTAGGGTGGTTTTGATTTGCATTTCTCTATTACTATTTGCATTCTCTATTACTAGAGATGTTGAACATTTTTCCATATGTTTGTTGATTGCTTGTAGGTCTTCTTCTGTGAAGTGTCTATTCATTTCCTTAGCCCATTTGTCGATTGGATTATTTGCATTCTTGGTGTAGAGTTTTTTGAGTTCTGTATAGATTCTGGAGATTAGTGCTCTATCTGAAGTATGATTGGCAAAGATTTTCTCCCACTCTGTAGGCTCTTTCTTCGCATTGCTGATAGTGTCCTTTGCTGAGAGAAAACTTTTTAGTTTGAATCTATCCCAGTTATTAATTCTTGCTTTTATTTCTTGTGCTATGGGAGTCCTGTTGAGGAAGTCGGGTCCTAAGCCGACATGTTGAAGCTCTGGACCTACTTTTTCTTCTATAAGATGCAAGGTCTCTGGTCTGATTCCGAGATCCTTAATCCATTTTGAGTTTAGTTTCGTGCATGGTGAGAGATATGGGTTTAGTTTCATTCTGTTGCATATGGATTTCCAATTCTCCCAGCACCATTTGTTGAAGAGGCTATCTTTTCTCCATTGCATATTTTTGGCCCCTTTGTCTAGTATGAGAAAATTGTATTTATTTGGGTTTGTGTCTGTGTCCTCTATTCTGTACCATTGATCCACCTTTCTATTTTGGTACCAATACCATGCCGTTCTTGTTACTATTGCTTTGTAGTAGAGTTGAAGATCTGGTATTGCAATACCCCCTGCTTCACTCTTTCTGCCAAGGATTGCTTTAGCTATTCTGGGTTTTTTATTCTTCCAGATGAATTTCATAATTTCTTGCTGTATTTCTGTAAGGTACATCATTGGGATTTTAATTGGAATTGCATTGAATCTGTATAGCACTTTTGGTAGTATAGCCATTTTGACAATATTAATTCTTCCTATCCAAGAACATGGGAGATCTTTCCATCTTCTAAGGTTTTCTTGAATTTCTTTCTTTAGTGTTCTGTAGTTCTCATTGTAGAGGTCTTTCACCTCTTTTCTGAGATTGATTCCCAAATATTTTATTTTTTTCGAAGCTATTGTGAATGGGGTAGTTTTCCTAATTTCTCTTTCTGAAGATTCATCGCTTATGTATAAAAATGCCTTAGATTTATGTGCATTGTTCTTATATCCCGCTACTTTACTGAATTCACTTGTGAGATCTAAAAGTTTTCTGGTGGAATTTCCTGGTTCCTCTAAGTATACAATCATATCATCAGCAAATAGGGATAGTTTGAGTTCTTTTCCTATTCGTATCCCTTTAATTTCTTTGGTCTGTCTAATTGCTCTGGCTAGAGTTTCAAGGACGATATTGAATAGGAGTGGTGAAAGAGGGCATCCCTGTCTTGTTCCAGTTTTTAGGGGGAATGCTTTCAGTTTTTCACCATTTAGAATGATATTGGCCATGGGCTTAGCGTAGATGGCCTTTACAATGTTAAGGAATGTTCCCACTATCCCTATTTTTTCTAGTGTTTTGAGCATGAAGGGGTCCTGTATTTTATCAAATGCTTTTTCTGCATCTATTGAAATAATCATGTGATTCTTGACTTTAAGTCTATTGATACGGTGAATTTCATTTATTGATTTCCTGATGTTGAACCAACCTTGCATCCCTGGGATGAAAACCACTTGATCATGGTGCACTATCTTTTTAATATGTTTTTGTATGCGATTTGCTAAAATTTTGTTGAGAATTTTTGCGTCGATGTTCATTAAGGATATTGGTCTGAAATTTTCTTTCCTTGATGTGTCTCTGTCTGGTTTAGGAATCAGGGTAATATTGGCTTCATAGAATGAGTTTGGGAGGGTTCCCTCCTCTTCTATTTTATGGAATACTTTGAGAAGTATTGGAATGAGCTCTTCTTTAAAGGTTTTGTAGAACTCAGCTGAGAACCCATCTGGTCCTGGACTTTTCTTTGTTGGCAGGCTTTTGATGACTTCTTCTATTTCATTACTTGAAATTGGTCTATTTAAATTGTGTATGTCCTCCTCGTTCAGTTTAGGCAATTCATATGTCTCTAGAAACCTGTTGATGTCTTCGAAATTTTCTATTTTGTTGGAGTATAGGTTTTCAAAATAGCTTCTAATTATGTTTTGTATTTCAGTCATGTCTGTTGTGATATTTCCTTGTTCATTCTGAATTTTAGTGATTTGGGTTTTCTCTCGTCTTCTCTTTGTTAGTGTGGCTAAAGGTTTATCAATTTTGTTTATTTTTTCGAAGAACCAACTATTTATTTTGTCAATTTTTTGTATTGTTTCTTTTGTTTCAATTTCGTTGATTTCAGCTCTCAGTTTAACTATTTCCTGTCTTCTACTACTTTTGGTGTTGGTCTGTTCTTCTTTTTCTAGGGCTTTGAGCTGTAGTGTTAGGTCATTTATTTGTTGAGTTTTACTTCTTTTATTAAATGCGCTCCATGAAATAAATCTTCCTCTAAGTACTGCTTTCATAGTGTCCCAGAGATTTTGATATGATGTTTCTTTGTTCTCATTTACCTCTAAGAATTTTTTAATTTCCTTCCTAATATCTTCTGTTATCCATTCATCATATGATAGCATATTGTTTAATCTCCAGGTGTTGGAGTAGTTTCTGTTTTTTACTCTTTGATTTATTTCTAACTTGAATCCATTATGATCTGATAGAATACAAGGAAGTGTCTCTATCTTCTTGTATTTGCTGACATTAGCTTTGTGGCATAATATATGGTCTATTTTAGAGAAGGATCCATGTGCTGCTGAGAAGAAAGTGTATTTGCTCTTGGTTGGATGGTATATTCTATAAATGTCTATTAAGTCTAAATTATTCATTGTGTTATTGAGATCTATGGTTTCTTTGTTTAATTTTTGTTTGGAAGATCTGTCCAGTGGTGAGAGAGGCGTGTTAAAAATCACCTAGTATTATTGTGTTATGGTCTGTTTGGTTTCTAAAATTGAGAAGGATTTGTTTAACATACATGGATGAGCCACTGTTTGGGGCATAGATGTTTATGATTGTTATATCTTGCTGATTTATGCTTCCCTTAAGCAGTATGAAATGTCCTTCTTTATCCCTTCTGACTAACTTTGGCTTGAAGTCCACTTTATCTGAAATGAGGATGGATACCCCAGCTTTTTTGCTGAGTCCATGTGCATGGTATGTTTTTCCCCATCCTTTCACCTTTAGTCTATGGGTATCTCTTTCTATGAGGTGAGTCTCTTGCAGGCAACATATTGTTGGATCTTTCTTTTTAATCCAATCTGCCAGTCTATGTCTTTTGATTGATGAATTCAGGCCATTAACAGTCAGGGTTATAATTGAGATATGATTTGTATTCCCGGTCATTTGGTTCATATTTAAAATTTTTGACACATCTTGGTTCCTCCTTTATTTGACAGTTCCTTTAGGATAATTCCTCCCTTTGCTGATTTGCTTCTTTGTTTTTCATCTCTTCCTCATGGAATATTTTGCTGAGAATGTTCTGTAGTGCCGGCTTTCTTTTTGTAAATTCTTTTAGCTTTTGTTTATCATGGAATGATTTTATTTCATCGTCAAATCTGAAGATAAGTTTTGCTGGGTATAAGATTCTTGGTTGGCATCCATTTTCTTTCAGAGCTTGAAAAATGTTGTTCCAGGCCCTTCTAGCTTTTAGGGTCTGGAGTGAAAAATCTGCTGATATCCGTATTGGTTTCCCCCTGAATGTAATTTGGTTCTTTTCTCTCACAGCCTTTGAAATTCTGTCTTTATTTTGTATGTTAGGTATTTTCATTATAATGTGCCTTGGTGTGGGTCTGTTGTAATTTTGTGTATTTGGAGTCCTATAAGCCTCTTGGACTTGATTTTCCATTTCATTCTTCAGATTTGGGAAATTTTCTGATATTATTTCATCAAATAGATTGTTCATTCCTTTGGTTTGTTTCTCTAAGCCTTCCTCAATCCCAATAATTCTCAAATTTGGCCTTTTCATGATATCCCATAGTTCTTGGAGATTCTGTTCATGATTTCTTACCATCTTCTCTGTTTGTTCAACTTTGTTTTCGAGGTTAAATATTTTGTCTTCAATATCTGAGGTTCTGTCTTCCAGGTGTTCTATCCTATTGGTTATGCTTTCTATGGAGTTCTTAATTTGGTTTATTGTTTCCTTCATTTCAAGGATTTCTGTTTGGTTTTTTTTCAATATCTCTAACTCTTTATTGAAATGATCTTTTGCTTCCTGAATTTGCTCTGTTAACTGTCGATTGGTGCGATCATTCAATGCCTGCATTTGCTCTTTCATCTAATCATTTGCTTTCCTTATCATGTTAATTATGTACATTCTGAACTCCCTTTCTGTCATTTCTTCTGCCATGCTGTCATTGGATTTTATTGATGTAACATCCAGATTTGTTTGGGGCATTTTCTTCCCTTGTTTTCTCATATTGTTCAGGAATCAGTGGGTCATTAAGATATTGCAGATTTCCTGTATCAACTTATAATGTCCCTGAAGATTGCTAGTATATCCCCTCTTATCCTTCAGTAGCCTGAAGTCTTGGAGGAAGTTGATAATGTGGAGCTCCACGAAGAAGCTGCCTCTCTAGGGGTGGTGACCCTCAGGTGGTGTATATTCCCTGCTAGTGGGCAGAGGTGCCTCCACTTGTTGACCAATGGTCATCCAACGGGGAACTAGGCTGCGGGCTGAGGCAAGGCCTGTTTGTGCCTGTGTCTCTGGTTTTACCGTCCCTGTGGGAAAACCTCCCCCGGCAGGGAAGACTCACTCGGTGGGGACGTCTCGCTGGTCAGTTGCCCTCCTAGAGGTTCCCCTCAATCTACAACTACCGCCTGGGCTGGGCTGTCTTCCTCTGCAATGTTCCCAGGGGCCCGGACCTACGTCCTGGGCCTGGGAGCCTCACCCTTCGCAGGAGAGTCTCCTTAGGCTGCCTCTCCCAGAGAATCTGCCCGCAGCCCTGGAAACTTCGCTCCGCCCCTAGGCGTGTCTCTTTACGGCTCTTCCAGCAAGAAGCCACCTAGCTCCTGGGACCCTGCTCTGCACCTAATTGCCTGGCTATGCGGCCCCTCCTCTGAGCCGCCAACTGGAGCCCCGTACAATAGCTCCGAGACACAGAGACCCGCCACACACCTCCTCCTCCGGACAGCCGCCCGGTTTCCGACGCAGTCACTAGGAGTCCAAGCAACTCACTTCGCGTCTCCTCCTCCCGCCAACCGCCTGCAGCCCTAGGCAGTCACTCCAAGTCCAAGTGACCCACCCTGTTCCCTCTCCTCCTCCTCGGGGTAGCCCCCCGGGTGTTCAGGAGCGGTGGCTCCGAGACCAAGTGACCCACCGCGCTCCTCCTCCATGCAGGCCACCGGTGTTCAGGAGCGGTCGCTTTTAGTCCAATCAACTCACCACTCGCCTCCTCCTCTGGCAACCGCCTGTTGCTCTGATGCAGTCACTCCTTAGACCAAGCGACCCACAGCGCTCCTCCTCCAGGCAGGCCACCGGTGTTCTGGAGCAGTTGTTCTGATTTCAAACAGCTCGCCACGCAGCTCCTCCTCTGGCAACCGCCTGTGGCTCTGATGCAGTCACTCCTAGACCAAGTGACCCGCCGCGCTTCTCCTCTTCCTCCGGGCAGCCCCCCGGTGTTCAGAAGCAGTCGTTCTGAGTCCAAACAGCTCGCCACACAGCTCCTCCTCAGGCAGCCGCCCGGAGCCCCAGTGGTTGCTCCGAGTCCAAGCGCTGTGCTGAGCCGCCTCCTCTACGATGATCCCAGTTGCCCGTGTTTACCGCTCCAGCGGGGGGAGGGGTGTGTCGCCGAGCAACTCTACTTCACAAAGTTCCCTGCGTTCTGGGGCTACCGCCCCATCCGGGACGCCTTCCCAATGGGAGAGACTCACCCGGCGGCTTTGAGTTGGTCCCACGTCTCTCACTATCTCCTCTTTTGAATCCTGCATCCTGGAGCAACATGAAATGCAGCCGCCCTCTAGTCTGCCATCTTGAAAACTCCTTGAGTTCTTTATATATCCTAGAGATTAATGCTTTATCTGAAGTGCATGTGGTAAAGATTTTCTCCCAATCTGTAGGCTCTCTCTTCACATTATTGTGGTTTTTTTTTTTTTTTTTCTGAGAAGAAGCTTTTCAGTTTGAGTCCATCCCATTTATTGATTCTTGATTCAACTTCTTGCACTTTAGGGGTCTTGTTAAGGAAGTTAGGTTGACATGGTGAAGATTTGGGGCTACTTTTTCTTCTAGTAGTCACAGGGTCTCTGTTCTAGTGCCTAAGTCTTTGATCCACAGCGAGTTGAGTTTTGTGCAGGGTGAGAGATAAGGGTTTAATTTCATTTTGTTACCTGTGGCTTTCCGTATTTCCCAGCACCATTTGTTGAATAAGCTATCTTTTCCCCAGTGAATGTGTTTGGCGCCTTTGTCCAGTATGAGATACCTGTATTTACGTGGGTTTGTCTCTGCGTCTTCTCTTCTGTACCGTGGTCTCTGCCTCTGTTTTGGGGCCAACGCCTTACTGTTTTTATCACTATAGCTCTGTTCACTGGTCAATTTCAAATCTGGGACCAGTTCCCACTAGCCTCTATGCTTCTGTTTTTTTTTTTTTTAATGCAAAAACAGAAACAAAAACAAAATTGGTGTTTTTCCCTATAGATCTGTGAGATTGTGAGGATTTGACAGTGCTGTAGTTTGGATCTGGAATGTTCCCCAAAGGCCCGTGTGCTAAAGGCTCGGTCCTCTGGATGGCACTGTTGGTAGGTGATGGAGTCCTTAGTAGGAGGGACCTAGGAGAAAAATGTTAGGTCATGGGTGGGGAGGGGGGTGTCCCTGAAGGGGCTAATGGGACCTGGACTCTCCTCTTCCTCTCTCTTTGCTTCCTGAGCACCATGAGGTGAATAGGCCCCCACCACCAGGTGCTCCTGTCCCCACAGGCCAGTGACCATGGACTGTGACCTCTGAAACCACGAGCCAGAATAAGCCTTCCTCTTACCTTGATTTTCTTAGGTATTTTGTCATAGTAATAGAAAGCTGACCAGTACTGATAGGATAAGAAGATAACAGTTATCTTTGGCGTATCATAAATGCTCAGTGAATAATGGTCATCATTATAATACAATAAGTGACCAAAAGAAACTACAATCTGCACTCTGCCTGCTGAACTGGAAAAGGAGCTTTTCTCATACAGCCTCTGAGGCAGCTTTTTTAACAGCCATTTTTCCAGGTAACTGAGTCTCAAAGAGGCTAAGTGAAACTCATCCAAGGTCACACGGCAGTCACCGCTCTTCAGGGTGATAACATATCAACCTGGAGAACCTTGTCATCTAACCGGCTCTTACACTCTCTACCACTACTCACTGTTTTATGCTCAAACTGACTTCCTGGTTTCAATCATTTTGAAGTCACATAAATAGCGCAGTGCTTCCTGGGTAGCACTTGGTTTAGACTGCATTGCTGCTACTGAAGACTCTTTGGAGTTAATGAAGTAAATGAATGTTTCAACCCAGACTTTCTTCAAGATCTGATTTGTTTTTTAAGAAATCCCATTTTGGGACTGACACCTTGATCTGATTTTGGAACATCATAATAGTGTGAAGCAGAATGAGCTCTTTCTCAGAACTAAGCTTACAAGTCTCCTCGTGAGTAGAATATCTTGCTTCTTATTACTTCTTTCTTCAAATACAATGCAGGTTTTCACCTTCCATGGCTGCTCAAATTGGTACTGGAAGACTATTAAGTCAGGCTAATTTTCAACATTTGTAAAACCTTTATTATTTTGGGGGGTGCTTTTCTAATAAAACAATTCAATTAGGACAATTATTATTGTGACTCTCTAAAGCATGATGTAGCCTCTGTTTCCCCCGTCTTCTTAACATTATAAATAAAATTACATTCTATTTTTTTCTTGGCATTCTATAATTTTTAAAGGAAGAACAAATTGCATATTTATTTCTTATACCACATAAGGCACAAACCTATATTCTTCTTGAGAATCAGAGGACAACTAACAACCCTTCATGAAATAAAGTATGTCAATTGAGCTTTGGGTTTTAATTGTAATTATTTTAAATCATGATATTTTGCTAGCTAAAAAAATGCACAGACAGAAAACAATATAAGGACACAGTGCATAGTGATGGATAATCAGATTTCTGAAGCCTAAAAGAATTACATGATGAAGGGCTGGGGTTGTGGCTCAGTGGTAGAGGGGTTGCCTGGCACGTGTGATGCCCTGGGTTCGACCCTCAGCATCACATATAAATCAATCAATTAATTAATTAATTAATTAAAGGTCCATTGACAACTAAAAAATATTTTTAAAAAATTACATGATTAAACAAAATTTTCTTTGGCTTTGATTGTATAGTACTGGATTTTCCTTTCCACTAAGAGTTCAGATACTATCCTAAATACAGATTGAAATTAAAGTGTCTGACAGATATTCAATGAATCTAAAAACAAGACTCATGTTACCAATACCTATGAGTGAGATGAATATTGGAAAAACAAACACTGTTACAAAAATGAAACAGACTCTCATAGCAATATTTGACATACAGTAAACAAGCTACCAGTATTAGCAGTAATCACCACCATCACCACCACCACCATTATCTCTACCACCACCACCATCTCCACCACCATCATCACTATCATCACCATCTCCACCATCATCAGCATCACCACCACCATCTCCACCACCATCAGCATCACCACCACCATCTCCACCACCATCAGCATCACCACCACCATCTCCACCACCATCAGCATCACCACCACCATCTCCACCACCATCAGCATCACCACCACCATCTCCACCACCATCAGCATCACCACCACCACCATCTCCACCACCACCACCATCTCCACCACCATCATCACTATCACCACCACCATCTCTACCACCACCACCACCATCTCCACCACCATCACCACCACCACCATCTCCACCACCATCACCACCACCACCATCTCCAACACCATCAGCATCAACACCACCACCATCACCATGTGTTCAAAATCTTTGTGCCATAAAGAAGTGTTGCAAGTCACCATGTTGAAATTATGAATGTGTTTGGTATCTACTGAGAAAAGAAAATGTCTAACATTAAGAACTAAAGTGTGCTCACAGTGAAATAGTATGTCCTAAAAGCTTATTTTTTTCTGCTTTTTAAATGAAATGCTTCAATTGATAAGAATGGAAATTTTATGTAAATGGGAATCTGAATTTCACAAATCTCTTGGAAATCTTGCTGACATTATCCTTATGGACAGGAAGGAAAACATGTGTCAGCTATTATAGCTGCTGCACTTGTTTCCAGTGATATGCTTTGGGCTTTTTTTCCTGTTCAAATTTTTTTCTCAGGTTTTGAATGAAGAAAGCTTTACTTAACATATTTGCAAAACATACAAAAAAAATGAAGTCAAGAAGCGTAGTCAGTATATTGGATGAGAGAAATTAGATATTAAAGATATTAAGACTGAATATTGAATGAAATTCACAAAACAGTTTTTGTTATTTTTTTAATTTTTACAGACTGCATTTTGATTCATTGTACACAAATGGGTACATCTTTTCATTTCTATGGTTGTGCACAATGTAGATTCATACCATTCATGTGATCATACATGTATATAGGGTAATGATGTCTGTCTCATTTCACCATTTTCATAATCCCCTCCTCCCTCTCATTTCCTTCTACATACTAAATTTCCTCCATTCTTCTCTCACCCCCCCAACCCCCTACCCCCATTATATATCATCATCCACTTATCAGGGAAAACATTTGACCTTTGTGTTTTTGGGATTGACTTATTTCACTTAGCATGATATTCTTCAATTCCATCCATTTATCTGTAAATATGATAATATTATTCTTATTTATGACTGAATAATATTCCATTGTGTATATATACCACAGTTTCTTTATCCATTCATCTGCTGAAGGACACCTAGGTTGATTCCACAATCTAGTTATTGTGAACAGAGCTGCTATAAACATTGATGTGGCTGTTACTGCAGTATGCTACTTTTAAGTCCTTTGGGTATAAACCAAGGAGTGGGATAACTGGGTCAAAAGGTGGGTCCATTCCAAGTGTTCTGAGGATTCTCCACACTGCTTTCCAGAGTGACTGCACCAATTTGCAACTCCAACAATGTAAAAGTGTGCCTTTTCCCCCACATTCACGCCAACATCTATTATTGTTTGTGTTTTTGATAATAGTCACTCTAATTGGAGTAAGATGGTATCTTAAGAGTTGTTTTAATTTGCATTTCTCTAATTACTAGAGATGTTGAACACTTTTTCATATATGTCTTCTTCTGTAAAGTGTCTGTTCAGTTCCTTGGCTCATTTGTTAATTGGGTTCTTTGTATTTTTGGTGTAAAGTTTTGTAAGTTCCTTATAAATTTTGGAGATGAGTACTCTATCTGAAGTGTGTATGGAAAAGATTTTCTCCCACTCCGTAGGCTCTCTTTTCACATCATTGATTGTATCCTTGGTGGAGAAAAAGCTTTTTAGTTTGAATCCATCCCATTTATTGATTCTTGCTTTGATTTCTTGTACTTTGGGAGTCTTTTTAAGGAAATCTGATCCTAAGCCAACATGATGAAGATTTGGGCCTACTATGTCTTCTATTTGGTGCAGGGTCTCTGGTCTAATTCCTAAGTCCTTGATCCATTTTGAGTTGAGTTTTGTGCAGGATGAGAGATAGAGGTTTAATTTCATTTTCCTGCATATGGATTTCCAGTTTTCCCAGCACCATTTGTTGAACAGGCTATCTTTTCTCCATGGTATGTTTTTGGCTCCTTTGTCTAGTACGAGGTGACTGTATTTATGTGGGTTCATCTGTGTCTTCTATTCTGTACCATTGGTCTGCCTGTCTATTTTGATGCCAATACCATGTTGCTTTAGTTACTATTGCTCTGTGGTATAAGAGACCTCAAATAGCCAAAATGATCCTAAGCAGAAAAAGTGAAGCAGGAGGTATGGCAATAACAGACCTTAAATTATATTGCAAAATAGTTTTTAAGGGAGATGAATATTGTATTTTGCATTTGGGTCCAGATCCCAAGATGCACATGTACATAAGCACACAAGAGCACACAAAATACTTCATAATTTCAGAGCAGACTACACCAGACTTGGCAATAGATTTTGATAATAAGTAGGTAGAGGTCATCTGGAAAACAGTTTGGAAATTACCTTTAAAATTAAACATGCGGAGGTTTTCAAGATGGCGGACTAGAGGGCGGCTGCATTTCATGTTGCTCCAGGACTCAGGATTCAAAAGAGGAGATAGTGAGAGACTTGGGACCAACTCAAAGCCGCCGGGTGAGTCTCTCCCATTGGGGAGGCGTCCCGGATGGGGCGGTAGCCCCGGATCGCAGGGAACTTTGTGAAGTAGAGTTGCTCGGTGAGACACCCCTCCCCCCGCTGGAGCGGTAAATACGGACCACTGGGAACTTTGCAGAGGAAGCGGCTCAGCACAGCGCTTGGTTTCAGAGTAAACCGCCGGGCTTTGGCGGCTGCCCAGAGGACGGCCTGCATAGGCATGTGATTAGGTGCAGAACAGGGTCCCAGGTCCTAGGTGGCTTTTCGGTGGAAGAGCTGCAGAGACACGCTTAGGGGCGGAGCAAAGGTTCCAGGACTGTGGGCAGATTCTCTGACGAAAGGCAGCCTAAGGAGACTCGTCTGTGAAGGGCAGGGCTCCCAGGCCCAGGAGGTAGGTCCAGGCCCCTGGGAATGTTGCCTGGGAAGGCTGCCCTGCCCAGGCGGCAAGACACCCCTCCCCCCGCTGGAGCAGTGAACACGGACAGCGGGGAACTTTGCAGAGGAGGCCGCGCAGCACAATGCTTGGTTTCGGAGCAACCTGCCGGGGCTCCGGCAGCTGCCAGAGGAAGAGCTGGGCAGCGAGCTGTTTGGACTCAGAGCAACCTCCTGAACAACGGGGGGGTGGCTGTCCTGAGGAGGTGGAAGTGCGCAGTGAGTTGCTTGGTCTCCAAGCGCCCACACAGAACAGCGGGTGGCTGCCTGGAGAAAGAGGCGAGCGGCGGGTCACTGGGGCTCAGAGCATATGTACGAGGCTCCAGGTGGCTGCTCAGAGGAGGGGTCACATAGCCAGGCGATTAGGTGCAAAGCACGGTCCGGGGACCAAGGCGCCTTTTGGTGAAAGAGCTACACAGAGACAAGCTGAGGGGCTGAGCGAAGGTTCCAGGACTGCGGGGAGATTCTCTGAGAAGAGGCAGCCTAAGACTCGTCTGTGAAGGGTGAGGCTCCCAGGTCCAGGAGGTAGGTCCGGGCCCCTGGGAACATTGCCTGGGAAGGCTGCCCTGCCCAGGCGGTAGTTGTGGACTGAGGGGAAACTCTAGGAGGGGAACTGACCAGTGAGACCTCCCCACCGGGTGAGTCTTCCCCGCCAGGTGAGGTTTTCCCACAAGGGCGGTAAAACCAGAGACACAGGCACAAACAGGCCTTGCCTCAGCCCGCAGCCTAGTTCTCCTTTGGATGACCATTGGTCAACAAGTGGAGGCACCTCTGCCCACTAGCAGGGAATATACCCCACCTGAAGACCACCACCCCTAGAGAGGCAGCTTCTTCGTGGAGCTCCGCATTATCAACTTCCTCCAAGACTTCAGGCTACTGAAGGATAAGAGGGGATACACTAGCAATCTTCAGGGACATTATAAGTCGATAGAGGAAATCTGCAACATCTCAGCAGTCCACTGATACCTGAACGACATGAGAAAACAAGAGAAGAAAATGCCTCAAACAAATCTGGATGTTACATCAATAAAATCCAATGACAGCATGGCAGAAGAAATGAGAGAAAGGGAGTTCAGAATGTACATAATTAACATGATAAGGAAAGCAAATGATGAAATGAAAGAGCAAATGCAGGCATTGAACAATCGCACCAATCGACAGTTAAAAGAGCAAATACAGGAAGCAAAAGACCATTTCAATAAAGAGTTAGAGATATTGAAAAAAAACCAAACAGAAATCCTTGAAATGAAGGAAACAATAAACCAAATTAAGAACTCCATAGAAACCACAACCAATAGGATAGAACACCTGGAAGACAGAACTTCAGATATTGAAGACAAAATATTTAACCTCGAAAACAAAGTTGAACAAACAGAGAAGATGGTAAGAAATCATGAACAGAATCTCCAAGAACTATGGGATATCATGAAAAGGCCAAATTTGAGAATTATTGGGATTGAGGAAAGTTTAGAGAAACAAACCAAAGGAATGAACAATCTATTCAATGAAATAATTTCAGAAAATTTCCCAAATCTGAAGAATGAAATGGAAAATCAAGTTCAAGAGGCTTATAGGACTCCAAATACACAAAATTACAACAGACCCACACCAAGGCACATTATAATGAAAATACCTAACATACAAAATAAAGACAGAATTTCAAAGGCTGTGAGAGAAAAGAACCAAATTACATTCAGGGGGAAACCAATACGGATATCAGCAGATTTTTCAATCCAGACCTTAAAAGCTAGAAGGGCCTGGAATAACATTTTTCAAGCTCTGAAAGAAAATGGATGCCAACCAAGAATCTTATACCCAGCAAAACTTACCTTCAGATTTGACGATGAAATAAAATCATTCCATGATAAACAAAAGCTAAAAGAATATACAAAAAGAAAGCCAACATTACAGAACATTCTCAGCAAAATATTCCATGAGGAAGAGATGAAAAACAAAGAAGCAAATCAGCAAAGGGAGGAGCTATCCTAAAGGAACTCTCAAATAAAGAGGAACCAAGTCGTGTCAAAAATAAACAAATAAATGAATAAAATGAGTCAAATGACCGGGAATACAAATCATATCTCAATTATAACCCTGAATATTAATGACCTGAATTCATCAATCAAAAGACATAGACTGGCAGATTGGATAAAAAAGAAAGATCCAAAAATATGTTGCCTGCAAGAGACTCATCTCATAGAAAGAGATACCCATAGACTAAAGGTGAAAGGATGGGAAAAAACATACCATGCACATGGACTCAGCAAAAAAGCTGGGGTATCCGTCCTCATTTCAGATAATGTGGACTTCAAGCCAAAGTTAGTCAGAAGGGATAAAGAAGGACATTTCATACTGCTTAAGGGAAGCATAAATCAGCAAGATATAACAATCATAAACATCTATGCCCCAAACAGTGGCTCACCCATGTATGTCAAACAAATCCTTCTCAATTTTAGAAACCAAATAGACCATAACACAATAATACTAGGTGATTTTAACACGCCTCTCTCACCACTGGACAGATCTTCCAAACAAAAATTGAACAAAGAAACCATAGATCTCAATAACACAATGAATAATTTAGACTTAATAGACATTTATAGAATATACCATCCAACCAAGAGCAAATACACTTTCTTCTCAACAGCACATGGATCCTTCTCTAAAATAGACCATATATTATGCCACAAAGCTAATGTTAGCAAATACAAGAAGATAGAGACACTTCCTTATATTCTATCAGATCATAATGGATTGAAGTTACAAATTAATGAAAGAGTAAAAAACAGAAATTACTCCAACACCTGGAGATTAAACAATATGCTATTATATGATGAATGGATAACAGAAGATATTAGGAAGGAAATTAAAAAATTCTTAGAGGTAAATGAGAACAAAGAAACATCATATCAAAATCTCTGGGACACTATGAAAGCAGTACTTAGAGGAAAATTTATTTCATGGAGCACATTTAATAAAAGAAGTAAAACTCAAAAAATAAATGACCTAACACTACAGCTCAAAGCCCTAGAAAAAGAAGAACAGACCAACACCAAAAGTAGTAGAAGACAGGAAATAGTTAAACTCAGAGCTGAAATCAATGAAATTGAAACAAAAGAAACAATACAAAAAATTGACCAAATAAATAGTTGGTTCTTTGAAAAAATAAACAAAATTGATAAACCTTTAGCCACACTAACAAAGAGAAGACGAGAGAAAACCCAAATCACCAAAATTCTGAATGAACAAGGAAATATCTCAACAGACATGACTGAAATACAAAACATAATTAGAAGCTATTTTGAAAATCTATACTCCAACAAAATAGAAAATTTCGAAGATATCAACAAGTTTCTAGAGATCTATGAATTGCCTAAACTAAACGAGGAGGACATACACAATTTAAATAGACCAATTTCAAGTAATGAAATAGAAGAAGTCATCAAAAGCCTACCAACAAAAAAAGTCTGGGACCAGATGGGTTCTCAGTCGAGTTCTACAAAACCTTTAAAGAAGAGCTCATTCCAATACTTTTCAAAGTATTCCATGAAATACAAGAGGAGGGAACCCTCCCAAACTCATTCTATGAAGCCAATATCACCCTGATACCTAAACCAGACAGAGACACATCGAGGAAAGAAAATTTTAGACCAATATCCTTAATGAACATCGATGCAAAAATTCTGAACAAAATTTTAGCAAATCACAGACAAAAACATATTAAAAAGATAGTGCACCATGATCAAGTGGGTTTCATCCCAGGGATGCAAGTTTGGTTCAACATCAGGAAATCAATAAATGTAATTCACCGTATCAATAGACTTAAAGTCAAGAATCACATGATTATTTCAATGGATGCAGAAAAACCATTCGATCAAATACAGCACCCCTTCATGCTCAAAACACTAGAAAAAATAGGGATAGTGGGAATGTTCCTTAACATTGTAAAGGCCATATACGCTAAGCCCATGGCTAATATCATTCTAAATGGTGAAAAACTGAAAGCATTCCCCCTAAAATCTGGAACAAGGCCGGGATGCCCTCTTTCACCACTCCTATTCAATATCGTCCTTGAAACTCTAGCCAGAGCAATTAGACAAACCAAAGAAATTAAAGGGATACGAATAGGAGAAGAAGAACTCAAACTATCCCTATTTGCTGATGATATGATTATATACTTAGAGGAACCAGGAAATTCCACCAGAAAACTCTTAGAACTCATAAGTGAATTTAGTAAAGTAGCGGGATATAAGATCAATGCTCATAAATCTAATGCATTTTTATACATAAGTGGTGAATCTTCAGAAAGAGAAGTTAGGAAAACTACCCCATTCACAATAGCCTCGAAAAAAATAAAATACTTGGGAATCAATCTCACAAAAGAGGTGAAAGACCTCTACAATGAGAACTACAGAACACTAAAGAAAGAAATTCGAGAAAACCTTAGAAGATGGAAAGATCTCCCATGTTCCTGGATATGCAGAATTAATATTGTCAAAATGGCCATACTACCAAAAGTGCTATACAGATTCCATGCAATTCCAATTAAAATCCCAACGACATACCTTACAGAAATAGAACAAGCAATTATGAAATTCATCTGGAAGAATAAGAAACCCAGAATAGCTAAAGCAATCCTTCGCAGGAAAAATGAAGCAGGGGGTATTGCAATATCAGAACTTCAACTATACTACAAAGCAATAGTAAGAAAAACGGCATGGTATTGGTACCAAAATAGAAAGGTGGATCAATGGTGCAGAATAGAGGACACGGACACAAAACCAAATAAATATAATTTTCTCATACTAGACAAAGGTGCCAAAAATATGCAATGGAGAAAAGATAGCCTCTTCAACAAATGGTGTTGGGAAAATTGGAAATCTATATGCAACAGAATGAAATTAAACCCATATCTCTTACCGTGCACGAAACTAAACTCAAAATGGATTAAGGACCTCAGAATCAGACCAGAGACCTTGCATCTTATAGAAGAGAAAGTAGGTCCAGATCTTCAACATGTTGGCTTAGGACCAGACTTCCTCAACAGGACTCCCATAGCACAAGAAATAAAAGCAAGAATCAACAACTGGGATAGATTCAAACTAAAAAGCTTTCTCTCAGCAAAGGAAACTATCAGCAATGCGAAGAAAGAGCCTACAGAGTGGGAGAAAATCTTTGCCACTCATACTTCAGATAGAGCACTAATTTTTAGAACATATAAAGAGCTCAAAAAACTCTACACCAAGAATACAAATAACCCAATCAACAAATGATCTAAGGAAATGAATAGACACTTCACAGAAGAAGACCTACAAGCAATCAACAAACATATGGAAAAATGTTCAACATCTCTAGTAATAAGAGAAATGCAAATCAAAACCACCCTAAGATTCCATCTCACCCCAATTAGAATGGCGATTATCAAGAATACAAGCAACAACAGGTGTTGGCGAGGATGTGGGGAAAAAGGTACACTCATACATTGCTGGTGGGGCTGCAAATTAGTGCAGCCACTCTGGAAAGCAGTGTGGAGACTCCTTAGAAAACTTGGAATGGAACCATCATTTGACCCAGCTATCCCACTCCTCGGCCTATACCCAAAGGACTTACAATCGGCATACTACAGAGATACAGGCACATCAATGTTCATTGCTGCTCAATTCACCATAGCCAGATTGTGGAACCAACCTAGATGCCCTTCAGTTGATGAATGGATAAAGAAACTGTGGCATATATATACAATGGAATATTACTCAGCCATAAAGAATGATAAAATTATGGCATTTGCAGGCAAATGGATGAAATTGGAGAATATCATGCTAAGTGAGATAAGCCAATCTCAAAAAACCAAAGGAAGAATGATCTCGCTGATAAGTGGATGATGATACGTAATGGGGCGTGGGAGGGGTTAGTTTTAGGGTTAGAGTTAGGGTTAGGGAGGGGGGCAAGAATGGAGGAAGCAAGGACTGTATAGAGGGAAAAGAGGGGTGGGAGGGGTGGGGGGGAAGGGAAAAAATAGAATGAATCAAACAACATTACCCTATGTAAATTTATGATTACACAAATGGTATGCCTTTACGCCATGTACAGACAGAGAAACAACATGTATTCCATTTGTTTACAATAAAAAAAATTAAACACGCTACTGCTACATAAACCAGCAATTGCCCTCATGAGTATTTATCATTAAAAAAAAAAATGAAGATATATCTACACAGAAACCTCTACACAAAGGCTTGTGGCAGTTTTGTTATGGAAAGTCCCAAACTGGAAACAGATATCCTTTTTATACACAGATGGTTAAATAAAACGTGGGGCATCCATAAACTATCGGTACGCACAACAACTTGGATGAAGATCTAGAGAATTATGCTGAGGGGCAAGAAAAGTCGATCGCGAGAGTTACCAACTCTGTGATTCCATTTGTGTAACAATCTTGAAATGACAAACTTACAGAGGTGGAGAACAGCTCAGCGGTATTAGATATTAAGGCGGGGGCACGGGTGGAAGGGAATGGCTGGAGCCCCCAGGGGCCACAAGAGGGATCCCTGTGGTGGTGGAAATGTCCTGTTTGTTGACTGGAAATGCACAACCCTGGTTGCGATCTTGTGCTGTTGTTTTGCAAGATGATGTCACTGTTTAGCTTCTGTTTATCTGTATTTGAATTGAACCAGCCAAAATGTCATCCTCTTCCACATAAGACAAGGAATTTTCAGCTCACGGTCTCTCAGCTACAGGAATTGGTGGAGCTTAACTCCAGACAAGCCTCCAAAGCAAGAAGCTCAACCTCCCCTTCTGTTCCCTCTACCATCAAGCATGACACTCCTTCTCCCCCTTTGCCCCATGATGGCCACGACAGGGTGTCAGCTCGGGACATTCTGCTGCTGAGAAGCCTTCCCCTCAGCCTGGGCCCGGGGTCCTCCTGCACATCTTCCCTTACAGAGAGATCATGGCTTCTCTTTATCAGCTTCCTGTTTGTAGACTCTGAACAAAGACCGTGCCCTCCTTTATAAAATGGAGATGAGTGCGTAAGTATTGGATCTAGACTGAAGCATTAACTGACTTCAATGAAGTGTGTAAAGAAATAAGCAGATAGTTCCCTTCATGCCGCAGAACAGTTTTCCCGATTTTGGTCGGTCAGTGAGCCCCGTGGGATCAGCCCCACATCGAAACGCCAGGGCCCATAACTCTCACTGAAAGTTTGGGGTTCCTGTGGGTTCTGTTCTGCATCTTCGGATCAATTTTTATATTTCCTTCTACTCTGTTAAAAAATAAAAGCTTGTAAATGCAACCTCCATACGGGTTTTTAATATAAAAGTGAATTAATATAGTCTAGGGAAGAGTTTTTTTTTTTTTTTTTTCTGAGTTCTCTTTCCACTTTTACTTGAGGAAGGGAATGCTTTCCTGCTAACTTTTACAGGTAGTTGAACTTGGTCGTCATTTTTTCCTGGCAGTCTGCTTGCCTCAGGGTGGGTAGACAGTTGATTCTGATGGGAGACCCCGGCATCTTCTATGCAGCGTGCGACACCAATTCCTGATCTCATCAGACTTTACTCAGCAGGTATCAGGATCCCCTAGGTGCCAGTGTCCCTGTGCTGACCCCACCTGGTTGTCCTGTGTGTCAGTGGCACAGACTTAGGTAGTATTATCCTCTACTGTCATGGGGGCCCTGGTCTCGCCTCTGTTGGCTTTGAAAATGCCAGCAAATCAGGTAGCATATGGCACAGGTGAAGGGGATTTGTACTTGTGATTCAGTCTCTAAATTAATTGATTTTGAGTCCCTCGAAAGGGTGAGACTGCATGTATCAGGCAAACCCCACATGGAGGACGGCCAGTCCTGTTGGAATGAGAGGCTCTCCTTGCTGGCTCATGAATCCATGACTGTGTTGAGAATCCCCTGTGACAAGGAACTTTGGCTGCCCTCTAGGAACCATGGGTGGCTCATTGGAACTGAGTATGGCCTCCAGGTGACAGCCAGCAAAAATCCTGGCTTTCGGTCACGCAGACCAACCAGAGTCCTGCCACCAACCAGAATGGTTTGGACGTGGATTCTCCACCAGTTAGCCCCTGATTAAAATGCTGTCCACTGACATTTAACTTCAGCCTCATAGGACACTGTTCAGAGAAACCAGATGGGCCAGGCCCAGCCTGCTAACCCAGATTCTATGAGATAATAAATGTGTGTCTCGTAAAGCTGCTAAAATTGTGGTAATTTGTTACTTGGCAACAGATAATTCTCATAAGGACTTCCCTCTCATTCCCCAACTCTTGTGGTGTAGGTGACTGTGGTGTTGGGACCTGTCCTCAATCAAATATAGCCACCCTCTCTAAGGCCATGCTCCCTCACAATTAGGGGCTATCAGAGTCCATGACTGGTCATTGACTGGTCAATGATGGTCAGTGATGGTCAATGGGAAGGGTGGGATGGGAAGGTATGAGCGGCTTGCAGGAACACTTTGAAGGACCACACCAGACCTCTCTGAGGAATTGCTGTGACGTTGTTTGTGATTGGAAGGCAGCTCGACTGCTCCTCTCTCTTAACTCTGCTTTCCTACTTCCCTTCACGTGTTGATCCTGACACCAATCCACACCACGCTTCTTACACGCAAATCTCTACCTCAGATCTGTTCCCAGGGAGACGGACCTAAAGTAGTCATAAGTGTTTTCTTTTTTTTTTTTTCTTTTATTTATTATTTTACTACTTTTTCATTTTTTTAAATTCATTTTTATTGTAAACAAATGGGATACATTTTGTTTCTTTGTACATGAAGTAGAGGCATACCGTTTGTGTAATCATACATTTACCTAGGGTAATAGTTTTTGATTCATTCTGTTATTTTTCCCTTTCCCCCCACCCCACCCACCCCTCTTATCCTTCTATACAGTCCCTCCTTCCTCCATTCTTGCCCCCCTCCCACTCCCTACAATGTGTCATCATCTGCTTGTCAGCGAGATCATTTGTCCTTTAGTTTTTGAGATTGGCTTATCTCACTTAGCATGATATTCTCCAGTTTCATCCATTTGCCTGCAAATGCCATAATTTTATCATTCTTTATGGCTGAGTAATATTCCATTGTATATATATACCACAGTTTCTTTATCCATTCATCAATCGAAGGGCATCTAGGTTGGTTCCACAATCTGGCTATGGTGAATTGAGCAACTGTGAACATTGATGTGGCTGCATCTCTGAAGTATGCTGATTTTAAGTCCTTTGGGTATAGGCCGAGGAGTGGGATAGCTGGGTCAAATGGTGGGTCCATTCCAAGTTTTCTAAGTAATCTCCACACTGCTTTCCAGAGTGGCTGCACTAATTTGCAGCCCCACCAGCAACATATGAGTGTACCTTTTTCCCCACATCCTCGCCAACACCTATTGTTGCTTGATAATCGCCATTCTAATTGGGGTGAGATGGTATCTTAGGGTAGTTTTGATTTGCATTTCTCTTATTACTAAAGATGGTGAACATTTTTTCATATGTCTGTTGATTGCTTGTAGGTCTTCTTCTGTGAAGTGTCTATTCATTTCCTTAGCCCATTTGTTGATTGGGTTATTTGTATTCTTGGTGTAGAGTTTTTTGAGCTCTTTATATGTTCTAAAAATTAGTGCTCTATCTGAAGTATGCGTGGTAAAGATTTTCTCCCACTCTGTAGGCTCTTTCTTCGCATTGCTGATAGTTTCCTTTGCTGAGAGAAAGTTTTTTAGTTTGAATCTATCCCAGTTGTTGATTCTTGCTTTTATTTCTTGTGCTATGGGAGTCCTGTTAAGGAAGTCTGATCCTAAGCCGACACGTTGAAGATTTGGACCTTCTTTTTCTTCTATAAGATGCAGGGTCTCTGGTCTGATTTCAAGGTCATTGATCCATTTTGAGTTGATTTTTGTGCAGGGTGAGAGATAGGGGTTTAATTTCATTTTCCTGCATATGGATTTCCAGTTTTCCCAGCACCATTTGTTGAAGAGGTTATCTTTTCTCCATTGCATATTTTTGGCACCTTTGTCTAGTATGAGAAAATTATATTTATTTGGGTTCATGTCCATGTCCTCTATTCTGTACCATTTCTTTACTACATCACTTATTATCAAGCAGTGTCTCCTGGATCTGAAAGACCACTGAGAAAGGGAGGCCATGAGCTTGTTGTCATTTGCTTCATAAACCCATAATTTTTATGTTTTATCAACACAGATTTTCCTGCTGTTTTTCAATAACCTTTCAGAGGAGCCTTTAAAAAATTAGCAAGAAGGCACAGAGATAGCTCTAGAGATGATCAAGCTTCATTCCTTTTATTTTACAGAATGGGATATGGAGCCGTGTGTGTGTGTGTGTGTGTGTGTGTGTGTGTGTTTGTGTGTGTGTGTTATTTGCCCAGTTAATTTACTCATTCAGTTAACATATTTTGTTAGGACTGGATCCATTCTCTTTATAAAATGTACTGATAGATCCATAGGTGTGACATCAGGGGTGACTTAACTGGGCTGCTCAGTAAGGCTGTCTGGACAGAGGGCTGCTCACTGCCTCTCACCTGGGGCTGCCCCACACCCACCAAGGACTCAACACTCTCTGCTCCTCTCAGTGGGGAAACTGCATAAACCCGCCTTGGACCCACCAAATCCTTCCTTAAGCTCTGGTGCATCATTGCCTAGATTGCCTAGAACTCTGACCAGTGTTCCAGGTAGGAGGGCTTACTTTGAGTTACCATGATGACTTGTGTCACCTACACACTGCATCCTATGGCCCTGGCACCAGCCCGAACACTTTACTAATACTGATTCAGTTCATCTCTACAAGGATCCCATTGGGTAGCAAGTGTGATACGTTCTCACTCACAAGTGTGCTTGAGCTGCCGACAGCTTGTCACACCAAGGGCCTGGACTTGTGAACTCATGCTTGGAAAAGACAAGTGATTCTTTTTTGAGTTATCTGTGACACTTTGCATTTGCTAATCATTCTCTCTCCCCTTGGAAAATGATCCCTTTTAGATGTGGGTATTTTATTAACTGTGCGCCCGTTCTCGACCATTCCAGAACCAATTACCAGGGGTTTAAAATAGCCGGGCTCATTGTCTCCCTCCCCGACTCCTGCTCACCGCTGGAGTTCCTGTGTTCACAGATACGTCCCCTTGCAAACGGAGGAGATGAGCAGGAACTCAAATCAGTCAGACGTGGCTGCCCATTACCAGCTCTGCTGCAGAGCAGGTGGGCGAAGAGCTGGAAACTAGAGGGAAGTCTTCTCAAGGACGTTTTCTGTACCTGCCTTGTCCCTCCTACCCTGGAGGCCTGGGTGCTGCCTTGGAGATGCAGTAACCCCCAAATCACGGGGCAACGAGAGATTGTTATTTATATGATCATTTTATTTCTAATTGTGAGCTTTCCCTTCAATTTATTGCCAAAAAGTTCCTGGAAAAGCACCAATTTAATGTAGTTTGAGTAATTGAGCATATTTGTTGCCATCTCATATGTATTTTTAACCTATCATTATTTACTGATCACTTCTATTGTGTGGTATTGTTCTGTGTTGATGATGCTGAAAAAGCCTAAGTCTCAATCTCTGCAGGGAGGAGTGGTTGGACAGAAAAGAAAAGAAAAAAAAAGAAGACAACTGGACAAAATACCAATAAATGCTTTTAGTCTGTTTTGGGGCTAAGCTGTAAAATGCATCTGGACCCCTTGTTTTCTATTTTATTTCGATTCCTAGTGTATAAGTTTCCTAGAGCTGCTGTAACAAATCACCATAAACTCAGTGCCTTAACCATTAAGTCTCAAGTTTTCGATTCTGCAAACATAACAAATACTCAAATATTATTTTGAAGTTACCATAAGTCATGGATTTAATAGCTCAATTGAAGATTTGATAGGTGTCCCACCACCGGCATGATGGAACAGTATGGGTTAAACCAGCATGAATTTAAAATCTTCAAGTTTCAGAGGTCAGAAGTCCAAAATGTGTCTCGGTGGGTGCAAATCCAGGCGTCCCCAGGACTGCTCTTCTTCCGGAAACTCTAGGGAAGAATCTGTTTTCTTGCCTTTTCCTGCCTCCACAGGCTGCCCACAGTTTTTGACCTGTGGCCCTTCTTCTCCTTCGAAGCCAGCAAGCTGTGGAGTGCCTCATAGAACATTATGTGATACCGCCTCCTCTTCCAGACTTAAGGATGCTTGTGGTGACATCAGGGCCACCCAGATGATCCAGGATCATCTCCTCCATCTGCAGCCTTGTTTCCCCTTTACCATGTAACAACATATCCACAGTCCTGGGCGTTAGGACATGGACGCCTTCAGTGAGCTGGGGACGACGTTGTTCTGCTATCACTCTTAGCACAGTTATTTTTCACAGAATACCATGTAGAACAAATGTTGTGCAGATCTGTGGGTGCTGCTATTTTTAAAAATAATACAAGAGAAAGAAAATGAGAACCTTATCACATCTCAATGCTCATTAGTGCAAAAGCTGATTATCTACTTTGTGTTTAAAGGGTGACTGTCCTGTGCCCTGTCATTCGTAATTATGATCCCCCCAGATAAGTCCATTGAGTTAGAAATGTTATCACAGTGACACAGAAGTAAATGCAGCAGATTCTTTATACTGTCAAAATGAGCATAAGATGTAATTAATTGCTAAATTATACATTGCATATTGTAGATCATGTGTGTTTTGAGAAGAAAACAAATGAATTTATCTTTCTTTCTACTCTTTCTGATGACTCACATTTACCTGAGATGGGTCAAGGACCCAAACTGCATCCATTCACACATCAATCCATACAGCACACTCCCTCCCTCTCTCTCTCTCTCTCTCTCTCTCTCTATCCATATATCTATAACTATAAATATATCTATAACTATATATATATACAGACACATAGAGAAAGAGAGAGAGAGCTATGTGGATTAATGGACTGGTTGGACAGAAATACACACACACACACACACACACATATATGTGTATGTGTGTGTGTATATATATATATATATATATATATATATATATATATATATATATATAAACTCAGGGGTCCTTTATCGCTGAGGCACATCTACATCCCTAGCCCTTTGTTTATTTTTTTATTTTGAAACAGAGTCTCTTTAAGTTGGTTAGAGCCTCACTGAATTGCTGAGGCTGGCCTCAAACTTGCAATCCTCCTGCCTCAGCCTCTCCAGTTGCTGGGATTACAGGTGCATACCATCACAGGGGCCCAGCAATTATTTTTAAGTATCTGAAAAATGTCAGGCACTGTGCTCGATGCTGGGGAAAATATGGCGAACAAACCAAGTGTGTTTCTTGTACTCTGGAAGTTTTAACCTGTGGATGACAAGTCTATGTGATAAATCTTTTAAATCTTGTGAGGAAATTAGTGAACCCAGCCTTGAAGGATGAAGAGGATTTAGAAAGTTGAGAAGAAGAAAGAGGATATTTCAGGAACAGGAGGAAAAGTTGAATAACAGCCATGAAGGCAGAAATGAGTTGGAGACTTGTTTCTATATTTTCACCTCTTCTGATTTCTGGTTCCTTTGTTGGTTCCCATGATGATTTTCAAGCTCACAAACTCAAAATCCAGGTGCAAGTGAAGAGGGAAAATAGTTTCCGGGTCCAGGGGAAAAGAATCCGAAGGCTGGCTTTAGGAAGAAGACGATGCTGTGTTACCATGAGCAAAGGCGAGTCGTGGTTCCAAGGTCGGGAAACACTGAATGTCAAGGGCAGCTCATGACATTTCATCAGAAAAGGAAAATGGGGGCCCGTGAGGACACGCATTCCAAGGAGCTGATGCAGAGTGTTGGGCAGCTCGAGAGGGAAAACAGGAAGACGCCCGGGAACAAGGAGCACTTTTTGTGGCTCTAAAATGTTAGATGGTGTTTCTTCTTTTTTCTTTTTTTTTTTAAATGGGGGGCATTATAGATGGTGTTTTGAAACAAATCTCTGTGATTTTACTGGATTGCACGTCAGGTCTGGAACATCTGATCCTTTATTTTGAATGAGTAATTGCCAAGTTTAATATTGGCTTGAGCTTTTTTATTGATTGGCTATTGTTATGTTTTAGATCTGAAACGTCCCCTAAAAGCTCAAGTATTGAAGGCCGATCCCAAAGGATCAGTGTTCAGAGGTGGGGGTCTTTCAGAGGTGATTGAATCATGAAGGTTCCACCTCATCTGTGGATTAATCCATTGATGGATTCATATGGCAATGGGTGTTGTGGGAGAGGCATTGTTATGAAAAGGACCTCTCTCCGTGTCTCTCTCTCATCTCTTTCCCTCTTTCTCTCTCTCAGCTTCCTGGCCACCATGAAGTGAGCAGCTTTTCTCTATCCCTTGCTCCCCACCACAATATCTGCCTCACCACAGGCCCAAAAGCAGTCGGCCAATCATGGACTGGAACTTCTAAACCCATGAGCCAAAATATTCTTAAGTTCATTTTCTCAGGTATTTTGTCACAGCAGCAGAAAGTCAACACAATTACTAATAAATATTTTGACAAAATATTTTGTTCTTGACAAACTCATTAAAAACAAAAAATGGAAGAAGAAGAGAAACAACAACAAACCAACCCTGATCTTTATAAAGCAAATGAAAACTTCAGGGGGTGAAAAAGAAAGAGACTTATTGCAAAGACCGGGGTGTTAGCTGTGCATTTGTACTGGTTAGGGGACTTAATGCTGACTGAAGAAAGAGAATTGGCATAATAGAAACATAGTGCTTGCTTTTGTCTCAGTTTGACGAGGTCAGTGGGCTTAGTTCCACATAGCCATTCAGGGATCCAAGCTTTCTCCATGTGGAAGAACAGCCATTTCCAAAGCATGGCCTTGTAGAAACCATGACCTTCCTAGACCGCAGACAAGGTCAGTGCTGAGGGAGACTGAGGTGACTGTCCGAGACTGCAGAGACACACGTCTGCTCACTGTCCACTGGTAAAAATACATCAAATTGTTCCATCTAACTCTTGGCAGGGCAGGAAATATAACTGCACCCAGGAGGAGAAGCCAGTTTGGTAACCATCTACTCGGTTAGTAGTTTAGCACCCTCCCTAGCTTACCAAATCAGCCACGAGGAAACACAGTCATGATCTTCAGACTGCAGCTCCGTCCACTGGGCAGCAGTCTCTCCTCTTCGTTGTGCTTCTTGCAGCCTCATCCATCACAGCCACTTTCTCTACTCACTCTTGCCACCCTGTCTGGTGAGCCAGAAAGACTAGAATCGGCACCTTAGGCTACTTTCATTAATTTCGAGACTATTCAGAAAATAAGAGTAGAAGTCCCCGTGGAGTCCCCCAGGCCAATATCAAATGCATTTTAATGATACCTGACTTGGGTTTATTCCACATGGAGAGTGTCACCCAAAGGGGCCTATATTGAACATAAATGAAAGAATCTCTGAATATGCCAGTTTGTCCTGTCACCCTATTATAGTTTGGATTTGAAAATGACCCCAAAAGTTCATGTGTTGCAGACTTGGCTCCCAGCTGGTGGTGGAAACTTTAAGGAGATGGGACCTAACCAGAGTCACTGGAAGCATGCCTTTGAAGGGTATATTTTGTCCCTGGACCCTTTCTGTTTCCTGGCTGCCATGAGGTGACCAGCTCTGCCCTGCCATGTCCTCTCCACCGTGATGCTCAGCCTTGCGACAGACCTAAAAACAATGGAGCCAGCCAACCATGAACTGAGACAAGTGACAATAAATCTTTTCTCCCATAAGTTGCTTTTCTCAGGTGCTTTGTTGCAGTGACAGAAAGATGATTAACACATCCCCTTTCATGGTGTGACACCAAGGTGCCACAATCCAAAACCATGCTCTGAACATTGACAGCATGCTTGCCCACTGTGTTTCTACAGAGCAAAACTCCCATATCATCAATGTAGCTTTGAGAATCAAGGTGACTCAACTAATAATGACTATATCTGAATGTAAAAGCAACTTGGGAAAATAACCACCAGCTGCCATTCCCCTCTGCCCTGCAGACGTGGCCAATGCTATCGCTTGCCTTGCTTTGGAAGCAGCCTCAGGGATCACAGTCATTCTCTCTACTCACTCTTTGCCACGCTGCCTGGTGAGCCTGAGAGACAGGAATCAGCACCCTTAGACTATTTTTAGGAACCCTGGTTATTCATTACATTTCTAGACTATTTAGTGCAAAGCAGCACTTGCTCCAGGTAGCAGAGATAGATGCTTCCAGCTCCTTGGATCCCATACTCCACCCAGAGGAACCTTACTGAGAACTATGAGGACCTTAGTTATTCTGAGGGGAAGCTGGGTCACTGGACAGCGTTTCCTATGGAGCTGAAAGGAGCTAACAAGTGAGGCAGAGAAATAAACAGGCCTGCCTTCATTAGCTGCACTGAATGGGGTTCCCATGAAAATAGACCTATTGGAGGAGACCTCTCAGTATAATGCCACCAACATATCTATCTCACCACAGATATTTCCACCAAAGTCCAACCCAACAATACAAATTTATTCCAGGGGGTCATGCATCAGACTTCCATTGTCAACCATCACTGCTGGTTGGTTGCCCTGGGATCTTCCTCTAGTAGAGTTGTTTTGCCTCACTGATAACGTGCTTGCATTTCCCAAGCATCTGTGAGCTTCCTGTAAGAGACAGCTTCTAGAAAAGCCTTTTCCAAGGAGAAAGATATAAGCTGGAGACATAACTATATACACAGCATACTACCTATTGACTTTGCCCAAATTATTTAATGTCTATGAACCCATTGCCTTTCTGTAAAATGGGGACCGAAATCCCACTGGCACCATATTTCATGGTATAGACGAGCATAAGATATGTTTCAGAGCAGGTGCGCCAGAAACCCTGGCTTTTCTTTTTTTCTTTTACCTTCTCCCCTTCTCTTTCTGGCTCCTTTCTTTCTTTTCAGGAGCCCTCAATAGTTCCATAAACAGGACCCTAACTAATGAGCTTGCTGCCTCTGGGTTAAAGCTGCCCAGTGGAGAAGTTATGGCTAAGTATATGGTCTGTGAAAAAGAAAATTAAATTTATCTTGTTAGAAGCAAAATACCTTACAGAGAAGGAAAAATGTGCCGTGGAAATGTGACAGAAGCCACACTCTGGAGGAATTTCTCTGGGGTGCCTGAGTTCTACAGAGTCACCAAGGAGATATCTCAGCCAGCTCACTCCCTTAGGCTCCATGACGTGCTCTCCTGGTTTTTCTTCTTCCTGCCTGTATTTCCTTCTTTCAGCTCCTCTGTCAGCTTTTTGATCTCCAACCAATTCAAATGTTGCAGTTTTTCAAGATGTGCCCTGAGCAATAGCATCTAGGCACATAATTTTAGTTACCAGAGATGCTCGGATGATTTTAAATTTGCTTCTGCTCTGAGTTCTAGACTCACCCTTCCTTCCTTCCACGTGACATCATCATTGGATGTCTCACGAGTATGCCACATATAACTTGGCAGGGATGGACCAATGCTGTTCCCACCCCAAGCCTGGTTTCTGCAATACTTGCTGACTCAGTGCGGTGCTTGCATGCAAGACATTACCTTGGAATTGCCCTTGACTCCTCTCTCACCATCCTCCATCAATCAATCATGAATCCAGCCACAAATTCCAATTGCAAAGACACCACGCTCACTCACGGGGCTGCCATGGCCTGTACTTGACCTTCCACCATTCACTTGAGCCTCATCCAGTCCGTTCTCCACACGCTTTCATCAAATGCATTTATCTTTCACCTCTAGTCACTTCCTGCTGAAAACTTGCAAAGGCTTCCCATTGCTTTCAGAATGAAATTCCACACCCAAGATATGACTTACAATGACTTACAGGAGCTGAGCCCTCCCTATCAGTTAACTTCATCCTGTTGCATCTCCTCTGCTCCTTGGTGACAGACATACTGACATTTATTGTTTTTGTTACTGTTGTTAATTGATGCATAATACTTGTGATGACGTGTGATGTTTAAATGCATGCATCACATCACCATCCAATCAAGGTATTTACCACAGCCATCAACCCAAACATTTATCATTTCTTTTTGTTGAAAACATTCAAAATCCTCTCTTCTAGTACTAATATTTTTAGTCTCCTGGAAGGCAACATGTTTTTGCCCACCTGAGTCCTTGGGAGGACTTCCTTCTCTTTGAAACACTCTTCTTTCTTAGCTAGTTCTTGCTTATCCATAAGATCTCATCTCAGAAATGTCACTGTCCTATTTGTTTTCCAATGCACTTTCTTCATTTTAAGATCTCTGAGGTTGGAGTGTCTCAAATTGAGATGAACCTGTTGACCTGGGCTCTTGGCTGGCAGCTGTTCATCTATGTCCACACACACATTGACAATACCAGTGTCGAAACTTGCAAGATGGGGTTTAGTGGTTTGGCAGCAAGTCCTGGAACGTTGCAATGCACTCTTTTAATCCCTAGGCAGCAAATAGTTGTGGTGTGGGAGAGGGGGAGATGGGGGAGCAGATCATTGAGCAACAATCCCCAGGCAGGAGTCAAAAAGAGATTAGCTCCACATAATTGTACATTTGGTTTAAGTTCCTTTATGGAGTCCTTTAAGAAATATCATATCACCAATACTCTTAAGGGCACAGAGAATGCTATTGTGTGGAGAAGTGTAAACATCAACTCTGTGTGTAAAGTGATTAGGAGATGACTCAATATATATTAAGAAAGTCTAGGGATTCCTTAAAAACCTATCTACTGTGTTTATACTTTCTCTCTTAGTTATGCACAAAATGATATTTAATAAAATATCTACATCCAATTAAAAATGAACTGAAAACTCCGAGTCTTAAGAAAGTCTTGTGTCATATTTAATTGGAAGCACTTTTTTCCTCCATAGTGGTAATACAATAGCGGTGTGTGTTGCAATTGGTGACATCTTAGACTTAATGGAATACAGTCGTTCCTAGGAGCAGCCTTTGCTGAAAATCCAAATTAGGACAGGCCATCTTTTTATGGGCTTTCTGATATCTCAGTAGCTGCTTATATCACTAGTAATAGCTCTAATAAATAGTGAATTGTCTAATTAGCCATTTAATGTCTGTAAGAGTTTAAGTTCAATATGAAAAGGGACTATATCTCTCATGTTCTCTATCTTTTCCCAGAGGCTAGAATGTAAAGATGACTCAAGAGATATTTGGGCTGGGGATGTAGCTTAGTGGTACAGCACTTGCCAACCGTGTTCAAGGCCCTGGGTTTGATTCCCAGCACTGGAAAAAAGAAAAAAAAAAAAAAAGTTCTGTTTGTTTGGATGAATGAAAGAGTCTGATCAGGACTGTCCTCATGCCCTTTGGAAGGCTCAGAAGCATTCTGTCCCAGAATGTCCCGTACTTCATGACAAGGCCCGAGGGAAACTGATGGGGAGCAAGGAGGGACTCTATTCCCGACACACAAACAACTGAGAATTCAATGTCGGGCACTCTTTTCTGTTGAAACACTCAGTCAGTTCTGCAAATCCAATTTCTCCCTGTTTAAAAAAAAAATGTATATGAAGGAAGCTCGGCTCTCTTTAATGCCTCCACCCTAGCTGGGGTCTGAGCTCCCTTCACACATAGACAGTGGGTCCCACACTTTAGTACTTGCCCTCCTCACCCTTACCAGTCTCTGCAAGGGGTGCCATTATCCTCCAACAGCAGTACCTTGGCATCCTTCCCTCCTAGTTCTCCTTAGAACGCTAACTCAGCCTGAATTAATTTGGGTTTTAAATAAAATTTTCCTTCTGATTATATACAGGTGTGCAAATCATGTCACTAGAGTTAGGGATGGCCTTAGAGTTTTTCTATATCATCGCCCCATTTTCCTGATTAAAACAATGAGACTCAGTTGTGTTGAGGTGTACACCTTTACGGGGGACAGTCTGATATTTCAGTACATATACATATTGTATATTGACCAACTCGGTATACTTAGCTTGTTCATCATCTCAAACATTCATCCTTACTTTGAGAACATTCAAAATTCTCTCCTCTAAGCTATTTTGATTTACATATTCTTGTTAACTATAATCATACTTCTGTGTCCACCAGAACTTATTCCTCTTACCTAGCTGTCTTTGTATTGCTTAACCAAACTTTCCCTGAATCCCCCTCTCCCCTGCTCTCCCAGCCTCTGAGTCTATTCTCTACTTCTATTAGTGAGAACTCATGGTAGTGTCCCTGTCCTGTATCATTTAACGTTGTGACCTCCATGTCCTGTAAATAGCAGGATCTCATACTTTTATTGACTGAATGACATTCCATTGTATATATGCATGATATTTTCTTTGCCCATGCATGCGCAGTTTCTGCTATAAAGAAATCTTGTTGAGCTGGGTATGGTGGTGCATACCTGTAATCCTAGCCATTCAGGAGGCTGAGACAGGAGGATTGCAAGTTCAAGGTCTGCCTGGGCAACTTAGCAAGATCCAGTTTCAAAATAAAAATAAAATAAAGAGGATTGGGGCTGTAGCTCAGTGGTAGAGAGACTCTGGGTTCAATCCCTATGACCTCAAAAAAGAATAAAAGAAGGAAAAGGAGGATTAAGAAAAAGAAGAAGGAAGAAGAGGAAGGGAAAGAGGAGGAAGAAGAGGAGGAGAAAGAAACCGGTCGGCCGGTCACTCAGTCTTGTTGTGATCAGCCTCCCACAAGGGCGGCTCTCTTGACTGCATCTGCACTGTTCTCTCACCACTTCCTGCCCTCCCCTGCTCCACATCCCCTTTTCTGCAGCCCCCTAGATTCTAGCTCACCAAACCCACAGACCCTGCAAGCTGCTGAGTTCCTGCCTCGAGGTCCCTGAGGTCCTGCCCACTTCATTGCCCCTTCAGCTTATCTCCACACTGCTGGGAAGACTGAAAAATCATGTCCCTAAGTTCACTGGGACCAGACTAGAGCCTGCCACAGTCAGCCCAGTGCCTTGGAACAGAGGTGTCGTCTCAAACAGAATCCTCTGGAAATGATTTTGGCTTGGTAATTAGAAGTAAATGAAACAAGATGGATAGCTGGAGAACAACTTTCTTCCATGAGGAGTCTATCTAGCATGCTTTGCTTAAACCCCAGGTGAGCAGTTCCTGAAATGGCTCCTTGCAGGATTCCTCATGACTGCTGAAACCACAGGTGGGTTCCACAGGGGTAGCCCACTTCTGCAGTGATGACGGTGCCCCCATCAAGCCTTGTGTGCACCAGGAGTCACACACTCAGGTGATTCCAGGCCCAGACAGGTGAGTTGCATGAGTACTATGGGCCCAGAACCAGCTATGGTGAACCCAGGGTCAGGCCCTGTGCATGAAGGGCAGCCAGCACTTAGAGAGAACTGGTAATGGATGGCAAGTTCAATGTTGTCATTAGAAATCTGAATTTTTATATGAGTTCTCTGGCTTATTAAAGTTCGCAACTAATTTAAATGAAAGCAAAACACTCCTCCAACCAGACAAGAGCTCTCTGAAGGCATGATTCAGTTGGCAGCCTCTGAGTGAAGGATGGGGTCAGGAAATACTCAAAAGAAGCCCAGATAAATGGGGTTCTTGCTTCCAATGACTTTCAAGAAGTTTCTCACCCAGAGTTGCACACAGTCCCATAAAGACCCATTCCGTTATGGTGTCCCCCAAAAGCTCTTAATGCAGAAGTGTTCAGAGATCATGAGAGTTGTAACCTCATCAGTCCATCCTAATTTGAAGGGACTGACTAGGTGGTAACTGCAGGCAGGTGGGGCATGGGTGGGGGTCGCTAGGGGGGCACCCTGGCAGGGTTGTTCTTTCCGATGCTCTTACCCCAGGCCGTGCCTCATCCGAGGCCCAGAGCAATGGAGTCGGCCGACTGGGGATGGTGAGCCACAACCCTCTTTTCCTCCTCGAGGTGGTTCTTGTTGGGTATTTTGGTCACAGTGATGGAAAGCTGAGCGGAACACAGTTTAGGCCTCATTCTCCTAGCCCTCATTCTACACGAGGGTGCTGTTTGCCACCTGCATCTGTTAGGAATATGCACCAAAACTTGGTGGGACAAACCCATGGAGAAGGAAAGTGGCAAGTCTTCAAGGTCCCTGGGCTCCAACCCCCGAGGCACCGATCGCTGGAGCGTGCCAGCTGCTGCCCGTCTACCTCACCACCCTCCATTTGCTTGAAACACCTTCTTTTTGAGGTTCGGTTCAATTCCTCATGGTAGTTGGGCATGCCATGCAGGGGAATCGCCCTTTCCTTACACAGGAGCCCGTGGGGTAGCCAACAAAAGCGAGGTTATGTGTTTTGTGTTTTGTAATTTCTTTACCCTGATGTGGTTGCCATGCCCGAGTTCATAGGGTCAGTCTCGTCTTTTCTCCTGAATGGGGGGCAGGAGTCACTTTTACTGTCAGTCACTTGGAAACAAGAGACAAGCCCAGGCTAGCAGGAAAGGAGCTCTGCTCCTCTCTAAGCAAAATTGGGTTTAATCCAACAATATCAGTAGTGTACACTATGTGTCCCGCATTCACTGAGTTACACACTTACCACCATGCTCTTGAAGTTAGACTTGCAGGTAGACTTGTCTGCCAGTTGCTCTTAAGTGAAAGAGAAATGAAGTTCTTCCTAGAGAAAGAAGGAGGGAAAATGGAGAAGGCCCCAGATGGAAGAGAAGGAAGTAATAATTTGTAAGGGAGATTATCCTTTTCTTGTGCCTTTCATTTTGTGAAGGCAAAGTCTTCGTAGAATTCCAGCTCTATCTCAGCCATACTATTTGAGAAGCGTGGGAAGGTCCTGTTTCCTATTTGGGTCAGAGACGTAAGTCAGGGGTGAGCAGAGTTTCTCCCAAGGACATCAGTGTGGTGGCATCATTATTATGGGGAATGCCAAGAGCAAAGGGATTTGGGGCGATTAAGACCAAGTCTTTGGAATCCAGCTTTCCCTCTGTGGATAGATATTCACTCTGGTTAATGATCTTGGAAGATGCAAGGTTTATTTTTTATTAAGTAAGTTGGAAATTTCCTATGCAGAGATGAATCACACTTATAGGAAATATCAAAGAACAATTCTTCTTTTTTAGTATCTGTATTCTCGTGCCCCAAAGTGAATTTCTCACTTATATCCCCAAGCCTGCTACTTCTCTTATGTTCCTGTCTCAGTTTTGACATCACCATCCACTTAATTACTTGGGATAAAAACCTCAGAATGTGGTCAACACCTTCTTCTCTTTCCCTCACCCCTCCTTATCTCCCTAATGCTGGATTTGGAAGTTTACACTTGTGCTTCCTATTTCTCTAACTGATGCTCCCCAAAACCTTGAAGAACTTATTGGGGCCATTATAAGAACATTATTCTTTGGTTAATAAGTTTGGGAAACACTGAGATAACCCATTGTGTAAATGTTCAGATTACAGTAGCACATTAAAGACTCTGGGAACTTCTCCAAAGGCAGAGTTTTCCACACTTTTCTAACCATATAACATTTCTCAGTGTTCCTGCTTGTATTCTGCATATTTGTAGTTCATTACTAACTAATATGGAAAATTCTGTTAGGAGTGTACCTCTGCTAAGACTATTGCCCATTTCCTCTATGATTTTACTTTTACCTAGACCACTAAACCACTTTCTTAATTATTGTTCCAGCTTTCAGTACCTGCCAATTTTAGCCCATTTATTTCTCTGCCTTCAGAATTACATCCTTTCAAAGTATCATTGTGACTAAATTTTTCCCCTATTCAGAAATCTTATGTGGCTCCTATATTGCCAGCAAAATAAAGTATATCTGCTTTCCTTTTGAAGGCTCAAGTCAAAACAGACTGAAAACTGACCTCATTTGCCAAGTCCTGAAGAAGGATGAGGTATGGAGCTACCTCGCTGAGCTAGTCCAATATAAAAAAGAAGGAAAAAATGAAGACCATTCTTAAGGTCCAGCATGAACCATAATGACCAAGAATTTCCCAGCATAGATGAGAAACAACAAATGGCAGCTTCATGCAGATTTAAACTATTAAAAACGAAGTAGGGAGGGGAAGTCTTGGGGGCAGAGAGGAAAAAAGAGATGCATTTCCCATAGAATAACAAATATTAGATCAGTGATAGAGTTGACTTCTAGATGGAGATCATGAAAACCAGAGGCCATGGAATAACCCCGATTCTATACCCAGTGAAAATATCTTTGAAAAATCTAGGAAAAAAAAAAAAAAGTTTTTCTCAAACAAACCCAAACCGAGAGAAATCATTGCCAGAAAATCTCCTCTATAGGAAATGTGAAAGGAAGCTCTTAAGGAATAGAGAATATGATACCAGACAGAAACTTGAGCCAACGCGAAGGAATAGTGCTGTAGATGGAATAAATCAATTTTCTCATTATTTTTAATTGCTTTGAAATACAGCTGTCTAACAGAGTTGCTGGAGTTGTAGGGAAAGATTGTATTCTTGCATAAGACAGGAGAGGAGGTGACAGGGAGATTAAGAATGGATCAGGAAGATAAGTACAAGCTTGGGACCGTTCCCAGGTCAGGACTTAAGCCTCAGATAATGCAGGTGCCGAGTGCTCCTAGGCCAAGGGCACTCATTTGAGGACAGGGGTTGATGGCCAGCATTGCACTTGTACCTTCTTGGCTTCTGGTAAGGGCCTTATGCTGCAATCATATCATGGCAGAGAAGTGGGAGAAATGTGTGCACGGGGAAGGGGTATCTGTGAGAGATGGGGAGAAGCCAGGCGTGCGTTATGGAGACTTACTGTCTTGGTAACTAATTTGGTCTCATGAGACTGCATCACTCCTGTTAGGACCCACCTCTTAAAGGTCCCACCACCTCTCAGTGCTGTAATATGGGGGACACACTTCTAACACATGAATCTTTGAGGGACAGATCATTTCCAGACTATAGCAAGAAGGTACACTCAGTTAAAACAAGGGTGGGGGGCAGAAAAGACCTGCGGACAGAGAACTGAGCTCAGTCCTCAGTGATGAATTGGACTCGATGTTGGCAAAAACACAGGTGTCCCATGAGTGTGAGCTGAGTTTATGGGTCAGTAAGCCTAGGCTATGGAGAAACGAGATGGTAGGAGAAGCTGCTCCGTCCTGGAGTATTCAGGAAAAACAGCGACCCTTTGGCATGGAAGTGTTAGTACTTGGTGCTAATTGGATCAGAGTGGCCACGGGGTGCTAAGAGGATCTCAGACCTTGAATGAGCATCACGCCACGGCTCGAACACCAGCTGAAAGCTGGAGGAAAAGATGAGCACACACACACTTGTCAGTGTAAACCCAGCCACGTCACAGAGCAGGCCCGAAGCCTACCATAATCTTTAGTGTCTTGATACTGAAGCAGAAAGTCACCTACATCTTACCTTGAAAAAAGAAGGCAAACTTATTTTCTACTCTGGCTTGTTCTAAGGAGCGTCTTACTGTAAGCAGAATCTAAATGTGTCCGTCAACCTCACTCCCCTTTTCTCCCCAAAACATGGTTGAAATAACCCATGGAAGTGTTTTAGTCAGCTTTTTTGCTGCTGTGACCCAAAGACCTGACAGGAACAATTAGAGGAGGAAAAGTTTATTTGGGGGCTCACAGTTTCAGAGGTCTTAGTCCACAGAGGGTCCACTCCATTCTTTGGAGCCAGAGAACAGCGTGGCCTAAAGGTGTGGAAGAGAAAAGCAGCTCAGGACGTGGCCATAGGAAGCAGAGAGAGAGTTCAGCTCAACAAGGGCAAACTCTGAACCCCAAAGGCACGCCAAGGACCCACACCTGCAGCCACACCCACCTGCCTACAGTCACCACCCAGTGAATCCCTGTCAGGGGATTCATGCACTGATTAGGTTAAGGCTGTCCTAACCCAATCATCTCACCTCTGAACTTTCTCGCATTGTCTCACGATGAGCTTTTGGGGGACACCTCATATCTAAACAGTAACAGGGAGGGTTTGCCCCACTAATCTTTTTCCTTGCTTCTTTGCCAAGGAACTCGGTTATCATTGTTCAAGTTCAGTTCAGCTATGGCATCTTCTAACCGTAGCTTGGACCCCGGAGAGGCAGAACCTTCATGGGGGCTGCTTCCTGCATATTCTGCAAAGATTGCGAAGATCCAGTAAGTCAACATTTACGGAATACTTGGGGGACCTGAAGGGTCTATTTGGGCTATAAATGTGCCCGGGAGAAAAACCTTTGGATGTTCCTAACTAGTGTGGTGACCCAAGCTACACCCCATTTTCTACCTTGATACCTTATTAAAAAGTTGGAAAAATCTCTATCAGGGAGAGAAAGACAACTTTAACTTGTTCAGTGGGTAGTTTTCAAAAGCCTTGGAGATTCATTCCTAACATAGGTCTATTCAAACGTGTCAAAGGCATTTCTGTTCACCCACACATACGGGGAAGGCGGGAGATGGAATATAGAAGAAATAAGAGGCTCCAGGGTGAAGGGAGGCATTTTTCTCTTTTGGCAGTAAGGAGCCGCGGCGGGGGGGGATGTGAAGGGAAAACCATCCAAACTCTCTCTACACCCACTCAGTGGGGAGGACTCAGCACAGTCCGGGATTTTCAGACATTCAGGTTTTCACCAAAAATCTTTCTTAATTCAAAGTACTCGGCATGGTTTACATGCAGCAGCTACTAATTGAATCCTGTTTTGCAGAGAATTTAGAAATTGCCATCCAAAACCAAAAAAAGAAGAGGTAGTTGAATAAGGAGGCAGTGAGAGAGAAGGTCACCTGACCCCAAACCTCCACTCTGTGAGTTTGAACTCTCGGGACAGAGAGAACAAGATTCTCAGGTCCTGCCAATGACGCTGATGTCCAGGCGTCTGTATCTCCAGCTAACGTGCTGGGATAATGGAGTCTGTTCTTGGAAATCATTGCTTCAATCTCCACCTTGCTGGGGATCCTTCTAGAAAGCTCCTCTAACTGTATACCCACTGACAAACTGAAGCAATGGCCCAAAGATACCCCAACCTACCCTCCCACTTGTCAAGACCTCATCCATCTGGGTTTCATTCTCTAAAAGTTTAACTCTGACAGATTTCTCTGTCCTCCTGGCGTTGGTGCTTGAACCCAAATTTTCTCCCTACATACCTTCACTCGGCTAACCCTTCATCCCTGAGGATCCCTTGCTATCTGTGAAAATACAGCGTTCCCTGCTCTAACCCTATAGAAAACAAACCTAAGACAGGGGACAGGGACTCTGTGTGTTCCAAAATAGCAGAGAGAGACACTCTCTCCTTCTCCCTCCGACCCCCTCCTTCTCCTTCAGCTCATTACTAGATGAATAAAAAAAAAAAAATGAGACTACAAATACTGAGACCCCCCCTAAACAGGGGGTCCCACCTTGACTTTGTCAATGAATACCTCTTGGATTCTGACGTCAGCCATCACTCTCTGCTTTATGCTGACATTGCAGCCCGCCAAGAGAAAAGACAGCCTGGATTTTGTCAAGCTTTCCATATTAATTTACCTTTATGTGGAGGAGAAACTTCATTCCCAAAGGGTAATTTATTCAAAAAACTGCAAGTGTCTAGGAAGAGGGACTTATAATGAAGGTGCCTTTTTAACCATAACTATATCATGTCCTGACATTCATAATGAAGCTGAGAGCCAGAAATAGATTCTTCAGGAGCACGGGATGTGTCTAAACAGCTAGCTTAGTCTCTTCTGCTTAAAGCGTGCCTCTGCCTAGGAGGAGTCTGGGGGCTTCCATGTCAGCATGATCAGTGGGCTTCTGGAGCTGCTTGGGTTTGCTCACGGCTCTCTCCTGCATGACGCAGGGATAGACAAGTAGAGGCCGCAGACGTTCACATTCTTTCACAGAATAAAAATAACGGCCTCCATTTCCAATCAAGGCAAAGTCCTAACCTTTTGCTATCTGCTTTATTCTTTCTTAAAATTATATTGATTTGGCCTTTCACTTTGTGATTAAGAGGGAATTTAGTTAGCAGCTGGGTTGTGCTGTTCCTATATTTATCATTGTTCTTGAATCCACCTTGAAATCCTTGGGTAGAGAGTTGGAACATTTGGGGAAATTAATTAACCGAAGACTTAAAAGTTGTTACAGCTTGAAGAAAACACAAAGGGTCACAGGAGGAGGATCCCTCGGCGATTCAGCAGGGAAGTCTTGCGATATCTTCGGAGGGGTGGGGAGTGGGATGGGGGGGGCAACTAGTGAAGTGGGTGTGAAAACAAATCATTGTGTAATTTTTGCTTAAAAATTGTGGATTTCCGAATGTCTCCTACAGAAAACATGCCACTTGAAGAAATCCTTTAATGTAAATTGGGGACATGAGGGTAGAGAATATTCTTTAGAGACTTGAGTGAGTAACTTGAAATAAACTGAGATTTAGAAGCCATAGAGAAGGGTAGGTGGCAAGATGGTGGGATAATGGCCAGGGAGGGTTTTTTGTTTTTTTGTTTTTTGTTTTCCTGGTTCAAAGGAAGCCACTAGAGTTTGATGCTGCCACAGAACTGTGTTCCCACCTAGGAGGATAGATGGGATGAGTCACAGGAGAGATGGAGGGGAGAGGCAGATCAATTCCACTTCTCTTTGCAGAGAGGAAACTGTGTGCAAAGAAAGATGACCAGGGTTACAGAGAGGCCATCGCTCATGCAAAAGTGGAACGAGATGGAAAACTCCCGAGGGACCTCCGCGGCCAACCCCGCCTGTGAGTGAAGGCCCCGGGCTGCGCTGGGGAGTCTGTGCCCCGCTGGCAGGGGGCAGCACTAATGGGCTCCAACCAGGCGTCACGATCTACAAATGCACATCCGGAGTCGTCGGATCTGATATTTCAAGAAAAGCCAGAAAACCAGATTTTGATTTGAAATCTCACCTACTTTGAAAGGTTGACAACACACCTGAAATCTTTTAAGAATATCCTGAGGGTGACTCTCAGATCGGCGCTCCGCGTTCATGCAGAAACTTTGGCGCAGGTGATAAGGAAGGCAATGGTATGATTAGCACAGAAGACAGAAGGAAATTGCAAATGCAAGTCACTATCAAGGGCGTTTATAAGAAAATTCGTCTAAAACCTTAGTGTTGGGTCCAACCACTGAGAATCATGAATACTTCTCGGAAGGTTTCCAACCTCCCGTCTGGAAGTTAAAGCCAGAGTTACATTAAACAGTGATTAATAACAGTTGAAGCTGAATACAGAATCACTTCTACATAGAAAGAAGTTAAATATTTATGCTGTTATGTGAATCAGAAGTTATATTCTGGTAGAAAATTCATGAATGGCTGAATTATATGTTTTATGTCTGATCTTTCTGTGATTTGCATACTTAACCATTGGTTCATATCATCATAAATCAGGTACCACTGCTTACCAGGGAACAGCTATGGAAACTTTGGATATAACATCTAGAAGGAAATAATGAGCCCATTTAGGGCAAGCCTTGCAAACTTTACCTTATACAGTGATGGGGATTTTTAGTGGGATTGGCATTCCTTTCCACACTCTATTGAGTTTGAATATTGCTTCCTTTCACAACAATCTTGCTTTGGATGGTACGTTCATTCCCTCCCTTTAGCTCCACAACCTATAATAACATACCTGGTAGAGTTACATGGGAGAAGAAAACACGTGGTCATCATGGATAAGATAATTGTCCATAGATAATCACTTATGCACCTTCGTGGACAGAATTCGCTCCCCTGCCCCTTGACGTTAGGCTTGGCTTTGGGATTTGCTTTAGCCAGTGTGATGATAATGGTGTGATGTGATCAAAGTCTTGAAGAACACCTGTACGACTGGGCTTGCTCCCCTGGTTTTGTCCTCTAAGTCACTAGTACCTCATCAGCCTTGAATGAACACACCTGGGGCAGAGCCACCCAACCAAACCCCGTCAGACCCACAATTAAAGCAATATGCCTGGTGGATTCCAGTAGAGATGACTTTCCCCAGCAATTCATGGGTCAGGGAGAATAAATCAGTGTTCTTTTAAGAAACTGAGTTTGGGGAGTGCAGTGGTTTGCGTGTTGAATCCTCCTAAGGCCCATGCGTAAAGGCTCATCCCTAGAGAGGCAGTGCCTCCCTGAGGTGCTGTGGACCTTTAAGACATATGGCCTAGGGGCAGGTCCTTGGGTCATAGGAAACATGCCCTTGAAGGAGGTTGTGAGACCACAGCTTCTCTCGCACTCTCTGCTCCACTTCGAGGTCTGAGCCTTTTGTTCCTGCCATGATGTGCCACCATCTGCTGCCTTTACCAGAGCCATACCAGTGGGGCTACCTGACCTTGGGTTTTGAACCTGCAAAAGTGTGAGCCGAATTAACCTTTTCTATTTATAAGTTAGCTGCCTCCAGCATTTCATAATAGTAACACACAACTGACAAATAGAGAAAGCTTTTTATTTTTTTTAAACTCCACCTTGTTTTAGCAATAGTTCATTGATACAACCCTTCTCATTATGAATTGGGGTTTTGGCCCTTGAATGGGACCCTACAACTGGTTTGCTTGACTGGGATTTGAGCATTCCACTCAGGACTGTGGGTAGTAGGTATTTTGGGAGAAACAGGCTATTCAAAGGGTGTAAGTTAAGCAATTGGTCTACTTTTAGCTAGGCTACTAAAAGTCCACCTGCAACATCAATAAAAGATGAAATAAAGTAGAACCTGGCCATCCTTCTTTCCCTAATTCTCTGTTTCCTCTGACCCTTCACCCATCCAACCATTCATTATATATCCTGTTTATTTTTCTGCTTGTTTATGTCAAAAACCTTTCCATTGCTCTTCATTGTCATTGCCAGCGATGCTGGGCCAGTTCATTCTCAGCTCTTGCTTAGATTAAGGCCATGGCTTCCATTCCGCCTCCTTCCAGTCCATGTCTCCTCCTGCTTTTCCCACCACCAGCTTTAAATCACTCCCCTGATTTCCATGTTCTCCGGGGTAATGTCCAGCTTCCTCATCATGGTTTGCAAGGTCACTGTGACTGGTGGACCCTGCCTAGCTTGCCGACACCTCTCCTCACCTCTCCCCTAACAACCCCTCTAAGCTTCCTTCCCGGGGGCTTCTTTGACCTGCAAAAGTGCCACAACCTCGCAGGCCTTCCCACCGCGTCCGAGGTTGGATGCCTCTCCCATGACACCCATTTCTCAGTCTGTTACCACAACCCTCACACTCACGATGGGTTCACGAAGCAGTCGAATTCTGGAGAAGTGAAAACATGAAAGGATCATTTTTCATTTTGCTTTCCTCCTCCATACTGACAAGTGGGTAGGTTCCACAACACGTCACAAAATTTGTTCTCAGAAACTTCAGCCAGGTGGGATTCCAATCTCAAATCTAATTCTAGTTCCTTTCTCTCCGCCACAGCACTGCTTTGGCAAACAGGTCTGCGAGTGTGGAATAGCTCCTGGTCTCACCTCAGCAGGAGCGGAAGGGGGTGTCGTCTGACTCTGGGAAGAGCCTTTCTTCATGGTCTTTTCATTTTCCAGAGTGTTGGGCTGGAGATGATGGAAATAAGGAAAGGGACAAGTATCTCTTACTTAAATGGCATTCCAGCCCATGACCTCCATCGAGCAGATCCAGATGCTGATTTGTGTGTGAGTGTGTATGTGTGTGTGTGAGTGTGTGTGAATGTGTGTGTGTGAGTGTGTGTGAGTGTGTGTGTGAGTGTGTGTGAGTGTGTGAGTATGTGTGTGTGAGTGTGCGTGAGTGTGTGTGAGTGTGTGAGTGTGTGTGAGTGTGTGTGTGTTGTGTGTGAGTGTGTGTGTGTGTGTGAGTGTGTGTGAGTGTGTGTGTGCGTGGTGTACAGTGTGGATTTAAAGGAGGACCCTGTAGGGGAAATACCTCCCATGAATGTCCTTGGTGGAGTCCACCACTGGCTCTCTCTCTCCTAACCCCCTTAGTTTCCCTGGCTCCTTGCCACCACTTCAGAGTAACTGTCATTCAGCTTTCTGTTTTTATGACAAAATAGCCTGAAGTAATCAACATAACAAAAGAAAAGGGTTCATTTTGGCTCCTAGATTGGGAGTTCTCTGTCCCTAGTTGGGCCTGTGATGAGCAGCCCTTCCTGGCGGGGACTGCATGGTGGGGGAGATGTGTACTTCACGGCAGCCAGGAAGCCAAGGTGGAGGGAAAGGAACGGCCGTGGCCCCATGTCCCCAGTGTCCCCAGTGTCCCCTGCTCAGCTCCACCTCGTAAAGGTTCAACCATCTCCAAACAGCACGGTGGGCTTGGCACCAAGCCTTTCACAGATGGAACTTTGGGCACATTTCAGATCCAAACCCTATGGGGGTAGATACCAGGGTTTTTCCAGCAGTGGGCTACCCTCCTGGCTGGGGGCACCTGTAATTTTAGCCAAATATTTTATAAAAATTCTGCTGAAGTTATTGATTAAAATAAGACCAACAATATACTTTTTAAAGGGGGGGCGTTGAGGAGTAAATTATGCTAAAAAAAAGTTTGCTGGTAAATTTTGTTTCCTGTCTGAACTCGACTATTACAATAATCATCGGGTCATTAGTAAGGCACTCACTCTGGTTGTGTTAGAAAAAGTTCTAGAATAGTTTGGTTACTCATTTCTTTCCAGCCCACATTTTTAAGGTTTTCCTGATTTAAATGACAGAATGAGAATTTGGGGTTGTTCATTCATTACCAAATATTCTTTCAAAGGTCTGGAGTAGATTGGTTCTGATTCTAGCAGTCTCTAGTCTCGAGGGCACCATGAGCATTGGACAGGGTGTCTGAGCAGCCCGACAGAGGGTGGCCACCTAAGTAACACGATCCCAGGCAGAAAGAATAAATAATGCCTGGCTCTTTGCCTGCCAGGTGCTGGCAGATGAAATGAGATACAGTGATTTTCTGGTGATTTGTTCCATGCATAATTAGAATTCTATTAGCACATGTTGTCCGACAGGGAGGCCAGGTTCTGGCCTCACCTGCAGGCTGAAGATCAGGTTCATACAAATCTGCAAGGAATAGTGGATCCAAATCCAGTTGTCTGCCAATCCACTCTTTTCTGCATCCTTCCAAGGGACCCACCTTCTAGCTGCTGATAGCCAGAGACGGGTCCCTCCCTGCGCAGGGAGCACATCAGAAGTTTCCCAGACATAGATCACTTTGCCTTTATCTTTTCTTCCCTTTGGTTTTCTCAGAGTGGCAGACTCTGGAGTCAGATCTACCTCTCACCGTTTGAACATTCTTGTTGAACCTCAGTTTCCTCATCTGTAAAGGAGCAGAATAATTGTGAACACCACTTAGACAGTTGTTGTGAGAGTAAATGAATTAACATGTGGGAAGCTCTTGGATCAGTGTGCCTGATTCATAGAACGCATCACGCATGTTAACGGCAGTTATTTGTTATTCTTGGTTCGCCTCAGCCCTGGACTTGGTCACCTTCCATGCTTGGTCCCTACTTGTGTTATCCTGGCTCCCAGCTGCCAGTCTAGGTCTGAAACCTGAGTGTCCCTAAACTCCCATGAACTGAAGTCTACTAAAGCCAAAGGGAATGAGAACTGTTTTGGATGTGAGTTGTCCCCCAAAAGCTCACGTGAGACAGTGTAAGATGGTTCAGAGGAGGAATGATTGGGTTGTGAGAGTCTTAACCCATTCAGTGATTTAATCCCCTGATAGGGATGAACTGAGTGGGAACTGAAGTGGCAGGTGCGGCTGGAGGTGGGGACTGGGGCGTGGCTTTGGGGAATATATACATTTGTAACTGGGGAACGTAGTCTCTCTCTGCTTCCTGATCATCTGAGCTGCTTCCCTCTGCCACACTCTTCTGCCGTGATGTCCTGCCTCACCTCTAAAACCATGAGCCCCTAGATAAATCTTTCCTCCTCTACAATTGTGCTGGTTGGGTCCTTTTAGTCACAGCAGGGACTTAAACAAGAACCGTCTAATGCATTGATCCCCCGATGAAACTGAGGCATAGACAGATGAAGCCGTTTGCCCAAAGTCTCACCTTTAGTAAGTGGCAGAGCTGGGGACAGCCGGGTCTGACCTCTGTTGCACATTCAGCACGGCAGTCTCAATGGGGCATGTGACATCCAAACAGTGATGGCATCTGCCGCCCTTTCTTTCTTAGAGACTAAAACAAATGAAATTATTTAAAAACATCTTGCTTTTGAAATTGAACCATGCATTGTGGGTTGGAGTCTACATTCTCACACTCTGTAATGAGGGTAATTAGTAATGTTTAGCAAATGCCAAATTCATGAAGTTGTTTTTTTTTCTTGGAGCCTTATTGTTATTCAGAGTAGTTGGGTTCATCTTGCATGGAATTTGATTTTGGTTCTGTGCAAAGTCTTTTTACAATCAAAGAAAAATTTAAAACATTTAATTGGCAAAAATTTTATATATTCAAGACCTACAAGAAGATAATTTGATATATTTACATTAGGTATCGATGACCATTGTCAAAGAGTACACCTAGTACTACCCAGGTTTTACATTAACTCCCTAGAATTTGTTAATCTTATAACTTAAAATTTGTGCCATTTGATCTTTATCTTTCCATCCCCTCTACCCTCTACTTCTGTGAGTTCGATGTTTCAAGATTCCAGGTAGAAGTGAGATCAGGCAATATTTGTCTTCTTGTTTTGGGCTTATATCACTTAGCATAATGTCCTCTGGGTTAATCCTCAGTATAAATGGCAGAATTTGAAATAAATTTTAAAACACCTGCAAAATAACAGCAGAATTTTCTTCTTTTTATGACTGACTGATAATTAATATTCTGTTGTTTGTGTATAAATATGTGTGTGTCTTTATCCATTCATCTGCCAGGGGACACTTAAGTTGTTCCCTTAAGTGAGTAATGCGGGAATGGATTTGGAGCTCAGATTTCTATTCAACATTCTTTTTTTGATGTTCTTTTTAGAGATATGTAACAGTAGAGTGTATTTTGATAAATTATACATACATGGAGTATAACTTATTCTAATTAGGATCCCATTCTTCGGTTGTACATGATGTAGAGTTTCACTGGTCATGTATTCATTTGTGAACACAGGAAAGTTATATTTGATTCATTGTACTGTTTTTCCTGGCCCCACCCCCTCACTTCCCTTCATTCCCCTTTGTCTAATCCAATGAACTTCTATTTTCCACCCCACCCCATTGCGTGTTAGCATCTGTGTATCAGAGAAAACATTTGACCTTTGGTTTGGGGGGATTGGCTAATTTCACTTAGCATGATATTCTCCAGCTCCATCCATTTACTAGCAAATGCTATAATTTCATTCTTCTTTAAGGCTGAGTAATATTCCATTGTGTATACAAACCATATTTTCTTTCTCCATTCTTCTGTTGAAGGGCACCTAGATTGGTCCCATAGCTATTGTGTGTTGAGCTGCTATGAACATTGATGTGGCCATGTCACTATAGTATGCTGATTTATCCTTTGCATATATGATGAGGAATGGGATAACTGGGTCAAATGGTGGTTCCATTCCAAATTTTCTGAGAAATCTCTATACTGCTTTCCATAGTGGTTACATCAATTTGCAGTCCCACCAGAAATTTGAGTGAATCTTTTCCCCCACGTTCTTGCCAACATTTATTGTTACTTGTAGTCTTTTTTTGTTGTTGTTGTTCGTACCAGGGATTGAACCCAGGGGTGCTTAACCACTGAATCACATCCCCAGTCCCTTTTTATATTTTATTTAGAAACAGGGTCTTGCTGAGTTTCTTACGACCTTGCTAAATTGCTGAGACTGACTTTGAACTTGCGATCCTCCTGCCTTGGCCTTCTGAGCCACTGAGATTACAGGTGTGTGCCACCACGCCTGGCTTATATTCTTGATAATTGCCATTCTGACTGGAGTGAGATGGAATCTCAGTGTAGTTTTAATTTGCGTTTCTCTAATTGCTAGAAATGTTGAACATTTTTTCATATATTTGTTGACCATTTGTGTTTCTTCTTCTGTTAAATGTCTGTTCAGTTCCTTAGCCCATTTTTTGATTGGGTTATTTGTTTTTGTGTGTGTGTGTTAAATGTTTTGAGTTCTTTATATATTTTGGAGATGCAGGTGGCAAAGATTTTCTTCCTTTCTGTAGGTTCTCTCTGACATCCTTGATTGTTTCCCTTGCTATGAAGAAGCTATTAAGTTTGGTACCATTCCATTTATTGATTCTTGATTTTACTTCTTGCACTTTCAGAATCTTGTTGAGGAATTCAGTTCCTAAGCAGACATGCAGGAGAGTTGGGCCTACATTTTCTTCTAGTAGGTGCAGGGTCTCTGGTCTAATGCCTACATCCTTGATCCACTTTGTGTTCTGTGCAGGGTGAGAACTAGAGGTTTCATTTCATTCTACTACATATGGATTTCCAGTTTTCCCAGCACCATTTGTTGAACAGGCTATCTTTTATCCAATGTATGTTTATGGTTCCTTTGTCTAGCATGAGATAACTGTGTATATATATATATATATCACATTTTTCTTATCCTTTCTATACATATATACACACACATATATATATATATATATATATATATAAAAGATGGAATATTACTCAGCCTTAAAGAAGAATTAAATTCTTGCATTTGCTGGTTAAATGGATGGAGTTACAGAATTCATGCTAAGTGAAATAAGCCAAACCCAAATCACTAAGGGCTGAATGTTTTCTTTGATATGCTGAAGCTAATTCACAATAAGCAGTGTGGGGTGGGGGATAGGGAAGAATACAGTTACTTTATATTAGGTAGAGGGGAGTGAAGGAAGGAAAAGGGGTCCGTGGGTAGGAAGGATAGTAGAGTGAAACAGATGTTATTATCTCATGTGCATATACGACTGCATGACCGATGTGATCCTACAACGTGTATAGTCAAAAAAAATGAAAGATTACACTCCATTTATGTATGCACTATCAAAATGTATAAATGCATTCTACTGTCATGTACAACTAATTAGATCACATAAAATTTTAAAATTTTAAAAAGAAAAAGCAGTCCTAAAATTCATTTGGAAAAATAAGGGGCCCAGAATAGCCAAAGCAATCCTCCATGAGAAAAGTGACTCAGGAGGCATCTCCTCAACATTTGAGTTCGTTTCCTCTGAATATGTCCACAGAGGTGGGATTGCTGGAGCATGTGGTAGTTTTTCTTCCATTTTTTGATGGACTTGCACACTGCTCTCTGTGATGACTGTACAGTATACGCTCTTACCGTGGTGTTCGATGGCTTTCTTTTTCCACACCCTCATTAACGTTGGTCCCCTCTTGTCATTTTAGTAACAGTCAGTGTGACAGGTGTGAGGTGGTATCTCATTGTGGTTTTGACTTTCAGGGCCTTAATGCTGAGCACATTTTCAAATACCTGGTGGACTTTGTGTGTCTTCCTTGAAAAAATAACCTATTCGGGTCCTTTGCCCATTCTTAATCAGGTAATTTGTTTTGTATTTTTTGTGGGCTTTGCCCAACTTCCCTGTATATATTTATATTAGCCCCTTGTCAGGCATTTCAGTTTGTGAACACTTCACTCATTCTCTAAGATGCCTTTTCATGTGTGGGTTGTTCCCTTCACTGTGTGTGATCTGTTTAGTTTGGTGGAGTCCCATTTGTTTATTTTTGCCTGTACTTTTGATATTTTATATCCGAAGTCATTGTCCACACCAAAGTCATGAAGTTTTCTCTCTGTTTTCTTCCTGGAATTTTATGGTTTCAGATCTTATATCTAAGTCTTTATCTCAAGATATTTTTATATGGTGCAAGACAAGTGTCTAAATATACTCCTTTATGTGTGGATGTCCAGTTTTCCTTGTACCATTTATTGAAGATGCTTGCTTTTCTCCATTGTATATTCTTAGCATCCTTGTCAAATATTAGTTAACCGTATACATGTGGGACTATTTCTGGGCTCCTTATGCTGTTTCATTGGTCTATGTGTCTGTTTTTTATGCAATACCATGCTGTTTTGACTACTGTAGCTTTGTAATATAGTTTGAAATCAGGAGTGTGATGCCTTCAGTTCTTTTCTTTTTCTAAACTTCTTTGGCTATTAGGGTTTTTGTGTTTTCATGAAAATTTTAGAATTTTTGTTTTATGTGAAAAATGCCTTTGGAATTTTGAAGGGATTGTATGAAATCTGTAATTTTTTTCGAGTAGTGTGACCATTTTCAGATTACTTTTTCTAATTCATGAACAGAGGACATCGTTCCATTTTTATGTGTTTTCTATAATCTATTTCTTCTGTGTTTATAACTTTATAACATTATAACTTTAATGTACAGACCTGTCACCTCCTTGGTTAAATTCATTCTTAAATATTTTTTTATGTTATTGTAAGAGTGATCATCTTTTTAATTTCTTTTCAGATATTTTTAGTGTATAGAAATGCAACAGATATTTGCATGTTGATTTTGTATCCTGCAACTTTACACATTCATTTATTAGTTTTAACTTTTAATGGAGTCTTTAGAATTTTCTAGATATAAGATAATATTGGGAGAGGAAGGAGGGAAGGGAAAAGGGAGGGTACTAGGGACTGAAATGAAGGACATTGAATTCCCTACATGTATGATTATGTCAAAATGAACCCCACTATTATGTACAACTATAATGTACTAACAGAGAGAGAGAGAGACAGAGAGAGAGAGAGAGAGAGAGAGGGAGGGTGAGAATGTCTTCTACATACTGAGAACATTTTATCTCTTATTTTCTGATTTGGATGGCTTTATTTACTTTTCTTATCTAATTGCTCTGGCTAGAGCTTCTATTACTTTCCATACTATGAATGAAAGTTGTGAGGGAGGACACCCTTGTCTTGTTTCTTATCTTAGAACAAAAGTTCACAATTGAGTATGCTATTTCCTATGGGGTTTTCCTATATGGCTTTTAAAATATTAAGGTAGTTTTCTTCTAAGGTAGTTTGTTGAGTATTTTTATTATGAAAAGATGTTGAATTTTGTCAAATGCTTTTTCTGCATCTATTGAGATGATCATATGATTTTTATTGCCAATACCAGGAATTTATCAAATGTATGTACTTGAAAATGTGATAAATGACCTGTGTTCAGAGTTATTCATCATTAGAACAGTGTTGGTAACAATAAAAGATTGGAAACAACCTAAATTCTATCTAGAGGGAAGAACTTAAATACATAATGGTACATCCATCCAAACAAACTGGGTTGCAGCCATTAGGGAGAACGAAGCATCTCTTTTTGTACTGATACGTCTTGATCTTTGAGATGTATCAAATGAAATAAAGACATTTTACATTATCTATATATTTATATGTCCATAATATATGAGTACATCTCTGGCACAACACCAATCAATTTTAATAGTTATCTGTGGGAAGAGGAACTGGGCTACAGGGTAAGAAGAAAAGTTTTTACAATGTGTGTGTGTGTGTGTGTGCGCGCACGTGCGTATGTGTGTTTGTGTTTGTCACGTGCTTTGAACTAGGGTCTTGCATGTGCTAAGCATGTACTCTTCTATAGTATGCTTTCAACTTTCAGAGTTTGAGCATGTGAAGTCTGTTCCTCATTCATTCAATAACAGAGCCATGCAAGAACCTGCATCCATCTCAAGTGGATACATGCAATTGATCAAGATCCAGAGGAACCTACGTATGACTCCAGCACTCAGTTTACAGCTGGGATAAACCACAAGCTTCTCTTAAATTTTTGATTCTTGTGCCATTTCACTTGTATATAACCTTAGTAAAATATTTTTCAGTAATTCATACAATGGTTATTCAGAAAGCATAAGAAAGGAGGACAATGAGGGAGGTAGAAAAGATCAAAGTATGCTATTTGCAGGTATGGCTATTTCACAATGAAACCATCGCTCTGTATAATTAAAATGAACTAATAAGTAAAAGAGAAAAAGAAAAAGAAAACATGGGAAATTCCACATCATGTATAACTGCAAGAATGGGGTCCTAATTAGATAAGTCATACTTTATATATGTATAATATGTCCAAATACACTGTACTGTCATGTATATCTTAAAAGGACAAATAAAAATTTAAAAAAACAAAAAGAAAGTAATGAATAAACACAACAAACTGATGAGGAACAAAGAATACTATTCATTCTGCAAAGCTGCTTCCAGAGAATCTACACAAGGTCTGACACTGTACTCATCTGATCAGAATTCTTCACCACACATCGAGACACATGTATGAAGCAGGAAATTTGCAGTGATGTTCTTATTCAGTGTGGATTTTTACTTACTGGGTTCTGGCAGGGCTTCCATGCTGCACAGGAGAGAATTATTCATCATGCAATCAATCAACCCTGCTGCTGGTTACTAACAGCGGCTCCGAGTCCCCCAAGTGTGAAGTAGCCCCACTGCAAATTAACTTTGCCAACTGGGTGCATCTGTTCTATTGATTTTTAATTTGGGGCTTATCTCTAAAATCACCGCTTTCCTATTTTTCCTGTTCAGTCCATCCTAATACATACAACATGTCACTTCCAGTGGGTGGCCATGGCTGCTTCTGACTTGACCTGTTTCTGCTGTTTAGGAGAACGCCTGCCTCTCCTCAGTGCTTCCTAAGTGTCCATATGAATTTCTATGCCATGCAGCCAATACTTTAAGTCATTTTTCCCAGTGACTTTCCATGCTTGGTGAAAATCCACCCAGTTGTTTTTCTGTGACATACCAGCAAACAGACCTGTAAACACAATCTTTACCTACACAGATGTCTGCTATGTACCCTGCAACACGATACTTATGTGGGAGACTTTGTAAGTAACAATCTGTAACCATTTCTCTTTCCTTCTCATTGGGAAACATAACAATAAAATTATATAAAGAAACCCATTTTGCCTACTTTGGTAACTTAACGCATAAACTCCAGTGTATGTGAATACGCTCAGCCCAAAAACAGACATAATGCACGTCATTTTGTAGCTTATTTTAAGAAATAATTGTGCAATTCCATTAAAGAGGGAAGCCGAGACGTTTACTTCTTAAGCGAAGGGAGACAATATTTTAGAGGTTGCAGCTTAAAATTGCATGATGCTGTTTACCAAGATTATTTTTTAGCTTGAAGTGATTTCCCATGTTTTCTTATGAAAAAAGGACCAATTGATGTTAAAATTCCTAAAGGATGTTTTCCTGATATTTTCTTTCTCTCTGAAAATAAGCTGTGAATCAGAAACAAAAATCAGAAACAAAACAAAGAAAGGTGACTCCCAAAGGAAACAGAGACATTCCAGATCCGGGGCGTGTGGGGACACCCGCGGGAGCCCTTCTCTGTGCTGTCTGCTGTTCTCTTGCTCTCCTAACAAGCAGCCAACAAAACCAAGTGCTCCCCACAGTAGTTACTGTAAGTTTGGGGTTCTTCTAAATTTCTGTCCAATCTGGCCACTTACCAATGAGGTAATATTTTTAAGCATGTGCTATGTGTCCAAATGCTCACTGCCCGAGCAACAGTATAAAAGTTGTCACTGCCATCACCCTTAAAAACCTGTCCTTCACAAAAGCATAAAGCAGCCAGCGTCTTCATTGACAAGGGGGAAGAAGAATTTGTAGCAAATGTGTCAGACTCGCAGATTAGCAGAGTTTATAGAAGTGAAATTTGTGTTTTCAACCCTGCCAACACCAAGAGAGCGGTCAGGCAGGAGCCCTGACCCTCTGTCACGCTGGGCACTGTGGACCTTCCCTTCTGGCCATCCCCTTCCAGAACCTCTTCCTGAACAGGTGTGCTGTTTTGGATAGGTAATGGTTTGACAGGAGCTGGTACCTTCTTAAGAGGTAGGGGTGGAGGGGCCACCACGGTCATGAATGGATTAACGTCTTTCTCTAGAGACTGGAATAGGTCTCTTGGGAGTGAGGTGCCAAGAAGGTGGGTTGTTATAAAGCAAGGCTGCCCCTGGCATTTGGGCCTGTACTCCTCTCTCGCATGTGCTCCTGCCACCTGAGGCCATCTACCATGTACGATGCAGATGAGGTCCAGCCAGAGACAGTTACCCCATGCTGGTAGATGAACAGTGAGCTGAATAAACCTCTTTTCTTTATGACGAACATAGCCTCACATATTTTGTTATAGCAACAGAAAATCGACAAAGATAAGGTGGCACAAAACTAAGCAATATTTTGTAGAAGTATAGATTTCAGTTCTTAACTAGGAACCTAGTTTATCTTCAGTCCCACAACTTCAGTGTCCATTTTTAGGGGCTCACATTTCTCATATCTGTTAGAAGACAGAATGTTCCACCATGCACTCATGGAAAATATACCGGACTCTCATTTTCCCTGGGGTTCAAGGAACTCCCAACAGCAGGAATTCTGCCCAGGAGGGCAAATCTTTTTGCATCCACTAGGTTAGTTACTGCTACTTCTGGGAAAAGGGGGACCAAGGAGTAGAAAATATATTTGCTACATTCTTTGAAAAAACTTCAAATCTTCTTTTAGATGTCTTCATTTGCTAAATTAATCACTTAAGTCATGTGTACAGACACAAAGCAAAGGGGAGATGTGATCTGGTCCTTTGGAATTATTAGTCTGAATTGTTTCCTTTCTGTTATTTTCTCTATGAATGCACGGGCTCCCCAAAACAAAATTCTGTGTAATTTGATGTGGGATCCTGGTTAAGACCCTGGAACAGAAAACAAAGATTCCTGTTTAAGAAGAAAACTAGGGAAATACGATAAAGCCTGAGTTTGGTTAATAGTAAGTTATCAATATGCCGTGGTAATGTAAGATGTTAACATAAGGAGAAAATGGGTGACATAAGCAGACCCTGACTCAAAATGTTTTTCCTGCATTTAAGGCTAATAATAATAAAGAACATAGCCGGATGCAGTGGCGCATGACTGTAATCCTAGTGACTTGAGAGTCGAGGCAGGAAGATCATGAGTTCAAAGCCAGCCTCAGCAACTTAGCAAGGCCCTCACCAACTCAGTGAGACCCTGTCTCTAAATAAAATACAAAAAGGGCTGGGGAGGTGGCTCAGTGGTTGAGCACCCTTGGGTTCAATCTCCAGTACCAAATAATAATATTAATAATAATGATAATAATGAACAAATCTGGAGGTGGCTTCCCCTTTGGAGGGCTCCAGTGAGATGAGTCACTCACACTTCAGAGAGATGGGGGGAAGGCGTCCGGAAGCACCTAGAGGAAAGGAAAGCGGCCCACGCAGCCACTCACTGAGTGGAGAAGTTGCCTGATGTGGACCACCAGCCAGATTCGCTCAGGTTTGGCGTTGGGAGATGTGGCTTTGGAGATCCTCTTTCCCCTCATGACAGGACTTGAGATCATGACGGAGGCAGCACGCCTGGGTCCCTGGGCCTGTCGGAGGGCACGCTGCTGTCGCATAGTAGCCCTCAGGCTGGTGTCTGCTGAATACACAGAGGGAAGGGCACCGAGGTGAGGGAGCTCTCCCAGAGTGCAGGAGGCCGCTCGCCCTCCTCTGCGCACCCCTTTCTGGCCTCCTTTGCCTCCCTCCTCCCCATCCTTTCTTCCTTCTCCCATGCCATTCCTTTCTCTTTGAGTTTGGTCAGTGCTGGTTTCTTGTGACCCGCACCTTGCTTGCAGAATGGTTTGTCTGTGGAGATGGCCAAAGAGAAATGACCGCAGCACTGGCGACCCGGCCGGGAAGTCCTCTCACGACACTTAGAAACGCCGTAAAGCAGATGTTCCCCCGTGTCACCAAGGGCACATTGTGAAAAAGCCTGGAGACCTAAGCAGAGAGTCAGCCCCACACAGGACAAGAGGACTTTGCAGAATAAATTCAGTGAGAGTGGAGAAAGAAAATGGGAGTCACTGAGGCAGGAGGTGGCCTGTCTGCCTGACCCGGCTGGGAAGAGGCGAGCTTGCTCCTCCAAGTCGCTCACAGGCCCAGGTGGGGAATTTGGGATCCAGAGGTGACCCTAAGCCCTGGGAAGGGGAGGTCTGCTCAGGGGGGTCCTTGACAATGGGCTAGCCCAGAAGGTGCTTGATAAATATGAGACCATTAAACTCAGGGGAGAAGGCCCGGAAGTGTTCTATGAAATCATAATTCTCAGGCCCAGATCTGCAGCAAATGCTTCAGGAAGTGTCCTCTTAGCATGAGATAGCAGCCCTGGAAGGAAAATACCGCCACCCCAAACGTCTATAGAATGATGCATGTCATCTTCGCAGAAAAGGAAGGAAGTAAAATGCCGGGTCCTGGAAGTGTCCCTCTCTATTCCCAAGATCCTAGCCAAGCCGAGGGAAGCATGAGAGGGAGTCTAGTCTAGAACGTTCAGGTCAATATTTTCATGGACACTGGCTTTCTTTCATGTTTGCTGGGGATTGAAGCGAGTTAGTGTTATCTGTAGAAAGCTGCTTTCTTGCATGCACACTGGGACCAAGCGAGCTCAGCCGACGCTGCTTCTGTGCCCTGACTGTAAAGCCCACTCCCTGCTGTCACTGGCATGGAACAGAGTACAACGGAGAGGGAAGTGCTCATCCAGCCGGCCACTGGATGGAGTCCTGGCGGATGGGAGTGGCATCTCAGGGCAAAGCGCTGGAGGCTCCGTGTAAACAGAGGTGTACTTGTCCACCCATTGCCACTGGACTTCCTAGGGAAGCCCCTGTCCAGCCTGTCATCACTGGAGATCCCCCATGGACCTTTCTCAATAAACCACATACCTCACTTCCCACCTCTTCATCCAGTTTCTTGGAAACCTGTCCCAATACTCTGGCACAACTGGGTTCCTTGGTCAACAAAGATGGTGCCACGGGCCACTACTAAGGGGCATTAGAGCTGTTTCGGCTTCTGTGTTGGGGAACAATTTTGTGGCATTGATTAGCTGAAACCTGGGCTAAAGGCGTGACGTTCTCAAATCAAGTTGTGACTCTGTCCTTGGCAACTTTAAAACTTTATGCCCTCACCTCACTTTTTGAGGGAACTCAGATTCCTCAGGTATAAAATGAGACTTCCTAAAATGGTATATATTTTATATCTAATATTTTGCAAATGAATGTGTTGGACTGGACTGGAAATTGAGTAATTAAGGTTCATATCTGAGCTTCCCCATCAGCTTGGGCAAGATACTTCTTTACTCTCTGATTTCAATTTTTCCTTCCATAAAAATAAGTAGTTGAATTTTTAATCCAAATCAGACCATTTTTAGGTTGATTGACCTTTGACCTTCCTCAAGGCATCAAAAAAAGTTGATCTTGAAGGCAGGGATACTTCCCATTGTTTTTTCTTGTCCTTTTCCCCTCTGATACCTCACGAGATTGGGGGAACTGGTTTTACAAGTGTGCCTTCAGGATACTACACAAAAGAATAATTCTGCAAGATTCCCTAAAGGAATCTCAAGTCCTTCACTATGTTGGCCCTCGAAGCCTTTTAAATATCCCTGTTTCACGTCCTATATTCCAGGCACGCTGGAGAGTCTACAGGGTCCTGCACCAGCTCTGGTTTCACACAACCCTTTCTTTGCTCGTTCAGGTTGACGTATCGTTGTTACCCCTCCCTGCTCACTATTTTCTCTACCTGGGGAATTGTCTCAGGTCTGTCTCATGCATCAGTTCCTGGATGCCCTCCCTCGACGCCCCCCACCAGTCCCTTAGGAGGAGTCAGGCACTCCCTCCTATACCCCACCCCCTGACTGCTGCTTTCCATCCAGCTCTGCGGTGAGTCCTTCCTGGTGGCTCCTACAACAGGACAGATCTCTCAGCTCCTACTGGGCAGGGCTGTGTGCCTTAGCATTACCGCAGTACCACCAGTCTTTTGTGTCTGTGGGTTTTGTATCACTGAATTCAACCAACCACAGGTGGAAGATGTTGGGAAGACACCTGCATGTAAACATTTTCCCTTTAAAATACAACAACTATTGGCATGGCATTCACACCACATTAGATATCATAAGCAGTCTAGAGGTGGGTTAAAGTACACAGGGGCTTGTATATAGATTATGTGCACAGACTATGCCATTGTGTATAAGGGACTTGAGCATCTGTGGATTTTGGCACCTGTGGGTGAGGGTCCCGGAACAAATCCCTTGCAGATACAAGGGATGACTCCACCTAGCCACGTGGTGCTGAAGGAAAGAATCAGTGAACACAATTGACAGGTCAGTTTGAGAAAGCGGAGATAAGATTGAGGAAGCCAGGAGCCAGTCTCTCTGAGTTAGGGAGTCTATGCACCCCAGGACTTGGAGTTCTTTCAGTGCGTTTTCAATGGAACTGGGGGTTCTCCAAATATTTTGGAGAGTAATAGACTAGATGTGTCTCCTCCACAGTCCGATGTCAGGAACTCAAAAGCAGGGGCGGGTGCAGGACACACCGCAGCAATGAATGGATGTCACACTCATGCTTCACCATGTGGTGCCTTTCCAGAGGCAGCGTCACTGCGTGACTCATGGGTGACATGGCCCTGCCTGTCACTGCAGCCCCAAATGGCATGTACCCGATGACAGATGTGTATGTCAAAGCACACAATACAGCAGCCTGGGGGAACTCAGGGCAGCTTCAGCAGATCTGAAATAAGATGTCAGCATGAGCCCCTGTGAGCTGGGCCGCTGCCTCACCACCCGGCTCCTCCAGAATCAGCTGGCGCCATGCAACCTGCACCAACGGTCCACTCCACCCACCAGAGAGCAGTGATTGACAGGCCTAACAAGGGTGGGAGGGGCCCAGAGCCGGGGGAGGGTGGTCAGGGTGCTGGGCACCGTGGACTCCAACAGCTGGCTGTGCCTCTAGAGCTTCTGAGGGTTGACAGAAGGGTGGGATGATGGGCAAGGGACCCTCTGCTTTGCTGTCGCTGTGCCTCCTGTATCTAGGACAGGAGTGACTCTATGGCATTTTCCCTTCATAACAGCAGTTATTATTTATGTTACAGTGGTTAGCATCCACTGAGAACATATCATGAACCAGGAACTGTGCTAGGGCCTCTATTGGATTCTCTGACTTAATTCATATTACAGAGCAAGTGCTATTGTGGTCTCCATTTTATATATGAGATCATTAAGCCTAAATTAGTTAAGTAACCTGCTCTTGTTCACTCAATGCTGCGGTTTGAATGTGATTTGTCCCCCACAGGTTCACGGGTTGCAAATTTGGTTGCCATTGTAGCTGTGTTAGGAGGTGGGACCTTTAATAGGATTAATGCTTTTCCCCTGGAGGGCGAGTGCTCTCTCTCATGGGACTGAATTGTTTACCAGGAAAGCAAGTCATTACAAATTGAGTTCTTCTGCCTTGACCTGCTCTTTTGCATCCTTTCTGACCATGTGACCCCTTCTTCAAGGTCTCCTGCTACATGATGCTTCTGCCATAAGACTTTCCCATAACCCAATGCCAGAGCCATGTTTTGGGACTTCCAGAACTAAAACCTCAATAAACCTCTTTAAAATGTTTTTGGTTAAGTATTTAGTCTCAGGCATTTTGTTATAGTAACAGAAGATGGACTAAGATATTCAATTAATGAATGTTGAGGCAGGAGCTCAGACCCAGGTTGTCCTGTGTATTTTGTCACATTATACTGCATCCATGTAAGACCAGAAAGAAAATGGGGGCTCGTAACAAGTTGGGCCAAGTGAGATCAGGGGACACAAAGGCACCTGCAGGAGCCATGTTAGAGGTGACTTGTGTTCTTCCCTAAACCCAGGTAGTGAGAAATTGACTGGGAAAACTCAACCCACTCACTCAGCTTGAGGGTTTGGAGCACCAGGAGGCACAGTCTGAGATCAAGGAAGGAGTATGTAACCATGGCAACCATGAGCTACCCTAATCTCTATGTCCATGGAAAAAAAAGAGTTTTATCTTAAAAACTGCTTCTGGGATAACTGGCCATTGACATTGAACTTGGTAGCAAAAAGCCAGTGGAGAAATATGGTAACTGAAATATTACTGCCCTTTGACCATCTACAGTCTGGGCGTTTGTGGGAAAGGGATTTGCAGGGGTCAGAAAGGTCAGGGGCGATCCAAGATGGTGGACTAGAGGGTGACTGCATCCCCAGTTGCTCCAGAACCCAGGAGTTAAGAAGGGGAGACATTGAGAGACTCGGACTAAAATAGAGCCACGGGTGAGTCTGCCCATTGGGTAAAGCTCAGCCCGGGTGGCAGGCCCAGATAGAGGTGGCTTATCGGAGCAGGGCAGGGCAGCTAGAGTCTTCCACAGGCAGCCTGCGCACTCGGGCGCTGGGCCCCTCCCACACAGCCAGCTTCTCCAGGTTTTTGGAGCAGGCCCCCTACTGAGAGCCTTTCTGATCAGAACAAGCTCCAAGTCCCGGAGCCAGCGCGGCGTGCTCCAGCCCGCAAGCGGCTTCAGGGACCAGGACAGGGCAGCCAGAGACTTCCCCAAGCAGCCTGGACCCCTGCGGTGGGAGGCGCCTTTCAAGGCTAGCTTCTCAGAGCAGACCACCCAGTGAGAGCCTTTCTACATAGAGCCAGCCACAAGTCCCCGAGCCAACTGAGAGCTTCGATCCGCAAGCAGCCTCTGGGATCAGGGCAGGGCAGTCAGAGACTTCTCCAGGTGACTCTGCCCACTCCGCCCGCAGGCTCTTTCCACAGGGTGATCCAAGATGGCGGACCAGAGGGTGACTGCATCTCCAGTCGCTCCAGAACCCAGGACTCAAGAAGGGGAGGCATTGAGAGACTTGGACAGAAATAGAGTCACGGGGTGAGTCTCCCTCACTGGGCGAAAATTGGCCTGGGCAGCAGGCACAGATAGGGGTGGCTTATCAGAGCAGGGCAGGGCAGCTAGAGTCGTCCCCAGGTAGCCTTCCACACTCCGGCGGTGGGCTCCTCCCACACGACCAGCTGCACGGTGCAGGCCCCCAGTGAGAGCCTTTCCGCACAGAGCCAGCTCCAAGCCCTGGAACCAGTAGGGGGCTAGGGGCAGCTTTCTTCTGAAGCACGGCATTATCAAGTTCCTCCAAGACTTCAGGCTACTGAAGGCTGGGAGGTGATATACTGGAAATCTACAGGGACACTATAAGCCAATAGCGGAAAACTGCAATATCTCAGGGTCCCACTGACAACTGACCAATATGAGAAAACAAGGGAAGAAAATGTCCCAAACAAACCTAGATACTACATCAATAAAACCCAATGACAGCACAGCAGAAGAAATGTCAGAAAGGGAGTTTAGAATGTACATAATTAAAACAATCAGGGAAGCAAATGAGGAGATGAAAGAGCAAATGCAGGCATTGAAGGAGGAGATGAAAGAGCAAATGCAGGCATTAAATGATTGCACCAATCAACAGTTAAAAGACCAAATACAGGAAGCAAGAGATCATTTCAATAAAGAGTTAGGGATACTGAAAAAAAAAAAAAACAAACTGAAATACTTGAAATGAAGGAAACAATAAACCAAGTTAAAAACTCCATAGAAAGCATAACCAATAGGATAGAACACCTGGAAGACAGAACCTCAGACATTGAAGACAAATTATTTAATCTTGAAAACAAAATTGGCCAAACAGAGAAGATGGTAAGAAATCATGAACAGAATCTACAAGAATTATGGGATATCATGAAAAGGCCAAATTTAAGAATTATTGGGACTGAGGAAGGCTTAGAGAAACAAACCAAAGGAATGAACAATCTATTCAATGAAATAATATCAGAAAATTTCCCAAATCTGAAGAATGAAATGGAAAACCAAGTACAAGAGGCTTATAGAACTCCAAATATACAAAATTACAACAGACCCACACCAAGGCACATTATTATGAAAATACCTAACATACAAAATAAAGACAGAATTTTAAAGGCCGCGAGAGAAAAGAATCAAATTACATTCAGAGGGAAACCAATAAGAATATCAGCAGATTTTTCAATCCAGACTCTAAAAGCCAGAAGCACCTGGAAAAACATTTACCAAACCCTGAAAGAAAATGGATGCCAACCAAGAAACTTATACCCAGCAAAACTTACCTACAAATTTGACGATGAAATAAGATCCTTCAATGATAAACAAAAGCTAAAAGAATTTACAAAAAGAAAGCCAACATTACAGAACATTCTCAGCAAAATATTCCATGAGGAAGAGATGAAAAACAATGATGCAAATCAGCAACAGGAGGCGCTAGCCTAAAGGAATAGCCAAATAAAGGAGAAACCAAATCATGTCAAAAACAAATATGAGTCAATTGACTGGGAATATAAATCATATCACAATAATGAAGCTGAATGTTAATGGCCTGAACTAATCAATCAAAAGACATAGACTGGCAGATTGGATTAAAAAGAAAAACCCAACAATATGCTGCCTGCAAGAGACTCACCTCATAGAAAGAGATACCCATAGACTAAAGGTGAAAGGATGGGGAAAAACATACCATGCACACGGACACAGCAAAAAAGCTGGAGTATCCATCCTCATTTCAGATAAGGTGGACTTCAAGCCAAAACTAGTCAGAAGGGATAAAGAAGGACATTACATGCTGCTTAAGGGAAGCATAAATCAGCAAGACATAACAATCGTAAATATCTATGCCCCGAACATTGGCTCATCCACATACATCAAACAAATCCTTCTCAATTCCAGAAATCAAATAGACCACAACACAATAATACTAGGCGATTTTAACACACCTCTCTCACCACTGGATAGATCGTCCAAACAAAAATTGAATAAAGAAACCATAGATCTCAATAACACAATCAATAATTTAGACTTAACCAACATATATAGAATATACCATCCAACAAAGAACGAATACACTTTCTTCTCAGCAGCACATGGATCCTTCTCTAAAATAGACCATGTTTTATGCCACAGAGCTACTGTTAGCAAATACAAGAAGATAGAGATACTACCTTGTACTCTATCAGATCATAATGGATTGAAATTAGAAATAAATGACAGAATAAAACACAGAAACTTCTCCAATACCTGGAGATTAAATAATAAACACTATTATATGATGAATGGATAACAGAAGACATCAGGAGGGAAATAAAAAATTCTTAGAAGTAAATGAGAACAAAGACACATCATATCAAAATCTCTGGGACACTATGAAAGCAGTACTTAGAGGAAAATTTATTTCATGGAGCGCATTCAATAAAAGAAGTAAAACTCAACAAATAAACGACCTAACACTACAGCTCAAAGCCCTAGAAAAAGAACAGACCAACACCAAAAGTAGTAGAAGACAGGAAATAGTTAAACTCAGAGCTGAAATCAATGAAATTGAAACAAAAGAAACAATACAAAAAATTGACCAAATAAATAGTTGATTCTTTGAAAAAATAAACAAAATTGATAAACCCTTAGCCACACTAACAAAGAGAAAGAGGGAGAAAACTCAAATTACTAAAATTGGGAATGAACAAGGAAACATCACAACAGACACGACTGAAATACAAAACATAATTAGAAGCTCTTTTGAAAATCTATACTCCAACAAAACAGAAAACCTCGAAGACATCAACAAATTTCTAGAGACATATGAATTACCTAAACTGAACGAGGAGGACATACACAACTTAAATAAACCAATTTCAAGCAATGAAATACAAGAGGTCATCAAAATCCTACCAACAAAGAAAAGTCCGGAACCAGATGGGTTCTCAGTCGAGTTCTACAAAACCTTTAAAGAAGAGCTCATTCCAATACTCCTCAAAGTATTCCATGAAATCGAAGAGGAGGGAACCCTCCCAAACTCGTTCTATGAAGCCAATATCACCCTGATACCTAAACCAGACAGAGACACATCGAGGAAAGAAAATTTCAGACCAATATCCTTAATGAACATCAGTGCAAAAATTCTCAACAAAATTTTAGCAAATCACATACAAAAATATGTTAAAAAGAGAGTGCACCACGATCAAGTGGGTTTTATCCCAGGGATGCAAGGTTGGTTCAACATCAGGAAATCAATAAATGTCATTCACCATATCAACAGACTTAAAGTTAAGAATCACATGATTATTTCAATAGATGCAGAAAAAGCATTCGATAAAATACAGCATCCCTTCATGCTCAAAACACTAGAAAAAATTGGGGTAGTGGGAACATTCCTTAACATTGTAAAGGTCATCTACGCTAAGCCCATGGCCAATATCATTCTAAATGGTTAAAAACTGAAAGCATTCCCCCTAAAAACTGGAACAAGGCAGAGATGCCCTCTTTCACCACTTCTATTCAACATCGTCCTTGAGACTCTAGCCAGAGCAATTACACAAACCAAAGAAATTAAAGGGATACGAATTGGAAAAGAAGAACTCAAACTATCCCTGTTCGCTGATGACATGATTATATATTTAGAGGAACCTGGAAATTCCACCAGAAAACTTTTAGAACTCATAAGTGAATTCAGTAAAGCAGCAGGTTACAAGATCAATGCTCATAAATCCAATGCATTTTTATACATAAGTGATGAAGGAGAAAGAGAAATTAGGAAAACTACCCCATTCACAATAGCATTGAAAAAAATAAAATACTTGGGAATCAATCTCACAAAAGAGGTGAAAGACCTCTACAATGAGAACTACAGAACACTAAAGAAAGAAATTAAAGAAAAACCTTAGAAGATGGAAAGATCTCCCATGTTCCTGGATATGCAGAATTAATATTGTCAAAATGGCCATACTACCTAAAGTGCTATACAGATTCAATGCAATTCCAATTAAAATCCCAATGATGTACCTTACAGAAATAGAGCAAGCAATTATGAAATTCATCTGGAAGAATAAAAAACCTAGAATAGCTAAAGCAATCCTCAGTAGCAAGAGCGAAGCAGGGGGTATTGCAATACCAGATCTTCAACTCTACTACAAAGCAATAGTAACAAAAACGGCATGGTATTGGTACCAAAATAGACAGGTAGATCAATGGTACAGAATAGAGGACATGGACACAAACCCAAATAAATACAATTTTCTCATATTAGACAAAGGGGCCAAAAATATGCAATGGAGAAAAGATAACCTCTTCAACAAATGGTGCTGGGAAAACTGGAAATCCATATGCAACAGAATGAAATTAAACCCCTATCTCTCACCCTACACAAAACTCAATTCAAAATGGATCAAGGACCTCGGAATCAGACCAGAGACCCTGCATCTTATAGAAGAAAAAGTAGGTCCAAATCTTCAACTTGTTGGCTTAGGATCAGACTTCCTTAACAGGACTCCCATAGCACAAGAAATAAAAGCAAGAATCAACAACTGGGATAGATTCAAACTAAAAAGCTTTCTCTCAGCAAAGGAAACTATCAGCAATGTGAAGAGAGAGCCTACAGAGTGGGAGAATATCTTTGCCAACCATACTTCAGATAGAGCGCTAATTTCCAGAATCTATAAAGAACTCAAAAAACTCTACATGAAGAATACAAATAATCCAATCAACAAATGGGCTAAGGAAATGAACAGACACTTCACAGAAGAAGATGTACAAGCAATCAACAGATATATGAGAAAATGTTCAACTTCCCTAGTAATAAGGGAAATGCAAATCAAAACTACCCTAAGATTTCATCTCACCCCAATTAGAATGGCGATTATCAAGAACACAAGCAACAATAGGTGTTGGCGAGGATGTGGGGAAAAAGGTACACTCATACATTGCTGGTGGGGTTGCAAATTAGTGCAGCCACTCTGGAAAGCAGTATGGAGATTCCTCAGAAAGCTTGGAATGGAAACACCATTTGACCCAGCTATCCCACTCCTTGGCCTATACCCAAAGGACTTAAAATCAGCATACTACAGAGATGCATCCACATCAATGTTCATTGCTGCTCAATTCACCATAGCCAGATTGTGGAACCAACCTAGATGCCCTTCATTTGATGAATGGATAAAGAAACTGTGGCATATATATACAATGGAATATTACTCGGCCATGAAGAATGATAAAATTATGGCATTTGCAGGCAAATGGATGAAATTGGAGAATATCATGCTAAGTGAGATAAGCCAATCTCAAAAAACTAAAGGACGAATGATCTCGCTGATAAGCGGATGAGGACATATAATGGGGGGTTGGAGGGGTTAGCATTAGGTTTAGGGTTAGGGATAAGGAGTGTGGTAAGAATGAAGGAAAGAAGGACTGTATAGAGGGAAAAGAGGGGTGGGAGGGGTGGGGGGGAAGGAAAAAAAATAATGAATCAAACATCATTGCCCTATGTAAACGTATGATTACACAAATGGTATGCCTTGACTCCGTGTACAAATAGAGAAACAACATGTATCCCATTTGTATACAATAATAAAAAAAAAAAAGAAAAAAAAGAAAGGTCAGGCTTCCTGCCAAGACGCCATGGTGCTGGGTCAGCAGGTTCGACACCTGTCAGCACCACCCCATTCACCAAAACCCTCAGGGGGATTGCCACGTTATGATGAGTTATCCTGTCGGAAGCTAGTATTCTCTTCCTCTTGTACTGTCTTACCAATAAGCAATTTAAGCAGCAAATTATACTAATTTTACTTATTCCTGAAGTGTGAAGTCTTAGGAGCTGGTGCCAAATGAATGATTGTGTGTATTTCTCAGTTTGTTCGAGTCTTTATTTTCAGTGTGTTCATTCTTGAGGACGTGTCTCGGCTCTGTAAATTTCACTGAGATGCAAAATGGAAAATGGAAACAATTATAAAATTATCAAAAATTACAGTTTTCAGATGCTGAGAAGAAAGAGAAAGAATTTCTATGTACTTGTGACTGTAGATTTTTCTGGTCCAAATAAATTCTAGACCTATCACTCATTGCCTAAATGCTAAAGAAATCAGCTAGGAGGATAGCTGACTTTGACAAATTGGTACCACTTCTATTTATGAAATGAGACTGCACAATGTTGTCATTGGAGGCAGGTTGGAATTTCATCTTACTTATAAATCTTTATGTGTAAAGTCCATGCCTTGATTGTGAAAAGAAACATAGTTAAAGCTATTCTTGAAAATTCTTTAATTATTCCACAAAGAGCCATATCTGTAATATAATATATATGCCAACTATATCAGGTAGCTATTGTCATGATTCACTGTGTAACAAACAACCCCCAAATCTCAGTGGAAAATGGTAAGTAAATGCCTGTGGATCTGTGGACCAGCCACCTCTCTGTTCCATTTGCCTCATTCTAAGGCTCAGACTGGAGAGAAAGTGGCTATTCTTCCCATGGTGATAAGAAGCCCAACCATGTGAGCACATTTTAAGCCCCTTCTTGCATCAACATGTGCTGATATCCCTTTGACCAAATCAGGTTTCATGCCCAATCCCCAAATCAAGAGGCAAGGAAGTACATTTCTCATATCACAATGCCATGGCCAAATGTGACCATGGAGAACTACTACAAAGAATGAAGAACAAGACAAATAATTCAATGTCCCACCTTATGGTAGAGTATTTTTAATTATACAGAAGACATGGTCCTGATTCAGTCAGTGCAAGTTAAATCTGTGTATGAGGCTGTTTCCCAAAAAAGACAATGTATTTGCTCAGTTTTTAGTTTGCCTTCTGATGGTCAGAGAGATGTCTTTGAGATCTGAGCCAGCAGCCCCAACAGCCAACCTTTCCATCCAGAGACTCCCTTAAAAGATCCTGCTCCCTACTGGTCATTGTTTGATGAACTTCCTGGACTCTGCCTCTACACATTGTCCCTATTCCTTGCTTCCAGCTCCACCTCAGTCCCATTCTTGCTCTTCTCCACATTCCTTGGGGTGCCATATTTTGGGGCTGCCCAGGGTGAGAGTGGTTTACTCTCAGAAACTGGACTACTCCCCACCTCTCCATTCCAAGACGGCAAGAACCCTGGGCCCAGGGCATCTGGAAGTGAGATTGGTGAAGGTGATCTAACAATCAAGGTTCATTCAGGGGGAAAAGGAGACACTAAGCATGTCCAGAGGAAAGAGATTTGATCCAAGGAAGAACATAGTGGTTAAGTGGGGAAATCACGGTCAGGAAATCTGTTTTCACCACATCTAGAAGAGCAGGAATCAGAAAGAACTCCAGACTCCAGCCAAAGCAGAAGAGCCTCAGGAGGTCATCCCAAAGCCAAGGGCAGCTGCTACCAACACATCCAGTTGCTGCCCATGATGCACAGTTATTTTTGGTGGGGGGAACACCTGAAAAACCACAATAAATTATCTCGGCTATTTGACAGGGTTCTCTTCTTCTGATTGTCATTGGGGAAACCCTAATTCCATATCATTCTTGAGAAAAATTTGCAGACTTCTCTCCAGCAAGGCAGAATACAATGTAGAAGGACTCAGGAGGCACGCAGACAGTGCAGAAAATCCATCACACCTTCTTCTTGTACTTAAACTTCCAACCTCCACCATTACCATGAAATTCTCTGCCTGACATGGATGCTCATTAAAATGTATTTATCCTTTCCACTCAAGGTGGGGCTCAAAGTCCTGTAAGTCTCTATCCTAGGACAGAGAATGACTTTAGAAGAAAATCCATATGATTATGTTAACTCTAGAATTTGCTTAGATTTAGCAGATCCATTTTTACCTAGTCACATGACACCTAATGACATCTCAGTTAATGATGGACCAGATACATAATGGTGGATCTCGTGAGCTTATAATGGAGCTGAAAAATTCCTACCCGCTAGTGGTACCGTGTCCTTCACCAAGTCGTAGCACAACACACAGTAAGGCATTTGTGTGGATGCTGCTATAAACAAACCTCCTGTGCTGTCAGTCATGTCAAAGCAGAGCACATACTATAAAGGGCAGTCCTTAATATGCTTTTTAATTTGTTCTTTTTAGTTATACTTGACAGTAGAAAGTATTTTGACATATCACACATACATGAAGTATAGCTCTCCATTCCTCTGGTTGTACATGATGTGGAGTTACACTGGTTGTGTATTCATACATGAACATAGGAAAGTTATGCCAGATTCATTCTACTGTCTTTCCTATTCCCATCCCCACTCCTTTCCCTCCATTCCTCCTGTTCAATTCAGTGAACCTCCACTCCTCCTTCTACCCTGTCCTCCACCTATTGTGAGTCAGCATCCACATATAAGAAAGAACATTTGGCCTTTGGTTTCGGGGGATTGGCTTATTTCACTTAGCATGATATTCTCCGCTCCATTCATTTACCTGCAAATGCCATAATTCCATTCTTCTTTAAGGCTGAGTAGTATTCCATTGTGTATATATACCACATTTTCTTTATCCATTCATCTGTTGAAGGGCACCTAGGTTGGTTCCATAGCTTAGCTATTGTGAATTGAGCTGCTATGAACATTGATGTGGCCATGGCACTATAGTACGCAGATTTTTAATCTCAGTATATGCCAAGAAGTTAGATAACTGGGTCAAATGTTAGTTCCATTCCAAGTTTTCTGAGGAATCTCCATACTACTTTGCAGTATTGCAGTTGTACCAATTTGCATTCCCACCAGCAATGTATGAGTGTACCTTTTCCCCGACATCCTTGATAATGTTTATTGTTACTTGTATTGATAATTGCCATTCTGACTGGAATGAGATGGAATCTCAGTGTAGTTTTAATTTATATTTCTCTAATTGCTAGCAACATTGAACATTTTTTCATATATATGTTGACCATTCATATTTCTTCTTCTATTCAGTTTCTTTGCCCATTTATTGATTGTGTTATTTGGGGTTTTTTTTTTTTTTTGGTGTTAAGGTTTTTTAAGTTCTTTATATATCCTGGAGATTAGTGCTTTATCTGAGGTGTGGGTGACAAAAATTTCCTCCCTTTCTGTAGGTTCTCTCTTCATGTTCTTGATTGTTTCCTTTGCTATGAAGAAGCTCTGTAGTTTGATAACATCCTATTTATTGATTCTTGATTTGACTTCTTGCACTTTTGGAGTCTTCCTGAGAAATTCGGTTCCTAACTGACATGATGGAGATTTGAGCCTACATTTTCTTCTAGTAGGTGCAGGGTCTCTGTGTAATTCCTAGGTCCTTGATACACTTTGAATTGAGTTTTGTGCAGGGTGAGAGATAGAGGTTTCATTTCAATCTACTACATATGGATTTCCAGTTTTCCCAGTTCCATTTGTTGAACAGGCTATCTTTTCTCCAATGTATGTTTTTGGCACTTTTGTCTAGTATGAGGTAACAGTATGTATGTGGGTTTGTCTCTGTCTTTTCTATTCTGTACCATTGGTCTTCATGTCTGTTTTGGCGCCAATACCATGCTGTTTGTAATACTATAGCTCTGTAGTATCATTTAAGGTCTAGTATTATGATTCCTCCTGCTTCACTTTTCTTGCTGAGGATAGCTTTGGCTATTCTTGGCCTCTTATTTTTCCAAATGCAATCCACATACTCATGATGACAATAAATGTCTATGTTATGGGTTTATGTCTTTCCTGCACTATACAGTTTAATCATTATTTTAGAGTATATGTCTTCTACTTATAAAGAATGTTCACTGTAAAGCAGTACACATGTGACCCTGGCAGGTGACTCATACCTGCTATGGTTATGATCTCTTGGTTACCTCAAGAGGCCATGTGGAGAGACTGAGCGAGCCCACTCTGTTTGGTAGGTATACTCGTGATGCTCACACAATGAGAAAATCGTCATTTCTCAGAACATGTCCTTGTCACTGAGTGACACATGACTGTATTCATTGGCCTAAATGAAGAATAGTATTCATAGTTAAGAAATGATTGTAAGAATATATACTATTATTTCAATGAAATCCAACTGAATATCACACTGAAGTTTTCACAAGTCTCTTCCTTTTGATAAATCCTGGAAAATCTCTTCTTTTAGTTCTATATAAATGACAGAGGGACAATTTTCTGGTTTATTTTACCCCTTTGTGATTTCCTGCCTTTGTTTCTATAGCATTTTTCACAAAAGAAAACAAACCATATTCTCTAATCATAACTCCTACTGGAAAACATCAATAACTGTGAGCAAAGATTCTCATCCCACCCTCTTCAGTATGAGAACAATCTATAAAATGTATAGAATGTAACATAAATGAGATCAGCACCCAAGTACATTCAGTGATTCTAATAAAATAAAGCCAAGGAATTGGCATTCAAGCCCTTTTGAATCCTGGAGTTTAATCATTGCTTCCTTTACTCATTCGTTCACTGAGCTGTACCAGTGAATGGTACTCCACTAGGGGCGCCCGGTCTAGTGGAGGCACTTTCATTTCTATTACCAAAATCTTAGAGCTGCCATACTTAAATAATTTGCAAGGACTCCTCCCCATGTTGAGTGAAGAAATTTATTCATATCACTGAATATTTCTTAGTTTTCCTGAAAGAATCACCAAAAACTTTTTCAGACTGGCAATGAACTTGGAACTCCCAAAATTAAAGATACAGTCAACCACATCAGGGGACCAAAGTTGCCAGCAGGTGACCCTGGAAGAGCCATCTGGTGAATGGAAGTCAGGTGGTGGCAGTCTAGCACAGAATGCACTTGGTGCCTCCTCCAGGTCACCTGGCTTTTCAAGGTCACCAGAGGAGCCCAGGGTCCAGATTTCCTACTCTCCAGTGGTCATAAATGCCTGAGTTCTGATTCTTTCATTTTTTTTTTAAGAACATCTGATGGAATTGACTGTTCCTCCCTTTTTATTAATAAGAGCTTGATGCTAATTAATGTCATAGTTTGGAAAACATAAGTTCTTCAAAAATATGGATGGGATTCCATGTTTAAAAGAGGGTAATAAATATAACAATAACTCTATAAAATCATGGAGCCAGAGGATCCTTCAGAAAGTGACTAATACATCACCACCAACTGGCCAGGGTAAACCACAGAAGGTCAGAGCTGCAAGACACCTCATATTTCAGAGCAGGAAATGAAGATTGGGAGAGGACATCTACCCATGTCCCATACAGAGTCGAGGCAGGTCACAGGGTCCCCAGAGAGTTGGATCCCTTTGCACCACACAGCAAGTAGAGTCATGGCCAGTGCTCCAAGATCTTAGAAGAAACCATTCTCCAATCACTGCTCCCTTGCTTATGAACCACCACCAACTGCAAATCTACTTGAAATACTCTAGCACTCTCATGTTGGAAAGGATGGAATTAAATACAACTATTACAATGCTATCTGTAGGAAACAATGTGCAAAACAGCGAACATTAATATATATATTAATATTTAATATATATATATATATTAGTGAGGAACAATTTAGAGGAGGAAAAGTTTATTTTGGCTCATGGTTTTTGAGGTTCAGTCGGTCATTTCCACAGTTCTTGGAGGGAGGTAAGGCAGAATATCATGGCAGAAGGGTATAGTGGAGGAAAGCAGCTCAGGACTTGGCAGCTAGGAAGCAGAGAGAGCAAGCTCCACTCACCAGGAACAAAATACAAACCCCAAAGGGAACCCCCAGTTCCCTGCTTTCTCTGGTCACACCTCACCTGCCTACATTCCCACCCAGTTAACCCACATTGGTGGATTAATCCACCAATTAGGTTAACACCTCTTATAATCTACTTCACCTCTGAAAAATTCTTGCATTGTCTCACACAATAAAGAAATTGTGCTGTAATTTTTTTTTTCTTCTGAAAGTCCTAGTCATATAGATAATGATTATGAGCATGTTTGGGTTAGACAGGTCTAGTTTCAAGTTCAGTTTCTATGACATGCCAACTTGGAAAGCTGGGCATATTACCTAGCCTCTGTGAGCCTCTTCTGGATAAGGGGACCTCATAATGAGTGATAATCTCTGTAAAGTACTCAGCATAGCATTGCCATACAAGGCCTAATCACTGTCTCTCATGCCCACAAAATATGTAATGTACTTTAAGTAAATGGCCACTGTTGGAAATGGACAGAATCTTCTTAAGAAGTTGCTTCTGATTGTTGTGGGCTCCATTCCAGGCAGCATTTCCAACAAAGTTGACACAGAAGTTCTTGAAGCGTAAGCTCCCTACCTTCTTGATTTCTCTTGGTGTGCGGGGAATCTGAACTCCAAGTCTAATGGTGGAACTTCTGAATTTGAGGCTCATTACCAATATTATTATTTAATTTTTTTCTAGAAAATTATGGAACTTCAAATTTTTGGCATGTGGGAAACTAAAGGGACTAGAGGATATTTTTAGTTCTGAGGATAGAAAGCAGAACTATTTCAACAGGTTGGTCAGTCTAGTCAATGTAACCAAAAGCCAGGTCCAAAGTCAGATTATCCAGGAATGACCAGGATGGAAAGTCAGGGGTCACCTGTGGGTGCAGTAGGTCCTGAAGCTCAATTAGGAGATGGCCTTAGCCAGGGGAGGGGTTCTGGAACATAATGGGAAGGAAGCAGAAGATGAAGCTATCCATTTTTAAGTTATCATCCTAATTAGACATATATATATATATATATGTATATATATATATATATATGTATATAAAATACGAGGGATTGAACCCAGGGGTGCTTAACCACTGGGCCACATCCCCAGCCCTGAGACCGGGTCCTCCAGGGTGAGTGGCCCACCCCCTGGCCCTGCTCCGAGATGGAGGAGGGAGTCTTGACACACTGCTCCCTCGACTCCATGTTAATAGTTATGTTAGAAACCTGTCTGTTTCCAGGTCCACTAGCTAGTGACTGAGTGACCTTGGGCAAGTCACTCAACTTCTCTGAGTTTTAGTTTTCTTGGTGGTAAAAATGTGAATTTCTTAGCCACAATGCCTGGCCTACAGCAAGAGCATAACAAATATGAGTCATTATTCTGATTAAGAGAGAACACAGTGAAGACATTGAGCCTGCATAGAAAACCTCCAACAAACCAAGAGTCAACAGGCCAAGTGGGCGTGGCACAGACGGGCCCTGAGTCCTAGACCAGCACCAAGGGTTCCCACTTTCTTGGTCCCCCAGCCCTGGCCACCACCGTGGCTCCTGCCTGATTTTTGAGGTCTTATCATTTCACACTGGGACCTCCACAGTCTGCTGGCCTTCAAAACCCATCCTGCTTTGTTCCAAGGCTGCCGGGCGATATTTCCTACAATGCAAACCTGAACAATGTGCCAAACTTCTGAACACCCTTCAACAAGGTTTCTTTTTTTTTTTTTTAATTTAAATTTTTTATTTCATTGGTTCTTTTTAGTTGTGCATAACAGGAGAATCCATTTTGATATGATTATAGAAGCATGGGATATACCATATTCTAACTGGGACCCCAGCATCTCTCCTTCCTACTCCCTCTTCCCTTCCCTTTATTGATCTTTCTGCCAGTCACCCATAGTTATTTTTATTTATCTATTTTTTAAATAATTTCTTGTGGATGTACTCAGTGGTGAGACTCACTGTGGTGTATTCATAGATGGACAGTGAGCTCTAGCCTGTCCCCCGGGGCATGGTCCCTGCCCCTCTGTGACTGGCAAGTGTTCCCATCTCTCAGCTCACCTGCATCCACAGTGCACAGGACAGTCCTAGAAGACAAAGAAAGGCCAGCTTTATTTTTAGTTCCCTGCTTGAGAACAGAGAAAGTACAATTACCCAAACCTTTATCTTGTCTCAGTCCTCACCTTTCATTGCCCATTGGAATAAACCGGAGGATTTATAAAAGAACCAACGCCCATACCACACCCAGACCGTCAGTATTTTCACTGGCATCAGTATTTTTAAGCTCTTTTGGTCATCATGAGATGCCCTCAAGGTTGTGAATCACGGCTGGACACTCCTTCTTGTCTTTAAAAGAGGGAAAAGAAAAAAATATCACTTGAAGTCCAGCGACTTCCCAAGTTCTAATATCAACCACCTGCCAATCGTGGCTGGCTCGGGGAGGAACGCTGATCAATTTCAGGCAGAGAATGTCGGGAGGTAAGACGCACAATCCATTCAGGAAGTGGGAGGTCAGCCCAGTCTCCCGCAAAGCCGGGAGTTTCACGAAAACCCTCGTGAATGTCAATGAACACAAGCCCTGGTGGCATGGACAGCTCTTGGGAAGCAGCCTGGCCCCCGTCCAGCTCGGCACAGAAGGACCAGCCCGGGGAGGGAGGATGTGACTCAGGGCTGCCCTCTCCCCGACAACGGGACAGGGCTGTAACCTTTTGTGAAAGGACAGGTAAAAATAGCACAGCACTTTAAGAAGAACTCAGAATGTTTAGATTCTGAACCATCTGGCTATAGAACGGGGGTAAGTGGTCCAGGGAAGGGCAGGGGAGTGTCACATCGTCTTTTAGTGTTCTGGTCTTCTCGCTGAATCCTCCCAAGGACCCTGTGAGGTTGGCGTCACAGCCAGTTAGGGGACAGGACGTGCTTGAGTCATCCCTCTAGCAAAGGGCAGACACGGGACCAACCCTGGTGCCTGCGTGACCGACTGCTCAGCTCTGGCCTGAGTCTCTGGACCCACCCCAACAGTGACACTGAGGTGGGTGGACAGGGCCTTCTCCAGGAGCCAGGTCTGCGGGGTTGGGTCCTGGCGTTCCTGCGAAGCTGCAGGGAGAGCTGAGAGCAGAGTGGACTCTAGAAAACAAGTTGGAAAACTGCAATTTGTAACCAGAACACTCACAGTCTATGAACTGTAGTCTCAATCTTTTGCCACCAAAAGGAATCAGACCTCCCTGGAAGTCTTTTTTTTTTTTAATATTGGGGATTGAACTGAGGGCTACTTTACCACTGAGCTCCAACTCCAGCCCTTTCTATTTTTTTCTTTTGAGACAGGGTCTTGCTAAGTTGTTTAGGGCCTCACTAAGTTACTGAGGCTGTGATCCTCCTGTCTCAGCCTCCCCTGTCGCTGGGATTACAGAGGTGCACCATTGTGCTTGGCAAACCTCCTTAGAAAAGTAGCAAGAAGTGTAAAACTTGAGGCAGAAAGAAAAAAACAAACAAAGAACGAACTATTGGGATTATGTCAAAAAGACATCGCCGGACACGGTGACACACACTTGTAATCCCAGCAGCATGGGAGGCTGAAGCAGGATTCCAAGCTCAAAGCCAGCCTCAGCACCTTAGCAAGGCCTTGAGCAACTCAGCGAGACCCTCTCTTAAAATAAAAAATAAAATACAGGCTGGGGATGTGACTTAGTGGTTAAGCACCCCTGGGTTCAATTTCCAGTACCAAAAAAAAAAAAAACAAGACATAAGCATCAACTTAAAGGGGCACCCCCACCCCCACTGGATAAAGATGAGACAATTTGAATAAAAAAATAATCATGACTAAAATGAATTGAAATATATCAAAGTATATAAAAATCCATTAGTTTTATATGGAGTATATGAAAACATATCAAGTATATAAAAAGCCATTATGCCTCCCAGCAAAACAAAATAATACAAAAAAAACCCAAAACCCTATATAACCCCTTGGTTAGCTACCTTTGGAAGTGACCCAGATATCAGTGTGTTATTCTGGAGATTAACAAATAAAGGAAAAGAATAAAGCCTCTATTCTGTTTTACCTATACTAACTTTTCAGGATGAAAATAGTTGACGAGAAAAAGTTCTTCTTTATAGAAAAAACATACTCAATAATTCATGGAGGAGGAATGTTAGAATCACGAATTCGAATCATTATTGAAATAACAGAGGTGAGGTGTGCCACCCCAGACCTGGTCAAACGGCCTCCCACCAGCTCCATGAACACTGGTCTCCTGCTTCTGCCCTACTCTTTCCATAACAGAAAAAGTGGTCGTTGCATATATGCATATAAGTTCAAGGTGTACAGCATGATATTCTGATATACACATCCACAGTGGAAATATCAGTACCCATAGCAACCTGCGGTAGGGTTTTTCATATGGAAAGAGCACTTAAAATCAATTGACTCTTTTAGCGAGTTTTCAAAGTACAGTGCAATACAATAGTGTTAACAAGAGTTCTCCTGCTGGGCACTTCGATCCTCTCAAAGCATACGTCAGATCACATCACTCCTGAACACTGCCTGTGCTCCCTGTTTCCCACCAGTAGAAACCAGAGTCTCGCCAATGATCACAGGGCCACGCTGATTGGCAGCTCTGACCTCATCCCCACCTGGTCTCCCTCAATCCCACTCTCTCACCCACCACTCTGGCTGCTCTGGCCTTGTTGCCAACATGCTGGGTACTCTCACATCCTCCACTTTATCCAGATGTTTCCCTGCCTGAAATCCCTCCAGCAAGCTCTCTTACCATCTTCAAACTCATGTATCATCTTTGCCTTGAGGTCTACTTTGGTTATCCTGTCAGGAATCACAGCCCTGAACCCCAGCTCTCTCAGGTCTCCCATTTCTGCTCTTGCTCTCCTTTCCTGGGCCCTGAATTCACCACCTTCTAATCCAGCATCAAGTTCATTCAGTGTGTCTTCTGCAGTTGCTCTCACAGTCCCAGAATGGAGACTCAGAGATCAGAAAGTCTCCATCTTTTTTTGTTCAGTGATATATCCCATCCACTTAGAAGAACATGGGGCACATAGTAGGTGCTTAATAAATATCTTAAAACTAAGCAGATTAATCCCATTATTGGAGAGGATAATTTATAATTATAACATTACAAATATCATTTATGTACTTTTTAAAGTTACTTTGTATGCTTGGTATCATGGGGAAACAATAAAGGAGCTCTTTCCAATTAAAAAAAATAATATCAATATCTGTTTCCTCACTTCCAATAAATGCCCTGACTCACTCCAATCTGATTTCTTCCCCATCATGAACTGAACTGGCTCCTATCAAGGTCACCAGTGACCTTCAGATTGTTAAATATAGTATCCATTTTTAAGTTATCATCCTAATTAGACATATTATATATATATATATATATATATATATATATATATATATATATATAATACGAGGGATTGAACCCAGGGGTGCTTAACCACTGAGCCACATCCCCAGCCCTGAGACCGGGTCCTCCAGGGTGAGTGGCCCACCCCCTGGCCCTGCTCCGAGATGGAGGAGGGAGTCTTGACACACTGCTCCCTCGTCTCCATTCCAACCCCAACCGTTCCTCGCCCGATTCAGACTTCCCTATTCTATTTTCTACATTCATAAGATAAAACAAAACAAAAACAAAAACCTTCAACATCTCACTGTATCTTTTCAATTTAAAACTTCTCGGTCTTCCCTTTGCTTTTTGGATGGAGACGGAGCTCCTTGCTCTGGCCTACGGGCGTGTGGCCTGGGATCCTAGCTGCTCCCTCCCCACGCCCACAGCCGCCTCTCCCTGATTCTGCCACCCAGGACTCCAGGGCTCCAGGTGCTTCCTGCCTCCTCACACCCCGTTCTCGCCTCCTTCACAGCCTAGCTTCAGGGATTCATCTCAGGGAGGTTTCTCTGACCAGCCAGAGGTGTCCCGGGGCCCTGTTGTGTGCCCTACTTACAGACTTACATACATGCGACTGTTATTAATGTCCTGCTTCACTTTTTGGCTCCTAAGCCCGGTTAGGACATGAGCCATATGTGTTTTGTCACAGGGCTGGAGACTTCTGGGAAACTGAGACGTGCAAAGGCCCTCCCCTTTAACCCCGATCTTTGCAGTCAAGTCAGAAAGATTTCAGACACGTCACTTAGAATAACAGGCCTGCGTTTATTAGAAGGGACAGGAAAGGGGACGAGGGAGAAAAGACTACCCTTCAGTTTTCCTGGGGGACAGGGTGGAACCAGGGAAGTTTCCAGAAAGACTCACAGGACGGCAGGTCAATTGCTTTTTAAAAGTGAAAGAATGTGGGGTCAGCAGGGGCCCAGTGGATCGAATTACTCCCTTAACCTCATCTTCCCACCACTTGTGCCTGTCTGTCTGTCTGTCCATATCAATTGCATCGCTGGCACTAACATAGTCCATGACCCGGTGGGGACTGAAGGAATTTCTGTAAAATAGAGAAAGGAAAAGGGAATAAGAAAGGCAAGTGGGAAGGAAGAAAGGGATAATCTCATCCATGCTCAGTTACTGTCGTGAGTCGGGAAGGGCAGGGCAGTATTTCCTTACACCAAATCTTTGTGCACTTGACTGTCATCCTAAATCTAAGTAGTGGGAACGTACAATGGACCTGTGGCTGTAGGATGTAATCTGCGCACACAGCAGGGAAATAATTTAGGCAAGGATTTGCAGTAAGAATTGTCACATCGCATTTAGAAGTTAAGTCTATCCTATCCTCCAAGTTCTCACAAATGTGCAAATCAAAATATTTACAGATGCAGCTACCAATTGCTGAACTTAGATAATTTAATCTGTCCTAGTTTGGGCTAGGCAGAACACTCAAGGATGCAAGAAAAGATCAGCTGTCAAGATAGACAAAAAATAAGCTTTCCAGAATTGGTGTTCTTCCTTACAGTCAGCAAAATGAACTGGTTACACACACTGATCAGGAGAAGGCAGAGGACTACTCAGGTTGGGCCATGAGGTCCACGCCGCAGTCCAAACGGGATTCTATTTTCAGGAGAGCTTCCATTTAAAAATTTAAAAATTTAGTCTCTCCACAAAAAAAGAAGTAGAATATAATCTCTGTGTGGGCAGAAGGCGAGACGCAGGAACATCTGGTGGAGGAACATTCAGATAACAGATTGCCGCAAGGACCCACAAACAGAGAGATGTCCTTGTTCGCGACCCAGTGGGGGCAGAAACAGGCCGCCATCACCGTCAACTCCCGCCTTTGAATCTTGACCCTCACAAAGGGCCAAAGAGGCAACAGCACCAACTGACTCACAGTGAAGTTGATACGGTTTCAAATAATAAAATTCCCTGCAAAACATTCATATTTGTAGGTGGAAACTCTGAGTTTCAAATATTTAATTTTATCTGGGTCTACTTGGTTGCGAATAGCTGGCAAAAGTTGTATCTTCTTTCTAATGCTGTCATAACAGATTATTACAAACTCAGTGGCTTTGGCAACATCAATGTGTTCTCCATGGCCCCGTAAGTCAGAAGACCAACACGAGTCTCCCTGGCTGAAAACCAAGGTGTCTCTGGTGTGTCCCTCCGGAGGCTCCAGGGGAAGTTCCACTTACAGAGCATTCAGGTGGCTGGCAGAATCCATGTGCTTGCCCTCGTCAGCTGAGGGCCATTCCCAGCTTTGAGTGGCCATTTCACTCCTTGGCTGGTTGTTCTCTCCATCATCAAAACCTGCCGTGGTGGGCTGAGTCCCTCTCAAGTTCTGAACCTCCCTGCTTCTTCTCTCACATCTTTTTAGAGGCAGCTGGGAAAGATTTTCCCACGTCCATTCAGCACACGTGTGATTAGATCCAGTTGCCTGAATAATCTTCCTGTCTCAAGGTCCTTGACCATCAGCAAGGTCCCTTTTGCCATATAAGGTATCACAGTCCAGGGGTTAGAGGTAGGCACCTGTTAGAGTTTAGATATTTTTTATATTTAATTTTTTAATTTGTTCTAATTTGTCATACATGACAGTAGAATGCATTTATGCATTTTGATAAATCATACATAAATGGAGTATAATTTCACATTTTTCTGATTGCACATGTTGCAGGATCACATCGGTCATGCAGTCATACATGTACATGAGGTAATAATGTCTGTTTCACTCTACTATGCTTTCTACCCCAGACCCTTTCTCCTCCCTTCACTCCCCTCTACCCAATCTAAAGTAACTCTATTCTTCCCTAGTGCCTCCCACCCTATTGTGAATTAGCATCTTCACATCAGAGAAAATATTCAGCCTTTGGTTTTTTGGGTTTGGCTTATTTCACTTAGCACGATATTCTCCAGCTCCATCCATTTATCAACAAATGCCATAATCTCATTCTTCTTTAAAGCTGAGTAATATTCCATCATATTTTTCTTTATCCATTCATCTGTTGCAGCCACATCAATGTTTATAGCAGCTCAACTCACAATAGCTAAACTATGGAACTGACCTAGGTGTCCTTCAATAGATGAATGGTTTAGATATTAGTTGTTCCCCAAAAATTCATATGTGAGACAAAAGAACATTCAGAGGTGAGATGATTGGGTTATGAGAGCCTTAACCCAGTCAGTGAATTAATCCATTGATGGCATTAACTGAGTGGTATCTGAAGGTGTGGCTGGAGGAGGTGGACCATTGGGGACATGCCCCTGGGGTATATATTTTGTATATGGCAAGTGGAGTCTCTCTCTCTCTGCTGTCTGATCATCATGTGAGCTGCTTTCCTCCACCATGCTCTTCCGCCATGATGTTCTGTCTCGCCTCAAGCCCTGAGGAATGGAGCCAGCTGCCTATGGACTGAGACCTCTGAAACTGTGAGCCTCCAAATAAACATTTCCTCCTCTACATTTGTTCTGGTCAGGTCTTTAAGTCACAGCAGTGAAAAAGCTGACTAAAATAGCACCTTAGGGGTGCCATTAATCTGCCTACCCTAAAAATTTCCATTTGATTAGATGGGGTGAGTACTGAAAAGGTTTTCTTTAGAATGTTGAATAAGCTCCTCTGTGAACCAAAAAGATACACTCGTAAAGTCTCTGGATCTGCCTACTTCTGGTATGTAAGAGCTTCAGCTACTGGTGTTTCTTGGAGAACTCCTTTATATTTTCGTAAACTCTCAAAAGAATGTTATTACCGTTTCCCATTGAGCTTTGTGCAGCTCCTCAGTATTATGTTATTCTTTGTGCTCTCCCTCTTTTTCCTTAGAGTCAAGTGTAGTGTGGTTTTCTCACCGGACAAACTTGTGTGTTTCCATAATGTCAAATGTATTGAACAATAAATAGTAAAGTCACAAGTTTCATTGACTGTAATTCACCAAGAGTTTGTCATTTACTTGATAGCAGTGAGCAGGGCAACCAGAAGTTTTTTAAAAATTTTTATTTCAATCTTTATTAATATACATAACACTCAAGTCACACGTCGTTCTGTTAGGCCATGATTTATAGGGTACAGAATGTCTCAGAAAGGGTTAGCAATGGCCATAGGGTTTAGAAAAGCAAAATAATGAAAGCAGAGAGCTGAATCAGAGACTAAAGAGTCTCCGCTGGTGGTCAGATTAGATTTACAAACCAACTGTTGGGCTTATTGGGGGCCTGGAACTGTTCAGGGGTGGAGCTGTTCAGGCTGCGGAACTTTAAGGGTCCAGACTGCAGACAGTTTCCAAGATGGCTGGTCAAGCAGGGAGATCCAGCTGAGCTGAAGCTCTGGGGACACAGTGTCAGGGGAAGTCAGTGCCTGTCCTCGTGAGGCTGCACCAGACGCTCTGAGAGTGTGCTGCTGTGTCACCCTTCCAGGTGCCTGTCCTTCTGTGTGTTTGGGGTGGGAGAGGGGTGCATCATTTGGTGGTCTGATGTGTTTGATAACCTCATGGACCTGCTTTCCCTGATACGGATTTGAGACCCCTATATTCATGTGCTTCTGATTAATTTGACAAGTTTACAGGAGGTCATTTTTATTAGTAGAGTTCACAGTTCATTTTTGTGATTGTGCTATACCTCTGGAGGTGTTCTTTTGGATTATTTTTTTCAGTAAGTTCTGTATGTCCAACATTTGATGGTTATGTATTTGCCCAGAAAAGCTACTAAGTCCTTCTGCCTTAGCACTCAAAATGCAGCAACTCGTGGTAAATTTCTGCTTTATAACAGGGAGTGACTCAGGATGGGGCACAGCCTGCCTTCCACACTTGCCTTCAGTTTACTTGCTTTCTATTTCGTTCTATTTGTATACAATCCTTGCATCCTAATCCTTCCATTAGAGAGCTTTGAAACAGAGATGTGTATGCAATTTCATGTTATAAGTATAGCCATCAATTTAAAAAATACCTAACTGGAATAAATGTTTGCATCTCTATTACTGGATTTCTGCACAGTTGATACAACTCGACCACTAAACAACTGAAACAACAGGACTTCAAAACAACCTCCTTAAGAAGCATATCAATAATCTGATGCATTTTTTGCTTGGAGAAGATCCATATGTTTTAGGATCTGACATTAAAGAAAAAGTATGATAGATTTAGGCAATTAACAGACCTATTTCTGGTCATGTGCTAAATTTATCCAAGTAAATGTGCTTTACATTTGAAAAATTCCATGAAGTATTTCTATAGAAAAGTGTTTTGAGTATAATTTCTAGTGAAAAGCGGTCTACAAAATAATACATAGAAGATGATCATGTATATGTATATATATTCCACAATATCATTTTTATAGTATATGCCAAGTGTAAAATATAAAAAAACATGTATATACATATATATGCTTATATAGTTTGCACATATGAATGATACTGGATCGAGATGTCAGACTGAACACAATCTGCCACCTTCCCTCTGATTCTGAATCTATTAACATAAAAAGCTATATTTTAAAAAGAATAAATTTAACCACCAAGGAAAATATGAAATGAAACCATCATCAAAAGACCAGAAACATAGAGACATTCCTAGAAAGAAGATAGAAAAGAAATGGGAAGAGATTGATAATAGGTATGAACAAGAAAACCACATGAACAGAAAACTACTGCCCCAAACACACACAACAGGAGAGTCAGCCCAGAGGAACTACAAGGTCGGAGAGAAGAATTGGAAGGAGAAAGGAGGAGCCACGGGGCAGTCATCCTGGTGATTAATAGAGAACTGCATTAGGACAGGCGAAGAAGCCTGTGATCAGCTCTCGGGTCTCCCTGCCATTCAGCCTACACTGATGTTTGATTCTGGTTAAAATCTGAGAACTCCACCTTGCAGCAAGTCAACTTCTTTTCCTGGAGAGATGTCCTGGTTTAGGAGCCTGGGAGAATAGGAAAGCAGAACTTGAGGTTTGCAGATCCCCATGGTAATCAGGGAGGGATCCTTGGAAAGACAGCTCTGTGATCATGGGCCCTGTCACTGATGACTAAAGCTCTTGCTGCATTGTCTTGTGGAGTGTGAGGCCTGTTTGTTTCTATTTTCACTGCAGGTAACTGGTTTGGTTTCTTTTTTTTTTTTTTTTAATTATTATTATTATTATTTTCATTGTTGATGGACCTTTATTTTATTTCTGGCTTGGTTTCTTTCTTTCTCTTTCTCTTTCTCTCTCCCTTCCTTCCCTTTTCTTCTTTCTTTATATACATAGCAATAGAAGTTATTTTAAGCCAACCAAAAATAGATCAATATAAAATTGAAAACAAAACACATTCCAAGCTGGGCTTGGTGGTCCACACCTGTCAACCCAGGGATTCAGAAGGACTGTAAGTGCTAGACCAGCCTTAGCAAGTTAGTGAGACCCTGTCTCAAAATAAAAAATAAATAAATAAAAAGGGCTGGGGGTATAGCTCAGTGGTAAAATTCCCCTTGGTTCAATCCCAGTATCACAAAAACAAAATAAAGTGGCAAAACACATTTCAAAGGATGTATACATACGTGTAATTCTGGGGGCTGCTCTGGTGAAGAACTTTGTGTGGTTTTAGATAATTCAAGTCATTGTGTAATTTCTGGCAATAACAATCAGATCCTAGATAGAAAATTGAGTTGAGATGAATACAAATAACAGCGCATAAAGATCAAATTATTTTCCACGTGACCTTCTAATGAAAGCAATTTCACCTTTTAAAGATTGTGGAGGACCCAGGGTGTAGCTTAGGGGTAGAGTGCTTGCTTAGCATGTGTGAGGTCTAGGTTCCCTCCCCAGCACCACAATAAAAAAATAAAAAAAATTAAGATTGTGGAATTATTCTCTCTGGAGAAGTCACTTGGTGGGTTTTTTTCAATCTGACAACTGGTGCTTTTCTTCAGCTGGGAAAAACTTTCTTTTATTTCCTCAGTTACTTCTCCTATGCTTTCTGTTCTCTCCTTCTGAAGCTTCCACAGTATGAATATGTGAGTTCCTAGATGAAGTCTCCATGTCTTTTAACTTTTTAATAAGATTTTTCTTTTTACTAAGATTTTGCTCTTCCTTTCTGAATCATTGCGAGGGTGAGCTCTTACGTCGGTCTTTCTTATGGACTAGATGCTTGTGTTTCACCAAGATTCAAATTTTGAACTAACCTCTTAGGAGTAGGGCCTCTGTGGGAGGTGATCAGTGAAGCCCTAATGAAAGGATTAGTGCCCTTATGAAAAAGGGCCCTGAGAGGTTGAGGCAGGAGGATTGCAAGTTCAAGACCAGCCTCAGCACTTCACAAGACCCTAAGCAACTTAGTGCATTAAAAGTTTTATTTTTTAAAAAAGGTGATGTGGCTCAGCGGTTAAGCACCCCTGAGTTCAATCCCTGGTATCAAACCAAACCAAACCAAAACAAACCAAACACCTCTCTTGCCTTCTCCTCCATCATGTGAGGACCCAGTAAGAAGATAGTTGTCTGTACATCAGGAACTGGGCCCTCACCAGAACTCAACCATGCTGCCATTCTGATCTTGGATTTCCAGTCTCCAAAACTATAAGAAATAAATTTCCAGTGTTATTTCTGACGCCTCAATGCTTCCAGGACCTTTTGGGAAAAATTGCGTAGAATGCGTCTCAGAATTGTCCACCCAGGGAAGAGGGGAGCATTTACTGACCACTGTGTCACCTTCGGTTGGTCAACTGATCCTTGTAGAGTTGAGTTTCTAGCACTTCCAGAATGTACATGGGTGAGCACTGAGTGGGTTTCTCTGAGGCATCCCTCATTTCTTATGGAATCCCTGAGGTAGAAAGGGATTTTTGGTGGGGTGGAGGCAGGGGCTGCCCATTCTACCTGCATAAAGGTGGGCATTGCAGCATCTTTTGAACAAAGGTGGATTAAAACATGGAGCCGAGAACAGGAAGTATGCTTGTACCACACAAACACATTTCTAGGTGCCTCCAAGCCAGCACTGAGGTAAGGTTCCAGTCTTAATTTCCTGAGTTTCACAGTAAACGTACCTGTGATTGACACATGACAGAGGTAAAAAAAAAAAAATTGGCTACAATCTCAGTCTTACCCCAAATCTGCTGTTTGGTTTTAGTCTAGGCCTTTAGAAGGTAAAGTAATTGAATGCCTATCTCAGGGTCATTGCTGACATACCTGTCCTTATGTGTAATCAATAATCATGTGAGTACCTATGTTATCTCATGTAATCTGCATAACAGCAAGTAACATGGATAAGACACCATCTAGTTACACTGCCAAATCTGAACAGTCTCTTTCAAATATAGGTTAGGCTTCTAGGTGTAACTTGGGGTGAAAAATCTCCTTATGTATTTCACATATTGAAATTCCATCATCAGTGGGTGTATGGAGTAAAATAGTGTATTAGTAATGATTCTTATGCAAACTTAATTTTATATACTAACACAATTTTAAAAAGCTTTTTAATTAACAGACTGAATGTTCCTGGAGAGGACAAGTATTGCTTAACTCATACCTGCTTCAAAGATCATCCTATCAGCTATTTGAGATTAAAGGGGACCAAAGAGACATGACAATGGAGTTGGAGGTATGGCTCAATGGGGAGGGAGAAATGACAGGGATGTGCAATGCATGATTCTGCACTGGATCCTGGCTCAGGGGAAAGAAACGGATGGGGACAATTTGCAAAATTGGTTTCTCTCTTGGGTTTAGTGTCCTAACCAGAAGTTGTTGGCTCCTTCTTTCAAGGTGACTCTAATCCCTAATTAGAGACTTGCTGATCATGCAAAGGCTTATCACAGAGAAAACAAAAAGGGCTAAATTACTATTACTGCCCATGGGAGAGGAATTTGGGATGGTAGGAATGGTTGACACTGATAAATTACTCTAGAAAGGATGATTATAAAGTCTAATAGCTCTTAAAAATCAACATGCTATCCAAAGACAAGAGTAGGAAAGAAAGAACTGTGTAACAAAGGCCCCTATTCCCTCCTCTAAGCCATCCGGATCATCAGAGTCCCCGTATTACCAGCTCGCACCTCTGAGGTAGTCCTCCTTCGATGTTGAGGTTTAAAACATTTTTAGAAAGTGGTTTGGGGGCTGAGGAGATAGCTCAGTTGGTAGAGTGCTTGCCTTGCAAGCACAAGGCCCTGAGTTCAATCCCCAGCACTGCAAAAAAAAAAAAAAAGAAAAAAAAAAAAAAAAAAAAAGACTTGGTAGAAAGTGGTTTGGGAGGAGAGGTGGTGTCACTTCCTTGATTTGAATTCAGAGCATTTAGTGACCATGGAGGGTTCCAGAACCCTCTGCAGATGTCAAAACCAGAGCTTTCAAGCTCCTCCTATAAAATGGCATGGTGTGTGCACAGATATGTATGCGTTTGCACCCACACCTTCCTGTACACTTTAAATCATCTTAGACGACTTACAATACTTAATACAATGTGCATGCTATATCACTGTAAGCCTATATTTTAAGGGAATAATGACAGGATAAAAAGTTTATACACGTTCAGTATAGACGTAAAGTTTTTGATGCTTACAATATTTTTTGAGCTTGACTTAAACTGCAGATGTGGAACCCACAGATGTGGATGACTGACTCTTCACCCAACTCCATGGGAGAAAATTCTAGAGAGAAAAACTTGGAGTGCAGAGAGAAAACAATAGCCTTTATATTTACCTCATTAAAACATCCTCTACGTGTGGCACCCGTGTTTGTTCACTTCACAATAGAACACAAAGTTGTTTGTTTGCTCCTTCATTTGTTTATTCATTGGATCTCGTTGATGGATGTGTGTGGTGATCTGTCAGTGAGTGAGTTCTCTTTGCAGAGGTCTGGGTGCAGTGCTGGAGATGTAGATGGCCTCTGCATATAAGAACAATGTTATGGCTTGAATGCGAGGTTCATGTGTGAGACATTGAAGGTTTAGAAGAGAAATGATTGGGTTATGAGATCCTTAACCCAATCAGCGAATTAATTCCCTGATGGGATTAACTGAGTGGTAAATGGAGGCGGGTAGGGTGTGGCTGGAGGAGGTGGGTCTCTGGGGGCGGACCTTTGGGGTATATATTTGGTGAGCTGACCTTAGTCTCTCTGCTGTCTGATCATCATGTGACCTGCTTCCCTCTGCCACACTTCTGCCATGATGCTCAGCCTCACCTCGAGCTCCAAGGAACGGAGTCCGCTGTCTATGGACTGAGACCCCTGCAACTGTGAGCCCCTAAACAAACTTTTCCTCCCCTGAAATTGTTCTGGTCAGGTCTTTTAGTCACAGCAGCAAAAAGCTGACTAAAACAAACAACAGGTCAACTGTGTGAATCCACTAACACATTTCTATTGAGTCCACTCTAGTTGTTCTAGGAGCTTACAACCTAATTGAGGCACGTAGTTGTTCATTAAAGACAAACTTTAAAGGTTATGCCACTTTATGATTAGTGCTGTGAAGGAAGGGAGCTAGGTGGTGTGCACACCTACTATGTGTGAGCCATGGAATTGCTGATATTTGATCAAGTACAGCTTAAAACACATTATCTCATGAAGACAGATAGCAAGATTTTAAAGTCAACCTTCAGAACCTATTTCAGTCACTGTAGCTGAGTTGTTAAGCCAAATCACCAAATGCGTTAGGTCTATGGCAAAGTTTCTCAACCTTGACATTTTAGGACAGATCATTGTTTGGGGTCATTCTGTGCACAGCAGGATGTTTGGCAGTGTCCCTTCCCCAGGGGTATTGATCAAAAACATCTGTAGACATTAGCAAACATCTCCTGGGGGAAAAATTACCCCTGGTTGAGAAACACTGGTCTACGGGGAAAAGCGCTCCAAATTCCAACCAGAGCCCAGGAAACATGTTCCCTCTCTCTCCGGTGTCCTTACCCAGTCGTCTCGGAGAACGTTTTCCTCCCTATTCTTACTTTGTCCTTTTCTGAGCTCAGTCCTGCATCAGGGACTTTATTTTTCTCCTCTCCACAGCTCTCTAGAGGGAGGGGGCAGGAAAAGAGCTCAGGGGAGCTGAATCCCTACCACGGCCAGTGGGCCCCTTAGATGTGAGAAGGTGGAAACTGGAGGGACTGTTGTAGACAACGTTTGCCTTTTTCTCCATGTTTTCAAAAAATCCAGCCTACCCTCAGTCACGTTCCAAACAGAACCTGCAGCTGTATTTACTAGCGCAACCACAAATTCATGAGCCCCACCGCAGACCATGAGGAAGGCGACTTTGGGTTTGTATCGACTTACTTTCTGCTCTTCTGGATGGACGATTAGTTGTAATGATTTCTTCTCTCACAATAAAGACCCCTTTTCTACTGTACTGTGTCTATCTCTTGAGTTTTTTTGAACAGTTGTCCTTCAATATCTACAGGGTTTGGTTCAGCCCCCTGTAGATACCAAAGCTTATATCACTTCTATAAAATGGCATAGCATTTGCTTGCGCTTCTTCCTGTAGAATTTAAATCATCTCTAGATTATGTAATATCTAATGCAGCACAAATGCCATGTCTGTAGTTGTTATACTGTATTGTTTAGAGGAAAATGATAGGAAAAAGAAGTCTATATATGTTCAGTACAGGTGTGATTTTTGTTCTTTGAATCTAAGGACGTAAAACTTGCAGACACAGTGGGCCAATTGTATCAAATTCTGGTCTGCTACCTGTGAATCTGCCCTGTGTTTAGGGGTACACTACATTTTTTGCAGGACTAGGGGTTGAACCAGTGCCTAATGTGTACTAGGTTAGCACTGTACCACTAAGCAACACCCCCAGACTAGGATGAATGAGCTTTTGTCGGAAGAGTGTGTGTGGGGGGGTCTCCTTAGCTAACAAGAATGCTAGAAGGACCACGTGGATAGGGAGAGAGATCCCAGGCAGAGCCTAGACAGGGGACTTTGGAAATACCTAGAACTTATTTAGAATGTCTTTGATTGTAGATTTTCTGCAGTGATATATATGCAGAAAACTATGGGTTAAATGGATCTCAATGAGGTTTTTCCCGTAGAAGATCTCAAAATGCAATGTAATGGTGTCTGTCAAGACTAGGAGCAAAGTTCAAAATAAGGCGGTGAGAGGGGCGGTGCAGGCATTGGGGGAGAGTGAAAAGAAATAGGAGGGGGTGAAATTCCACTAAAAAGATCAGTGAAGGAGAAGAAAGGAATTGAGGGGGTGGGAGGAAGGATAGGATAAGGGAAAGACAGTGGAATGAATCTGAACTAATTTTGTAAACATATGTCTGCACTATAGTGAATCTCACCATCATGTATATCAACAAGATAATAATTTAAGAAAAACTGTAAATGAATGCAATAAAGATCAGTAGAGTAGAAGGGGAAGTGGGAGGGAAGAGGAAGAGGGAAAAGGGAAGTACTGGGGATTGAATTAGAGCAAATTATATTCCATGAATTTATAATTATTTCAGAATGAATCCTAAGGTCATGTATAACTAATATGAACTAATAAAAAAAGAAAAAAGAAAAATACTGGGAGCAAGTAAGTAGCATGTCCCAAACTTACCTGGCTATGGAAACTTCTCTTGTATTTTTACATTAACTGAGTTTCTTTCTAGGTAACTATACCTTCCCAACCGGTGCTGTCAGGAACCTTAGAGAAGAAAGTTGTAACCTGGCTCGTCTATTTGGGTGTTACTCTCTATATTCAGTTTCCTCACCCCAGCTCTTTAGTAACATCTTTTAAAAATGTTCTTGTCTTGTCCATGCTGTTTAATGAGGGATTAATGGATACATTCGTGGGTTGTTACATCCACATTTTAGTGAGGATCAACACTGGCTCTGGCCCAGAGTCATCTGTGGAATTTTCCAAACTACATTTTCTAATGTCCTTCACTTGACCTTTGGATTCAGTAGACTGAATAGTGCTCAGGCCAGGCTGACTTGTGTTGGAAAAAATCAAAACATTCTCCCAAGAGATTGGGAGGTGTGCAGCCAGAATCAAGGTCCCAGGGAGCCAGGGAATCACAAGGAGATAACAGCGCCCCCTTGAGGCCACCCTAGCAGTGGTATAAACAATTCCCAGAGACCCTCACCCGGATTGTCTTTTGAAATATGGTGAATCTCTTGCAACAGAAGATTGGGGGAGGTAGGGAATGGGTATCTCCCTCATGTGTATATTCTCTATTTCCAACTCCGAAGAGCCAGGGTTTGATTTTTATTAGAAAAGTGGTATTTTGATACATACATTATCAAACTACAACATATTACAACAGAATACATATTACAGCATATTACAACAGAAATAAGATCGCTCATTGGAATGAAACTTGTTCAAAAATAACCATCTTAGTTCTTTCTAAGATGGTAGGGTTTCCCATGTGTGAATATTAATATGTAAATATCACCTTATCCTTGACAATTGTCTGTATTTGTGCAGATGATAGCTAGGCAGGGGCTTTGGGCCCATGTTGAGTATCTGGTCATTCTACCGTAATGGGACATCAGTTTCTGAGGGGTGTTGACTGTGGCTGGGGTGCAGTCAGCAGACCCTTGTGGCGATCAGATCCCACCTTTGCCGCTAGCACCAGCTTCCCCCAGACCTGCCACACCTGTGTAGATGTATGTACTCCTGCCTGTGTAGGTCAGGAGCAGGACACACTGAATCCTCTGGAGGGACCCAGCACTTGCTACTTAGTGGACATAGTCTCTCCTTGTCCTCAGTTTTGCTTTCCATGGTCTCAGTTACATGTGGGTTAGCCCCAATTCAAAAATATTAAATGGAAAATTCCAGAAATAAATAATTCTTCAGTTTTAAATTGCATGCCATTCTCAGTAGCATGATGAAGTCTCTTGCCACCCTGCTCCATTATATCTGGGACATAAAGCATCCCTCCACTGAGTGTATCCACACTATATATGCTACCCTCCCATTAGTCACTTACTAGTCATTTTGGTTCTCAGGTCACTTGTGTATCATAGTAGTTGTGTTCAAGTAACACTGATTTTACTTATAAATGGCCCCAAAGTGCAAGAGTTGTGACGCTGGAAATTTGAATATACCAAAGAAAATAGTAAAGTACTTCCTTTAAGTGAAAAGGTGAAAGTCCTTGAATTTATCACTGATATATATGTACAGGAATATAGTATGTATAGATTTCGCTACTATTTGTGGTTTCAGACATCCACTGAGGGTCTAGGAATGAATTTCCCATGACCGTCTACTGTTAAATCCAAGAGAGACCAAGGTATGAGCTGAGTGGTAGAGAGAGAACCTGGATGTTAAATTTCATAGGTGCAAATTCAGGACAAGGAGCAGGGGAAAGACCCAGAGAGAGAGCAGGTATTTCAGAAGTCAAAGAACCACATAAAAAGTGCCTGTTCTACAAGGCCGGGGCAACCACTCTGCCCAAGGCATCAAAACCTAGAGAACACAACAATGTTAAACAGTGATCTTTTTTTAAAAAAAAATTGTGCCAATGTTACATGCTGTAAATGGAACACAACTAGGTAATGTGAGAGTGCCTTTCCCTGGGGGGGATCTGGGGGAAGGTGGGTTGTCACTGTACAATGAAAGGTCAGAGGAGGTATCTCTGAAGAGGTGATGTTGAAGTTGAAACTAAATGACAAGAAGGAATCTTCCAGGCAAAGATTTTTGAGGAGAAGCAGAGCAAATCAGGAACACGAAGGCATTGGGACTGAATAAACTCTGGACGTCCAAGGCAGAGGAAGGTCTGGCAGGTGAGGTAGGAGAACAAGGCAGTTAGGATCAAGCAGGGAGCCTTTCAACTTTCCATTTTGGGTGGCCTGTAGTTTCTAATTTCTCCACAGTGAGTGTGGACTCTTGGAAACACTTCGAAAATAGTTTTTAAAGGGCCAAACACAAATGGGGAACAAGGAGAAGACCAATGAGAGCACAGTTGGGAGGGAAGGCTCTGACTCTGGAGGGTACAAGGGGAGCCTGTGAAGGAAGGTTTGTCTCTTCTGAAACTAATGTTGAGACTATCCCTGTCAGGCGGCTTTAAGAGGTGGGACTTTCAAGGGGCGATTAGTGCTCTACCCTCATGAATGGATTAATCTACTCAGAATAATGGACTCATGTATTAATGGGCTTATCCCAAGGGTGAGTCTTCTACAGAGGCCAGTGTGGTTAGGTCTCACACCATCCCTGTCTCTTTCCTTGTGATGATCTGTACACCCTTAGTATTCTGTCATCAAGACCATTACAAGATACAGTCCCTCAAACTTGGACAAGAACCTTGAGCCAAAATAAACCTCTTATCTGTATAATTCACCCAGTCTATGATATTGTGTTATTAGCAATAGAAATGAACTAAGGGCTGGGGAGATAGCTCAGTTGGTAGAGTGCTTGCATGCAAGCACAAGGCCCTGGCTTTGATCCCCAGTACCACAAAAAAAAAAAAAAAAAAAAAAAAAAAATTAAAAAGAAATGGGCTAAGAAGGGAAGGAGAAAACTTCATTCATGCATTCTTCATATCTGTATTTTTCTTCATATGTTCATATATATTCTTCAATATCTTACACACACACACACACACACACACACACACACACTATAAGCTTACTGAAGTCAGGGACTATCTTTCTTGAATCTTGGAATATCCCACAATGCTTAGCACTGTGTCGCTAAGAGATGTTTATTGAATAAAGAATGTTTCTAATCCCTATCACATATGTGCTTGCACATTCTAACACTTTCATTCATGTATTCTTCACATCTAAATACACACACACATATATATGAAGAGTGCATACACACATACACACATGCACATTTTATTTTGTTGCTGTGGATTAAACTGAGGGCCTTGTACATGCTAAGCACATGCCTTCCCACTGAGCTGTGTCCCAGCGCCTATTCTTCCTATATTTACAGAGTATCTATCTGCCTTGGATTGGGCACCATTTGGGGAGCATAACAGAAAAATGGATGAGCACAGAATAAGATTGACATCATTATGGTTTGCATATTAAATGTCCTCCAAAGGCTCATATATGGCTTAGTAGCCAGACTGTGATGCTAATGGAAGGCAGTGGAACTTTTGGTAGGTCAGGCCTAGTAGGAGGAAGTTAGGTTCTTGGCAGTGTGCCCTTGAAAGGATATTGGGAACCTGCCCCTTCATCTCTTTTTCATTTCCTAGCCACTGTGAGGTGAATAGACCTCTTCTGTCACAAGCTCCCACCATGATATACTGTGCTGCCACAGGCCCAAAGTGATGGGGCTGAGTGTATGGACTGAAACCTCTGAAACTGTCAATCAAAATAAACCTTTCCTCTTTTTAAATTGTTTATCTCAGGTATTTTGTCAAAGAGATGGAAAGCGGACTAACACAGACAAGGTAGAGAGTTTTCTTTCAGGTGCAAGAGAGGAGACTTAAGTATATTTGTAAGCTGAGGGAAGGAGCATGTGGAGCATGAAACAAAAAATGGTAAAAACAACTGAGAACATAAAAGGCAAGATCCAAGACCCAGAGGGCATGAGGTCAAGGTGGTAAGGGTACATGTGTGCATGTGAATGTGCCCATGGGTCTGTGACTATCTCTACATGTACTAGAAAATACATGAATTAGAGAATATATACTTAGGTAAATCTAGGTAAGAAGGTATCCACAAGTACATTTTGGACTTGAATTTACATCCACTCTTGAAAATAAAGATTTGAGCAGAGACTGATTGTTATACTTTGGATGTGAGGTATCCTCCCAAATCTCACATGTAAGGCAATGCAAGAAGGTTGAGAGGAGAAATGATTGGGTTGTTAGAGTCTTAGTCCAATCAGTGATTACTTTCTGATAGGGATTAACAGTGGTAACTGAAGTAGTAGGTGTGGCTGGAGGAGGTGGGAATGCGGGGTGTGGTTTTAGGATATATATTTGTATCTGGCAAGTGGAGATCTCTCTCTCTGCTTCCCTCCGCCATACTCTGCCACCATGATGTTCAGCCTCACCTCGGATCCCTGAGGAAGGGAGCTGGCTTTCTATGGGCTAAGACCTCTGAAACTCTGAGCCCTCAAATAAGCTTTTCCTCCTCTAAAATTGTTCTGGTCGGATCTTTTAGTCACAGCAGTGAAATAGCTGACTAAAACACCGAGCCATATTTCTCTGCTATCTGTAAAAGTGTCTAAAGGCTACTCAGAAAAAGGGAAAAAAACATTTGACAAATGCTATAAACAAAGCAATTGCAGAAATGTAATTTGACCCCCATTCTGTTTAAAAGAGCAGAAAATAGTGCAAAAATCAAAGGATAAGAATGGTCTCTCGGGACCATACACACTGCCCAAAGGCTTCTGTGTAAAAGGTAGAAGCGGTGCACAGTTTACTCAGTAGATACGACGTTCGGGGAGGTGGGGCTGGCACACAGACCCACTCATCCCAGTTCCAGGCTGGGTTTGATGGACGTACTTCTCAGGTGCTCTGATGCGCTTTGTCCTCTTCAAAGTTGCCTGTTTTGAAGAATTTGTGTTTGACTGAAATTAAACGAACCACTTTGCTTGGGATTTCTCTCTCTGCTTAAGGGAGATCACAATTCACTGCGCTTCAGGCAACAGTCAGACAGGGTGACCAGAGGACTGAGAGGGTCCCAGAGCCATTTTTCACAGTCACTTGCCAAAGTTTACTGACAGTTCCAAGGAAATGGAAAGACTGTGGCAGGCTCAGGTGACGAATCTGTGGCATCTGGGTCAGTGACATGGCTAGAGTTAATTACCCCTGCCTGGCACTTAATCGGGAAGAGACTCGCCCAGTGGCATGTTAATGTAAACAAAACCATCTGTGGCATGATTAACCCAGGATGGACAAAGGGGTCCTTTCCCCTTCTTCTCTTTACTGGGTTTGGACTATTGTCAGGAGTTTTGATGTGGAAGGCAGTAGTGCCTTGCGCTCCACCTGGATTTGATCTTTACTGCACTTCCCCCTTCTCATGACATCCATAGCAAATGATTCATTTCAGATATTCCACAGAGGTAGGACCCACATCCTTCTGTGCTCTGGGTACTGTACTGTTGGAAATGCCACTACCATTGAAATCAATCCAGCATGATTTGTCCAGGTGATAAGGTGTGTAGCTAACATTAGTCACTGTGATTTATCAAGAGAATAACTACCTGGTGATGTATTTCATGAATGTATCATCAAGCCATCTATCACTGCAGTGATGAACTTTTCATATCTGGGCAAGCCCGTAACAGTTATAGAACCAAAGAACTTACCAGAATGTCTATTAAAGTACTGGAGGGAAAGGAGACCACGGAATGAAAAAGGTCCTACATCAACACCTTGTGACACAATAAGGAGATTTTTTTTTTGTCCTTAGAAATTTATCCCAGAATGTCCTCTTTCTCCTGCACACACCACCCTCCCCATCCCTCCAGCTGAAATTAAGCTGCTACCTTGCCCAAACACACACATGGACAAAGGAGGACTCTGAGAAATGCCCTTCTCTGTTTATTGTATTGCCTCCCTCTACTAAGCTGGTACAGTGCAAGTTGGGATTTGTGTTACTTTTCTATTCACAGATGACACAGATGATCACCAACATGGTGGTTTGCATAATACTTTATTATCTTACAGTTTGTTCGAGAGGTCAGAAATCCGACCATCGGTTTCACTGGACTAAAAAGCACTCGGCCATATTCTTCTCTGAAGACTCCTTTCCAGTCTCTGGAGGCTACTCAGATTCCTTGACTTATATCTACTTTCCTCCAAACTCAAAGCTAACAATACTGGGTTGTCATCAGGTTACTCTGACCTCCTGTGCCTGTTTTTCACTTTTAAGAACCACTCTGAAATTTAAAAATAAATAAATAATTTTAAAAAAGAGCCACTGTAATTCTTGGCTCCCAGGAATAATCCAGGATAATATCCCTATGTTATACCCAGCTGATAAGCAGCCTAATTCCTTCTGCAACCTTAATTCTCTTTTGCCATACAACTAATATACACAGTGCCCAGGGATTAACTAGGACATGAACATCTTTGCAAGGCTGTTATTTGGCCTATCACAGGATTTAAATTTCTTTATGGTTGTTGTCTTTTTACTTGTGTTAGTTTTCTTTGGGCTCCAAATAGTAGCAGCACAAGCAAAGCGAAGTGATATCTCAGAACAGATTCCTGAAACAGATTTGTGCTCCAATTTCATCTCCCTCTCTTGCCTCCTGCTGATCTTGGGCAAGTTACTATCCTTTCTCTAAAATTCAGTTTCTCATCTGCAAAATGGGGATAGCACAATCCTCTTACAGAGGTTGCCAAGACAAGGGGATGGTGTTCACAGAGTGTCAGCAAAATGCCTAGCATGTTGTAAGCGTTCAGTGGAAGCAAAATTATTATTACTTTTTGTTGGGAAGGGTAATTGGGGTGGAAAGGGAGAGGAGGGAGAGTGTGATCTGGGATCTCTGTGCGTTGGATCCCCCGCAAATGGTTCATTCGGGATTGCTCACCCTGTTTGGATCTCACCTGTAGAAGCCTCGTATTCTTACTGGTTGAGGGAAAGATTCAGCTGTCTAGGCTGAATATTCAGTTGCTCTAGGCTGCTGTTTTCTTTTCCTGTACTGCCTCCTTCCAAGGCTGCTCTCCACTGCAGACAGGCCAGGGGATTGCAGCCTTAGCATGGACCCATGGAGCTGGCATGCCGGCAGGCTTCAGCAGAGCCCGCCCCCTGCCAGCCTTCGCTCTTGTGAAGGCCACGTTATCAATGTTGGATTAGTGATGGAGAGTCGGGCTTTCCAGGAGGAACCGCTCCTGCCTTTGAATAAAAGTCACCAATTGTGGGGCCCTAGCCACTGCCTAGGGAAAAGGACTCAAAGTCTAGCCAGACCATCTCTGCATGTGCAGCAGGATACTCTGATGGCCATCAGGGTCCCAAAGGGATCCATAGAATCCAATGGAAGTATCAGGAAAGGCTGGCCTTCCAGAAAGTGGCAAAGTTACCTGCTGGGTTGATAAAAACAAACAAAATTGTCAACATGCAATGTTGATGAGGACACAGAGAAACAGACACTACCTCCTTTTGGAAAGTCATTCAACATCTTTTCAAATTAAAGCACACATATATATGTTCTGTCTAGCATTTTAACTTTGGGAATATCTATTCTATTGAAGAAATTAAAAAAAAAACTAGTAGAGTGGAACAGAATAATGTTTGAACAGGAATATTTATCACAAAATATATGTAGAGTACAAAAAGGGGAGAAACAACAAATAACTTGCAAAACATATATGCCTATCTATAGGTGGAAGATTTAATTATGACATTCTAGGAAATATTGTGTATCTATTTAAAAGAAGATGGTATGCTTAGCTATTGATGTTGAATAATTTTGGCCATAAAGAAATACATATCCCAATGGAAAAAAATTCCCACCTCCCATAGGTATATGTCAATATATGTTTACACACATCTGGGAAGAGGTGTCGATGAATACACATCCACCTACTAATATCTGTTAGTGGAAAGAGGGTCAATCCCTCCAACCCCGCTCATGTATCTTTGAATTGCTTTGATGGTTATAAAAACTTATTTTTTATGTTAAATGTAGGGAGATGAAACTAATAGGAACAGTGGAGTAAAGGGGGTGGGTGAGAGAAGCTCTGGCAGAGCTACAGGAGGAATCCCTGCTGGGAGAACTCAGGAACCCAGGGACTCCGGTTGGGGAGGTAAATGTCAGGAATGTAGACGAGGAGCTCATTGGGATGGAGCAATCTGGGGGCGGTCCTTGTCCAATACACCGTGGGAGAAGGTCACAAAGCGGGATAGAGCCTGCCTTTTGGCTTTGGGAAGCCACACAAAAGGTGGCATCCTTCCAGGGCACAAATCTGAACCGAATGCTACATTCTCCCCCCAATCCACACCAGGCTGGGGTGGATGGTGTGTAAGAGGGGAGAAAGAGCCCTCTCTTCAGTGGGTGGTGGGAGTCTGACCTGGCAGTGCAGGGCAGGGTCCGGCCAGCTTTCCTCATTCGAGCCATTGGGTTTGGGTCTGAAGCTACCCAGGCCTTGACCTTCGGAAAGGGACCCTGGAGGGCTTCCGTGTGCTGTTCTCTTTGGGGAAGGTGTGCAGGTATGTGTGACACAGCTACAGCATTACCAAGTTCCTGGGCCTCCAGGCCTCGGGAGTTGCAGAGACTGTGGGTGGAGGGAGAGGGGTAAATTCAGGGTCTTTTCTGAGCCCATACAAGCTGGCCTGGTGCTCACTTCTCCCTTCCACCTCCCTCCACCACTTTGTTTCCAGGGCTGAGGTGGAGAGATGAAGATCAAGACTTTGATTTCCCTCGGTAGGTGTTCTGGAGGAGGGAAAAGAGGGGCAGCAGTCCTTCCCTGGGGTCCATGGGCTAAGGTGGTAGACTGCTCCAGAAAGCAGACCCCTATGGAGCACCAAAGACCAGCAGGGAGCCAGGAGGACTGAGAGAACCCTTAAGCCAAGACCCTTACAGAAAGGACTCTGTTTCTTTCTTGGGCAAATTTCCTGAAGGGAAAGTCCTGGATCCATTTCTGCCTGGATCATGGGATGTCCTGGGGCAGCAGGCTTCATGCTGATGCTCCTGCTGGGTGCTCCTGCTGGCTCACCCTGTACAAAGGCACCACATCCCAGTCCCCTGTGGCCCTGCCCCTGGGGGCTTCTAGCTGCAGAAAGGAAATGTGTGTGGGGAGGTCTTTAAGCTTGAGCTCAATTGCTTCGCTGAAAGTCCTGAATGAAAGTAAGTCCCTTATTTCTCCTCCACAACTGGGCTCTATTCTTTCCAACTTTAAGTGTCTCTATCATCTCCTGTGTTTCTCTTGATCGCCTTGGGCTCCCTCCTCAGCTAACTCTACTTCCGGGTCTCCCGTTTTCCACGCCCGCCTGCGGCCTTCTCTTTCTCTAGCCAATCTCACTCCTCTCATTCTCTACCCACCCTGCCAGAGTCTCTGCGGTGCCTATGCTGAAGCTGGGGCTCCGGAACTGACCTCTCTGATATTCTCACAACTAAGATCGTCGGACACTACACTCTAACTTCAGTAAAAGAGGTCCTTCCCCAGTCCTAACAGCTCCTCAAGAGCTGGAAGCCAGAGCGCGTGCGCCAAGCGGAGAGCCCAGGGCGGTGCAGGGCTCTGGAGAGGGGGCTCCTATGGCAGAGGTAGGTGTGAGGACGTCCTCTGGACTGAGTGGCCATCCCCCAGCCCCCCTCGGCGAAGAGACATAATCCGCCCTGGTTAGTATCACCTCCCAGAACTAGCCACAGAGCTTACCATGTTGCTGCTTAAAAACAATAACATCAACTAACATATGGAGATGTCATCATGATTAAACAGCAAATTATAGTCGAAGACGGAGCGATAATAATCTCAACAATCACCGCGAGAAGGAACGTTCTCTAACGAACCAGACACGGAAGCTTGCGCTTCTGAGACTCGCCGGGCATTCCTGGGGTTCTCTGCAAGCGTACGTGAGCTTGGGCCTTGGACAGAGCAAGGCAGCCCCAAACCGAGCACTAAGCTTTCGAGAGTCCTCAGCGACCTGGGAAGGGTGGAGTGGGGGCGTGGAAGAACTAGGCGTTGGGATGCTCTTCTTCTAGGGCGTCCAGCCTGGGAAGCTGTTGGAACTGTAGTAGGAGCCCGGTGCTCCTGGAGAAGAACATTATTGGGAGAGAGAAGGAGCCCTCGCTCGCATTCCCCGCCCCCCCCCCCCTTCTGTCCCCTCCGTCAGTCTGGCTTTCTCCTAGATCTTCTAGGAAATTGATTTCTAGGTGGGAAGCTTTCTGCGAAAGGATGGGCGCCTTCCTGGCTCACCCGGGTCTCACTCCCCGCCCCCCCCCAAACCGTTTTATTCCAGCAATCAGGGGGCTCAGCTGTGCGCACAGGTTGCGCACAGAGGAAAAAATATCGGTTTGCAGAGAAAAGATACCCCATTTGTAAGGAAAAGAAAACTATTGGACGCGGCGCACTAATGGCCAAAAATGATGGAGAAGACCTTCCCTCTTTCTCCTTGTTCCCCTCCCCCTCGCTAAATAGATTCGTATTTAAAACGGGCTCAGACAACTTAATTTGAATTCCAGAGTTGAACTCAGGTTAGTATCATTCTATTTATACGCAGACCGAAAATAACCATTGAAACGAAACAAACAAAACCCAACTGTTTTCCAAAACAAGGAGCTTTTGGGGCTGGGTGACTGCCCCACGCAGGCAGCACGGAGGATCTTCTCTGGTTTTGCCTGAGAGCAGGGAACCCACCCAGGAGGGAGCTGGCAGAGGGGCAGCGGGTGGAACTATTCCCGGGAGTGGCCCCGCTCGGCGTGTGCGTGAATTGGAGACCGTAATATATGCTGCCATTAAGAATCCGTGCAGCTTCCAGCGCTCGGGGCGCAGGGACGCATGTGTTGCTGGAATTCAATCGTGGGGGGAATGCAGATTGGGCTGCGACCCACTGGGTTTGATTTATGAACTGTTACACTAGCGATTGTTTACACATTACATTTCAGAGCCCAGGCTCACCCACCCTGCAGCGGGCTGCGGGCTCCACGGAGCGGGAACCTGCTGCAGCCGCCAAGGTCTCCCTTCATCCTCCTCCCTTCCCTTCACGTTCCCTGGGGGGCCCCCGCGGCTCCATCCCCCCTCTTCTTTCACTAAGAAATCAGATTTCGATTTCATTGAACCCGGAGACCTACGTGCAGTTCTCCCTCCCGCAACCTACAGTACGCGGGCGGACCCCAGACCTGGGTCTCCTCCGCTCGTGTTTACTCTGGAATGTTTACTTCTTCGCAAAGCCATGCGGGGCCTATAAATAGGAAAAGTGGAAGCAGCTCGGCTGTCAGATCAATAGGGCCCCGTCTCCTCGCCATTTCAGCTGAGCTGTCTTATTAATTATGAAAGGATTCACCTGATCCCTGCCTGGGAACAGTCTCTCTGCCCTTCTACTAGAACCCTTAATGGCGGTTCCTTTGCGAACTGCCTCTGGCCACCGCAGAGGAAGAGGCGAATCGTGGTTAGGGACCGGCCTGGAAGAATCGTGGTTAGGGCCCAGACCCACCTGAGGTGGGGGCAGCGGGCTGACCACTTGGCACTGCGTCTGCGTGTGCCTTTTCAGCTGAGGTGCAAGCCCTGCGTCTCCAGTCCTCACCCGGAAGGGGCCTCTGCTTTTGAATGAATTGATTTTAAAACAATTTCCCTTTTCCCCTTCAAGAATGAGGAATGCTGGGGACGGGGCAAGGTGTCCTAGGTGAGGAACATCTGCTCGAAGACTTCGGGTTATCCATTGACTTTGTGAACACGTGGATCCATCACCTGGTGTTGTATGTCCCTTGAGGTACCCAGAGAACTTGGTGGAGGAAACAGGCTTCAAGTAGGAAACAAAACCACACCCCCATTTCAAACAATAACTTTTATTTTTATACTTCTCTATACTTTGTAGCAAATCTTTTTTTGCTGAATTTAATTTATAATAAACTTTTTTAAATTACATCTCTCTCTTTTTTAAAATCAAGGCTCTTTTATGTCAAAATCTTTTTTTTTAACTATATTTTAGATTAACATTTAACTTCCCCCCCTTGTGATCTATACCACTGGATATTCAGGTATTACTGTATGTGTAACAGCTAAAACAAGAGAGAGGAGGGAAAATAAAGGCAGTGGACTTGAAAGATGCATCAACAACAGCAGGTAAAGCTAACCCCTCAGTGGCCTTAGCAGCGTTGCTTCTGACAGCCTTTATTTACCATTATGCCAAAGTTGCCACAACCCTTTCCTCTCTCCCTCCTTTCCATAAAACCTAAAGCCAATAATTTGTCCTTTTGCTTTCTTGAGGAGAAATGTGCAGTGGAAATGATCAAAACAAGATACTGTGGAAGAAAGACTGAGCGTGAATTATTCACCATATGCTTCCCACGTGGACATCTCTCTTGAATTCATTCCCCTGGCCTTCTCCTCTCCTCGCTTTCCTATTAGGAGGAGCCCATCATTTTTCATGTGATTAACATGATTAATATAGTAGGTGGCCCAGGGCCGTTCCTGAGATTCTTTTGCCAAAAAATTAAAAAATTAAAAAAAAATGGGGGTGAGTTGCCGTTTTCTTATTTTTGTGTGAAGACGGACTAAAGCTGAGGTCCGATTTTGGCTGTGCTTGCTCGCTCACTGATTGGTAACATTTGGCAAATAAAACACAAGGATTCAAACGAAATCAAAAAGAGAATCAGGATTTCCCACAATCCTATATGAGTGTTTTCAGCATCACAGAGAATCACAACGTCCCCAAAGAACGAATGGATCTTCCTCTTGATTTCCGGGAGCATGGAGTGAGTGTGGGTGGGCGCGCGGGGGGGAGCTGGCCCCGCGCTTAGAAGGAAAGCCAGGTCGCTAAAGCTGCCGAGAGAGACACCAGGAGTACGGGGAGCGCCGGGAGCAGGGGCCCCGCCGCCCCGTTGCCGCTGCCGCAGAGTTCGAATAAGCTGCCTTGGATGTTGAGGTTTTTGGATTCTTTTCTCAGTTTATCCCACATATCTTTCGCCCCTTCCTGGCAATCCGTAAGGGCTGTGACCGTGCAGCTGTGGAAATCCTCCCAGTATCTGGCGAGGAACAGAACAAAACAGAAGAAGCAGGATCACTTTGGGCGCGGGAAGGACCCTGGACCTGCGCGCCTGAGACTCCCTCGTCACGGCCTTGCAAACCTGCCAGGGCGCCCCTTCCCTACCTGCTCTCCACCGCCCAGGCTCTAGGGCTGCGCAAGGTCGGGACTCGTCGGACCTTGGCCCACCCCAGAGGCGCTGTCAAAGGGGATCGGCCGCCCCTTCACCTAGGTGGTTTCCCCTCTAGCGTGCCAGGGGCGGACTCGGCAGCCGGGTTGCACCCGCTGCAACGAGCTGGCACCTCGGCCTTCGCAAACAGATTGCTCGTCCTCCTCGGGGAAAGCTAGGAAAACAGTGCTAAGCCTTGCAAGCTGCCGCCCATTAATGCCTCTTAGCTTGCAAGATGGGTTACTTGCTCCGTGGCGGGCCCTCCCCTCTTGGCTTCTCACATTCTCCTCCCCCTCGCCCCTTCTGTCTCCCTCCTCCTCGCTGCGGTACTCTCGCCTTCGCCCTCCATCGCTCCTACTCCCACCCCCACCTCGTCCTTTTGTTTCCCGATTCTCCTCATTTTCCCTTTCTTCTGTTTTCCCTTCCCTCCGTTTTCTTCTCTTCCGTTCCCCACTTCCTTTTTCTCCGCCTCTCCATTTGCTTCTGTCCTCCGAGGCCCTCCCGCCGTGCCCTCCACAGTCCCGCGGCTCAGATTCCATCCAGAGACTCCTGCCTGCCTCTACCCTGCCCAGGTCGGTGAGTGTCAGAGTCTGAGCCCCTGGCGCCTGTTCCTTGGCCTTCTCCCGCTTTGGCAACCCCCAGAGCCCCAGGCCTACGCGCTAGGTGCTTCCTCTTCCCTCCTTCCCAGTCTTTCCAGTGGGGTTAGACCCCAGAGGTCCTCTCCCCATCGCCTTCGGGGTGTAACGATGCCCACCGTTGCCAGCCTTCTAGGACCCAGCTCTCCGTCCTCCCCTTCCGGTCATTTCTCGCAGCAGCGCTTTTAACAGGCACTTCCTCCTCGCAGGCTGGGCAGAGCTCCTAGCCCCGCCCCCACAACCTTCATCCAACCTGTCCTTTTCTTTTCTTTCTTTTTTTTTTTTTTTTTTGTCCCCCTTTCTTCTGAAAACCCAAAATAGATCCCGAAACTAAATATAATCCCAAGCCGTGATCGATTCCTGGGGCGCTGTCTCCTTTCGGAGCTGGGTCGATCTGTGCGTCTCTGTAACTCCAGCCTGGCTCCCACTTCGCCCTGGCCCTGGGAGTCAGGTAAACAGCAGCAGCCCTCCACGCAGTTTGCTTATGTGTACCGCTCTCTCTCTCTGCTGCTCGCCTGGACTGTAAGCATGTTGAAGGCAGGCCCCGTGTTTGATTCATCTTTATTTGCACTCCCACCCCATTCTGGTTAATAGAGAAGTTATAAATGTTTGTTGGGTTGCCTGGAGTTCAGATTGTTTTCTCATAACCCCAGAGTGAGTCTCTAATTTATGAGGACTAGAGGGGGACGGGGCGTAGGACTTTCAGGATTGTAATAAATACCAAGATTTAGAGACGCCAAGAAGCCCAGGACAGCTCTCCTGCAGAGCTCCTGTGTGATTGCACCTCCCAAAGGATTTCTAAATTACTGCTTTCTTTATGTACCCCAGATGGGGATAGGGCCCTCCTAGAAGAGGGATGAGCTAGAGAAAAGACATTCCCTTGGGCGCTGGGAGAGGTGCACTTCATCCTGTTATTGAGCAATTAGCACCACCAGGTGAATGAAGACTGAGCTCAAGTATGGCCTGCAGCCTCAGGGAAGCACCTCCTCACTTCCAGGTATTCCAGGACCAAGGTCCTGCTAAAATATTTAAATAGCTTGAAAGTTCCAGAAAATGACAGAGGCTTTGGGAATTCCTTTATATGTAACCTTGTCATGCCTTAGGAAATACATTCTTACTTTTAACCAGACATTTGGAGTTAAATGCCTTGGCTCCTTCTCTCATGAGAAGGTCCCAGCCACTTAGCTGCTGTGGCTCCTGGGTGGGTAATAGGGTATTCAGGGAAGTATGTAGCATGATTGACCCTCATTCAGTTGTAATTGAAATAACCACCTCCTCCCAGTTAGGGAAAGAAGAAGGACTTCACAGTATAAAAAGAAAAAAAGCCTGGAAAATGGTCATTACAACTTCTGGGAATAAGGGACACTGCTTACTTTGACTTTATTGGAAGGGTCATTGTAGGGGTGGCAGAATGCAGCTGCTTTTGAAAAATAAAAGGCAGTGTCTTTTGCAGAGGATGGGGAAATTTCTAAGGTCTGCAGCAGTTAAAATTCCCCAGGTCCATTGCAATAGGGCTGTGATATTTTCCTCATTTGCTAGTGGGAACAGGCTTTCTAGCTAATCTCTGAGGAAACACGACTTCTGCCTGGTCATGAAGTCTTTCTCCTCTTTGGGCCTGTGAACTGCAGCTGCCACAATCTGGGGAGATCATGCACATAGGGGAATGGGTGGGAAAAGCAAGGAGGATGGCTACCCCAAGCCTAGGAATGGGCTACAAACTCAGTGCAGTCACCAGACACCCCTGACACGCTCCTCTTGGGCAGTCATTGCCACACAATAAAGAATTATTTCAGCCTTTCTCCCAGAAACTGGAAGCCCCTGCCCCCTTGCCCGAGCCTTCATTTTCTTGGTGTGTTTTGAAGGGGCCATATATCACTGGAAGTGAATAGAACAGGTAGTGATTCTTGCCTAGGTAAATCTGGAATTACCCCCGAATGGTCCTCAAACCCTGCTCGGAGTACCCAGCAGGTCACTCATCCACGAGAGAGGTAATAATTAAGGTTTGCCTCAAAGCAGAGATTCTGCGGAATGAGGAACTGGTAGCAGGGCTCCCTGGCCCAGGCCTTCTCTCAGGTGCATTGGGTGGACACCTCAGTGTGAGCCTGTGAGGTCCCAGCGGGGCTGGGATCAGGTCGCTGGTGGGGGATCTTTCTGTGTAGTCCACCCTAGGCTATGGAGTTTCCTCAGACAACATAGGTTCCAAACCAGAGGTCTGGGCCTCAGGACCAGAGGGCTTGGCCTGCGGGTGAAAGCCAGAAGGCGAGAGTGCGCAGATTTGCTCTGGCACTGAACGCTGAGCGCAGGCGGGGAGGCGCGGCACTCTCTGACCTCAGCAGCGCCCCCAGAAGAGAAACCCAGCGGGCCAGAGAGGACACTTACGTGCAAACGGTCTTGATGTTCGTCTTGTCGTCCAAGCCCTGCGGGTAGTTGGCCATGCTGTCGCCCAGTTTGAGCAAACAGTCCGAAAAGCCCTTAAAGACCGCATCGCACTTGCCCGCTGCTCTCACGGCCTGCACCAGGTACGCTGCGGGGAGGAGGGGACACTGGTCAGCAGCGCCATGACCCTCCCCTGACGCCCCAAGGCCCTCCTGCGCGTCCCGGACTTCTTCTTGCCTTGACCAATGGAGCTTTCTCTCACATTGCCCAGCCTTGGGGACACCAGTGTCAAAGGGTGCCCCTGAGGATGACCGATATACACCCAACACGCCTCTAGTGCAAATTGTGTGTGAACGGGTGTGGGTTGAGTGGGAGGGAGGAAAGTCCATTCCTTCCAGCTCCCTCCCGAATCGTGCTCTGTATCTTTTTCTGTTTCTATCGCCCCCCTTTTCTCACCTCCCTCATCTCTTTTATTTCTCTTTCTCCTCACTCCCTCCTTCGTCTCCCAACACTCCCCCAGCGAGCCATGTCACGTCTCTCGCAGTGTAATCTTCCATTTCTGAGGAGACAGAGGGGTCTGGACAACAGGGTGCAGGGTCCAAGATTGCCTGGGGAGGCCGCCGGACGTGGGGTCAAGCAGCTGAACCAGGGCCATCTCCCGCCAATAGCCCTCAAGCGCCCGGTCCTCGGTGGGTGCTCAGAACGAAAGAATGAATAAAGTCTCTTGAAGCCACTAGCGGTCACAGAAATGGATGGTTTCATTATAAAACCGATGCCTACTGTGGAATCTGTTCCGCGAGAGACCCTTGGATGCACTCGCTTCCGCCCCGCAGGAAAGGGCAGTTTAGGCTTCCCTAGACCCAGCGGGAATGATTTGTCCCGGCGTCAGGGCCAGAAGCCAGGCCAGGTGACGGATGCATCTGCGCGGGTGGCCCCAGGTCACCTACACTATCTCGGGTTCCCTGCTTCCTTCCGCCGCCTCTGTCGGCCACTCACCTCCGCACACACCCTTAGCATCCCGGGAAAGGCCCGCCACTACTCCCGACAGCAGCGCAATTAGACCTTTCCTTTCCAGGTCCCAGACAAGCTCGCAGCCGCCTGGGACTCAGGGCCTCTGGCTCCAGGTTGCGTCAGAGGGTCAGGGAATGGGATGGAAGCTGGGGCGGCCGGAGAAAGAGAAGGAGGAGAAATCCCGGGCGGCACAGAGTTCCTTGATCCTGGCCTCAAATCGACCAAACCCCGAGGCTCCGGACCAGAAACAGGCTCCAGGGCCCAGGGCGCTGCGATGGCCATTTCTTTCCACCCCAAGCCAGCGAAACCAGCTAGAGGCTCGATACCTAGCAGCCGAAAGCACTTGGGGCGCCCGGAAGGCTCGAGAGAAGCCCAAACCTGTGCGGTTGGGGCGAGGAGAGGAATATAGGGTGAATCTTAAAACTGGAATCGGCCTCTAGCTCCCAGGATTCGGGGCGCAAGCCTCCTCCGCAGCGTCCTGCTCGCTGACGCCCGTGTGTGAATGTGTCCCGGGAGGACCGCACACCTCACCCCCGCGCACCCACTCCCCACACAGCCTCTTGTCCCCGAATGCCAGGCCAGACGCAGACCAGGGGGAAGGTGACCCAACCCGCAGCAACCTCCGAGAGCGCACGGGGGACAAATTGCTGCAGGAAGAGCGAGGCGGGTCTTGGGTTTTGTAATCCGGAACGGGAAACGCTAGGAAGGGACCCGGGTTAACTTCGACCTCAGCTGGGGCAGATACGTAAACCTTCTAAATCTCCAGGTTTCTCTTACACAAAAAATAAAATACCCTTGCGTCTACAACAATAGCAAATGGAACACTGACAGTATCGCATGAATAAATGAATATTTGTCATAATAGAGCTCAAAGGGAAACAAAACCTATGCATCATCCTCTACATGCTACAGCGTTGCAGCGAAGAAACAAAATACGGAGCACCCTCCCCTCTGTCCCAGGTCTCTCCTCACCCCTTACCTCCACCCCCAAAATTCGGTGTCGAAAAAGAGGCCCCTAAGACAGCACTGACAATTTTTAAAAAGGGAAGTGTGGCTCGCTGGGGGCGGGAAGCGTTCCTGTCACGTTATCTTTCTGGGCGCTGCTACAGAAGACCCTGCAAACCGCGCATGTGTGAGTGTGTGCGTGTGTAAAATAAGAAGTCGTGAAAATTTCTGAATTTTGCAACTCTGACTTGGGCTCTAGCCTGCACCGAGAGGCCAGAGCCTGTGCGCGGGACAGATTTTGCAGGCGCACGCGACCCGGCAGGTCGCAGTCCAAGCGCCCCTTGCTGTCCTTTCTGAAGTGGGTTTCTGCAAGTTCGGGCAGGCGACTCCGGTTCCTTCTCTGTCCTCCCTTGTGTCCCTCTCTTGTGCGGTTTCCATTCGTTCATTCATTCGTTCGACCTCTCATTCATTCCAAACTTCCTCCCACCGCATCTTCATTCGTTCACCACTCTCTCCACTTCCCCGCCCCTCCCCAACCCCCACTTTTCTTGCCAAATGTCAGTGATTTGGGACAGCTCCCAGGCATGAATTAATAAAGACCGAGGCTCTGGTGCAGGAAAGGGCAGACATACGTTCAATTTCAACTCCACAGCCAACAAACGATCATTTTCAGGCTGAAGGTAATGTGTTCAAAACGCATCCCTCTCGCACAACCTCTTTTTTTTTTTTAACCCTCAAAGTAAGGTTATTTCCCACCGAGAAAACTGCACAAACCTTTTCCAACTAAAACCCCTGTCTCAAAAACTATTGCCTCTACTGGTCTCTAAAAATTCACAGGCTAATTGCAAAATATCACATGCACTTATTTGCAACATTTAAGGGATTTGCTGCCATTAGAAATGTTCTTTATTTATTGCAGTTCTTTGAACTAATGTCAAAATCAACCGGATTGGCAGCATTAAGTCATTCCTTAGAATTAAAGGAAAACAGCAACATCCTGCACACACACACACACACACACACACACAAATTCCTATAATGTTTTGGGAACAAAAACAAAACAAAACAACCAGATCCCCAAAATCATGTCAAGTGCATACAACTCCACTGCAAAGAATCCATTTTAAGGTCTAGAGAACCCCAAATCCTGTGTCCTCCACATTTCTCATAAAGAAAAATTGTTATGTATTCTCTCTCTTGCCCGAAAGAAACCAATTCCCTAAAACAGCCCCCCCACCCCACAAAATACTGCAAGGATTTGTCTGCAAAGAAAGCTATAGACTGAAATGATAGAGGGTAACAATTCCCTCCATCTCCAGAAAACCCGTTTAAAGAGTTTCTATTTTTTCTCTTGTCCATTCTATTAATAACCTGCTTCACTTTCACTTTTAGGCCAGGTTAATTAATGTTCTGACTGCATCAGAGAAAAGAATTTTTCTAATGCCTCCTCCCATAATGTTTTCTGCATTCTGGATGGAAAAAATGTAAACTTTAAAAAGCCCCATGACAGTGTAACTGTCAACTCAACATTCCTTAACATAAAATGGTGACTCAATAAATCCGTCCACAATCAACCCCAAACAAAAATAACAAACATCCGACGTTACATATTGCAAACATTTCTTAACCATTTCCTATATACATAATACAGATAGCTGTATGTTGTCTCAAAAAGTATATTTACGTATATTTGGCTCACTTTACCCTCCTCAATGGTAAGCATAATAAAATATGTGGTCTGGAGTTCCTGGTCGTTCTCGATTTGCCTCTCAACCGGGTCTGCGGTGCCCGGTGTAAATGCTGCAGCTAGGATATGGGGGGAGGGGGGCGGGAGAATGACAAAGTTCTAAATGCAGCAGTTTGAGCGGAGCCCTGGAATATCTTCGCTTTCTGCACATAAACTTTCCAGTTCTATCTGGCTAGCCATCTTGTTTCTGAATTCACCTTTCGACCCTTCAAAATAGTATCCTGCAGTATGGCAGGGGCCAATGCATTGCCCCAGAGCGCACCGAACCTGTTCTAACCCCAGAGAGGGAAGCAAAAATGGATGGGCGCTTGGGGGGAAAACGTGGAGTGGGGGGGACCTCCTCTGGAAAACCACCGGCCGCACAATTTTCCTGGAGAACGTTTGGAGTCTCTTTCTTTAGGAAAACCAAACCGGGACACCCAAGTCCTCGGGAGTCAAAGCCACCCCCTCGGGGGTTTGCAGGTTTCTCGGCACCCCGGAGCGACCGCGGGGCCAGTCAGTCCACGTCCGCCCCTCTGGCCGGGGCTGGTTGTCTCCGGCCGCCTGCCGAGAGCCGGTCCGGGCGGCCACTTACCTATTTGCACCGCGAGGATCAGTGAAATATATCTGCCGTTCAACTTAAGTCCCATCCTACGTTTAGTCAAACCATTTGCGACCGCAGACCTTTAAATAGTTAGTTTAGAGAACGCGGGGGAAAGCTGAAAAATAGGCATTGCCAACAAGTTCCGGGAGCGACGGAGACTTTATGCACTGGGAAGGTAGAGGGAGGAGAGAAAGCGAGGGAGCGAGGAAGAGACCGAAAGAGAGAGAGAGAGAGAGAGGCTGAGAGAGAGAGAGAGAGAGAGGAGAGAGAGAGAAAGAGAGAGAGAGGGGGGAAGAGCTGGGAATGGTTCACTCCATTAGGAGGGGGCGGAGGAAGTACAGCCTCACGCCCACGAGCAGGCCTGACGTGGGGGATGACACGGAACGATTTTTTTTTTTTTAATATAGACACCTTGGTAGAGAATCGCCATTTATAGTCATCAGAAGCTGAAATTAATCAGATATCTCCAATTAATGTGCGATCCGAACGAAATCTTGTCTCCCGGGGGTGACCACTTCTCCAACCCAGCGGCCGCCCCCGCCTTCTCCTGGTTGCTGGGCCCCCCAACCCCGCCCCCTCCCTGCGCAGAATGGGGGCTCCCTCTCCCCTCCCCGCCTGGAGCTGGGGAGTCCTGGCGCGCCCACTCGATTGTTTCAACCTGCTCCCCCTCCTGCATCAGTACAACGGCGAATCCAGCCGCCTTCCTACGATGCAGCGAGGTTTAAAGGCGCTCAAGCCAGAGAGGGAAAAGTGGCTAAGCCAATTCTATTAATTCAAAAGCCCCCAATCGGCCCCCTGCCCCCCGCACTTGCCTACCCTCCTTTTCTTCAACCCAGCAGCTGAGCTCTGGGCGCAGCTTGGAGTGCGTGAGCACACAGCTCGGGCCCGGCGCGAGCACACAGGCACACACAGGCGCCTGCACACACTGCACGCCCAGGCCCCAGGGGTTTGGGCCGCACACGTGGGACCCCCTGAAGTATACACAGCGTGCCCTCTGTGGTTTTCATCACTCACGAGGCCCTCGCGGGCAAAAGGCCACTTAACAAGACACAGCGGACACCTCTTTTTGAGGGGGCAGGGCACCAGGAAAAGAGCCTCTGCTGACAGTTTTCAGATACTAGTGATTTACAAACTCTAAGCGCTTTAGGAAATTTCCAAGGCAAACGCTAGTGTGCAGGCTTGTTTCTGATCTTGATGCGTTTCTTGGGTTTGTTGGGTCGCACTCACACGTACACACACGCACACACGTACATCACGTACGCACACGCACACCCGAACCCATACACACCTGCACTGTCTTTCGAAGATCCCGCACAGACCCTGGGTAGACGCAGCCTACTTAATCTGCAACGAAATGGTTCTGCAGTTGCATTTGTGCAAGGTGCTGCAGAAGACATACTCAGTCGCGAATGAAAAATAGTTACTTCCTTTCTAAACGCCGTTAAGCTTTGGTTTTCTTCTTCTTTTTCTGCAGTCTCCCACCTCCAACTCCTTCACCAAAGCCAAAAATTCTAGTTTTTTTTTTTTAAATGAACTCCTATAGAAGGCATTGAACAACTTTATCCCTTAAGCCTGGGTAGGGGGGAGGAAAAAAGAAAACGAATCCGCCCGCATCTTGCATACGAGAGAATGTCAAGCTATCAAATAAGAGAGGAATGCAAACAGATTAAGGTGGTACAGCATGAAATTTGTTTCTCCAGTCAGTGTGCCACTTGTGTGCCCACCTCGGCTTCCCCATACACAGGCATTTGGAGATGCACAAATAGAGAAAGGGATAGAAAAGTGCAAAAGGGGGGCGGTGGGATAGGCTGTGAAGGGTGAGGGGCTGAAGGGAGAGCCGCAGGAATTCTGACTGCAGCACCTCCTTCAGTGAAGCGCCTGCTCTGGTTGGCGGCTTCCCGCGTCGGGGGAAAACCACAGACCCCTAGGTAGCAGCCCGGGCCCGGGGGGTGGAGCCACGTTGCCCCGCCCCTGGTGATGTCACCGTCCGGCGGGCGGGGCGGCAGGGGGGCTCGCCTTTCCGGCGTCCAGGGGCGCCGTGGTGGCACCGGTGTTTCCTTTCCCGGTGCGCTCCGAGGCTCCGGGAAGAGCTGGGGGGGAAAAAAAAAAAAAGGGCGTGCAAGAGGCGGGCCGAGGACTGGTGGCGAGAGGGGGGCGTCCCTCAGACCCGCCCCAGACTTCCTCCAATGGCAGGGCGGAAGGTTTGCCCGGGGGTGGGGCCTCCAGGGGTTTCGCGCCCCGCCCGGCCCCTAGTTCTGCCCCTGGCTTTTCGCTCTCTAGCTGGGAGCTGAGTCTCCCCATCACACCTAGACCGTTGCAGAGCCTGGACTTGGGGCGCGGGGTGGGGGGAGGATTAGGATTCTTTTTTCCTTCAATGACCTTGTCTTTCTCCTGCTCCCTGGTAGCTTCCAAAACGTTTTCTGGGGATGCCCCGAGATCTTCTCCAGCCCATCTCTGTTACCCTGAACTTGAGTCTTTAGGGGTGTGGGAGGAGGCAGCAATGAAAGGCTAAGTAAAGCAGAGAGAAGCAGGGTGCAGGGTGCTGGAGAGCCCCCGCCGGAGCTGCCTGGCACTTGGGCACAGTCCGCACCCCTGTGGGGTCCTCTGTAGTACGGCTGGGACTACAGCGCCGCGCCGCCGCTGGATCCTGTGCTGACTTTCTCCTTCCCACTTACCTCCCCTGCATCCCAGCCTCCCCTCGCTGATACGGGTATTTGTAAAAGTGATGGCATGAGAGATAAGCAGAATTAGTACTGTCCATCCATGATTTGGGGGATGAATAGATGAAAGCGGACGCTAACGGTGTTTTTGTTTTTAACATTTCTTGTCTGTTAAATTACGGGTCGCTCTGCAGTGGAGACTCTTGCAGGCTTGGTTCTTGTTAAAGTAATCCCTGATTGCCAACGGATGCGGGCTATTTGGGAACGTTGGGGTAACATCCCTGGTGGAAGGTGACATTGGGGAACATGTACTCTTTTATTATTTTGAAAAGCTCGTCCCATATCACATTTGAGGTGAGAGATACATTTAAGAGAAGAGTGAAGGACCGAGAAACTCAGGTCGTAGTCGAGATTCAGATGACCTTTGCTGGTCCCCAACCCATACTTCTTAGGGCTGCAGTTGTCTAATCTGAAAAAAAAAACGAAGACAGGACTACTGGTGTGATCTCATAGGCTGATTCAGTTTTGAAATTTGGTGAACCAGGGCTTTTCTAGGTTATTGTAGATGGGTATACTGTTCAAGAAAGAGAAAGAGAGGAAGAGAGAAAAACCCGGGTATTGTTTGGTTCTGCATGTTGAACTGAGCCAAAGGAACCCCCTAAAGTAGGTCTGCATAATTAAGGCATATATATGCAAAACTCTTTATCTTTAAAGCTACTGGAAAGAGACCATGCTTAATATTAAGCCTGATTGGCACCAAATTTCCTTTCTCCAGTTCAGGTTGCTACAGCCGCGGTTTGGCTGAGAAGTAAGTGTATGGTCCATCAATCCATCATAAACAGACTTCCCAGAAACGGCCGTCTCAAAAACATCACCTTGAAATTATTTGCGAGAGCAATTGCCAGGGCTACTAGGAAATTCCATCTTTGTCTTCGAGGTCAGAAAAATATCCTCTGCTATGTTAGAATGGATTAGTAATACATCTCTCTCATAAATTCAGTTGCTCATTTTTTAACTTCAATTAAAATGTGAATGTAAACGTCTATAACCTTTTCCATTGAGATAACTATATCATATTTTAGCAATCATATGAATTAAGAGGGGAATGAAAATTTTATGGAAATATGTTGGTAAGGGGTCCCAATAAAAATCCACTTTGGAAGACCTGTGTGTACCTTTGAACTTGCTACTTGGTAGAGTGATTTTTTTCACTCTTCAGTCATGAGACTCTTTCCAAAGTTAGCTGAAACCTCTAGGCTTGATATCTACAGTTGATTGAAGAAACCCCATTTTAATGTAGAAATTTGAATTCTTGAAGCAAATACTATGTTTGAAATGTATGTGAGTGATTAGCTTTCTTCTTAAAAATGAATCTTTTTATTATGGAACATACACACACAACAGTGTACAAGGTTAGAATGCTCAGACCCTGGATTTATCACAAAGGGAGTATTTCTGTAGTCCCTACTCACACTGAAACAGTTGGAAAAGACCTTAGCAGCTAAATGTGGCCTGTATTCCCACACAAGATCCTAGAGTAGAATGGGCAGAGAGATTGTTGTGGTTAGAAAACTTGGATGAGGTTTGCGAATTAGGCATTAGTTTTGTGCCAATATGGATATCTGAGGGGAGGGTTGTATGTTAATTATACAGAAGTGTGTCCTTGCTTAGGGGTGACACATATTGGAGTATTTTGGGTGGATGAGATATCACATCTCTAGCTTGCTCTAAAGGATTCAGAAAAGGAATAGCTATCAGGGGGATAAATGAATAGCAATGGAACAAACAGTAAAAGGTTAATAGTTGGGGAATCTCTAAGGGAAGGGTTATTTGAATTCTTTGTATTGTTTTGGAATTTTTTTTCTTTAAGTTTGAAGTCATTTCAGAATAAATTATTTATAAAATCAACTCTAGGTGAATTAAAGACTTTGCTATGGTTTGAATATGGTTTGATGTGTCCCTCAGGGGGTTCATGTATTGAAATTGAATCCCCATTGTTAAATCTTGAGAGAGTGGTAGCTTTATCTGACTCTGGAATTCAAATGAGGGGCTGTTGGGAGGTGGTTGGATTAGGTAAGGTCATCAGGGTGGAGCCTCTATGACTAAATATTGGTGGCTGTAAAAAAGAAATGGGAGGGAGAGGACAGATAGATACACATATTCCCTGGATCTTTCTGTATGATGCCCTGTACCAACCACACCAGGACTTTGCAAGCAGGAAGGCCACCCCCAGATGTAGCCCCTCAACATACGACATCAAGAACTGTAATCCAAAAGAAATCCCTTTTCTTATGAAGTTATCCTCAGATATTTTGCTAGACTAATGCAAAACAGTCTAATACAGAGATGTATCTGACCAAAACAAAGCTTTAAAATACTAAGTGAAACATATAAAGATTTTAAACCTTAAATAAGCATAAAGATGTGAACTGAAAAACACTGATAAACTATATTATACTAAATGAAAAAAATTGTAAGTCACATCTTAAAGAAAATGAAAAAGCAATTTACAAACTGTCACAAAAGAACTTAAAAATTCATAAACCAATATTTAAAAAGCACATGCACACACATACACACACAAATAAATTTCACAGAAAAGAAAGTCTATGTGTTTTTGTTTTTTTTTTTTTAGGAATGCAGTCAAATTGTTTTAACATTAAAAAAAAAAGTCTTAATGTTTCTTTGTCCTTCAGGTCCTGGATAGTTTTAAAGATTTATATAGGATGAACTCCCTGTGGTCCATCTGAAGTTTCCATGCATTGACCATGAATGTATGGTGGGATTACCTCTGAAAGGAAACTGTGTTCTCTGCCCATCTCATTGGGATGAATAATGTCACCCACTGGTGATGTTAACTTAGCGTGATATCTGCCAGGTTTCTCTTCCTTATATTCGCTATTTCTGCCTTTGTAACTGATGAGTCCTTTGTGGGAAAGTATTCTGAGATTACACTGATATACTAGTCCTCATCTATCTTCTGCCCAACGGCATTTTACTATCTATTTACCTCTCCTGTCTGAAATCAACCACATCTAGAGTGGTCAACAAATGGTGATTTTTCTATTTTTCTTATTATAAATTTATTGCTTGGCATTCCACTGTGAGAAATAGACTTACTTTTTTATACATTCATTCCTTTATATCTTCATGAACTCATTCCTATTCTATTTAATGTGCTATAATCCATTCTTATCTTTATTTTGATGCTCATGTTCCTCTGTTTAGCCAGTGGAGTTCCTTCAAGCTGATTTCTGTGTTCTTTTCAGTGGAATGAATATTTTTAATCATTAGGTAACAATCTTCTTCATATCTGATAATGCTTTTGCTAACATCTATTTATTAATTAGATATTAATGTAATGAAGCCAAATATTTTTGGGTTTTCTTTGATGTTTACATACCTAATATGTCTTTTTTTATGGTTTTAATCTTGGCCTTTTCTTTATGCTTTAGATGCATTTCTTATAAGTAGCATATAAAGATTTTTAAAAGCTCAATTTTATAATATTTATCTGTATTTCAAGTGGTGTGTTTAATCCATTTACATTTATTGTAATTATTAATGTATTTAGACTTGGTTCTACTGTCTTATTTATATTTTGCTCTATCCTACCTTTAAGCTATGCATTTCAAATATTTAAAAATATTTTGAATTGATAACATTCTAACAAATAAAACAAGACATTTAGTACATTCTCCCCTCTCTGTGTTTCTATCTACTGCCAATACTGCCATATTTTACGTAGACTTTTAAAAGTATTTTATTTTTGAAATAATTTCAGGCTCACAAGAAGTTGCAAAAATTAGTACAGAGGGTCACATGTACCCAGTGGTGATATCTTATGTAATCACAGCACATTATCAAAATCAGAAAATTAATTGACATGTAGCCTAGTTAACTCAGCTACAGAACTCACTAAGATTTCACCACATTTTTAAATTTTTTGCATGTACCATGTTTGGATGTATATGAGTGCCTAATTGTATAACATTTGATCACATGTGTACACTTAAATAACCACATACAATCCAGATACCCAATTGTCTGTCACCATGAAGGAATTCCCCTTTTGTAGTCACACCCCTGCTTCTTTCACCTAACCTTTGGCAATCACTCATCTATTTTCCATCTCTATAGTTTTCTCATTTTGAGAATTGCCACTTGCCACCGACCAGTGGGACAAACAACTCCTACTCTTCAGAAGTTCATGAAGCAGCTTCCGCTTCATTCAGATAACACCCTCAATATATAAGCAGTCTCATGCATATGCAATTGTAATCAGATATGTCCATCCAATCCTATTAAAGGTCAGGCGATCACAGCTCAAGCACACATGTAAGATATATCTGTCCACGCGCTAGGCGGGTGAACTAATTATCATACAGCCAATGGTAAATGCTTCCTGTTTTTCTCAAGGCGCATTCAGCACGCCCTTTGGCTCTCTGCCAGTTGCCATCTTTGGATGCATGTGGCGTAACCCTGGGCCCAGGGTCTCACCCGCCATAGAGAATGTTACATAGGTGCAATCACACAGGGGATCAACTTTAAGACTTTTTCTACCCTGCCACCCACCTTGTTGTATCAATAGCTCATTTTTTTAAATGGTTGAGCAGTATTCCAATTCCATGGTATGAATGTACCAAAATTAGTTTAACTATTTATTGAAGGAGATGTGGGGTATTCCCAGTTTGGGCTATTGTAAATAAAGTTGTTATGAGCATTCTGTGTACAAGTTTTCAAGTGAACATAATTTTCATTTCTCTAGACAAATACCAAGTGTATGATTGCTGGGTTGTATGGGAAGTCTAGGTTTAATTTCTTAAGATATGGGCAGACTGACTTCCAGAGTGGTCATACATGTTTATACTCTCAGCAGCAATATGCAAGAGAGCCAGTTCCTTTGCATTTGATATTATCACCATTTGTAAATTTTAGCTGTTCTAGCAGATATGTAGTGATATCTCACCAGGTTTTCATTTGCTTTTCCCTAACATCTAATAATGTTGCACATGTTTTTGTGTACTTATTTGTTATTCCTATATCTTCTTTAGTGAAATGTCTGTTTAAAACTTTTCCTAGTTTCCAATTACATTATTTTCCTACTATTGATTTAGAAAGCTGTTTGTACATTTCAGATGTGAATCCTTTGTTGAATATGTAATTGACAAATATTTTCTTTTAATTGGTAGCTTCTTTTTTCTTTTTTGTTTTCTGCATAGTCTTTTGTAGAACAAAAGTTTTAATTTTCATGAGATGCATTCGTCTATTTTCTCCTTTTATGTATCATGCTTTTGAAATTATGTCTAAGAACTCTTCACCTAATCCTGGGGCACAAAGAATTTCTTCAATGTTCTCTTCTAAAAGTTTTATAGTATTATATTCACGTATTATATAACCTTTTAAGATTTAGAATTTTAATTTTGGTTATAATGGATGTTATTTTCTTTTACTTTGATCTTAGCTACATTTTTATTAGTCTATTTTAAAATAACACACTTCAGTGAAGTATTTAATCACCTTTAATTTTTCTATATTTTCAGCATTTCTTGAATGATTATTAGAGATAAGAAAAGCCAAATTGTTGTCCCTACAGAGTTATTCAATGTAACACTTGTGGGATCAGAGGTATAAGTTCTCCTCCAACCCCAACCCACCAAGCAATTATCCCATGGACCCCAATTCGATGTCCCACAATTTAATTCAGTTCTTCCCAGAGATAATATCAAATCCACAAGGTAAGGGCTCAGTTCCACAAGACTGTCTTCACTTCAGATATCAGTAGTAAGAGGTATGCTGTCACTTATATGCCTGACCAACTTGCTATAAATTAAATTAATCGCCCCCTTCTGGGATTTGTTTAATTTGCAAGAGTGACTCATAGAACTCAGGGGAACACTTACTAATGCTTATCTATTATAAATGATATATAAAAGAGATGCATAGAGCTAGTTATATGGGAAGGAATGAGGAGCTTGCATGCTTTCTCTGGGCCACCCTCCAGTTACTTCCATGGGTTGAACAATCCAGAAATTCTCCAAACTCTGTTTTTTTTTTTTTTTTTTTTATTTAGAGGTTCATTATATAGTTCTGGTTGATTACAACATTGACCATTTGGGATCAACTCAACTTTTATTTCCTCTTCTTTTTCTCCTTGTTGGAGGTTGGAGAATGGGGTTGAAAGCATCAACCCTTTAATTATTCCTGGATCATTTTGGTGACTGACCTCTGTCCTGAAGCTATCTAGAGTCTTCTAGCCACCAGTCCTCTCAACAGCATGCAAGAGACAGACTTATCACTCTGGAGATGCCAAAGGTCTTAATGCTCTGTGCCAAGAACCAGAGGCAAAGAACAAATGTAATTTTCTTATATCACAATGATATTGCCTCCAAATTATTCATCTAAGACTATTTCCAGTATCTGTTTTAATGACAAAAGCTTGTGACATTTTGTATCTCAGTGTATTTTTATTGTATCAAAATGATCAGTTGACCTTTCCTTCCACACTTGGAAAATGTGACTCCATTGTCCTCTTGTATTCAGTGCTATTGTTGGAAAATCTGGTGTCAATCTACCTCCTGTTTTTTTGTAGTCTGTAATCTGTATATATTTTTAGAATTTTTTTAAATCTTTCTTAAATTTCACTAAAATGTGTTTAGTTGGGAACTTTCATTTCCTTGCTGGAACCCTAGGGAATTTTCAATCTCAGTGTTTCTTTTTGAGTTTTTATTTCTGAGAAATTTATCTCCATTTTCTTTTCTCCATTAAAATAGCTCTTTCAGTTTAGAACTCCTATTATCTGGACGTTGAGGATATTATTTTTAGAGTTTTAGTTTACCAATTTTGGAGACCTGGAGGCAGGGGATAGGAAAATAAATATCCTAGACTAATTAGCCCTACGTGATTTCCTTAGTTCCTGACTAACACCACTTTCTGTTATGCCCTTATTTTACTCTAGTGGACACTTGAACCAGAATTCTGAATGACAGCAGGTGAGGGGGAAGCTATGTTTGTTCAAGAAAAGGGCAAGAGAGGCACAAGAATAAAACTTTTCAATTTCACCATACCAGACTTGTCAGGGTTTCTTGTTCACTGGCCAAGAACAGCACCCAGTCATCACACATTAAACAACCCTTCTAACCTCAAGAATTTGCACAGTTTTCTCTCCAATTTTTTTCAGGGTTGGTCTTGGGGTTGGGAGCCAGAAGCCTTGCTTGTTCAGGACCAGACTATTTTGGTTGTCTTTTTGGTATTTATTTACAGCCGATCTGAAATGTATTTAGAGACCATATGTTGCATGCTTTCGATTTTTATTCTTTTTTCCAAAATTTTCTGTGTGTGCTTTAAAAGAATATGTATTTTATAATTTTTGTTTTCAATGTTTTATGAATATCCACCAGGTAAACCTTTCTGATTGTGTTGCTTAAATATGTGTCCCTGCTTATACTTGACATTTTGTATGTTAATGTATTATGTTGATTTTGGTTTTCCCTATCTTTTCCTATTAGTTTTGTCAACTTTTAATTTGAACATGACTATATTGTTAGATTTTATGTGTGAGATGTGAGGCTGTTCATTGTGGTTTCAATTGTACTTTTTTCATATGCCTGTTGGCCATTGTATATCTTGTTTGATAAATGTCTACTTAGGACTTTTTTTGTTTTGGTTCTATTGAACCTAGAGGCATTTTTCCACGGAGGCACATCCCAAGCCTGGTTGTTTTTATTTTATTTTATTTTTAAAATTTTGTTTAGCTTTACTAAGTTTCTAAGGCTGGCTTTGAACTTGTGATCCTCCTGCCTCAGCCTCAACCTCCTGAGCCTCTGGGATTATAGGCATGTGCCACCAAGCCTAACAGGGATTTGCCCATTTTAAAATTGGATTATTTCTTTTCCTGCTGTTGAGTTTTTGTGTTATTTATTTTTTATATTAACCCCTTATCAGATATATGACTTGTAAATATTTTTTCCCATTCTGTAGGACATTTCAATAATTGGTTTCCATTATTGTACAGAAGCTTAATTTAATTTAATTTTTAATTTTTATTACTACAGATTGCATTTTGATTCATTGTATGCAAATGGGGTACAAGTTTTCATTTTTATGTACACGATATAGATTCACACCATTTGTGTAATCATACGTGTACATAGGGTAATGATGTACCACCATCTTTCATACCCCTGCCTCCTCCCTGCTCTCAGAAGGTTGTTAATTTGATGCAATACTATTTGTCTCATTCTTGCTTTTGTTTTTTATGTTTTTAAGGTCATATCTAAAAAGTTGTTGCTCAGACCAACATCAAAAACTTTTTCTGTGTTTATTTTGGTAGATTTACAATTTTAGGTCTTATCTTTACATTGTTAGCCTATTTTATGCTGATTTTTGTGGATTGTGTGAGATAAAACTCCAATTTTATTCTTCTGCATGTGTATATGCAATTTTCCTATAGTATCTATAGAAGAGACTATTTTTTTTCTCCTTTGTATGTTCATGGCAACTTTGCCAAAGATCAGTTGACAGTCAATTCATGGATTTACTTTGGGCTGTGTTTGATTATGCATCTTTTTGTGCTCATATTGTACCATTTATTTTGTAGTATATTTTTAAATCAGGTAGTGTGATATGTCCAGTTTTACTCTTGTTTGTTTTGGCTATTCTGGGCATTTTGTGATTCCTGCTCATTATATATTCTATGTGTATTACCCCTTTCATATTTTCCATCTCTCTCTTTTACTATGTCACATTCTGTGTATTTTTCACTTAGTTTTCCATTTCATAAATTCTCTTTATCTGTGTCCATACAGTTGTTAAATGAATCCACTAAGTTTTAATCTCACCCATTATTCTGGATGATAATTTTGTAAGAATTTATATTTGGCTCTTTTTTAAAAAATAAACTTTTTATTTAGAACGATGTTCAGTTTTAGAAAAGTTCACAGAAAATTTGTGAATTTAGTACGGAGAATTAACATATACAAACTCAGTTTGTCCTTTAGTTACTATATCATATTAATATGGTATATTTGTTATAATTACTAATGTTTATATTTTATTTGAATTTCCTTTGCTTTTACCTCATGTCCTTTTGCTGTTGTAGGATCACCCAGGACACCACATTACATTTTGTTTCCATGTCCCTTTAGGGTCCTCTCGGCTCTGGATATGTCTCAGGTTTTCCTTGCTTATGGATGCTCTTGGAGTTTTGAGGAACACTGGTCAGATACCTTACATAGGGTCTTTCAGTGGAGATTTGTCTGATGTTATTCTCGTGACTACACTGTTGTTAAGAGTTTGGGGAAGTAGATCATGGAGGAAAAGTGCCATCCTCATCACGTCACACCACAGGAATACTGTCAGAAGTGACCACGATGCACTAAATATTTGTGATCTCCTGAAATTCACGTTTTGAGCCCGAACCTCAATGTGGTCACATTTGGAGATGGTGCCTTTGTGAGGATGGGCACTCATCTAAACATTAGAATTAGATATGGTCATGAAGGTGGGTCCCTCATGAAGGAAGCTCCCTGGCTCTCTCTTCCTGTGCACACACAAAGAGAGACCATGTGGACACACAGCGGAAAGGCAGCAGCCTGTAAGGCAAGAGGAGAAGTCCCAGAGAGAACGCTTCCTTGAGCTGCCTTGATCTTAGTTCCTGAAAGAGTGTGAGAAGTAAGTTTCTGTGGTTTCAACTCCCAAGTCTATGGTCTTTTGTTATTGCAGCCTGAGCTAGGAAATGCGTTATCACTGTTTGTGTTCTCTTGGATCACCTGGGTAGGTAGTGGTCATTAAATTCCTGCACTGCACAGTCACATATTTTGGTCTCTCTTTCCAACCTGTGTTCTTTGGAGAGAAATCACTATGCATGGCCCACACATGGATGGGGAGTTACGCTTCACATCCTTGAAAGTAACTGCATCATTTTGGGGACATTTCTTTTGGCAGGATATTTGTCTCTTCTTCCTCATTTGTTTGTTTATTGAGTCATTTGCATCAGTATGGACTTACTGACATTTACTTTATGGTTTGGGTTATAACCCAATACTGCTTTACTTTATTGCTCAAATTGCTTTGACCACTGGGAGTGCTTTCATCTGACTTTACCTCCCATTGATAATACTCCATGGTTGTGGACCTTTTTTCTTTTTATTGGAACATTTTCTTGTATCACGGCCTTACAATTTCTCCAGTTCATCTTTTTCTTATATTTTGAAACTTTAATAAAATTTGACAATCTTCTGATTCCTCCCTAGCTTGCCAACTGTCATTTGCAGTGATAATTAGAAACCAGATACACAACAGTAAATGAAATATCACAGTCCCTGTACCCCAGTTCTAGAATCAGCAATTTCTCCAAGGATCTCTGGTTCCTTTTACTGGAGAATGTTATTAGAAACCAAAATCTTGGCAGTAGGTGTGCTTGCTGCTAATGAGGTATGTTTTTGCTTCTAGGCACTCAGGTGACTAAGTGAGAAAATGTATTTTAAAATGTGTATATATACGTGTCCATACCTATTTTGCTATGTAACCTTGTTAAGTTCAACATGAGTTTGTATGCTGTCTCCAACTCTAAACTACCACCATATGGATTATTCTCTTCCCCTTGCTTTTCTGTCACTTCCTATTTCAACAGTGATACATTTGACCCCCACTGCCTGTTACCCATTTACCTAATTGTTCAGTTCTGGTGTGCAAATACGGTGGTTTCAGAATGGTTAACCTGAACCTCCGTAAGAAACAACTTTCAGCTGGAGGATAGTGCTTATGTAGAGTTCTTCTTGCTGTTCATCTTACAGATTCCACTCAGTTCAGAGTTACTCAGGTCAGCGTCTTTTCCCCTCACCCCTTTCGATGATGTTGTTTCATACGTCAATCATATAATTAGACTCTGTCGTCACATTCTGCTTTCCATCCTCTGTTTCCTTGACTTCCACAATGATTTTTTTAAAAAAGTTTGCACACATTAATGTTCACTCTTTGTGCTGTAGAATCCTATGCATTTTGATAAATTCAGAGTGGAATTGACTGACTTCTGTACAGCTTCAGAATCCTTGAGAAAAGAGAAAAACTACATAAGCTGATTCTCAACTTGAGATACACCATGAAAACCAGAAAGCCTTTATGGAAGCAATTAAAAGTGGTGCCACTGATGCAAAAATAATGAACAGCACGTATGTAATTTTTTCATGTTCTTTATAAATTAAAGTGTAGGTTAAAATGTAAAAAGACACAGATGAAATTAATGTCAATAATATATTTTATTTAACTGAATATATAAAAATATTATTAAAAATGTGTAAAGTGTATAAAAACTGATTCGTTAGCTAGTTACTTTATTAGTAATACGTTTTCAAAACCAGTATGTATTTTATACTTCTAACATAGCTCAGTTCAGGATAGCCACAATTCAAGTTCACCTTAGACACTTCGGCTGTTGGCCACCTTATTGGACAGTTAGTAATAAGTGGATGATGATATATAATGGGGGTGGGGGTTGGGGAGTGAGAGAAGAATGGAGGAACCTTAGATTATGTAGAAGAAAATAAGAGGGAGGGGGTATGAAAAATGGTGGAATGAGACAGACATCATTACCCTGTGTACATGTATGATTACACAAATGGTATAATCATGGTGCACAACCATAGAAAAGAAATGATGTACCCCATTTGTGTCCAATGAATCAAAATGCAGTCTGTAAAAAATAAATAAATTTTAAAAAAAGAAAGAAATGTCGAATATAAGAATGTTGAGGAAAAAAAGATTTAAAGAGACCCTTATGTTCAGCAGTCTTATTTCAAACTATGATGCAAATGAGACCCAGGATTTACTTTTAAGGTATGAGAGCTAACCGAATGAATTTATTGGCTTGCTCAGTTTCAAGTTAGAGCCTTGGTAAGGAAAGAGTGGTTCCCTCGTGTCTGAGATGGAGACACTGAAGTGATGAGCCTGGGACTATTTGCTTGAAAGGACTGAACTCTCCAGGCCTACAGAAGCATCTCCATGCAAGGAGAGAAAAACCTTCACAAAGTTTGGAATCCCTGCTAAGACCTCACCTGGTACAGGTGTATTGCAAGATGTTCTCATTCTCAGGTTTAGATCACTGTGGTTTGCTCAGCTCAGTGTTTCCCACCGTGTAGTTGCAGATGGCCACGCCCACGCCATGCAGGTGGCTCCCTGATTTGTAGAGACGAAAGCCTGAAGGTGTTGACATTCATCCTTCCTTGTTATTTTACCTGTGAAAAACCTTATTAGCTGTTTTCAGGGAATTTTTTAAATGTAGCAAGTCTTTATTTGTCTCAGTGGAATATAGTTTGATTTCATCTTTTTTTTTTTTTTTTTTTCCTGCTAGAGGAAGGTTTAAGAATGGCATGGATAGTGTGGCTATTTGTCACTACACACTGAAAGCGTCACCTGCTCATCCAGATCTTGTGGTCACACAAAGGAAAGAGCCACTGCTCCTAACAGAGCCTGGTTGGTGGTATCTTTCCTGCTCTTTAAGAATTCCATGATTTAAAAAAAAAAAATTAAGTTCAACAGATTCATTTGTCTGAAATGTGTTTTTATCATATAATTATTTTCGATAACTGTAATTCTAAGAATTGTGATTCTATCTTCTATAACCTATGCTGCCCAGACACCAAGACAACCCTGATCCTGGGGCAAGGACGGCCACAAATGCCAACAATTATTCTGTGAAGAAGAGGGAAGAGAGCCCAGTTGGCAGCAAGGCAGCCAACATAGGGCACACTGGCTTCCTTCTCTGTCCCTGATGTGAGGCTGGGCTCCAGAACAACCTTGATGAAAACTTTTTTGGATAAGCTACCTCTCTGTCTGTGGGTATGAAGAGGCTCCTGGTAATAAACTTTTGGAAGTTGATCTGTTTGTCCCTGTCAAGACACGACATCGAACCCCCACCAGTCACAACCAAGACCTTTCTGATCATCATGAATCATTCATTAATATGAAATGGAAATGAGTGCCTTGTGGGTCACAGCCTGGAGTCAGGCAGACTGATGTGGGATTGAGTTCTGGCTTCCTCCCTCCATGTATTGGCTCTGAAAACATCGGCTCCAATTATTTACTGCCTGAGACTTTGGTTTCCTTACCTCTGAAATGGGGATGGAGATATTTACTGTTGAGAAGGGAGTTATGATGTTGGATCAGAAGAGGTCACTGGAGAGTGTGGAACTGAGGAAGGGTAAACCTCCTTTGCTTTCTCAGGCTTATGCTTTAGACCACTACAAGTTCTCCTTGCTCAGGGGAGCCACAGTGCAATACTTGTGGTCTCTCTCCTACTCAATTCCCTGCTGGTTTCTGAGCTCCTGGTGTTCTCTCCCAAGTGAGTCAGGTCACTGTGCTGTGAGTCAGTTCCTATGCTGGTCAATGGTTTCTGGGAACCTTCTGAGGTTGACCTGTGTCCATCTGTGGAGAACTTGCTGGGTACCTGAACTTGGAATCCACTCTACAGGTTGCTCACCTCTCTTTTTCTAGAGACAGTGGGGTATAGTATGTTAACCCCAAGATTTAAATTTGGAAGGAGAAGTGGGAGACCCACTGCTATGGCTTTGATGTGGTTTGTCCCCCAGAAGCTCAGGTGCTGGGAGCTTGGTCTCCAGTGTGACAGTGTTGAGGTGGTGGAACCTTTACCAAGTGGGGCCTAGCGGAAGGGAGGTAATTCTCTTGGGGACTCCACTTTCATGAATGGATTAATGCTCATCTCATCAAATGGGTTTGATCTCACAAAAGTGGATTAATTCATGCAAGAATGGATTGTCACAGAAGAGTGAGCCTGACTCCCTCCCCACTCTTTCTTCTTGCCTTCCCATGTGACCTTTCTCTCTGCATGCACTGCTGCCACATGATGCTATCTGCCACAGGGTCCTCTCCAGAAACCAGTGCTGATTCTATTCTTTTAGACCTCTTTTCTTCTAAAGGGCTCAGCCTCAGGTGTTTTGTTATAGCAACACAAAATGGACAAAGCACTCCCCTAGGCCTCAAACTTATGCCATCTTTTTCTCCAGTCTTTGTTGGAGGTTTCTAGGAGGTACAGAGCGTTTGTCTTGATTAATGAAATTCTTCTTTGTTTCCCATTCTGCTTGGTGCTTAGGAATATGCTCTGGTGTTCAGACCTTGGATAATGAAAGGTATGAACAGCACCCCAAAGCCTCTAATACATAGTATGTAGTCACTGCTGAAAGTATAGTGTGTGTGTGTGTAAAAGGTAGAACATGTAATCCTGGATGAATCTGACCCCCAAAGTTTTTGGAGGGAGAGTTGAATAAGGAATTTAAATGAATTTGAAACAATGGGCTAGGATTGGGTTGTTGATGAGATGCTATTTCAAAATGAATAAGTTAAACTTGAGAAATATTTTGATGTTAGACCATGGTCTGATTGTTTTGTTTTGCTGGTGTTATAGGGTAGTTTGGGTTTAGTTGTAGCTCCATTGAAAATGTATGTTGAAGTCCTAACCTCCAGTACTTCAGAATGTGACCTTGTTTGAAAGTATTGTTTTTACAGAGGTGAGCAAGTTAAAATGAGGACATCAGAGTGGGCCCTGATACAGTATGACTATAAAAAGAGGAAATTTGGAAACTGAGACAGACATGCACATAAGAAATGTGATTTAAAGACAGTTGTGTGTCAGTGGAGTAAAATTTGGTGTAATGCATCTACAAGTCAAGAACACCAGAGACAGCTGGTACCCACCAGAATCTAGGACATTGGCCTGGACAGACTCTCTCACAGCTCTCATAAACACCCACGTTACCAACACCTCAGTCTTGGACTTGTAGCCTCGTACCCTGAGGCAACACCTTTCTGTTTTTTAAACCACATAGTGTGTGGCACTTTGTTACTGCAGCCCTGACAAATGGTTACAGGGGATACAGCTGGGGGAGGGTGTGGGACTTCCTTAGAAGGAATGGAATCTCCAGGGAACTTTAATCTCAGACCAGAAAGTGAGGTGGACTTTCGACTGAGCTAAAGAAAGTTTCCTGCCTTCTCTGTGGCCAGTATCCACTGTGTTGAGACTCTGTGGCACAGGGAAATCTAAAGTGCTCTAGTGCTTCTACTTGGGGTGTTGCCCAGCAAAATTCTGCTACCACAGGAAGACCAGACAGAGCCATGGGTATTTTGTGGGTGGGGCAACAGTCATATAGAGATGGACCTTGACTTATGATGGGGTTACATCTGGTAAACTCATCTCAAGCTGAAAACATCTGTAAGTAAAAATGCATTTAATACATCTAACCACCTGAACATCCTCGCTTAGCCTAGTCTTCATTATATGTGCTCAAAAGACTTGCATTAGCCTACTGTTGAGCGTTGGGAGAGAGTATGAAACCTGCATATTGCTAGTCTGGGAAAAGACCAAAATTCAAAATTTCAAGTATGCTTTCTTGATTGAATTCACCATGGAAAAGCTGAAAAATCCTAGGCTGAACCATCCTAAGGTGGAGGACCATCTAGATTGTTTTCTGTGCTGTGTCTCCCTTCTATTATTCCCAAACCTTCAGGGAAGTTTCTATAAAAGTTTATATCTCTGCATCTTCTGTATTGTGAGGAATGATACCCCTCCTTTGGGTTGAAGTGGACAAGAAGTTAATAGAAGAAGACAGACGAGGGGTAAGGGAAGGGCTGTGCTGGGGTTATCACAGGCTCAGCCAGCCCCACGGTGGTGGTGAACAGAGGAATTTGAGGGGCAGGTTCTGGCGCACTGGAGGTGGACCTTAGGGAAACACTCAGAAATATATTTGGGGAATTCCTTGGAAGTGGTTAATTGGGTGATTTCCAACAAGCCATCTTGCTACACTTAAAGTGTATGTGACTTGAAACTTCTAACTCAATTAAATGAGGAGATGAGTTTGCTCAGATGATGTCTAAGGACACTTCCAGGGTTAAAATTCTATCATTCCAATTAATAAGAATGACACTGAGCAGTGAATAACTGTCAAAGTCATGTGCTTTCGTCTGCAGGGGAAGGAAAGCTGACTCTGGACCCTCAGGCTAGGCAACCACAACCAACACAGGGCTGTTGTTCAGAAGGAGGCATTTACTGACAGCTCTAAGAAGTGACAACTGGTAGCATATGGAGAAGGCACAATTTTCTCATCTGAAAAACCCCTGGGAGTTGGTAGTAGGGAACTGGGTGATTTCTAATATTCTCTCCAGCACCGTAACTCCACAACAGTGGAAGACAAAGGTCCTGGTTAAGTAGCAGGTCAGCAATCTGAGACTATTTATTTTTAGGATCCACCACTCAACATATCTCAAGACCCCAAAATAAAGCACAATTCATAGAATGGAACCAATCTTTCGTGAGCATCCTCTGTAAGACAGGTGCTTTGTAGGCATATGGAGGTGAACAGCATGGACATGGTTTCAGGCCTAATGCCTCTACGTTGATGCAGGTGAACTCGCCAATGAATGACTACACACTGTGAAAGGTGCTCACATTTTATCAAAGCACAAGGAGGAAGAACTAACAGGAGGAACCTACTGTAGCTTGGGTGATTATTTCAGTTTCCCAAGCTTGCCCTAACAAATGATCGACAACCGTGTGGCTCAGAACAATGGAAATGTATTCCTTCACAGTGTCTGGAGTCCAGAAACCCGGAATCAATGTGATGGCAGGATTGTGCTCCCTCTGAAGGTCTTGGAGAAGAATCCTCCTTCTTCTGTCTCCTAGATGCTGGTGGTTGCTGACAGTCCTTGGTGTTCCTTGGTTTGGAACTGGATCACTCCAATTTCTGCCTCTGTCTTCATGTGGTCATTTTCCCTCTGTAGGTGTCTATGGGTCTCCAGATCTTCTTTTCCTTTAAAAGACATGAACCATTGGACATGAGCCATTAGAGTTAGGATATACCATATTCCAACATGACTTCTTAACCCGAGAAGACCCCTTAACCCTATTTCCAAATAAAATGACATTTGCAGGTACCTGGAGTTGGTACTTTAATATACCCTTTGGGAGATACAACTCAATCCACTATAGGGGTCAGGGATATTTTCCCTGAGGAGGTGATATTTAGTTTGAGATCGGATAAAAGAATAGGGACAACTGGTCAAAGACTAAGGGGAAGAAAATTCCAGAAAAAAATAAAACCTCTAACAGGGACTGTGGTAGGAAGGAGCTTTGAATGTGTGACTCTAAAAGAGCCCAGCCAGTGAAGGTGGAATGGAGTAAGGGAGAGAGTGGGACTGGGGTAGGGTCTTGCATGCCACCTTAAGAGTTTGGAGTTTATTCTAAGAGGAAGAGAAGCCATTGAAGGAATTCAAAAGGAGGCAGGGTCACCTGAGAGCAGAGATGGGCCCTGCAGCAGTGAGCAGCTCCCTGGAGCAAAGACTGGGTGGGGCTGTGGGACTGGGGATGCAGAAGCAGGATGTCCCTGCAGGAAGCTATTGAGGTGGCAGGTGCCATATAATACTGGTGGCCACGGATGTGGAGAGAAATGGATGCTTTCTGAGATCTTAGGAGACTGAATCAACAGAACTGCTTTGGACTGATTTATTTCTAATACAGGTCTGGAGGCACAAAATGGAAGTTCTAGAGCTTGCATTGTGCTTCAAGTCCACTGGAAAGTTTCACCTACATGGATCAATAACATCTATGTAAATGCAGGAGTTCAGTGTCTTTGACTAGATATTGATCAAAAATAGCCCTTAGTTTACCTTTGACTGGAAGGAGACAGCTTTGGTTTATTTTGGTGCTGTATTTTAATAACAGGGACAGGTCACATATAAACAAAGAAACAAACAAACGAGGTAGCTAGCCACATTTACAAAGTTGGAGAAGCCAGCCAGAACAAGGACTGTGGTCTTGCTTGGCCCCAATTAGCTGGAGTCAAGTGGCACTTTCCTCCTTTCCAATATAACACATTCTCCAGTTGGTCGCAATCTGCATCCCTCCCTCTTGCCCTGCACCCAAGAGCTTCCCTGATTTACTTTATCCCATCTAATTGGGTTTGCTCCTCTGCCTATTATGATAAGCAGAGTTGGTTTCCTTTTGTGTGAGTTCTCTGCACTTTCCTTTGTGAGCCTGTGTGGCTGTGGATGGATCCTTGAGTATTTGCCACTCAGAGTCAATGTCTTTCTCTCTGGAGGATTTCTAAACTTGAATGGGAAGGAATACAACAGCACATCCCAAAGGTAGTCTATGTGATTCCCACAGAAGAGGTCAAGTATTGAATTCAACATGTCTCTTGCTTCTTTTTATTCCTTTCCCCTGGAGCTTCTACAGTATGTCTTGGAAGTCTTTCTAATAACTGAGGATAGTATTATGTGCACATTCTAGGCTGTTTAAGAAAGCAGGCAAATGTATAACACATTTCAGAGGGATTCTCAAAGACATGATGACATCCCCAAAATAAAGCTGTAAACTCCAGTGTTCAGGGAATTTAATCTTTGAAGGAAACTAGGCATTTCCTAGTACTATTGGAAAGATGAGGCCTTTTGGTAATTGTATGTGCCTTAGAAATTGATTTGGGTCTCTTCTCCATGAACTGATCCCTAAATTATGAAACCATGAGGAACTGTAAATTTTAAAACAAACAAACAAACAAACAAAATTCCTAAATCCCACCCTTGCAACAACAACAACAACAAAAACCAACCCAAAACAAAACAACAGAAACAAGCAAATGAAAAAACCTGCTCAGCTATGGGAACAAAAGTCTTCTTAGCAAAGGTCACCTGAAGTCTAATCCTTATTTCTGTAGATAAACAACTAAGTGAAATAACAGAGTGAAGTAATCTCTAAACGACTAAGTGAAATAACCTAACTTTATACAACCATACTGGTTGCATGTCTAAGCGAGTTTTTATTTACAGACCTGCAGCTAAAAGAAAACTCTGTTTTTGCTCCTGCAGCAGTAACCAGGCTAGTCACAGAAAGGAAATTGCTGTTTCCACTTATGTGTCCTCTAAACAATACAATAAAATATATAGTGAAGCAAAATAAAAGGACAGATTACTGCTAGACTCCCAGAACTTTAGTGGTTTACTCCCTATACCCTTTGACCTAATCATTTGATGTTAAGCCACAAACAGGATAAAATGTACCGCAAACTTGTGGCAAGGTGTGCCTAACTAATTTGCATCCTTGAATTAAGCCCAATATTGGGGTGACATTTGTGGTTCCCTTCTATGGGTGGTGACAATGGGGTTTTGATGGAAAGCAGGAAGATAGATTTATTTGTGTATAAGTTTCATTTTTCTTTTGAAGTAGAACTCAAAAATATTGGTGCTGGAAAATAGGATTGTCTTATTGGAGTCCCTTATGTTTCTCAAGGAATATATTGGAGAGAATGGGGCGATGATATATGACTTGAGCAGTAGTTCATCCAAGCTTCCGTCGTTCTGTGGAATCCAATAAATTGTTGCCAGTGCTCTTTCGGCCTGACCTTGATCACAAGGAAACAGCTTTCCTTCATTCCTTTCTTTAATGTAATGCTCAAGTCTTATTATACTAAGCAAATATATACATAGATAAATAAACACATCAGCCATCAGGAAAACTGGGCACCACCCAGAAATATGTCTTGAACAATGTCTTATTCCATTTTCTGTTGCTATAACTGAATACCACACACTAGGTAATTTTATAAAGGATAAAGGTTTATTTACTTTAAGGTTTTGGAGGCTGAGAAGTCTAAGATCAAAGAGCCACATCTGGTGAAGTCATTATTGCTGGTGGAGACTCTGCAGAGTCCTGAGGCAGCCCCGGGCACCATTTGGCTGGAGAGGTGCATACCAGAGACTGAGCCAAACTGGCTTTTGCAGCGGACCTACTCTCAAGATAATCCATTAATCCAGGAATGGATTAATCCATTCATACGGCAGAGCGCTCATGACCCAAAGGTCTCATGAAGCTCCCACCTGATCTTACTTCTTTAGACTTCCCAATGGGGATTAAATTTCAACATGAGTTTGGTTGGGGACATTCATCTCTCATAACATTGGGTGTTACAATGGAGCAACTATTCAGTGAAGGTTGCACCTCAGATTTGTCAGGATGCAAGAACATCCTAGCTTTCATTGGCAAGGCGCCAGTGTTAACCTGACATCTAAATCAAAAGACCCACTTTGGGTCATCATGGGTTCCTGTTCCTGCCGGTGGTATTCCTGTCTGAAGTTCAGACTTTTGCTCAGCACACTTCATTGGTCTTTCCCAGTTTGCATCACTTCCTCTGTGCCCCCAAGGGCCCAAGGAGGTGATTTGCAGCAAAATCCTTCTCCCCACCAGAAATTGTCTCCCCAAGCAAGCCGCTAAGTCCTAGTTAAAAGCATAGATTTCCTGCTGTCTGGGGTTCTGCATCACTACAAACTTAACTGAACAAGCAATATCATTGATTTTTTCCTGAACCCTCCCCACTGGTTACAGAATAGAGTTGGAAATTCTTTACTCACACCAACTATGTAATGTTGGAGGAGAGGATCGGGGTGGAGGGAGGAAAGTGACGGAGAGTGAAATGAGCATTTTTCTTTTTCACAGCTGAAGACTAATAGCAGTTACCTCCACTTGGCAACGTAGGTGTCTAAATGTGTTGGATTGTTAAGTGATGTTTTGGGATGTTGGGAAAGCCTGGCAAAAGAGCCTCTAGTTCATTTTCCTCTCCATTAATCAAAAATAGAAATGCTTTGCTGCTTGCCTGAAAGTATTAACGTGGTACTATGGTCCCACGATCGAGCATTGCTCAAAGGCCATTATGAAATGAGTAGAAATGTGTGCTCCTCCCCTGGTCTAGGGAACAGGATCGCTCAAACAATGTGTATTTACTGTGCTCTTTGTTTTTGTGTATCTTCCATGCTGCCCTGTATTGAGAGAACATAAAAGACTGATGTTCTTTTCCTTTGATGACCTAAAAGATTGATGTTTTCCATTGTTTTAATGTTTGTCAACATTTTGGAAAAAATTAGCAAATAAATGGGAGAAGATATAGTTACTTCTTGAGATAACAGGAATGAACCCAGGGAGCTCGACCACTGACCTTTGTCCCCAACTGTTTTTATTTTTACTTTTTATTTTGAAACAGGGTCTCACTAAGTTGCCCAGGCTGACCTTGAACTTGCAATCCTCCCACCAGAGCCTCCCAATAATTTACTTTTTTTTAAAAAATGATATCATTTGTTTAATTGGGAAAAGAGAAAGTTCACTGTAGGCCCATGTAGTTGGAAAGACATTCCCCCCCTCTTTTGCCACCTGCTCATTTCCTGGGCTCCAGTAATGTCCTGGGCACAGCTCATCCCTTTACTTGCCACATTGTTGTGATTATTACTCAGGTGACCAGGCATCTTGGTTCACCTATCACATGTCTGGTTTACAAATGTTATCCCAGAATCATTATTAATGGTTTCCCCTCTGACTCTCAAAAGTGTCCCAGCAGAGGTGATAAATATAACACAAAAGTAAACTGAGGACCACAGAGCCCAGGTTTCCTATGCTGTTGTGCTTATATACGGGCAATCTAGTGACCAAAAGCAATTAGAAGTGGTTTTTTGTGGCTCGAGAAGAACTTTAAAGGGGATCTAATTTATAATCTGCCATGATGCGCTTCTGAAGTCTAGTCTTCTTTACCTCAGGTGCCTCTGAGGGCTGTGGCTGTTGGAAAGACTTTCAAATATGGCACCCATCTTTCCTGACACCCACCCCGCATCTTTTTTCTCGTTTGCTTCTCTTAACTCTGCTGTGTCTATGTGACTCTCTTTCTTCTAAACTTTCTCCTAACTCTGCTTTACAAACCAGCCTGGATTGGGAGGGTGAGGGAAGAAAATAATCTTAACTGGCTAGATAAAACTGTTCCAGGTGGGAGGCAGACTCTGTCATTTGGGGACTGGGCTGAGTGTTTGTATCTCAGTGCGCAGCGTGGTGCGTGGCACAAAGAGAGACTAGCAAATGTAAATGAAGTGAATTGAGGAGTGTGACCTGGCTCTCAAGGAGGAACAAGCTGTGAATGTGTAGAGGTGGTTGGAGAACTTTCCTGGGAAGAAGGATCAGGGTGCGTACAGGCGTAGGTTTGTCTGTCTGTGGTGGTGTTTACGTCAGCTTTTCATTGCTGTGAACAAAAGGCCTGACAAGAACAATTCAAGGAGGAAAAGTTTATTTTGGCTCATGGTGTCAGAGGTCTCAGTTCAAAGAGAGCCAAGTCCATAGCTTTGCCCCAAGGTGAGGCAAACATGGAGGCAGTAGGGCATGGTGGGGGACAACTGAGGACATGACCACAGGGAAGCAGAGAGAGTACTATTCACCAGGGACAAAATATAAACTTCAAAGACATGCCCCCAGTGACCCATCTCCTCCAGCCACACCCTACCTGCCTATAGTTACCACACAAGTAATCCCTACTAGGAGATTAATGCATTGATTATGTCAAGACTCTTCATAACACAGTCATTTCATCTCTAAACTTTCTTGCATTGCCTTACATGAACTTTTGGGGGATGCCTCATAGCCAAACCATTACTAGTGGCATGGGCATGAGGGTGGGGGATGGTGAGGGACTAGGGAGATGGCAACTGGAGACTCTTAGTGGGGAGATATGGAGAATCTATTTCACGCTTAATAGTGGACTAAGAGTAGAAGTCATTTATTGGCTTCTGAAAGTAGAGTCAGCTCAAGAGGATTCTGAAAACCTAAAAGAGGGAGTTTAGTAGAGATTCATGAAGTGGTGGAAGCAGTAGTTTAGACAGATTACTTGGCCAACTTTGGGGCAGTTCATCTATTTGATACGTTGGATAACATTGTGATGGATGGGAACATATCACAACCCTATAAATGGCGGCTAACATTATCACTGTCGCTACCAACTCTGCTACCACCACCAACACTGTTGTCACCATCACCACCACCATCGCCACCCGCCACCATCACCATCATCATCTCACCACCACCATGATCATCACCATCACCACCACCATCGCCACCCACCACCATCACCATCATCATCTCACCACCACCATGATCATCACCATCATCACCACCACCATCATCATCCTCATTACCAGGATCATTTTCATCATTGGAGAAGTCCTGAGACAGAAAGATAAACTGGTAACTTATTTAAGGAAGGTATTATTTAAGAAATAGAGAAGCTTTTCTGGGAAGAAAGGAGACTGAAAATGTTAGAAGGGCTGTATGGTAGAAGAGGAGAACCTTCTAGAGAGTTCCCCTGGGAAGTTGGGATAAGGGGGGAATCACAAGGGAGCTGACTTCAGCTGGGCATTAACAAACTCTCTCATATTCACAATGCCTATCCAGGAAGTAGATTATCTCCTGGAAGTGAGCTTCCTCATGTTGGGAGAGCCCAGTAGAATCTGGATGATCACCTGCCAGGGATGTTACAGAGGCCTTAGTAAATACATGGAGGAGAGAATTCATTTCTTCTGAGATCCCTTTTAACTGAAAGATGCCAGGACTTGCAGACCTTCAGCGCATGGGCTAGGTGGATAGTGACTGGAATGGCAAGAGTATCATGGTCTATTTTAGAGACTCCCTAGAGAGAAAGAATCCTCAGGGAATACTTGGCAATGTCTGGGGACGTTTTTTGGTTATCACAACTTGGGGGAAGGTGCTCCTGGCATCTGGGGAGGAGAAGCCAAGGATCTGCTCAGTGTCCTACCCTGCAAGGACAATCCCCTCTGCCCACGTCCCGTGGAGGGTTATCCAGCCCCAGCGTGGATAGTGACGAGGTTGAGAAGCACTGGTCTATTCTTAAGTCCATTGTCTTCCGTGGCAGAGTGAAATGAGCTGCCAGTTGGATAAATGTCGACTCACATTCTAGTACTTCCCTGAGCAATAAGCCAGAAATCCTGCCAAATCTCCCTTTACATTGTGGTTTTCACACACATCTTAAAATTCCTTCTTTTTTCTTCAAAGCTTCTTTGAAGTCAGTAAAACTGGTGAAGAAATGCAGTCGGCAATCCGGCAAACTCACCCTTCAAACCTGTTTGAAACCTCATTCTGGCTGCTGTCCAGGAGGCTCTGCGGAGTGCAGTCTTGTACTCATCCTACTCCCTGGAGGGCAACTGACTTCCCTGAAGGCTGAGGGTGAATCAAGAGGACTCAGGGTTCAAACATCGTTCTCCCTAACCTAGCCCATTTCCTCATTTTGTTCGCCACGCATGAATAATCAGGGTGACCACACGTTCGGGTTTGCTCGAAACAGTCACGATTGGTCCGAACTGTGCTGGGTTGCCTAATGGTAGTGTCTCCTTTTACCATTAAAAGTGTCCTGGTGCAGAGAGTAGATTATTTGGCTACCCTTCTGTTAGTTGGCCCATAGGTATACTGATGACACATTTGCACAGTTTTAAAGAATATCTGTAATGTAAGTGGTCCCAGGTTAAAAACAGCTCCTCAGGGATGGGGGATGTGGCTCAGTGGTAGAGCACTTGCCCACCATCTCCAGGGCCTTGGGTTCAATCTCTAGCACCACAACAAAACAAAACAAAACAATAAAAACACCCAACTCCTTAGTGCCAGTCACTTGATTTGCTATCCTCGCCCTTTTCATAAAAGTACACTTGAATAAATTGTCCAAAGCAGGGATAATTTCTGTCCTCAAGCAGCAGGTTGGGCCATGTCTTGACTTGCTGATGTGGGCCCAGGAGATGGAATCTATGGCCACAAACAAGAGTGAATAACTTACATAGGACCTTGTTGACTATCTCAGGTCCACCGCCTTGACCAGTATCATTTCTCTAAGACCAATGACTCTTTAAGATTAGAATCCCTAAAGATTAGAACCTTTCATGCAAAAATTTCTGGAAACCATGACCAGATCAATATTCATTTTTGTGTCCCATTTCCTAGCAGCTTCACAGTTGTGTTTCCTAAACCACTGGCCTTTCTTCAACTTTGATTCAAAGAGATGATTTGGAAACACCATTTCATTGTTTCCTGAAGGACATAAAAATGATAGATTAGATTAGATGAGTCTGTATTTTATAAATACAGTGTGTAGAGTCTCAGCTTTGAATACTTCTACGAGAGAATGATATCTATAGCATGAAACTTTCCAGTCATAAAGACCACAAACTATTTTCTATTTGCCCAAATTATGCTTTTCCCCTGCATTATATTGTTCTATTTTGTACTCTTCTCAGATCTTTGGGGGAGTTGTTTGTTCAGCAGGGGTTATGTGTAGTAAATTGCCAAATGTGTTCATGCTCCTATATAAATAACGGACAATTCTGCACTCACGGACACATTGATAGCCATGTTGATAATATATATTCCTTATTTTAGAGAAGAAACTGTACCTAGAGTTTTACCTTGTGTCAACAGATAACACATAGCAGTTTGGCACATGACCTTACTTTTCAGTCTTTTAAAAAAAACATAGTATAGCAGTTTGTAAGTCCACCCATAAAAAAAAAAAAAATGTGTGTGTGATGTTTGCTTCACTCTATCCCAGCAATCATCCTGTTTTCTTTTCCCAGTTAACCCCACGTTTGGGATTTACAGGTTCAGTAATTAGGTTCGTTTCCTAGTTCTTTCCACTGCTCAGTTTACTATGCAGTAGTATGTGTATAGTCAGAAACATCTGTTTGGGTGTCAGTCATAAGGAAGAAAATAGGACCTGTCACTTACCAGCTCTGTGACCTCAGACAAGTTACCTAATCTTTCAGGCCTCTTTAGCCTACTATGCTATGTAGGGATAATAGACCTTGCCTGATAAAGTCTTTGTGGCATTAAAATGAAATTTTCTTTATCCTATCTATCTTTTTATCTATCTGGCAACCAGAATAGAATAACCCAAAATAAGGTAGCAATTCTCCTTTATAGATATTTCCATGTTTCTTCCGTCAGACATCCCATAACTCAGCCCTCATCAGCTGTTCAAATGCCTGTCATCATCCCTAGATGAGTGACTTAAGGGCAGGGTCACGGCCTATCTTCCCTAACAACTCCAAAACTGGGCTTAGCAAGTATGAGGCACCCAATACTTATTTTCCAAATCAATAAATCAATGGAAAAACTTGGCAGTTTCCAAGGGTGATGATTTATTGTTATTTTTCTCTCACTACACTCAGAAGGTACTCTCTAAAAATTCCAGATTATGAAATGTTCAGGGTCTCCCATTGACCTGAGTAAAAGTGCTTGATTTGGCCTTGGGGACAACCGTCTTTCTATTACCCTAGCACCAGAGGTGGTCCAAGCTGTGGAGTAGATGCTCTTGGCTCCTGGCCCACATTGCCTTTCCTGGGTGGTGCATCCAGCTGAGTGTTGATTAGCTAGAAGGTCATTGCTGCAGCTTTTTGGAAATTTCCCCTCTACTAACATGAGCCTCTTATCCACAGGTGTTGGGAGGTTATACCCACCCTCTCTGCCAGGTAACCTGCCGGTGACAGGTGGCCCACTGCTGACTGATACAAGAATCGACAGCCTAGGTATTCTGGGCCCATACTAATACTAAAACCAGATCAGACTGATAGGATTGTAGACCTGGTTCATCGAGAGGTGTCAGCAACGGGACCATGTGGCTCAGCCAACAGTCACTGTATGCACATGACACAAAACTGAGGCTTCTCTCTAGGCCTTGTGAAGGACCCATTTGACCTGAGTATTCAGACCCATTGTAAATTTGGCAGTTTTTCCTCTTTTTTGTACTTTGTTCACATTTGGAAAGCATAGGTCATATTTTAGTATTTCACATTTGAAGGTTATTGGACTTATCTAGACTTAACACTTTATAGCAAAGGATCAAAATCAGTTCCTTATGAATATTTGATAATTCTTGACATTTAACTGAGGAAAAGAATATTAACAAAATGTAGTCTTAAAAACATAAGCCCAGAGTGCCAGAATGTTCTCATTGAGTCAAGGACAGAGCACAGGTTAACTTATGTGTGGTAAACTGTTTTCCAGAATGGTTGGAATATAAGAAGAGAGAGAGGACATAACCGATCTCCCAAAGATTCCATTAAAGTCTATCAAAACTAAACTGAATGCATTTTTTTGCTCTGATAATTTAAAAAATCTGCAGTGCTTCAAGTAGGAAATTATGAACATCTGTGAACATTAGAGCTATGTAGCATAAATTTTTCTAATGAGAGAGGTTGTTCACTTGTGACAGAGAGTTATAACAAAGACAATGGAAGTCAGTGCATGAATTTAGTGGAGCTGGTCAATTTGCACAATGACTGGTAGGTTTCCAGAAGTGGATCCTGTCACCACACACAACATCACACCCAGCTCCATCACCTGGATGCCACCTGTGTGACCGGTAATGGAAGTGATAATAGAGACCATTCACTCTGCTTCCCCTATTTTATTATCCAGATGGGGAAACTGAGGACTGGGAGATATAGGGAACCACACTATAATTTAAAAAATAAGTTCAATAGCAACTTTCACTGTGTCCTTGAGAAGGAAAGGCTCCAAGTGGCTCTCTCAAGTCATCCTGCTTTGGTCAGGATATGAATGAGCCGGCGTGCACAGCACAGGCGGGAGGTACGTGAAGGATAAGTTTCCTTTTTCCTCTGTGGGTACAGGGAGCAATTGTGGTCCCAGAGATGAGAGGGAAGTGCACAGTGACTCGACCCCGAGACAACAACAGAGTCCTCATGCATCCCCGTACCTTGGGCTGGTTCTAGAAATCCTAGGATCACCTACACCAACCCTGGTGCTGATAGGAGACCATGTGGTCAACCAAAACTGAACATAGCTTGGAACGTGGTGTGCATTTTGGGCCCTGTCATGAACAGGGGAGGTAGGGGGTGTTGGCGTCTGATGTTTCTCCTTCTCAGTCCTGGGGAGCCTAACGTATTTCAGAGGTAAAGGCTCATGAAAGCACTTCAGAGTCTGGATTTTTATTGGTTTATCCACAAGGAGAATGGATATCTTCTTCTTTTTTGGTTCTGAGGATTGGACCCAGGGGCACTTGACCTCTGAGCCACATCCCGGCCCTATCTTGTATTTTATTTAGAGACAGAGTCTCACTGAATTGCTTAGTGCCTCGCTCTTGCTGAGACTGGCTTTGAACTCGAGATCCTCCTGTCTCAGCCTCCTGAGCAGCTGGGATTGCAGGTGTGCACCACCACGCCCAGCTGAGAATGGATATCTTAAGGGGACTCTGTGTGGATGCCCAAACAGACTAGCTGGAGGACGTGGGGACTGACACTGGCGGGGATTCATATGACCCTGGTGGATCTAGACCGGGAGGCTGGAGCATGCAGCATGGCTAATTCTGTGGCTACCCTGAGCCACCTGGGACCTGTTTACTCTCAGTCCATATCTAGGACTGGAATATTCTGGAGTGCTTAGAGACCATTAAAGAGAGTACGCAGAGCCAGGCAGGAGGGTGCGGTAAAGACGACAAAACTGAGTTCTGGGATGGATCTGGTAGGTAGAGTCCTAAATTTGGAGGTCCCTTGTTTGTACTTGAGATCAGGGTTCTATTTCCTGGAGCCCAGAGAGCAGTAGAACTGAGCTAGCCAGTTCAGTACCAGCAAAACTTCTGTGAGGAAGGGGGATCCTAGAGAAGGAGTCAAAGGAAAAAATAGATAACCCCCAATCAAATTCCCTCACTATCATCACTTGTAATGGCCTTTTTTTTTTTGGGGGGGGGGTGCTGGATATTGAACTTGGGTGCTCTGCCATTGAGCCACATCCCCAGCCCTTTTTATTTTTTATTTTGAGACAAGTTTTCACTAAATTGCTTAGGGACTCACTGAGTTGCTGAGGCTGGCTTCACTTGTGAGCCTCCTGCCTCAGCCTCCAGAGTTGCTGGGATAACAGGCATGCACCACCATACCTGCCTGAAACGGCCTCTTTAAAAAAAAATTCCATAAACAAATAAAAATAAGACAAAATATGTTCTCTCCATGCCATTTCCTCTCAGAAGATATAAGCAGCTGGAGAAGATGGAGAATAGATTGTATTTGTAACAAAATGATTGCCCCTGATATTTTCAGAAGGAATGGAATATTAGCTGAACAATGTTACAGCTGTGAGTAAACACAATGCCCAAACTTCAATTTACTTAATAAATCTACTTTTAATATTAGCAGGCATCAATTTTTTTAAAAAGTGACTCTTTGCTCCTTCTAAACTCTGGTGTTGCATTAATGATTATTTATAGTAATTATTAACCAGGATCACCACATCACTGTAGGCATTTGGAGAAGTGACTGGTGGTATCAGTTTGGACCTTGAAACATCAGCGGTGCCTATTGCTTAAGACCAGTAGTGAGCTCTTCATCACCGGATTCCTGACTAAGGTCAGGGCACGACCCTCCTATCTCTGTCGTTATATACTGTGCCTTCTTCTGTGAGGACTTTGAAGTAGGAACTTTGATCTTGCAAAGTTGATGTTATGACTATATTATGATGGTGGGAAAGAAGCTGGAGAATTTCAGCTTTACAGAACTCGGCCATGGAATGGGTACTGAGGTTGGGAGGCCAATCGTATGGCCCTGGCCTCTGCATGTTAGAGCACCAGCTGTTCTCGGCCCTTCTCCCTCCTGCTTCCATACACACGATGGGTGATGCTCACATACACCACGCATTACCGTGCGTATTTCTGAATTTTTATGAATCCCCACAAAATCTTGCAGGGAAGAAAAGCAAATAACATTGCAGTCTTTATGGTATTCATAAAATATATTTTATAAGCATGTAAACAATGAATCAGCCTTTTAGAGATCTGAAAACTTGTCCTTTTACAAAGAAAATATGGCCTATCCAATTTTGAAAAAAATGATTCAAAGTATAAAAATAGACTGGATGCTTCCATAAGTCATATTAATATTTTATGAAGTGTGTGCTGTTAAGGAATAAGTTCAAATAGGAATTACTTCATGTCAAAATTACAACATGCAGATTTATTGATTTTCAACATACACTTATTAGTATAAGTAATATTGCTGATTTCATGAGCATATCATTTTGTCTAGCTTTGATTTTGAAATAAGTTGAGGTGTGACCAACCAGTACATTTGTAGCATCCTTAGTCACGATCCCTGAAGTTATGAATGTACCTATCAACCATGTTTATCGACCTATTGGTGAACCAAAAAATCACACAGAATTAACCATAGAATCACAACTCAGAACACACACACACACACACACACACACACACAATTTTCAAAGAAAAAAATTGAATTAGATATTTTTGTTTTTATTATTAAAAATGGTTCATGCATATTGTATAATCTAAACCAAAAGGATACAGTATAGAAAGTTGACTTTCCCCCACATAATCACACTGTACAAAGAAAACACCATTAACATTTTGGAGACCCTCATTCCAAATATATTCCATATATAGACATATCATATAAAATTATATATATATATAAATGATATGTTATTATATATAAAATTTTAAATAGATGCTTCTCAATTTGCAATGGGTCACATACTAATAAACCCATCATCAATTGAAAATATTGTACGTCAAAAATGCATTTCAGCCTTCTGCACATCTAGCTTAGCACCAGCAGACTGTGGGTTGCAGCCCCTGGTAATCAGTGGCTGTCGGGGAGATAGCTCGTGCCTTTGTGCAGCCTCTAAGGGTGGAGCCACCTATCAGGAGCCCAGGACGAGAACAAAATGCAAAAGTCTACTCAATACATTCCATTTTTACAACATTGCAGAGCTGAAAAATTGTAAATTGAACCACAGGAAGTTGGGGAAAGTTTTTTTCCCCCCAGAAATCGGGAACATTCTGTAATCTCCTTTAAAAACGTAACGATATAGCATGGACACCTCTCACGTCAGTACATGCAGACCTACCATCTGTCGCTGCCCCCTTGCCGCATGGTCAGCCGAGGAGTGACAGGAAGAGGCCGCTGGGGCAGGCGGGAGCCAGCTCGTGTGGGGCCGGCTCCGGGCCTGGACTTCATTTTAAGAGCAACGGGAAGCCTTTGGGGGACTTTAGTCAGAGGAGCGACTCCATCAGATTTGCATTCAGAGACCAACCGTGTGGCTTCAGCAGGAAGAATGGATGGGAGGAGAACAAACCTGGGGAACAAGAGGGGACTGTTGCCATTTCCATCACAGAAATGACGGTGACCGAGACCAGGGCGGGGTAGTCAGGATAGAGAGAAGGACTTCAAGCCGTGGTCAAAAGGCAGACAGAGACACCTGACTGCCGATGGGTGGTGGATGTGAGGAAGGCTTGAGGAAAGGAAAGCAGTGGCTAATTGGCTGGAGGTTTCTGGCGTCCCGTTGGCTAAGGGGAAGCTGCTTACCGAGTGAGGGAAGACTGAGGAGGTGGTAAAACCACAGTTCATCCTGACTGGGTTGAATGGGCCACAGCTGTGGAACACTGAGACCACACCTGCCCTCTCAGAGCACAGATGAGTGGTGCCTTCCATGTCCTGGGGACAGGCCAAGCACGTGGATGCTGTAGCAGAGAGACTCTGGGAGAAGAGAAGTCTGGGGCCTGGAGGGACCCCAAGACTTCAAGGCTGGATGGAGGGAGATGGAGGAGAGTGTGCAGGAGTCACTAGAGAGGCAAAATCTGTGGGCTGCAAGCTCACAGTGAGTGTCCAGGATGGTGTCACTATTTCATCTCTAGGCTCAGCATGATTCCTGGAATACATTAATTTCCTCTTCCTTCCTTCTTTCCTCCCTTCTCTCCATTCTTCCTTCCTTTCTTTTTTCCTTCTTTTGAGACCAAGTCTCACTATGTTGCACAGTCTGGCTTCCAGCTTCTGGTCTCAAGCAACCCCCCTTGCCTCAGCCTCCTGAGTAACTTGGACTACAGTTGTATGCCACCATACCCAGACGAGAATATATAAATATTTTTAGTGAATGAATGAATGAATGAATGGAACTATGGAGTCATGTAAGTCAAAGCAAGAAAGCTGTGGCTAGAAGAACACATACTGAAAAATGATCTTGAATTTAGTAATGCAGTAACTTTAGCAGGACCAGAAGGTGAGGTGAAAAGTAAGTTGGAACAGACATTATTACCTCATCTACATATATGATTGCATGACTGATGTAATCCTGCAATATGTATAATCAGAAAAATGAGAAATTACACTTCAATTATGTATGATCTATCAAAATGTATAAATGCATTCTACTGTCATGTACCACAGATTAGAACAAATAAAAAAATTTTAAAAAAGTAAGTTGGAATGGATTGTACTAATTTGCACCATTACAAACATTAGGTATTGTCAATCTCCCTGATTCAAAAAGCACAAAGATCTAATATTTGAATTTCTCTAAGTCTTTGAGTATTTTGGGCAGTTGCTTTTTGTGGGGGTTTATTGGTCAGCTTTCTATTACTGTAACAAAATACTTGCGATATCAACTTATAAAGAGGAAAGGTTTATTTTAGTTCACAGATTAGGAGATTTCAGTCAATGGTCAGTTCGCTTCATTGCTTTTGGGCCTGTGGGGAGGCAGCACCTCATGGTAAGGGGTATGTGATGAAACAAAGTTGCTCACCTCATGGCTGCCATGGGAAAAAGAGAGGAAGAGAAAGGGGCTGGAGTCCCACAGTTCCCTTGAAGGGCACGTCCCCAGTGACCTAATGATTTCCCACTTAGTTTCACTCCCTCCTAAGAGTGTCAAGCTGGGAACTCAGCCTTCTACACATGGATCTCCGGGGCCCATATCCAAACTACGGCAGGGGTTGTGAATTGTTTGTTTATGTATTTTTCCCATTGTTCTACTCAGTCGCATATTTTGTCTTTCCTTTAGTTTAGAGCTTTATGTAGGTGACATTCCTGCAGGTTTCTTCTACTCTCATTGGTCTAGTCAGTTCAATCTACTTGTAGATGTTACAATAAAAATATTTTCACTTTCAAATAAAATTTCTCTGAGTTTAAAAATGCATAATACATTCACGTCATCAAAAACTAAAAAGATGAAACGAAGTCATAGATTGAAAAACTTTAATTGCTCTACCTCCCAACCAACCATGACAGATACAACTATCTTTAGTGCCTAGTGTATTTTTCCAGAGTTTATTTTGTGTCTAGAAGCAAATATGATGCCTAATTTCCCCCTTTTATATACATAAACATAGGAAATTATATATATGCTCCAGGTTCTGTACCTTCTTTTTTTATTTAATAGTATATTGTGGAGTCTTTCTGAACCAGAGAATTTTGGGTTTTGGTATTATCTTTAGAGCTCTGGAAGGTCTTGATAAGAAAGCTTTTCACCTTTCAAAACCACAAAAATTGTTTCTCATATTTCTTATATTTTGATAGTTTTAAGTTTTAAACTGATAAATTTAATCAGTCTGCAAAGTATTTTCATGAGACTTGACTCTAACTTTTTGTTTTTTTTAAATGGAGAGCTAGTGGTCCCAACAGGGTTTATAGAATAATACATCTTTTTCCCATTTATTTGAAATGCCACATTACCCAATAATAAATTCTTATAAACATCCGTGTCTGTTTCAAAGAGAAAAATCTCCGTCTTACTTCACTGATTGATTCGTCTGGCCAAAACGGCACTGTACTGGCTTAATTTCTCTGTGTTTTATTAGTGGGTAAGACAAATATCCTTTCTGCTTTATTATTTTCAAAATTTCTTCAGTAATTTCTTATCTTTTATTTTATGAGTAAACTTTATAACTAATTAGTCAAGTTCAGAAATCTTTCATTAAGATGCTGAAGTTGCATTAAATTCTCAGACAAACTTGAGGAGAGATGACTTATTCTAACGGTGGCTTCCAGTGGAGCATGAGCCTTTTATTGAGTAAGTTTTTCTATGTCTTCTGGTCAGGTTTTGTAATTTCTTTTTCCTCTCATAGACTTTTGCATCTGTGAAGTGAATTTCTAGGTATCTCATGCATTTTTGTTTTCATTAATGATATTTCCTTCTTTCTTCATTATGTCACCTTGCTGGTTATTTTTAGAATAGTTTGTTACCGGTTTTTATAAATTCACCTTCTTTTGTTTGCTTTAGCTTTTATTATAGAAAGTTCCAAATGCACACAGAACTAAAGCAAATATATAATAAGTCTCTGTTCTCTTGATCAGTCACACAAACATCACCTCCTGTCCAATCCCACACTTCCATACCCTGGGCATGTTCCCTGCCAACGCTGGGTTATTCTGAAGCCATTACCAGATATCATATTTCATTATACATTTCTAAAAGATACGGGCTCTATCTCAAAAAGCATAACTCCCATACCATTATCATGTCTAACAGTAAAAACAATCCCTGATGACATTCAATACATCCCGGGTTCATATTTTAAATTATTTTAAAGAGTTCTTTTGAATCTCAATATAAAAAATTCCAAACATTGCAATTATTTATGCCTCATAAATATCTTCTAACCTGTGGGTTCACTCCTTCCCGTGTTTGCTTGTTGTTGAAGATTTCAGGTCATTTTCTCTAGTGTTCCCTACATTCTGATTTTTTTTTCGTGCTTGAAGCCGGTGGTGTCATGTAACAGGTTCCTCTGTTGGCTGTTCCTTCAAATCCTTCTTCCAAGGCCTCTCGCATCAGCTTGGTTGACTGTAGTTCGTGCGCCTGTGGATTTCCAGGGAGGACTCGTGGAATATTTCCTGAGTTCTTGCATGTCAATAATGACTTCTCTGCAGACAACACGTGTACAGGTCAGTTTGGCTGAATGTGAAGGAAGACCTTGGTTACTACAGGGTCTTCTAGTTTCAAGGCCAACGACGATCCTTTGTTTCTGCCTGCACAGGTCCTAATTCCATGTTGATCTTGTGATGTTTGTATTTGTACTCACCTTTTCCTGTTTGATAACCTTAGAAATCTCATCTCATCTCATTTTAGTGTAGATGGTATCTATTTTTTTTAATTCCATAAGGATTAAAAAACTCTATAATTGTCTCTTAACAACTTACCAAAAATCTATGGTTTAAAAAAGTTTTTAGCTAATCCTTCTGGAGTTTTCTAAGTAGAAAGATCATATCATCCCATTTATATCATTTATTATTCCCAAGAATTCTTTCTTGTTCTCATATTATTTCTTTGCTGATCTTCTCCATTGTCCCAAACTTCTTCAATCTCACTGAGGATTCCAAATGCAATATTTTAGAAGTTTTATCCTTTTATGTCTTAATTCAGTTACACTAGAAGCCAATTATTTAGATTCCTCAGATATTTTATTTTGTGTTTGTATCCTTAAAATTAAATTGTAGGTTGTCTGGTTTTTGGAATATGGTGTAATTTCTGGCAATAATTTCATGGACTTCCTTGTGGGCTTCTAACCCTCCCATCTGCTCAGCTGTGACAGGTAGGTTCCCAAGACCATGGTCTGTCTTTCCCTCAGATGTAGTGGGTTGTAAGAACAGCTCTGCAGCTGCTGTTCCTTTGAGACATACCTGCTGGGACCCTGTAGGAGAGTCTATGGAAATGGAACGGGAAATTAAAAGTGCTAATTTAATCACAATTCTTGAGGTATTTACAATGATTATTTATCATTGCTTTTGTTTGACTCAGTTACTTCTCCACTATCACCTCTCTTCTCTTCTCTCTCTCTCAAAAACAATTAAAAATGTGAGAGCGATGGCATATTAGGAATGACCTTGAATCTTCTCTAACCTGCCCCCCATACACAGCAATTTATATGGCCAATATGTTAAAAGCAAATTATTTACAACTCAAGTACCTGAATAATTAGTTGTGACAAATTGTTTAGCATGCCCCTCGGAATTGGTATCGACAAGTCAGGTGTCTCAAAAATCACAGAACCTTGGTTGAAAATCAATAATTTCATAGAACAATTCATTGCACATTATATATTTTATATTAAGCATCATGGTGATCGAAATGATGTCAATCAAAAAAACCTTTGAGATTCTTCTGTCGGATCTGGGTCTAGTGGACTTTAAGTAAATTACAAGTTGTGATGTTTTTGTTGACTTATTTAACAAAGAAATAAATTTAACAATTAGTTGATTGACTTTGCGCCTATCATCATAGTCTCCGCGTCTGTACCTCATGTGCAGCTGAGCTATAAGAAAACATTTTCACATGCCCCATCTTTTGACCTTGCTGTTGAGGACACTTTCCAGGAAGGGCTCAGTTGTGTGCCACACCTGACGCTAATTAAGTCTGTCCACTGTTGAATTAGGAAGGTCCCAAATAAAGCTCTTTTAGTTTCGACTTGGTGTTATAGCCTCAAACTACGATCCATATTATTTAGCATATTTAGATATCATGGCAGGAATAGAATCTAAAAATATCTTGGTAGATGTTCTCCAAGCAAAGGAGGAAATTATTTCCTAAGCAGAGATGGAAGACAGCAGCGTGCCTGTGAAGCTCCCCGGTCACAGGCGGATATTTGAAGAGTATCTAAGAAGGACATATTTTGACCATTATCATTTCTTTCCAGTTTTTAAAAATTCTCCTTGTCTGGAAAGGCTGATGCAATGAGGACATTTTATTTGCTTTTAAGCCAGACTGCACGCCAAGTGTCATTGAAGATGGCTCTGCTCCTGAATCATTAAAGGCCAGTGAGGAGCTGCAGAGAAATATGCCGTTTCTTGACATTCCGTAACATCGCCTTCACTGCAGCTGCCAAAAGTGAGCAGCTGCTTCGTACAGTCCCCTGCCATTTCCCAGCTTTGCTGGAAGAGGTCAGCTCTGTTTTCTCATTACCGGTCTTTCTACCGGCTGGGCATCTGGATTCTTTGTCTTCTTGTATTCTAATTCAACATTTTCTTTTCTGCATAAATGACGTGATGGATAGATTGGGCCACCTATGGTAGCAAGTGAGGACCCTGTGATTCAGTCCCAGTGGTTTAACCCCAGAAATCCAGTCCACAAAATGCAAAAATCATTGTATTTTTCCACTGAACTAAGATGTGCAAAGTCTTTCAGGGACATAGACAGGGGAGGGGGTGATAAGACAGAGGTGTGCCATTTGTTCCCACTTCCCCTAACTCACTGATATGGTACAGAATTAATGCACCCATACATGAGGAATATACAAGGATTCTCCTGCCTTTGTTGATAGCAAAATCCGATGCTCTAGATTGGTTAGAAGATTTCACTTAGAGGATCTTTCTAGCACTAATCATTACCTATATAGATGTAAGTAAATATGTTTGAGGTTAGAAATTCCCATTTAGATAATTTGAGTTAAAAAACAGGACTATAACACCCAACAGGATACCAGATGCCTTCATAAGACCAAGTCTGAGCTGTTGCCTCGGGGCCTGCTTGGGCTCTGGTGGCCTTAGGTCAGGTTCTAGGACAACTCTGGCTCTAGAGGCTTCTTTTGGGATAGATCTGAGTTCTCCAAGGCCACAGGAGGGTCTAGAAGTAGACATAAGCACTCTGGGATATATCCAGAACATTTCTGGAAAGATCTTCAAATTCCCAAATGTTGATTTCTTGCCCATGACTGGTGTTGGGGATTCTACTACTGGACAATCATCCTATTAGCTGAGGCTGACACTTCACTGAGCCATGGTTATTCACAAGAGATGAGGCCATCAGAGTTTCCTTCTGAAAGGATGCTTCTATGTGTAGGGGGACTGGGGAACAGGACTGAGAAGCACTTGCTTTGGATGGGGGCGGGAAATGGGGTTAAGCAGATGGGATGGCAAAGAGAAAGGAGGAACACCATGAAATGGAGAAAGTGGAAAGTGTGGGAAGACTACGAGCAAGTTCCTCACTCAAGATCAGTCACCTTTGTTACCAGAGGGCTTATGGGTAGCCTTGGGAGGAGCCAAAATAAGGTTCACCTCAATGATCATGTAAGAGATCGTGATATCTTGTAACCTCTATGTTGTTCTAAGAGACCCTGAGTCCAAAAAGAGAAAACCATGTCTCAAATGTTCCGAACTGATTCAACATCTTAATTTTTTTCTGACTTGATATCTCTGTTACATTGAAATATCTCAGAAACACTGATTTTTAGTTTCTGAATATATGCTAGATCCTTGAGGCTCCAAATGTGGTCTGTAATTTTTCAGTATTAGCATCACCTGGAAACTTGTTAGCAATAGAGAATTTCAGGTCCCACCCAAGACCTAATGGATGCGAGTTAATAAGAAGTCCCATCTGCAAATTATAGTTCTAGACTACCTCTTATGATTGGCTGTATAAAAATGACGTGTCAGAGTAGGACAAAGTGACCTTTGTAGAGAAATCCAGAGGAGGCTGCATTTTCTCATCACTAGCGCTGAACTCCTTCTTGATGTGGCCCTGAGTGGGATCCAGCTAATGTTCATTTAGTGTACATCTGGCCTCACTGGTAAAAAGGATTAAGAGCTTTGAAAGAGAAACAACATCACAATATGTCTGCTACCAAGACTCTTTAGTCCTTGGATAAAGATATTTCATTCTAAACCCTGGAGCAATACCAAACACTTGTTTAATTTGTAATTTTTTTTTTTCATGAGCAGAAAAGTAACGGAGACCATGTGGCAGCTGGAAGGTCATATGCCCTTTTTCAGACCGAAAATGACGTACACAGCTCCTTGGCCTCACCAGTCGAGCGAAGCAGATCTAGGGATTGACCACTCCTGTCTCTGACTCCCAAAGTTAATCAGATACCCTAGGTCATATATATTGCTCAGCTGAGATAGATACTGTGCAAAAACATTCAAGGTATTCTTTGCACTTAAGAAACCACATACCTTGTGTCTATAAGACTAGACAGGAGCTCAGTCCTCCTTACTGTTCATTATTGAATGAAAAACAGTAGGATGAATTAAATCAGTAGCGTTGAGGGCAGTTATCATCAAGAACCTATCCTTCCTTTTATAAACCTACTATTTTTTGAATCAAGAAATTGCCAAGAACTCGAAACCAAGCCATAAAACAGCAACTTCCCTGTGCTTAAAAAGAAGTTCAAGTTGTTTTTCAGGGTGCAGGTGCAGAACCCTAGTCCATGACCTAAAATGACCTTGAGAACCTGGTGGACCCAAAAGTTTTTGATGAGTAAGTTGAACTTGAGAAATTAGAACAGGGGCTCTCAGACTTAGATTAGAAGACAGATGCCATCAATAGCTACAGGACAGATCAGAATAAATGAGTGTCTGGAAACACCCAATGAAGTATCCACAGGTTCCACCTAGATGGGCGTTTCTGGTACACACTATTCCACCAAGACTCCTATTTACAACCCTCAGCCCTCTGTTTTCCCTCACACTGGCTGCCTAAATTTCTGGCTACCCCGCAACAGGGAACACAGATTTGAACGTGCCTCCTGTCTTCTACTTGTTCAACCTACAATAAAACTTTTTCTACTTCCATAAAAACTGGTGCCATCGTCTTGGCTTCTATATGCTTGGGCAGTGAGTCCTTCCTCCGTATCAAGTTTTTCTTTGAGAGGGAAAAAGAACTCAAAGACAGCAGGGTATCTGAGTTTTGTCCTGCAGTATGTCTATATACAGTATTTAGCCACTAAAGTGGTTGAAAAAAGATGCAGACTTTCCCATCAAGAGGAAGAAGACTTGGGCCAAGGGACTTCATTACCTTAGTCTGTACACTCTATGCTAGAGTGGCCATCTGACTCTGGTGGCTCCAGATAGCCCGGGCTGATGGCTCCTATCCTGGTATAATTGTTGTTAGCTCTACCTCTTTCTCTCGCTGCCGTGCCCCACTTAAATTATTAGGGTTACAAAACTGCCAACTTTGTAAAATGCTATTAAAGGCATTGGGGTGTGGCTCAGTGGAAGAGTGCTCTCCTAACATGTGAGAGGCCCTGAGTTCCATCCCCAGCACTGCAAAAGTTAAAAATAAAGAAATAAACTAAAAATAAAAAATAGAAAAAAAGTTTAAAAAATCATTGTATGCAATTACTGCTATGATCCATGAGGCCCTTAAAGAGTTGAGCCTGCCTTCCATTCCAATCTAACTTCTCCACTGTATTCTGGGTTCCAACTCTACTTAACTACAGGGTTCCCAGATTATGAGATGCTGTTTTGAATTCTCTGTGGCTGTGAATGGGGCTGTTAATATATTTATTTTTGAGATGGGTTGTTCTAGTCAGCTTTTTCCTGGCTGTGACCAAAAGACTTGACCACGACAATTTTAGAGGAGGAAAAGTTTCTTTGATTCTTATGGTTTCAGAGGTCTCAGTCCATAGATGACTGACTCTATTGCTCTGGGCCTGAGGTCAGGCAGAAGATCAAGGCAGAAGGGCTCGACAAAGGACAGGTCAGGACACGACTATTAGGAAGCAGAGTGCAGGCTCTGCTCACCAGGTGCAGAATAGAAATCCCAAAGGCACACCCGTTGTGACCTACCTCCTCCAGCCACACCCTACCTGCCTAAAGTTACCACCAAGCTAATCCATTCAAGTGGGTTAATGCACCTGTTAGATTAAGGCTCTCACAACCCCATCATTTCACCTCTAAACTTTCTTGCGTTGTCATGCACATGAGCTCTTGGAGGATATCATATATCTAAACCATAACAGGGGTCTTGCTGTGTTGTTCAGGCTGATCTCCAACCCTTGGGCTCAAGTGGTCCCCCCACCTCAGCTTCCTGAGTAGCTGGAACTTCAGATGTGGGCTGCCAAGCCTGGTATCTGAAAGAAAACTCGTTTCCTTGATAATCTTCCCAGTTGGCTCTTCTTTCTCCCAGACTTTTCTCATACTACCCTTAGTGAAGCTCTAGGTAAAACCTCCGTTCTTTAGTGCTTCATAGCTCTTGGAGGCACTTTTGAGAGTGTATGACTTCCACTGTCAAGGCCAAGACCATAACACATGGTGGACACTCAAAATCAATTTATGTAACAGAGTAAGGAAGGAAAGAGAAAGGAGAAGGGAGGAAAGAAACAAGGAGGGAAGAAATAAAACAGGTCCTGCTGTGGTAGGGTCAATAGCTACTAAGAGGAAAACTGGATTTGGGGAGTAACTTTTATATGAGACTATGAGATTTCTTTTTAGTTCTATGTCCATATTTATTTTCCTCTTGTCTTTTCTTCATTGCTTGCAATAAAGCCTCAAGGAAAACCTAAAATGTCTTGTGCACTTTGGGAGACAGAATAGGTGGGCAAGAGTAATGAGATTGTTTATTCTGCAGTGCTGCAGGGAGAAGACTGGTCAGAAAGAGGAGGTGAAGGCAATTTTGAAAAAGAAACAGAAAACCCAGTTCTTGGAGCTGATGAATAAAATTTAAAAAAAAATATGGCGGAGGGCCAAGGGACTACAAGATGTCCCGGGAGTGTCTACACTGGCAGAAAGTCCTGCATCCCAGCATCTGGTTGAATTTCAAAGACATAGCTACATTTATTATAATACTATTTACGTGAGGACAGAAATCAGTACAAAGGAGTTTTTATTCCATGAGGATCTCATTAAAACATGGATGCTCATAAAGAGAAGGTTTTAAGATGTCAGTGAATTTGGCTAAATAGATGCATCTTCTCTTCCTCAGGCAGTTTTTCTGACGAATGGTCCAGAGACCACCTGGACCTGAGTCACTTGGGTGGCTTGTTAAAATGCAGATTCTTGGGCCTCTCCCCACACCCACTGAACTCTGGGTTCTGCACAGCTACAGGAGGTTTCTATTTTCACTCAGGGTGAGAGGCCTTACACAGCCTGCCCCACTGTTTTCTACCTTACACAGGAGTGAGCTTTGTAAAATCTGAACCTCCAGAGGAAACATGGGCAGGAAAGTACCCCCAGCCAGGTTTCTTCCGTCAGGAATGGACCCTGTTACCAACAGGGAAGTTTGAGAGACTCGAATAAGTTCTTCTCTAGAGTTTCTTTGCAGCAGAGGTTGGGACAGGGTTGCAACCAGCCTAGCACTTTCTCTTTGAATTTCATGCATCAAGGAGACAAGCAGCAATTTCCTAGCTGGCTTTACTTTTGCTGTGAACTTCCATAGCAAGCTCTGCCCAGCTTCTGAAAATTTGTGCAAGGTTAACCTAGTGAGTCTTTGCACTCAGTGGCCAGGAGATGAAATGCAAGTCAGGACAAAGGAAAGACAGAGTCTCTTCAGGTACAGGAAGTGCTGACATTTTCAGTGTCACTGCAGAGAAGACTCTTACCATGGAATGGAAGACACATTATTTTCCAGCTGTCCAGCTGCCTTTCAATGTCAGATGCACATGATATTGTAGTGTGTGGAGTTTGGGAAACTATTTCTATTTTTAAATTGACTTTTCTATCATTTTAAATAATTTTCTATACCACAGGATACCTAAGTCCATTTCTATTTCAAAATTGGAAGAATCCACATAAAAATTTTTATTGCTCACTTATTTGGAAAAGGGTATGTATTTCTACAGGGTCTTTGCAGAACTTAGAGTAAATTTTTCAGGGAGATGACTTATACATTGTGTAAACCATCTCTATATTTTTGCTTTTGAACCAATTCAATTCTGAAATTTTCATAATATGTTGAATTGTTCAACTTTTTTAACATGGATATTCTGTTTTTGAAAATTCCATCTAATTAGTCCAAGTAGCACACAATAAAATAAATTGGTGTTTAGTTAGGGAATTGCAGAATCTGGACTATTGCTTACAAGGCACGAACTTTACTTACTTTGCATTGTGCACTGCTCTCTAAATACCACAGGTAGTAATACTAGTGCACCAGTGGAGTAAATTTTAATAATCCTTTTGAACATGAATGATCAGAAAACAAGCTCAGTGAACAGGCATCATGAAGACAAATTATGTGTGAAAGGATGTTTTGCTTGTTGCCAGTGTAAGCCAGAGGAGAATCACCCAATGTGAAGTATCACCTGACGTTAAGGCTTGTATTCTAGCCTTGTTAGCCCTTGAAGGAAAGTTACATTAACTATTTCAAGGAAGAGGTTAATTACCTTCCATTCGATCCAGTAGAGGGCACTGTATCTCTGTCCTTATGCATATATTTATCAGTATATTGTATACTATTAAAAATGTCCTATATAATAACATGTACTACTATAAGGCAATATAGTGCATGTTCACATTTAATATTCCTTTGAAAGTTTGCCTTTTCTTCTTCCCAAGGGATGAGAGATGGTTTATGTGTGAAAGCATGGCTTGCAGATGCAACACACATGAGAAAGCATTCGCATGTGAAACAAGTTTATACTGTTGAATATTTACCCACCCATATAAAAACACATGTGAAATAAAAACTGGAGGGATTTGTTTTTTAAAAGCAACATTCTTTTTCATGATTCTGGCTTTTAAGGAAATGGATTACTGCATTAATGCGCCCCGTCCCCCCAGGGAGAATATAAAATTTCTTGAAAATGATTTTGAGAGCTCAAACACTAGAATAAACCATTCTGATCTTAGGTGGCTTTCCGTTGTGCCTGCCTCCAAAGCACCCCGCTGGAGTAACCTGGGAAGGAGAGCAGGCGGCGCCTGGGCGGGGAGTTCTCCGTGTTCAAGCTGCGCGTTCGCCTCCCCAGGCGCCCGCCTGTGCTCAGTGCCTGAAACCAGTCTTGCTTCTGTTTGGTTTCCATACGCATTTATTTCAAGTGGCCCCCTGGAAAACATCCTCCGAAGATTTTGCGGTGGAAGAACACTTCCCGCCCTTGCCCGCGCTCAACGTCTGGGAGATGGTTGCTTCTTGTCCCTCCTTTCCAATCATTCACCTTCAAGTGCACCAAGCAAGGTGGAGCAACCCGAATACTAAACACTGCAAAGCAGTTCGTTAGGGCTGAGAGATCGCCGTTTAAACCTAACTTGGAGCAATGAGACTGTGCAGTGCAGGGGTAATTTAGCTGCAGGGACTACGGAGGGGACACATCCTTTCTCTCTAATTAACCTGAAACAGGCGTCGCTCTCATGGTAAACACTGGGACTTCTAGAGAATGGAATTTAATTATTGAAATCTTTGGAATTTCAGCCCACCTTCAAGTGAATGTGTCTTGCTCTGTCTTTATTAAAGGGGAGCTTGCTTTTTAAATTCTTCTGGAAGAACTTATTAATTCTCATTAGAGAATACTGCTGAAAAAAGGGATTTAAACAGTGAGACTTTCTGAAAGTGTAATGGGATATAGGAAAATGTTGGACGTCATTGCTCTTGATATAGTTGAAATTTCAGTGGTCAGAGTGCAGTGGGGAAGTCTAGAAGAGAAAGGAAAAATGTGGACTGACCTCCAAGAGATTCTGGATATTCTGGAAGGTTCACAGAAGGATAATTTTCACACTTTGGAAACTGATTTTTTTTAAGGGACTCCTTTTCTTCTTACTTTATCAGCAAGAAAGCCTAAATTTACTAGTACTATCCATAGCTAACAATACCCTTAACATCCATTTAAATGTTGAGGCTCTGGGAAAATAAATATTTGCTAAATGAACGGATTCTGGTAATGGAAGTAAAGAAACCAGGTGTTTTCCCACCTCTGTATCTCTGGTGAGGCTATTTCTACTGCCTTCAATCTCATTTCCCCTTGACCTAACCAAGTTACATTCTATCTTTCTATACTTATAAAATTTATAAGTATATTCTATACTTCTAAAAGTACGTTTTATACTTACAAAAGTTTTTAAACAAATGACAATCCAATGTACTAGAAGGGAAACCTGTACTGATTAGAACATACCTGTTTTTACCTTTCTGAAAAGCAATTAGTATGACTCAGGAATTAGTCTTTAGTAAATGTTTAAAGTAAGAAAAGCAAGCCAGTGTTTAGGTAGCAGTGTGCTTATCAAAGTCCTATTTTTGTAATGGGTTTGGCTGGGCTAAGTCTAGGGTAGGAATGAATGAAGCTTAAACTAGGTGAGCTAGCCCCATCCTGGCACCTATTTGTCTGTGATAAAATGGAAACGGAAATGCTTCCTGAAGGATCAGTGGGATTGGAAGCAAAGAAAATTACTATGAAAAATTTCGAACACATAAAAATAGAGCAATAGAATAAACCTTTATACACCCATTATCCAGACTTAACTTGCATTAGAATTTTCCAACATTTGGTTCGTTTGCTGCATTTGCTTTGCTGATAATTTTATTTCAAATCAGACATTACTACCCTATGTACATATGTTACTATACGACCAGTGAGATTCTACATTATGTATAATCAGAAGAATGAGAAATTATACTCCATTACATGATGTGTCAAAGTGCATTCTACTGTTATGTATAACTAATTAAAACAAATTAAAAATTTAATAAAAAATATTGCACTTCACCTCTCATTTATCATCGATCTCATCCTTACATCAATGTGCAGGTCTAAAAAACTATAAAGCTTTCTTTGTCCACAATGCCATTATTCATACCTAACAAAATTATGTTTTCTTGGTCTCATTTACATCCAACTTTCAATTAAAAGTTTAATTTAGATTTTTAATTTAAAGTCAGGATTTAAATAGGATCCATCCGTTACCTTCAGTTGTTAGGGGATAAAATTTTAATGGCATTTTTTAGTTGGGGCTCAGACATTGTACGGACTTTTCAGTTAAGCAAGGTGATTGGGATGTATGAGAGATGAGGTTACCAAGCTGTTGATGTCACTGAGAGAGAAGTGAAAGAGAATCTGGTGCTATGTGTAAGACCTGGGTGTGAGATGCCTGCTTCCTCTTCGGGACTCATCAGGCTCCATGTGGGATGCCCTCTGTCTCTCTCCCACTCTGTGCTCAATGAAGCATGGGAAAGAATGTCATCTGGTTTATTTGACTGGAGGTTGGGCATGCAGTTCTAGCACCAATAAGACCTAGATGTTGGAAGACCTAGTCAGTGTTGGAAGCATGGCCAAGATTCCCCTGGGGCAGTCCAGGAAGCAGCCTGGCAAAGCTCAGTGAGGCCATGTCAGGGATACTGAGGAGGCCAGTGGGTGTGTTGGTCTTAGAAAGTCTTTATTTTTCTTTCATTTTTGAAGGATAATTTTACCAGACAGAGAATTGTGCATTGCTGGTCTTTCTTTCAACACTCGAAAATATTTCACTCCACTCTTGCTTTTGGTTTCTGAAGAGAAGTCTGATATAATTCTTATTCTTATCCATAAGCTGTGAGTTTTCCAGTTTTCATGGCAGATATTTGCCCTGTGACCTCAATTCTCTGGTGGATCTAAGAAGATTTGTTGATTCTTTGGTTTGCTCCATTTTCCCCTTATTGTGAGGGTAAAAGTTATGTCCAAGCTCTTTGTATGCTGAACTGGTGAGACCAGTGGATTTGATATGGCAGAATTTGAGCCAGTAGGAATCAAGGAGAGCAGGATATAAAATATTTTTTTAGATTACCTGTGGATGAAGAGGGGATTATTATGGGTTTTGAGCAGGTTTGGACAGAAAGAGTTGAAGACGATCATTATCTTCCTGATCACAAATTGCAACAAACATTCATTAAATACTAAGTTGGGATATGAAAAGCAACCAGGAATGATTCTTGTTTAGGTGAGGAGACAACACATTGGAAGAAAATAACAAAAGATAAATATATTTATATATCTGCTTGTGTCCATGTGTCTAATGTCATAGAGAGAGATTCCTAGAAAGAATTTAGGTTTCAGAAGTTTCCTTTATGATAGAGGTTTTAATGCCAAGTTGTCTTAGTCAGCTTCCCATTACTGCAACAGATACATGAGATAATCAGGTTATAAAGGGAAAAGATTTATTTTGGCTCACAGTTTTGAAGATTTCAGTCCATGAGTGACTGGCCCTGTTGCTTTTGGAGGGAGTACATCATAGCAGCAGCCCAAACCATTCACCTTAGGACTGGGAGACCAAAAGAGAAAGAGGAAGAGACTGGGGTCCCACTAACCCCCTTTGAAGGTGCACCCCCAATGTGACCTAAGACCTCCCAGTAGGTCTCACCTTTTAAAGTTTCCACTACCTACCAATAGCACCATGGACTGGGCTGGGGACCAAGCTTTTAACACATTGGCCTTTCAGGGGCATGAATCTAAATCATAGCACAAAGTTTATGGGGGGAAACTATCAGAATAAGAGTATAGTTTGGAGAGTAGCAAATAAACCCTTCTTAGGCACATTGCATCTGTACAAACCTTAGAATTTTTTCTCCATTACTAAATGGGCACACAATATTTATAAAATATCGAAAGTCATGTACTAACTTAATGGGGATCATACACAAAGTTCTTCTAAATTAATCAGGTTTTGCATATTCAAGGCATAAATTTGAATTTATAGCCTCAAAAAACCAAAAGCCAAAGTATAGTAAACATTTTTGAAGTATTTTTGTTTTGGGGTTAGAGTCTAGATATTTTCAAATCACTTGTTTTCAAATTATCTTTGCTAGTCCTTAAATAATTCATTCTATATAGGGTTTTAAACCACTCTCTTAGTTTTTCAGACAATATGATGTTAATTTTTTAAGATAGGGGGTTTTTCTTACAAACTGTAGGCTTTTCTTTGGTGAGGGTCTGTTGGTGGTAAACTTTCAATTTTTTTTTTTTTGATATGGGGTCTCACTATGTTGCTCAAGCTGGTCTCAAACTGAGCTTGAGTGATCCTCCTGCCTCAGTCTCCCTAGTACCTGGGACTATACAGCTACGTGCCACTATGTCCAACTTTATTTTTTAATTTGAAAGATGTCTTTATATAACTCTTATTCTTAAAAGACAGTTTCATTGGGTATAAAAGTCTAAGAGTTCATACCAAATTTCAGGTTGACTCATAAGAGATTATTTCACTGTGTTCTGTCATCCGTTAGTCTAAATTTGACTTCTTTCCAGGAACATGTCTTTTCTCTCTGGTTGCTGCTAAGATCTTATTTTTGTCTTTGATGTTTTATAGTTTCAGAGTGATGTGCTTAGCTGTCCATTTTTATTTATCCTGCTTAAGATTCATTAATCATTCTGTTTATGAGATTTGCAGTCTTTCAACAATTTTGGAAAATTCTGTCATAATCTCTGTGATTACTGGTTTTCTAAGTACTATTGATTTTTTTATCTCTTCTGGAATTTCAACTGAATGTAAGATAGGTCTTGTTTTTATTCTCCACATCTATTTATTTCTATATTATATTTTTCATCCTGTAGTCGCTAAAGTATGTTCTGGATCCATTGACAATTCAGTAGTTCAATTTTTAGCTATTTTCATTTTTCTGTTTAAGTCATCCTTGAGTTTTATGTTTATAATGGTTCTAATGCATTCTTTTTGAAGCCTCAATTTCATTTATTGTCATGCGTTAAGTATAAGAATTTTATATTCAGAACTATTTGCGATACCAAGTTTGTTATTTTTATTTTCCTATCTGTCTTTCACTCATATTGCTTATTCTCCATGTATGTTTCTGATAAGTGACTTTCAACTATGAACCTTAGAATTTTATATTTGGAAGTGCTTTGAGGCTTGCATTGAAATTACATTCCTTCATAGAGTATTTGCAATTATTTCTGTTAATTCCCTCATGATGCTCATTAACCTAGATTACATAAATTAAATTATGCATTGGAAATTTTTTTTTATTACACAGATAGTGTGAACTTGGGCTCCACACCTATATGAACTCCAGCTTGTCGTTACAAATTCTCATGGTAATTTATATTGCTTTCTTTTTAACAAAATACTTAATGTTTTTATTAGTGCAATATAGTTATATTAATATTGGAGTTCATTCTGGCATAATCATACATGCATGGAATATGATTTGTTCCACTTTCTATCAAGAATAAGAATCATGAGGAGAAAGTTTCCAAATGAAGGTTTTAGTTCCTGTCCATACTTATAGGATCCTGAAGGCTTTTGAAGTCCCAATTTTATGTGGATATTTTTTATTTGAATCCTACTTTGGTGGGACTTTGGGTTTTACTACCTGTTTTTCATGATCCATGAAGCTCTGAAAATGGGGTTCAAGGTTACAACAGTTTGGGGGTCAATGTCAGAGCAAGTACCAGTTCAGATGCTTTTTAATTTAAAATTCTCACTTTTACATTTCTTCCCTTTTGAAAATTCCTTATTTTGAGGGAGCTGGCTTAGCCATGAATTTAAAAAGATGTTTCTTGTATGTTACTGAATTTCCATATTATTTACCTTTATATGGTCTTATTCAAAATCATTTGTCAATATCTATCAAAACAAAAATTCTCATTATTTGAATCAGCAAGTCCACTTCTAGAATTTTCTTTGTCAACAAAACTTCCACTTATGCAAAATTATATGTGTATCCTTTTGTTCACTGCAGAATTATTTGTCACAGTGAAAAATTAAGAGTGTTCATTAATTACCACTCCATGCTATGGAGTAATGCTGAGCAGTCATTAAAAAGAATGAGTGTAGCTACATGTTCTGCATTAGGGTGAGCTCCAAGATTTATAGGTCAGTGGAAAGAAGCAAAGAAGAAAGAACTTCTTAGTTTTCCAGTGTACCTTCTTATTTTTAAATTTAATTTTGGTGTCTCAAAACATTCTAGCAGAAGTGGTAACAGCAGCATTATATGCAAAAAAGTAATAAGATATAATAATGAAAATTTTCTCTGTTGAATGCCTTTCATCTCTGGATTTCAAAGAGCATATATTATCATAACACTGAAGCATTAATAGGCTGAGCATTTATTATATGTATAAAAGATAAGATTATTTTAGAATTTCAAGGTAAGACATTAATTTCATAAAGGGCTTTTGAAGTAAAAGCAATCTAGTCTTTTAGGACTTTTTGAGGGGCAGATAATTTTATCCATTGTGATATTTTCCCTTCTAAACCTTAGAGAAAATGTACCTTTTAGAAAAGACTTTAATTCTGCCTAGCATTGTTCATGACTTTAAGCCAGTAGGCTGCAGTTATTACTTATGATAGACATTTTAAGGTTATTAGTACAGTGAAGCACTGAAGTCATGTTTCACCTACTAGGGGGAAATGACATTTGAGTTAGACAAATGACATCAGAGGAGGAGACAAACAATCTGTTCTCAGGCAATTGTCATTTAACTAAATGTAATGCTGAAGAAATTTTAAAAAGAGAAAGCAGTGAAAAAAGACCATAATCATGATTAATCATCCTTGAATAGGATAAACTGAATATTTTAACTTGATATCTAGACCTTTTCAAAATAAGATGGAAAAGAAAAAGTCACTGGATTTCTATATTCATGGGAGAAAAGTCATAGGAAGTTTTGGCAAAAATGTAACTTTGTAAAGTATCTTTCAATGAAAGTCACATTTTAGTGATCTTTCTCAGTGTGTCCTGTGACATGGTATTAGCTGGAAAAGAGTGGAATCTGTTTGAAAGGCAAACAGATGTTTGGGGGTGTAGGCGACTGAACACTAAGCACCCCCTCTCCCAGTGAGCTACACATACCCAGCCCTAAGGCAAAATTTATATCTGACTACTAGTCAGGCCTCAAGACTGAGGATCAGACTATTAAAAAGAGTTTTGAAAAGCCCTCCCAACTAAATAGATAAAATAGGGATTTGAGAGAACAAATCTGTGACCTCTTTATGAGTAACTAATATAGGATAATTATGACATCACATAGGAGGATAATAATGGAACAGTCCATATTCCAAGTTTACTCTGTTGCTTCTGAGTCTTTTGCTTCTGAAATCATTTGTCTTTTCCCTCCTTCCTTTTCTAGCCTCTGAGCTATTTGTATAGTTGGGAATTCTATTTCCTGAAGGTTTGAGGAGCTTACTTGTAAAATGTTCTAAATCCACAGCCCTTTGGGGGACATACTTCTTTTTCTCATATTTTCTTAAAATTTATTAATCTATGCCAGCTGCAACTTCATAAGCAATTTTGGAAGCTTTTATTTTTGCATAGACTGGACCGTTTTGTTGTGAATTTAATGTATTAAACATGATATTATACACTTGCTCTATTATAATTTTAAATTCCTTCCATACTTGTGCTTTATACTTACTTATTTACAATTTTGTGTATTTGTGTTTTTTAATAGAAAGGCAAAATTTTTATATAAATATAAGCAAGGGATAAAACATAAATCCGAAAAGACAGAAACCCAAACATTAACAGCAGGGATACCTGGGTTGTTAAATTATAAATGATTTCATCTTTCTTCATATTTTCAATGCATTCTGAATGCATTGATTTTTCAGTAGGGAAAACACAATTTTTAAACATAAGTAGTGTGTCCTGGCCATCAGACATTGTTTTCTCGTGACCCTTCAGTTGCATATGTTCTTGTCTCCCAGTGAAAGGGTACTATCATGGAGAAACGACACCATTAGTCATCACTGTGAAAGTTTAACTTAACACAAATATCTAGAGGGCAGTGAGGCAATGAAATAAAATGTGTAGCTGTATGTTTGTTTCTTGTCCAAAAATCACATTTAGGAGGCTTTTCTAATGAAATGATCAACAATAGTACAAACACGTATTTGTAAAAAATGCATGTCTACCTATGGTGTTTAAAGCTGCTGTTTTAATGGATTTGTTTTAATCAAGTTTGGAAATGTATGCAGACAGGAATATGGATTATCATGGAGGACAGTTAAGGACAGTACCTAATACTTAGTGCAGTCATGAATTACTTAATGACAGGACAGTGTTCTATGAAAAGTGATGTTGAGAAATTTGTTGTTATGTGAACATTACAGACTATATTTAACACAAACCTAGGTGGTCTAGGGCAATCACTTGACGTGACCTTTGAATGCAATCAGGAGATGTAATAAACAGGAGACTTTTGAGTTGTTAATATGACACAGTACATTTTTTTTTAATTATAAAATGATGGCTATGATGTCACTAGGTTATAAGAAAATTTCAGCTCCATTATAATCATATGGGAGCATCACAATGTATGTGGCTCATAGTTGACCGAAATGTCCTCATGCCATGCGTGACTGAATATGTTTAGGGAATTTCAAAGAAAGATGTAGTCTCATTTCCATATTTTAACATGGAAAGGAAAATGTGCATCTGTCCAAATCACCAGGCATCATCTCTAACATCTCCCTGCCATAGTGACATCTTACCCTTTTTCTTTTCTATCTTTCCATTACCAAAACTATAACAACATACTCCTAAATATTTACCATTAGTTCACATCTGGTATTGAGGACATCATTTCCTCCAGATGTTTTTTATTTATCTTACTACCTCCTTAAGAACTTTATATAGGAAGTTTGCCTCAAATGATCACTACTGATATTAGTCCTAAAGGATATTAATTTGAAATCAATTTGTCAATGAGAAATGTACCTGTTGCTTCCCCACAAAAGTCTGTGTGGTTTTATTGAAAATAATCAATGATTGGTAGAGAACTATGAGTGAAAAATTTCTCTGGGTATTTCTTAATTTTACCACGACACAGTTTTTACAAATGATTAAGCCTAATAAGGCACACTTGAACAAAATCTTTATTTGGCAGTCGGAAGAGCCAAGGTGGTCTGAAGCCTTTCTGATACTAGTGTTGATAAGTGGATGAAGAAGTAACAAATAAATGATCTTATAAATAGAATATCTCAAAAAGGATAAAGAAAGTTTCAGTGACAGAAAAGAGAAGACACTGAAAACCCAGAGTGATATCCTGTGCTGTGATATCCTGGGGAGGAGTGTGTATATTGGTTTTGTTAATTTAGGAGCTTGCTTATTGCCCGTATAGGAGCAGAGATTGAAGCTTTGTTCTGTGTAAGGCAGACATTTGCAGCTAAATAACCCTGATATAATGGTGCAGCTTTTTTTTAAATTAAAATTTTTAAAAAATTTTTTTACAGACTGCATTTTGATAGTACAGCTTTTGAAGGGCTGAAATTGAGGTTAAAAAAATGGAACAGAATGGGAAAATAAAGCTGGTCCTTATCTATCAGATTCTGCATAGAGAAGACAAGTCTCTTTTGACGTTTCTAAAACCCAAATTGAACACTGCAGAAGTCGGGGGTTCCAACTTCCTTACCCCTGCAGTCAGAACCTAAGTCAAACCAAGAAATATTAATAGAACTTTCATCCTGGGATACTGATATGCTTAGAATTGTGTGACCAAACCCATGTCCACTCTGGATGGTTGCAGCCATAACCCAGGCCACAGGATCTTCTCACAGAAAACAAAGGAACAAACGACACAAGGTTAAATTAAAATTGACCCACATAAAATTACATAGTTGACGAGGAAGTAATCGGCGATGATCAGAAGACATCAATAGAAGGCTTAGATTCGCCAAGAATTTAAGATAATAGATCACCTGAAAAGATTAAAAATTAAATGTGGGTTAAATAATAAAAGACCTGAAAAACAATTGATGTCCTAAGAAAAGAACAGAAAGATTTGAAAGGTATTTATGCAAGATATAAAATTGAAAAGACACAGTTATCTATATTAACAGAACTCTTTTTTAAAAACAATTATGAAAAGTGAACTAATGACTTGGGAAGATATTGATAAAAATTGTCCAGGATGCAACAAAAAGATGCAAAGTTGGAAGATATGAAGGCAAAGTTAATAGTACGGAGGATAAAATAAGAAGATGTTGTGTATCTGGTGGGGATTCTAGAAGAATGAATAGAACAAGGCATACACTGTAATTAGGGTAGAAGATTTTATCAGAATTCAAGAATGGTGAGCCTCACATTGAAGAAATTCAGAATCACATGTAGGCAGAATAAAAATGATCTGGTCATAGCAACACTGTAGGGAAATTGTGCAGTAGTACTAACAACAAAGAGAAAACCCTTAGTGAGTTGACGAATTGGAACACGTAAGGTTAGATAAAAACTCTCTCCACCACAATGGCAATTAGGGCAATACTAATAATAATAGGACAACTATGTAGGGAATAAAAAGAATAGGAAACTGAAAATAAAAACAACATTAGTAGGAAAGATGGAAGGGAGAAGGTAACCAACACCAGATTTAAAATGGCCTATGATCCTTGGATTGTCCAGGAAGAAGGTGGAAATAGTTAACTCCAGCCCTCTGTTTTAAAACAACTGCATATTTAATATGAAAACACTAAAATAATAAAAATAGAATATATAACTTCCAACTTGGTAGAAGGGAAAAATAGGTAAACATAAAAAAAGGAAGAATAGAAGATAAAAACAAGCAAAAAAAATTTTAAAAAATGGTTAAATAGAAAAAACAAAATAAGGTAATAGGAATAAGTTAAAATTAAATAATAATAGCAAAAATGTAGAAATAAAAAAATAAAACATCTATTACAATGAGATACACTTAGATAAGATGAAGTAAATCTCACCATGACCAGCCATATGCTGTTCATAAGGTACATATACATAAAACCTAATGAGAGAAATATTGAAAAATAAAGGATGGAAACTATCTTAGACAAATGCTAACTCAAAGAAAGTTGGTTCAGAAATATTATCAGACAAAGTGGACTTTAAAGAAAAAAAGCATTATTTAAGACAAAGCCATTATTCAAGGGCAAAAGGAACAATTCACCAGAGAGCAGTCTAATCCTGAACTTGTATGCAGTTCACAAATACTAGTAAAATTAATAAAGTAAGCATTGATATAGGAAGATCTGCACAAATCCACACATTTGTGGAAGATTCCAATGCTTTCGTTTGGAAACTGTCAGATCATATTTATAAACACATGAAAGATTTGAATTACATCATGCAAATTCTCTGTTGATATCAACATTCTGTCATCTGAATGCAATAAAACTAGAAATTTACATATAGACAATAAAAACTACACCTTTAAATGATTTGAGTCAGTAGAAGTCACAATGGAAACTAGAAAATCTTTCGAAATGAATGACAATACAGTCTCTATGTATCAAAACTTTGAGTTTATAAAGTGCATGTAGAAAAAAATCATATCTTACATGCATATAGTTAAAAAAATCACAAGTTAAACATACAACTCAAGGAGTTAGAAAAATAAGAACAGTGTAAGTTCAAAGAATGAAATAATAAACAGCAGAAATTAAAGAAATAGGAAATTAACCCTAAAGAAGACCAACTCTCCCCAAAATTATTTCTTTGAAGAAAATACCTTAATACAATAGATTCAACTTTAAACTTAGTGAAGTGACCAAAAGTGACTAAGAAAGTAAAAGCTCTAACTAGAGCAACTACATAGATTTAAAAACAAAATCACAAGCTAATCTGTCCAATAAATTTGAAAGCTTGGTGGAATAGAAAATTTTCTAGAAAATACAAATCTCTCAAACCTACTAAAAGAGATATAGAAAATCTTAAATCTTAGCAGGCCTATGACTTGAAAAAAATTGAATGGCTAATAAAAAGATTATCCCTTAAAAACACTGGCTCAAATTATTTCATTAGATATTCCTATAAAATGCTAAGGAACTAATAATTCTTGTCTTATATAATGTGTTTCAGGGCATAAAATAGAAGGCAATCTCTCCAATTTCTTTTATGAGGCTGGTATAATCTTGTTACAAAAATTGGTCAAGAGCATTATGAACAAGGAAAATTATACACAGTTCTTACTGATCAACACAGAAGGAAAAGTTCTAAATAAAATAATAGCACTCCAAGTCAAGGAATAGACCAATGAGCTCATGTTCGTGGTCTAACATAACAAATCTACTAATTCAATCCATCATAGGACCAGATTAAAGGTGAAATGATATGATGATCTCTAAAGGGGTAGGAAAATCATTGACTAAAATTTAAAATCTAGGGCTTCAGGAATAGCTCAGAGGTAGGGTGCTTGCTTAGCATGTACAAGGCCCTGGGTTTGAGCTCTGGAATCACCAGGAAAAAAAAATTGGTGTCATCCAAGATATAAACATTTAATGAAGTAGGAAAAAGGGAAGTTCCTTAGGGTGACCTTAACAGGTTGAGCTGGTGAAAAGATTCAGGTATCTACTGTCACTGCTTCTACTGGGTCTCATACTGAAGGCCTTTGCCAGAGCAATGAGGCAGACACAGCAGAACAGAGGAGGGTGAAAAGGGAGGAGGGAATTGGTATTGTTTTTCAGATGAAATGAATATCTCTGTGGAAAATTCAAGTTCTATAGGTAATGCATTGGTACTAATTACACTTAACAGTTATTAGAAACAGATTGATCCACGAAAATTGATAGCATTCTTAAATAGTAGTACCATGGTGATGGATGATGTCATGCTAAATTATTATTACCAATATTACCTCAAACTGTAAGTTTATCAGGAATATAACTAGAAGAACGACTCCTTTAAAGAGAAAATTGAATTCTCTTTACTGTAAAACCTGCAAGGATGATGCAAATAAATGTTGAAAACATACCATCTCAAGATAAAATGAGATTGCCAGATTGCCATGGTTCCAATTCTACCCCAATTTAAAGTTGTGTGCTGTTTTTGTTTTTTGTTTTTTTGGTACCAGGGATCAAACCCAGGGTGCTAAACCACTGAGCCGTATCCCCAGCTCTTTTTACTTTTTATTTTGATACAGGGTCTTGCTAAGTTGCTGAGATTGACTTTGAACTTGTGATCCTCCTGCCTCAGCCTCCCCAGCCACTGGGATTACAGGTGTGGGCCATCCTGCCTGGGTCTCCTCCAATTTAGAAAATCAATGATTCCAATAAAAATCCTACTCATCATCAAAAAGATTCTAATAAAAATTTTCATGGAACTCCATATGCTTATCAAAAATTCCATAGAAAACAGTCAAGAACCATAAGCAGTAAAAAAAAAAAAAAAAAAAAAAAAACCAGAAAGCAGTCATGCTGCCATTAAAGTGAAAGCAGAAGCAGCAGAAACTGAAGAAGGGAGGCCTGGGCGATAAAGACGGTCATGCTTCACAGCAACGTTTCCCTTGGTGGCAGGCCATGCACATACCATGGTGGCCCCCTACATTTATGAGGGAGCTGAAAATTCCCATCAGCTGGTGGTATCATAGCTAGCCTAAGATCATAGCAATGCATGTAATGTCATCTACTGCCAGTCATGCAGTAAAGTACTCAGAATTTGTGACCATGCTGGTGGCAACAGCCCTACTATGCTGCCTGTCATTGAAAAGTTTAGCCCTTACACTTGTGCACTTTGCATAATACTTGATAATGATAACAAATGTCTGTTGCTAGTTCATATATTTACTAAACTTCCAATCATGATGTTAGAGTGTACTCCTTCTCATAAAACAGAAGTTTTCCTGTAAAACAGTGCTGTGGTATGTCAGCCTTAGCCTCATTGGTCTGGTCTTGTGTTTATTGCATCTCTTGTTGGAATCCTTTTCTCTTGCTCTTGATTTAATCTGTGTTGTTCGTTCGTCATGCCTTTAGAAGGGATAGAGTGCATATCCATGTGTATACTGAGGTCATCTGGTATGCACTGGCCTCAGTGTGTAGTAGATGATACCATCTAGGCTCGCGTGAGCACACTCTAAGGTGTTCATGCAAAGATGAAATCGGTCAGCGGTGGATTTCGGAGAATAGATACCAGGGGTCACTAAGCAGAGCATGAATGTATGCTTCTGATAATGAAAACAATCAGTCTGATAAAAGCAACAGACTTAGGCAAATCACATAGAAGAATGAAAAATCTAGGAACAGGCCCACAAATACCTGGGAATTTAACAGCAAAGAGGGTATTGCAAATGACTGAGGGAAAGATGGATTATTGAACAAATGATGTAGCTACAATTGGTAATGTACATGGAATATGCACCTGGACTCCAACCTCTAAATATCCACAAAAACAATTCCCAGCAGTTTAAATACCTGTTCCAGGAGACAAACTATAAGCATTTTAGACATAAACCCAGGTTGTCTGCTTATATTTTAGTACTTTCCTATATTTTAAAAATGTTTCATAGTTACAGAATATTTAAGAAAAAAGTAAGTGAACCAGATGCTTGGGGGATCATGTTATTTTTGGTGGACAGTTTCAGAAAAGTCTCAGCAATAAAATATTTTTGATAATCATGAAATTGATATTTTTCAATTTCCAGTGCTTAGGATGATACTGAAGGCCAAAAAATAATTGATCGCTGAAGACTTACGTAGCTTCACTCGCTCACTAGAAAATGAAGAAAATGAAAACCAACCCATATGGTTGTGCCTTTTGTGTCTCTTACGACCTTTATGCTTTTAATGGTCAGGCCTTTTATGGCGAGGAGACAGGAACCCAGTTCCAATTTGCTTAAGCAAAGAAAAGCTATTTGTTGACGCGACTGGAAGGTACGGGAGTAGACCATGGTGATAATCATGTGCACAGCGCCAGCGCCACAAGTCCATCCATGCATCCATTGATTTCTCACAATGACCCTAACGAAGTGGATTCTGTCATTCTCATCTTGCTGATCAGAGAGGTAACACACACACACACAGAGGTAAACCAAGAAATACTAGGTAAGCAATGTGCCCCGGGTTCCTGGACAGTGAGAGGCTGAACTGGGATTTAAGTCCTTTCTAGCTGGCTCACGCGTCCACGCTCATAACCACTTGCTGCTCCCACAGAGTATGACAATCAGGCAGGGGGCACAGGCCTGGTGGATTGAGTGCTGGGTGGGGAAAGGGCCAGCGGGAGGGAGAAACACTCAAGCACAGAGGGCTGCATGGCTGAAAGGACCCAGGAGCAAGTCGTCTGGTTGAGACTACTAACGTGTGTACTGCGAACTCCTGGTCCGCTCTCCACCGCGCTCTTCGGGTCTGAGTTGTTTAACACTTAGTCATGATGGGTGTGTTTGGGGAAAACCAAGCGGGTGCTGAGCTCTTATCTCCATTAATACCAGGCAAATATAAAGACAGCTTGTGGAAGGGAAAACCTAAGGACAGAGGGTTGGTGGACCTCTGGGTTATACTAAGGTGCTTGGAATCTAGCCTGTATAATTAAGGAGCCCTGCGTAAGATTTTGAGCAGGAGTTAATACAACAAAAAAAGGTACTATCGGCATTTCAAGGCATGTGCACTTAAAATGAAAGGCTGATTATGGAGAATAGACAGAGGTTCCTCAACAAACTAAAAATAGATCTACCATGTGATCTGGTTATTCCACTGCTAGGTATATATCCAGAGGACATTATTCATAATAGCTAAGATGTGGAATCAACCTGAGTGCCCATCAACAGATAAATGAATAAAGAAAATATAGTATACACACAAGGGAGTATTATTCAGTCATAAAGAAGGAAATCCTGCCATTTGGGGCAAAATGGATGGAACTGGAGAACATTATGTTAAGCGCAATGTCAGACACGGAAAGACAGTATGGACTGTTCTCTCATATGTGGAAGCAAAACAACAACAAAAACACAAAACAAAATGAAACAAAACCACATCACCACCAACAAAAAACCCACCCCAAAGTAAAACAGTGTTTGCTAGGAATTGGCAAGGTGCAGGGAGTAAGGATGATGGGAAAAGGGTGATTGGATTTAATCAGTGAATGCCATATGCATGTGTGGAAATATTACACGGAACCTCATTAATATGTACAATTAACACATGTTAATAATAAAGTCAATGTGTGCATATACATATGTATATTGAGAGAGAATGACTTTTATTATAGCATATTACTATAATTGCCCTATTATTATTGGTATTCATCTCTTATTGTACCTAATTAATAAATTAAACCTTATCATAGACATGAATGTATACAAAAAACAGTGCCTATAGGGTTTATTACTATCTCTGGCTTCAGGCATCCCCTGGAGGGTTGGAATATGTTCCTTGAGGATCAGCAGCAACTGTATCTGACTTTTTAAGCTTACATTTAGTAGTGTGCTGACTCTGTCCCCAAACAAGACTCATTAGATGTTGGAAGTCTCCCAGAATAGGAAAGGAGGTCAATGCCCAGCTTCCAAAAGGGCATCGAGGTATCTACTGGGGTTTTAGCAGGTTTGGATGGGAGCTCAGGAGCGGGGTGGGTGGAGGAGAAGGCCTGGAAAGGGGTGTTCCCTAAGTAGAGGGTAAGGTAGGGAGAAGGGGTGCTGAGAATGGAAATTTGGAGAAAGAACTGCTTATGTGGCTGAAGGACTCAAAGAAGGAGCATCAGACAAGTTGTTAAGAGACGAGTGGACTTCCACGGAGAGGAGTGAGGCAAGTGAGCGTGGGCGGGGCTGGAAACCTGGGAAAACATCAACTTCTTTGGCATTAAGAGGTCAAGGTTGGCCATCCCGCCTTTAGAACAGTTACAGGGAAATTGTGAGTGGGCGGTGAAGAAGGAACTGCAGGAGGTACCGTCAACCCATTTTTAAGCATTACAGAAAATATATGCTATACAATTGGAGGCAATTTTATTTGTGCTGTAAAATTATTCACATGCTCCATTTACTGGCCCCTTAAGGAGAGTCCAGCTCTGGAGTGCTGTTTAGCAATTAGCTTTATGCATTTTCCTGAATGCTTAATGTTTTCTGGCCAGGGTCTGGGCAGCAAGGGGCAAACTTTATCAATATTTGAAATCTCTGGTTAAGTATAGAAGTTCTGCATTCCTTTCTACAGAGACATGCTGAATGGTGGAGCACAGAACCAGGGCACATTAGAGATGGGTCTACTACTGAGACACCAGCAGTGCAGAAGGGCAGATAAATTTCTCCAGGGTCCACATGTCCAGGTTCTTCTGAATTCTGTCTGAGTCATAAATTTTATCTGAACTGAATTGATGAAGCAATTAGCAGTGCTCTCTGGATGGGGCAGAAAAGAGGTGAGATCTCAGGAACAGATTTAGATCCCCAGGTGTCTTAGTCCATGAGTGCTGCTATAACAAAATACCACAGACTGGGTAATTTATAAAGCACTGGAACTTATTTCTCACAGTTCTGAAAACTGGGAAGTTCAAGCAGCAGGCAGTTTGTTGTCTGTTCTGGTCTCAAGAGAGTGCCTTGAGAACTGTGTCCTCACATAGCGGAAGGTGGAAGGGACAAAGGACAAACTCCCTCCATTGAGATTTCTAGGAGGGCATCTAATCCCATCCACAAGGAATGGCCGGTTACACTGGCCATTACATTTCAACATGAAGTTTGGAGAAGACACACACATTCAAGACTTAGCACCAGTATTTTCTGTTCCTCTGGAGTTTAGACCTGACTGGGCCTGAGGTTTGTTCAGGGCATGAAGCTTAGAAGGTAATGCTGTGTCCACTGGCCATGGGTGGTCCGCTCCCAGCTGGGAGTCATGATGTGGCTCCGTTGCTTCTGCATTTCTCTCTTCCCTTCAGCAGGAACTGACACAGTGCAGAGAGACGGTTATTTAACTTGGTATAGATCCCCCAAAGCCAAGGGTTGGTAGCAGGTGCGTGTTTTAAGAGGGTTTCAAATAGGACCTTGGGTAAATTCCAAATTTGGGGAAGTATCACAGGTAAGGCGGAAGGAGGGGGCAGAAGTGTGGGAGAGCTGGGGTGAGGCTGGGAGTTGGAGTCAGCAATGGCCCGAGTGGCCGAGCTGTCCTGAAGCTCATCTGTTGAAGTTTTGGGGAGAGAGTGTTTCCTGGTGAGTTTGAATAAAATCCTGTAGTGTTATGAAGAGCTATTAACGGCAACCAGATCCCCCCAGATGAAAGCGATCTTTCTCTCTTTAAAATTCTAAACTCGAAACATTTCTCTTTGTTTCATATGGATCTTATCGATTTCCTCTAAAGCCATTACATATCTTACCACTTCAGGGGGTACTTTATTAAACTGGGAAGCACCAAATAAATATTAGTTATTTATACGTATAATATACAAGGATGCTAAAATAGAACAGTCTCAATTTCTGAGGTCCCACAGGCCTGGATGCCAACCAACTGCACATTTCAAAGTGAGGTATGAGAGTATCTACTATGGAGTGAATGCTTACATTCTCTCAAAATTCACACGTTGAATTTCTCTAGCATGTTGGCGTTAGAAGCTAGAGACTTTGGGAAGTATATTAGAGTTATCCAGAGAAACAAAATAAATAGAAAAAAAAATATGAGTATGTTTGGCTTACATGATCACTGCTACGATTTGGGTAAGTATCTTCCAAAGGTCCATATGTTAAAACTGGTGGTGGAACTGATTGCTAGGGCCTGATTGGAGGACTTTAGGTCACTGGGGGTGGGCCCTTGGAGGGAGTTTGGGGATTATAGCCTCTTCCCCTCTCTGTCAAGCTTCTGTGAGGTAAGTAGCATTGCTCTATAATGCACTTCCACCATAATGTATTGCTTTGCCACAGGTCCTCTTTATCACAGGGCCAACCAATCATGGACTGAAACCTGTGAAACTATAAGCCAAAATAAAACCATTTCTGTTTTCAAGTTGAGTATCTCAGGTATTTTGTTACAGTAACAGAGAGCTGACTAACATGACCACAGAGGCTGGATGTTCTATGATGGTTTTCTGTAAGCTGGAGAGTCAGAGATGTCAATAGTGTGATTCCATCCAGGAAACCAGAAGCTTCAGAACCAAGGAGACCAATGGTTAGCCCCCTGTTTGAGGTCAGAGGTCTGAGATCTTTAAGTGGGCTGTTGGTTTAAGTCCAGAATCTGGAGGCTGAGTTCCAAGGAAGCTTCAGAGAGAAGAGCCACAGAAAAGAGAGACCATTCCCCTTCTTCTGTTTTCTGTTCCACACAGCCACCAACTGAATAGATGGTGCCTGCCCACTTGGTTTGCTGACTTGGGTATTTCTCTTTTGTGAAAAACACCCTGACAGACACACCCAGAATAAATACTTCCCCAGTTTTCTGAACAACTTAATCTAGTCAAGTTGACATTTAAGATCAACCATCACAGGAAGTGATTAGAATTAGATAAGGTCATGAAGGGGGAGTCTTGATAACAGTCCCAAGAGGTCTTGTTTCTTATCTCAGTCATTTGAGGACACACCAAGAAGATAACTGTGTCTGAACCAGAAAGTGGGCCCTTTAGACCCTGAATCTGCGGCCACCTGGACCTTATATTTTCTAGTCTCCAGATTATGAGAAATAAATTTAAGTTGTTTAAGCCACCCTGGTTAGGTTCTTTTGTTGTAGCAACCCCAGTCAAGGAGATTTCTGTAAAGGAGTTTTGTCAGTATTTACCCATCACCCCCTTCCAGGCTGGGCAGTCGAAAACTATGAATTTAGGGAAGGAGGCTGGAAATCGGCAAGAGGATTCCTTCAGGGAATGTTGTTGGAGGAACCAGGGGAAGCTGATGTTTCTCTCCTGAGGTACGTGAGACCCAGACAGAGGTTAGTGTCTATTTCCACCTCTGGATGGTGAAAGACAGTGCTGAGTTCCAGGCTTTAGAAAGACCTGCCAGACTTTAGAATAAGGAAAGATGGGGGTGATCCAAGATGGCGGACTAGAGGGTGACTGTATCTCCTGTCGCTCCAGAACCCAGGATTCAAGAAGGGGAGGCATTGAGAGACTCCGACTAAAAGAGAGCCACGGGGTGAGTCTCCCCCAGTGAGTGAAGCTCGGCCTGGGCTGCAGGCCCGGATAGGGGCAGCTTATCAGAGTAGGGCAGGGCAGCTAGAGTCTTCCCCAGGGAGCCCTGCTCACTCCAGTGGTGGGCCCCTCCCACACGGCCAGCTTCTCCAGCTTCTTGGAGGAGGCCCCCCAGTGAGAACCTTTCTGCACAGAACCAGCTCCAAGTTCTGAAGCCAGCGAGGCAAGCTCCGGCCCACAGGCAGCCTCTGGGACCAGGGCAGGGCAGCCAGAGACTTCTCCAGGCAGCCCTGTCCCCTCCGACGGGAGACGCCTTTCAAGGCTAGCTTCTCGGAGCAGACCTCCCAGTGAGAGGCTTTCTACACAGAGCCAGCCACAAGTCCCCGAGCCAGCAGAGAGCTCCGACCCGCAGGCAGCCTCTGGGACCAGGGCAGGGCAGTCAGAGACTTCTCCAGGCAGCCCTGCCCCCTCCGGCCACAGGCTCTTTCCATGGGGCAATCCAAGATGGTGGCCTAGAGGGTGACTGCATCTCCTGTTGCTCCAGAACCCAGGATTCAAGAAGGGGAGGCATTGAGAAACTCAGACTAAAATAGAGCCACAGGGTGAGTCTCCCCCGCAGGGTGAAGCTCGGCCTGGGTGGCAGGCCCGGATACAGGTGGCTTATCAGAGCAGGGCAGGGTAGCTAGAGTCTTCCCCAGGTAGACCTGCTCACTCCGGCGGTGGGCTCCTCCCACACGGCCAGCATCTCAGAGCAGGCCCCCAGTGAGAACCTTTCCACACAGAGCCAGCTCCAAGCCCTGGAACCAGTAGCTGGCTAGGGGCAGCTTTCTTCGGAAGCACTGCATTATCAAGTTCCTCCAAGACTTCAGGCTACTGAAGGCTGGGAGGTGATACACTGGAAATCTACAGGGACACTATAAGCCAATAGAGGAAATCTGCAATATCTCAGAGTTCCACTGACATCTGACCAATATGAGAAAACAAGGGAAGAAAATGTCCCAAATAAACCTAGATACTATATCAATAAAACCCAATGACAGCACAGCAGAAGAAATGTCAGAAAGGGAGTTCAGAATGTACATAATTAAAACAATCAGGGAAGCAAACAAGGAGATGAAAGAGCAAATGCAGGCATTGAAGGAGGAGATGAAAGAGCAAATGCAGGCATTAAATGATCGCACCAATCAACAGTTAAAAGACCAAATACGGGAAGCAAGAGATGATTTCAATAAAGAGTTAGAGATACTGAAAAAAAAACCCAGAAATCCTTGAAATGAAGGAAACAATAAACCAAGTTAAAAACTCCATAGAAAGCATAACCAATAGGATAGAATACCTGGAAGACAGAACCTCAGACATTGAAGACAAATTATTTAATCTTAAAAACAGTGTTAACCAAACAGAGTAGATGGTAAGAAATCATGAACAGAATCTACAAGAATTATAGGATATCTTAAATTTAAGAATTACTGGGATTGAGGAAGGCTTAGAGAAACAAACCAAAGGAATGAACAATCTAGTCAATGAAATAATATCAGGAAATTTCCCAAATCTGAAGAATGAATTGGAAAACCAAGTACAAGAGGCTTATAGGACTCCAAATATACAAAATTACAACAGACACACACCAACGCACATTATTATGAAGATACCTAACATACAAAATAAAGACAGAATTTTAAAGGCCGTGAGAGAAAAGAATCAAATTACATTCAGGGGGAAACCAATAAGAATATCAGCAGATTTTTCAATCCAGACCCTAAAAGCTAGAAGGGCCTGGAACAACATTTACCAAACCCTGAAAAAAAATGCATGCCAACCAAGAATCTTAAACCCAGCAAAAATTACTTTCAGATTTGATGATGAAATAAAATCCTTCCATGATAAACAAAAGCTAAAGGAATTAACAAAAAGAAAGCTGGCATTACAGAACATTCTCAGCAAAATATTCCATGAGGAAGAGATGAAAAACAAAGAAGCAAATCAGCAACGGGAGGAACTAGCCTAAAGGAATAGCTAAATAAAGGAGAAACCAAATCATGTCAAAAAACAAAAATGAGTCAAATGACTGGGAATACAAATCATATCACAATAATAACCCTGAATGTTAATGGCCTGAACTCACCAATCAAAAGACATAGACTGGCAGATTGGTTTAAAAAGAAAAATCCAATAATATGCTGCCTGCAAGAGACTCATCTCATAGAAAGAGATACCCATAGACTAAAGGTGAAAGGATGGGAAAAAAATACCATGCACATGGACTCAGCCAAAAAGCTGGAGTATCCATTCTCATTTCAGATAGTGTGGACTACAAGCCAAAACTAGTCAGAAGAGATAAACAAGGATATTACATACTGCTTAAGGGAAGCATAAATCAGTAAGACATAATAATCATAAATATCTATGCCCCGAACATTGGCTCATCCATGTACGTCAACAAATTCCAGAAATCAAATAGATCACAACACAATAATACTAGGCGATTTTAACACACCTCTCTCACCACTGGATAGATCTTTCAATCAAAAAATGAATAAAGAAACCATAGATCTCAATAACACAATCAACAATTTAGACTTAACCAACATATATAGAATATACCATCCAACAAAGAATGAATACACTTTCTTCTCAGCAGCACATGGATCCTTCTCTAAAATAGACCATATTTTATGCCACAAAGCTACTGTTAGCAAATAAAAGAAGATAGAGATACTACCTTGTACTCTATCAGATCATAATGGATTGAAATTAGAAATAAATGACAGAACAAAAAACAGAAACTTCTCCAATACCTGGAGATTAAATAATACACTATTATATGATGAATGGATAACAGAAGACATCAGGAGGGAAATAAAAAAATTCTTAGAAGTAAACGAGAACAAAGACACATCATATCAAAATCTCTGGGACACTATGAAAGCAGTACTTAGAGGAAGATTTATTTCATGGGGCGCATTCAACAAAAGAAGTAGAAATCAACAAATAAACGACTTAACACTACAGCTCAAAGCCCTAGAAAAAGGAGAGCAGACCAACACCAAAAGTAGTAGAAGACAGGAAATAGTTAAAAACAGAGCTGAAATCAACAAAATTGAAACAAAAGAAACAATCGGAAAAATTAACAAAATAAATAGTTGGTTCTTTGAAAAAATAAACAAAATTGATAAACCCTTAGCCACACTAACAAAGAGAAAGAGGGAGAAAACTCAAATTGCTAAAATTTGGAATGAACAAGGAAATATCACAACAGACATGAGTGAAATACAAAACATAATTAGAAGCTATTTTGAAAATCTATACTCCAACAAAATAGAAAAGCTCGAAGACATCAACAAGTTTCTAGAGACATATGAATTACCTAAACTGAACCAGGAGAACATACACAACTTAAATAAATCAATTTCAAGCAATGAAATAGAAGAGGTCATCAAAAGCCTACCAACAAAGAAAAGTCCGGGACCAGATGGGTTCTCAGCCGAGTTCTACAAAACCTTTAAAGAAGAGTTCATTCCAATACTCCTCAAAGTATTCCATGAAATAGAAGAGGAGGGAACCCTCCCAAACTCATTCTATGAAGCCAATATCACCCTGATACCTAAACCAGACAGAGACACATCGAGGAAAGAAAATTTCAGACCAATATCCTTAATGAACATCGATGCAAAAATTCTCAACAAAATTTTAACAAATCACATACAAAAATATGTTAAAAAGACAGTGCTCCACGATCAAGTGGGTTTTATCCCAGGGATGCAAGGTTGGTTCAACATCAGGAAATCAATAAATGTAATTCACCATATCAACAGACTTAAAGTTAAGAATCACATGATTATTTCAATAGATGCAGAAAAAGCATTTGATAAAATACAGCATCCCTTCATGCTCAAAACACTAGAAAAAATTGGGGTAGTGGGAACATTCCTTAACATTGTAAAGGCCATCTACGCTAAGCCCATGGCCAATATCATCCTAAATGGTGAAAAACTGAAAGCATTCCCCCTAAAAACTGGAACAAGGCAGGGATGCCCTCTTTCACCACTTCTATTCAACATCGTCCTTGAAACTCTAGCCAGAGCAATTAGACAAACCAAAGAAATTAAAGGGATATGAATTGGAAAAGAAGAACTCAAACTATCCCTGTTCGCTGATGACATGATTATATATTTAGAGGAACCAGGAAATTCCACCAGAAAACTTTTAGAACTCATAGTGAATTCAGTAAAGTAATAGGTTACAAGATCAATGCTCATAAATCCAATGCATTTTTATACATAAGTGATGAATCTTCAGAAAGAGAAATTAGGAAAACTACCCCATTCACAATAGCATTGAAAATAAAATACTTGGGAATCAATCTCACAAAAGAGGTGAAAGACCTCTACAATGAGAACTACAGAACACTAAAGAAAGAAATTCAAGAAAATCTTAGAAGATGGAAAGATCTCCCATGTTCTTGGATAGACAGAATCAATATTGTCAAAATGGCCATACTACCAAAAGTGCTATACAGATTCAATGCAATTCCAATTAAAATCACAATGATGTACCTTGCAGAAATAGAGAAAGCAATTATGAAATTCATCTGGAAGAATAAAAAACCTAGAATAGCTAAAGCAATCCTCAGTAGAAAGAGCGAAGCAGGGGGTATCGCAATACCAGATCTTCAACTCTATTACAAAACAATAGTAACAAAAACGGCATGGTATTGGTACCAAAATAGACAGGTAGATCAATGGTACAGAATAGAGGACACGGACACAAACCGAAATAAATATAATTTTCTCATATTAGACAAAGGGGCCAAAAATATGCAATGGAGAAAAGATAGCCTCTTCAACAAATGGTGCTGGGAAAACTGGAAAACCATATGCAATAGAATGAAATTAAACCCATATCTCTCACCCTGCACAAAACTCAACTCAAAATGGATCAAGGACCTCAGAATCAGACCAGAGACCCTGCTACTTATAGAAGAAAAAGTAGGTCCAAATCTTAAACTTGTTGGCTTAGGATCAGACTTCCTTAACAGGACTCCCATAGCACAAGGAATAAAAGCAAGAATCAACAACTGGGATAGATTCAAACTAAAATGCTTTCTCTCACCAAAGGAAACTATCAGTAATGTGAAGAGAGAGCCTACAGAGTGGGAGAATATCTTTGCCACTCATACTTCAGATAGAGCGCTAATTTCCAGAATATATAAAGAACTCAAAAAACTCTACATCAAGAATACATATAATCCAATCACAAATGGGCTAAGGAAATGAACAGACACTTCACAGAAGAAGATGTACAAGCAATCAACAGATATATGAAAAAATGTTCAACATCTCTAGTAATAAGAGAAATGCAAATCAAACTACCCTAAGATTTCATCTCACCCCAATTAGAATGGCGATTATCAAGAACACAAGCAACAATAGGTGTTGGCGAGGATGTGGGGAAAAAGGTACACTCATACAGTGCTGGTGGGGCTGCAAATTAGTGCAGCCACTCTGGAAAGCAGTATGAGATTCCTCAGAAAGCTTGGAATGGAACCACCATTTGACCCACCTATCCCACTCCTTGGCCTATACCCAAAGGACTTAAAATCATCATACTACAGAGATACAGCCACATCAATGTTCATTGCTGCTCAATTCACCATAGCCAGATTGTGGAACCAACCTAAATGCCCTTTTTTTTTTTTTTTTTTTTCTTTTAATTCATTTAATCTAGTTGAGGATATAAAATGTACACAAATACTTGTAACAAAATGTGAAGTGTAAAGTACCAAAAGGAAGGACAGGTATGTGCCAAAATCTAATTCCCTTAATTTGAGATACCTAATTTTTCCTTGTCTATAATCAAAGTGTCTGAGGAAATAATAAAACTGTATTTGAAAACTAAAACCTCAAAAATTCTTACCAAGAAGGGAAAATTAGAATATTTTATATATATACATTTTTTTTTGTGATGAAGTATTTTTTTTTATTATTTTTTTTATTTTTTTACATTTACATAGGATAATGATGTTTATTTTATTTTTCCCCTCCCCCCACCCCTCCCACCCCTCTTTTCCCTCTACACAGTCCTTCTTTCCTTCATTCTTGCCGCTCTCCTTAGCCTAACTCTAAACCTAACCCTAAACCTAATGCTAGCCCCTCCCACCCCCCATTATATGTCCTCATCCGCTTATCAGCGAGATCATTCGTCTTTTAGTTTTTTGAGATTGGCTTATCTCACTTAGCATGATATTCTCCAATTTCGACCATTTGCCTACAAATGCCATAATTTTATCATTCTTCATTGCGGAGTAATATTCCATTGTATAAATATGCCACAGTTTCTTTATCCCTTCATCAACTGAAGGGCATCTAGGTTGGTTCCACAATCTGGCTATGGTGAATTGAGCAGCAATGAACATTGATGTGGCTGTATCTCTGTAGTATGCTGATTTTAAGTCCTTTGGGTATAGGCCAAGGAGTGGGATAGCTGGGTCAAATGGTGTTTCCATTCCAAGCTTTCTGAGGAATCTCCACACTGCTTTCCAGAGTGGTTGCACTAATTTGCAACCCCACCAGCAATGTATGAGTGTTCCTTTTTCACCACATCCTCGCCAACACCTATTGTGCTTGTATTCTTGATAATCGCCATTCTAATTGGGGTGAGATGAAATCTTAGGGTAGTTTTGATTTGCATTTCCCTTATTACTAGGGATGTTGAACATTTTTTCATATATCTGTTGATTACTTGTACATCTTCTGTGAAGTGTCTGTTCATTTCCTTAGCCCATTTGTTGATTGGATTATTTGTATTCTTCGTGTAGAGTTTTTTGAGTTCTTTATAGATTCTGGAAATTAGCGCTCTATCTGAGGTATGGTTGGCAAAGATATTCTCCCACTCTGTAGGCTCTCTCTTCACATTGCTGATAGTTTCCTTTGCTGAGAGAAAGCTTTTAAGTTTGAATCTATCCCAGTTGTTGATTCTTGCTTTTATTTCTTGTGCTATGGGAGTCCTGTTAAGGAAATCTGATCCTGAGCCAACAAGTTGAAGATTTGGACCTACTTTTTCTTCTATAAGATGCAGGGTCTCTGGTCTGATTCCGAGGTCCTTGATCCATTTTGAGTTGAGTTTTGTGTAGGGTGAGAGATAGGGGTTTAATTTCATTCTATTGCATATGGTTTTCCAGTTTTCCCAGCACCATTTGTTGAAGAGGCTATCTTTTCTCCATTGCATATTGTTGGAACCTTTGTCTAGTATGAGAAAATTGTATTTATTTGGGTTTGTGTCCATGTCCTCTATTCTGTACCATTGATCTACCTGTCTATTTTGGTACCAATACCATGCCGTTTTTGTTACGATTGCTTTGTAGTAGAGTTGAAGATCTGGTATTGCAATACCCCCTGCTTCGCTCTTGCTACTGAGGATTGCTTTAGCTATTCTAGGTTTTTTATTCTTCCAGATGAATTTCATAATTGCTTGCTCTATTTCTGCAAGGTACATCATTGGGATTTTAATTGGAATTGCATTGAATCTGTATAGCACTTTAGGTAGTATAGCCATTTTGACGATATTAATTCTGCCTGTCCAGGAACATGGGAGATCTTTCCATCTTCTAAGGTTTTCTTGAATTTCTTTCTTTAGTGTTCTGTAGTTCTCATTGTAGAGGTCTTTCACCTCTTTTGTGAAATTGATTCCCAAGTATTTTATTTTTTTCGATGCTATTGTGAATGGGGTAGTTTTCCTAATTTCTCTTTCTGAAGATTCATCACTTATGTATAAAAATGCATTGGATTTATGAGCAGTGATCTTGTAACCTGCTGCTTTACTGAATTCACTTATGAGTTCTAAAAGTTTTCTAGTGGAATTTCCAGGTTCCTCTAAATATATAATCATGTCATCAGCGAACAGGGATAGTTTGAGTTCTTCTTTTCCAATTCGTATCCCTTTAATTTCTTTGGTTTGTCTAATTGCTCTGGCTAGAGTCTCAAGGACGATGTTGAATAGAAGTGGTGAAAGAGGGCATCTCTGCCTTGTTCCAGTTTTTAGGGGGAATGCTTTCAGTTTTTAACCATTTAGAATGATATTGGCCATGGGCTTAGCGTAGATGACCTTTACAATGTTAAGGAATGTTCCCACTACCCCAATTTTTTCTAGTGTTTTGAGCATGAAGGGATGCTGTATTTTATCAAATGCTTTTTCTGCATCTATTGAAATAATCATGTGATTCTTAACTTTAAGTCTGTTGATATGGTGAATGACATTTATTGATTTCCGAATGTTGAACCAACCTTGCATCCCTGGGATAAAACCCACTTGATCGTGGTGCACTATCTTCTTAATATATATTTGTATGCGATTTGCTAAAATTTTGTTGAGAATTTTTGCATCGATATTCATTAAGGATATTGGTCTGAAATTTTCTTTCCTCGATGTGTCTCTGTCTGGTTTAGGTATCAGGGTGATATTGGCTTCATAGAACGAGTTTGGTAGGGTTCCCTCCTCTTCTATTTCATGGAATAGTTTGAGAAGTATTGGAATGAGCTCTTCTTTAAAGGTTTTGTAGAACTCGGCTGAGAACCCATCTGGTCCTGGACTTTTCTTTGTTGGTAGGCTTTTGATGACCTCTTCTATTTCATTGCTTGAAATTGATTTATTTAAGTTGTGTATGTCCTCCTCGTTCAGTTTAGGTAGTTCATATGTCTCTAGAAATTTGTTGATGTCTTCGAGGTTTTCTGTTTTGTTGGAGTATAGATTTTCGAAATAGCTTCTAATTATGTTTTGTATTTCACTCGTGTCTGTTGTGATGTTTCCTTGTTCATTCCGAATTTTAGTAATTTGAGTTTTCTCCCTCTTTCTCTTTGTTAGTGTGGCTAAGGGTTTATCAATTTTATTTATTTTTTCAAAGAACCAACTATTTATTTTGTTAATTTTTCCAATTGTTTCTTTTGTTTCGATTTCGTTGATTTTGGCTCTGATTTTAACTATTTCCTGTCTTCTACTACTTTTGGTATTGGTCTGCTCTTCTTTTTCTAGTGCTTTGAGCTGTAGTGTTAAGTCGTTTATTTGTTGATTTCTACTTCTTTTTTTGAATGCACCCCATGAAATAAATCTTCCTCTAAGTACTGCTTTCATAGTGTCCCAGAGATTTTGATATGATGTGTCTTTGTTCTCGTTTACTTCTAAGAATTTTTTTATTTCCCTCCTGATGTCTTCTGTTATCCATTCATCATATAATAGTGTATTATTTAGTCTCCAGGTATTGGAGAAGTTTCTGTTTTTTATTCTGTCATTTATTTCTAATTTCAATCCATTATGATCTGATAGAGTACAAGGTAGTATCTCTATCTTCTTGTATTTGCTAACAGTAGCTTTGTGGCATAAAATATGGTCTATTTTAGAGAAGGATCCATGTGCTGCTGAGAAGAAAGTGTATTCGTTCTTTGTTGGATGGTATATTCTATATATGTCCGTTAAGTCTAAATTGCTGATTGTGTTGTTGAGATCTATAGTTTCTTTATTCAATTTTTGTTTGGACGATCTATCCAGTGGTGAGAGAGGTGTGTTAAAATCGCCTAGTATTATTGTGTTGTGGTCTATTTGAATTCTGTAATTGAGAAGGATTTGTTTGACGTACGTGGATGAGCCAATGTTCGGGGCATAGATATTTATGATTGTTATGTCTTGCTGATTTATGCTTCCCTTAAGCAGCATGTAATGTCCTTCTTTATCCCTTCTGATTAGTTTTGGTTTGAAGTTCACATTATCTGAGATGAGGATGGATACTCCAGCTTTTTTGCTGTGTCCGTGTGCATGGTATGTTTTTCCCCATCCTTTCACCTTTAGTCTCTTTCTATGAGGTGAGTCTCTTGCAGGCAGCATATTGTTGGATTTTTCTTTTTAATCCAATCTGCCAGTCTGTGTCTTTTGATTGATGAATTCAGGCCATTAACTTTCAGGGTTATTATTGTGATATGATTTGTATTCCCAGTCAATTGACTCATGTTTGTTTTTGACATGATTTGGTTTCTCCTTTATTTGGCTATTCCTTTAGGCTAGCGCCTCCTGTTGCTGATTTGCATCGTTGTTTTTCATCTCTTCCTCATGGAATATTTTGCTGAGAATGTTCTGTAATGCTGGCTTTCTTTTTGTAAATTCCTTTAGCTTTTGTTTATCATGGAAGGATCTTATTTCATCGTCAAATTTGAAGGTAAGTTTTGCTGGGTATAAGATTCTTGGTTTGCATCCGTTTTCTTTCAGGGCTTGGTATATGTTGTTCCAGGCCCTTCTAGCTTTTAGGGTCTGGATTGAAAAATCTGCTGATATTCTTATTGGTTTCCCTCTGAATGTAATTTGATTCTTTTCTCTCGCGGCCTTTAAAATTCTGTCTTTATTTTGTATGTTAGGTATTTTCATAATAATGTGCCTTGGTGTGGGTCTGTTGTAATTTTGTATGTTTGGAGTTCTATAAGCCTCTTGTACTTGGTTTTCCATTTCATTCTTCAGATTTGGGAAATTTTCTGTTATTATTTCATTGAATAGATTGTTCATTCCTTTGGTTTGTTTCTCTAAGCCTTCCTCAATCCCAATAATTCTTAAATTTGGCCTTTTCATGATATCCCATAATTCTTGTAGATTCTGTTCATGATTTCTTACCATCTTTTCTGTTTGGCCAACTTTGCTTTCAAGATTAAATAATTTGTCTTCAATGTCTGAGGTTCTGTCTTCCAGGTGTTCTATCCTATTAGTTATGCTTTTTGTGGAGTTTTTAACTTGGTTTATTGTTTCCTTCATTTCAAGGATTTCAGTTTGGTTTTTTTTCAGTATCTCTAACTCTTTATTGAAATGATCTCTTGCTTCCCGTATTTGGTCTTTTAACTGTTGATTGGTGCGATCATTTAATGCCTGCATTTGCTCTTTCATCTCCTCCTTCAATGCCTGCATTTGCTCTTTCATCTCCTCATTAGCTTCCCTGATCGTTTTAATTACGTACATTCTGAACTCCCTTTCTGACATTTCTTCTGCTGTGCTGTCATTGGGTTTTATTGATGTAGTATCTAGGTTTGTTTGGGACATTTTCTTCCCTTGTTTTCTCATATTGGTCAGTTGTCAGTGGGACCCTGAGATATTGCAGTTTTCCGCTACTGGCTTATAGTGTCCCGGTAGATTTCCAGTGTATCACCTCCCAACCTTCAGTAGCCTGATGTCTTGGAGAAATCTGATAAAGCAGCTCATCCGAAGAAAACTGCCCCTAGCCCCCTACTGGTTCCACGGTTTGGAACTGGCTCTGTGCGGAAATGCTCTCACTGTGGGCCTGCGCCGTGCAGCTGGCCGTGTGGGAGGAGCCCACTGCCGGAGTGTGGAAGGCTACCTTGGGAAGACTCTAGCTGCCCTGCCCGGCTCCAATAAGCCACTTCTATCTGGGCCTGCCACCCGGGCCGAGCTTTACCCAGTGGGCAGACTCACCTGTGGCTCTATTTCAGTCTGAGTCTCTCAATGCCTCCCCTTCTTAACTCCTGGGTTCTGGAGCGACTAGGGGTACAGTCTCCCTCTAGGCCGCCATCTTGGATCGCCCCGTGAAGAGAGCCTGCAGCCAGAGTGGGCAGAGCCGCCTGAAGAGATCTCTGGCTGCCCTGCCCTAATCCCAGAGGCTGCTTGCTGATCGCGGCTCTCCGCTGGTTCGTTGCCGGAGTACGCTGCGCTGCAGGGGCTCCGGGACTCGGAGCTTGTTCTGGTCAGAAAGGCTCTCACTAGTGGGCCAGTTCCGTTCCGAGAACCTGGAGAAACTGGCTCCCTAAATGCCCTTCATTTGATGAATGGATAAAGAAACTGTGGCATATGTATACAATGGAATATTACTCAGCCATGAAGAATGATAAAATTATGGCATTTGCAGGCAAATGGATGAAATTGGAGAATCTCATGCTAAGTGAAATAATCCAATCTCAAAGAACTAAAGGACAAATGATCTCACTGATAAGCAGATGAGGACATATAATGGGGAGTGAGAGGGGTTAGCATTAGGTGTTACGGTGAGGTTTAGGGTTAGGGATAAGGAGGGTGGTAAGAATGGAGGAAGGAAGGACTGTATAGAGGGGTGGGAGGGGTGGGGGGAAGGAAAAAAATAACAATGAATCAAACAACATTACCCTATGTAAATTTATGATTACAGAAATGGTATGCCTTGACTCCGTGTACAAACAGAGAAACAACATGTATCCCATTTGTTTACAATAAAAAAAAATAGAAAAGAAAAAAAAATATTAGGAGGAAGAATAAAATACCACAATATTAAAATTTTGAACATGATATATGATATAAATAAATGATTGTCAAATCAAAAAAAAAAAAAAAGGAAGATGGCTAGATGGATGTGAACATCACTCTTAGAGATGGTGGCCCAAAGTGCATGTTTTCCCCAGGGACTCAGAATGCATGCTGCTTATCTGAGGGTAATGATGTGGCTTATCTACTTTGAGTAGAGTCAAGAGAATTACCTGCAGGGGTGAGATGGACCAAAAGAAGGTTCTGTACTAACAGTTACCAGGGGCTGGGGAAAAATCAATTTCCAGGCATAACTCTTACACAAAGGAGGTAGACCTTGAAGACTCCCGCGGGGGTGCCCATCTGATCTGTCCTAGTCAGGTAAGACTGCTCTCACTCGTTTCTGACCTTTCCCTCTCACTTCCTCTTTCCTGCCCACCTTTTTACCTTGGGTACACAAGATGGCTTGGTGACTGGATGGAGAGGAGCAGAGGAGCTTGACTGGCAGACCAAGAGCAAGGGGATATGCCCACCCTTCCTCACTGGCTTGATTTTGGTGAGTGCTTTTGATGCACAGCTAGATATTTTAATTCCTGGAATGAAACTGTTCCTATGACTAAAATAGATCAAAATATTTTCATTACCATAGAATGCCTGAGCGAATGATGAGTCCTGAGGAGATTTTATCCAGGAGCGAGGACGATCTCAGACCATAGATGGGTCCGTCATTAAAGGAATCGTGTAGGGTAGAATGGAGTTTTCTGATTGTACCTTGTAAGGGCCACTAGTTCAGAGAAACGTCTACCAAAGACTTGAGGACAGGGCATCTATCAGATCACATTTTTTACCTGTTTAATACTAAGAATGTGTGGTTGTGGGGTCGTCGAGTTTTTTGCTGAAATTTGATCTTGACCTGAAACAGAGGTTCTTAAACTTCCGTCATGAATAAGAATCAGAACAGAGATTTCTGGGCTCTACTCTTAAAGGTTTGGGGGAGGGAATTTTTCCTTGTGAAGAAGTTCCCAGGAGTTATTTTTTTTATTGTAAACAAATGGGATACATATTGTTTCTCTGTTTGTACATGGAGTAAAGGCGTACTATTTGTGATTTTCTCCCACTCTGTAGGCTCTCTCTTCACATAGATATTTATGATTGTTACGTCTTGCTGATTTATGCTTCCCTTAAGCAGTATGTAATGTCCTTTTTTTATCCCTTCTGACTAGTTTTGGCTTGAAGTCCACAATATTTGAAATGAGGATGGATACTCCAGCTTTTTGCTGAGTCCATGTGCATGGTATGTTTTTCCCCATCCTTTCACCTTTAGTCTATGGGTATCTCTTTCTATGAGATGAGTCTCTTGTAGGCAGCATATTGTTGGATTTTTCTTTCTAATCCAATCTGCCAGTCTATGTCTTTTGATTGATGAGTTCAGGCCATTAACATTCAGGGTTATTATTGTGATATGATTTGTATTCCCAGTCATTTGACTCATTTTTGTTTTTTGACATGATTTGGTTTCTCCTTTATTTAGCTATTCCTTTAGGCTAGTTCCTCCCGTTGCTGATTTGCATCGTTGTTTTTCATCTCTTCCTCATGGAATATTTTGCTGAGAATGTTCTGTAATGCCGGCTTTCTTTTTGTAAATTCTTTTAACTTTTGTTTATCATGGAAGGATTTTATTTCGTCATCAAATCTGAAAGTAATTTTTGCTGGGTTTAAGATTCTTGGTTGGCATCATTTTCTTTCAGGGTTTGGTAAATGTTGTTCCAGGCCCTTCTAGCTTTTAAGGTCTGGATTGAAAAATCTGCTGATATTCTTATTGGTTTCCCCCTGAATGTAATTTGATTCTTTTCTCTCACAGCCTTTAAAATTCTGTCTTTATTTTGTATGTTAGGTATCTTCATAATAATGTGCGTTGGTGTGGGTCTGTTGTAATTTTGTATATTTGGAGTCCTATAAGCCTCTCGTACCTGGTTTTCCAATTCATTTTTCAGATTTGGGAAATTTCCTGATATTATTTCATTGAATAGATTGTTCATTCCTTTGGTTTGTTTCTCTAAGCCTTCCTCAGTCCCAATAATTCTTAAATTTGGCCTTTTCATGATATCCCATAATTCTTGTAGATTCTGTTCATGATTTCTTAACATCTTCTCTGTTTGGTCAATTTTGTTTTCAAGATTAAATATTTTGTCTTCAAAGTCTGAGGTTCTGTCTTCCAGGTGTTCTATCCTATTGGTTATGCTTTTTGTGGAGTTTTTAACTTGGTTTATTGTTTCCTTCATTTCAAGGATTTCTGTTTGTTTGTTTTTCCAGTTTCTCTAACTCTTTATTGAAATGATCTTTTGCTTCCCGTATTTGCTCTTTTAACTGTTGATTGGTGTGATCATTTAACGCCTGCATTTGCTCTTTCATCTCTTCCTTCAATGCCTGCATTTGCTCTTTCATCTCCTCATTTGCTTCCCTGATTGTTTTAATTATGTACATTCTGAACTCCCTTTCTGACATTTCTTCTGCTGTGCTGTCATTGGGTTTTATTGATATGGCATCTATGTTTGTTTGGGACATTTTCTTCCCTTGTTTTCTCATATTGATCAGATATCAGTGGGACCCTGAGATATTGCAGATTTCCTCTATTGGCTTATAGTGTCCCTGTAGATTTCCAGTGTATCACCTCCCAGCTTTCAGTAGCCTGAAGTCTTGGAGGAACTTGATAATGCAGTGCTTCCAAAGAAAGCTGCCCCTAGCCAGCTACTGGGTCCAGGGCTGGGGGCTGGTTCTGTGTGGAAATCCTCTCACTGGGTGGTCCTGCTCCTAGAAACTGGCTATAGACAGGGCCTGCCCCTGCCTGAGGGAGCCAGGCTGCTCATGGAAAGCCTCTCCCTGTCCTGCCTTGGTCCCAGAAGCCAGTTGCAGGCCAGGGCCCGTCTCTGGGTCCGGGACTTGGGGTTGGGTCTGTTCGGAAAAGCTCTCACTGGGTGGCCTGCTCCTAGAAGCTGGCTGTGGATCGCGCCTGTAGCTGCAGAGAGCAGGGCTGCTTGGGGAAGACTCTCGCTGCCCTTCTCTGCTCTGAGAAGCCGCCCCTGTCTAGGCCTGCCACACGGGCTGAGCTTCACCTGGTGGGAGTGACTCACCCCACGGCTCTATGTTGGTCCGAGTCTCTCAATACCTCCCCTTCTTGAATCGTGAGTTCTGGAGCTAGGGGAGATGCAGTCACCCTCTAGTCCGCCATCTTGAATCTCCCCAGGAGTTATTGATGCTGCTTGTCAGGGCCACATTTTAAACATCCTAATTCAAAAGAAATAAAGAAGGGCATCAACAAATCATTCATTTATTCATTAAGTCAATATGTGTTTACTAAAGACCCGTCCTGAGTTCTGTGCTGGCTGGGCTTGGGATTGCTCAGCTAATATAATTTTCCCAGAGGCAATGCAACATTTTTAACCAGAAGGAGGGATGAATGGACCCAGAACGCTCCTTCCTCTCCCATCCGCATCTAGCTCACGCCATGGTTTCCTGTTCCTTGTTTGGCCTGGTTCTGATTGGGATTGAAGCCCTGCTTCATATTTAATAGAGGCTTTCGTTTTCCCTTCACACGATATATTGATTCTTATAATTGGGCCTTTTTGCTTTTTCCCAAACTACATTACCCACATTAGCAGCCAGCTTAAAATGCCATTATGAAATCATGCGGGTCTTAGTGGAAAAGAAAAAAAAAAAAAAAAAAGGAAATGAGCTTCTCTGAACGCTGTGTGTTCCAGTAAGGAGGTGTTCAGCGGGTGGGGAAACCTGGCAGGCTTTGCTGTTCTGCCCCTCCTTCACTACAGTCCCCTAGAGCTTTCTAACCAGCAGGCCAAATGCCTATTTAGCTCTGCCCAGCAGATCAGAAGTATCGGAATGTGGTGGAGGTGGGGTCCCCTGACCCCATGGTCCCCTTCTTGGCGAGCCCCGCATCCTGAGTCTGTGCATATTCTTTACTGTCCTGGCCCTAGGTCACTCCATGGGAAGTCAAGAGGGGCTACCCAGCCCTGGAGAAGTTCCCAGGGTAGTAAACCAGATCTAGACTGTGCGACTCCTTGCTAATCTCCATGGTCTTTCGTGGGCAAGAGCCTATTTGGCCATTCTGATGCCTGCAAGTTGTGGTTGGAGATTTTCCTTACTATTAAAGTAAGGAAAGTAAGGAAAGTAATCTTTCCTTACTATTAAGGAAGATTTGGAATGGAGCTCATTATTTTTATTTGAAGTTTTTACAAATGCTATGTATAGGGAAGCTGGTGAGGAGACTGGGGAGACCTCAAAGGCAAGAGGAGCTCTGCAGGATACCACTTCAGGAATCTAGCCAGGGGACGGAAGCTGCATTGCTTTACCAGTCCTGGCCTCTGTGTAGACTTTGATTGGACTCAATCCATGTTCACAGAGGTCTTGCCATGGGCAAGCCCTCATGGCCTGGCATGTGTAGGACACAAGGAGCCCGGAGTGGTGACAGGTCATAGTTTTATCCTTGTGGTGCTGAAAGAGGTCCTAACCATTAATTCTATGTGTCATCTTGACTGGGCCACAGTTCTCAGATGTGTGCTCAGACATTCTGAATGTTCTGTGGAAATGTGCCTCCCCGTCCCTTGGATGGTTCTGATTCACACTAGAATCAGTAGACTATGGGTAAAGCAGATTGCTTTACCCAAATGTAATAATGTAAGTGGGTCTCATTCAATCAGTGGAAGGTCTATGGAGAACAGAAGATTGACTTCTCAGGAAGAAAAGCAAACTCTGCCAGAAGGCAGACTTCAGGCTTGAACCCCAACAGTGGCTCTTTCTTTGCTGGGTCTTCAGCGGCTTGTCTCCTCTGTAGGTATTTTACTTGCCAGACTCTATAATTCTGTGAGCCAATTCCTTGAAATAAATTTCTTTCTCTATACAATTGACCTTTCATAACTCTGGGTTCTGCTACTAAACATTTAACAAATCTTAGATGGAAAATATTTGAAAAAAACCTTTTTTTTCCTTGGTACTTTTCCTAAACAATGCATTATGATGCCCATTTACATAGTGATTACTTTGTATTAGATAAGTAATAAAGAGGTGATAAAGTATCTCAGAGGTGTGTGCATGTGAGGGTTATATACAAATACAATTTCATTTTGTAAATTCTCAGATTTGGGTAACTGTAGGGGGTTCTGGAACCAGTTTCCCATAGCAACGAAGAAACAACTGCATATTCACATTGATTGGTTCTGTTTTCCTGGAGAACCCTGACTAACACTAACACACAGACAAAGACACCAAACATATCCTGTCCTCAGGAGACGTAGCATAGGGAGGATTATGGAACATTCTAAGAAAGGCCGTGAAGGGTGGGCAGAATATCTACTTGTGGTGTCAAGGGGAGGAATTCAAGCTGAAGCTGGGTGCAGAATCTCATCAGAGAATAGCATAATCTAGTTGCCCAAAGGACCAGATGTGGCAATGGGCTGGGGAAGGCAAGGAGATAGAAAAGGAAGGTTTAAACTGTGGAACAAAAGGAACTTAGATTTCATTCTGTCTGTAATAAATCAGGGAGGAATTTTCTATTTGGAAAGAGCATTCTGGGAGCATTTGTTGAGATTTGTGCTGAATGGGAAGAGAAGACAATTGACAGGGAATTGAACAGTACGTGAAACAATTGTAATAGTTACCCGAGAGAGCAGGAGAGTAGAAAGCAAGCATTCCAGGCTATGCACACCATCTCCTAAGAAAGAGGGGAGACCCTGAAATACAGAGGAGAGGAAAGGAGAGGCAGAAAAAGACGCAAGCAGAGGCAAGTGAAAGTTTTCAGGCAGCTTCAAGGGACTGGGATGTTTTGGGGTTGGGAGCATTTTACCATTTGGATATAGCTGCAGAGTCACTGTTAAGGTTCCCTAGTTTCTCTTTGAAGGTGAGCTCAGCCTGGGTTGTGTTTCCAGGAATGCAGTGGCTTTGCCTGGATCTAACTTCTGGGATACCTCTGCTGTGTTGTCCAACTGTGTGTGTGTGTGTGTGTGTGTGTTGTCCAACTGTGTGTGTGTGTGTTGTCCAACTGTGTGTGTGTGTGTTGTCCAACTGTGTGTGTGTTGTCCAACTGTGTGTATGTGTGTGTTGTCCAACTGTGTGTGTGTGTGTGTTGTCCAACTATGTGTGTGTGTGTGTGTGTGTGTGTGTGCATGCACATGTGTACACAGTCTGTGTTCCCAGGAGAGTCAGCAGGCACCCCACTGAAAAATTTGACCTTATAATTCTTCCATAGCAGCCTCTCTCAACAACTGTATATAGAAGGTGCCAGGATGAAATGACATACTTCCTGGTACACAGCAGGCTTTTGGTGAATATCTGGTGAACAAATGAACATGTGTTAATGGCCTCAGAGCCAATCAGAGGTTTTAGAAGTCAAATTGCATGCTAGGTTTTCAAAGACTGAAAGCTAAGTGCACACACATTTGTATGTACACACACGCATATTCAGCTGCTATTTAAATGCTTAAGTTAGCACAACCACTAAATCTTTGACATCAGGGAAATAGCTCTGGTTCTTAAGTGGGTATTTTTTAATAGGACAGAGGGAATAAGATTTATTCTTGCCCTACACAAGAGTTCTCAGTCTTGAGACAACACATTAGAATCATCTGAGGAGTTTTAAAGAAATCCTGATGCCTAGGCCTTCAAAATGCTGAGTGGGCTAAGATTCAGGATTTAAAAATATCTCCTCAGAAGATTCCAAAGTTCATCCAAGTGGCAAACCTTGCTTTAGACTAATCCTGTCCAGTTTGGTAGCCACTAGCTACAGTGGGGTTACTGAGTAGTTAAAATGTAGCCTGTTGGAACTGAAATGTGCTCTAAATGCAAACCACACACTGAACTTTGAAAATGTTGAAGTCAGTATGAAAAAGAAAATTGGACATCTCATCAATAATACTTACATTGACTGAATAATGCCTCTCCTCCCATGACGTTCATATTTTAGTCTCCAGAATTTGGTAATTTCTTACAGCAGACATTAAAAAAAAACCCTAAATGTTGATTTACCTATTAAAATAATAATAGTTGGTTAAAGGTTAAGTAAATGTGTTAATAAAATGATTTCACTGATTTCTTTCCACTTGTTTTCAATGTGGTTACTAGAACATTCCAAATCACATATGTGGCTTGCATTATCTTTCTCTTGGTCAAGGCTGCTCTAGAGCATATAGTTACATGAAGTACTTTAGCTATCTCTAGTGCATGCTTCTGACACTTGTCCAAGTGGGAAGGACAGCAGTGGGAACTTCTGGGATAGCTGAAAGGAGTTTACACTCTCAGCCCCTTATAGCTTGCTGATAACAAGGGAGAAATTGTATCTCACGTCAGGCTATCTGATGAACAAATGGTCAGAGATTGTTTTGAGTGACAGCTTTCCAAATTTTAGAAACAATGAGACTAGCTCAATCAAATAAATCATTACAGTTTTTGAGACAAGTGAACGTGGACTAGTACATCCATTCACCAGTGGAATGTGATTCTCTGAGAACCCTCAACAGCAGTGGGACTATGACCAACATGGTTGATGGACCAGGGCCATCACAGGCCTTGGTGATAAGTTCCCTTTTTGTAACTAGTGTCTTTTTGGTTACAAGTAATACATGGCATGTTTGTTCAGTTAAAATTCTTACTTTGCTTTCCACAAATCCATAAGAGGAAAAGTCAGCCTACAGTTGACCCTCGGGAGGGGAGAAAATAAGAGTAAATTAGTACAAGGGAGTCTTACTTTCTTAATACCCTTTCTTAGAAAGAGAAGTAAGGAGGTATATATTTTCCTCTCATGGTCTTTAGGTCTCTCTTCTTTGCCCTGATGGATTTAGTCAGGGGGGTTTCCAGTGTTTTCATGGTTTACTTGTTTATGCTGACAGCTTAATTCCTAAGTGTCTGACCAAGGCCAGGTGTCCTTGTCACAGGAAATCTGTTAATGCTGGCAGATACCTTTGTGGCTATTGTCTGACCTGTGTCTACTTTATTCCCACCAAGATAGCCACTGCCTAGGTGAGTTCTGACCAGGGAAAAATCAGGTTCAGGTGGGTTGGTGGGAGGAGACACAGAGGAGGCTGCGCAGCTGAACATATGAAATACCAGAAGGAGTTTATTACTCACAGATCCCAGAGAAGAGGGCCGACGTCTCGTGAGGCCAGGGGAAAGGGGAGCCATCCAGAACATGCCCACTCAACCAGCAGGTGGAGGGGAGAGGCTGACCCCAGCCAAAGGCTTTACTGGGGCCCAGTCCAGGGTATTATGGAGCAGAGAGGCACAAATTCCACCAAGTCACACTGTGACAGAGAGGTGGTCATGGTGGCATATCTGAGCAGTCCATGTGGGGTGTGATAGTCAGTGGGGTGAGTCAAGTAGGTTGTATCATAGGAGGTGTTCACTGGGAGGTGGTTGCTCAAGTCAACCATCTGAATCAAACACTTCGAGGAACCGAGAGGTGGTGGAGAACTGGAGGCTGGGAGCCCTGTTCCTGGTGTGAAGAAGTTAACCTTCTATTCAAAATGGATGTTGAGGCAGCATAAAATCATAGAAATTTACTCTGTGTGTGTGTGTGTGTGTGTGTGTGTGAGAGAGAGAGAGAGAGAGAGAGAGAGTGTTCCTGGTGTGAAGAAGTTAACCTTCTATTCAAAATGGATGTTGAGGCAGCATAAAATCATAGAAATTTACTCTGTGTGTGTGTGTGTGTGTGTGTGTGTGTGAGAGAGAGAGAGAGAGAGAGAGAGAGTGTTCCTGGTGTGAAGAAGTTAACCTTCTATTCAAAATGGATGTTGAGGCAGCATAAAATCATAGAAATTTACTCTGTGTGTGTGTGTGTGTGTGTGTGTGTGTGTGAGAGAGAGAGAGAGAGAGAGAGAGAGAGAGAGAGATTAGTCACTTCTTGAGGGGCCAAGACAGATGGGGCCATGACAGAAACTGCCAGTCTTTGCTACGTTAGAAGGTACAGGTCATTTATTACCCTCAAACACATCAACGAATTCTTTGGAAGAGAAATGGGAGAAGTTAACAGACAGAGGGAGAACCCTCAAAACAGAGCCACCTTCCTCCTTTGCCATGAAATAATGTTCTTCCAAAGAAACAGACCTCAAGTGTTGCAGACACGGCAATCACTGTAGTAAGCATCTAACTTTCAAAATCAATATTAATGACTCTGGATTTGAAGTACTGGAAATATTTGGAGAGCCGGAGAGCAGCATTTGGAGGCATTTTGTGAGTCAAACGACTTTGGCTCTGGAAACAATTCCCAACCACAGGTCGTGTTCATGGCACTAAAGGTCTGTCCCACCGTGACGGAAGCACTCAGATGGGGGCTTCAACTTTGCCAGGTTCAATGATTGGGGGACACTTAAAATGACCACTGCCCCCCTCCAGGTGGGTGGAATCCAGGAGAAGAAAAACCTCTTCACTTCCAGTTTGAGCATTTCCCCCTGAAGTCCTGATTCTGCTGGGTGAGATGACGAAGCAAGATGAAAATATCTGCAGCAGAAAGGAACAGACTACACATATGTATGCGATAACATGGACGAATCCCAAAATCATTTTGCTGAATCAAAGAAGCCAGACACACTGTATGGTTCCACTTAAATTAAATTCAAGAATAGGCAAAACGAATCTATGCTGTCATAAATCCTAAAAAATGTTTCCTCTTGTGGGTACAGATATGGGCAAGGGTTGACTTTAAAGGGGGAAGGAGGGTTTTCAGAGATATTGTTCTGTGTCTTGGTAGGGACGTGGGCAGACCCAAGTGGCTCTGTCTCAGGTAGCAGCACAAGTCAATTCTCTGCTGAGTACTTACGGATAAGAGAGGTTTGCATGGCAGATTTGACCATTTCATGAGCGAACCTATCAAAAACAAACAAACAAGCCTCTCGGATTATGCTATTTATTTATTCCATACTTGCTGGAAGGAGAGAATACTGCTACGCAAGGATAGACAAGATCTGGTATTAATTCAGTATTTCTCCCTAACCAGGCGTGATGAGGTGAAAGAATCCATAATCAAAATCAATTATGTACCAGATGAGGATATTTAAAATACGCCCAGAAAGACAACTTCTCATTGATAGAGAACTTTAGCACAGGGGTGTTGATGCTCATGTTCCTATACTTTTATTTCCTATGAGACCACAAGTTACTTCTATGGTGAGTGATAGTTCCCAAGGTACTTGGGCTGCCATTCTCTTCTCACTACCATTTTACTGCCCAACCATGACTTTCAGTCCCTTTGGTGACAGAATATTTTATGCACAGGTCATCAAGGTCAACTTTCACCAATACCACAGTCAGAGCCAAAGAGCATCTGTCACGGCAGAGCACCATTGGGGGAGCAGCTTATGTGTCCCCACATTGTGACTTGACTTGCTCCTCCACTGTGGGGTGACATGATTCATCTTCTCATTCAGCACACAGCATCAGCACCTTCTATATGCCAGAATGCTGGGTGCAGAGCCGTGACCAAATCTGACAAAACCTCTGCCCTCTTGAAACATATATTCTAACTGAGGGAGATGGATAGTAAACACAGTTGGACCTCAGATGCATGGGTTCCCCATCTGGGGATTAAACCCACCAAGGATCAGAAATACTGGGGAAAACTTTGCATCTGTACTGAACATAGACGCACTTCTTTTTCTTGTTCTTATTCCCTAAACCACAAAGTATAACAACCATTAACAAGGCATTTACACATATTAGGTATTCTAAGTGATCTAGAGAAGATTTAATGTCTCTGGGAGGATGGATGTAGGTTCTATGCAAATACTATGTCATTTTATGAAAGGAACTTGAGCATCTGTGGATTTTGGTGTCTGTGGGGGATTCTGGAACCAATCCATTGTAATTTAGTTAAATAAAATACATCGTATGCTTAGAGCTAAGTGCTAAGGAAAAGATCAATCAAAGAAGCGGGAAAAGGAGAGTCAGAGCCCACAGTGGGGTGGTGTTACGGTTTGGATGTGAGGTGTCCCCCAAGAGCTCATGTGTGAGACGATGCAAGAAGCTTCAGAGAAGAAATGATTGGGTTGTGAGAGTCTTAACCCAATCAGTGATTTAATCCCCCGATAGGATTAACTTGTAACTGAAGTGGTGGGTTGTGGCTGAGGAGGTCGGAACTGGGGACATGACTTTGGATTTATATTTTGTATCTGGAGAGTGGAGTCTCTTTCTCTCTCTCTGCTTTCTGATCATCATGTGAGCTGCTTCCCTCTGCCACACTCTTCTGCCATGGTGTTCAGACTCACCTCAAGCCCTGAGGAATGGAGCCGGCCTTCAATGGACTGAGACCTCTGAAACTGTGAGCCCTCAAATAAATGTTTCTTCCCTAAAATTGTTCTGGTCAGATCTTTTAGTCATAGCAATGAAAAAGCCGACTAAAACAGGTGGTTACTGCAGTTTTAGGTGGATTAGTCAAGGAAGGTTCCTATGAAGAGGTGACCTGAAGAAGAAGAGTATATGAACCATGTACATCTCCCAGGTGAACACTTTCCACATTGAGGGAATAGCAAGAACGAGCTTCTAGGCAGGAGAGGGTCTGGCATCTCCTAACCAGAAGATTGGGTGACCGAGGTGGAGTGAGCAAATAAACAAGCCTGGAAGCTGAGGTCAAAAAGGTGAATGGACACCTGACCACATGGGGCCTTGGAGCCAGGACTTGCTTTTACTCTGAAGCAGAAAGTCATGGGGGAGTTTTAAGCAGAGGAGTCCCATGACTGCTTTGTTGATAAAGACTGAAGAAGAAGGGGCAGAAGCAGGGAGGACAGTGAGGTCCACATTAAACGTAGTGAGGTTGACTTGAGGTTTCTTTGCTGAGCAGAGCCTCTGGCTCTTAAGTTTATACCTGCAAGTTAAGGTGTTGTGGGTTGGGGGGAAGGAAATTGCAAAGCAACTCAAAATGAGTCTACCTCATCTTTTAAATTTATTATTTAATTGACAGATAATGTATGTTATGTATGTTAATGTATGTTTTTATCATGTGAAGCACAGTGTTTTAAAGGATATATACATTATGGAATGATTAAACCTGGTGAATTGACAAATGCTTCACCTCACATAGCTTCTTTCATTATGTTTTCCATATTTTTATTGGTGCATTATAGTTGTACAGAGCAGTGGGATTTCTTGTTACACATTTGTACATGCAAATGATATAACAATATAACTTGGCCAATCTCACTCCCCAGTATTTATTGTGTTTTGTGCTGAGGGTACATAATACCCACTCTCTTTACACTTTCCAGTAATGCAATGTTTTACTATTAACTTTAGTTATATTATTATCCAATAGATATCTTGAAACAGTCTTCTTGTCTCTCTGGCCCTGTACCCACAAATTTCATCTCCATGGATTAAACCAAACCAAGGATCAAAAATATTTGGAAAAAAAATGCATCTGTACTGATCATGTACAGACTCTTTTCTTGTCCTTATTCTCTACACAGCAGAATATAGCAATTGACCTAGCATTTGCATCTCATGTTAGGCACTGCAAGTCATCTAGAGACATCTAGGGTGCATGTAGTATTGGGGGGCAGGTAGAAAGGGATGAGTCCTCAATCCATCTCTCCTCTCTAACCACCCAACCTGTGCAACTACCAAAACAAATGTATCTTTTTTCTTGGTAAAAAGTCATAGAAAAATTTGAGGGATAAAATTTAGAAAAAGAAAATATCAAGAATCATTTCCTTTTTGCCATTGTTTCTCTGTCTTTAGGCATGGTTGATGCTTGAGGTGAGGGAAGGTTTTGGGGACTTTGTGGGATTCCTGCTGGTCTTCTATGTATCTATGAATGTAAAAGAAAAATTTCCTAAGAAGGACCAAGGGAAGTTAGAAAAGGTGAGTTATAAGGTGAGAGAGACCCTCCTTGAGGGAGGTAGAAGGTTAGACGGAAATCTCAGGGCTTGATCCCACAAGAAATTGACCTAGAAAGACTTTGAAAGAAGCCTCACATCTTCAGCTACAAGGATGGAAAGAAAGAAAAATGCTGGAAGGATGTAACCACAGCACTATGACTGCAAGGGTCCCTTTAGGATTGGATCTTGGAGGAGGAGGAATAAAGTTAAAGAGGACACCCTCATGGTTGCTATGATCCTACCCAACAAGGAGAAAAAGTCCATTCTTGGCAGTCAATTTTACCTGTACAGAGGATAGGGTCTTCATAGCCAAGAGGTCATCATGGAATTTTCTACAAATGACATAGTGACTGTTCCTTAAACAAGTGTCTAAGAAGGTAGTCCTGAGATCCTGTGGGCTCTTACTACCCAGGGAGTATATATTTATCTTGACTGGTGCTTGAGGTAGGGAATTTGCACCAAAGGCAGAAACTCTATTGTAAATGGATTATAGGGGTTGGCCAGAAATATAAGTAGCTTTAAATACATTAGAGAGTGACATGAGGTGTCCAGTTACCTTTTTGACCTCAGATTCCAGATGTCCTGCTTAAGAGTCTGGAAAATTCTTTGCATAAATGTAACCACAATTTGTTTATCATTTCTCTTGTTGAGAACACTTTTTCTCTTTGCTTTTTTTTTTTTTTCCTTTATGGGGAAAGTTGCTATTGAGATTAACTTATAACTCTCTTTATGTACATTTATTTTTATTTATCTTGTGTAATTACCCAGAAGTCAAATCACTTGTTCATAAGATATATGCATACCAAACATGAGGAGAAACTTCTAATACTGTGGGTTTATTTTTTTCCTAGAAGCTTTATACTTTCAGGCTTTACATTTAAATCTGTTTTGGGGAGCAGTGCTGGGATTGAACAGATCATATATGCTCCACAAACACTCTGCCACTGACTCACATACCTAGCATGGTTTTACATTTAAATCTGTGACTCATTCCAAAAATTAATTTTGAGGTATGAGTCAAGCTTATCTTGTTCTTCCCGTGAATATCCAGTGGTTCCACCACCATTTGTTGAAAATGCTCTTTTCACATTGAATTTCTTTGGTATATTGGCAAATAGTCAATGTATCTTGTAAGTGTTGGTCTCTGTCTGGACTCGATTATTTCATTCCTTGGATCTATAGGATTATCCATAGGATTATCTTTACACCAATATCTTGACTACTGTAGCTATGTAGTAAGCCTTAAAATCAAGTTATGTGAGCATATATTCCAACTTTGTTCATTCTTTTCAACATTAAAAAAATCTTATTAATAATCATATATTGCTTATATATTGAAATAATATTTCAAAATATTGAAATAATATTGTGGTTACATTGAGTTAATCCAATACATTATTAAAGTTTATTTTGCCTGTAGTTTTGTACTTTTTAAAATATATTTTTAAAATTGGTTCTAATTAGTTATACATGACAGTAGAATGCACTTTGACACATCATGCACAAATGGAGTATAACTTCTTATTCTTCTGCTTGTACATGATGTAGAGTCACACTGGTCATGTAGTCATACATGCACAAGGGTAATATTGTCCAATTCATTCTACTCTCCTTTCTACCCCCATACCCCCTCCCCTCCCTTCACTCCCTTCTGCCTAATCCAAAGTAACTGTTCTTCCCTAGCCCCCTCCCCACTTATTGTGAATTAGCATTCACATATCAGAAAATATTCAGTCTTTGTTTTTTTGGATTGACTTATTTTACTTAGCATGATATTCTCCAGTTCCATCCATCTACCAGTAAACACCATAATTTCATTCTTCTTTAAGGCTAAGTAATATTCCATTGTGTATATATACCACATTTTCTTTATCCATCCATCTGTTGAAGGTCTCCTAGGTTGGTGCCATAGTTTAGCTATTGTGAGTTTAGCTGCTATAAACATTGATGACTGTGTTACTGTAGTTTGCCGATTTTAAGCCCTTTAAGTATGAACTGAGGAGTAGGATACCTGGGTCAAATGGTGTTTCCATTCCAAGTTTTCTGAGGAATCTCCATACCACTTTCCAGAATATTTGCACCAATTTTCAGTCCCACCAGCAATGTATAATTGTACCTTTTCCCCCACATTCTTGCCAATGTTTATTACTTGTATTCTTGATGACTGCCATTCTGACTGGAGTTTTGAGTTCTTTATACTGCCATAAAGATTTTAGAGTCAATTTGTTAACTCGTACAATGATTCCCTCTGGAAATTTTACTGGAATTGGATTGCACCTATTGATCATTTTGAGGATAAGTGATATTTAACGATATTGAGACTTCTAAACCATGAACATTGTATATCTTTCCATCATTTATTTACTTATTTAATTTTTACTCAGTAATGTTTAAGCATGGAGGTTTTAAAATATTTTGTTAATTTTTTTCAGGGGCAAATTACCACTGAACTACATGCTCAGCCTATTTTATTTTTTGTTTTGAGACAGGGTCTCACTAAGTTGCTTAGGGCTTTGCTAAATTGCTGAGGCTGGCCTCAAACTTACAATCCTCCTGCCTCAGGTTCAGGTGTCTCTGGGATTATAGGTGTGTGCCACCATGCCCAGCTAAATTTAACTTTAATTAGCTTATGCTTTAGAAGTGAATGCAAGTAGGATTTTTAAAGATTTTATTTTTCAAACTTTGTTAGTATCAAGAAATGTTTGATTTTCATATAATGATGTTGTAGCCTATGACCTTGTTAAATTTACTCATTAGAACTAGTTATTTATTAATTTCATCAGATTCCTTGGGATTTTGTAAGCAGAAATGATGTCATCTCTCAATGAAGACATTTTTCTTTCCTAATTTATTTGCCTTTTATTATGATCATTACTTATTAAAACCTCTGTTATAATGTTGAATAGAAGCAGTGAAAGAATATATACTTTGTTTATTTCTAAAAGGGAAGAGTTCAGTCATTTTCCACAGACTCTTCATTCAATGTATGTTTTATAAGGTTGAGGAAATTCCTTCTATTCTTACTTAGGAAAAGTTTTTTTTTTTTTTTTTTTTTTTTTTTTTAAGTATTGTTAGTAGTTGTTAGTAGGTGTTTAGTTTTGTCAGGTTCCTTTTCTGCCTCTGTTGAGATTATACTGTTTTTTTTTTTCTTAATTCTGTTTATGTCTAATGTTAATGTGTTTCTTAAATCTTTTTGATTTTCAGATATTAAACCAACTTTGCATTCCCAATTGATTATGATATTATACTTTTTGTATATTACTGAATTAGACTTACTAATATTTCATTAAGAGGTTTTGCATCTGTATTTATGAGAGACATTAGTTTACAATTTTATTTTCCTAAAGTACTTTTGTCTGATTTTGGTATCAGGATATTGCTGGCCTTATAAAATAAGTTGAAAAGTGTTCCCTTTTCTTCGATTTTCTAAAAAGTTCATGTAGAATTTGTATTGAAATCTCCAAATATAATTGTGGATTTTTCTATTTCTCCTTTCCAGTTCTATTCACTTTTGCTTCATGATTTTTCAATCAACAAATTAAATGCATACATATTTGAGATTATTGTTTCCTTGGAGGATTGACTCTTTTACATTATAAGTTATTTATCTTTAAATCTCTGATAACACTGCTTGCCTTTCATTTGCTTTGTCTTATATTAGCATTGTTACTCAAGTTTTCTTATGAGTATGGTTTCTGTGATTTTTAAAATCTTTTTACTTTATGTATATCTATCTTGTAATATCATATAATTGGCACTTCTTTTTCAATTCTTTCTGAAAATGCCTTTTAATTGGAGTGTTTAGTCCATTTTTATTTTTATATAGTTGGATTTGTGACTACCCTGTCATAATTCATTCTCCACTTTTCAAAATACAGCTTTACCAAATTAGGGCTATTAAATGTAGTAATGGGTTAAAATATATTACTGTTACTTATTTTGGTAAAAATGCTGGAACTTGCTGGGTTTAGTGGGGTCAGACGCTCAGGCTGGCTTCGGGTCCTGTGGACATGTCCTTATCATTCTGCCTTACTTCCGGCCCTAAGACAATCTTGGCTCATCTTGTATTTCACCTACCCCAGTCTTGGAGTTGGTCTTTCCTCCAAGGACCCGGGTTTCTTTCCACGGGAAATGGTGTTCAGGAACTACAATGTGAATGTCTGTTGTGCTCCTAGCTGTTGGGTTTCAATACTAGTGCATATAGCGCGTGGATATAGGTATGTGCATACAATGTATGGATATAGGTGTTTATGTTTATTTTTGCATTTATCTCTATATATGGAAAGTTGTGAGTTCTCATTAATACTTCCAAGTCCAATTTAATATCACAGAAGTCATTTTTTCCCTTTTATTTTAAGCTATACTTCTCTCACTCTTCTCTTGTCATCAGCATTGGTCCCCATTGCCCCTTCCCCTCCCACAAGGATACTTTCGTTACCTGACTTTGGTTCTGGCACCTTGCCCTGGGTTGTCACCACCACTGTGCATTGGGGTCACCTTTCCTACCTGGCTTGTGGCTTTCACAGCCACATGATGTCACCTTCCCTCCTAGTGTAGGCTCCACTGGTCTGTGCCCTCCCATTCCACTGACATCTTCTTCACCTTGTTCTGGCTCCAACAATCTGTTGGAGACTCTTCTTCATCCTGCTTGGGCTCAGATGCTCTTTTCCAGAGCTGCTGCGGTTATCCTACCTCTCCCTCATCCCGTTCAGGCTCTGAGAGCCCACATTTGGTTACCTCCATCCCTGACATGTGTACCCACTCCATCCAGCCTGGGCTCAATGCCCCATGCAGAACTGCTGATCTCAATTCCCTCCATCCCTCTGCCCCTCCTAACGGTATCTTTCCTAAATTGTTCCAGAAGAAAAGACAATTTCAAGTAAAAGGTAAATAGCAAGGCAGGATGAAGTACTTGCAGGTTTTACATCTTGAGACTTTGACAATTCATTCTTTCAGATTAAATTTTGGCTTCTACTAAGATTCTTTTAGTTGCATTTAAATTTTAGTATGATCTAGAATTTTGAAAATATGTCAGACTATATCTTGTATTGGGAGAGGGGCAAGAACAACTCAAATGCATTTTGAATTCCTACTATGTTACTTAATTGTATAGTTGTGCAATCAAATGACTATTACTGGGTATATTTTACTTATTGATGAATATGTGCAGGAGTTTATCACTGATATGCTTGTTTCTTTAGCCCATTTCACTGCATCAGTGGGGATTTTCATGACATGTCATCTGGAATTACTGGACTCTATTGGGATGAGATGCATCAAACTGCTAATTTGTCATCCAGTGCTTTGGGATCCATAAAACATGTGAGTTCAAATGTTGACATGATTGCTTATGTGCTTAAACTCAATAATCTTGTTTTTTTTTTTTTTTTTACTCAAGGACTTTTGTAATTGTGTTTTACATTATTCTCATTAAAATGGCCACATGATGTGTTTCAAACGATATGTGGTGTCTCAGTACATATCTAATAAAAAAAAGTTTTTCCATTTTTGACTTGGTATTCATTAGAACTGAATCCTTGGTTTACAATTTCACACTGGCTAGCTTCCCACGCTCTCTGTTTTAAAACTTATATCTTTCCCATATGCTTCCAGTGCAGGGCTCCAGGAGCACATTCATACCGTGGTAGATCTTTAACCCTGTACCTTTGCAAGCAAGAGAAGGTGTTCTTGGAAGTCGTTCTTAGGCTGGGACTGTCAGCAGTAGCTTCACTATACACACAAAGAACAATGAACCATATCCACAGACTCCTCTAAATGCAAAGTCAATCCATTCTCAATTCATCTTCCCTCCTGTGCATACCCTAAAATACCCTAATGCCATCTGACTTGCAGGCAAGTGAGAAAGGGGGGATTGATCCTTGATTATGGTTAAAATATCTTCTTTTTGCAAATTTTATGAGCACTTATGACTATGTGTGAACAATGCCAGGGCCCTTCCAGGGCTTTAAAAAGGACTGTGTAGGGAGGGTCCCTAAAGCACGAACTTGGCAGCTGCACGGTTCACTTTCCTAGAAGGTGTTTGAGTGGGGTCTGTGTCACTGCCCACACCATTGAGACCTTTGGGTGCTTTTGACCCTCACTGTCTGCTTCCTTGGCTGTGTCTGTTTGGGATGCCATGAGATCTGACCTTAAATAAGTTTTAATTCTCAATAAACCCTCTAGGCACAATGCAAAGTTCAAAGACCTTAACGTGGTCTTGGGGGCATAATGCAATGAAATAGAACTGAAAAGGCAAGCAACCAGGTTAGCGTAAAGGACAAGAGTTTGAGCAGACTTCTCCTCACAGATTGTGTGTTGGTCCTAGTGAATCAAGTGTTACTCCATTCGACTCACTATAGGTGGTGTGAAAGAATGCAGATGTTAGACAAATCACATGGATTCACTGATCTTACCCGGATCACTTATAAAATGGTTCACTGAGCCTCATTTAGGTGATTCAATAAGAAAAATAATTCCCTTGCCAATTGGGAAGTGTAAGTGAATTTGTAAGCCTTAGTATCTGCCAACTGTCTATCTTCTGGAGATAAATACTGACCAAAAAGTAGATCATGAATTGGCATTTTAAGATGAAATGATATGGGGCTGGTGTTATGGCTCATGGTAGAGTCCTTGCCTAGCATGTGTGAGACAGTAGGTTTGATTCTCAGCACCACATATAAATAAATGAATAAATAAAGGTCTATCAACATCTAAAAATTTTTTTTAAAAAAGATGCAATGATACTGCATTTCAACAACTAACATGATAAACTCATAATTGTTTGTTTTTTCTAGTTTATATTTTTGATTTTTATTACTAAAATTTCTGCAAGAAAAATAACTTCAATAACTTGAAACATTTTTTAAGACTGTAGACCAAATTTGTACTTATTTATCTTATTTATTCTTTTTAGATATAAATGACAGTATAGTTTGACAATGTGGTATATATACACAATGGAATATTACTCAGCCATAAAATGACTTTATGACATTTACCAGTAAATGGATGAATCTGGAGATTTTCATGCTAAGTTAAATAAAGCCAATCTCCTAAAACAAAGGTCAAATGTTCTCTCTGATATGTGGATGCTAACACACAAGGGTGGGGGAGGGGAAAATAGATAATTATTGGTTTCTAGACTACCAAGATTATCAAATGATCAGGGATCCTCGAAAAGTAGAATATACTTTGCATATTATTGTCACCGAACTTAAAATAGCTTTTTCATTATTTTTCATTCATTTTTTCTCTTTCGATTTTCGTCATATATAATAAAAAGAATTAAATGTAATAGAATTAAAAGGGAGCTGGATGTGGTGCACACCTATAATCCCAGCAGCAGCTCAGGAGGCTGAGGTAGGAGAATTGCAAGTTCAAAGCCAGCTGCAGTAACTTAGTGAGGCCCTAAGCAACTTAGTGAGACCCTGTATCAAAATTTTAAAAAACTATAAAAAGGGCTTGGGATGTGACTTAGTGGTTAAGCACCCGCGGATTCAATCCCAGTATCTTCCCCCCTCAAAAAAGAGAAAGAATTAAAAGGGAATTATCATGAAAATCAGTAAAGTGAAGTCTTGCTAAGAATGACTGATGTGGGCTGGGGTTGTGGCTCGGTGACCTCGCACATGTGAGGCACTGGGTTCAACCCTCAGCACCACGTAAAACTAAATAAATAAAATAAAGGTATTGTGTCCATCTACAACTAAAAAAGTAATAAGAAAGAATGATTGCATGTTCAATGGAAAGGCTCTTGTCTTCATCTTGGACATTCTAATTCTAGAATTCTCTTTTTCCACTTTTTTTTTTTTATTGGTGCATTATAGTTGTACCTAATGATGGGATTCGTTGTTCCATATTCAAATCACCATATAACCAAATCTAGAATTCTTTCAATGACCTTTATAGTCGCTATTGCTTTTGTGCTGAGAACTGCCCAGATTTTAATTTGGGTCCATTCGATGTTCAGCCACAGTCAGATGCATCTGTTTTCATAGCGCTTTCCTTGAACTCCGAAACCTCACATTTTTTACCTAACATGCAAAAGAACACGCAGGGGAGGAAGGTGCAGAGAACTCTCCCTCAGAGGGAGGAGGCAGTGGAGGGAGGGATTCCCAGAAAAGCAGCAGTGTCTACACCGCTGCAGAGGGCCATCTCGCAGGTCCCAGTTCACTCGGCTATCCCGCCCTGTCTCAGTGCTCGGTGCAAATGCATTGAATATTAAACCATGTGGTGTCAATTATAGTCCCTTGAGACCGACAGAATATCCTTTTGATCACAGCATGATTTCTTTTCATTCAGATTTCTCTGATACCATAGTTTAAGGCCCCCTGAATTTGGTATCTATATTTCATTTGCCAGGAGACATTTGTTTATCTGGAATTAAAGACTTTCTCTTTCCCAGAAAGCTACTTCAGGAGAAGCCAAGGGAAAGATAAGAGGAATGAAATTTGAACTTGCACTTATTCTGTTCAGGGCTGGTATTTCCTGCGCTCTGTGAAGATGAAGGACACTCACCGACAGTTGTAATGGTATACCGGCCCTTAATGCCTTACTCTTTACAGGACAACAGTCCCAATTTTCTGTGACCTTTATAGGGTTGTAGCCTGACAGGAATCAGCAGGGCTCTGCACCACAGAAGACTCTCCACCTCCCCCTGGTGGATGAAGTGTGAGAAACATGTTCCGCAAAGACACTGCAGTGCATTGGGGTCAGCATTCTTCTGGAGGGAAGAAAAAGGTGGAGCAATATGAAGTGGGTGTTGAGCTGTAGAGGACAATTGGGTTCCTCCCTTCTTCAGATACCATCTCCATTTTTCAGTGTCTCCGTTGGACCTAGGTACTTCATTGCCACCCTGGCCTGTCCTTTCTACCTAGGGGTTCTGAATAGGTCCATGTTTCAAGAAGAAGATCTCTCAACTCTGGTGGAGGAGGAGCCTCCATCTCGTTGTATGCTGCCAGCTGTCTTCCCCGAATACCATTTCCCATCAGCGCTGCCTTCTGTTCTTGGCCACCTCAAAGCTCGTCTGTATTTCGGGTGGTAGTTAGCTAGGAGTGGGTCTCTATGGCGAGTGACACATGTCTTCCCATGAATTTATGCCTCTACTACGTAAGCAGTGTTTCTAGAAAACTCAATGTCCTCGGGCCAACTAATATAATTAACAGTCACTTTTGGAGTCTGAATTCTTTTTAGTTGGCTACTCTTCAACATCTCTTTGCTTCCAGATTTTTATTTTCCCAACATCCCATGGTGGTTAATTGGAAGGTGATTGTCATTAAAAATTAGGCCCCAGGTGCTGTGGGAAAAGTCTGAGAATCCAGCCAGTAAATTGGGAAATCTGTCTCTTTTTGTTATTTCTTCCATCCTTCAATTTTGGAACCTCAAGATCATATTGTCTTTATCTGATAAAAACAGTAGGCCATATGGATGAGGCTCAAGTTATGAATTAAATTCTCACCTAAGTAAGGTAGGAAAATTATTATTTATGGGCACCTGTGGCAAACACAATCCATAATAGTCAACTTGGTCATAGGGAAAGACTGAGTGACACAGAGTATGTTTCAGTTCAGAGTGTGGATGGGGAAGTAGTAGGTGTCATATTGAATACAGAAATTTATAATAATAGATTCTTAGACTTGGAAGTGATGTTAGAAGTCACTTCTTCCATTCTTTCACCTTGTTTAGCAATCCCACAAAACCATTCCCAACAAGTGGGCTGGGTACCCAGGCTCAGCTCTGGCATGTCCAGTGTTGGGGAACTCACTACTTTGGTAATTTGGTCTAAGACTGGAAATTGTGTTCATGGCAAGTTTTAGCACATGGTGCCTGGTTTTGAGGTGAAAGTACAAATTCTTTCTTCTTTTATATTGTCATCTCTAAATTCCCTAAATTAACCTCAGCCTGAACCCCAACCCCAGCAAAGCAAGGAACTCTGAGTCACTGAATATTTTCTGTAGAGTTGTTTAAGGTTACTTTAACAGTTATATGAAGAGAGAAAAGGATCATTTCTGATTTTCTGATGATTGTCTCATGCATGGGAAAATAGGTAAGATGTTGAGAACACTTGGTTGGGATAATCCAGGTTAGAATGATTTATGGTGTTTTATTTCCCTGGGGAGCAGATGGACAATGGGATATACTTAAACGTGTTATGTTCAGTAGTGAAGTTCTGATTCTCACCCTATCTGGATCCTGATTCCTTTTGATAGTATTTAGGATTTGATGCTTAAGTGAACTTGGGGAGGTAGAAGGGCCATAGGAAACTAACTGTCTGGAGACAAAGAACCTTGGTATTTGGGTGGCATGGAAAGTGGTTGAATGAGAATAACAAAGCTGACAAGAGATGCCTGGACAATGGAATACCAGGGAGAATCACAGTCCTTCTGTCTCCTTTGGGTGGCCAGTAGAATGATTCATTCATTCATCAAATGCACCAGGTACATAATAATATGTGTGCTCAAACCACAGGGCTTCTTTTGCACTTTGGAAAGTAGATGCTTGACTAAATGGGCTTTATTTTAGTCATTTGGGGGCTGCTAGTCATTTTTTGCAAAGGAAATTGTTGTGATGGGTCAGCCAGATACCACAAGTTCTGTCGAGGTTTGGTAGAAATCAGGGAATCCATGCCAAGGTACAACAGAATGGAAGAGATCATTAACTTTTAGCATACAGGGTATTATTTTCCTATGTGTTAACATATGGTTTACTCCACAATCTCTGCTGTCTTTATTTGCTTTTACAATGATGTGAGTCTCAAATGAGGTGTCCAAATATTAATAGTGAAGAGTGTTGGTTTTCCAGTGTTGGTTTTCAGGTGTGACTCTAATGTCTCAACTCTTTCCTTCTTGGCATTTAGGCATGATCTGTTTTTAGCTGGAGAATTTGAGCCTCTGACTAGCAGGTCAATAGGCTCATTTGGTTCTCTACCAAGAAGTGAATTCTGATATTTGATGTCTTCTGATTAGGAGAAAAACACCTCAAGAAATGGAGTCAGGGTTTTGCTGGATGACTTCTTAAGCCAAGGAAGGACAATATAACAACCAAATGATTTGTGTAGTCAGACCTTGTGACAATTCTAATTTTATTTATTTATTTACTTATTTTTGTACCGTGATTGGAACTCTGGGACACTTAACCACTGATCCATATCCCCAGTCCTTTAAATTTTATTTTTTTAATTTTGAGACAGGTCTCACTAAGTCACTAGGGCCTTGCTAAGTTGCTGAGGCTGGTTTTGAATTGGTGATCCTTCTGCTTCAGCCTCCCGAGCTGCTGGGATTATAGCCTGTGCCACTGTGCCTGGTGAATACTTAATTAAAGTGTAACCAAGATAGTTCCTGATAATCCCTGCCTTTTAATTCTCTTTCCCTTATATAATCCCCTCCCCTTGACTTTGAGATAGACTATGTGACTCACTTTGAATAGCCTGAAAATGAGAACAGTAATAAAATATCACTCCTGAGATTAGGTCACAAGATGTTTGGCTTCTGTTTTGCCTGTTGCTCTCTTGTTCTCTCACTGTGTTGGATGCCAGCTGTCAAATTGTGAACAGTCCTATGGAGACACCTGCATGACAAGGAATTGAGAGAGACCACCAAGGAATAGCCCCAAAGAACTAAGACCTCAGTCCACAAGTTGACAAGGAACCCATGAATTAACTTGAAAGTGATCATCTCCCAGTTGAGACTTCAGATAAGACCACAGCCCTGGCTAACTTTGATGGCAGTCTTGTGAGACACCTTGTGCTACAGAACTTAGCTAAGCCATGACTAGTTTCCTGAATGCAAAGGCTGTGAGATACAAATGTTGTTTTCAGCATCTAAAAGTCTTGGGAGTGATTTTTCAACAATGAATAATGAAAACAACCACAAATGAATATTTCAATAAAGTTTTACAACACCCTGATCAAGAAACAGAATAATGCCAGTATCCTAGGAGCCCTTATGTCCCTGTTTAGTCATTATCCCTCCTCTGCATAACCACCATCCTGACTTCTAACCCTATAGATTAGTTTTGCCTATTTTTTATCTCTAGAAGATAGAATCATGTTACAGTGCATACTTTTTAGTGTTTGGCTTCTTTTTCTCTATATTTAAGCCACACTTCTTTTGTATTTTAATATTTTGGATTCTATTGCATTTTATGGATATATTTATTATACATTTATTATCATTGCTATATATGATTGAATTGTACAAATAAGTCACAGTTTATTTGTTCATTCTGTTATAGCATATTTTTACAATACACCTATATTATGGTTTGGATGTGAGGTGTCCCCCAAAAGTTCATGTGAGACAGTGCAAGAAGGTTCAGAGGAGAAATGGTTGGATTGTGAGAATCTTAACTCAATCAGTGCTTTAATCCCCTGATAGAGATTAACCGAGTGGTAACTGAAGTGGTGGAGGAGGTGGGGCGTGGCTTTGGGGTAAATATTTTGTATCTGGAGAGTGGAGTCTCTCTCTCTGCTTTCTGATCACCATGTGAGCTACTTCCCTCTGCCACATTATTCTGCCATGATGTTCTGTCTCACCTTGAACCATGAGGAATGGATCTGGTCTTCCATGGACTAAGAATCTAAAAGCCCCCAAATAAACTTTTCCTCCTCTACAATTGTTCTGGTTGGGTCCTTTTAGTCACAGCAAGAAAAAAGCTGACTAAAATAAAAATAGGATTGTAATTACTGGCTCACAGTGTGTGTTGAGACTTCATAGATAATGCCAAATAGTTTTCCAAAAGGGTTGTACCAATTTACACTTTACCAGCAGCGCCCAGGGCTAATCTTTTCCATCACTATTTCAGCAGGATTCCTTGTTACTTCTCAATTCTGCAGAGGACCAAGGCGTAATTTAGTGGCATACTTTATTGGTAATAATGCTACTACTAATAAGAAGGATAAGGTAATTTTTTGGATATCTAATTATCTGAAGTATTAATTTTCAAAGGGCAAGATACAGTCAATACTTCATTATGTGTTATTATTTTATGTATATTGAGCACTAACTGAATGGAACATTAAGTACTAGTTAGAATGCATGGATACCAGGGTGTCCTTAAATTAGACTCTTTAGGAGATAGCCAAGATTAAAGAAAAATATGGTTGAATTATAATGGTGTTATACCATGTTTCCAAATTTAGGTTATTTAGGTGAGCATGGGCTGTTTTTAAAGCTTAAATTTCCTGGATAATGACCTTCATTTTCTGGCTAGCATTGCCAGCAAACATATCACTGAAGTCTATTGCTTTCCATCATAGAGAGATGTTTTATTGTATTATACCTGTTATTTAATTTCATGTCATAATAATATTTTGTTGATCTATATGGGTTTTTAGCATTAGGCACTCAATAAAGCTAATTGGGATATTACTGAAGATGCCCAGCATTTCTTTGTAATGATCAGCATAAAGAGGCAGAATCCTTTATTGGAGCTATAAGTTTTGTTTTCATGGTTATAGTCAAGACAAAATAATAACACTCATGAGCTCAACTTTGGGTCTATAATAAAAGTAATGTATCAAGAAGCAAGAGTCGTGGTGGCAGGCAACCACTCTGGGCACTTCAGCCGCACTGGGTTTGGTGTGGGTAGAAAACAGCTGGTGGGTTGTGTACTTGCCATCTGAATGTCCCTGGAAGATACAGTTGTCCAAATGTAAAATACAGGTAATACTAGCCAAAGGGGACAAGACCAGAAACAGCCAAAGATAAGTGAATGAGAAAGGATCAGTAGAAGCAGGAGAATGAAGATGCCATTGTGATAAGGAAAACATTCAAATCCACCTTAAGTCTGTGGTTCAGAACCTAAGGTTAGCCTCCACTAAACAGAAGAATCTCTCCTTGGAGGAGAAAGGTCTGGAAAGGCAGGTCAGAAGCATAGGAAAGAATGAGGACAGGTCAGAGAAATGAACTACTAGGGCCTCCTGTAGGGACCTTGAGGAGGGAGGAGCATCAGATAGGAGACTTCCCTGGGGCCTGGACAATGCTCTAATGAAAGAGTCTGCAGAAACATGTTGGGCCTCTGAGGTGGGATGGTGTCCCCAGTAGTTAGAGGCTGGGTAAAAGAATGGCTGACTCAATGTGACCACCAGTGGGTGCTGAGGACACCTCCTCATCCTATGAAAGCATCATTTATTTAACATTCTTCTGAAATCACAAGATGAAATTACCTGTGTTTAGAGACAGGACAATTCTAGAGCCAGTGGCATCCATTGTGGCAAAGTGTGACGGGCTTCCCACGTCCATGGTCAGTTTCTGACCATAATGGCCTGGTTTCATTTCAGGCCATTATTGACCTTCCTTATTTCAATGGCTGTAAATTTGGGGTATAGGCACAGGTTGAACACCCATAAGCCAAAACCTCCAAATCTGAAATATCTCCAAAATCTGAAAGAGTCTGCCAATATGGCACTACAAGTGGAAAATTCCACCTCATGGAACTTTGTTTTATGGGGCTGGGGTATAGGTCAATGGTAGAGTATGTGTTTTGCATGCACTAGGTCCTGGGTTTGATTCCCAGCAGCAAAAACAAAACAAAACAAACCCAATAATTTTCTGTTTTGTGCAGAAAATTATTTAAAATATTGTATAAAATTACCTCCAGGTTATGTTTAAAGGTGTATATGAAACATAAATGAATTTCATGTTTAAATTTGGGTTCTATCCCTAAAATAGCTCATTAGGATTGTGGAAATAGCACCAAATCTGAAAAAGATCTGAAGTTTGAAAGACTGTACAGAAATTCTAAGCAATTTGGATAAGGATATTCAACTTGCATAATTAAAGTAAAAATAAATGATTTAGCCAGGTGTGGTGGTGTATGCCTATATTCTCAGAGGTTGGGGAGGCTGAAGCAGGAGGATTGTGAATTCAAGACCAACCTCAGCAACTTAGTGAGGCCCCAACCAACTTAGTGAGATCCTTTCTCCAAATAAGATATATAAAGGGGTGAGGATGTGGCTTAGTGGTTAAGTGCCCCTGGGTTCAACCCCTGGTACACCACCCCTCGTTGCCAAAAATATTTTATTCTATTTTGTTTCACATAGGTAGAGCTAGATTGGTATAATGTGTATATGTCAAGGTAGTTTTGAATGTCCAAGGAGAAAAAAAAATAAAAAATGGGTTCATGGCCAGGCCATTTGGCCAATCTTAAAGACTTCACCTCTCAGAGAATTTGTATATACGCAGGTAACAGAAGACCTGGCATCTCTTGGAAGGCACATCTCCTAAGTTTTCACGAAAGAGGACTATATTGCTTCATCATTGTTGTCCCTGCAGCATCCAAATTCTGACGGACATGAGGATGGTGAAAGGGCCAGAAAACCATAGTTTAACAGGAAGAGGTAAAGGAACTGGCAATATTTATACCGCTACAGTTGGAAGAACATGTTAGGTTTTTTTATTTTTTCTTTTTAGTTGTTGATGGACACAATACCTTAATTTTATCTATTTATGGTTGCTGTGGATCAAAACCAGTGCCCCATGCATGTGAGGCAAGCACTCTACCACTGAACCACAACTCTAGCCCACAGGTTAGGTCTCTTGAAATATGTGGAGACTGTTGAGGAAAAGCAACAAATATATACATATATATGTTTATATATGTATATATTATATATATATGTTTATATATATGTGTGTGTGTGTGTATATATATATATATATATATATATATATATATAAAATGTTGTTTTCCCTCTCTCCAGAGAAGAAAAAATGAAGCACAAAACCACTATTTATTTAAAGCAAAGAATAGCATTAATCCTTGAGTTACTCTTTTCCCTGAGATTGTCAGGCTAAGTGTCTTGGTGATGTCTTACAACATTACAAATTGTCTCAAACCTAGTGACTTAACTTTTATTATTTACAGAACTTGGTGGGACAGAACTTTTGGCGAGTCTTGGCAGGATGATTCTCCTACTTTAGGTGTCATTGAATGAGGTCACTTTGTGGTTTTCTGCTGATGGGGTTGGTCCAGAGTGCCCAAAAAGTCTTCACTTAGTCTTTTGCCTTGGTGGTAGCAGTGGAAGGCTGAATTTGGCTACTATGATTGGAGTGTCTATGTGTGTTTTTTCCAGAAAGGTTGTCTCAGAGTAGTTAAGCTTTTGTATAGAAGCTCAGGACTTCTACAGAGAAAATTTCAAGAGACAAGAAGTAGAAGCTGCCATTTTCCCCAGGTGGGGCTTACAATAGGTAGCATTTTTTCTACTATATTCCACTGGTCACAGAACTGCCTAGAATCAAGGAAGGAAAGGGAATATGGACCCCACCTTTGGATGGGAAGAGTAATGATAATTTTATGGTCATTTACAATTTGCCTCTTGAGACAGCAAATTATAAGTCTGAGTGTAATTTCAATTTTCATGCTATACTTTCCTACTGTTTAAGCTTGCTCAGACCAGAGAGGAGTCCTGTTTCAGGCGCACATGTTTCACTAACAGGAAATACTCATTAGGACACCTTATGTTAGTTTTGGGGTTGATGAAACATTGTTTAGATAATTACTAAGGTTCTAGAACGATAATTAGTGTGAAAATTTATGGGAGTTCATAAATTATATCAGTAGCAAATTTACTGGGTATCTTCTAAAAATGTCCACTGTCTTGAGAGTAAGAAAATGCTTAGTGTAATTCTTGGCAAGTGAGGCGAACACCATTTCCTTGTTCCTTTTCCTGATGCAACTGAGGTGCCTTTTAAAAAATTTATTTGTTCTTATAAAGTGATTTCTAACAGAAACACTAAAAAACTTCTTTTTTGGTTTGTTTTTGTTCTAGGAAGTGGGTGCTTATGAAGGTAAAATTGAGTGTGAATGAGTTCATGTGCTGAGAACAAGGACAGACTCGTCTCTGGAGGCAGTTGATTCTCTTGGGCACTGACTCAAGAGCTTTGCTTGGAGACAAAAGTGACCATGACCTTAGGGGCAAGGTCCTGGGTCTGCAGGGGGTCCTGTCCATGGTGACTACTTGGCTTCCCAGTGTTTGGCATGGACGGGTTTCCATGTGCACTCAGCTGGGCCTTGGTCTGTCTCATTTCCCATTCCTGAACTCAACTATGGCCACACCACCCGTCTCAAACCATCATCACTGACCTGAGGGTCAGGCAGTCCATGCCATAGTCTCTTGGCCTCATTCCTCCTTGGGCTACCATTAATTTTTAGTTCTATATCCATTTTGTTGCTAGCAGCCTCTATTAGCTCCACTCCATATCAGAATAAATAGTCCTTCCAGGAAGTGCTCCAACTCTAACCCATGCCTTTGTTCCTGATCCTCTGCTAGCTGAGCACTCACCATCTTGTCACACCAAGCTGACTGGGGCCATGCATACTCTTCCCTCTAGGTTGTTACATGAAGTCCTCTCTATCAGTCTCTAACTTCCTACTGCTTTTTCATGGTTCAATTTAACCCCTTCTTCCTTTGCTCCTGGAGACATGGGGAAAAGTTCTCCAGGCACCTTTTCTTCTTTATTACTTCGGTATCATAGGCATACCTTTATTATCATCCTCATTTTGTACTTTATCTGCTTCTCTATCTTGATTCTCTCCTGACTTCTGAACTCTGTCTGGCAGGGAGCATGGGTTTTTCATCTTTGAATCCCTTGGCTTAGTGATGCTTGATCCACACATAGATGGGTGATTGGAAGAAAAGGATGGATAGATGGTTGGAAGGCTGAATGGTTGGCTGGATGGTGGTAAAGAAATGGATATATGGTTGGATTGATTATTAACTTTATATCAATTGGATGGATATTCATGCGTGATGACCTTTCATGTGGAATTCTTTAATTTTTGATTGCCAATGAGTCTAGCATAAACTCTATGTCTCCCCACATCCTATTATAAATTTGTGGTTATTTTTATTTGTCATTCTGCAGTTCTTCAAAGACTCTTGAAGTTGGTCTTAAGTCGGCATTCTTAAAACTCTGAGGAGACAAGAAGAGATTAAAGAGTGTACAGCAAATTGTTTCTGAAAGCAGAGTTTGTGGCTCACTCCGACCCCCAGCTTGATTTGCCATAATACAAATCAAGGTTCTTTAGTAGTAGGTTGGAAATAGCTATATTTACTTCTAAGATTGATGAGGTGAAATTATTTGAAAACATACACACAACATCTATTTATCATCTATCTACTATGAATCTATCATCCATCTATCTTATCTATCTGCTTCGTGTGTGTTATTGTTAAGGTTTGTGTGCTATAAACCCCAGAAGAACCTTGAGGAAACATAAATATTGTTACCCCTCTTTTGTCTTGAAGCTCAAAACACAAATAAGGAATTGTTCAAAAGCACCATGGACTAGCACAAGTGAAAACTAGAACTCACAGTCTGTGCTGCTGAGATGCATTGCTTGTTACCCTTGCTAAAATATGATTTTTTTTATAGTCGTGACATTTCTGTTAAGTCAGCTACTCATTTCTATAAAAAATACCTGAGATAACCAATATAGAGAGAAAAGATGTAGTTTGACTCACCTATTGGAGGTTTCAGTCCATGGTTGATTGGTACCATTGCTTTTGGGCCTGGGAAGAGGTAGTACACCGTGGTTGGGTATGTGGCAGAGCAAAGCTGCTGACCTTGAGGTCAGGAAGTGAAAGAGAGAAAGAGGAAGGGGCTGGGGTCCTACTGTCTCCTTTAATAGCATGCCCCCAACACCTGAGGACCTGCCACTAGGTTCCACTTCTTGAAGACTCCATCATTTCCTAGAAGTGCCATGCTGGAGACCAAGGCTTTACCATGTGGTCCTTTGGGGGACACCAAAGATCCAAACTACAGCAGCATCCAAAGAAGTCCCACCTGCCAAAGGGGGTGAAGTGCCACCTGCCAAAAGGGGTGAACTGGTTTAAGGTAGACATGATCAACAGATTTCATCTTGAGTGCTAAATTCAAATCGATTATTCATTTCTGCCTTGAGAGGCTCAATCTGAGCTGTAATCATTCAACAAGATTTGGCACTACTGTAGAATCTCTTATATACAATGGCCTTGTATTTTCCATCCTTCCATAAGACCACAGCAGGTGTTTTTTTGATGGTTCTCCATGCTGAGCATCCATTGACTCATCATAATTGTTCATGAGAAAATATTCACGGAGAATTTTCTGTTTCTAGAAGCTAGTTTTAAAATTAAATATGCAAACTACCTCCTTCAGTGAATGTGGTTAATAAGGAGGTTAGGAAAACTAACTAACTTTGACATCAGTATCTATTAGAGTCATTTTCTTCAAAGGACAAGTGTTTGTCCTTTTATCTAGGGGCGGGTTGTCGATTGCAGAGATAGAACGGTTTCTCAAGCAGTTGTGGTTAGTTATATGTCATATTAAAAATTAAAAACATTCTCTTCTGTGCAGATACAGATATAATCAGATTAACTTTATTTTAAGCATCTATTACATTCTTATTAATAACAATATACTGTTAAGCCAGTTTAACAGTCTAGCAAAATGCATTTCATTTCTAAAAGTTGGGTATTGAAAGGCTTGGTAAGTGCTGGGATACAACTTAATGGAGTTATGTGTGATGTACCTGTAGAGGGGACCCAGTAACCCTCATGGCTTAGCACTGAAGTTTCAAAATCAGTTTCAAAGGCTGAAAAAAATGTAGTTATATAGACCAGAGCATGCCATTCTGACTTCTTATGTTTTTTTTCCCCAAAATGACAATCTACTGACCTAAATCATACCCAAGGCATTCTCAATGGGAAATTCTGACCATAAATCTTCCTTGTAAATAAATACCAGTAGCCTTGTCTGTTGGAGCCTTGGCACATAATACAAATGATGTTTGTACCCTCTGTCGTTGGGCCAGAACTGGCACTGGCTGCTTGCAGGGCTGTGTTCCTGTTACCTTTCAGCACCTGAGTGTTGAGGTGAGATCTCAACACAGGCAATAGGAAGGAAAGAGAGAATCAGTGGCTGTCTGTCCTTCTACGTGTCTAGTCACTCAATCTACTAGTTTCTCTACTTGTTGGGCTCATGCTATCTCTGACAACAGACCTGAGCCTGTGTCATTGTGTGAAGGAGATGATCCCAGGGAGACAGGTGAAGCATAATCACTAATTAAGGAGACTAACTCCTCATTCCTCCAGTCCCCAAACAGCCTCATTACTTTCTAGTTATGTACCCCAAGAAAGGTTAAAGTAAGGGATATTGGTTCCCGCTGATCAGGCCACAGTGTGACACCTATAAAATGCACCATAAAACTACATTATTTAATAGATCAGAGTATTGCACCTGCTTTCTTATCTCCTCTTAGGTGATTAAGTTTCCCACAAATGCAATTTGTTAATGTGGGGCCACATCTTCTCACAAGGTAAATCTGTGAAATTTGGCAGGCATCCTCTTGGCTGCAGGTGCAAGATGAAAGACCTTTCCCTGGCTTTGCCAAGATGAAAAATAATGCTGTGCTCAATTCCTGGGAAAAGTATTGTATCACAGAGGGTAGAACCTGATTCCAGGAAAGGGGAATAGAATTCTAAGAGCCATATCATGTGCTTCTCTTCCTTTGGGGAAGTATGTTGCTCTAAAAGGCTGAGTGTGAAATCAGGAGTTTTAAATGAGGGCAGGTATTGAGCAAATCTCCCCATTAAGAGAAGTCCTCTGATATTTGATGCTGTAGCCATTTGCAATGATAAATGATAACTTTTGCTCTTATGCACTATGAGAGCTTAATTAAAGCTTAATTAAAGCTAATGCTCAGAATACTTTGGAAGGTAGAGCGATTCAAAACTAACTTCCATGCTGGATAGCTTAGGTTTGGAAAAGAGTGTCTCTGAAGTATAAAGTGTCCCTACTTTCAGGCCCCCTCAAGTCCTGTCCTTTTTCACACCTAAGTTAAAGCAAGAGCTATTTTTGTAATAGAATTTCCTTAGCCAACACTACAAGAAGCCAAGCCTGGGTCTATCTCAGCCTCCTGTGTATTTACTTAGAAGGTCGTCTTTGAATCTGCAAGTCCAGCTCGCCATATACGTGTCTCAGGGAGTCACTGGTCATACTGGCAATCAACTTCCGATGTCCAGGGACCCATGGCTGACACACTTCTTCCCACTGCACGGTGGAGTTGGGCCGGATTTCACTGAAAGGATGGAAAAGAGAGAACAGGTTGGCAGACTGAGCTTCCCACCTTGATCAAGAAGCAGAGAACCCTTACCTGAACCACTTGACCTTTTTCTCTCAGCCGATGGTGGCCAGAGGACTGAAGGACCAGGCTGGATGATTCAGCAAGTAGGAACCCAGATGAGGTTCCTACTGAGGCTTTGCAGAGCCATTCACCAACAATCCCATTGGGGCATGGTTCCTTCCACCTGTATATATCCTCTGGCTTCACAATAGAAAGCTGGGCTAGATCCACCCAGCCATGAGCCAACCAACTCTAGTTCCCTCCTGAGATCAGAGCTCTATCTGAATCCTCAACTGCCTTGGCTGAGGCCCTGGTGCTCTAATCAGTTCTTGCCAACCCCCAGGAGATGGACCTTGTTCCCAAGCTGAACATCTGACTGTGATCCTGTCTGCTGCCATCTGACTTTGAGTATTTCTACACTAATTTGTAATCCCATCAACCACCATATTGTATTTCTGCTATCAATTCAGCTTTCTGTTTCTTGCCAATGTCCTAGTCTAGCCTGGTAATTCTAGTAACCTTTTACGGTCCTAGAGTTCTTCTCTTCTTTATTGCACACTCTACAATCTCCCCAAGTCTTGAGGACAAACCTACTCCAGTGGCTGACTGAAGTCCCTCAGGGTTGGGGAGATTAAGGTTTCCCTGGGGTCCTTCTAATACATTCTCCTATGTAACCCTGGGAGCAGACAATATGTGGGTTTTATGTGGGTGACAGTGCCTCAAAGTAGATAGATCTGCTTCAACATATGGATAGTCAAACCTGTGAAGTCAGTTTTCCAATATCAGACAGTTGGCAGATGGGCAGAGGTGGGATTTGACCCCAGGTGTTTCTGAGTGCCTGCTCTTCCTGTGACTGTATATCGTGTTTTACACTTTATTCTATAAGTGACACCTTTTCTCACCACTGTGCTTCCTTTTTCACAGGTTTTATTTTTCAAGAAAGACTTAGGCTTTTTTTTTTCCCCAGTATTTAAGGCTTCCTGCGAGTGTTGTATGTGGAGGATTCCTGGTCTCTGCTTGATGACTCTCAAGGAGGGCATGTGCCAGGTGCCCTGGCCTGGAACCTGAGTCAGTCTTTTTCTGGGGGAGTGGAAGGGAGATGAATCAAGACCATTATGAGCATCTTAGAAAGATAAAAAAGCAATTTATTTCATGGGGTTATTGAGACAAGTATGTCAGAGTTGGCAAGGGCCTTAGAAATGACTTAGTCCAATTGTCCCATTTTATAGATGAGAAAACTGAGGTCCTAAGGAGCTTAGAGAATCTCCAAGGTCACAGAGTCTGATGGCCCAGATAAAGGAAGAGCTGGAATTATAGTCAACTGTCTCTTCTTTCTAGATTCCTGACAGTCAAATAGAGTTTTTACTATTTGGACCTTCACAAAAATCTGAATATCAGTATACAACATGCAGGTTGCTAGAAAGACCTCCCCAAAGTGAAAGAATTGGCTGCATCCACCTCAAAACAACACAGCACAGTCTGGCTTAGGGGCATCTGCATAAGGTAGAACTTGTTCCAAATACAACTTGTTCAAAGTCAACCTACTGATTCTCAAAAGTTCCTGTGTGGTCACTGGAAATGATATTTGAATTCTAGTGGGTTTGGAGGCCTAATGTTTCTGAAAATATTTAGCAGTTTTGAGCTTTAGAAGTTATGAAAATGGAGATTTTAATGATATAAGAACACTGAGGAAAAATAATTTTTGTCCATGGTATGGTTCCGTAATGAATACTATTATGCTTGGGGCATATGCTATGGTGACAGCTACCTAATAGATGGAACCACAGAGAGCAAAGCAAATCTGAATGAATGCATCCATTTAAAAAAATCCAACAAACTATCTAAATAATGTGTAATGCCCAGTGTCTGTATGACAAAATATTTCGTAGTGGTTATAAGCTCCAAAGACTCTGGAGTCAGGGCACCAGGTTCACATTCTGATTCTCTTGCTTATTAGGTGTGTCAATGTGGGAAATTGATTTCCTTCCCTAAGCCTCAGTTTCCTCATCGGCAAAGTGAGGATGTGGATTATCCTATAGCACTCATGTGAGAAAGAAATCATCTGAGCAGGGAGGTCAGGACAGGGTCTAGTATGTAGTGAAATATTAAGAAAATATTTTAAAAATTCAGAAAATATTTGTCGCCATCATTTCAGTTATGCCAACATCTTTGTTTATGAGATGACAAGAGAGTGATATAGCTGCTTCTCCATCTACAGACCTCACTAGATAAATTAGCTACGTGAGGGAGTTTCATCAAATCATCAGGCTATGGCAACATTCAGGTGGGGGCAATTCTTAGGCCATATTGGACTTTTGGGTTGAACAGAAACTGAAGGGAACAGGTCCATATATGACTGGTTTAGTCCGTAGCTATAGATGGACACACCTAACTTAAGCCTCAGAGTAACACTGATGACATTAGTGAGCAGGCTGGAGTCTGTGCCACGCTCTTTTCCTAGTGGTGTGTGGACCTGGAAGGTGGTTAGGGTCTGCACTCAGGAGACCAGGGTTCCTCTGCTTTCTCTGAAGGCCTGGATTCAGATGAATGGGAAGGTAGGGGATGAGGATCCAGGAGGAAACAGGAATTAGCAAGGATGCATTTCTTATCTGCCCAACAAACAAGGCATTCTTATCCCCCAGTTTAGAGGTAAGGAAAAATCCACTTCAAAGACAATGAGAGGCTTCCCCAAGATTGCACAGACGGTAAATGGCGGAGTCAGAAAGGAATACTGTGGTAGGTTCACAGACCCCACAGGAGAGGGCTGGGAGGCTGGAGAGAGACTCTACCTCCTGGGCACCATGGAAGGATCGGCAGGCCAGGCAAAGGAGCTGGGTGCAGTGCTGAGCTTTGCACTGGAATGGCTGTGGGAGGGGGTAAGGAAAGTTGGGCGCGGACCAAGGGCCTAGCCAGATGGACCGCCATTTGCCCTCAGGGGCCTGGGACCAAACGGCATCACTTCCCGGAGAGAGATAAAGGGAAGGGAGGAATACAGGGCCACATACCTACACCTGACCTCTTCAATGTAAAGTTAGAACTCCAAGATTTCCTCTAACATCAGTAAAACAATGTGTATTTCAGCTGATTCTGGGTACACATCCTCTGGGTTCAAAAGGGTAAAGGCCTGAAATCTCAGAAATCCAGACACCAAATTAGAAACCCTCTTTTCTCTCGCATCTTTTCCAGTGAATTGGAGAAGGCATCTGAGCCCTTGGGAGCTCTGTCTGTGGTGCTGCTTCAGGCATTGACTTTGACACTGATCATCTAAAATGTCGACATTAATTTGATATTTCTTAATGCTTTCCTTAATTTTGGATCTTTTTTTTTACAAATCCACACCTTCCCCCTACTGTTTTTTTTTTTTTTTTTTACAAATTTTGGTTCTTTCTAAGTGTGGCTCTATACGCTATTTTCATCAGTTATTTAAAAGCCAAATGATGGGAATAATGCACATATACATAACATGTATTTTTTCAAACCCAGTAAATTGATTTTATGATTCAAAGTTTGAAAAACATCGACCTTGACATTATTTTCCTTCCCTATAAAAGGTGGACATCGGTGAACACTGAACGGAGGGTGGGTGAGTTAATATTTGTACTGAACTTAGAACTGCAGCAAGACATGGTCAGTGTTAAGAAACATCAGATATATTACGGTTATTATTACTATCACCTCTACCTTTGTGGTTATTGTTTGCTTTGCTTGAACTCTCTGCAGAATAATTTAGGAAAGCTCTTTGTGCCTATGTGCAAAAAAGCAATTCTCTGTTCTTAATTTACATAAAGTGTTCATATTTACTTAAAATTAAATGTAAATGTAAGTTTAAGATATTTCTTTTTCAACAGCTGTGCTTCTTTACCCTGATCCATAGGTTCTCTTGACCCTGGTTTCCCACGTGATCCATCAGAAGCATCTTGTGAAACAACTTTCCTGCTTAAGGATCTGACCTGGGACTGTGTAATGTAGGTACCTACCACAAACAGTCATCAAATCTTGATCTTCACCTCATTATTTGCTATTACTCATAAAATTATCTGCATAACCACAGGTGCATATGAAAATATTCAGACATGAAGGTACACATGCATGTCATTTTACCTACAGATAAATGCATAACAGAAAGTGAGAAAAAAATCATTTGCTCATTTTGGTAAGCAAAGTAATGTTGAAATAATCCTATTTCCTGGGGATGGATGTTGTGATAAATGATTCTCAGTAATGTGCTGAGCTATCAGGATATACTGGCCATTTATCATCTTGAATGCACACAGGCAAATGGGATTATTATAACAACAAACTGCAGCTACCTACGGTTTGTCCTCTGTGTGTCGAGGTTTAGCTTCTGTCCTACTTGAGAAACAAAGTTTAAACTTGAGTCGCAAAATTGGCCAAGTTTTCTCTTGAAATAATTCACTGAACCGGATCATTTTTTAAAAGAGAAAAATGAATCTGGAAGATGAATTATTTGATATTCTGGAAGTATCAGGTGCAGAAACTTAAAAGCTAAGAGTCTATAGAAATGAAGCCTTCAAGCATCTGAGATGGATGGGAGGCAGTGGAAAGAGTGGAAAGTTAAACCATCTTGGACCACACACGGGTTCCATATCTGCAAGACCCACAGCGTTTCCCAATACTGCCACCCTGGGGACCACACTTTTACATCTGCACCTTTGAGGAACACCCAGGTAAACCATAGCAGATGTATTCACCTTGAGCAACGTGAGATTCTTGGGACAGCCAAGGTGCAAAGGTAGCAGAAGTTTCCAGTACCCTCAGATAAAGCGTGTGTGGCTACTGTTTGAGAAGGAAAAACTGGATACAGCAGGGGGCTGTTTGGAAGAGGAAACATGTTTCACTTTGCCTGAGCGATTCTTGCATCTGATTTGAGTGGGAAGGTGCGAGAATGGGTGAGCAAGACTGTCGTTTCTGACGAAAGCAGGGCTATGGCTGCTGACCTCTCCCTCTAGCTGGGGTTGATTTCTAATTTAATTCTTTTTTTCCCCCTCCTGCAACTTTCCTATTAATACAGGAAGACTGTTATATCTTGTGCTTGCCATTTTAAAAAAGCACTCAAATTATTTTCTGTGTTGTGTGCTGCATTGGTTATGAGGTATCTCTTAAAAGATGGGATGCAGAAACTGAGACCTGTAATTCTAAAGAAACGCAGAGAGGCATTGTGGGCAAGAACAGCGCCCCAGAAAGGATGAGCAAGGCCTTGGACTTGTGTTATAGCTTACAGAGTCGGGTGGCTTCCATAAAAGGTGTTGGGAAAATTCCTAACATATCTGGTCATAAGGTGGTTTCCAATGTCCTCACTTCCCTTTTCTATGCCTTCGAAGGTCACCCTGCAGGAAATGTGCTAGATTGATTGATGCTGACAGGGACTTATTTGTGGTAGAAATGAAAGTAATAAACCTCAAAGATTGGGACCCATTCTGAGTGTCACACTTTAAGAGGAGCACAGACAAATTGCACTGTTTGGGAGAGGGAGGGAGCTGAAACCACATTAGCGGCGAGAAGGATGAAATCGGTGCAGGTATTTGATGCCAGGTAGAGAAGACTCAAGGAAGATGGGGCAGCCGTTTGCAAACATTTGCATGTCACCAGATGGAAGAGACATGGGCCTTATTTTGTGTCAGTCCAGATAACAGAATCATCACTGGTAGGGTCTAAAGGCAGAAAAGGTGTGATTTCAGAGCTACTTGACTGTGGAAGGGACTCTCCTGTTGGGTGACTGTCACTGTCCATAGATGCCACAGATGCAGATCAGCAGGGCACAGTCTGACGGTGCTGGGTTTGGAAGAGGCTGAGTTCCTTTCATATTATTACAGATCCTGGGGCAATCTTTGGTCCACAGCATGGAACTGATTGGGTCACTAAATATAGGAGTTGGAAAGAAAAGACCTATAGGCAGGGACATCTTTCAACATCCTACTTGGCACATGGCGGTGCTGTGAATGCTAGTAGGACTGACACAGGAGGTGGCATGGCAAAATGATGGAAATGAGTTCTGGAATCAGCCACCTTGAATTTGAATTTCGACTCCATTCATATAAGCTGGGTGTCATGGAGGCAACCAACTGACCTCTTGAAGCTCCAAATGCCTCAGCTACAGAAGAGAGTTAATAACTGCATCTCCCTCACTGGGGTGGTTTTAAGGATTCAATGATGGAAGTGCTGGTCAAACCAACCCTATTTTTACCCCAGACCCCAAAGACACAATCCATAAGAAGTTGCATCTTTCAGACATTTTCATTGGAGGGTAGATGTGATCAGAAAGACAGAGAGAGAGACAGAGGAAGCTTCCCATGGCCCCAGCTGCCTTCCTGCTTTCTTCCAGCACTTACCGGAACATCTTCCTTTTTGGACGTATCACTCCAGGACCTTCCAGATATAACCAGACATTTTGGAGAGTTTCTTTTAAAGGGTTGGTGAACTCAACAGTGACAACCATGTCCGAACCAACAACCGGAGTGCCACGGACCTAAGACAAGGGAGAACACAACTCATTAGTTCTCAGTAAAACCTCTTTTCTGCACCACTGTTTCCTTTGCCATTTTCACTTTGGCTGAAGCTTTATAGGATGGTTATTATTTGAGTCTGCAACCAGCCTGAGGAGGACTGCATATTGCTTGGACTTGAGGATACCTATTGAGAAAAAGATGGAAAATTACTAATTAGAATCACACTCTTTCCCTCATTATAAAAATCATCCTAATTAGAGTTCAGGTTAATAGCTGTGGCCACTGGCTGCTTTTTGTCGGCAGGAGGTGGGAGTGCATTTGGAGTAGCAACAGCTTTCCTTGACGAGGGCAGCCGAGCAAACTCCACTTCTGGAAAGGACTCAGATCTCCTACCAGGACTTGAGGGATTCCTGAGATCAAGAGAGAGAAAATACTCTGTGGGACTTGTGCCTTCTTGCTTTTCAATGTCTAAGGAGAGAGTCCTAATTCTTGAACTTGAAGATGAGGAATCTGGACACTTAGACAGGGACAAGAGACTTTTCAGCTACAGCCACACCAGCTGAGCCCAGAAAAGGAGAAGTCTAGGAGGATTTAAGGCTATTTGTGGGTGAATTTGGCCAAAAACACTCCCCCAAATATCAGGTATTTGGTAAAACATCACTTGAGAACACCAGAGTTCAATGTCGGCTTCGACACTTGCTGACAGTGAAGACCCAGGTGGTCACTGATACTTTCTAAGTCTCAATTTTCTTTTCTGTAAAACTGGGCTGACATTCATACGGGGTGATGTTTGTAGAATGCTATTATTATTATTATTATTATGCCTTATGCTGTGTTTACTATGTACTAGGCACTTGTAACTACATACTTTCCCAACACAAACTTAATGTGCTAGAAAATGGCCAGAGTGCTATAGGATTTTATTTTATTTTTTTGTTTAAGGAGTACGTATACCAAATGGACAGATCTGAATAAGACCTAAAGCACTTGAGAACAAGATAAAAAAAATAATATAATAGTTCCTCCCTCGTAAGAAAGGGTTGAGGTGAGATAATGCACAGAAAGCTGTTTGCAAGGTTCATGGTAAAGGCTCAATACATTATAGCTCATGCTTTCTTGGAGTGGAAGTGCTCTGGGTAACTTTATTCACCTTTTATTTTAGCACACTTTTAACTCCAATAGTATCCCAGTGCCCAATAAATATTTGTTAAGTTAGGTGAACTGCTTAGAAATGGAATTTACTGGTTGCTTGAGTTTTCTATGTAACAACCTGGCATTATTAGACCTTGTTTCTTTAGCCAGTGTGTAACCTGGGAAACTTTCTTAAGAGTGGAGGTAAAAAGAAAGGATGTCACCCAGATAAGAGGACCCTTGCTTACTGACTCTGTAGTAAAGAATAAAATCTTATGATTTTACTCTTCAAGTCTTAGTTTATGACTAAATTCATGCCTATGGGATTTTTTAAAATCTATAAGAAAATGAAACCTTCAGCAACTTCCCCATGTTTGTTACACTCATAACCCCATCACCTGGGTAGCAGTGGGTGGAGAGATGGGTTCAGGAGGATCAGAAGTGGAACAGACAATGGTCATGATGGTGTCAACAGTTGGCACTTGGTCTGTGTGCGAGGTCAGGTGGTTAGTGCTTTACCACTATGGAGGTCTTGACCTACCCCAAATAATTAAGTTAGACTCTCATGTGGTGGAGTCTTTCATTCGTTTATTTTGAGCATCTTTGTTAATTACCAAGGACCAACCCCAGTTGGGAATGCATGGTTCTCACCTAAGCCTCACAACACAAGGTCTGAGTTTGTATCAGCTCTGAGACACTGAAATGAGATGACAGCAGAATGACAGCTGTTCCTGTAAGAAGCTGATCCTGTAGGATCATTGGTGCAGGAACTCCATTTTATGAAAGAGGAAACTGATCCAGAGAAATAGGTATCTTGCAGGAGAATTTGAAGCTACAGACCAGGATGGGAGTCAAGGTCAAGTCTTTCTAACTAGAGAGCCTGAACTTAGAGCCCAGGACTATATGCCCAGAGGACCCAGGACTGTATGCCCAGAGGGAGCCAGCAAAGGCAACAACTTAGCCTTAATGAGACAAACCAAATCATTTTGTCCAGAGTTCTAGACACCAGCCAGGAGCAAGGGAGCTTTCCAGATTGGGTGGGGGACAATGTTGGATTTGGAGCCACAGCAACAAGACTGTGAATAAATAAGGTCTAATGGGGGAGAAGTCAGGTTAAATAAGGAACATACCAGAATGTGAACCAGAAGTTCATTTGTGGCTGCTGGGGACAGAGTGTGAATGAATTAGTTGTGGCAAAGCCAATAGTCAAGGTACAGACCGGAGTTTCTCAACCTCAGCATGATTTTGTTATGTGGGCTGTAGGACATTTAGCAGCATCTCTAGCTCCGTCTACAGGATGCCAAAGGTACCCCTATGCCAAAAGTAGCTCCAGAAACTGCTAACTATCTCCTGGGAAGCAAAATTGTCCCCCAGTTAAAAAAACACCGGTATAGACAAAACATGTGGAAATCATTCTGAATTTGTTACTTTCATCCCAGATGTATGGACATAGTCAATTTAAACACTGAAGTACATTGAAATATGTTACACAGTGCCCTTGGTTTAATTCTCTCATGTGTCCAGGACATTTTTTTCCACATTTAAGGAATTAAAAAATCCTTTAGAGTTTTAAAAATATAAAATAGAGTTAACAGTTATAAAAACTCTCTATTTGAAGAAGATGGGGATTCTCCAGAGACTTTATCAGTCAAAATGTTCGCTATGATGATTTTAATTCTTTCTGGGAAGGACATTTGGGGGCCATCTGCCTTCTCCATGGCATGCTATTACCAGTATGGGAATATGCCCTTGAAAATAAATCTGCATTTGCTGGTGAATGGATGGAACTGGAGAACATCGTGCTGAGTGAAATAAGCCAGACTCTGAAAGTCAAGGGTTGAATGTTTGAAATAAGCCAGACTCTGAAAGTCAAGGGTTGCATGTTTTCTCTTATACGCAGAAGCTAGAACAAAATAAGGGGAGAAAAATGGGGGGACCCCAGAAAATAGAAGGGAGATCAGTGAAGTAGAAGAAGGGAGTCGAGGAGGAGGGAGGAGGGACAGGGAAAGGAAGGAACTGTGCAATGAAGTTGACCAAATTATGCATTAAGTGCATATATGAACAATTATTCATTATGTGCATACATGAATATACCACAGCGAATTTCACCTTTAGGTCTACCTAGAAAGCACCAATTAAAAAACAATAAATAAACAAAAGGAAGATCAGTAGAGTAGAGGAGGGAGAACAGTGGTGAGGAGGGAGGAAGGAGGAAAAGAGGAAGTACTGGAGATTGAAATGGAGCAACTTAGAGTCCAAACATGTATGATTATGTCAGAATGAACCATACAATTATATATAATTATTGTGTTCTAATAGAAACTTTAAAAGGTAAACCTGATAGCTGCTACTAACCCTCCCTCCCCACAGACATACACAATAATAGGTATGAGAGGCACACACTGTGGACATTTATTCTTAGGGGATTCACTACAGACCCATGAAGTTTGTCCCAGGTTCTCCAGAAGCCCATGAACCCTTCCCATGAGGTAGGCTGGCTCTACAGAAGAGTCCTGTGCTGTGGAAAACAAAGGATACCCTTCAGTATTGGTGAGTGGCATTTAACTTCCAGTCACTTACGTGATAGGCCACATTTACTGCAGGTCAAATGTCCCTTAACCGAAATCCCCTACCTTGAAATGCCTTTATCTGAAAAAATTTTGAAGTTTTTCAGATTTTAGGATATTTGCATGGAATTTCTGGTTAAACATTCTTAATATGAAATACTCCAACATCCAAAACGTTTTGAGAATCATGTTGTTACTTAGAAAGTTTTGGCTTTTGTGGTTTTTGGATGAGGGATGCTCAACCTATAATTTGAAAGGCTGGCCCACAGGGTTGGGTCTTGCAGATAACCTTCAGATTTGAATATGCTCAAAAGATTAGGCCTCCACGAATAATTTCAGGTATCATGACTGATCATGTTCCTTCCAGGTGCTACCTCTGTGATTAGCTGCTGACACAGGTACGTCAATATTGCGTGGAGTCCCTGACCCTGGGGACAGAGGACACTGGGGAGAGATGGGAAGGTGAAAGGAAGGGCCTTTCCCTAGTTGTTTTGCAATTAACAAAGACCCGATGTCCCCTTTCTGATGTTTGTCTCTTGCATTCGTAATTTAGATTTCCTGACCCTGACTACTGACGTGATACCCAAATCAAATCAACCCAAATATAGAAATCTGCCCAATGTTCAAATCACCTTTCCTGCTTGGTAAATTTGAGTGGAGGTATTCCCTCCTATTTCCTTGGGGGATAAGGGAGCCTACACATAGTATTTCCATGCTATGTGTTGATTGGGTGTTGTGTCATGCTACGGTGTCCACGAAACACTGAGATCAATGACTATTTTGGCAGATGAGGTCTGTTTTCATTGAATTCTTCCATGAATCTGCACAACACCCTTTTTTTTCTTAATGTTATTAAAAACAATTCCATATCAGTATAGCTGCACTTCTGATGTTCTTGCTTTTATAAAACCTTAAGTAAAGAGACACTTTAGGCAGCCCAGGGAAGTTTAGATCAAGCAGGAACTTTCCTGTGTATCAACTTTACAGAAGCATATCTAGTACATGGACTTGAGAAAAAGAATAAAGCATAAGTCTTACTTGGTGACATCAATTGCTTTTCCAAACATTTTGATGGCCATGATTTATTTTGCAATATACCATTTAAAATATCTCTGTTCTTTAAAAATCAATCTGTTAATATGATGCTTTCCCAAGTTAAATGCCACTCACCAATACTGACATACTGAGCCTTTGTCCATTATACTATTTCATGATAATGAACAACTACACCCATTCTTCAGTAAACAGAAAAGCCACATGCACACACACACACACACACACACACACACACACCAGGGGAGGGGGATGGGGGATATTTATGTAAACTTTTTGGAAGGAATTACTTTTTAGGCGATCACAAGTTACCTTCCTCTGCTCTACAAAATGTATAACCATATTCAAAATTGAAACTGAAATGAAGAAAAAAAAAGTTTGAAAACAAGTGAGAATGAATTAAGTTGGCAATTTGATTCACACGATTTATGAGATTCACCTAACAGTTCTTATTTCAAGTGCTTTCAATCACGACTTCCATGTATTGTTGGAAATTGAATTCTTTCCCTCTTCCTTATCCTATGGTCACTGCTGATAATAAGCAAATGTTTGTTTGCAAACTCTGCTTACCAGCTCCAGCATCTGCCCTATTCCCAGCTAACACTTGGGCTGGTGTTTAGAGAACAACGCTAAAGGTTTTAGCACTGTCGGGTTATTATATAAGTCTATGCTAGACAATATGGTAGCCACTAGTCACATGGAGCTGCTTCAATTAATTAAAGTTAACTGAAATTTAAAAATTCATCTCCTCCATAGCACTTGCCATATTTCAAGGGCTCTAGACCTTCATGTGGCTAATGGATTTCATACTGGAGAGTATGGGTTTGGAATATTCCCATCATCATAGAAAGCTCTATCAACTTATTTTAATCCTCACATGAGGATTATTGAATCCTCTACCCATGAAGTAGATTCTGTGAGTCTCATTTTACAATGAAGAAACTGAGACACAGAACAGCTAAGTAACTGCTTCAAGTTCACTGAGCAAGTAGATGAGACTTGAATACAGACAGACTGGTACCAGATCCTCCTTTAACCACACCCCATAGTGACTTTTTTGTAACAACAGCAATAACTTACCTTTATTTAATGTTCACAACAGTTATTATTTTCATTATTTTACTTCCACGATTATTAACTTACATTTTTAAATCCCTACAGGTCTGGCTTGGAGGTAGGTAGACCTTATTATTAGTATCCCCATTCTATTGGTAGAAAAGTAAAACTTAGAAGATAAATAAAAATGCTTACAGAGCCAGTAAGTTGGCAGAACCAACCCGGATATAAATCTAGGTCTTTTTGATTCTAAAACATTCATCTTTAAACACTATCTACACTGTGATCTCTGACAGATGAGAGATAAAAATAGTAACTTTTTTTGTGGGAATAGCTTCTTTACTTTCTGAAATCCACTGAAGAATCATTTGCAGTGTTAGCTTTTTATGTTATCACTAAACCCTCCGTTGAGGACAATGATTATAAGTTGACCCTGAACTAAATTTGAAAACACATCTACCACCTACCTTTCTTTTTGACTTCGCGGGGAAAGAATTAGATTCCTACGCCAGAGTGAAATGCGACAAGGTGGCCTTGGGACCTGGATATATATTACCTGATGATAACAGGACTTTCTATTTAGGATAAAGGTAGAGACACCATTTTTAAAAGAATATCCAGTAGCCCAAAAATAGTGGAATTGCAAGACAGGGAGGTGGGACTGGTTTTACTCTAGATGTTTTTCTTTGTGTGTATGTCTTTTATTATTTGTTCTTTTTAGATACACATGATGGTAGAGTATATTTTGACATATTTATACAAACGTGGAGTATAGGAAACGCTTAGACCATATTATGATTTAGGTGTTGTGGCAAACAGCAATGGCTCATTTTCTGTCTCGAAGGCTCACTGCTACATAGCTGTGCTGGGGGCGGGATAGAAATCACACTGTGGAGTGGCAGAGCTCACCCCAGGCTGGAGGGTCCTCACCTGGGGTCCCCTGGGGTAAATAGGCTTTGTCTGCTCAGAGTTCTTGATGGCAGGACCTCACAGAGAGGTGTGTTTTGTTTTCCCCATAGGTGGCCTGGGGCAGTTGTGTCTGGGAGGGTAGGTGTGTGCACACATACATACACAGAATGATGTTCTTCTAGGGGAGTCTGAGGGGAGAGTTAGACTCAAGGTCTAAAGACTAGGTGCTGACACTGTGTGTCCTTGGGCAGGTCACTTGAAATCTCTGGTCTTCAGTTTTTTTTTAATGCAGTTACTAGAATGCTTCAATGTAATATTCAGATGACAGAATATTATTATATTTTGAAACATACTAGTATTTATTGAATCTGAGCTTTTAAGGGAGAACACATTTCCTGGTTAACCATGAGGCCCTTTTCCCTAGTAAGTCCTCTATGGGAGTGATGTGGATTCAGTTTCTCAGGCACCATAGAGAAGAGAACCATAGAGAAATGGAGAGATCCCCTTCCCTGCGGGCTCCCTGTCCCTGGCTTCCCTCTCGAAGGGTGGGGTGGGCTGAGTTCTGGAGATGGGGAGCGATTCACTGAGAGCACAGGAAAGCTGGAGGGAGAATGTGCTTGGTTGGAGACATGGAGGGTATTAGGGTTTGGATCCCCCAAAGGTCCACGTGTTAAGGGTCTGGCCATTAGCCTGTGTAGCGCCACTGGGAGGTGGGGAAACCTTTAAGAGGTGGGGCCACACTGGAGGAAGTGAGGTCATGGGGGGCATGTCCCTGACAGGATACTGGGCCTCCACCCCTTTCTTGTTCCTCTCTTTGCTTCCTGGCTGCTATGAGATGACCAGGCTCCTCTGCCACAAACTCCTGCCAGGTGGGTACCGAGCCACCACAGGTTCCAAACAATGGGGTCCAACAGCCATGAACTGAAACCTCTGAAACCATGGGTCAGAGTAACCCTTTCCTCCTGGAAGCTGATTTACCTCAGGTGTTGGTCACAGTGAGGTGACTAACAGAGGGGAAAATGATCAGGAACGATCGGAACACACAGTCCCTGTTTTCCTATTCTGCTTTGATGACTAGCTTGGAATGTTTGGGCTCCTACAGAGAAAAAATGAAACTGTAGCGAGGCCTGGCATCTCACCCAGTGGCCGTCAAGTACTCTGGGATGCTGACTTCGTCCCAGGGGTTCCTCCCATTTTAATTTGTCCTCGGATGAAGGCGATGAGTTGCGATGCTGGAGAGGCAGAACCCCGGCACTCATCCCAGCACGTATCCCACCTGCCTCCCTCGGAGGACATTGCAGCAGGGAATCTAAGGATTCCAAGGTTAACGTCAGTAAAGATTGTGGGCATCTGATGAAAGCTGGAGCTAAAGGTCAGGACCCTGGCTGAGGCAAACCACACCAGTGTCTGCAGTTAGAAGGGATCTGGACATGAGACTGCGCCCAGTGCACCTGTGCCAGCTAGAAAGGGAGTCCCCCTTCTTTCTTTTTTATTTCTTTCTTTCTTGGTACTGGAGATTTAACGCAGAGGCACTCTAACACTAAGCACTATCCCCTTTCCCTTTTAAAAAAAATTATTTTGAGAGAGCGTCTTGCTAAGTTGCTGTGGCTGGCCTTGAACTTGCAATCCTTCTGGCTCAGCCTCCCAAGTTGCTGGGATTGTAGGGGGATACCATGGCGCCCGATAGGGAGCCCTTTCTCAGGGTGAATGCAGCTCCCCAGGAGGCTGCAGGGCTTGGTCAATGGCGTGTGGGCCGGATTCTGTTTGTCCCCTCACTGTCTCCCTCCTACACCACATGGACACAGTCTGCCCAGGTGTCAGTGTTGGCCTGGAGGACAGCCTGCTCAGAAGAAGGTCCCTGGACTCTGTGGGGTGTTGAAAGAGACACTTCCTGTGTGACCTATTCTTATTGTCCCTGTTTTACATATGAAGTGGACATTAGCCCAAATCAGTCCAGATAGGATTATGAACCAGGAAGTCTGACTCCAGCTATGCTTTGCCACTGTGATTCTGTTTCTCTATATCAGGGGCTGCTGCTCACCCTCCTGCAATCTTGTTGCAGTTGATTTTCACAAGGACATATAAACCGTAAAGGCTGCCATCAGAACGGGAGAAAGGCATTAGATTGCTGTTCCCATATTACGGGCCACAGGCCCCAGACCAGCCCATCTGTAGTCTGGAGACCAGCTGGATTCCCTCTGTGGCCCTCATCCTCACCAAAAAAACAGCTGTTCATTATAAATTAAAATGCTGAAGAGCCTTTTCCTAACTTAAAGCAGCTTACAACAATCAGCACATGGGAAGGCAGAGAAAAATTCTATGTCTGCTTTTAATAAAATACACTTTCTCATCAAAATATTTTGATAGCATGAGGAAAGATCTGTGTGCTCATTAAAGTTTAATGACTGTCTCTCCCTGCCATTTTCCATATGAGGATCACACACCATGACTCACACATGGTGGGTGCTGGGAATAGTTAATTGGAAACAAATTTAACCCAAATCCAATCTTTATTGCCACGAGGACAAATAAAAGCCAAGATGGAATCCATTGGGATATAAGAACATGTGGCCATTGTTCTAATTGCTTTGGTTGATAATGACTTGGATGCAAGTAGGTGGGGCCTGATACCTTCCAGGAGCTTCTGAAAAGGGACTTGGGTAAGAGCAGCTGGTTTCCAGCTGCCAGGGGACTCCAATTTCAACTGAGTTTGAAGTTTCCAGAAAATTCTTTGTCCAAGACCTCGGAGAGAAAAAAGGGACAACTCTGGGGAGGGCAGGTTGTGACCATGCTCTGGAGTCTTCACTGAAACCTTTTGTCCACAGAGTCAATTGCAAAGTTCTCACCCACAGATGTGACACTCACCTGCAGGTGGCCCTAAGCTGCCTCTCTTGGGTCATCCTCACTTACACCTGACTTCCAACCTCCACCCCAACCGTGGCTGGATTTTTACTGCTTTCCACACCTGCCATCTGCCTCCTGCCTGCCCTTGCTCATGTTTCTTGTAGTTTCTGGAACATTCCCTCTATCCATCTGTACTGGTTAAATGTCATCCGTTCAAGTGATTTATGATCATTCAACTTTGTGTGATCTCTCTTCTCTCGAAACACACAAACCTCTTAGTCAAGGCAGTCCCCAACCCTGCATCTTGGTGGAGACCCAGCGTGAAAGCCAGGCAGCCCAGTGGTTACTTGCACATCCTTCTGAGTCAGAGGGACCTGGGTTTGCAGCTTCTCTCCTTCCCTCACCAGGTAAAACATCATGGGCAAGTCACTTGCAAACAGACGCAACTGCAATAATAGCAGCAACCAACGCATACCAGGTGTTTATTGTGACTCAAGCAGTAGACATTCACTGGCTCATTAAAAACTCACAAGAACCCCAGGAAGTCAGCATTGCCCTCACCTTTATGACACACCTGAGAAAACAGAATCTAAGAGAGGTGCAATGATCTGTCCAGAGTTACACAGGTATTATGTTGAGAAAACAGGTTTGAACTCTTATAATTGGCCCCAGAGCCCTATGCTGCAAGGTACTATCTTCTCTGGACATCTGCAAAAATGAAGATTCTAGTAACACCCACCTCATAGGGTGGCAAGGAGGATTCCAAAAGATAATATGAGAGAAGTGCTCAGAAATATGGTGCTTAATAAATCACAGCTGCTGTCACTGTTAGCACCGGGTGCTGGCCTTATCCCTCCTCTTGTCCATGAGCTGAGGATCAAAGGTTCACATCCTCCTAACTTACCATCCCTCCTGCCATTCCACCCTGTGCCTGGCACACTGATCCATGGTGACCTTGGGAGATTCAGTCAGTGGGGAGCCCATCTTAGGCTCAAAAAGAAAGAGGAAGGATTCTAGCATCTTCCTAGCATTTGGGCACACGTGTTCTAGATAATTCTGGACCTCTGAGCCATTGTGGGTTTTGCACTTTGGCTTGCATTTAGCTCTCTCTCCAGCTCCTGTTTTGTATCATCTCACTGAGGTCTCCTGTGCGACATTTCAACTCCATGTTTTCCTCCTCTTCTCTTCCCTCCCCTCCCTTGCCTTTCTCAGGTCTTCTTTCCCTCCCTCCACCTCTTGCAGGGTGAGGGCTGCCATCTGCAGGTCATGGCTCTGGATTTCCTGTCTCCAGTCAGCTAAGCTGTGTCCCAGGTCCCCCCGCCCCTACTCGGCAGCTCATAGCCAGAGTTTCCAGAGTGAGGACCTCTCACAGGTCGGAGATGCCTCTGTGGTTTCTAGGGGAGACATGCTTGCCCCGTTTGGATCTGGTTTATCCTTGGGGGGCAGGAGGTTAGTGGTCAAGGCTCATGTGCACCCATTTCCTGAACAAACATGACACTGGACAGAAGCTGGATTTCCAATCTCTCACACTCTAGTCTCAGTTGAACGTCCTTGTCTCTGAGTAAGTTTCCATCAGGCTCAGGATTCCTGAATCCTTGGTGGAAACCAAACTCAAGGGAAGCAACTCTTCCTAAAGCACACCCTCCCGGCCCAGGTCCGCTCACTGGTGGCGTCAGGTATTTCTGATTCTGCTCCTGGGGAATCAGACTGCTCTTTACGTAAACCCAGAAGAGAACAAATACTCCTTCAAATTAATAATGCCTGAAAGATCAAAGGTATCCGTTTCCTTCATACATCCAGTTTATTATCAGTGGTGCAATTAAATTCTATTTTGTCCTGCCATGTGAGCCTTCATAGCTTGGACAGGTTTCTCCTGAGACCTTCGCAGGGACAAGCCACTGCTTCGTAATGAGGTGAGTATGCAGGCCTTGCCCCTGGTGGGAAAGGATCCAGGCTGAGCTCACACACAGGCCCTGCTGCACATCCCCAAAAGAACTGCAAAAGATGTCTCCGCTGTGCAGCTGGGGTAGGCCTGGCACACGTCTCTAAGGAGAGTCAGCCATGAGGGGCAGCCTTCCCTGGCAGGGAGCGGGGACGGGCATCCCTGATCTGGCCCTCTGTGCCTCAGGCTGTTGAATTCCAGTTCTCCCAGCATGTAGCATCCTGCAGTGCAGCCCAGGACCCACCTCTCTGCTTTACCTGTGTTTCTGATTCTGCCCGCAACCTCTACATCCTCTTTTAAATCCAAACTCTTAAGGCCTTTTATGCAGATAGCGCCATGGTGAGTCTCTGGGTGGTAATTGGGGTGGAAGAACTAAAGGACATGAAGGGTTGATGCCCTGTTCCTCAACGGGCAGTACACGTACTCAGGTTTGGACAAATCTCATCCTAGGGTGGCTCATGTGCCATCCACACAGGGACAAACCAAGGAAAGTGGTGGAGGGAACCAGTTCCCAGTCCTGCCTCAACAAGCCAGACTGCCAGACTTGGAGACTCAGTTCTACCAGTTGCTGGCTGTGTGACCTTGGACAAGTCACACAGCCCGTCTCTTCTTCAGTTTCTGTCACATGTAAAGTGGAGATGATGTACTACTTCCTACCTCAAGGGGTTTTTGAGTCTTGAAAACCCAATGATACGTGTGAAGCTTTGATAATGGCCTTCAGAATCCAGTCCCTGAAAGGAAAAAAGAAGGCCCCAAAGAAAGCCACCACTTTGAATGCCACACAATAGTTATCAGCTTTGCAAACGATTCCCAAGAAACAAGGCTTACTCCCCACTTCTGCCCACTGCCCCCGACTTCGAAGGCCAGTAAGATATCATAGACATTGAACTTGGATTCATTACCACATTAGGGGAATGCAGCTTATCAGGATCTCTGCTCAGCACTTCCAACCACTTCAGGAAGAATGTTCTCCAGGGACTAGGGACAGTCCCTCAGCCTTGGATAATGGTGGCGATGTCCCTCCCCCAGCTCACTGCCAGATGCTCAGATTCCTGCTTCTAGGGTGCAAAGGTGTGTCAGGGAGGTGGCTGGTGACAGATGCTACCAGAAGCTGCAGCAGTGCCCCAAGAAGCAGGAGCAGCAGGCTCCCTTGTTTCCTTTCATTCCCATCCACCCTCAGCTCTCCCCTGCCAAGTCCCAGAGCCCCTTTCACAGAAGTGTTTGGTGGTATCTGGTGAGGCACCGCTAAAACTATCACCCAAGTGGATGAAACAGATCTCTAGTGACAAAAGACAGGAAAGTGGCCCTCTTGGTGTTGGGGAGGGGGTTATTGAGAGTGAAGAGCAGAAAGGAACTTTCTGGGATGTTTGAAAGCCTCCGCTGATTGCAAAAGTCACTGTCACGGAACTGTACATTTCAACTTGTGATCCTACTGTATAAAATTATACCTCTGTGAACAATCCCACTGTCCAGGATGCAGATGGAGGTGACGTAGGCAGCTCACATATCATATGGCATGCCTGACCCACTTTCGTCCAGAGACACGGAAAGTTCTGAGTCTCTGTAATCCATTACGCATCTTGATCTTCCTCCACAAGTGTGTTTATATCCACAGGTTATATTTATATCTGCAGTCACATCTATATATTTAAATCTGAAGAGACGAGGAGTGTTATATGTGCGTGACTATATATAGGGCAGATTAGTTCTTTCAAAGAACAGGAGGATCTTAACTCTTATTTTTTTTGGAGCAGGACACACACACACACACACACACACGCACGCACATCTAATCAACAACCTTGCCTTTTTCACTTCTGAGATGAGATGCTAAAACTGACCTTGATGATGACCTTGGGGATGGTCAGCACAATGGACTTCTGCTTGGCCAGGACATCGTTGGTCTCATTGATGCGTGCTGTGACGAAGAAGTGCAGGAATCCCTGTTCCAGTAACTGGTTCATGTACTCCCCTGCTCTGACCAGCACCTCCTCTTTCTTGACTGACAGGAGGAAAAACAAACAGGCTGTCATGAAGACCTGAGAGAGGATCTGCTTTACTTTTTCCCTAGGTCCCTCATCCTTCCCACATTAGCACATAAGTTACCAGGAACGTAGCCAAGGTCATGGTTAAATGGAACAAAGAGTCAATCAGGGACAAGCTCTCCTGCCTCTTGGGTGAAGAAAGAAAATGCATTGGAAAATTTCATATTCAGTGAAATCTAACTAGAGAAAATGTGTCAAGCTTTCCAAACATTGCTTTTTTGTTGTTGTACAATGGAAAGCCATTATAAAAATGTCTAAAATGGATGACCAAGGAGTTTAAACTGGCTGCTTTTATTTGGGTAGGGTCAATCCAAGATGGTAGGTGTGGAATAGTGAAGTTCAAAGTTGTGGTTCCATGAACCATCCCCTTGTAGAATAAGAAATATCTCACAAAGGTCATGGGTCACCCTTGGGCAAAACTGAGGACTACCTAAACATTGTCCTTATAGCACCTTATGTTTTCTATCCAGCTTTTTCTGTACCAATCTGATATCATGAGTTTTCTATTTAAGAGACAGAGGTTGATGAAACCAGTTCCCACCAAAGGCATTTCAACAATCTCTCAGTCCCTCCCCTACCTGTAATTTAGAGGACCAAATGCTTATTTCCTCCAGTCACTGTTGTTAGTTTTGAGAAATTGGGGCTGAGCCATGCAGGGTGACACCTGGAAGATGGGTGTGGTTCTGGGGACTCCCATCGTCTCACACGGTGAGTTCTGCCCTGTGGTTCTGGCCCTCTCTCATTTCCTACAGCCCAGGATTCTAGACAGCAAAGGGCAGTTCTGCAGGCTCAGAGCAGGTGGCATCTGCTGCCGCCTGGTCAGAGCCAGGTGTCTGTGCTCTGCATCAGTCACAGACCCAGCAGGTGAATGGGTGACTCATGCCTCTGTCCCCAACCACAGGGCACACACTCCATAAACAGTCACAGACCGAACATCTCCACCAACTTCCTAAGGTCTGGTCAAAATTGACTTCTTTCTGAAGAAGTCGTTGAAGGAAACAGCTCCCATGGTTGGTGGCGTAAGTGCTCATGGCAGCTCATTTTAGCCTGCCCAACTGAGCACAAGTCCCCTAAGGAGGATGAACACTGCCTGGGGCTGAGGAAGCCCAGGGCACAGGGGAGGGTTCCCAACTCACTACTGCCTCTGAGAGGAGGGCACATCCAACCATGCTCATCATCCGTAGGTGACACTCTCACACCCAGACTGGACCTGTGGCAGCCAGCTCTGGCCCTGAAGACCAAGAGTCCAGGAGAGGCCTCTGCCTTGGGCAGTGCTCACCCTGGAAGACTCTCTACAGATGTGTAGGTGCTATGACTGCCTCTAGTCCCTAATCAAAGAGTTTGCAGTCTTGGTTCCTTATCACAATCACCTGGGGTCTTCAGAACACTTGCCAGTCTGGATCCCAACCCAGACCAACGCAGTGAGAGCCTTGGAGATTGGTGGCTGGACGTCAGGAACTTTTTGGAAAGTTCTGCGGCTGACTCTGATGTGCAGCCAGGGTTGGGAAGCACTGCTCCAACAGCCAGGGGGACTCTGAAGAACCAGCCCTGCAGAAAGCCTTGGTTCCTGTGAAGGGTACAGCCTCCTCACTCAGCCTCTGCTGCTCCAGATGTGAAGTGCCCAGCAACAGGAGCACCACACCGAGAGCCAGTTTTCTGGCTCCATCACACCTGAGTCAGGATCTGCATTCGAATCAGATCCCAAGTGATGCCCATTTAAGTGTGATGCTCTGAGCCCAGGAGACTCAAACATGAGAGGGGGTGGAGATTTGGCAGGATTAGGACAGTTTGGATTTTAAAGAACATCGTGCCTCCAAAGAACTTCGTGGACTCCGGGAAAACCAAAAAGACTGGCCATCCTAGATTGGGGGTTGTCAATGGCAGGCCATTTTGCTCCCTCCAGGGGACATTTGGCAATGTCTGGAGACTGTTTGGGTTGTCACAACAAGGCTGGGTGACTTGCTTCTGGCATTTAGTGGGTAGAGGTCAAAGATGCTACTAAACATCCTACAAGACACAGGACAGCCCCACAAGGGAGGTATCCAGATGTCAGTGGAGACAGGGCTGAGAAATCCTGCCCTAGGCTCTGTAGATGATTGGAATATATTGTTCCATTGGAGACAAGAACTCGACCACCAGCTTGGTTGACTTGATTCCTGGTATAGTGCTGTTCTATGTAGAGCCCATTCTTTGAAGTCATGACCTTACCTTGACCTTGGCCCCCGAATGACCCATTCATATAGTCTTCGCTAGACCTGAGTCTGGACCCTGCTTCCTCATGCTCTCCTAAAAATCAACTGTCCGGATGCGTGGGGCTCCTGCCCTCCCTCCTTGGAGTACGACCTTAAATAAGTATACGGCCTGTTTTTCACATCCCAGGTCTGGACGGATGGAGTGGAAAAGTGTCAGGATATGGCGCTTTTGCCTCCAGCTGCCTCATTAAGAGTAATAAAAAATGAACTTCCCCTGGATATTTCTAGAGGGGCTGTGTTTGACCCCTAGGTTTCTTAGGCTAGTGGGGCATGCTCTTTGCGGCCCTTATGATCTCGGCTTTAGGTCTCCTCTCTTCTCAGGGGTAGAACATTCCCTGAATCACAGTCCTAAAGAAATTGGGCTGTGTTTCAGAGCCCAAGAGAACAGTGCTCCTGAAATAGTCCGTTATGTAAGTGCTGTGTTTTGCCACTGCACAAGAAATTGTTCTAGATAAAGTTTATTAAACGAGGCAAGAGAAGGAGGAATAGATTTTCACTCTATGAGCGGTGGAGCTGGGATGATGCCAACATCATTTACGGTGTCTGGGGAAAACCAAGGGAGACACAGACTGGAGCTGCCTCCTCTCTTTTCCAAAAAGCAAAGAAAACTAAATATAGCCAAGTGGAAATGATAGCACCTTTGAAGGTACTGGGAGGTTTAAGTTATTCAAATCTCCCGAGCTGATTCTAGCCCACACATGCCCTTTAATCATCAGGCTGGAAAGTATGTCTCCCTCCTACTTGGAAAGCTTTCTTTGCAGCAGAGGCACCTAGGAGTGCTCCATCGAGGTCTAGAACTACCCGCTTTTTGCCGCGTTCTGCAGTTGATTTTGGATTGCGATATGAAATGTATTGCATGTGATTCATGCCACCTCTCTGTGCAGTCAAGGAAGAGTTTCCAGTTCCCTTCTGGTTATTGAGGATCAGACCTGGGGTGGGATGAGTGGGTGGGGCTGCATTAATATTGACTCAGGCTTAGGTTTGGTGAGTTGCTCTCTAGATCTGTGACTCAAAGGGATCGTGTATTGTGCCACTGTAGTCCACCGACTCATGTAAGCTCATTCTTTAATTGGATTACGGAGAACCAGGAAGGACATTGACCAACAGAAACCTTGAGATGTAGGAAAGGGTAGGGGCTTGGTTCCCTGTCTAGAGATGTGTGCTGGACTCCAGGAAAAGGGGCGTGAGCAAGGGAACTGACCAACGGCAGCTATGGGCTCACTGTCATTGCCTGAATGGGACCTGGATTTTGTCGCCTGCTTTGCCTCTGGCTGCTGCTGGTGGTCTTGAACACATCAACTCATCTCATCTTCCCGTCTCAGTGTCCCACAATGTTGGAAGTTGACATTTACTGAGATCCTACCATGGTACTGCCTCGTTCAGTGTCCCCACAGCCTCCTCCTCTCCACCAGTCTCCAGTTCATCAGTCAGTCACGTGGGCTCTGCCCTAGGACACACCCAGATCTGACTAGTCCTCACCACTCCAGCTCCATTACCCCATCTCTCAGGTGAAAAATTGCAGTAGCGTCTTAACTGGTCTCTAGGCTTTGGCCCTGCTTCCCTTATAGACTCTTCTCAAAATCTGTTAGATTATCCTGTAAACCCTCCAATGGCTCCTCAGCTCACTGGAAATAACCAAAGTTTTTACAAGGGTCACCAGTTCTTTATATGTCCTGTACCCACCACTTTTTCCCTTGCCACTTTTACTCCTGATTTAGTCTATTTTCTGTTGCTCTAACAAAATACTTGAGATTGGGTACTTTATAAAGAAAAGAGGTTGATTTGGTTCATAATTCCAGTGACTGGAGGATCTAAATGGCATGGTGCTGGCATCCTAGTTATGTCATATGATGATGGATAAGCAGAAAGGGAACTGACCATGTGCAGAAGAGGCCAAGTTTGTGGGATGGACTCCTGTTCTAAACAGTTGTGAGGACTGGTCTCTTTCTTAGTCCTTTGTGCATTTTAGGGGGAGTACTGAGGTTTGAACCCAGAGATGCTTAACCACTAAGTTGCATCCCCCATCCCCCACCTTTAATTTTATTTTGAGACAGAGTGTCACTAAATTGCTTAGGACCTTGCTCATTGCTGAGGCTGGCCTCAAAATTGCAATCCTTTTGCCCAGCCTCTTATGTTGCTGGAATTATAAGCCTGTGATACTGCTCCCAGATCCTTCATGCAAACTATTCTTTTCTATGAGAATCCTATCCTCCCCCTTGGAATTAAAAAAAAAAAAAAAAAAAAAAAAAGTGTTAAATCTTCTAGTTTCCAAAGAAAATACCATGGTGATTCTTGACTGTTAGCCATGTTACTAAATCCAGGCATATTCACTTCTTTCAAGTTCTGGTAGGTTTCTTGGAATTAGGAGTTTTAGGAATACTTTCCCATTTTTCTTGGAATATCTTTCTGAGAGTTACTGTGGCTGGAATAGTCACAGAATCTAGAAAGTTTGAGAACAATTAAGACATGTGTGTCACCCCAGGGGTGCATATCAGTCTTGCTTGCCTCTACTTTATAAAACTTGTGTGGGTACCTTTTATTTCCTTTTCCAGTTTTTTCAATGCCACATGTCAGGTCAACAGAAATCCAGTGCCCTACATTGGCAGGTCCTTTCCAGTCTTCTCTGACTCAACATGCTGTCCCTGGAGACCAGTTCCTTCTGGGTGACTCACTTTGCCAGATGTGTGACCAATGATACTAGCATCCCAGCAAAAATGAGACCAGTCAAAATTGTAATCCCCCATGAAGGCTGAGGCATGTTAATCCCATTCTACTTAAAATATTCTGAATATTTATAGTGATAAAAATGCTGGGGAGACCGAATGTGCAAGGGAGATGGAAAGGATAAAGGATGGGAAAGAAGCCCCATGAGAGGCAGAGAGCCTGAAGCCCTTCACAGGTTCCTGGATGGCACATTCTGTCTCCAACTTCCTCTCCCATGATGGGCTCTCTCCCTAGGAGTCACACTGATCAATTTTGAGAAAACGGCCTCTACACAGAGTTTATATCTCTCTTCCTTCTCAACAGTAAAGCAAAACACACCATTTCTGCTGAGCAACCCCCAAAGACCTTTGCCAACTTGGAAGAGAGACTGGGGTCTGTTTTCTGAGATGGTCATTTAGACACATTTCCCAGTTTCCCGTGAAGTGCGATCCCCTGGGGATACAATCTTATTATAATGCAAATTCTGATTCAGGAGGTTTGGGTGGGTCCTGAGATTCTGCATGTCTAAGGAGCTCCTGGGCATGCTGAGGCTGCTGGTGCGTGGACCACACTTTGAGCAGCCAGAGTGAGGTTACATTTAATTCTCACGACTCACGGGGTTCTTGGCTTTGAATATTTCAGTGTTCACTTCTATGTGTGAAATATAAAGATGAAAACAGGACTTTCTAGAATAGGAGAGTTCTGTCTGTGTGATTCACGTTCCTAAGCTCTGGGGAGAACTTGAACTTGACAGACAGCTATGAGGTGTTGTCAGTCATCAGGACAAGAAGCCAGATAACAGGTTCTGAGATAAGCAAACCCTGCTTAGCTTACAGGATAAGGGCTCCAGCTTCAGGTCAAAGGTCTCCTTCTTGAATTCCATCTTGGAGACCCCAGTGTAGAAGGTAATGTTGCCTGAAAGGTAGGCAGAGATGCTGTAATGGTTGGAGCTGCTGTTCCGGAAGGTGATGGTGATCTTGAAGTCCTTTCCCAGGATGGCGTTTTCCACCTCAAAGTCCATGTCCACGTCGGATCTTGATTTGACCACACCTTCTGTGTTGAGCGCCTTCTTAGCTCCATACATGAGTGCCGTCTCTAGGGCCAGTCGCTCTTCTTCTTGACCTAAGAAAGACCCAGAGATAAGGACGGGAAAAAGAGATACAATTCACCCAAGGGAATGTTATCCTCCTAATCTCACTGCGCTGCTGTGGCTGGCTGCCTGTGAAGGTTCAAAACCTCCTCAGTTGTTATTCTTGTTATAAATGATGCAAAATGAGGTTCCTGGAGAGGCAGTGACCTGCCCGGGCTGCTAAGTGAGTAAGTGGCCATGCCATGATCGATCTGGAAAGAGGGTTACTAAAAGCGTTGCTCTTAGGGTTGTTTCTCCAGGGGCAGCAGGTGAAATTGGCAAACCCTAACTCTTCTCAAACTGTGGTGTCGATTTGCTCCCCTCCCAGAGTCCTAGCCATAGAGCTGGAAGCTGGAGTCCACTAAGCAAGGATTTTGGAGATAGTTGCCTCTTTCTGTCCTGCATCCTGCAGGATAAGCTTTCTCTAGCTCCCCCATACAGACCCCTCTTCCTCCTCTTTCCAATCCAGCCATCTCCAATTGTTCCTTTCTGTGCTGTCTCTGAAGGGCTCCTGCCCTACTCTTCCACTTTCCGAGGTGGTCACTGGCTGTTGGCTAAATGCAGAGATCTCTCCCAAATCATGGCCACCCCAGGACATATGGATCTGGTAAGATGCTAACTAGATTTCCCTCTCTGTGAGTTTTTGGGTTAGATTCCCGGAAGGACTCTGAGTTTTCTAGAGACTTCTGAAGGTTCACAGCCTTCCTGAGTCCATCAGAGGTTCTGAGATAAAAAGCCCTACAGAAACCCTTTTTCACCCACCTTCCTGGGAAGCAGCGCTCTGACTGCTTGAATCCCCAAGCACACCCATGTTTATAGGAGCACAATTCACAATAGCCAAACTGGAAGCAGCCTAGGTGTCCAACAGGTGAATGGATAAAGAGAATGTGGTAGACATGCACAATGGAGCTTTATTCAGCCATAGAGAAAAATGAAACTGTGTCATTTGCAGGAAAATGGATGGAACTTGAGATCGTGACATTAAGCAAAATAAACCAAACTCGGAAGGTTAAGTTAGAGAGGAAATAGGAAAAGAAAGAGGGGAGTAGAGATCACATGAAAACTAAAGGGAGATCACTAGAGTAGAGGAAAGGGACCAGGAGATGGAAGGAGGGGGCGGGGAGGAAAAAACTGGGGGATAATATTTGCCAAATTATATTGTTACATTGTGCACACGTACAGATGTGTAGCAAAAAATCCCAACGCTGCTCACAACCATGATGCACCAATTAAACAAAATGAACAAAACAAAACAAAGAAAATGCTACTGGAAGAAGAGCGTTCAATTTTCCTTAACACAAATCTCTCAGATGCTCCTGAACCTGAGCTGTTTTTAAAGGGCCATCCATTGACTTAGGGTGGTGCACCAAAGTTCTCATGCAGTTTGAGATGTGGGTGCTAGTTTGAGCAAGTGTCTTGAAGAGTTTCTGAGCTGGTTGGGTTGGAGATGGGAGGCGGGAGATGGAGACAGGGTTCTCTTTGGAAGAAGAAAAGATAGCTTCGTGCAGGTGAAGAAGCAGGAAATACAGACAGCAGTCAGCCCTGGAGGGTTGCTGTGCCTGAGATGCTCACAAGTTGGGTTCACTGTCCTGACAGAGTTTCGCGTAAAATGTTTGGTTTTGGAAATGAACTTGTAGAACTGCTTCGGGTATATCTTCATGCATCATGGGGGACAGTGTTGAAAAGATGAAGCCAAATTCCTTGACTTGCAAAAACCAGTCACCAGAGTGGCTAGTGGGGGGAAAATCACTTTAAAATAAGAATGCTGGTTTTTAGAATTAAGTTGAAGATATTGTCTTCTCTTTTGCCTAGTTAATAATTGAATGCAATGATGGTGAAGAGGCCAATTCATCATAACTCTCATTAAGTGCTAATTATGTGTCAGGTGTCGGGATGGATGCTTGTAGTGCATCTTGTCATCCAACAACTCCACCAGCGAGGCCCTGCGATGCCGCTTCCACATCTGGAAAATCGAGACAGCTACATCATAGGGCGGTAGGTGGATTAGAGGGAGTAGATGCGTAATGAATGGAAGCTGCTCTGGAAGGACAGAGTCAATGCCAGCAGGTGTTGCAGACAAATGTGAATGTGTGTGTGTGAGTGTGTGTGTGTGTGTGTGTGTGTGTGTGTGTGTTAACAATTTCCCTGATTGTCAAGACTACAAGAAGGTGCCAGAAACGGCTGGTCTAGGACAAGCATTGGCTACGGCACATGTTTACGGATCAGTAGGAGGAAGACAATGAAGGGAAGCAGGGAGGGGCCAGCGGCACTGAAAGCGCAGTGAGATATTGCGGCAGACGTCATCTGGCAAACGGGTTCGTGAGCCAGAGGGCAGTAACGATCGCCACTTTGGATGGGGGCCAAGTATGCATTTAGGCAAAAGGCAGGAGGCAGATTCCAAGCAGCAGCAACAAGAGGAGAGAGGTGCTGCCTTTGGGGAGAGGAGCTGAGTTGGCTGACGGCGGGGAAGGGGCCGAGAAAGGCTTGTGTGGAACCAGGAGCGAAGAGAGAGATGCCCTGGCTGGTGGACCCTGAGCTTCCTTCTGGGGAAGCACCTGCCCCCGAGTCACGGCACTGCCAGGCAGAGGCCAACTGGGCGACTCCAGGAAGGGACAGGCCCAGCAGGAGAGAGTTTCAGAGCCCGACAGAATAATTCCTGTTTCTCTGCAGTTATGCTCTGTGCTCTGGTGTCTTACAAAATTCAGGGCCACGGGCAATCTTGTAGTGATATGAGAGGTTATCTAAAGAGAAATTGTATTTTCTGAGATTCTTAGCCTCCAGGAGCAAGGTCAGAACATCTTCCTGTTAACCAGGATGTAATATCATCTTATTATGTTGATGAAGCCTCTTCCCATGTTCTGGTCTTAGCTCCAATGCCAGCTGCTTGAGCCCCTCCCTGGTCCCACCCTGGCCACCATTACACTGCATAATGTGTGCCCAAACCCCAGTCTTTTCACCTCTCTCTAATCCATATCTGATTTTCTTTCTTTTTCCTCATCCAAATACTTGTCTTTGCATGACATTACCTCCCCTGCTGGAGTTCAAGCTCCTTGAGAGCAGGGACATGGTCTGTCTTGTGCACCTCTGAGTCCCCAGGACCTGGGGCCTGGCTGAAGGATCTAGGTTTGCAGATGTGTGCTGTTTTCAGTCAGAGGCAAAACTTCCATCTTCATAATACATTCTAAATAGTTCAGTTTAAATCATTTCATATTCAATTAATCCCGCCTGGCAAAGTGCCAATTTGGTGACCATTCCAGGTGGTCATTTCTTGCTGTGAGAACCTCCATTGTAGCAGGCAATGTGCTAGGCATGGTGGAAACACAGTCTCCCCTCGTGGGCACAGAAGGGACAAGTGAAGAGCGATGACAGATAGATGTGCATGTCACAGACACTGGAGCAGAGGCTGAGTAGTGTCTGGGGACATGAAGGAGAGACCCTCAACCTGCCCGGGGAGCAGGAGAACCTTTTTGGAGGGTGTCTTTTCTACTCAGTAAGCAAAGGCATGGAGGTGAGCTGTGTCTGGTACCTGTGGGGCATGCCCAGGAGGTACAGTGAGGGGGGTCAAAGGGTCAACCAACAAGAGGCCTTGTGGGATATGATTGCAATGCTCTGAACACAACGGGAAGACAGTGAGGACTTTTTAGTAGGGCTGTGACAGTCTCTGGCTTACATGTCAGGTACTATCCCTTAGGCAGCAAGGCAGGGCTTCAACTCAGGGAAGGGGAGGATGAGGTAGGGAGGCTAGAGTTGTTATTTTTCTGGGAAGAAATAATTATAACCCAGACTCACAGGAGCAGGATGGCGGTGTTAGCAGAATTACTAGTAGAGTGGAAACTAACTTATGGGACCCTTACCATGGGTCAGGTGCCACATGAAGGGAGGGTTTTACTTCATTCTCAGAGGGTGATCATGGAGCCAGAGGGGAGGGGTACATTTGAGAACTACTTCAGAGGGGACAAGTAATGGATTTGCTGCTTGACTGGTTCTCAGGTTGCTAAGATTGGGTGGATGGTGGTTGTCTTCCCTAGAGTTGGGGGTGGGGGAGAAATGGATCCCGGATGGGGAAGGGAGGGAGAGGAGGTGGCATTTGGGAAGATTCAGCTTCAGGCTTCTGTGGGACACTTAGGTAAAGTACAGGCTGTGACAGACTGGGGAGTGATCACTAGTCATGTGAGAGTTAGTGGCAACCATGTAGGAAGGACATAGCGTGGGCAGGAATGGAGCCCAAGGAGCAGAGTCTGGAATGGGGACATTCAGAAGGTAATGAAGAAAGGTTAGCTGAGAGATGAGGAAGGGTAGAGGGAAAGTGAGGGAGGGTCATGGGGGCAGAAGGAGTGTTGTACTATGGGAACAAAGAGGAAAGAATTTCAAGGAAGGAGTATGAGCAACATCATCAGGAAGTGTCGGAAAGTCGTGAAAGATGGCGCCTGCAAAGGTCTACTCCATGGGCAATCAGGTGAGCTTGCAACTTGAGAAGAAGAGCTTCCAGGATAAGCTGGGAGCAGAAATCAGGGTGCAAATGGGCAAGGAAGGAATGGGAAAGGGAGGAGACAGGTGTACATTCAGGCAGCTCTTTCGAGGTGAAAACACACTGTGAAGACACAATGATGCACATTTGGTCTGGAATATAGCATTGAAAAGGGTTTTATAATTTTTTTGGGGGGGTACCAGAGTACCAGAGATGGAACCAAAGGGGCATTTAACCCCTGAGCCACATCCCCAGCCCTTTTTTAAAATTTAGAGACAGGGTCTCACTAAGTTGCTTAGGTCCTCACTAAATTGCTGAGGTTGGCTTTGAACTCACAATCCTCCTGCCTCAGCCTCCCAAGCTGTTGAGTTTACAGGTATATGCCGCCAAACCCAGCTAAAATTTTTTGTTTAATGTAGGAAACACTTCAATGCTAACTGAAAGGAAAAACTGGAACAGGGGAGATGAAAATACAAGTGACAGAGGGGGAGAATTGAGGGGGAAAAGGAGGACTGGGGTGGGGACGCCATCTTAAAAGAGGATAGAGCACCAGAGTGTAAGCCTTCAGAATTCTGGTTTCCAAAGCTTTCTAGTTTGAGCAAAAAAAAAAAAAAAAAAAAAAAAAAAAAAGTCATAAAATTGATATTAAACTTTAGTTAGTCAAAGTGAAAAATGATCCTTCTGCAATTTAATTAATTAAAAAGTTTGATTCCTACGTCTGGTCATGCGTTCGTTCTTTGCTATGTTTTCACTCAACTCCATGCTTTAGTGCCCACCCTCAGCATCTGTGGATTCTGAGAAATTATATGAGAGATTCAATGTGAGGATCAGAGTGGCAAACACACAAGTCAGTCTTTGACTGTAGCCCTGTGGCAGACATCAGCAATCTGTCACTCTTCTCACCGTTCAGAGGGAGCTCAATGTCCTTCTCGAAGTAGCACTCCACTCAGTCATTTCCAAAGTTAGAATTTGAAATGTAGATGCCAACCTTGATTAAGAGACTAATTATTGACCTGGAATCAAACTCCAGCCCAGAAGCAGCATGGGGGGGGGGGTCTCGTACATCTATTTATGCAGACTCAGGAGATCTTCCAGTTGGATCAGAACATGCACTGACCTCCCCCTGATCCTGGCCTTCTTACCCAATTATGGAGGCCTGGACCTCAGAAGTCTTCCTCTCAAACTGTTGGTGCATTTTATTTATTTTAATCTTTGTCTCTCCAAGCCCCTAACTCCTCTTCCATGGAATTGTTCCTGGCATCTGACCCAGTCCCCTTCCTGATCTGGCTTTCACTGTCACCTATGGGCCTGACAGTTAGTGGCAGCTGTGTTCTGCTGCATGTTTTTGAAGACATCTGGTCGTGTGGCTTGCTGACTGTCCTGAGCTCATGAGTTCACCTTTCATTCCTCCCAAGTAAGAAAGTCCACACCATATTCCTGTCTCCCTGCCTCTTCCTGGAGAACTCTTGCTTCAGCGCCACCTGCCGTTTCCCATCTATCCTTCAGACTCAGTGTTTGGATCCCTGCTCAGCGCCTAGTGCACCAGCACAGAGAAGGTGCTGATTCAATGTGTTAAACAGGTGGATAAATCATATCACCCCTTCTGGGGGCCAGTTTAGTCCCAAGATGGAAATAAATGAATTGCTTCTTCAAATCTACTTGGACAATGAGACAACCCCTGTAAGACAGCAGAAGTAACAGGACCTGAGAATGGTGAGGATCACAAGGCCCTCTCTGACCTGAGTCTGGGTTGGGAGCCCTTCTCTGTGCCCTGCAACATCTGTGCCAGAGCAATGCTCACCCAGCCTGGCCAGGGCTTGATTCTGTTTTCCTCTGCAGCTGGAGAGGAAGGCCGGGCCCAGCAACGCCCCCACCCCAACAGCACATGCAGTGCGGCAGATGGTTAAGAGCAAGCTGTTGAGCAGACGGATGCAGGAATGTATAATGAGAGAACGTTGCAGCTAGTTTCTTTCACATTTTCTATGGAGTTTCCTTTTGTTCCCTTTCCAAATCTTTTTGTTTGTAATTCTATAATAAGAGGGCATTGCTTGTTTGTTTTGTTTTATTGTGCTTTTTTTTGTTTTTTTAACTTTTAGGAAAAAGGAAAAAAATTCTTTTAGATCTGTGTCATGCAATGGATGATAAGCAAATGAAGACGAGAAGCAACCTTTTCAGAAATGCAGTGAAAATTCACTAGTTCAGATGACAAAAATTCTGAATTTCTAACACTAGGCGCACTCATTTTTAATTCAGTAAGCTTTTTCTTTATAGTGCAAATTGCTTTTGTAAATAAGAACAAGGAGACTGTCTAAAATATTTTAAACAAATTCTGCACTCCTTGGCACTTCAGGAATACCAATAAATATTTAGGTATATGCTAATTACTTATCATTTTTATCCATTCACCAAAATAAATGCAGCTCTCAAGAACCTCTGGAGGTGAATCATTTGCAAAATATAGTCTTCATTTCCAATCAAGACACCCATCATCCTCACCTCCTGTCCCTGATTGACCTTGGGCAACTTTGTCTCTAGTCACTGGACATCTGTGCATGATGCATTATTAAGGCCTGCGGGACCCTAAACATACTGGACCATGTTCCTACTGCCTGGAAACCTCTGTCCAGTTTTCTTTAACTGAGGTCTGTTAACTCTGTTCCTGAGCTTCACTTTTTTTCTGCATCTCCTGGTTGGATCAAGCATCTTTCTGCTTTGTTCTCTGAATAATAATCCCATCTCTTGCCTGGAGGCAGAAACTATGTCCTGTTCTCTGCTAGGAAGCCCCACACCAAACTGATTGTGGAGTCAACTCAGTATTGATTGAGATGAAATTGAACTCAGTAGCATCATTTGGAGTATTCTGTACAATAAAAGTTAAACAGAAAAACCACCATTACATTATTTTATAATTGAAACTGGCCTTCAACATAATTGGCCTGAATTAGTGAGACATTACTAACCTATTAATATTACATTATCTCCATCATGGGGTTTCTATGACAACACAATGGAACAATGTATTAAAAATAATTTGTAAAGTACTAAACAAATGTGAAGTAGTTATTTAAATTTCAATTATTGGACTAAAGATTATATTACTTGTACAGTGTTTTCTAAAAGAATTATTTAAAATTAAGGTTTTTGTCAATAAGAGCATATTCTATATTCTGTTTAAATACATACAACTTTAAACCAACTCATTTCACAAACCAGGGGAAGGGGAATTCTGCTCAAAGTAAGCAACCAAATAAAATTACAATGAAAAATTGTATGTGTGATGTATCTTTCACTCATGAGATTTTTGACTTCCAAATGCTTCAAATGCCAGTGCATTTTCTGAAACATGTTTCAGACAGCATTGACTATATGCTATATGAACTGGGGCAAAAATAAAAAAAAAAAAATTCAGTTGTAGTGAATTACCTTCTTGGAATTTGTAGGTATCAGTAATATCCTGTATGCCATCTCCACCAAGTTGTTTAGTTACAATTAATTTTCCAATGTGGGTGGTATCCAAGGTTTCGACCACATGAGTGCCATCTTTCTTAGCTGTGATGTAAATAAGATCACTGTTGACCTGGAAACAGGGGAGGAGAGAATTCGCCATCATCACGTCACCTTGTTGCCAACTGAAGCAACTACTCACAATAGTTGAAATATGGAATCAGCCTAGGTGTCCATGAGTAGATGAATGGATGAAAAAAATATGGTGTATATAGGCAATGGAATAGTATGCAGACATTGAAACCATCAAAACCAATCATCTGTACCAATATGGATGGGACTGGAGGTCATTATTTTAAGTGAAATAAGCCAGACACAGAAAGACAAATCCTACTTGTTCTCCTTCATTTGTGGAAACTGAAAAATCAATCTTGTGGAAGAATGGAGTGGAACAGAGGTTACTAGTAACAGTGGTTACTAGGAATGGAAAGAATTTCAATACGGGACACCAACAAACGGTTGAAGAATTTGTTCTATCTATCCATCCATCCATACATACATACATACATCCCAGTAGAGTAACTATTGATTAAAACAACTTAGGATATATTTCAAAATGACTACAAGAGTAAAAAATTCCCAACACAAAAATAAGTAATGGTTGAAGAGATGGAAATGTTTATTACCCTGATTTATAATACAATGTATACATGTATCAAATGACCACAATGTAGCCCAGAAAGATATGCAAATATTATGACTTTATTTTAGAAAAGGTAAAATCAAAATGTCCCTGTCACCCAAATCTTTAACTTTCCATGGTGTGGACATCTAGAGATCCCTAGAGTTGAATTGCCCTTTTCTTCAACAGTACTGGATTCCTAGGACCACGCTCGTTGTAAGAACACTCTGAAGAGAGAATCCACATTTGAGTAATCATGAGTATTTTCAATGAAGGCTCTCTGGGGCCAGGGCTATGAATTGTCTAAGCAGCAACCATCTCCTTCTTCCCTTTTTCTTATTGGTAAATTCAGCCTCTTACAAGACAGTCAGAAGCACAAGGTCCATTTCTTGCCTTCCAGACTTCTTTTAACCTGGTAGAGTCAGTGTGACCTCCGTCTAGAAGTCTGCCAGATGGCTTCACATAAAGAATTTTCTCCTTTGCAAAAGGAGAGAGGTACATGGGCAAGTCTGTCCTTCTCTTTCTGCTTTCAGATGCTTCCATGCAAAGTGAAGTCATGTTTGAAGCTGCCACAACCACCCCAGGACAGTGAAGAGAAGCTGGCAGAGTAGAAGGAGGAGAAGCACCTGCAGGCTTGGTGAGCAATTCAGTGGCTAAGCCACCCTTGGGACTGCCTGCTCCAGGGTTTCTTAAATGAGAAAAATAAACCTCCAGTTTCATATTAATTGTTACTTGCAGCCAAAAGCATTTTAGTAGAAAGGTAAGACTAGACCATCCAGGAGAAGTTCAAGAAAATTTTTGGTGGTTAAGCAACCAAAATGTGCTACTTGGAAATAGTATCTTGGGAACATGCTGCATGACCCCTAAACTCCTCCAGGGTTCCATTTTTTACTTTTTTAGATGAGGTCTAAATCTGTGCCTGAAAGTTGATTCTCCCAGAGACTCTTATTGCATTTTTTAAAAGTCCTTTTCTAGGGAGTTCCCTTCATTAGCATAGTAGCAGATAGGAAACATGAAAATACTTATTCATGATGTATTTTCTACATGTTTTCCAAGTCCCTCTCTCAGCCCCATTTCCCTTCTCTTTAAGTAGGGTAATAATAGTTCCTTCCTCATAACTGGCAGAACTAACTGAAATAAATGCATGCAAACTGTTTGTCTGACATAGAACTAACACTCAATATGTGTTCTCAGTAAGTATGTATTATTTAACAATATTCTCAGATATTGTTCAAAGTGCCAGAACCCTCATGATGGACAGAATAGATTTGGTCCCTCCATTTTAGGGCTTACATGGTGGTAAGGGAGAGTCCATGCAATGAGGATCACCTAGATAACTTTAAAAAAAAAAAAAGGAAATGCCTGATTAAGGTCTTGGGCAGGACCCTAAATCTATTACATTTTTTAAAGATGTATTGGAAAATTTTAATGAACTCCTGCATTTCAGTACAATAAGTATCTTGGGAAGATAAGATACTTTGAGAGTACCTAGGGTGGAGGCAGGGGGAGGGGGTTGGTTAGAAAGTAGTAACCAAGTTGAAATGGGTAGGATACTTAGGAGCTTGTGGAGTAAAGAATGGAGGGAAGGAAGGCTGAGATAGGCAGAGGGTTCGCAGGTGCAGCGCCTCAGAGGAAAGTCTTGAGAGAGGCACTGGGTTAGCTGCCAGAAGCCAGGGCATGTTAACCTCTGCAAACTTTGGTTTCCTCTTCTAGAACATAAAAATTAATTACACTTGTTCTGCCAATTCTGTAGGAACCTCTGAGGCCAGAGTGAGATAAGATCTATGTGAATATGACTGGAAAAATCTCAAAATTGAGTGAAGATGGAATGGCCATTATTAGGGACTAGGGAAACAAAAGGTTGTCTTCTTAACTTTTAAAACTGAGGTTAAAGAGGGCAACTTCTCTGCACCTTCCCACAAAGCGTTCTGAATTTATGTGAAGTCTGATCTCTACTAAGGAAGGATGGAGCTGACATTTATTGAATATCTACAATGTTTCAAGGATGTCTTGAAACACAACAATCCTGTGAGGTATACATTATTATCCATATTTTAGACATGAAAGTGCCAAAACTCAGAAGGGTCAGGCAAAGTGATTGTGTTCAGATGGCTTAGAGGGAGTGGAGAAGTACAATTCCTCAGCCAATTCCTATCTTGTCCCTTGGCCTTCTTCACCCTGGATTGATCCATGGACCGTCTTCCCTGATGTTCAACCTGGGTTGGCCCATGGCCCATCCCCTTGACCTTCACCCTGAGCTGGTCTAAGGCTCATCCCCTTGACCTTCACCCTGAGCTGGTCCATGCCCCATCCCCATGGTCTTCACCCTGGATTGATCCATGGCCCGTCTTCCCTGATGTTCAACCTGGCTTGGCCCAGGGGCCATCCTCCTTGACCTGAACCATGAGTACCACCATGCTTGGTGGTTCCCCACTTGAGGCTCAGGTTTCTGAGGGTAATTTGTGGTGACTCCACTCCTCAGCAGAGCTCAATGATGGTAGCCAGATGAAATGAAAAGCTGAAATGTGAAATCAAGGATCAGGACAGGAGGGGACAGAGAAGTTACCTAAGGAATAATTGTCATTTTCAGAAGAGAAGTTAAGGAAACTTTGAGTTGCCTGAGGATTTTGGCATTCCCTTAGGAGGGGACCGAGCCAGCACAGAGAGCTCCTCCTCCACCCATAGCTATAGCAACAATGACAGTAAATCTTCTTTTAATAATAGTCCTCACAGTAGCTTATGGTTTTCCAGGGAGACAAGGTGAAATATCAAGGTGGCCAAATCCTGGGTTCCCCTGGAGTATGGGTTAAGAAGTTAATTGAGGCTAAAATCCCAGACCAGCCCAACCACACTGTCCCTTGTAGAGAGAAAATGGGAAACACATAGAGAGGGTGGCATTTGTGTATGTATGCAGGGAAAGTCCTCTTTCCAAATGACATCGGTGAGTGTCGGGGTTTCGGCCGGACCCCTGGCCCTAGGTGGAGCCTGGCCAAGATGGCGCCTGGCAAGCCGCCAGTGCAGTTGAAAAACTGCTATTCTGCACGTATACAACTAACTTCACCTTGAGGAAGTCTCAGTAATTGGTCAGGGCCTCTGCATGATTCTTGCGTGATTCTTAGGTGCTTCAAGTTATACCCATATACGTCTATCTTTTCCCCACATATCATGAATATTCTAATTAGTTGATATAACCTATATAAGTGACAATAACTTCCCAAAAGGAAGAAGAAAAAGAAGAATCAGCTGTTAATAAAGAAGTTTGCCACCCATCACGTCTCCGGGTCGTTCTTGCTGGCGAGAGCGACAAGTGGTGCCGAAACCCGGGAATCTTACGTGCCGCGGAGAGGTGAGTGAGGTGAGCAACGATCCGTGAAAGTGTGCACCCAGATCTGTCAGTGGACAGGGAGGTTTCCTAGAGACAAGAATATTGTGATTGCGATAAAGTTCCTAGGAACGAGAGGTTAAAGTTTCCTCAAAAAATGGGGAACGAGGTTGCTAGATGTAGAATGGAAGGTCCCTTGAAAGAAATTCTTAAAGCTAACGGCACTTCCTTAAAGACAAACTGCTTGGGCATTTTTAAAGCAGGTAGAGGAGATTTCACCTTGGTTTCTGGAAGAAGGATTGTTAACTATCCCACAGTGGGAACACCCGGGGGAAGATTTAAAGCGCTGTCCGGTAACGCTCCCAGGGACGTTAGCAGTTTGGTCATTAGTCAGAACTTGTTTGCGTTCCCCTCCGGAGGCTTTACAAAAGGCAGTTGCGCAGGGAGAGGAAGTGTTAGAAAAGGTAAAAGAAGAGTCACAAAAGGGCTCTGTTAGCGCTCAGTCAGATTCTGATGAGAGCGAAGAGGGACTCTCAGAGATGGAGTTAAATAAAATTAGTAAAGAAACAAAGTGTTCTCAAGCTGGTTCAATTAGTCAACAGGCATTAAGGGAATTGGAGAGCATAGGGCAGCAGTTAGAAGACAAAAAAAAAGGCGTTACAAAAGGCTTTACAAGAGTTGAGCTTACAAAAATATACAGTGGCACAGTAAAAAAAAAAAAAAAAAAAAGGAGAAAGTACAAATAAAACCACAAACAGAGCACAAAGAGAAAAATCAGTTTAGGGGAGGGTCCCCCTAGGCAGAGAGCTCAGCAGCTCCATTCCTTAAAAGTAGTAAAAAATAATGTTTTGTGATTTTCTGCATTCAAACCTAACCTGATTTCTCAACCAGGAAAAAAAGGGTTAAAAAGTCCTGGGTGATCCTCCCTCCCCCTGCCACATTGGAATGTAACTACAGCGTCTCAAGGAGAAAAGGGGGGTAACCTAAAGATAAGAAGAAAAGAAGAAAAAAAAAGTGTCCGTTTTAAATTCCTGGGCCGCTACACAAAACTAACTTATTCTTCAGGATTCTTGTTTTGTTTTGTTTTTTCTTTAATGCTGTATTTTTGAGCTCATAATTTTGATCCTACATACCTAGGTTAATGATTTTATTTTTGATCAGTTCTATTTTTTATTCAACTGAAGTTTTTAAACAGCTGTTTCATTGCAATGAACATTTACCTATAAAGTTACAAGGCCTTTGATTTTGTGTTATGTGTTATGTTGTGCTGTCTAATGTCATGTTTTGTCAAAACTGAACACTCTTAAAATTAAATTGGGTAAACTAATAAAAGTAAAATATTTTTAAAAATAACTTGCAAGTTTCCAGGTGGTCAAACTAATGAAATGTTAATGTTAAACAATGTCTAATATCAATTGCTTCTAGGACTTTTCTTCAGCAGGAAAGAGGCAACGGATCCTGTTCAGGACACTTGTCTGATATCTTGGTTTTTATAAAATAAATAAATTGGAGTTAACATGTATGGGATTACTCAAATGTGTTTGTAGAGACGTCTGGTTAATTTACAAAGTTAAAATGCTAATTGTTAAATAACATCAAGTACTTTTAACTTCTTAAATTACATGGGGTATCATACTTAAACATTATTGGTGTTTTCATAGGTTGGTAAATAAAAAGGGTTTACAATTACTTTATGTCCTCACTAAACTAGAAACAAGGTTACTAAGAGTTATGTCCTAACAAGTGGAATTCTACATATAAAGGGTCCCAAAAGTTTCAACTGTGTTTCAATTAAGGGTACTATAAACAACAAAATATTTAATCTTATTAAAATAGGGTGATTTATCTAAATTCAGAAATTTCATAAGAGTTGTTTCAAAATGTGAACAAAAAGGTGTCAACAGATAAAAATAAATAAATAAATAAATAAAAGGTTTTGGGTATAGAAATATATTTAGTAAAAGGTAAAAGGAAATGTTTCTGGGTAAAAAAGTCTGTGTATAACAAAGGATAAGTTTCAACAAGTCTGTGTGTAACTAAGTTGGTTATATGTATGTAAAACAGCTAAAGCTATTTAAGGTTTTTCCTAAGGTAAAATACTAATGTTCTGATATAAGCCAAAGTTTAATCTATATGGTAAAATGACATGGTAAAATGACAAGGATTTCTTAGAAACACTAATTTACTCTTAACTTTGTGTCTCTTAAGTTTTATTCTTTAAAACAATTGTCTTAAAAATAGGGGTTTATACAATTATGGTTAAACAACTGTTAAAGATTGTACTACGTTATAAAGTCTAAATTTTTCTCTAAGAACTAAAATTGGTAAGAACCAATTCCTCACTAAAATTAAAATAACTCTAACCACAGATGTACCTTATAACCCACAAAAACAAAGTATTGTTAAACATACACATCTCACCCTCAAAAATACTCTTTATAAACAAAAAGGGGGAATAGAGGAGACCTTCAGGTCCCCTAAAGATAAACTTTCTCTTTGTCTCTTTGTTTGGGGTTTTTTAACTCTGGGAAATAAGGGTAACCCGGTGCTTTACTGGAGCTGCGGCTCAGTTTGTGTGTTTCCACGGAATAAACTAACTTACTACCTCTTTTTAGTCTCTTAGGAGGAACAGTTCAACTATGTAACAAAACAACTGCTTCTTTCAATTGTACTTCAGATTTGTGCTATCTCTCAATGTTAAAATGCTTCTAGGTTCCTGCTGGCAGACTTATGTGTGTTCCTACCTTCCTACCAGTCCCAGTCTCTGTTACAGATGATGAATTGCCAGTATTGCTTTCCAGAAAATAGAGGGACTTTGGAATCACCGCAGCAGTCATTACCGCCATAGTTGCATCAGCGGCAGCTGCCACTGCAGCAGCTGTAGCCTTAACTACGTCTGTACAATCTGCAGCCACAATCAATAAGGTGGTTCAACAGACTGCTACTGCCTTATCTACTCAGCAGACAGTGGATCAACACTTAAAAGCAGGGAAACCAGCGAGTGGACTTACTCCAGGAACAAATGGACATTTTACAGGAACTGTTAAGCGTAGGATGCATTTATCACCTAAGAGGACTTTGTGTTACACCCATAGCTTATCATAACTTCAGCTATGCAGCAAATTTGTCTAGGATCTTATCTGTTCAGCTACGTTCCAACTGGTCTTATGAATTTGATAATCTTACAGCTATTCTTAGATCTCAAATTGTTAGCCTCAATGCTACTAGAGTTGATGTAGCTCCAATGTCTGAAGTGCTAAATTGGTTATCCTCCTCTTTCAGTTTTATTAAGCAGTGGGCTGGTACGGGAGCATTATGCATGCTTATGATCATTGCTGTTATCTTCCTCTCACGCACTATCATGCGTGTGCGTCAGAATCAAGCGAGAGATCGTATCATCTTCCATCAGGCCATGGCTGCCCTAGAGGCCGGCAGCTCCCCACAAGTGTGGCTCGCGAGGCTGGACCATTGACCAGACGGGTAAGGTAGTAGGTAACGCCGTACCAACCTAAGACAGGAGCTGTAGCATGCTCTACAGTTATCCGATGACGGGTAAGGACGGTAGTTGACCACTCCGCCTAAGACAGGCTTGGTCCCGAGCTTTTCTTTTAAAAGAAAAAAGGGGGAACTGTCGGGGTTTCGGCCGGACCCCTGGCCCTAGGTGGAGCCTGGCCAAGATGGCGCCTGGCAAGCTGCCAGTGCGGTTGAAAAACTGCTATTCTGCACGTATACAACTAACTTCACCTTGAGGAAGTCTCAGTAATTGGTCAGGGCCTCTGCATGATTCTTGCGTGATTCTTAGGTGCTTCAAGTTATACCCATATACGTCTATCTTTTCCCCACATATCATGAATATTCTAATTAGTTGATATAACCTATATAAGTGACAATAACTTCCCAAAAGGAAGAAGAAAAAGAAGAATCAGCTGTTAATAAAGAAGTTTGCCACCCATCACGTCTCCGGGTCGTTCTTGCTGGCGAGAGCGACAGGTGAGCTTTCTTTTTAGTTCAGCCACTAGTGTAATGGTTCTTTTTGGGAGAATCACCAAGAGGCTTAAAAAAGAACCAGTGTGACTCTCTATAGTCATACAGTTGTTAAGCTCAAGGGTATACTGAGAGGGATATTGGCCTTGGGCTGTGTGACTTTGGTTGAGTTACTGAATCTCTCTGAACCTAGGTTAGACAATATTTTCTTCAAACGGCCGGTAGAGTTACTCACAGAAACTCTTTAGGTTTAAGGTTCATTCCTTCTCCTTCTTTTGAATGGAGAAGGGTCTTAGTGATGATCTAGTCCTACCTTTACAGATGAAGGGCTGTGGTCATGTCGAAGGTTGGCATCTTGACATGAAATCTGATACTCTTTCAAGATGCCACACCCTTGCCTCTTGGTCAGACACAGGCACGTCCTATGTAGCCTCTGCCATTACCAGGGACCTGGGAGCTCAGCAAAGCTGGGCTGAGGCCTCAGAGGCTAGAGGGTTCTCCCTGCAAACTTCTGGTCATAGAACGTAAACATATCTGCACAGCTGGCAGAAGCTGAAATCTTCACAGAGGATGGACTTGCTTTCTTGCTTTCAGGACCCAGAACAGAGCTGGCTTTGGTTTGTCCATTTGTTCCCAAGGGGAGATAACCTCACTGCAGAATCCACTGCTGCCTCGCTGGGAGCATATGGAAGCAGTGGGCGCCCACCTGGGCTCGGGGACCTTCCTGGCACAATTGCCAATCGACCGTCCCTGTGCTTGCCCTTTCTTCAGTCCGTGGGTGCCAGGCACTGTGCCAGGTCCCTGTATGTGCTCTTTTCTGTTTTGTACATGTGCCCTGCCACCCACCAGGACTGCCAGTCCTTGGGCAGTTCTCTGATGCTGTTCTAGCAGCTCTTGTTTGCTTGTTTCATCCAACAATGAAAGAACAACAATTTGCTATGCACCAACTTTGCTCTCAGCAGAGAGAACCCAACAGTTTCTACCTTCATGGTGATTCTATTCTAGAAAGGCAAGAGTAAACACCAAGGCAGGCCAGGTGGATAAAATCTGGGCCAGTAGTAATATTTCGTGTAGGAGGGTGGAGAGTGAGACCCGAAGGTAGTGAGGGAACAGGACATGCAAATTAGTCCTCCACCGTAGGAGGAGAGGACAAAGGGAGCGTGGTCCTCTCCTTCCGTGCAAAAGGATAGTGAACTAAAAACTCAACAGTATGTTCAGATGCTTCCAGAAGAGCACAAAGATCAAGAGGGCTGGAGGGAAATAAACCAGGAATAGGTTGTCAGGGAAGCAAGGACCAGGTCACTTAGAAACTCTTAAGATCTGTGTTCAATTTAATTGTAAGGATGCTAGGAACCCACTGGAAGATTCAGGGCAGGAGAGTGGCATCTTCAAATTTACATTTTAAAGGATAATTCTGGCTCTTTTGTGGAGAAGAGACAGGAGAAGGATAAGAGAGGGGACAGGCAGGTGAATCAGGAGGTAACTTCAGAGAGCTCAGTGCTGTGCAGAGCTCAGAGGGCAACGATGGAGATAGTGGCAATGGGTGGAGTTTTCTTTTTTAATGTATTTCTGACAAGATGCATGAGGAAGGTTAAGAAGAAAAATCAAAATAATCCTTAAGTTTGATCTCCTAGTTGAATGAATGGATGAATTATTTTAGACCTGCATGGAAGACGTTGAGAAGAGCTGCTTGAATTGAGAGCAAAGTATCTACTGAGAATCAGCCGCGCAGGTTGCATAGGGAGACCGGCTGGCCCAGAAGTAGGGAAGGTGCAGTCTCAGGAGCAATGGGGGTTAATGAGCCTCTGGGGGTCTACCCTGCTGCTGCAGAAGTCGTCTCAGAGCCAGGAGTGAGGATAGGCGTGCTCCCACCTGCATGTGCGCATGCGTGTGTGGATCTGGGGTGAGATGGCCTAAGAGGGCAGTGGAGCCAATCAGAAGTTAAGGAAGAGTTACCGCGTGAGGACCATTTGCAAAATCATGCTGACATTAGTAGCAACTTCTTCACTAAGAACCCGAGTTCCCGCTGAGCCTGGGATCTCGGGTGACTCCAGACACAGAGCCCCTCTCCTCTCTTCTCATCTCTATAGAAGCCCCAGGCCACCAGGGGTGCGGGGAAGAGGCAGATGGTCCTTCCGAGCTGGAGGATCTCACCATGGTGGAGAGGGCAGGAGGAGGGCAGGGGTCAGAAAACCAGGCTGCAAGCGCTGGCAGAAATCGAGAAAATGACCTTGGCGGTCATTTTCCGTCATAGAGGAAAGCAAGGAAAGAGCAGGAAGCAAGGATTCCTTCCATGCACACCTCTCTAAAATAAGTCAGTGAACACAATAAAATAAGTCCGGGAACCTGGTCCAGGAGTGAGTAAGGGATGATGGATGGTTGTCGTGCTGAGAGGAAAGGACAGCACACTCCTGCCACGCACCTGGGGTGGTAAGAGGAGGGTGACGCAGCAAGGAGGAGGGAGAGGCAGGAGCTGATGCCTCCCACCTGAGTCAGGAGCCTCGCAGGCTCTGGGAGAAGTCACACGCTGTCCCTGCTCAGGTCCTCCCCGAGACACCCTTGACAAGAGCCGCCTCCTCTGCCTCCCCTGTGCCAAAGCATCAAACTGTACCTCTGTCACACGAGACTCCGCAGTGGGTGAGAGGGAAGTAATTATAATCTGCAAATCCCCATGACATTCCTAACCCCCTGATTTATATTTAATAACAACCAAAGTGCCTGCATTAACAGCTATTAGGCCGTTCGCCTGTGCAGGGAGGGCCTTCCTTGCCCTTCTTTGTCGCAGCCATAAAGCATAATAAAAATATAAAAAGAAGGTTTTGTGGATTTTAGAGTGATTTCCCATTAAGAGCTTCTTGGAGCATTGTAAACTATCAGATGGCAGCTGGGGAAGTTTGTACAAATCTTCAAATCCCAAAGTGAAATCAAACAGATAAAACCCCAAGTGCAGTAAACCCTGTCCCCTGAGACTTCCAGAAGCTCCCATGGCAGGTGCGGAGCAGGGAACGCAGTCCTTTCATGTCTCTCAGATCCCCGATTTTGCTGTCTGAATATTGACACTTATTTTACCACCTACGTTGTTCTCGATGCTGCCTCCTCCTTCCCCTACTATTGTCCTGTGTCGACTTCAGGCTGTTCCCATCTCTGGCAGGAAGGGATGACCCAGTCCACTGGTTGGTCCCCCACCTCCAATGACAGTTCCATCCCATCCATGTGCCACAAGGCCACCAGGGACCGGTTCTCACCCCTCCTCAGTGATAACTCTCCTGACTTCCAAGGTGCAGGATGAGTTTCCCAGAACATCAGACTCTCCAGGCAGACTTCCTTCAGTCTTCTTGGTTTGGCAGCCTCATGTCTCACTGGTTTCCTGGTCTGCAGAGCATTTCATTTTGCTACATGGCCTTAGGATGCTCAAGCCATCCACTCAAATTCCTTCCTCCCTCGGGTCTCTTTCTAACACCTTGGCCTAAATAAGTAGCTCTCCCACATGATCCCATGTTACTCTGCTCCTGTTACTAAGGCTACACAGATGTCCTTTGACTTATGGTAGGGTGGCCTCCTAATAAGCACATTGCAAGTTGGAGATATCCAAAGTTGAAAATGGATTTGTACACCTGACCCGTCGAACGTCTCAGCTGAGCAGCACAGCCCTCCTAGGGTTGGGTATTTCCCCTGATTGGGGCTGATCAGGAGCTGCAGCTGGTGGCTGGTGCCCAGGACAAGGTCCAAATTCAAAAATCTGAAGTGCAGATTGTACTGAATGTGCATTGCTTTTGCACCATCCCAATGTCGGAAAATCATAAGTGGAGCGATCTAAGCGGGGGACCATCTGTACTTACATGGGGTCTCATCCTTGTCTGTACCCAGGTCCCCCCTTTCCTTACACAGTGCCTTGTGCTCCTTGATGTTCTGCTTCACTTTCTGGCTGCCATTTCTCAGCTCACGCATCTCTGTGCATAAAACGCAGGTCCTGTGTTGACTGCACTGCTCACCCGATGAGTCCCACGGCGCCTCTTGTAGGGTCACCACTTCACTCACGGTGGTGTTGGTATACTGTCCCCTCCCACCTGTGACCGTGCTGCCTAAGGACAGGAGCCTCTGAGTGCCGCAGCACAGGGCCTGACACACACTACCAATAAACTCCTTTTAGAGTCCGCGGCATGCAGTGCTGACCACCCCAGCTGAAATCCCAGTGTTATTATTTATCAGTTAGATGATGGTAGAAAGGTGATTCGGAGACTCTCTGCTGCAGTTTTCCTTTCTGTCAAAGGGGGAGAATGTTAATACCCATTTTAAAGGTTTGCTAAGAGCATCAAAGGGCAGGCAAAGGGACTACCTAGTAAGAACTCAGTACACGAGAGAGAGGATGCAGCGTGTTACTGAAGTAAGTGCACTCTGGGCAAGTTCTGCCAGTCTTCCAGTTCTGAGCAGCCTCCCGCCTTCTTTACTGACACCTCTTACACTTAATTGATCTTCTGTGCTGTCCTTGGAGCATCCCTCTTCTTCCAAGCCTCTGCTCAGTTCTGCAATTTCAGACTCTTGACCCAAGTGTCCCATTGCCGTGAGCTGCAGTTCTCCACTGGAGCAGCCCCTGAGTCCCTCCCTCCTTGACCTCCTCGCCACGCGTGACAGCCTGGAAAGGCAGGGCGTGGATTGCAGTGTCCAGACAAAGCCCAGAGTGGGGTATATGTGTGTACTTTGTGTCACCTGGATTGCTGGGCTTGTCTTAGAGAGCAGACAAATACTCTGAAGTTTCCTTTCATGGAATTTTAGTTGAGTGATTGAGTTAGCCGCTTGATTTCTCTGGAGCAGGTGCTACTGGTTAGTTCACGGGCACAGAGAACTCAGCTAAGGCTAGGAAATCATTTGCTTTGAGTAGAAAAACAACCGAGAGACATCAAGGAAGGAAAACCGTTAAGTAAGAAATTCATTTCGCATTAAGAACCTGAAGGTTGGGAAGCTGCCTAATCGACTTTGTAAACACGAAAGTGAACGCCATGTACCTGGGAAATTGGGAAGTCACAGCTTTGCGTCTTTTGCGGTTAAGAGGTCGGGAGGGAAGCAGCACTCTCCTCCAGCTTTCCACTCACCTCTGCAAACACGAAGGGTGCATCAAACTGGAAGCAGACGTGGCCGTGCTTGACGGCCTGCACGGAGGCGGGACCACACCGGTACATGCCTGCGTCACACAGAGGAAGGTGACATGAGCTTTTGCTCTCTAATCCTGCCCACCTGCTGGACAGACACAGCACTGAGTGTGGCACTAAGGAGACCGGTCCTTGGTTTCATCACTGATTTTTCCCAAGTGCTTTCCCTGGGAGGAGAGGATAGATGACCAGTGTGTATTGTCCACAGGGCTTTGTTGGAAATGCCTACTCACATGGAAACCTGAAGCCTGGGCAGCACTATTTCTGCATCTATTCTGCTACCTACAAACACAGACCCGGGTACGTTCATTCCAAGCTGTTGCTTACCAGGGCTTATTTATCCCTTTTCTAACTAGGACCTGGTATGCTGGAAAAGCTAACGTGTCCTTGGAGGTTGTGGTGGTGTCTGTGTTGATCTTTGTTTTTGGACATTGTGGACATATGTTCAATTTAACTATAGACATTGGACTTAAACACACATGATTGCCAATGCCCAAGCCACATTCAGGAAGCCAGCAGGTTCATGTTTACGTTTCTAACATTCTTTAGAAATTTTCACCACCTATCCATAGTTGATAAGAGATTAGCTGTCATTCTTCCCTGGAGAGTCTCATGACATACAATCCAGAACACCAGAAAGTGTTAACCTTTCTTCCTTGAAGCCAAGTATTAGAATACAGTTCCATTATGAATATGTACTATCTCTGCATAAATGCCTATGTATACACATTATTATCTCATATCAACACTGGAGGAACTAGACATAAATGAACAATGTCCTCAGTTCACTAATTTTTTTGTATTATCCTATTAAAGAGAAATGGGGGCTTAGGGACTTGTAAAAATACAGGGTCAGACGTGGCTGCCAATGCTTTGTAGAGTTGGCAAGTTAGGAGACTAAGCACCACACATCCAAGTTTTGAAAGAAATCAAAGGACATGAAAAGAAACCAGGTTCTGGAAAAACAAAAATTTAAAGACTGATTTATAATTATTTGTCAAGTTCTTTATTTTTCTTCCTACTTTATATCTTATCATTGTGGACCATGGAGGGCTGAGCTATATTTTACAGCCTAGGAAAAATGCTTACATAGTTATTTTTTCCTCTTGTCTTCAAAACTGCTTATCAAAGCAGGAGTAGATGAATTATATATGTGAAGTTTTATATTCTTTTTCTAAAAGTTGTAAAATCATCAGGGTAAAGCTGACTATTGAAATGAAACTGAATCTGATTGACAGGTAGTTCACACGGTACACCTGCCCAGACTGCACACACCCCAAAGGCCTACATAAAAGGGGAATAAATGTCATCAGTGAAATGTTTCCCATAGGATGAGGCAGCTTTACCGTCGCTGTTTTCCTGGGGGGTGCTGTCCACAGCTTGCCAACCTCCAAATCCAACAGGAAGATCAGGCCTGGTCATCCATGCTTCGTTCCAGCAGTGGTAGTTCCTTAGAAAACACAACCCCAAAGAGTTTAAGCTTCCCATCAGGTTCAGTTAGTGCTTCAAGAAACCCAAAAGTGACTGTCATCTGCCAGCTTCACATAATTGGAATGTGTTGAGAGCGGTGATGGAGGATGGGAGAGCAGTCACTGAGATCAGGAACGGACTAAGTTAAATCTGGGGACTCCTGGAGATAGCCTGGGACCCCAGCTGGAGTTTGCTGGGCAGATCTGCTCTTGTTGACCCCTCATGAAGGCACTCCAGGGCTGGCTGTCGCTCTTCCTCCGCTAAGACCAGCTTCAAGGTCACCCAGAGATATTTCAATCAGTGTGTTTAACAGTTTTGATCTCAACCATTTTCTTCTGCCTAACAGAACAGTTCTTACTCTATGCTCTAGGGGAAGGGAATACATGCTGAAAATGAAACATTTATCTTTGAATTTCTTTTATATAGCTTCAATTTATAAAAAGCATATTCCTTTGTAGCAATTAATAAGCAATACATACTTGTGTTTATGGTCTTAGGTCATTGCCATAGAAACTGTAACATCAGCTCCGGATGGTAATTCTCTACCACTTGTGGCAATTTCCATCTGGTGCTCAACAGGAAGAACAGGTTGTCAGGGTGAGAGTCTCTACCCTTTATCAAAGGTGGGCAACCCAGGAGGTAAGGGCCAGGCAAAATTCCTCAGAACTTTGCATATGACCCTTGAAGCAAGAACATGGAATAAAATGTCATCATGAATTGTATTATTATGTCCTTGGAAAGACCTGAAATTATATGATCGCACAGAATCAAACGAGAGCACATTAACCCCTGGGCACTACGGAAAATGTTCATATCGTAATAACGATTTAATGATGGCGAGAGGGAGTTACAGCCGCCTTTGTTTATGGCACTGATGAATTTCAGATCCAACAACCACCATTCTGTCCCTAAATGTCCTTGCACATGTTCCCATCTCTCCTGGGAGTGTAGCTCATTTCTTTCTTTCTTTTCTATTTCTTCTATTTTTTTTTTTTTTTTTTTTTTTTTTTTTTGGTACCAGGAATTGAATCCAAGGGCGCTTAAGTCACTGAGCCACATCCCCAGCCCTTTTTAGTTTTTATTTAGGGACAGGGTCTCCCTAAGTTGCTGAGAGCCTCACTAAGTTGCCGAGGCTGGATTTGAACCTGTGATCCTCCTGCCTCAGCCTCTCAGGCTGCTGGAATTACAGGTGTGCACCAGCAGCCCCGGCAAGTGCAGCTGCTTTCTGATCGACTCAATGAAGAGACGCTAATGTAACCATGTACCTGCTATACCCAGCTTGCGAGGGGCTGGAGAGTTGGAGATGATCAGGATTCAGGTTCCAGCCCATAAAGAATGGAGGAATGGAGACAAGCACACCATCTGGGGAAGCACACTGTAGGTCTGCCAGGAGGCGTCCGGGAGGGGATCCAGGTACGTAGAAGAAGGCTGGGGGAGATGAGTGCCCAAGACGGGTGGCTCAAATTTAAAAAGATAATCATCCAAGTGTCACGTGCTGAGATAAAAGCTCGTTTGGGGTGCCATGGGTCTCAGTGGGGGACAGTCTTGGGGCCTTAGGGAACGCCTCCCCAAAGTGAGAGTTGCACCAAGTCCCAGAAAATAAAGGGGAATGTAGCAGCCTGGTACAGGGAGTGGAACAAAGTTGTGAAAGCATGAAATTGCCACCTCGGTGCATCTGGGGAACGGTGTGCTGGCAGATGGAGCGTGCTGTGTGACGGGAGAAGAAGAGGGACCCTAGGGGAGGGTGGCAGGCAGTCCATGCAGCCAATACACCCAACATTCCCATGTGCCAGGTGTGGCTCCAAAACCTTTGTGTGATTAGCACATCCGATGGTTCCTGCACCCTATGAGTTCCATTATAATTATCCCCAGTTTACAAGGGAAGAAGTTGAAGCACAGAGAAGTTAAGAACCTTGTCTTAGATCACACAGCAAGTTCATAGTAGAGCTCCAGGGTCTACGCTCTTAACCTCTGAGCTATCCAACAGGTGAGGATAAGATTGTGAGATACTTTTATGTCAAGTTAATAGTTGTGCTTTATATTTCGGTATTAAGAAGTCATTAGAATAATTCAAGAAGGAGAGTGAAGTTTGCAAATCTGTGCTTGTGGAAGACGGACAGAGAAGTCAGAGTGGAGACCAAGGTGACTCCTTCCACCCAAGGCCCTCCCACCCTGAAATGCTGCAGTGGTCTGCCATCAACCAGGAAAGCTTTTGCTACGGGGACAGCTGTCACCATGGAGAGGGAGGAGAGCCATCGGGAAGGCCTGCAGTGAAGGAGGGACCCGGATGAGCTGAGGAAGACTCGCGTGTGTCCAGGGAGTGTGATGGCTTTGTCCCCAAGGGTCTGAACAAAGAAGGAAGAGCAGAAGGTTTCCGCTGGGGGTAGTGGGCAGGGTGGGGGGTGGTGGCCAGCTCAGTTTTGGAAACATTGAACTTGGCCTGCCTGTGTGAAATCCAGGAGATGAGACCCAAGAGGGTCTTCCGCACCTACTAGGCGACACTGACTTTCACAAGGAGTAAGTCACTCAGGATCCTTATGGGTGGTGAAAGGGTGTCTAAAGCCAGTTAGGGAGGGAGGGAACGAGAGGCAGTGCAGATTCTTCCCTACAGAGATTTCAGCCCTGAAGAGAGGGAGGACAGACAGGTGAGGGAGGGTTTGTGATACCATGCAAAAGGACGTTTTGATTATTTAAATTAGGAAAGAACCGGTAGCGGGCAGTGGGAATAAAGAGGCTCAAATGTCAAGGATGCCAGAGGATGAGGCCAGGGGCATCCCCCCAACAGGTGGGGGAAGCAAGGCGGGGTCCGTTCGGCAGGAGAGAGGCGCAGGTGAGCAGGGGCAGGGTGGAGGTCCCTAAGCAGGAGCGGGAGGCTGGTTGCCACCTGAGCGCACTCTGTCTCTGCTCTGAAGCTGGAGGGAAGTTTGCATGTTAAATAACGCCTGTGCTAGCCTCCCTCCAGCACGGCAAAGGTTGCCCCGTCCCGCGGAGGGAGCCAGAGGAAAACAGCAGTCAGACATCGGCACTCCCGCGTGGACTCCGCCCTGCTTCCTCTGCGGTCCTCGGTGTGCGGACGCCCAGGCTTTCTCTGCTACCCCATCGCTTTAGATTAATAGGCTCCAGAGTGTCCTTATTTAAATTCAAATCTCCTTGGCAAGGAGAGCCTGAAACAAGATAAATATGCTTTGCACTTCAGATCTCAGGTAAAGACTTTTCATTGAAGATAATATTTCTTTTCAAATGACCAGAGCTGGAGAAAGTTTTTTTCTTTTTTGCTCACTATGACATCTCATTAGTTACATGAGAATTCCCTTCCAGTTTCAGTTACGACTGAGAACTTATCTGTGTGTGGAGGATCAGAGAGTTTTATACTAGGATCAGGCACTTGCCGGCACTGGGTGGGGTGGAATAGAAGTGGCAGCTTCCGGTGGGGCTGGGCTGCATCCACAGGTGGCAAGCCAGAGGCTCAGCTCCCAGGTTGGCCACCAGCAGAGCTGCGGCTGCACCTTGCATGGTGCAGTATTCTCTGCTCCCGGAGGGCTGGGGGAAATGCCACCAGGATTTACTTTTGGCAGATATAACTTTGTGTACCCAGGCTGGTCTATATCCCCATGAAAGGAGCTATCATTTACAGACATTTAAAATTTTGTTTTTGTTTGTTTTAAAACATTTACATGATTTATAGAGACCCTTTGTGGAAAGAGAAAAAATATCTCTTGTTATCAGGTATTGATCATTTTTGGTGCAAATGTGTGAACATATTTCTGAGGAGTTAAGCTTCCATATAGTGTCGGTTCCCTTTGATGTGCTAAATTTTAATGCTAAATTCTTTAGTATTAAAAAATTTAATTGACTAATAAAAATAGTAAATAATAAAAAGTTTAATATATTTGTGCGATATTGATATTTTGATACACACAGTCTGCGGGAAGGATTATATCAAGCTAATTAACATATCTAGCACCTCACTTATTTCTTGTGGTAAGAATATTTGAATATACTCTCATAGCAATTTTGAATTATTTAATCTGTTTTTACTAAAAAAATTTATTTCTCCTCTACAGATAATTCTTAATTTCATTTACTCCAGGTTAGGAACTATGGGCTAGTTTCTGAAAACTTCCTTTTCTAGATCCATAGTAGTCTTTTTGTTTTCATCTTGCAATTGAATCCACTTTTGAGGCTGATTTGTCTTAGTTACACCCTCATCCTCAGCACTGGTGATGGACCTTCCCAAAGGAGATGCTAAATAGAGTCATCCCCCTAAACCCCAGGGGACACATTCCAAGACCCCAGTGGTTGCCTCAAATCACAGATAGTACCAAATCCTGTCTATATACTATGTTTTTTTAATACACACATACCAATGATAAGGTTGGATTTATAAATTAGGCACTGTAAGAGATTAACCATAAAAACAAAGAGTAGACTAGAACAATTATAAAGATATACTGCAATAAAATTTGTGGTAAGGAATGTGGTCATGCTTTCTCTTCACCCCTTGTACGAGGGGTTACTTGAACACAAGCACTGGGATACCACCGCAGTTGACATGTTAGCCCAAGATGACTACTAAGTGGCGACCAGGCAGGTAGCATATACAATACGGATACGCTGGACAAAGGGACGGTTCGTGTCTGGGGTGAGATGAAGCAGGATGGTGTGAGATTTCATCTTTTTACTTACAATTTAAAAATCATAATTAAAAAATTTAAATTATGTAATTTGGCAAGCAATTTAAAAGGCACACATTGTTTGTTTCTGGAATTTTCCATGTAATATTTTCAGACCCTGGTTGACCTCAGATAACTGAACGTGAAAGCACAGGAAAGGTAAGCACCGTGGAGTGAAGCACAGTTAGCGGGATGACTGTGTGGGTTAAAGGACCTGCGAGGACACTCCTCGCAAGGCAGATGTCACCAAACCTTTGTTTTCTTGATTTTAAGATTCAAAGTTTCATGTTTTCTTAGAGCCTTCATTTGAAACCTGAATTTCTATTCTCAAGTCAAACATGCCATGTCGCTTTAATGTTAAAAAATTATAAGCCTCCATACTGAGCTAGCTTTCTTATCATTTCTTTTGAATTAGAAGAAATTAAGATGAAAATAAAAGTCTCATTTCATTGAGTGCTGTCTGATTAAAATGAAAACTTTTTTATGGGGGGAATGATAGAGGTGACAAGTGAAGACATCTCTGCTTTTTGTTACTTCCTGTATGTTTTGTGCAGTGACAGCTAGTAATTTAAAAAACTCTTTCCAAGGATGCCAATAAATCAGCAGTATTGGTACAAAGGACCCAGAGAACTTTCACTTCCCTGGAAAAACAGCACCGTGCCCAGCTAGTGGGGTCCACATGGGACGTCCCAGAATTGCCTCAGTTTATCTTTTGATTTGATAAGCCCAGTTGCTTTGAATTTTCACATAGGGATCCATCACACAAATGCAAAGACAAGTTCCTGAAAGTGTTTATCCTAGCATCATTCATAAGAAGGAAGACTGGGAACCATGTGATTGTCTACTATGTGATTAAGCATTTTGAAACCTAAACTAGAATGCTGTTTGTCCATCACATGCAGATCTGTATCTATTAGCCAGGAAAGATGGCCATGGCGTAATTATTTATCAAAATCACATCACAGAAAACCATGTACACTGTGTCCCTTATATGCACAGACGTGTGGAAGGTGAAACTTACGTGACTCCTATTACCCTTGTGTGACTCCCTTGAGAGCAAGCAAACTCTATGAATAGGATGGAAGATCACTCCTCTGATTGCTTCCTTACATGCCATGTAGGATTTTAAATTAAGGTTACTGATCTGTTGAGTTTGAGTTACTTAAAAGGGAGATTATCAGGGTGAGCCTTGCCTAAGAAGATGATCCCTTAAAATCTGGTTCTACAGGTCAAAGACAGAGAGGTCAGGGACGGAAATAGCAAAGATACTCCCCTACTGAATGGAAGAAGGTGAAAACTTCCATAAGTTCTACAGCTGCAAAGAACTGACTTTTGCAAGAATCCGAATGAGGTTGGAAGAGGACCCTGAGCATCAGACAGGACAGTAGTCAGTCCCAGAGAACACTTTAATTACACCATGGCCCCGAACAAAAGACCCGTCCAACCTGTATCCAAACCTCTGACCTACAGAAACTGATAAGAATTTGTGTTGATTTAAGCTGCTAAATTGGAGGTACTTTGCTATGCAGCACAAACATGCATGTAGCATACAAAGAGACACATAAAAGAATATTTAACAAAATATTACAAATGTTCAGAGTAGTTAGAAAGTAGATAATTCTTACTGTTTATTGCAATGTTTGAAAATTATAAAATAAACATGTATTATAATCCCCTCAAAACATTAAGAGGACTACTTTTTTTTTTTTTTTTTTTTTGTGGTGCTGGGGATTGAACCCAGGGCCGTGTGCGTGTGAGGCAAGCACTTTACCGACTGAGCTATCTCCCCAGTCCGAGAAGGCTACTTTTATCAGAAGAAGATAAGCACAGTTTAAAGTCTTCTCTGGTCCTGACAGTGGCTGGGTCCCATTCCGAGGTTCAGAAGCCGATGTGACAGAGGAGAGCTGGATGGGAACAGCAGCTAAGACCAACACAGGCTTCAAGGCTCCTGTGCTACGTGTTCAAAGCAAGGAGTCCTTTCTGCTCTAACTTGACTCACTGCTTAAACACTCCACAGGGGCATCTCATTTACAATCTGTCCAGAAAGGTTTCAGAGAAAAAGAGTCCTTAAAAAGAAAGAAAGCGATGCAGGCTTGTAATTTTGTTTGTGTAGCTTTCTAAGGGCTCAAGGGAAAGCACAAATCAGAGAGGGAAATCCCTGTAGGAGACATCTTGAACCCATGTCAAGTGCAAACCAAGTCTTTGAAAGCTTTAATTGCAAAAATGGTAGGGGCGAGAAGACAGGCACTTGGATATCTCACAAATTATTTGCGTATTGGGGCGGATGGACTGCCTCTCTGGTTCTGTCGAGAAACTCCTAATACAGGAAAGCATATTGGTAACAAGGACTTCACACCTTGGGATTGTAAAACTCTGGACATCCCAATGGCAGTGGGGAAGGGATGGGGTGAGAGCTGGTGGAAGAAAGTGGGAACAGTGAGGTGGACTCACAGTCAAGATGCCACTTCAAAGCGGACATGAAACCAGAGGTGGAGGAAAAAATTCTCAGGAAAGAAAACAAAGCAGGATGACAGAAAGGAATTAGTAAGAGAAGAGAGGCATTCTGATTGGAGTGAGATGAAATCCTAGTTTTCATTTGCATTTCTCTACTTGCTAGAGACGTTGAACATATTTTCATATATTTGTTGATCGATTGTATATCTTCTGTTGCTGGTGGGAATGCGGAATGGTGCGAACACTCTGGAAGGCAGTATGGAGACTCCTGAGAAAACTTGGAATGGACCCACCATTTGACCCAGCTATCCCACTCCTCTGTTTATACCCAAAGGACTTAAAATCAGTATATTACAGTGACGCAGCCACATCAATGTTTATAGCAGCTCAACTCACAATAGCTAAACTATGGAACCAAACTAGACGCCCTTCAAGAAATGAATGGATAAAGAAAATGTGAATAAATATACATGTATACACACACATTTATGATGAATATTTCTCAACTTTAAAGAAGAATAAAATTATGGCATTTGCTGGTAAATGGTTGGAGTTGGACAATATCATGCTAAGCAAAATAAGCCAAACCCAAAAACCAAAGGCCAAATGTTTTCTCTGATATGCAGAAGCTAATTCACAATAAAGGGGAGCCACTAGGGAAGAATAGAAGTTACTTTATATAAGGTAGAGGGGAGTGAAGGGAGGGGAAGGGGTAGAGGGGTGGAAGGATATTAGAGTGAAACAGACATTATCACCTTATGTACATCTATGACTGCATTACCAATGTGATCCTACAATATGTACAATTAGAAAAATGAGAGATTACACTCCATTTATAATCTATCAAAATATATAAATGCATTCTACTGTCATGTACAACTGATTAGAAAAAATAAAAAATTGTTTTAAAAAAGAGAAGAGAGGCAGGCTGGAGTACCACACTCCTTCCAAATCCATCTGAGCTGAAACCAGGAAAGGGCACATGGATGCTCCCTGGGGTCATGCTAGTCAAAGGTCAGAGGTTCAGTCAGATGGAGACTAGGCTGGTAGTCCCATCCCTTGAGGTTCAGCAGCTCCCTCTGGTTGGGAGTCACCTAAGGAGGCCCTGGGTCATCAGTATGAACAGTCTCCTTAGGGTGGTGGTGCTTATGAGAGAAGTAAATGCAGGATTCGGTGCATCTCTCAGCTCAGCAAAGGACACTGTTAGGAAACAGCTGCCCACCAAGAAAAAAGAGAAATGAGGAATGGGTTTATTTCTGCTCATCCTACAAAGGCAAGAGATTCTACAATGCTCATTCAGAATTCATTGCTGGTTCCCACCTTCTCCCCTAGCCCTGTGCTGGGGATCAAACCCGTGGCCATGGCACATGCGAGGTAAGGCATTACCACTGAGTTACACACTCAGCCCATTTTATTTTTATTTTCAGACAGGATCTAATTCAGTTGCCCAGGCTGACCTTGAACTTGAGATTCTCCTGCCTCAGTCTCCCAAGTACCTAGGTTACAGGTGTGCATCCTTCCACTAGCCAGCATCTGCCTCTGGCACACTGCAAGAGGCACCAATGGAGGGAGCTGCAGATGGGTGTAGACCTGAGCATGCTCTGTAATTCCAACATGAAACTCTTGATGTATTTGTAGTAGGGGTGATAGTCAAGATCATTAACTACCCAATCAATAAATGGGCTAAGGAACTACACAGACACTTCACAGAAGAAGATTTACAGGTGAACAACAAATATATGAAAAAGTGCTCGTCATCTCTAGTAATTAGAGAAATGCAAATCAAAACCACCCTAAGATTTCATCTTACTCCAATTAGAATGGCTACTATCAAGAACACAAGCAATAATAAGTGTTGGTGTGGATGTGGGAAAAAGGTACGCTCATACATTGCTGGTGGGGTTGCAAATTGGTGAAGCCACTCTGGAAAGCAGTATGGAGATTCTTCAGAAAACTTGGAATGGACCTACCATTTGGCCCAGCTATCCCACTCCTTGGTTTATACCCAAAGGACTTAAAATCAGCATACTACAGTAAAGCAGCCACATCAATATTTATAGGCACTCAATTCACAATAGCTAGATTGTGGAACCAACCTAGATGCCCTTCAATTGATGAATGGATTGTTTTCTCTGATAAGTGAATGATGATACATAATGCGGGGGGTGGGGAGTAAGAGAAGAATGGAGGAACTTTGGATTGTGTAGAGGCAAATGGGGAGGAAGGGGGTGGGGGAAGGAAAGATAGTGGACTGAGACAGACAGACATTATTACACATATGATTACATGAATGGTGTGAATCTACATTGTGTACAACAATAGAAATGAAGAGTTGTATCCCATTTGTGTACAATGAATCAAAATGTAGTCTGTTAAAATAAAAATTTAAAAAAATCATTAACTACTGTCATGGATCGCCACTTGGATGCTGTAGACAATCAGAAAGGATGCTGGCCTCTGAATGCTGATTTAGTCCAACTAGGGCATAACAGCCCAGGTATACTCAATCACATGCACAGTAAAATAGTACCTCACAGTTTCCATTGACAAATTCTCCTGGGAGCATATCTTTCCTCAGTTCTGACAGCACAACTGTTCAACTCTTCTGAATCTTTCAGGTACAGGTGCCTTGACTATTTAGTAAGAGGATTTTACAAATGCCAGTTTTTGGAAAATTATGGAATGATTACGCTTGTTACTTATAGCCCACCCCATTATTGTTTTCCCTCCTTTGACTTTAAAAAAAATTGCCAGAAAATTGAAATTTGGCATAAACACATAAAGAAATAATAAACCAACCCCACAAACAAGAGCAAAACAAACAAAAATCCAGAATTGCTCATGACAGTAAGTGCCACCCATTCACATGAGTGGTGTTTGCCATTCCTGGTGAGCAGAAGGCCCTCTCTGAGCCCAGCTGCGGATTCACTTGGAAAATGAGACCTCCATTCATGTGACCTCTCTCTTCTGGTATAGTAAGTCAGGAAGTGATACTCTGACTAAAAATGAAGACAAGATTGGATTTCAAGGATATTTGCATAACTCTAATTCATGAAACACTTTCTACAATGAATTCTAAGTTTTTCCATAATTATGGGAGAGGATTTTTTTAAACCCAGCTAACAGACTCAATAGGTACAAGACTCACTGTTTGGCATTATAAAGATGTTTATGAATATGATAGTCTAAAGTTAATGGCACTTTTTTTTTCATGAAGATTTTTAGATGTCTTATTAGTCGGCAAAGCAAATTAGCTTAGGTGGTACATATTTTATTAGCTTCTAAGTGTTTTAGTAACCTTTGAATGGGTGTATGATGGGTCTCCTTAGGCATAATTTACAATTAACTAAAAAGTGACCTTTTCTTATTATGAAAATACCAGTCTTTCCTATGTGGTTTACTAGATAATTCTCAGTTTCTTTCCTTTCTGCCTAATTTTCTAAGAAGTGCTTGTGTGGACCTCTGACTTCTTGCCACTTGAACTCCCTCTCTGTCCACTCTCAAGTGAATGTGAGCAGAATAGGGTCATAGAGACTGTGCAGATATTCTGGCAGTAAAAGTACTGCCAGATGATGTACAGGATGGTGGAACAGGAGAGAGGTCTAGTACAGAAATTTTCAACCCTCAAAGAATGATTCTAGATTTTTTTAAGACAAATTTTGTAACATCCCAATGTCATACAAAATGAAATCATAGATAATCCACACATAATTCCTAAAAGATCAATACAATACCCCATGATATATAGGAAAAACAGAGACATAAAAGTGTATGTGCAGTCATGTGCCAAATATTGCTGTTCTGGTCAGTGATGGACTTTATGTGTGGTGGTGATGACGTAAGATTATAATGGGACAGAAAAATTCCTATCACTTGGTGATGGTGAAGTGATCATAGTGCCATAGGATAATGTGTTTCTCATGTGTTTGTGTAATGCTGGCACAAACCAACCTGCAGTACTGCCAGTCTTATAAACGCATAGCATGTATAATTATGTACAATACATAATACTTGAAAATAAACAACAATGTTGCTGATTCATGTATTTACTATACAAGATAAACTTTTTGTCATTATTTTAGACCATACTCCTACTTATAAACAATAGGTCAAACTTAGAAAAGCTAGGGAGCAAGATGTTCAAGGGGGACCCTGAGGATTCCAGCATATTCCTGAGAGTCTAGATGGCCACCTACATGTGCAGGGGTACAATCGTGCTCAAGAAAACCTGAGGAGGTCCTCATCTTATATCTCTGGTTGACCTGAGGCTCAGTTCAAGCAGGAAGTGAAGGGTACTGCAGAACCACAAGCTGCCCGTGGGCACTGCGTTTCCTACCACACACACAGGAGCTCCACAGCTAAGATTGGGGCTGAAGTTACCTCAGGAAATCTCTGCGCAATTGTTAGCTGACCAACAGGTTACTCAGCATAGACTTTGGTCACCATAAGTGACAAAAAATATAGACTTTACAGAATTAGTCCAGGAAGGTCATGAAGTAAACCAATAGTAGCAGCATCCAAAACGATAAATATCAGTAACAAACCAGGAGCAGGAAATCTGATTTTAAGAATTGCCACATTGTATTATCTAAAATGTTGAGTTTTCAACAAAAATTACCAGGCACGCACGCACACACACACACACACACACACACACACACATGATGGGAAAGTTTATCCCATAAACAGAAAAGAAAAAGCAATCAAGATACATAGTGGCTAAGGAAGTCAAAATATTGGATTTTCTAGACAAAGATTTTAAATCATCTATTATATACATGTTCAAAGAACTAAGGGAAATCATCAGGATGATGCCACACCAAATACAGAATATTGATGAAAAAAATAGAAATTCTTTTATTTTTTAAATCTTCTGATAACTCTTTATTTGCAAATAAAAACCAGACTTGGCCTATGGGCTGTGGTTGGTTGACCCTTGATCTGGATGCTTCACTTTTCCTCATGGTGTCTAATTTGAAGTTCTGAGCACCTTTCTTTTAAAGTAAGCTTTGTATTGAGCTATAATACACATACAGGAGAAGTTCAAAACTGAGTGTACTTTGTAGCCACCTACACAATCGAAACCCAGAACCAGCAACTCAGAAGTCCACTCCTATCTCTTGCCAGTCACTACCAGAAACAATTATCCATAAATTGTGTTATGTTCACACAATGGATCTCTATACAGCAATGAAAATGAATGATTACTATACAACACAGCATGGATGGATGAATCTTACAAGCATAATGTTCAGTAAAAGAAATTCTTTTTGAGCCAATCCCCAGAGACACATGAGCTATAGTGAGGGTACCAATATACTCATAATGAGAGTCCCAGAAAGAGAACACATCAAGTAGCAGAAAGAATATTTAAAAAATAATGGCTAGAAACTTTCTAAGTTCAATGTAAGGCATTATTATATACATTAAAGAAGTCCAGAAACTCTAAGTAGGATAAACTCAAGCAGATCTTCACCTAGATACAGCATAGCCAAAATGTTGAAAGTCAAAAATGACATGAGAAAGGTATTTCACTCCATGCTGGATCATCAATAAGATGATTTTAGTCTCTCTTATTCTCTTCTTTCTTTACTTCTATTTTTACTTCGCACTATATATGAAAGTTAACTCAGAACTGATCCAAGGCCAAGATATAAGATCTAAAACTGGAAAACTTTTAGAAGAAAACAGAGGAGCAAATCTTTGTGACCTTGGAGTAGGTAATAGTTTCTTATCTATAACACCCAAAATAAAAGCAACCAAAGAAAAAAATAGAAAAATTGGATTTGACAAAAATTAAAATCTTCAATGCTTTAAAGGACACCAAAAGAAAGTGGAAAGACAATCCAAAGATAGGAGAAAACATTTATACATCACATATGGACTTGTTTCCAGAATATGTAAAGACTAGCTTCAATGCAACAAGACACATAATTCAGTTTATAATGGGCCATAGATTTGAATAGCCATTTTGCCAAAGAGGATATACAAATGGCCACCAAAAACACAAGAAAACATCCCACATCTTCAGTCTTTTGGTAAATGCAAATAAACCCATGATGAAATATCACCTCATCTCCATTAGGATGGCTAAAATAAAGAAGAAAAAATGGAAATAAAAATATTGTCAAGAAGGTGAAATTGGAACTACCATGTACTTTTTTGCAAATGTAAGAGTGTAGTTGTTTCAGAAACCAAATTCTCAGTTCTTCAAAAAGTTAAGCAAAGAGTTTCCATGTGACCAAGCAGTTCTACCTCTATGTGTATCCCAGAGAATGAAAAACACATGTTCACATAAAAACTTTTACATGACTGTTCCTAGCAGCCTTATTCACAATAGGCAAAAGGCAGAAACCATCCCAAAGTACAACAGATAAAGGCATAAATAGAAGGTGGTTTATCCCTATACCGAAATATTATTCATCAATAAAAAGGAGTGAAGTACTCACATCTAGAACATGAATGAGCCATGTAGTCATGCTAAGTGAAAGAAGCTGGACACGCAGGTCACAGGCTGTACAAGTCCATCCACATGGGATGCTCATGGCAAGCAAATCCATGGACAGCAAAAGTAGGCCAGTGGTTGTCCTGGGTTTCGAGACAGGGACTACTGCTAATGGGTATGGAGTTACTTTTTTTGGGTGATTAAATATTTTGGAATTAGATAATGAGGGCTGCGCCACACTGTGAAGATATTAAAAACTTCTGAATTTGGTTCTTTAAAAGAGTGAATTTTGCAGTATACAAGTTGCTTGTCAATAAGGATACTGTCTAAAATATTATTTTCCTTTTTCCTTTTATTTTTTCTTATTTGAGTTTCCTAGAGATTGAGTAATATGTGATGTAAGAGCAGCTAAAATGCAAAAGCAGATAGGAGAATCTAGCTCTACTCTCTTGCCAGGCATTAACATAAAACAATGCCACTCTTCTTACTTACTATTATTTCTGTCTTTGAATATTATTATTATTCATAAATATTTTATTCATGATAACATGATAGGTTTATTTTTTAAATAAATTAATAAACATGTTCTCAAAAAAAAAAAAAAATGGGCTCAGCATCAGCGCTCTGGGTTTGTAACACAGCTTCTGTCCCTTCCTGGCTGGGATCTTGGTTAATTTCCGTGTCTCGGTTGCCTCTTGTACAAATGAGGACAACAAATAGTAATTACCAGGAAAGGCTGTTAAAAAGAATAAATGAATTGAACATGTCACCACTGAGATCAGGGCCTGATGCAAAGAAATTCACCCATGTGAGCTACTTTTTACTCTTTGAAGATGGCAAATAACTTTTTAAATTCTCTTTTAACATACTGGTATGTGTTCAGGGTACATTCCTAGTCCTCAAAAGACAGATCTCATGGTCTAGCTCCCAGATGATTTTCATAAAAAATGAGTTGGTCAAAAACGTGGTTGGCAAGATAATGATGGGAAACAAACATCACTGGTAGTAATTCAGAGTTAGTAGCTTGGATGGGTTGTTGGATGATTTTACAAATCCTCAAGCATCTTTGAGCAGTTTGGGCTCTACTTAGCATTTTTGTTCTATACTATTTTATTTGGAATTCATTTTCGGATCATTCTACTTTTCAAGGGTAGTGATTAACATAAGATAATTTAACAATATTAAAAGTCCAACTAGTTGGAATATACAGAGCATCTCAATTGATGTCAAGATGGAATGGTCTTAATTAAAAAAATGTACCTACACTGTGTAAACCAAGATCGGGGTGCACGGCAGATGCACAGGCGGGCTAACTCCCAGGTGTGAACGCTGGTTAATTTCTTCCCTGCAATTTGCTTTGAAAGAGCTTTGCTTAAAATTAATACCATTGCAGTCCAGGTTTTCACATTTGAATTAAAAACAAAACAAACATAGCTGTACACTTTTCAAAAATTATTGAAGGACATTTTGATTCCTTATTTTGAACCAGATGCACTGGGGCTAGTCAACAAATCATAGAAATCTACTGTGTGGCCTTTAATTCTTGTTTCTTTTCTTCCAGGAGAACTGATGTGAAGTCAACCTACAAAGCAGCACCTATAGGTAAGTGAGCAGATCACAGGCTGGTCACCTGCCGATGAGCATGCTGGTTCTCATTCAAAGCAAGTGGCAGAAACTGGAAGAAAGGTCTGGCTGGAAGGACAGTGCAATTCATTTAAAAAAATTCTTGGGGGGAGCTGAGAAGGACCCTATAGCTTATTAAGACTAACTCTGAAATTTGTATATGAGAAAATTATGGCTCAGAGAAGTTGAGCAACTAGCCCAAGGGCACCAAGCTAATTAGGTGCTGCCTTAAAAAATGGAGAGAGAGAGAAGAAAGAAAAATTAAAAGAGTTTTGTTACAATGGCCTGAAGAAAAACAAAATAAAACTTTTGATTCATTTCTACTTGGAACACTTGACTAATTCTTAGATTGTTGCCATTTTGAGCTGAAAGTGATAAATACAAATTAGCTATTTTATGATTATTTAAAAAATTAAATCAAAAGGACACTTTAACCAGACCTACAATGCAGGAAATAAAGACACTTCTTTAAACACTCGCAGATTTTGCAATAATTTTTTTGGGGGTGGGAGGTTACTAGGATTGAATCCAGTGGTGCTTAACCACTGAGCCACATGCCCAGCCCTTTGTATATTTATTTTGAGACAGTGTCTCACCAAGTTGCTTTAGGGCCGTGGTGAGTTGCTGAGGCTGGCTTCAAACTTGCAATCCTCCTGCCTCAGCCTCCCGAGTCACTGGGGTTATGGGTGTGCTCCACCACAGCCTGCTGTTTGCAATGATTTTTAATACAACAAAAGATGTGTAACCCCTCCAAACTGGACTGTTCTTGCCATCTGCCAAATGTTCAGCTTGACTTTATGAAGCAGACGGGTCAGCTGGTGGGCCTTGGGTTCACCTGTGTGCTCAGCTTCTGTTCTCTACGTCCCTCTGCATGGACAGAGCTGCTTCCACCCACCTCATGTGGAATTCTATTTTCCTGGGAGGACCACCAGATGCTCCTGAACTTACAATGGGGTTAGGTCTGGATAAACCCATTGAGAGCTGAAAATATTCCAAGTGGAAAATCCATTGCGTCCACCTAACTTACTGAGCTTACTGACCTAGTTACATGGCACACTACAGAATGTTGGTGGGTTCCTCTGTGTCCCAGGGCTGATGGGGAGCTGTGACTCACTGCTATTGGCCACCATCACTAGTGAGGATCAGACCATGTGTCGCTAGCCCTGGAAAAGATCTGGATTCAAAATTTGAAGGGTGGGTTCTAATGAACGCATAGGACTTTCACACATCGTAAGGTTGAAACCCACAAGTGGACTGTTCCGCACTGGAGCCCCACTGTCCTCTGCTGACGTGAGCGGGATGAAAGGGACATGTGAGGGAGGGCTTCCAATCTGGACAGGTGGGAGCCACAGGGTCAGAGGGAAGGGAAGCTGTTGGTCCAAGAGGGACTCTGGAAGTCTGCCAATCGTTGGACCCTCTAAGAGAGTGAGGGCTGGGTTTGCTTTAAGGAGGCAAGAACCTGGGTTGGGGCAGTGCCCAGAGGGTGGAAAGAGGGGAGCTGGTGCTGTTTGGAGAGCAGCCACCCCTCCCCAGCCCCCGAGAATTATAACTCCATCTGCTCCTCCTGGGAGTGCAGCCTGGGCATTTGCCTCTCCAGGCAAAGTAAAGAGCAGCGGCTTCTTGCTGTGATTCGAGAAGAAGCTGCAAAGGCTGGATCATGGAGGGAGATTTTAGCACTCACCAACCACGGCCCACTCTGGATGAAATCTGGTTCCTGCCTGCCGGGTCCTTGAGCAGATTGATGTTTGGCTGTTTCGTTTCACCCTTGAACTTTTACTGATACACCCTGGGTTTCATCTGTGGGCTGAGGGCACTTGCTTTCTGTCTTTGAAAAGCACAGCCAGAAGACAGCAGAGGGGAAATGGCTTTGACGCCATGTCCTTTTCCCATGAGGCAGCCTCGTTTCCCCAGGCCTAGGGTAGAAATCCTTTCCTGGGTCTCCCTGATTTCCAGTTCACACATAACCCTACTTATGTATGTATTTTCTTGTGGTGCTGGGGATCGAACCCAAGGCCTGTGCATGTGAGGCAAGCACCCTACCAACTGAGCTATATCCCCAGGTCCCTCCTTATATTTTTAATAGAATGTCCTATATGTGATTGTCTCCCCACAAACCCTGGATGGAGCTTCTTCAGGGCAATGACCCTGATTAATTTCTCTCTGAATTCTTTGCATCTGGTGCTTGGATGAGTAATGCCCAATCAGGGTTTGTTGGATGATGAAATGATATTTATTCAGTTTAGTGGGCATTACGGAAATTCCCCACCAATACCATTTATTCAGGACGTGCTCTATGCCCTGTGCACTCTTACAAGCTGGCAAAACAAACCCACCTGAGATAGCTCAGATACTGCTTCCCTGATGAGGGCTGCATTCTGTGGGGAGAAGCCCAGAGGAGGGCACAATTTTCCATCCCGAATCGTCAAATCGGGCTACACTCACCTCAGCCAAAGGCCACAGGGCAATGCTCTTGCTGAGAAGGAACACAGCCTTGCACTGAAACACCTTCCATGACCCTAATAAATGCCACCATCTCTGTCTTTTAGAACTCTTTCCGTTTCCACTGTGACCTTCATAGGATGAGCTGACTTTCCAAGGTGAGGAGACCCTGTCTCTGTCCCCCTGCCAATCTGCATGAGCCCTGACTCCCCTCAGTGAGCCCTTGTTCCCGTTCACTGTTTGGACTGCAGCAAAGCATTAGGCAAGCGTCTTCATTAGACTGTCCACAGTGATTCACAGATGCCTCCCCAGGGGTTACGCATAATTCAGAACCCATCAGCGCGCTGGGGACAGGCAGCTTAAATGGCTCCTTCCGGGATATGTTACCTTGTGTTCACCCACTTGAAAATTCATTGGCCACCCTGGGGTTCAATTATGCTGCCCAGTTGTGCCCTTCCAAGGTTCTTCAGCTGCCAGCCTGCCCTGAACTGCTCAGAAGCCCCCAGGAGGGTCCCTCTATTGGCACTGACAGAATCTCCACCCTGCACAATTGTAGCCCCTGTGGGATGAGGGCGTACCCACCATGTAGGGACCAAAGGTGGAAAACCAGGAAGTAGGACAATAAACTGTCTGTCCTCTACAGTCTGAGATCACAAGACAAGAGTTCCAACAAGGGATGGAGTCCAAACTTGGTCACTTGACTTTGGAGTATAGTGAGATAACACACCCTCTCCATTCCTGCATTCCTGAGCTTGCTCCCCCCGCCCACCCTCTCTCTCTCTCTGAACGTCCCTGCTGGCTTATTTCTGTATTTGGCACGCCGACTTGGCTGAGTTCTGGGAAGAGGATGACCTGGGTCTCTGAGACCTAACTGGACAAATTAACTCATCACAACTGCGGTCCATGGTGGGGCCCAACTGTGGAAGAGCTCATGGAGTGGGGCGGGGGCAGAGGGAGAGGATCAGAGAGATATTCCCACGGTTTCCTCTACGCAGAGAGGAGAGGGGCAGCCACCGAGAGCAGGCGCCATGCACAACTAGGGGTGGGGAGAAGAGAGGCTGGGGTGTTGCCTGATTGGAGTCTGTTGAGGGAGGTTAGTCCAGGAACCTTGAGTGAGGCCAACAGCTCCTTGACCCTTGCTGGGAAATTCACTGGGCTGCATGTCGCCAGCCTACAGGACGCTGATCTCCAGGTGGTCAGCTGATGCCCAGCAAGTCACCTCCGCCCAGACGCTGGCCCCAAAGCTGTGCCTCCTCTCTTGCTTGCCAGCCCTGTGGCTCCGGAAGCCCCTGCTTCTCTCCGGCAGCTGACACTCATCGACCACTATGACCGGCACGAGTGGAGTATACTGTCTCGGAAACGCTGGGACCAGGAGTGCTTCGGGATCTTAGCAGCTTCCGGAATGTTTGAGACACACGATGAGATATCTTGGGGCTGAATTGATTTACGTTTCATGTGCCTCTTGGACATATGATGTGAAGGTGATTTTATGCCACATTTTCAGTGCACCTGTCCTTTGCACTGTGACCCCTTCATAAAGTCAAGTGTGGAATTTTCCACTCATGGTAATCAAAAAGTTTTGGATTTTCGAACATTTCACATATTTCATCTGGATAACCTCAAAAAATTGTTATAGCCACCCCAGTAGGAATCAGTGACTGCGAATACTACCCTCATTCTACTGACAAGGGAATTGAAGGTCAGAGAGGTGAAATCATTTTCTCTAAGCCACACAGCAGGTAATGGTTGAACCCAGAGCTTGACCTGGGGTTGTTACTGTGATGACCATGAACTGATCAATGTGTCCAGGGAGAGCCTCTACCAGCCTCCTTGATCAAGGGGAGTCCTTGCCCTACTCTTGGCTTCCTGGAATGCTTATAGTTTCAAACATGCACCAGTGTTTGCAATGGGAAGTTATGCATTTCTGGGTTTTGTTGTTTCTGGAACCAGGGTTTGAACTAAGGGGTGCTTAACCACTGAGCAACATTCCCAACCCCTTTTTATATTTTATTTAGAGACAGGGTCTTGCTAAGTTGCTTAGGGCCTCACTAAATTACTGAGGCTGACTTGGAACTCATGATCCTCCTGCCTCAGCCTCCCAAACTGCTGGGATTACAGGCATGCACTACCAGTGCCTGGCTCTGCTCCTTTGTAAAAACTACCCCAAAGCGACAGAAATAGCAGTCATTTCAGGACATTGGGCCACCCCTCTTTTTTTTTGACTACAAGGTACTTGGGTGATGGCAGCATATTGCCTTCCAGCTGTGCCACTAATAACGAAGGCAGTCATAACAGCTAACATTCATTAGGCACCTGTTATACTCGTTCTGTGCTGCGTGACATAGGGAATTTTCTCATCTCCACTTTAGAGGAGGAAAGGGACAGAGAGGTTGTTTTTTTCTCAAGGTCACACAGCTGGTCAGTGGCAGAGCCAGGCTGTTGACTGAGCCCTCGAATCCCTGTGCGTGGTGTATGGGTGTGTCCTGGGCTGGTTTAGCATAAACCATTGCCAGTGTGACTCTCAGTCACCGCTGGGCAAAACCCCACTATGAGCCAAGCAGGCGGGGTGGGGAAGAGGAACCCAGTGTTGGCAGCAGAGGATGAACCAGGGTCTCAGGCCAGGAAGCAGACCCAAGGGGCTGGGATATTTGAGGATGGCACTGCAGGATCAAGGGACAGGAAAAGAATTTGGAGCAGAGAGTTGAAAACGTAAGAGGGTTACTAAGAACAAGATCTCTCTGCTTTTCAATTTGGTTTCTGTTCTGTTCAGGGGCAAGCTGGATTATTTGGTGGGGGACCCCCTGGGGACTTATAATGGAGGTGTTTGGATCAAGGAGCAGAGAGAAATAGCTTGGAAGTGCAGTTGCTACAAAGGCAGTGTGTGTGTGTGTGTGTGTGTGTGTGTGTGTGTGTGTGTGTGTAAGGCAGAGATACAGAACAGAGAATGCCCCATAATTCTCATTTTGCCATTTCCAACGGTCACAGTGGGCTTTGGGAGCAGCTATTTTGGTCCGTTTTTGTCGCTCCGTATACACCCAGGGCTGCTGTACCGTAATTCCAGGGGCTTCAGTGGTTCTTTAATTTGTTTTTCCATTTACAGAGGTGGGCCTTTGTCTCGCCTGGGCTCTCCGGCTTACCATGGCTCAGCTCATTCCCTTCAAATGAACTGTGCTATTTTTTTATTCCTAGTAGCGCCTTTGCTACTCGTTCAGCGATTTCCTTCTTTCAACATTCTCAAATGAGCATTTACGGGTCATGCTGGCGAGTTAATACAGCTCCTGAAACTGCGATCCATTCCTGCAACACGGGGGAGTGCAGCCGCTTCTAACTTTTAATTTCTCTTAAAATGAGCTTATAACTTCCTGCCGTCCCCATTTGGATGCTTTTTACAACTGACAGTGTTTTAACTTTATTACTTATAAAGAACAACTGCAAGAGACACATTTTTGGCTTGGAAATTCCACCTAGCTCAATGCCTGGCAACTGCTGAAGTTACATCTCAATTTCCTGCCAGAGATGTTCCTAAATATCCTGGCAATTTGGACTCCTAGGATTTACCTCTCCTTCAAGTGTACTGAAGGGGGTCCCAAGGAAAAATGAAATTTCTTTGGAATTTTGCTTTTCTGATGGGAGAACCAGCTGGTGAGGCAGCCGCTCAGGGCAGTGGAGGGACCATGGGGTTGGTATTTGGAAACAATTTTAGCTTTGCCCCCATTTCTGTCTCTTGGTGAAAAGTGAGAATACAGTCAAGATGAACCCCATCTTTATATTCAAAGAAGGACTCTACTTGCAGAGGTAAAAAATAGGTTGTGGTTAAAGGTCAGAGGCACTTGGAATTTATTCCTGGTTTTCCTGATGTGTGACCTTGAGCAATCTCTCTGAGCCTCAGTTTCCTCATTTATAAATAAGGATATTAACAACACCCACCTACAACCACAGAATGGAATCCTAATTAGAATAAGTTATATTCCACATATGTACAATATGTCAAAATATACTCTATTGTCACGTTCATCTAAAAACAACAACAACAATGTCATGCATACACAGACACTGGTATACAGTAAGAGCTTAGTAAATGTCTGCTATATTACTCATAGGGCACTACAGAAGAGAATGCTGTGCTCCAAACCCCCACCATCATCCACTGTATTAATGATCTAAGGTGGAGAGGAATCAGCTCGGGCGCACTTAGCAGCTAAAGCTGTGGCCTTTTTAGGTGGGTGCTGTCCATAATGCATGATTCATTTTTTATTGCAAGGTACCCAAACTGCTTGTTTGGTAACTTTTCTAATTTATTAGCTAAAAAAATATTTGACAATCAGACATTTCTGCCTATGGTATTGAATGATTCTTAAAATAGAAGAGAAAGAAACATTAGACAGAGTCTGTCTTGTGGTAAGTGTCATGTTACTCTAATCTGATATTGGCCAGGGTCCTTGTAAATCAAACTCACCACACAGAATCCTTGGTGAGTTTGGAACTCACGCTCCCATCTTCTTCCAGGAAGATGTCCATTTGCAAATTGGCGTCATTATCATGGGCTGAGAAATAGTTGGTAACGACTCTTGCTGGAATTCCAAGGCACCGCAAAACTATGAGACAAGAAGACACACCGCCAACACTTAGAGAATGCATAGTAAAGTGAAACAGACATCGGTATCTCATGTACAAGATGACTGCATGACTGATGTGATCCTGCAATATGTACAATCAGAAATGAGAAATTTTACTTCATTCATGTATGATTTATCAGAAAGTATAAATGCATTCTACTGTCACGTATTAGAACAAATAAACAAATTTGAAAGAAAGAATGCATAATTAAAAAATCTCTCTTCATAGGAGACTTTTTTCTTTACCAACATAAAAAAAAATCTTTGGACATGTTCCCAAATGTTTCATACTGAAGAAAGGTGATGTGTCCAACCTCCTGAGGGTCAGAGAGAGACATCTTGCGATGTGATCCTTTAGAATTTCGGCTGGTTTTAAATGAAGTCTATCAGAATGCAATCCCAATAACAGGGTTCTAATAGTTTAGTTTCTAATCATAGGGTCATCAAATATTAGTTTACTTTAGTTAATGGGACCATGTTTCTGAAAATAAAACAATAATGAAAAAAACAACAACAACAACCAATAGGAAGTTGGGAATTTACAGAGCAGGTCCTCAGTGGGGTTTGCTCTTTCTGGCTGGAGTCTGCACCAGTGACACTCATTGCAGGGTGACACTACAGATTCATTTTAATTGTTAGATAATAAATTGCCTGGATGCATCTCTTGCCATATGTACCTATCGATTAAACTTAATCCAAATGCCCTCCCTGGCTCCCAGGACGCTAGACATCAGGACTCATTGAAAATAATTCAGCTGACAATTTTAAGATTAATGACTTGGCTTATCTTTTTTTTTTTTTTCCTCCTTCAGAATAGTTTAGAATTTTTACACAAAGGCTATGCACCTCCTTCAATAGAACAACCTTGGGAATCCAAACCGGAGTCTGGTGGAGACGCAAGTGTCCCTTTCCTTGAAAGCCTAAATCTTAACATGCCAAATAACATCAACGGCAGTCATCCCTGGCTTCTGACTGCCATCTGCCTCTGTTGATTGGCAGCCCTTATGTACCCAAGTTCTCATCAATGAAATGATGGGTCCTCTCATTCTATTTCTGGTGGATTCTAATGTGAGTTGCTGATCACTAATTCATATTACCACAGGATGAGACTTGTTCCAGAGAGTCTGCTCCCCTTCCCTGCAATTTCCCTCTTTGGGTTCACTCTTACTATGGCTTCTATACAGTGTGTTTCTGCATTTTGTTCAAATGTCACTGAGACCTGTTTCCTGCACAGATGTGACAGCCCTTTTACACAGCAAGCATGAATGGGTGAGGAGATGCTTACTATTCTATCAGTTTCTAAGCCCCCCAAATTGAACTAGTACAGTAATGGCAGGCATGGGGAGGACTTGGGTCCTTTTTTTTTCCAAGAATCATTTCACAGGAATGGCTGTGTTGGACAGCTTCTCATCATCTTGGCCTACAAGTTTTAAGAGAGGGAGACTTCCTTCAACCTTTAGACCACCACGAAGTTCAAGTTTCTAATTAGAACTTGAAAGACCAGCACTTCTAAGAGATTGATACTTTTGGCTATTACTGCTCCCAAGAAATACATATTCCTTTAGCCCTTGGCTATCATCAAAAGGTTAAGAAAATTAAGAAAATATTTTTATTCAGTTCATGCCATAAGAAAACAAAACAAGCAAAACAAAACTTCCAGTTTCTTAGATCATTGATTAAGTACCACACTGTCACAACTTTGAACCAAAAGAGGTGGATTTTCACAATCATTTTAAAAAATGACCTTGCCCCAGCCTTCAGCCTCTCTTTTATTTTATTTTATTTTTTTTGATTTAAAAAATGAAAACGAGGTAAAACATTCTTTATTAATGAGCAGGCAGGAAGGACATTCCGACTTGAGCATAATGTTTCTCCAAGGCTGTAGCAATGGCATGTGAACGAAAATCATTACCAGTGATGAAAACATACTGAAATTAATGTATTTTTTAAAATATTCACTGAATTAACTGTAACATTTTCTCGGCCAAGGGAGGCAAATGCCATATTGAAAAATGATGCACAAGGCTAAAGAGAATAATTCTGTTCCCATCTATTTTGCTCTATAGATTGGATGTTGGGTGGATTAAACACTGGAGAGGCAACCAGGGAGGTAAAGATTGTTCATTACTTTCTGATATGTAATTGCTCAGGGGCATTGAGACTCACGTGTAAAGATGGCGATGAGACCACCTGCCACAATTCTTGTCATATCCGGGATTAAAATTAAGTGGATATACTTACAAAACTTCGCAATGATATACTAGCAAGCAAATAAACATATTTACACAACTTTTCAATAACAAATAAATAATATATGCATATATGTATCATTATTATTTTAGTATTTAAAAAAATTTTTAACCTTTTAAAGATATGCTTTCTGGGAGGAAAATGGCTCCTATTTTACAGCCTTATTTGGCCCCTGTGACCCTTCATGGCTTTGGGTATTGAATGATTGATTAGGCAGGATACAGTGCATCATTCTTTCCACAAAGATTCTGCAGTCAGAGAGCTATGAGCATATTTAGCCCAGTACAATTTAATTATGCATTGACTACATCCCAGAATACTCACCCATAAATTCTATAGAGCCAACAGGGGCTGCTAAGTCCCTTTGCCAGATTATAGATAAAATGTCTTCAAGTAAAATTTCCTTTACATTAAAAAATTTTACTCAGTTGGATACTTACACGTATTAAAAACACCAGCAAAAACCCAGCACTGGCCATACCGGACTGGATTCTCGGAGCTCTTGTATTCCAACAGAATGTCCACACTTCCTGTCCAGGCCGATGGGGGCACGCCATAGGCATAGATATTGTCCCATGATCCAACAAGGACACCTTCATCATCTTTGGCATTAATCTAAATGAGGCCATGAGAGATTAAAAAAAAAAAAAAAGAAAGGTCATTCCAATGAGTCCACTCTGCACTACGGCACTGGGCAATCTAAGGCTTCCAGTGCCTTCTGTATGTCCTGCATGATGGAAACAGTTCTGTTTAATTCACCATTATGTGGCCAGAGAAAATGGTTTAAAAACTAAATGTGCAAAAGGAGACCAAATAACCAAGACTCTCTCATACACAGCATGTTTTCATAGTAGAGTGAGGCTGAAGGACAGAGAGGAAGAGTTTCTTATCTATGATTAGGAGAAGTTATACACAGGGAACTTGGTCTGTGCTAGAACAGCACTGGAGGATGACCAGAGGAAGAGCTGAAAAGAAAAACAGTCACGAGGATATTGTGTTGGTGGAAGAAGAACTCAGAACTGATGAATGGGCTTTGACGTTTGATGAGTGGCAGAGTAAAGAACTGAAAGTTACCAGATGTCATCACAAAAACCATGGTGGTTTAATAAGAAAATAGATTCCCATGGGGGACTTACAGAGATTTTTTTTTTTATTTATTAAAGAAATATTTTCCTTATGATTATTTAAAGTGATTTAAGTTTTATCGTTTTGTTAAAAGGAATTTCTGGGATGTTATGTTTTTGATATGGAGGAGACTGATGTGGAGCATAGCAAAATTGAATATTGCAGAAAATTTTGTTACACGTTCAGACTATAATCATCTAGTAACAGCAGACCTCAAGTGCATGAGCAAAGACCTTTGGTGTTTAGACCATAAAACTAAAGAAAGCCCAGAAGTAAGTCGTGAGGCAACCTGCCAGTATTTCTGTGCTCTGTGGAATCTACCTCTTTTGATGTGACTTTCGTCACATTTAATTATAGTAAGACGAATCTAGGTGGAGCAGTGGGAGTTTTTCTAAAAATGGGTGCCACTTCAACAGTTTTTATAATTGACATGACAATGTTTAAAGCCTGGCTACTCAAGGTGTGGTCTGGGGACCAGCAGTTTTGACATTCCCTGGGAGCTCAGTAGAAATGTAGAATCTCCCTGAACAAACCTACTGAACAAGAATCTGCATTTGAACAGGATTCACTGGTGGTTTATATGCACATCAGTTTGAGAAGCATAGGTCTGGATTATGCTGAAAAGATTCCAGCAAACAATGTGAAATATGATTTGCATCTTATGCATTTGGGTTATGAAAATCATTTATGAGATATTGCAATATGGTGAGTTTTTATGTGTTTGCTGCCTCACCAACTAACAGTGCAGCCTTAGCACCTCCTCAGACCTCTCTCCTTGACTTACTGCATCTAGTGGTAGAGGAGTCTGTCTTTCTCACTGGCTCCGCTCCTGAGTTCATGGAGAACAGCGATACAATCTATGTCTTTCTGAATTCCAACAAGTATTAGCAAAGAGTCAGTGCTTCATAGTAGTTCAATAATCACTTATATATTCAACAAGCATATAGGCATTGTACACTGAAAATAATAAGACCAGGTCCCTGGGGAGAGATGAACAAGCAATCAATCAAATGAAAGTAAAGATTACTGCTGGGTGCAGTGGCACAAGCCTGTAATCCCAGTGGCTCGGGAGACTGACACATGAGGATTGCAAGTTCAAAAGCCATCCTCAGCAAATAAAGGTGCTAAGAAATTTGGTGAGACCCTGCCTGTAAATAAAATACAAAATAGGGCCGAGGATGTGACTCAGTAGTCAAGTGTCCCTGAGTTCAACCTCCAGTACCCGTCTCCTAAAAACTAAAGATTATTGGTATTTAGACAGAAAAAGCATACAGGTAGAGTAGAACCCAAAGAGGGAGTAATCAGTTGGTTTGGAGAGTGATGATGTTGGGGTTTAGTAGAGGAGATGATACGTGAGCTGATTAGAAAAGGCCATCCATACAGAGGACAGAGTTCAAATAATTCTTGGAGTTCTAAAACAATATGGCAGGTTGAGGGACCTCTGTATAGGTATCTTGTAAGTAAGTAACATCGGATGGAATAGAAAACACTAACAGAAAACACTTAAATGTGCAAGTATCTTCTACTGTGAAGGACGCACCCTCCACTTAAATGTGAGATTTAATCTGTCACCAAGTGACTTTTCCCAAGGAGGGTCCTTTTGCAGAGTACTATCTAGAAAATTTCTATTCCATTTGATTTAAACATACTATTTTCTCCTCTGTTCAGACAGGTCAGGGGTCAGTTGGGTGAAGAAATGTTTTAGTAACTACTCAGTTAATGTATTCAATGTGGAAAAAATATTCTTTGGTGGTTTCTGAAAGACCTTGTTCAGCTAATTCTAAACTCATGCCTTTGATGTGAACTTTGACGTTAGCCTATAAATCCATGAAATGACTGAGGTTCAGTAGGGTTTTGCTCCCCATTCTGTCTCTATTCATGATCAGTAATTCTTCTTGCAGATGAACCAATTATGAAAAAAAAAAAAACTGTATATATTACTGTGAAGCCCAAGGTAGATTATGATGTGGTTTGGTCTTTGTAGGCAGGTAGATTCGGCTTTGAGCTCACATTACCATCCTCTTACCACTGAGAAACAGAATAGGATCTATGAATCCCAGAGGTAAAAGTTCCTAAACTGTTATTCTGATGACTGATTTTCAAATAGATAGTCATAAATTATAAGAGCTATTTATAGCACAAGGCTGAACTTGATAGCTAAGGGGAAGAGTAAGAAAAAAATGATTTCCTCTCTATAGATATTTTAATTGTTAATGCTGAGTTCTTTCCCCTGTTGGTAGACAAATCACAACTTTCATTTATTAGCAGTTGGCCAGATTAGCTACTGTTTTCTAATTAGGACATTGATTTCTAAGGAGCTTACATACTGAATGAGATAAGTCTTTAGTGACAGATGGAAAGGGTTAAAGTAATCTCTCTCTCCCCAAACAGGATGTATGTGAGGGACACTTCCAGGGCATGCTGGTCCTTCAAGGATATGTCACAGTTGGCTGTTATGACACTGTATTGTCAACTCAGCCTTTGACCAGTAGCAGAATGAAATGGCTTGGTTTTGGGTCATCAATGGTCAAGCAGACCATGTGAGCCGAGGTCTGTTGGCAAGAAGCATTATTCAGTTTCATTAAGGATGCACTACATTGCCTTCCCGTAATGCCTACAGAATTGGAAATTTGAAAAAACAGCCCCCTACTACCACTGAATTACTACCAGCAACATCAAAGGCATAACAAGCATAATGCAATCAACTTCAAAACCTGGTGCCAAGAGAAAATAAGAATTTTGGAGTGAAGCAGACAGGCAGCAGTGCTCAGACCCATCAATTCCTTACTGGTGAGTCAACAGAATCTTTTTAAAAATATTTTATTTATTTTGATGTGGTGCTGAGGATCGAACCCAGTGCCTCACACATGCTAGGCAAGTGCTCTACCATTAAGCTACAGCCCCAGTCCAGTCAAGAAAATATTGAGACTTAACATTTATCTTTCAAAATCTGGAAAGAAACAAGCTGAATTAAAAATGCAGATCATACAAATAACCCAATCAACAAATGGGCTAAGGATATGAACAGACACTTCACAGAAGAAGATCTACAAGCAATTAGCAAACATATGAAAAAATGTTCACCGTCTTTAGTAATAAGAGAAATGCAAATCAAAACTACACTAAGATTCCATCTCACCCCAATTAGAACGGCGATTATCAAGAATACAAGCAACAATAGGTGTTGGAGAGGATGTGGGGAAAAAGGTACACTCATACATTGCTGGTGGGGCTGCAAATTAGTGCAGTCACTCTGGAAAGCAGTGTGCAAGATTCCTTAGAAAACTTGGATTGGACTCACCATTTGAGCCAGCTATCCCACTCCTCAGTTTATACCCAAAGGACTTAAAATCAGCATACTACAGAGATACAGCCACATCAATGTTCATAGCTGCTCAATTCACAATAGCCACACTGTGGAACCAACCTAGATGTCCTTCAACTGATGAATGGATAAAGAAACTGTGGTATATATATATAATGGAATATTACTCAGCTATAAAGAATAATAAAATTATGGCATTTGCAGGCAAATGGATGAAATTGGAGAATATCATGCTAAGTGAGCTAAGCCAATCTCAAAAATCCAAAAGACGAATGATCTCACTGATCAGCAGATGATGACACATAATGGCGGGTGAGAGGGGGGCAAGAATGGAGGAAGGAGGGACTGTATAGAGGGAAAAGAGGGTTGGGAGGGGTGGGAGCGGTGGGGGGGAAGGAAAAATAACAGAATGAATCAAACATCATTACCCTATGTAAATGTATGATTACGCAAATGGTGTGCTGTTACTCCATGTACAAACAGAAACAACGTGTATCCCATTTGTTTATAATAAAAATAAATAAAAAAAAATTAAAATGCAGATCATTTTCTTATCCAATCAGAATAGTGGAAACAATGCTTGTTGAGAAACAGGAGGAAAAGGGTCCGCACCTCAGAAGAGGTGGAAGTTCTGGGGTTACAATGGAGAAATGATAAGAAGCCAGGAGAACTCCCGCTGGGAATGGTTACATTTCCATTGAGGAGCGTAGGTTCTGCAGTGAGGTGTTTAACAGAATCTTGGAAGAAGGAGCAGAGCCCCAGAATTCTAAGGAAGATGGCCCTCCCCTCCATTGATCTTCCTTTATCTCTCCAGTCTCTTGGTTGGTGCTAAAGAGTAGGGAGAATGTAGCACACAGGCCTGGAACTGCAGTGCAGAGGAGAAATCACACCACCTGAGGTTGAAAAGAGTCAAGATTTCATCTATCAGAGCAACTAGGACCCTGGAGAAGAGTTACACCAACAAGAACATGAACCGAAGGAAAAGATACAGTAAGGAGGGAAGGAGAAAAGAGAGGAGAGACAGAGAGAATGAAAAAAAAAAAACCATACACAAAGGGAAAGAATTAAGAAACATAAAGAAGCTGGGTGTGGTGTGGCACATGCCTGTCATCCCAGCCACTCCAGAGGCTGAGGTAGGAGGATTACAAGTTCAAGGCCAGCCTCATCAATTTAGCGAGGACCTAAGCAACTTAGCAAGACCCTGTCTCAAAAAAAAAAAAAAAAAAAAAAAAAAAAAAAAAAAAAAAAAAAAAAAAAAAGAAAGAAAGAAAGAAAGAAACACAAGGAATTTTCTCACAATCTCTTAGGAGGTCACAGCCCTAAGGAAACAAATTGAGGGCCAAATCATATCATTTGATGGAGAATAATAAGTCGTTAACTATAAGAAACAGAAAACACACTGCTAAAAATAAAACGAATGACAGAGAAGACAAGTTTGAGATAATCAGAGAAAATTCTAATGAAAAAGACAAGCAGATGAAGTTATTTGGAGAGGAGCTAATAGTTATTAAAGACAAAGATGATGAGACATAAGGATTTGTGCTCTTAAAAAAGACAACTCAGCAAATGAAACAGAAGGTGCATCCATAATAGGAGAGCATTTTACTTAATTGAAATATATACATTGATGAGCAATATTGTGATCCATAGTAATTTTTGCTCACTGCCTAGAAATTTTAATCAATTTGAACTTTAGGACAAAAAAATAATTCAGTTATCTAGACAAAAGTGGAAATGAGCAACATGTGAGGGAATTAGCCTATGGGCAGACGACTCCGCAGTACCATCCAGTGACAAAATACTGCTAGTTAATACTTTCATCGTCCTAAGAACGGTTGACCCAAGAACACCATGCACAGCTCTGATATTGTGCCTGGGTGAAGATGACCAGCACACATTCTCAAACACACAGGATCGTGGGGAAGATAAAGTACTTGAAATGCAATATTGAGACAATTAAGGACTGAATTAAACAAAGAGCCCAGGAATAGAGACGCTGTGGCGGAAGACTTGAGGGTGAGAAAAATCCATGTAAGTTAAGCATCTTTGGCAATTATAGTTACAGAATGAATTTGAATTCCTGATAATGTAAAAACAATAATCACAAGAAAAATTAAACACAAGGGAGGAAAGAGGAGAAGAATTAAAATGCTAATGTTTTAATGCGTTGGTCGCTCACAGTTAATTTGCGCCATCTAAAATTAAAATGTAATTTTCAAATACATAATTACTCTATTCTTTTAATGGTTTTCTTAATTTGTAAATAACTTTAGAAGGATCTGTTGGGAAATGATGTCTTCTGTAGCAAAGAAATGTTTATTTGAAGGTTAACAATTTCTTTTGTTGCAACTCAGTTTTTTCCTTCTATTAAAGTAAAATTTAATAAAGTTAAATAGAATTGGAATACAATTAAATGCAATACTTTAAAATTAATTATCTTGACACCATTTGGCATAAATAAAAACAAGGAGATCAATGGAACACAATAGAGAACCCAGAAATAAATCCACACAAGTATAGTCTACTAATTTTTGACAAAGTTGCAAAGAGTTTCATAGACGAAGGATACTATTTTCAACAAAAGGAACTGGAGCAATTGGATATTCACATGAAAAAAATGAATTTTGATTCATACCTTTTACCAAATATAAAAGTGAACTCAAAAATAGATCATATACCTAAATATATAACTAAAACTATAAAGTTTCTAGAAGAAATCAAGAAAAAATGTATGTGTCCTGGGGTATGTGCAAAGATTTCTTAGATATAGCAGTTAAAAGAAAAGATCTATAAACAAAACACGTACGTTAGACTTCATCAAAAACAAGAATATTTGAATATTTGATCTTTGGTTTGGCATGGTGGTGTCCACCTATAATCTCAGCAGCTTGGGAAGCTAAGGTAGGAGGATCACAAGTTCAAAATCAACTTGAGCAATTTGGCAAGGCCCTAGGCAATTTAGCATGATCCTTTGTCAAAATAAAAAAACATTAAAAGGATTGGGGATGTAGCTCAGTGGTTAAGTGCCCCTGGATTCAAGGTACTGGAAGAAAATATTTGCTCTTCAGAAGGCACCTTGAAGAGAGTGAAAAGATAAGGCAAGAATGGAAGAAAAATATTTATAAATCATAGCTCTGATAAAGGTCATTGTCCAGAATCTTTAAAACTCAATAATAAGAAAGCAAACCCAATTTTAAAACATAAGTAACATATTTGAATAGATATTTACATTAAAGAAGATACTTTGATGACAATTAAATATATAACAAAAGATTTTCTACACCATGAGTCATTAGAAAAATGCAAATTAAACTCCCACAGCAACAATAATGCACGATAATTAGAAAGTCTAAAATAAAAAAAAAAAACTGATCATATCAAGTACTGGGAAGGATGTGGAAACACTTGGGACTCTAAGCTTTTATACTTCTGTATGATTTAAAAGCTAAATTTATCTATTTAAATATCTATATATTTAGTTGTATGATGCAATAAAATATTAATAATGGTTACTTCTTGCTGATAAAATTTGGGGTGATTCTTTTGAGGAATTTTTCATTTATTTTTAGCTGACAAATAATAATTACATATATTAATGAAGTACTATAGGAAGTGTTGATCAGTGTATGAAAAAGACTCCATCAAACTCATTAATATGTCCATCACCTCACCAACTGATCATTTCTTTTGTGGTGAGAATGTTAAAAATGTATTCAGTTAGTAATTTTTAAATACACCATACTTGGTGACCAATAACTGTGGTCTTTTGTTACCATCTTTTCTTTCTACTTTGTTTCTATAAGATTGACTTTACTAGATTCCATGTATAAGTAAGATCATACAGTATTTGCCTTTCCGTGTCTGGCTTGAAAAATCCATTTTTATGGATCGCCTGAATTCTTTTTAGAGTGAAGTTTTGTTTGTTGGTTAGTTTATCGGATATCCTCCTTATGTGATACAATATATAAAAATCAACTCAAAATGAATAAAAGATTTAAACATAACACCTAAAAGGGTAAAACTACCAGGAGAAGAAAACATAAGGAGAAAGCTTCACAACATTTGCTTGGGCAATGATTTCTTGGATAGGACCCCCCCAAAACTCAGGCAACAAGAGCAAAAATTGACAAATGAATATTTTAACCTAAAAAGCTTCTGCACCTCAAAGGAACCAATCAACAGAGTAAAGAGACAACCAATGCACTGAGCAAAAATTTGCAAATCATACATCTGAAAGGGAACTAATATCCAAAATATATAAGGAATTCTATACATAGAAAACAAATAACCCGATTAATAAATGGGCAATGATCTGATCAGACAGTTCTCAAAAGAAGAATGACCAATAGTGTTTTAGTCACCTTTTTCACTGCTGTGACTAAAAGATCCGATGAGACCAATTTAAAGGAGGAAAAGTTTATTTGAAGGCTCACGGTCTCAGAGGACCCAGTTCATAGACAGCCAGCTCCATTCCCCCGTGCGCTGGGTGAGGCTGATCATTGTGACGGAAGAGTGTGGCAGAGGGAAGCAGCTCATGTGATGACCAGGAAGCAGAGAGAGAGGTCTCCACTCTTCAGATACAGAATATATATCCCATACCACGCCCCCAATGAACCACTTCCTCCAGCCACACCCCAGCTGCCTCCAGTTACCACTCAGTTAATCCCTATTAGGGAATGCATTCACTGATTGGGTTAAGACTCTCAAAACCCCAATCATTTTTTTCTCTGAATCTTCTTGCATCTTCTCACAAGTGAGCTTTTGGGGGACACCTCACATCCAAACCATAACAAACAGATATACAAAACAATACTCAATATCTCTATTCACAGGACAATGCACATTAAAAACACAATAAGATGTAATCTTACACCTGTTAGAATGACTGCAATCTAAAAGGTGAACAAAATGTTTTGGTAAAGATATAGACAAAAGAGAACGCTTGTACACTTTTGGTGGGAGTATAAATTAGTACAGCCATTTTGGAAAATGGTATGGAGTTTCCTCAAAAAATTTCAAATATAATTATCATAGGATGTATCTCTTTATTTCTGAGTATCTATCCAAAGGAATTGAAATAAGTTTGCTAAAGATATATCTGCATCCATGTTCACTGCAGTATAAGTCACAACAGGCAAGATGTGAAAGAAACTTAAAAGTCCATTGATGGATGAATGGATAAAGAAAGTGTGGCATTTATACACAAGGTGTACTATAAAACCTGAATAGAGAAGGAAATTACAGGAAAGATTTTAAAGCTTAATCTTTACATTTTTATGGATTGCCTGAATTCTTTTTAGAGAGAAGTTTTGTTTGTTGGTTAGTTTATTGGATTTTTTTAAAAAAAAGGATCATTCATACATTGGAAAAAAGAAAAAAGAAACTTTTTTTAACAAAGGTTTTGGGAATACTGGATATCCAAATGTAGAAGAATGGAACTGGATCCCTACCTATTAACTTGTACAAAAATGAACTCATAGTGGATCAAAGACCTGGGAAAGAGAACAGAAACTTTGAAACTGCTGGGGAAAGAAAATATAGGGTCAACATTTCAGTATATTGGCATAGGCACTGACTTCCTTACCAAGAACTTTAAAACTCAAAAATAAAACCATGGATCAATAAGTAGGATGGCATCAAACTAAAAAGCTGTACAGCAAAGGAAACAAGAGCATGAACAGAGCCTACAGAATGGGAGAGAAATATTTGCCAGCTACTCTTCTGACCAGGCATTAATATCCAGAATATATGAAGAACTCAAAAAACTTAATATACACACCAAAAAAAAAAAAAAAAAACACCAAATAACCAAATCAACACCAAGAATTCTAATAACGCAATCAATAAATGGGTTAAGGAAATGAGCAGACACTTCACAGAAGAAGACCTACAAGCAATCAACAGATATATGAAAAAATGTTCAACATCTTTAGTAATAAGAGAAATGCAAATCAAAACTACCCTAAGATTTCATCTCACCCCAATTAGAAAGGCAATTATCAAGAATACAAGCAACAATAGGTGTTGGTGAGGATGTGGGGGAAAAGGTACACTCATACATTGTTGGTGGGGTTGCAAGTTGGTGCAGCCATGCTGGAAAGCAGTGTGGAGATTCCTTACAAAACTTAGAATGGAACCACCATTTGACCCAGCTAGCTCACTCCTTGGTCTATATCCAAAGGACTTAAAATTAGCATACGACAGTGATGCAGTTACATCAATGTTTATAGATGCTCAATGCACAATAGCTAGATTGTGGAGCCAACCTAGATGCCCTTCAATAGATGAATGGATAAAGAAACTGTGGTAGATATACACAATGGAATATTATTCAGCCATAAAAAAGAATAAAATTATGGCATTTGCAGGTAAATGGATGCAGTTGGAGAATATCATGCTAAGTAAGATAAGCCAATCCCCAAAAACCAAAGGCTGAATGATCTCTGTGGTAAGTGAATGATGATACACAACGGGGAGTGGGAGGGAGGCAAGAGTGGAGGAAGGATGGATTGTGTACAGGAAAAGGAGGGTTGGGGAGGGGTGGGGGGAAAGGAAAAAATAACAGTATGAGACAAACATCATTACCCTATGTACATGTATGATTACACAAATTGTGTGACTCTATTTCATGTACAACCAGAGAAACAAAAATTGTACCCTGTTTGTGTACAATGAATCAAAATAAATAAATTTTTAAAAATTTTAAAAAATACAAATGGTCAACAAATAGATGACAAAATATTCAACATCCCTGGCAATTAGGGAAATACAAATTGAAACTACACTGAGATTTTCTCTTACTCCAGTCAATGGAAATCATCAAGAAGACAAATAACAACATATGCTGGCAAGGACGTGGGGAAAAATGTACACTCACATTGTTGGTAAAACTGCAAATTAGTACAACCCCATTCAAAAGCAGTCTGGAGATTCCTCAAAAGACTAAGAAGGGAACCACCATATGACCCATAAATACCTTGGTATTTATCCAAAGAACTGAAATCAGTACACCAGAGTGGTATGTGCATTCCAATGTTTGTAACAGGGCAATTCACAACAGCCAAGTTATGGAACCAGCCCAGGCGTCCATCTAGATAACAAAAATGTAGTACATAACACACAAGGGAGTTTTAGTATGCCACAAAAGAAAAAGAATCAAACTATGACATTTGCGGGTAAATAGATGGAACTGGAGAACATCATGCAAAGTGAAATAAGCCAGTTCCAAAATACCCTTTCTGTTTCAGAGAAAGTGCCCAGTGCTGAGGGCTGTTGCTTTGACGTCCAGGCTAAGGCCTAGTGGCAGTGATGAAATTGGGTTTGCTCAAGTACCGGGAAAGGCAGAAGCAATGGCCCGAGGGCTAAAAGGGGAGGTGCAGTCTTGGAGGAGGTGGGTCATCAGGCACTGGGGAAATACAGGAAATGTAGAAACACAATGCCTTGTGGGTAGAAGGCCCTCTATGAATGGGGTGGAAGTAGGAGGACTGGTCACACTTGGTTCCGAGGGTGCAGAACCGCCAGCAGAATGGCTGTCCTGACTGTGGGATCTGGTTCTGTAGTCCTGCTGGGGTAGACCTCCACCCTACAGTAAGAATAAGTCATGGGTTTCAGTAAAATCCAAAGGACAGGAAGAATCCTAAAGCATGACCCACAGTGTGCTTCTCTCCAATTTTGGTCATGGGGGTTTAAGGATATTTAACTTGATACAAATTTTTAAAACAGTGACATTTCTTATTTACCTTATATCCTGTAGCACAGACATTTATATTTTGTATAACTAAAATTTGTTTTCTGCTTATTTTTAAATATGTAAAAGTATTTTTCTTCATTTGTGTGCAAATTTACATGACTATGATGAAATGACTTTTCTCTGTTATAAACCTATTATATCTCATTAAATTTTAGTGCTAAAAGTAATATTCTCATAAAGGCTAGGATTTCTCTGACTCTACAAGAAAACAATTTTATGCCTAATCTTGTCTGTAATAGTATCTCAGACTATTGGATATAAATTTTGGGTAGCAGGCATTAGCATCTAAAGCATGTACTTAAATTTGGAAATGAGAATTATTTCTTGTAAAAATCCTTCCAGAGTTTTGTGAACCACAAGTCCCCTGCTACAGTCTGGTGGGGATCAATCTTCATCACAGGTGGAAGTGGGATAGGGGATGTTCGATTGTGCTCCATGACACTCTGGGGTTTCATAATGAACCTCAGTGGTCACTATATTGGAGGGTGAAGCAGGAGAGGACTGAGTGTTGGTGGGACAGCTATAGCCACCACCTTGCTACCAGAACAGTGCTCTAACTTTTCTTTTTTGCACACTTGGATTCAACTGATATTTTAGAAAACGATTTTAGAAAATAAAATTTGAAAACCCATTAGTCTTGGGATGTAGATGTCCCTTTCTTGTGCTGCTCTGCTACTGACCACGTTATGTAGTAGAGAAAGGAGGGGAGACAGCTGCAGATGAGTCACTCTATCAGGTAACTCCGTGGACAGGCATCCCAGCAAATGCACATAAGAGGAAAGAAATACGGAGGCAGGAATTCTATTTTCTCCCTTGCCTGGCTCCTCAACCTTGATCCTTTCAGGGTTTTCATGACACTTACAATAGACAGGGTCACACGCTTGATCCCAAGAAAAAGAAAGCCGTCCACTGGCTCCTTCACTTTTCATAGTGGTGGGCTCAGCAAGCTGTTCTCCGTCTGGGTATTATTGGAAATGTCATCCTCTGTCCTGAATGGATGCCCTTCTACCCTAGACCCCTTTTTCTCCTGGTCAATGCCTATTGATTGTTTAAAACTCAGCTGGTTTCCCTCTTGAAAGTTCTATCTTTCTTTTGATGTCCTGACTCTGTACTCACATGCCACTTGTTATGGTTATATGAGCTGTTCCCCAAAAGCACACGTGGGAGGCAATGTAAGGATTTTCAGAGGTGAAATGATCCAATCATGAGAGGTGTGACCTAATCCTAATCAGTGGGTTAATCCACTGATATGGATTAGCTGGTGGTTACTGTAAGCAATTAGGGTGTGGCTGGAGGAAGTAGGTCACTGGGGGGTTTTGGGGTTTATAATTTGTCCCTGGTGGGTGGAGCTCTCTGCTTCCTTCTTGCCAGGTTCTGAGCTGCTTTCTTCTGCCATGATGTTCTACCTCACCTTGGGGATCAGAGTTATGGAGTCAGTCAAGTGTGGACTGAACCTCTGAAAGTATGAGTCAAAATAAACTTTTCCTCCTCTATGTTGTTCCTATCGGGTTTTTTGATCACAGTGATGAAAAAGCTGACGAAAACAGTGTGCTTTGCTTACTTGGTACTATCTTGTTTGTCATATTGTATTGTGTCTTTGGTTTGGTTGTCTTTGTTCCCATTACCAGATGGTATATTCCTGAAAGGACAGTGAAGGAAGTCCCCAGGCTATTTTGACTTTGTATTCCCAGTGATTACACTCAATACGTTCTGCTGAATGAAGAAATGTGATATCACTGGAGGATGGGTAGAGGACATCTTTTAATATTTCTTTATGAGATCAAGTCTGTAGGTTAGCTAGAATGCCAACAGATGTGTTGAAATTGGCAAGCTTTAAAAATTTATATAGGAGTGAAAAGAATCTAGAATAAGCAAAGCAATATTGAAAAAGAACAAAGTTGGAAAGCTACCTGATTTGGAGATTTACCAGAGCAACACAGTAATCGATATACTGTGTTGAATTGGTATAAGAATGGACAAATAACCAAAGGAACAAAAGAGAGTCCGGAAACAGAGCTACACTTATATTTGTTATTCAGTTTTCAACAAAGTCACCAAAGCAATTCAGTGTAGCAAATAAAATTGTTTTCCAACAAATGAAAGCTTTTCCAACAGTCTTTCCAACAATGGTGCCAGAATAAATAGATGAAGTGGGAAAAAAATAAACCTTGAATCCCTACCTCATACCACACAGAAATAGAACTCAAGATGGATCATAGACCCAAATGTAAAAGCTCAATCAGAAAGCTCTGAAAAGAAAACACAGGACCTGTGAAAATAACATGTTCTAATGTTTTTGAACTATTTTTCAAAAGCAGTTTAAGGCAGGGTGTGTACCTCAGGGGTACAACACCTGACCACACAAGGTCCTGAGTTTGATCCTCAGCACAAACAAACATAAAACAACTTAAAAGCCCATTTAAAAATTGACTTCATAAAATTTTAAAACTTATTCTTAAAATATGCCGTTTAGAAAACGTACCTGCAAGCCATACTCTGGGGAGAAGTAGCCTCTAAATCTATTTGACAAAGGACATGTATTCAAAATATACATAGAGCAACTACAACTCAATAGTAAAAATACAAGCAATCCAATAAGAACGTGGACAGAGACTTGAAAAGATGCCACGCCAGAAAAAAGATACACACATGGCCAATAAATGTATGAAAAGTGCTGCATGCCACTCATGTCACTACTCATCAGAGTAAAGAAAATCGAAATAATAGCTGGATACCATTATGTGCCCACTGGATTGGTTAAAATTTAAAAATCTGAAAACACCAAGAACAGATGAAGCCATGGGACTCTCATACCTTGCTGGCAGGAATGTCAAATGATGAAACCATTTTGGAACACTGCCAGATCCTTATAAAATGAAACATGCACATGTCCTGTGATCTAGACACACCATCATCAGCTATGAACTCCAGGCATATGAAAACATGTACACAAAAAGATCGGTCCAGCAATGTTGAGAGTAGCTTTATTTGTAACTGCTCCAAGGTGGAAATATCTCAAATGTCCATCAATAGGTGAGTGGAGAGATGGATTGTGATACATGATACAATAAAATACTGTCTGTAATAGGATAAAATTAAAGAAATGTGCAACAATGGATTAAGTACAAAGACCAGCCCCATACATATTGTATGAATCGATTTATATGAGGTTCAAGAATAGACAAATCTATTGCAAGAAATCAGAACAGCGGTTGTCTGTGGGGATGCGAATCGACTAGAAGGAGCACAAGGGAAATTTCTGAACAGATGGAAATGTTTATATTTTGATTGGGGTGCTGATTCTTCCCATCCAAACCCATTGAATTGTGCATTTGGCATCCATGCTTTTTAGTACATGTAAATTAAACTTTAATTTAAAAAAAAAACAACATGAACTAACCCTAATCTATATTGTGAATACCTATGATGACTCTTAATAATTATCCTTTGGTATGTGTCCATGAATCATTCATTTCTCATGAAAATGACTGCAACAAGAAAGGATTCAGTTGTGTCTCTCTCAGCAACTGAGAATTCTCCTTTGGCCACAGTACACTTTGCTAATTGACAATCATGACAGAAATAGCCAACAGTGGGCCAGGAGAGGTGCGGAGAGTTGACAAGCTCTCCAAGCCCTGTCTTCTTTCTTTATTGCCTTACCACGCGGTGTGAGACTGGTTAGTCCAGAACAGGTTTCTGGTGATGTCATAATGGAAGGTGTGGAAGGAAGGCAGAGGGGAAAATATGGAGCAAGGGAAGAGGATGTGAAGGTAGGAGAGAGAAGAAAAGAGGACAAGAAAAGCCCCAAGTGCAAGAAGGGCGTGTCCTGCAGGGCCTCTCTGGCTTTCCTGCCGTCTATCCATCTATCCTGGGGACGGTTATCCCAGGAGACCAAGAAGCTCCAGCTGCACAGCTTGGAGGGAGTGCTGGAAAGCAAGCACCCCCGTGTTTCAGAAATAGCCTGTGTGATTACAAAATAGATGCTGCATGGAAACCTCATTCCAGGAAGCAATTCGGGGAAAGCAGACATTTAGATTGACTATGATTATCACATTCGAGAGATGGCTTGTAATAAATGTCTGTTTTTCTCCAAAAATATGGGAAGAACGGGCATAAGAAATGTAACCTTAATAATTGAGAAACCAAGCTGTTTGCCCACAAATGGAAACTTCATTACATTTCTGGCTTTTACCAGAGAGGAAAAAAAATGAGGTCTAAACAAGTCACTGTCCCTCATTTCTCCCCACCTGAAGGAGAATGATTGAATCAGACAGAGGATGCAGAAGGCATTATATTTGTACCCAAGGAACTCATGTGATATGGAGAGAGGACAGGAATAGGACGAATTTATAGGAAATATAACATCGCGTGTAGAATAGTGGGATCAGGCAATAAGATCTCAGTGCCATTTGTGGCCTTAGATAAAATTACTCAACTTCCTGATACCTCAGTCTCTTTATCTGCAAAGTGGTTATTTATAGAATGGGCGTGATTTTTCAACAGTGTCTGCAAAGATAATTTCTGTTACGCAAATTCTACTTCTCCATTGACTTCCAATGGAGTTGTCAATTGTTGAATATCTTCAACAAATGGAAATGAAAATCCCTGGTAAACAAGGTGACCTTATGGTATCATGTTTTGTTAGACATGTATTAGATGGGTGTAATCCATAACACTCAGGAGACTGAGACAGGAGGATCACAATTTTGAGACCAGCATCAGCAATTTAGTGAGGCCCTGAGTAACTTAGTAAGACCCTGTCTCAAAATAAAAAATTGAAAAGGGCTGGGAATGCAGCTTTGTGGTGAAGCACCTATGGGTTCAATGATCAGTACCAAAAAAAAAAAAAAAATGCACAGAAGTTATCCTGAACTCCCTTCATCATTGGATTTCCATGGTCATTTAGGAATTGCAGAAATACCTTTCATTCTTAAAAATACCTCATCTCTAGGTTAGGGTTTGAAAAATCATTTCAGAAGTGGTAATTTAGAACTTTTCTATATTGGACTCCCATAACATTCCTACAAATCAGTAGATTCTCCAAAGGTAGCCCACACGGAAGCTCCTACGAAGTGAGTTTTGTCACCATGAGAAAGGTCACACAGAGCATCAAAGGCCTCTCTTCTTTCTACCAGACCAAACTGAGGAATGTCTCTCCTGACACCCAGGCATGAATCATGGAGACAGACAAAAACAACTTCAAGTAAAAGTTGATAGGTCTGGACACACAGAAACTCTGGACAGGGCCCTGAACTCTATCAAGGAACCTCCATCTAACAATGGTCATCATCCTGGGAATTGTAATCTCCAGAACTCAGCAAGTTAGTAAGCTGGTGGTCCATCAGCACTTACAAAACAGCAAGCAGAGGTTGTATCCTTACTCTCCCAGAGGTGGCCCTGACTTACATCAGTGTGGTTGCACTGATGGGGTGGTACTGATAATTACCACCACCGTTACCACTGGAGATTCTGATTGGCAAGTCTAAAAATCAGACACGAGAATGAAATGGGAAAACAAATGACTATTACATAATCATGCTTTTTTCAAAACATAAAATTCGTTCAGTGAAATATGAAGAAACTCCTTAGAGGTGACAAGGTGGAGACTTTGGCCACTATCCACCTGGCCTCAGATATCTTTGATAGTTCATTCCAAGAAAGGGGGATTTGGCTGCCTTGCAAACCAAAGGAGAAGTTAGATATTACTTCATACATTAAAAAATTTTTTTAAAATTACAACTGTTAAGGAACTATACTGGGACGAATTGTATGATCAGTGAGTAGTTTATGTATTTATTTCTGACTTAGAAGTTCATTTGGAATGACTCAGGGTGTGGAATTTCTAACTCAAGCAAATTTTTAAATGTAATCTGGATATTTTAAATGAAGGTTTGTCGCATGAAGAAGTCTGCTTAATGTTAAGCTTTCCATTCAAGATGGGCAAGTAAACAACTAGAGGAAAAATTCTCAAAACATGGTTTTGTAGTAAATCCCCTGTGGAGTTGCTTGGCAACAACTCAAAGCATTGTGGGCATGACTGTCTTTTTCATGCATGGAAAGAAAAAAAAAAACCTTCCTCAGTACTGGGACAAGGAAAAAGGCAGAAAAGATGGACAAAGGGAAAATAGCTGTATTTTCAGTTTATTTATGGGATCACAGGTGCTTGAGGATCAGAAGCCATGAAACCGGTTCTGTCTCAAAGGGGTACAGCCATTCATCTTGAGCTGGGCTCTAGAAGTACCCAGGACCTACCTCCAGTGGTGGTCAGTTTGATTTACTAGCTGGAGTTCAAGTTTTTTTAATAACACTAAAGAGTACACAGAACATCGATTGGTTAAAAAAAGTTCAATCTTGAGTTAATTCCCAAAAGGCACAGTCAGAACAAGGTATTAATGGGGATTAATGACGGCATAATGGTTCAATATTAGCAAAAGACTAGGGTTAAAAATAAATGTGTACACCTCAAGGGAAACTGGAAATCTGGGCTGGCAACAGCATAAAGCTCTGGAATTTTAAAATATGCAATTATATTGACATTTTTCTTCCCTACCACCTTCCAATTTTCCCCATTAACATTAGCTTTTTTATTACTATAATTGAATCAAAATAGAGTTCCATGGAATCAAGCAACTGTGTGTGTTGGGACCCCATGGGACAAACCTGTTGTGGCAACCTTGTGTTTTCTGAATTGCAAAACAAACAAGCCCCAAGAGAGTAAATCGCTGTCTCCCCTTACTAAGTTTTCCTCTGGTGCTTTAGTAACTGAAAATTTGGATATCATTTCCACCATGGAAAAAGGGCTGCTCTTAATAATAGTGTGGTTTATTATTGCTACTGGCCCTTGTCAGCCATTCCTCTATCTTTCGATCTAATATCTCAACACTCATTAGGCCAGTGTTTAGTCCTGGGGAAGCTCTGAGCTAAATTTGAGAGATTTGCTTTCTTAAACAATCTTATGTTGAATTCCACAAGAGAATTTGCTATACCATGTTGAAGTTTTCTATTTACTAGTTTGTCTTTTCTGTTAAACAGTAGCTCTGTAGAGGTAGAAACATGTTTCATTCACGATTATACTCTAGTGCCCAGATTGGTAGTGCTGAGGCTCAGTACATACTTGTTGGATAAATGACTGAATAGGGAGTGTTTTCCAACCATCACTATCATCACCACCACTACCAGCATGACCACAATCAATATCACCACCACCACCACCACCACCACCACCACCACCTCCATCACCACCATCAGTTCAATCACCTTACTGCTACCACCACCCACCATCACCACCACCACCACCCACCATCACCACCACTACCAGCATGACCATAATCAACATCACCACCACCACCACCACCACCACCACCACCACCATCACTATCATCACCACCACTACCAGCATGACCATAATCAACATCACCACCACCACCACCACCACCACCACCACCATCACCACCATCACTATCATCACCACCACTACCAGCATGACCATAATCAACATCACCACCACCACCATCACCACCACTACCACCATCATACCACATTGGGTACCTAATCCTTTGGGGTCCTCTTTCATAGGAACCCAGTGCCTTCTTCTATCTGAAATCTTCTGATTTATACCTTTCCTCATTTATTCCCCTTTATTGAAATTCATCTAACTATTCTGAGCTCAATTGCTTGGGGACTTTTTCTTTTCTAAGAGACAGCTGCTCTAATTGATATAGTGAGTGTGTTATTGGTAATAATGTGCTGGTCATAGTTCTCTAAAGCAATATGGTCTGAGAGCAAGGGCGATGTCTAGTTCCAGCCTAGCCATTTTTCGTTGTGTAACCTTGAGCGAATGACATCACTTCCAAGGACCTCTCCTTCTTCATCAAAAAGTCCCCTGGAGAGTCCTCCAGACCTTGTGTGCTAGTTCAATACAGATTTTCTATTGATAAAGTCTTGCCCCACAGGAACGAGTTTGCATGAAGGCGAGTTGCTCGAGGGTTCACAGTGACTAAGCAAGCAGATCTCTGCAGTAGTGGAGACCACTGCAGCAGCAGCAGCTGCATCTCTCTGGAGGAAGTACTCTTGCCTCTAGTTCCTGCCAAATCCAATCAGTCACTGGGGCAGAAGCAGGCATAGTCAGGAAACCACCAGCAGTAATGACAGGCTATTGTCACTGCCATCCCTCTCCCCAGGACCAGGCTGTGCTTGTCACCTGTCAAGGCACAACCCTTTTGATAATCTGACTGGGAGCTCAGAATCCACATTTGGTTGCTTCATGACAATTTAGGGGGGACAATGGAATGCTTTACTAATGACACATGAGTGAAATAAATTTTCAGATGGCACAAGCATCCTTCTTGACTTTTCCTGGCACATTTCCTGGCAATTTTCTTGGTGGAGACTGTCACATTAGAAATGAGGTAGAAAGGAAACAGCAATCAAGGAATGCAATTTAAGAGAAGAAGTACAATTTTGGGCAAGTTTCTTTTTTATAATTTTCTCTCTTTTTTCTCTTTTCTTGCTTAAATAAATCTGTAGTATAGCATTTGTAAAAATGCACCAATCCACATTTAGAAAAGGCTAAATTATTAGCTTATGTGAGGCTATAAAAATCTCAGGTCCAATTCCCAGACAATGGGATTACAGGATTTCTTGGATTTTCTTTCTGTTGGGAAAGTCCAATAGCCCAAGGTTGCCCAGCTTATCCTTAACTTTTCCTACTTTTATTTAAAACCAAGTAACAGCAACCCAAAATGAGAGGTGCTAACTTTTGAAGGGAAAAAAATGGAAGAAAGGACAGCTTTGTTTTGAAGAATTGAAACAAAATTCTTGCTGCCAATGGAAATCACAAATGTGATTGGAGTCCACAGACAAGTGTGATTGTAGAGAAGAAATAAGCCCTGCAGTTGAGTTACTTGCTCTTGCTCACACAGTATGTCAGTAGCGGGAAGAGATCCAAGGTCCAAGGTCCACCTCCTGACGTGGGCCTAGGTCCTTCCCATGTAATGCTGTCTCCACTTTTTCTTCCTCAGCAGAATAAAACCAGCAGAATTGAGACCAATACTCTATGCAGGTCAGAAGAAAATGTTCTTTCTTTTCCACAGCCAGGAAAACTGAGACAAAGAGGGGTTTAATGCTGTGGTTCTCACCAGGAGTGACCTTTATTCCCAGGGAACACTTTACAATACCCAAAGACATTTTGGGGTGTCACAACTGGTATGCATGGGGGAAGGAGCTACTGGCATCTGAGTAGAAGCCAAGGATGCTGCTAAACATCCTACAACGCATGTGGCAAACCCCCACAACAATCATTCAAGGTCATCTGTACTGGACCATAAAGGATTTTATCTGGGGATTGTGCACTTAAAGTCCCAGTTCATATGATTGTCATTAGAAAGTCTGCACAATTTGAGTCATTATCTTTTCTAGCATCTCACACTGTGTGTTTCCTGCAAACTTCTTGTCAACCTTCAGCGCCAGACTCGGCCATGACTATGGTAAGTCAATTTGTCCTAGGCTCATTTTGTCTGAGCGTCAGTTTGTCCCCAGTCACGTGCTCCTTGCCCCTCCTCAGCTCCACTTTCTTCAGACACCCAGCCAGGGTAGGGCTACTTGTCCCATTCCTTCCTGGCAATGGCTGCTCTTAGGAAAGTCTGCCTGCCATTGTCCTCATATTGGCATGCACTGAAGTACTGGGTCCCACCTTCGGGAGGCCTTGTGGGTCACATGCAGCTCTTCCTGAGTGTTGGTGTTTCTGTGAGAGGAATTCCAGTCTCCGTGACAGGTTGAAAGGCATGTGAGAGGGACTCAGGAAAAAAAAAAAAAAAAAAAGAAAAGAAAAAAGAAAAAACTTGTGCATCGATCTCTGTTCCTTCTGAAGCCTGGGCCTCACTCCTGGAGAGCGAGTGCACAGAGGTCTGCCCTCCTGTGAATCTGAATCTGGATCCCTGTCGGACTCCAACTTCAGCTTCTTGCCGGGTTCGCTAAATACATCTTTTCATATCTTATGGCAAATCTTTAGTCGAGACATTTAAAGGGTATCCCCACTCCCCAAGTTCTTTTTTTAATGCACTCAGAAATTTCATGATTTCCAGAAACTTCAAATTTCATTTCAAAAATTTTGAATTTCAAGGATCTGTAAACAGGAAACCAAGTGCCTGCAGGATCAAAAAACAGTTGATATTTTGTTTTTCTTCCCATTGATTTTTGGAGGTTCAATATTTTAGTTTTAAAAATCATCATAACTGAATAGATTTTGGAAAGTCTCAGAGCTGTTCCAAGGATTGAAGGCGATAAAAGATGTGAAAGAGTTCTGTAAACCATTACAATTTCTCTGTGTGTGAATAGTGATGTGGACCTAGAGATGCTGCTTAAAATTGGTCAGGCGGAACTAGAGATGCACTACCCCTTAACACACATAGGTCTCCCCTTCCAAAAGCCAAACCAAACCAAAGCCAAACCAGCACCCAAAGAAATTCTCTCCAATGCCAAACCTTGTACTTGGGATATGCATTTTCCAAATTAGAATTTCAGAGGCTGTTTGTAATTAATAAAATTTGAAAGCAATTTGCTCTAGCATTGCAGGCTTAATTTGATACCTAAGAATTTCGGCTTGACCAGAGGCCCCTGTAGACAGCAGTAGGTTAGATGTTCCCTTTCTACTTCCCTCCTGCATTGACTTGTGTTGCAGAGATTTCTGGATTTGTAGAAATACACCCAATGTGTGAGTAAGCTTAGGATGAGGGCCATGCCATTATAGAATGTTTAGGAAGGAATTAATTTAGATTTAATAACTCCTAGTTCTTGCTTCCCTTCTCAGTGTAAACTTGTTGTGGTAACTTCTAAGAAAGAAAAAAATGAAACAAATTTTCAAAGTAGGAAATAAGTTATCAACCACAGGTCTAATATATATTGCTATACATGGTTGTTACAACAAGATTTCCAGTCTTTAGAACTCATTTTCTTTTCAATATGTAGTATAACTAACAACAGCCAACAAAGCTGCCTGTTTATTTATTTTGGTGCTGGGGACTGAACTCAGGGCCTCATGCATGTTAAAGCACACACTCTAACACTGAGTTGTACCCTCACCCTAAAACTGCTTTTAGATGTTAGTTTCTATCTTCACTTGTTAAACCCTAGTATGTCTTAAATTTACAAACAACTTAGTTATGAAAACATAAAAACCACCACCTGAAATCACATGCCATATCATCCTCTGACTAATATCTGTATGTCGGCAATATTGATTTTGTTCAAGTCAAAAGAATATTTAAACTAAACTCGAAGATAAATTCTTCCAAGGAGAATATTTTAGAAAACTTAAGAACATTGCTAATGTAAGGACTTAAAACAAATTCTCAGTCTCTGTATGAGATACAGACTGCTTTAACATTTTTTTCAGGAGTATTCTGCTCCTGAACCAAATGTGATACATGTGTTTTCTGCCAAGAGCTGACTGTATGCTGGGTATATGAATACCCAGGGTCCCACTTACTCCACTTTTACTCCTGAACCCAGGCTTCCCACTCATGGGTGTTCTTTATGCTCCTTAGCCATCCCACCCCGGGATCTCTGTGTTCTCAAAGACATCTCAGGATCTCCTACAAAGAGCAGCATGAAATGTAGAACCCATCTAGATCTGGAGTTAGCAAACCTGGATTCTAGTGGAAGCTTCGTGGTTAACAAACGGTCATCACTGTTTCCTTACTCATAAAATGGCAGGGGTAACACTGATCATACTTAAAATGGCTTGGGTAAATACCCATCGTACTTACCTTACAAGATGACTGGGTAGAATCAATACCCACTTCATAAGCAATATGCTCTATGATGAGATATTATAGCAACAGAGGCTAGCATTCTATAGAGCTATTTATTGCTTACTCTTAACACCATTGTAAATATGGAGAAAATCTTGTACATTTTTATGCTCCTTGATATTTGATTGATTGATCATTTGATTAGTCATTGACATTTTTTGTCATGGTCAGTTCTTAGTTGCTAGGCAAGAGGTTCTTAAGGATAATTGCTCAATAGTACGATATTCATCACATTTGTCTGAAGCCAAAGAAACATATACTATTGAGATAAAAATTTTATTTTACTGCACATGACAAGCTCAGAGAATTCAAGAGCTATGCAGGGCATCATAAGTTAGAGTGTTACAAATAAAAGTTTATTAACTGTAATCACTATTTCAATAGCTCTTAATGAACTGACATCTATACTGAGGCAAATGGTGCATGTAATAGTTTTCAGCCCTCAGTAACTTTTGCTTACCATCGCAGATCCAACCCGGCTGACTTTGATGGGATTCCCTCTACCAGAAAGGTCCATTTGTGCTTTGTCCATCACATATAAGCAAGCATCAAGGATGCCATCTTCAAACTATTTTGGGGAAAAAAATGAGAAACTACTTAATAACCACTCTGAAAACAAGATGGTATTTGCATCCTGGAGACTCAGGAGGCTGAGGTAGGAGGATTGCAAGTTCAATGTCAGCCTCAGTAATGGAGTGAGGCTCTAAGTAACTTGCAAGACCTGTTTCAAAAATAAAAAATAAAAATGGCTAGGAATGTGACTCAGTGGTTAAGCACCCCTGTGTTCAAACTCTGGTACAAAACAAACAAACAAAAGATAGTGTCTACATAAAAAGAAAAGTAAAATGAAATCACAACTTAGTGCTTAAAAAAGTGTATTTCCTACATAGTGATCTCCCAGAATGTATAGTATGAACTGCTAAAATGGAAGAAAGATGTCCTTTATAAAAAAAAATTTCAGTGATGTGTAGAGGAACGTAAAAGGAAGCCAGAAATACAAAAGAAGTACTAGAGAGCAGATGTATCCAAGGATCATGAACTGCCTGGAAATTCTTTGAAAAATTGTACAGGATTGTTTAAAAGATCTATCCAATATATGAACTGCAGGTGAAGGAATGCGTGATTGACAAAGTCACTGTAAAATATTACAACCTTGAAAGTAACACAAGTTCTTGTGTGTCTTGAAAATAAATGGCTCTGAAATGTGTCACAGAAAGCAACTTCAGGCCCGCTTAGCTTATACCCAAAACAGGAGGAGGTTGTACATAGCAAGAGTCCTCTAAGGTATCCCTCTTTGGAGAAAGGGCAGATCTTAGGGCCTAAGAGAGTGTAAAAGGCTTAGAGCAGGTAGGTTGCATTATTGTGGGCAGAGCTTAGTAGCCAATTCAACTTCCTTAGGAGGAATTCTGGCCATAGGGAACACCTGCATTGTCTTTGAGAAGAATAAAGGCCAAATATTAGTAAGATGGACAGACAGGGAGTTTCTGCCTACACTACATGGCACTTAGGTAAGAGACTGCTTTAAATACAGGAACCTTGTATGTTGTCTACCTGAGTACTTGTGACAGAGACTACCATCTTTCTGCTAAATAGCAAGTCATTCTTTACTAAATCTGGTTAGAATATCAACTCTGGGTGTACCCCAAACTGATGCAATGGGTGCAGTAATCTGTATTTCCACCAGTTTTTCAGATAAATAAATAATCATAAAGCTCACTATTCTGCCTCTCATGAAGCAACATATCTCAGCTGTGTTTGTGAATGTGTTAGCAGCTGTGGAGTTAAGGAAATAGTCATGGAGTTCATTATTCCCTGAATCACTGCAAGTAACTGGTGTGGCTTATTATTTTGGTCAAAGGACTCAAACTAATGACCTCTTTGAATGATGGTAGATATAGGGCCTGAGATCAAGTGTGCCCACCTAAAGGCATGCTGGTCAGGAGTATACCCTGGCTATGCCTAGGATACCCTCCTAATTTTCCTTGCTACCTATCTTGATGACCTTTTCCCCTATTAGCTATCTGTAGAGAGTCAGGTTGGGGCCATAAATAAAGTCACACCTGCTAGGTTTGAATAGGATTTAGGTGTGTCCCCCAAGATTTCATGTGCTGGAAATGTGGAGTTGAGGTGGTGGGACTTTTAAGAGGTGGGGTCTACTGTAAGGTAATTATATCATGGGCACCATCCTCAGAAAGGATTAATGCTGGTCTCACAGTGAGTTAGTTCTTGTGAGAGCAGGTCATAAAGCAAACCCACCCCATGTGCTTGGGCCCTTCTGCACATGGCTAGTTCTTTTTGTTTCTCCATCATGTTGTGATGCAGCTAAAGAAGCCCTGCCAGAGGCTGAACAGATGGGATTTACTGATCTGTGACTCTCAGTTTCCCAAATCATGAGTTAAATAGACCCATTTCCTTTATAAAGGTCTCCGCCTCAGGTATTCTGTTATAGCAACAGAAAACAGACTAAGACATTACTTAAAGGCTAGGAAATGGGGACCCAAGACAAGGGTACTAGACAACAGACAGTAGTCAAAGGTCCATGTCTCTAAGGGAGGAGAGGGCTTTTAACTGGGGAGCCAGGAAAGAATCTAAAAACATGACAAGAAAACATAGATCATAGCTTGGCAGGATATCAGAAATACAGATGGGCAAGTCTGAACACTAGGTATGGCATTCTCATGAGTTAGGGCGAAGATGGTCACAAAGCTGGCTGGTGGGGATAAGAGTTCATGACAAGGGTACCAATGGTCAGCCTGAGACTAAGGGTGAACGAGAAATGCAGATCCCATGTGGAAGTCAAAACAAAGCATCGGGAGTCGTGAAAGTATCATGTGACCTGTTGCAATCAGGTTCTGTGGAATCTCTGAGATTCCACATTTTTCTAGATACTCAGAAAAATAATGCACAATTCCAGTCATCTCAGCCCTGAGAAATGATACATTCACCTGCTCTCATAGTGCTAACGAGAAATCATTTTGAATCATAGGCCATGCATTCATGTATGGAAATATGGCAAAATATTATTCATCTGCACCATTATTAAAGACACCAAATTGAAAGTTTGAATTATTGAATATCTTAAAGAAATATCAGTTACTATTTTATATCTAGGCAGTAACTTGAGGTTGCAGCTGATAAAATCTGTCTATGTGAAAATCCAGAGGGCCCTCCCTTGATAAAATGCTAACACTCTTTTCTAATTAGAGGTATCTTAGGCTAATATTTTTTTAAGTTGTGTTTTTGAGTCGGACACACACGTTGTAGTGTTCTTTGCATTGTTATCAAAACACCTTCCTTTATAAGAAAAGGAGGTTTTCAATTCATTCCAGGTTGACTTAATGAGATTTCACTGTACTAAGATGCCAAAGCATTTCTCAATAGGAGGCTATGTCATCCACAGAATCTCTGATCTCTGTAACATTTGTCATAAGAGGAAGATATGTGGTTTCAGCTGATAAATTATGCAGTTGTCTTTATAAGTCTCTACTCCTATGCCTTCTGTCTTGGAGTCTTAGATCCTGAAAAGCAGGAAATTGTTCCTGTCTAATATCGATATATGGCACCCTGCAGTAATATATGTGACAAAAAAATTAACTAAAAATGTCCTTGACAATGACAAATTTTAAGTGGCTCACCTGACCATAGCTCCAGCTTCTACTCTTGATGTCATTGAATTCTCCATAAAAAATGACCCCGATGTCATTCAGGACATACTCTTCTCTTTCTTTCTCATTGTCCAGATACACAGCATCCTCTGCATCAGAAATTGAACACAACGACCATTACTAAATCAGACTGCTTTCAAATACTTGCAAGTTTATTTTGTTCCTAAACTGCAATTTAATCTACTAAATGAAAAAAAAAAATGCCTATTGTTTCACTAAGCACATCTCATTTCCCAATGTTTTTAGCCATAGTGGAAATAATCAGCAGCAAAGATCAGTCTGTAGATGATGACATTTGTCAGCAAAATGCTGACAAACTCCTCTCTCAGTAAGTTCCAAGCAGCACAATTAAACTGACATGTCTCATTAAACATTTTAGGATTCTGGTGCATCAGTAGTTTCAGAATCAGAATTCTATGATGCAGATGCAAATCCGTAAGGCAGATCAGAAAATAATTTCCAACCTATTAGCACTGATAGAAAACTAGTTGAATGAAAGGAGATTTTTTTTTTAAAACAAATCGGGGACACATCCAAAGACAGCAGCATCGTTTGTCATGCCTGGTTTGTGGTCCATCAGGTTGGAGGAGGAGGGAGGCCATGAGTGATCTCCTTTTCATGAAAAATCCTCATGGATGTGTTGGTAGGTGTGTGTGCCCAATTAGTCTCTCCCTGGTCAGCTTCGTTCATGGCATGGTCTTTTCTTCCAGGTGGCTGCCGTCACCGAAAGACCTCTTTCCCCACCGACCTACTTAGTGGTTACTCTGGTACTTATTCCCAGGCCTGGTGTGCATATAGTAAAGCATCTTTAACAAAGGTATGACTGTGCAGGTATAAATCACACTCAGGTACATCTGCATATTTGGAAAGAGTCAACTTGGCTGTGACTGGAGGAGTGATTTATTGTACTGATCTGACTTAGTTCATCTGCTATCTCTATTACCTTTTTGGGGTTCTGTCCTCCTGATTTGCTGATTTTATATATATATATTTTTTCTCTCTCTCTCTCTCTCTCTCTCTCTCTCTCTCTCTCTCTCTCTCTCTCTCTCTCCCTACAGTACTGTACAGTAGTGGTTCACACCCTGGGCTGCACATTGGAACCGCTGGGGAGATTTAAATATTCTTGTTTCCCTAGACTGAACTCTAGATTAAATAGATCGGAATGTCTGGGACTAAGGTGAGATCAAGGCATGAGGACTTTGTTTTGTTTTTTAACTCTCAATGCAGCCAAATTGAAAACAGTACCCAAGGTTCAAGGAATAGTGGAAAAACAGCTTGTGAGAAATGCAGAATCTCAGGCCCCTCACAGCCCCACTGAGGCAGAATCTGCATGTGAACAAGCTCCCCAGCATCTTGTGCCCAGTGAGGTCGGAGAAGCTCTGCTCAGTCCAACCAGCTTCGACTCCCGTTCTGAACTGTACTGAGGCTGACACCATATCCTTGGGTATTTCCTTGGTCTTGTCTGGACTCTGGCACCTTCTTCTAACTTCTTCTTCCTGTTCTCTGTCTCTTGCCTGCCTTTTCCTGGTTTCTTGCAAACACACACACACACACACACACACACACACACACACACCCCACATCGAGTGAAACCTTCATACTCTTGGGTTCTGAATCTGCAGATTCAACCAATCATGGATTGAAAATATTTGGGAAAAAAATGTGTCTGTACTGAACATGCATAGACCCCCTTTTTTTTTTTGGTTATGATTCCTTAAATGATATCAACAACAACTATTTACATAGCATTTATTTTGTATGAGGCATTATGAGTAATCTACAGATGATTTAAATTATACTGAAGGGTGTGCTTAGGTTATATGCAAATACTACACCATTTAATATAAAGAACTTGTGTATTCATGGATTTTCTTATCCTGGGGAGGGTGCCTAGAACCAATCTCCTACAGATACCCAGAGATAACTGTAAATTTCAATGTCTAATAAATTGCCCACGATTAAGGCATAAAATTTCACAATCAAGTTAATAAACACATCCATCACCCCAAAAGTTTCCTCTTGCCTCTTTCTCTCCCCACCTCATCCTCCCTCATCCCAACACTAGGGAATCATTAATCACATTTCTGTCACTGCAAACTATCTAGAATTTTATATAAATAGAATCACACAGTATGGACTCTTTTTTTTTCCACTTTTTCCCATTACTTTGAGATTCAACCATGTTTTTGTGTGTATCATAATTCATTCCTCCCAAAGTTGTTTTATCATTCCAGAAGATTCCAGAGTTACATAACAAGTGGGTCCCATCCTCTGCTCAGTCCTCTCAAGTGTGAACTAGGATGCCTGGAAACGGCTGGCCTGGCTACCATCCAGAGGCAGAATACCATTAATGGCAATCTCTGCCGAGGCTGAGGACCCCAGCCTGAAACTACAGCTTCATTTTCAAGTAGGACTAGTCACAGACACACAAAAAGAAGTGACTACTGATGTACAGAGTCTGAGGTCAATATTTCTAAGTACATGCATGAAAGAACACTCTTATTTTTAAAAGAAAATAGTGTGAGAATATATGTGAAGGGCATTGAACTTTCACATGCAAGTAGCTACTGGATGGAATCGAACATCCAGAGAATGAAAGGCAACGTGTGTATTCTTTGTATTTTAATTCTTTTGTTGTAGTAGCTTAACTGTTGTGACTATTGCAAAATAATCATGTTAGCCAGATGGAGCCTGAATCCCCTCTTAGGTCCTGTGAGGTCTGGAAGTGCCATTTTGAAATGGTTTTGAGGGATGATGTTATGTTTCCCTTTAATATGAGATGTTCAAGTGCTTGTCCTGTGTCAGGGTGTACTATGCAGCTACTGTACTTTGAAAATTCATACAAATGAATAAATAGATTCAAATAAATAGCCCCAAAATAGATATGACTATATACACATATCTTTCTGTAACATTAATATGTAATAAAGGAAATATCAAAGAGAATGGTTAGAGTGTTCAGTGTTCATTAAATTCGGTTGGGAATATTGGCTCTTAGGGAGCAGTATGTTTTATGTACATTAAAAAAATTAATTAATTTAAAATCTGAACTCAAAAAGTGAAAGCATGGGAAACCTGAAATAGAATAAAGGTGAATATTTGACCCTCTGGATGAGAAATTTTTACCCAAACAAATGTAATAGAAAAAAATCACAGATGAAATGATCAATGCATTTTATTTAATGTAAATGTAAAACTTTTGAATTTCAGTTTAAATAAAATGTAAAGAAAATCACAAAATAGTGAACAATTTGCAATACTAGGACATGTTACTAGAAATTTTCCTTATCAATTTTCTAAATTGATAAGATAATCATAAATGGTATAAATAAATGTATATAAAGGAAAGCCCATTCACAGAAGAGGAAATGTGAATGGGAAATAAACATACAAAAAAGTTTAACTAAGTACAAACACAAGAACTGCAGACTAATGAAATAATAAAATGCCTACTTTACCTATAGGTATACATTTTTTATAATATGTATAAATATATGTAGGTAAAGATGACAGGATTTAAACTAATAATACTCGATACCAGATAAAGTATGTTGAATTGCCAATCTGCTGTCAGTATCGTAATTGCCACAATATTTTGAAAAGCAACTCAGAAATTGCATCATTAGTCTTGAAAATACCATAGTCTTTGGTTTAGAGTATCAATATGTTGATGCAATGGAAAGTCAGAGATGCATCAAATATATATTGAGAGAGTTTGTTTGCCAAAGTATTACTTAAAGTGAAGATAATGGGGGAAAAATCTGAGAAGCCTGCAAATTTTTCCACACAATGGAATAACCATATAACCATTAAAACACACTTTGGAAGAACTTTAAATAATGCTTCAAGCTGCGTATGTAGCAAAGAGGAAATTAAATGTCAAACAAAAATCATATATGAAGTATGTTCAATTATGTAAAAAAAAAAAAAAGAGAGAGAGAGAGAAAATAAAAAGAAAAGCCCCTAAAGATTGTTTGGTCAGAATAAAAAATACTTTACCTCCAAAACTACTGTAGATCACTTGTAATGACTGAAAAATACATACACAAAATTCATAATGTTGGGGGAGGCAAGAGAGGATATCATCAGCATCTCTAGAAGATTCAAGAAATTTGGGGGACAAAAAAGTGCAAAGATAGAAAAAATATGAGAAAAGGCAAGGAAGAGTTACAGAAAGCCCAATATCTGCCTAAAAAACCTTTTATTGTAGGAGACCACACAAAAATAAAAGGAAGAAAATTGTCAAAACCATAAGAGAAATAAAATTCCCAGAGTTGAAGAAAGACTTACCAAATATAGTAAATGGAAAAAACAAAATACACTTAGGTGCAAATGGTTTAAATGTCAAAACTTCAGAGAAAAAGCATAAATCTTAAAGGCTTTAAACATTGTATTTTAAAGGAAATTGAAAGTATCAGTAAAGAACTATTTTAATCTAACTTCTCTTTAAAAATTCTAATTTCTTGACTTAAAAATTTGCTAAGAGAGATCTTAGCACACTCAAAAAAGCTCTTATCATAAAGAATAATAAAGAGAGCGCAAGAGGTGATACATATGTTCATAGCGTAGATTGCGACAAGTGTTTCATGGCTGCACACTTAGCTCCAAACTCAACACGTCGCCTACGTTACGTCTAAACAGCTATTTGTAGGTCAATCTTGCCTCAGTAAAGTGGTTTTTAAAAAAGTTTGTCTCACACACAATAAATCTCAATTTCCAGTTCTGCCCACCAATAAAAATTTTAAAAATATAAAACCGATGTAGCAATAGTACCCTGGTGCCTGGTTTATGGTCTCTGATAGTCAGCTCTCTGCTAATTTGACAGAATAACTGAGATGATAACTCATAAGGAGGAAAGGTTTATTTGGGGTCCTAGTGCTGGATCCCAAAATATTAAAACTGATGTTTTAAAAATATAAAAATTTTAAAAATATAAAACTGATGTAGCAATAGTACCCTGGTGCCTGGTTTATGGTCTCTGTGCTAGTCAGCTCTCTGTTAATTTGATAGATTAACTGAGATGATAACTCATAAGGAGGAAAGGTTTATTTGGGGTCCTAGTGCTGGAGGTTCCAGTCCATGGTCGGCTGGCTCCTTTGTTTTGGGCTCTGTGGCAGCACGGTACACCATGGTGAGGGCATGTGGTAGAAGCAGCTGCTCACCAATGGCAGACAGGAAACAAAAAGAAAGGCAGGAAAGGGCTAGGACCCAATATCCCTTTCAAGGGCATGCCCCACCGCCCTACCTCCTAAAGGTCCCACTGCCTCCCAACAGTGCCACAGTGCCAGGGGCCTTTGGAGGACATCTCTCAACTCAAAGGTACCTGGGCTCCTCAAGAGAATCACTCACCATAGGATTATGGGACTGGGTCAGGAAATGTACAAGACTCCCCAGACATAAGACCAGGAAGTGATTCTAGGGTCATGAAAAAGAGATCAGAATCCAACTTAAAAGAAGCTTTCTCTTACAAAGGATGGAAAAATTCACATATCCAAAAAATAGTCACTGCAAAGGATTAGAGCATGTTAAGCATTTCACTATTTTTAAACTCATAATCATTTAAAAAATGCATTGGTCACCTTTCTAGAACACTAGGAACCAACTCGTTAATTAGAAAGCCAAAAATCTGAAAGGGCACATGAATTTTACCTCAAGGTGACAAAGGAATTGATGCTAATAAATTTGCAGAAGGAACGGTAGTTAGAATATCACCATTTTACAATTTCTAATAAAATAACAGGCCTAGACTGAAATCATTAGTTAAAAAGAGAACTTCACAATGGTCAAATGAGACTAATAAAACGTGATCCTACTGATAAATCTGGACTGGGTCAGGAAATGTCCCCTGATTAGGTAAGTACCCTTGGTGTCACTTATGAAGAAATTTTGCTCTCCCCACCTCCCAAATATTTGATGCTGAATCTGCTCTGGTCTCTAGATCTAACTGCTTAGCTGAAAATATCACAGGGGTTAGAGAGACATATTTCATTATGCCAGGAGACAGAATCAGTAAAATTCAGAATATGGGAAGTTGTGTATAAGAAACGACCCGGTTTCAGCAACAAGTTCATGGTCTGTGTGGCAGGGTGTGGGAGGGTGGTAGGCAGATGAAGAGGACTGCTCTAGAGTAAAGGATTTAAATGACATACCAACCAGGTTTAATCTATAGACCTTGATTTGAACTGAGAAACTGTAAAAAGTTATTCATTACACATGGGAGAGATTTGATTAAGAACTGGTCATTAAATAATACTGAAGAATGCTTGTTGATTTTATTGGCTATAATAATTATACAATGGTGCATCACTTAATGTAGGGGATACATTCTAAGAGATGCATCATTAACCAATTTCATTATGTACAAGCATCATAAAGTGTATTTACACAAACTAAGATAAGCAAGATGTCACTAGACCATTCAATCTTGTGTGACCACCATTGCATATATGATTCATCTTGACCAAAATGTCATTGTGTACGCATGACAGTGTGTTTATGTGTGTACATACATATCATAAATGTATGTACATGTATAATATATACACACATATAATATTCATGCATATATACACAAACATATATACAGTACATACATACACATAAATGTATATTTTTCAAAAAGATGGCATGATAAAATATGTAGGGGCAAAATAACAAGAGGCCTAGGATTTGCTCGAAGGCAAAGTTAAGGGGAAAAGGATAGATAGAGCAAACCAGGCAAAATCCTGACAATTGCTGACTCTGGGAGATAAATAAATGAGTATTCATTGTACTATTTTTCTACTTTTAGATTTGTTTGGAAATTTTTGTAATAAAAATAAATTTTGCCAAAGGGCATAATTTGAGTAAATGAAAACATCCAAAATATTTCTAATTGGGTGAAGATTCAGTATAACAAATATACATATTCTACCCAGATTAGTCTACATGGTCAATGAAAACCCAACCCAAATGCCACTTTGGTTTTTAAAATTCTGCATTTTGATTCAAAAGTTTATCTGAAAGAAAACAATGTGAAAAATATTTAAAAAGTAAAATGCTAACAGTGAAGGAAATCTGGGGACTTGACTAATGGTAAATTGGACTTTGGGCCCTGATTTATGCATTTCTATGTCTATGGGCTTTGTCATGTAATTAGCAGTTCTTCTCTGGACTTTTCCCTCTTGTTTTGGGCTTACTTTGGCTAATGTGGCATTAGTAGAAGTAACAAATGCAAGGGATTGCATGTGCTTTCATAGCAGAGCATGCATTTTTACAATTCTGCTATCACCATAAGAAAAACATATCTTAAAAGGCCCATTGGTCCAAGGATTGGGCATCTCTGTAGGTATGCGGAGAGAGGTAGAGTCTCCCATTTGAATGAAGCAGAATTGACAGCCAGGCTGTCCAGATTAGCTCAACTCCAGGTCCCAAGAATAAATGCTCATCACTGATTTCTGTTTCTTTTTTCAAATTGAGGAGTACTATGACAATGGCTAACTGAAATGAAGCTATAATTAAAACTGATATTGGCATGCCACAGCAATATACAAATGCATAAATGGAGCTAGATGAGCATTAGATATTACTATATGATAAAGATGCATTTAAAACCAACATGTAATGATATATCTGATCAGAATGTGGTTTTGGCCACTGGCTCTCCATGTGAGAAATTTCATTAAGATCTCTTTCTCCCATCACACAGGAAATTTACTGATAGAATTAAGACCTGCATGTGTGTCTTTTCCTGCCAATTTCAACTCACCTAGCATGTCCCAGATAAGAAAAGGTACAGAAACACAACCTCAATAAATACATGAAAAGATGTTCACTTCGCTAATAATGACAGATCTACAAACTAAAATAGCTATGAAATAACTATGATTTCTCACCCTGTTGGCAAATATCAAAACAAATGTTAACACCTAATACCAATGAGAGTGTGAAGAAATACTTTATATATTGTGACCATATTATGAAGTAGTAAAGACTTTTTAAAGGGCAATTTGGTAGTATCTATGCAAATTTAAAATGTGAATTCCCTTTGACCAAGCACTGGTATTTCTAAGTATCTACTTTACAGAAGCACATTTGTATGAAATGCCTGTAATATTCAATGGAGCGTGGTATGCTATGGTGAAAACGACTGTAAATAAAACGTTGTAAATAAAGTCTAAATCATTATAAACCTAAATAGTTTTCAATAAAATGCTAAATTAATTATGATACAACCATCCCAAGCAGTCATTTCAAAAGAATATGTATGTATTAATAAAGAAAATGTTCTAAGACGTATTGTATGAGAAATCACAGAGCAACATGTATAACCAAATCTCATTTGCAGTTAAAAAATCCAAATACTTCAGGTGTATATATGAGCACTAATATGTGACATCACAGCAAAGTATCTGGAACATGTGTACAAAGTTGGTTTTGCCTTGGAATTCTCTAGGATTGGAAGGTTGGTAAAAGTGGAAATTTAACTTTTTATCATATATATTTCTACATGTGTATGTATTTGACAAGGACACTGTATTTAAATAATTGTCAATTTAAAATGAAAATGATTCAAGAATACACTAAATAGATGGAAATACACCAAAATTTTCACAGTCAGTGCTATACTTGGAATTTTACATGTCCCCCAAAGGCCAATGTGTTTAAGAGTTGGTCCCCCACATGGTGCTGCTATTGGGAGGGGTGGAACCTTTAAGAGGTGGGGCCTAGTGGAAGGAAGTTAGGTCATAGGGGTATTAGGGACATTGGGTCCCCAGCCCCTTCCTGTCTCCTTCTTTGCTTCCTGGTCACCGTGAGGTGAACAGTTTTCTCTGCCATGGCTCCCACCGTGATGTACTGTGCCACCACAGGTCCAAAGCAACAGGGCCCAGTGACCATGGACTAAAATCTCTGAAACTGATCCAAATAAACCTTTCTTCCTTTTAAAGTGATGATCTCAGGTGTGGTTTTTAGAGTAATGGAAAGCTGACTAAAACAGTGGGTGCCTCTGAGTTCTTCTTATGCTTTCATTGTTTCTAATTACTTTTTATAAGACTTTCATCATTAGAAAAAGTTATTTTAGAAATGCATTTGCATTTAAGTGAAGCAATCTTTTTTTAAAATTCATTTTTATTGTAAACAAATGGACAATCTTTTAATAAGATGTTAACAAGTCCAACTTTTATGGATTCATTTTTCTTTAAATCTTCTAGGACTCTGCTCTTTCTTTACGAATGTGCTTATGACACATCATGGTATCAATGTAACTTTTCCTCCTTCATTAAGTCTTCCTGGACCTTCCTCACTACAGACCAAATTAAACCTTGTTCCTTAGCTCCCTAAGGATGTTGGGGTAACACTCATCCCATGGCATGGAGATGGTTGTTTCATCATTATTTATCAAACAAGCTTGTGGTTCATCTTTACCATGTACCAGAAATTCTGACATGTTATATAAAAATAAATTACTTCACTAAAGCTTATAAAGTTCCTATGAGAAAACCATTACTTTGTCCCCATTTTATAGCTAAGGGACCTGAGGCAGAGACAAGTCAAGAGACTTTCTCAAGGCCACACTGCTAGTGAGAGGTGAAGCCAGAATTTGATGGATTGCCCCTCATTCAGGCCATGGAACCAACCAGGTCACCACATCCCCTGCACCCACCACAGAGGTAGCAACACACCGGCTACACGGAAGGAAGTCAGTAAATGCTTGATACAAGAATGAGAGATGGCGAGGACGCCAGGTGCTTAGAGACTGAGAGAGAAGTCCAAGAAAATGAAGGATTTACCTTTGGGTTTTGGGTTATTATTGATGGGAAGTCATAAATCTGAAAAGTTCGAATAGGAAGGAGTAGTGTGACTCCATGCTCAGCCACCCTTTTTCCTCTAGCAGCTGAATTAAATCTTAGCTCACACCGGCAGGCATGATCATGAATCCTCAACGAGGCAAGGAAGCCAAATGGGAAGCCTCAATTTTAATTTTAAATTTATGTATGATTTTAAAATAAGATTGAAGGTGGAAAAAAGTGCTTTCTTTCCCCTGGTTTTATTCAGATCTGTCACTTTAAAATATAGTTGTCCAGAGCAAAGTAAAAAAAAAAAAATTTATATCACTATGGAAACTCCAAAAAAAAAATTCCCTGTGTTTGAAAGGCTAATAAAAATAGGAAAACGTAATCATTTGCCTCTGGAGATTTTTTGCTATTGGTGTTTTGGTATTGTTTTTGTTTGTTTTAAAATTCTGGGTTGGTTTCAGATTAGGTAGTGGGGTTTTGCCAGTTCCAAGGACAACTGGTTTCCCACTCAGTAAAATGAATAGGAAAACTAACAAATAACTCAATGTTCTAGAAGCCCAGCAATGTGGTCTATTCATGGTAGGTGTGTGTGTTTGTGTGTGTGTGTGTGTGTGTTGTATGTTTGCTTGTGTGCAAGTGTGGGGAGTCTGGGAACTTTACTTCTCAAATACTTGAGGACCAGGAGGAGAATTTTGGATTAAGGGAGTGGTATCACTGTGGACTATGACGAATTTTGGTTTCTAAGTAACATTTGGCAAACAACCATCACTATAATAAAATTCAAGAGGAAAACAGATTACACAGGGCCCCATCGAAGGTGACACAATGTCTCCATCCACTTCCCCAGAACAGCACTTCCACCAGAGCAGACCTTCAAAGTGCCTGGTAAATAACCCCCTTTCCAGGGTGACTAACAATTTGCACGAGGCAAGTAGTAAAGAATGATGATCTCATTTATTTTACTGTTCCTCTGGTGGGAATAGTGAGGTAGTTAAAAAAGAGAAAATTGTGGGCTGCAAAATTTTAGGACTCACTTATAAGGCTGATTTCGGGCACCCTTGGAAATTACCAGTGGCTTCCCCACCTAGAGAAATAAGAATTTATAACAAACACGTAAAGATGAATGCCGAGCCTATTGATTTTAGTGTCTGTAGGGCCTCTTTGGGAGAAGGGGGGCCGTTCATCACGGCATGAGCTGAGAAATTCCTTTTGCTATTTACATGCTCTTTGAAAGTTAAAGCAAGTCCTGTTTCTGACATCATTAGACTCATACCTGGCAAGCAAGAGCTCTGGGATCAAACTGTGGTGCCAGGAAGGCCAACGTGGGGGTGCATTTCTGAGAGACGAACCGCTCACATCAGCATTTGGTTAATGGTTCGGCCTCTTCGAAGGCAAACTGTGGCATCTTCTAGAGAAGGGCAAGGGCGTTGGGCATCACTTGCCTCCCCTCTGTGTAAAAGCCAGGGATCACCAAGGAAAGAGGGAGGACCTGTGTCAGGAGCCTGGACCCCCTCCTGGAGGGAGTGGTCTCACCTGCAGAGCAAATGCAACTGCAGCTTGGTGTCATCATGATGGATTTTTCCACCTCCACGTAAATCAGAAGGGGTGGCAACTTCCAGCAGACTGTGAGTGCTGTAGGCATATCAGGGAAAACTTCCTGTCTGTGAGGGTTGTGAAACACCGGAGCCTATTAAGGAATGTCATTTCCAGAGTGTGCTTTTTGTTCTGGAAGGTTCCAAAGCCACTGCCTTCCTGGCATGGTGATACAGTCACTCCAGAGGACTTGCCTTTGTTCCTGTTAGTTCCAGAATGTGATGAGTCCAAGAGTCACAGGCAAGCGGTTCCCCAACAGCTCAGAGCCTGTGCATGACTTGCAGGCACGTTACGTGACATGATAGCGTTCACATAGACCGAGAAGTTTATTCGAGGTGTGCTAATTTGCTGGTTTTGCTGGTTAAGGACTTTTTAGTTTAGATATCTTCAGAAGACAGACTATTATTCATGAAGCAATTCTACAAAGAAAATGTCAGAACTTCTTTACTTAGCACATATTCTCTAAGGGACCTGTGCCCTGGCTGGCATGCTTTAATTTCTTCTCTTTTTTTTTCAGAGAAAATTTTTGTTTGATCTTATAGCTATCAACCTGGTCTTCATTTGTTTTTATTTAGTTATTTATTTTTGAGGGCAGGACTTTCCAATGTGGATAGATCACCATAGAAGTTGCTCAGCTAGCCATACATTTCTTATTTCTTTTGCTACACGAGGCCAGATACCAATGACTTTTGTTTTAAGAATAAAAGAGCTTGCTCTGATGGAGTCAGGATACCCAAGTTTATGTACCAATTTGTTTCCTACTTTTCTGTATGACCTTGAAAAGTTGATGTGACCTCACTGAGCCTGTTTTCTTTCTTGAAATATGAGCTTACTAATACATTCCTGGCCTCTTGGTGGTTATCAGTCCAGTTCAGCAAACATTCATCAAGCACTAACTCCATGCTAGGCACTGTACAAGGCTGAATGAGATAAGGGCTATGTTTTCCAAAACACACAAGCTAGAGGATAAGCTATGAGCATACTTCAAAGAGTATGAAAACTTCTACATAGAATGGTAAGTCACACAAATTAGTAGATGAGTGTGATTCTGCATTAGACCCTTCTGATCCCACTCCTTCCAGAAACATCTTATTAATAGCTTTGTACCTGGATCCTGGGTCTGAAAAAAACATTTACTGTGAGCTTTCTAGGGTTCCTTTAGATTGCAGTGCCACACTGGATGATACTTACTTGGTAGAAAAAGGATGAATGAGACTCTAAGTGATTCAGTATCCCTCTCTTTTCCATGGGGGACAAGGCCCACAGTGGATGCCTAAACCTTGGATAGCACCATATTTTCTTCCTGTGTGCCCTGCAGCATTACTACATAGTACCAGGGTTAACCTGTCTTTCCATATTTCATGCCCTAGCACCTCCTTTGCATCACTACTCTGGTATTTTGGGACCATTATTAAATAAAATAAGGGTTACTGTAACCAAACTACTGCAATACAATGACAGTCAATTGATAACTGAGGTACTACTAAGTAACCAAATGTAGGTAGCATATACAGTGTGGATACTCTGGACAAAGTAAGGATTCATGCTCAGGGCAGCATGGAACTGTTTGGTGTGAAATTTCATCAGGCTGCTCATAATGGCATGCAACTTAAAACTTACAGAATTGTTTATTTCTGGATTATTTCATTTAATATTTTTGGACCTCAGTTGACCTTGGGAAACAAACCTCAGCATTCAAAACTATGGATAAGGAGAGACTACTGTTTAAATCATTTAATTAAACAGAAGTCTTGAATAAATAAAGGATTAAATTTTTACATAAGCTATAAAATTCAGTTAACTATTTGATTATTATTGATCACATGCTCTTTTCTAGAGGCTGGGGAGGGTACAAAGATGAACTACTGACTGTTCTTTCCCTGCTCCCAACTAGGTCAGAGGCCTCTGGTTTATGTTCTTGTTGTGTCCTGATTTATTTTAGTACCTTTTACAATTGTAATTAGATTTTTATGTAGCTCACTTGTAAAATCCTTGTTAGCAGCTCTATCAGGATAAAATTGTGCCTGTCTTTCTCCCTGCCATATCCCTGGTGCTATATTAAGCACTGACTCTTAATAGTTGTGAATGAATAAGGAATACTGTTGTGCTTTGCATGGATAATTGTGCTGTCAGGGTCGTGGGGGAGATACACATCGATATGTGGATTGATGGATGAGGGACCCCAGTGTAAGGGTATGATTGCTGGCCTGGTCTCAAGGGCCTCCAAGAGAGGTCATTCTTCCTCTGAGAATACAAGTCCTGGGAAATTATGCTGTATTGAAAAGTCTAAAAGACCATATATAATTACAAATCAAACAACCTAAGGATGAATTTAATAAGAAAATGCAAGCTGGTCATATTTCTCAACTCTCTATTAGAAACATTTAAGATATTGAAAACTTATTTATTTCTTCACACTGAACAAAATTGATTTCTTTCTTTAAAATAAAATGCAAAAAATTATGCTGAATAAACAAGTTAGAAATACTAAATCCTAACTTGATGTGAGATGCTAACTGAGAAATCTACAAACACATCACCAAACACACTGTATGTTTTTGACGTTTTTCAAGATGTAAGGTCTGAGATTTACCACTTAAGTGTGAAGGATAGGGTAGGGTGAACTTGGAAAGTATGAACTCAGAGCTACTGAATTGATGCAGCAAACATTTATTGAACATCTAGCATGTACCAGGGACTGTGCTAGATACTAGGGATAAAAAGTTGAACGAGGTAGATGGTGGGGAGACCCATAAAGATAACTGATACCCACTCAAACATAACTGGTCTCCCCTAGAGTGCTAGGCAAAGTCAACAGAAATCTACATCCTTCAGAACCCACTACCTAGAAGTAATTCCAGACGATCAAATGGAAACACTTGACATTTAAATGACAAAATACATTCAGAGCTCCCAGGTGGTCCGAAGAACAAGAGGAATTCACAATAAACGCCTCACTCACTCCTGCTGCCGTTGTGGGAACAGTTCTGTCCCCAACACCCTGGAGAAGGGTCCCCTCATAGAATGCACCCGAAGCCTGGTGAGCACTATTAACTTAAAGACTAAGCAATAATTCTCCCTGCATCCACTCTGTCCTCACCAGGGTGGTATTGCTATTGATCTCCATTAATGATTTAGTGATTAAGGAGGATAAACTGCCTATGAATGCAAAGCAGGCTGAAGGGCCCCCAGGAATGAGCTGAACATTCTTTATCTGTAAGTGCCGTATGTGCTGGCGTAACTTTCAACCCCGTGCCTGCTACCACTTGGACCTTGATAGCATCTTGCTCCTCCTGACTCTCTGTTGACGACTTTTGAGAACTGTTTCCCTTTTCTTTACATTTTCCACCTGGGCAATGGTCCCACTGCCTCTTCAAACCACTTTCCGGTTACTCAATGGGTCCCTTGTTATGCATAAGCAGAAAATAGTGGTGATTCCTGGGCAGCGGTGTGTTTGGCTGTGTTTGTGGGGATCATCACTCAGACCTTCTCTTTGGGGTTATGCTTTGGGTGCTAGGCTGGAAATTCACACAAGGAGTAAAATAAGATGAATTCTTTCTCTCTTTTCATAAATATTCCTTGAGAGATATCAGCATACATTAAGATAAGGAGATTAAAAACTTCTTTCTTAAAATCTGGGCACCAGACATTTTCTGGAGGGAATTGTCTAAAACAAGTGTAGTCCCCAAAAGCATGATTACTGAAGGAGTCCAAACAACAAAAATAATAATAAAAAAGAAGCTCAATGAACCCTTTTGCATTGCTTCTGGGAGAGAATTAGGGTGAAGTTTGGAGAATAAGGAACATCAGTATGGAGAGAGAGAAGTGGTAAGGTTGAGAGAGACCAGGATTAACTTGAAGAAGAGGTATTGAATTTTAAGAGGAGTAAATTGTACCCTCCTGTGTTTTGTCATTATTATTTTGTGATTATTATGTAACCAGCAATTCTCTAAGTGGGGCTCCAGTAACATCAGGGAACTGGATGGAAATGCAAATTCTCAGGCCTGAGTCCAGATCTATTCAATCTAAGGGTGCTGCATGGAAATCTGTCTTAGCAAATCCTACAGGTGATTCTGGTGTCCTCCAGCTTTGAGAACCACTGAGAAAATCTTCCCACCTCTTACCTTCATGTCCAATTGCAATTAAGGTCTGGCCATTCCTGGGTATTTTGTGGAACAGTTTGGTTGTTGCCTATGACATTGATAGTGAAGAAGAATAGAGTATCTTACTGGGGACTTTCTGGCTTTTTCCAGCAGCGAGGGGAAAGAATTCCTAGAGGCAGGGTCAGCCCCAGGGACAGATATAACCCAGGAATTTGCAGAAGTGTTTAGACTGCCACAGGTCAAGGAATTATGTTCATTTTCCCCGTGTTCTGGGGAGCAGGGAGGCCCACGGGTTGTGCTTCTGTAATAAGCTCAGCTTCCACTCTCTTCTCCATCAAGTCTCCTGCATTCCCTCTCTGCTGCTTCTTCTCAAGAAATGACTTGGCTTTACCCTTCACTGAGAGAAAGAGAATCACAAAAGGGCAGCCACCTCAGGCTTCCTCCACTGAACTTAGGAAATCTTCGCCCTCTCCTACTGTGCCCCTTCCTTAAGGAAGGGTGGAGGGACCACCTCTTCACCTGTTCCCGAATGCCGTCTGCTCCAGGAACTCACTTCTGAAAGCAGTGTTTTTCAGTCTTGACCTCAACCATCACCTGAAGAGTTTTTGAAAATCCCAGAAGCCCAGGCTGTGCTTCAGACCAAGTATGTCACTACGTCAGCATGTGGCAGGAGGACTGAGGCAGAAGTAGGTCTTAAAGTTCCCCAGGTGATCCTGATGTGCAGCCAAGGCTGCGAACCACTGCATCTCTCTGACCAGTAAACTCTTTCCTTCCATCATCATAAAATCACATTTAACTCTCTCCTGTCTTTAAAACATTCTTCTTTGACCTTCACCTCAACACTGAGGCTGTGCAGAAGGTCTTCATGAAGGAGGTGGTGATACCTCCATCACACCTTCTCACTCCCATTTATGCTGCGGTCCATGCCCAGCTCTGTCTCACTGAGTCAGAGGAACGTTCCTTTCAAGATTGCCAGTGACACCCATATTTCCACAAAATATGTCCACTTTCTTTTCTTATTCTATTCAACCAAACAGCGGCATTTGACAGGTAATCGCTATCTGCTTCAATCAGTTGATAAATCTGCTCTGCGGTCTTTTGATTTCCTTGTACCTCACTGACTCTTCCTTCTCAACTTCCTTTGCTGACTTCTCCTCTGTCTTGGCTCTCATAGCCCGTGATACTGAGTCCATTTTTGGTTATTCTTGATCATGATGGTGCCCATATTTGCATGACTAGCTCAGCGATCTCCTTGGACTTCTACATTCACTTATTCAACCCTATTTGGCATCTTCACTTGTATGTCCCATTAATACCACTGAAGTTAACATTTTCCAATTTTAGTTTCATGCCTAGATGATTCTCTCAATTCCCCCTGAGTCTTCCTAGCTCTGAAAATGGCTCTACTGTCAAATCAGTTGGCCAAACCAGACATCTGAAGTTATTATCAACTCATCTCTCTTTACCTTTCATCTTTAATTCCTCTGTAATTTCTGTTCCAAGTCCAGTTCATCCCCTTCCCATCTTCACTGCCACCACCATAGCCCAGTCTTATCATAGTCTTGGTCTTGAACCACAGCTTCCAAATTGTTCTCTTTGGTATAAGTCTCACCTTCCTCCAATCCTTTCTCTGCACAGAAATACCAAGGGAGGTCCCTCTACTGTAATACAACCTCTAGGGCAGGGACCAAATTACCTCTGGGTCAATGCAACTTTCTGAATAGAAAGTTTCTGGAAGCTGCCTACCATGGATATGACTGAAGGTCAAGGTCAAACCATTACTTTTTTTTTTGTTTTTGTTTTTGTTTTTGTATCAGGGATTGAAGATAGGGTTGCCACTGAACCTGAGCCAAATCCCCAGAACTTCTGTTATATTTTATTTTGAGATAGGGTCTCACTAAGTTGCTTAGAGTCTTGCTAAGTTGCTGAGGCTGGCTTTGAACCTGCAATCCTCCTGCCTCAGCCTCCTGAGCCTCTGGGATTACAGGTGTGTGCCAGTGCACCTGACCCAAAGCAGTTATTAGATAATTGAAGAATATTAAACTATATCACTCCTGAATGGTCTTCCTGTAAAATTAATATATCAAGCAACATGACTAAGGCTTTCATCTCAAGAGGAGTGGCCACATAAGTTGAAAAGCATATAGACTCAAATCCCACTTTACATAAATGATGTATTCCAGAAAAGCTGTAAAAAAACTAAAGTTTGTGATAAATCACATCTTTCCTTAAATACCCTCGAGTGTTGGACATGAAGGCAGTGACTTACTTTTTTGTGATGCAAACCAAGTCAATAAAAACTCCTAAGTTATTTATTTCATAAGTATGGATTCTTAAAATACAATTTTCTTGGAATAAGTTGTCTTTCTCATCATTGCCAATTCCTGTCCTGGACTCCTGAATGCTGGTGTTCCTGAGGGCTTGATATTATCTCTCTTTTCTTCCTTTATCTATGTTTTCTTACTAGATGCAGATAACTCCCAAATACACTGTCTGGTTCTCCTCTTCAGATTCACACAAATCTACTCCCCTTCTGTGTAAATAGTACCAATCATCTGCAAAATGCCTTGTACCTGGTTGATACCATTAATAAAAATAGGAGTTCACCTTTGAACATTACATGGCCCAGATAATATATCCAGCTAGCATCAGTTTTGAGTATCAGTCTTATACACAGACTGGAGTTCTGCGTAGAAGATGGTGAGGGTGGATGAGTCGGGGTATAGGGTTAGCTCAATGCCATCTTGCAACACTATCAGAATAGCTCATTCATAGGGCAGTAGGATTGGGTTTATGTTCTACATCAGTAGAAAACATTGCCCGCTAATCTATACCTAATTCAGATCAATCTTGATCCAAATGAAACTTTCTCAAACAAGGAGAATATCATGCTAAATGAAATAAGCCAGCCCCCCAAAGCCAAAGGCTGAATGTTCTCTCTAACATGTGAATACCAATCCACAACAAGGAAGGGTGGGGAGGGGAAGAACAGAAGTCCATTGGATTAGACAAAGGGACTGAAGAGAAAGAGGGGTATAGGTAAGACAGTAGAATTAATGAGACATAACTTCCTAGCCTTGTATTTGAATACATGACCAGGGTTACTCTGTATCATGTACAACCATAAGAATAGGATCCTAATTAGAATAAGTCATACTCCATGTATGTATAATGGCCAAAATACATTCTACTGTCCTGTATATCTGAAAAGAACAAATAAAAATTAAAAAAAAAAAATTAAAACCCCAAATCAGCAATAATATTACTCCTTTTTGGAAAATATTGGAGCCCAATGCATATAAGGTAGGATGTTATAAAAAGTCTCCTGCTCTAAGATTTGTTTCATTTCCTTATTGCTGAAGATTTAAAAGTAGACCTTCCCCATCGATGTCACATCTGCTCTGTCAGCCCCACACCAGGTGTGGGAGCAGCAGGGAGGCATGGGAGGGCAGAGATGGGGCAGGGGAGAGCATCCTGTGTGTGACTTGGGCTTTAAATTGAATTGTTAGAGAAACTGTTGAATTTGATGGAGTTTATTTGAATGTAACTAGTTTAAGCTTCTGCAGCAGACAGTAAGGAAGAATCAAAATAGCATTAGAGATTGAATAGAAGTATATTAAAATACAGCTACATGTTTGTACCTACAGGGTTATGATTTGCAAAATGTGTACCCACTGTGCATATGAATGAGTTTGTGGGATCCCCTAGACTTTCTGTTGTTGAATTCGGGAGATGAAGAAGTTAGTTCCACTATGGACATGGTTGACTTTCATTCTACGTTTTGAAGACAAAGTCATGGATTCTACTAGTTTTGAAAGTCAAGTTTAATAAGCCATTTCATTTACAGAAATAGTATCCAGAGGTCAAGTACAACTAACTGTACGTTGTATCATTGACATATCGCTCCACAATGAACTCTGCAACGTTAAGCAGTTTTCAATTAATTCTTAGAATAAATGTGTCAGCAGCAATACCTTTAATACAGTTTCCATTCTCACGAATACGGAGAACAAGTTTAGTCTTTCTCTTTTAAACATGAACAACAGTGTATGTAGGAAAGGGACATGTCCTCTAGAATAATTCTGCAACCTCCCCAAAGAAGATCCATTGGAAATATGTGACTTTTTTTTTTTTTTTTTTTTTTTTAATAAGAAAAAGAAACATTTGCTTCTTACCTTCGCACCAAGGATTGAAAAGCATGTACGTGTCGGTCTCCGGGTTTCTGCGGGTTCGCAGTATGCCATAGGGGGTCCAGATAGCCACGTACATGCGGAATTTACCCACAATGCACTCGGGGGAGGACTGGATGGACAGCCGGACAGACCTGTCCTCGTTCATGATGACCTTGGCTCCCCACTTTCCTTTCTGCAGCTCTGACACGACAGGCACTGGGATGTAGGTCCCCTTGTTCTCCTGAGGGTAACGACCTGCGAGAAGACAAGAAGGAGTGTGGAGCCGAGTTCACAAACCATGTTCTCACTTCGGGGCTCAAGGAGGGAAACGCTCCATTAGGGCTTGAAATGGTGAAGCTTAGGTTTGAATTTCATTTCTGCTACCAACAAGCATGATGGTGTCACAGGGCTGGGGCCTTCCGAGAAACTGAGGCAGCAAGAAGACTCCCTTCAAACCCTGATTCTGCGACCAAGTCAGGAAGATTGCAGACAAGGCGCTCAGAGTGACAGGAGTGAGTTTATTGAAGAGATAGGAAAATTGAAAGGGACACTCTCAAGGGAGAGCCTGGGTCCTCTCAGAGAGGAGAGGGACAGTGTGCCTCGCCTGCGCTTCAGTTTTATTGGGGATCCCAGAGAAGTTTCCAGAGAGTCCTGCCCAGGTTCCCCTCTCTTGACTGACAACAAGATGAAACAGACTTTCAAGTCCCCACTCACATGACAACTCTAGTCATGCTGACCGGTTCTCATTGAGTTCTTAACCACACGTTCTTACAGATTTTATGGTTAGGAGGAGCTATCCTCATCTCCCAGAGTTTCAGGATCTGGTCACAAAAGTCCCCTGGGTTCCTCCCATGCCCATTGTCTTGGACCTGCATCTCTCCTGCACTTAACAGGTTGTTTGCCAAGGAATGTGACATTTCCTGTCCACTGAGGCAGGGCTGCAGCTAAATTGCTTCTTATAAAAGAAAGCATGTGGGGGTCAGTACAATGAGCCCATTTTACAGAATTATTCTTTTAACCCCATGTCCCCATGGTCCTCATCCATCTGTTCCCTAACAATAGTAGCTAGTTTTCTTAATTTCTTTGAATCTCAGATTTATTATATCTATTTAGAAAAGGACAAAGAGACTTGAGACTTTTTTGGTGTCTTAGTCAATTTTCTGTTGCTTAATAATACAATACCACGGACTCGCTGATTTACAAAGAAAAGAGGTTAGTGTGGCCCACCGTTCTGGTCTAAGGTCAAGGCCTTCTTACTGTCAGAGACCTGAGATGGGTCAGAGCATCACGTGGTGAGACACACGACATGAGCTTTACTCAAACTATCGCAGTGGTCAGAGAGTGGATTCATACTAGTTGTAGAAAAAATAATTTGGATGCAAACCCAAAGGTTATAGGGGACCTTGGGATTATCAATTCCCTGAAATTCTATCCTCTAAAAAGTTTCAATTGTCTATTTAGTAGAAATACTGTTAAGACACAACAGTATTTTAGGGCCCATAAAGCTTTTGTTCATTCTGAGTATAATTTCCTTATTTGTTATGATATTGCCTATAATAGGAATATGCTGGTAGTTTGTCCATATGTAACCATTTTTATACTTATTTTTATATATTGGTTTCCAATCGCATTAATGACTTAGGTTTATGTCATGGGCAAAGGTTAAGATTTCAGACTTCTGATAAATGCAGACTTCTGGGTTTCAGTCTTAGCTTGACTACTTCTTACCCTTGCAACTTCTGGAAAATTAATTGACCATTACAAATCCCCATTTTCTTCTCTTTATGTTCTTCAGTAAATAAGGACAATAACACTACCCACCTCACAGAAAGGCAAAGTAAAATAACAATGCAAATGCTTTGCATGTAATTTCACAAACATAACATAATATAAATTTTTAGCTGTTATTTCAATAAAAGATTAAACATCAGGTCATTTCATCATACTTCCAGGATCATCCTATTTTACATATAAGCTATCTCAAAGTCAATCTTTGCCGCCATTTTGGAATTCTTAGTTCATGGTTTTAATCTTTTTTTTAAAGAAAGGGTTTATTTTTTAATTTTTTTTTAAGTTGTCAATGGACCTTTATTTTATTTATTTATATGTGAGAACTGAACCCAGTTCCTCACACCTGCTGGGCAAGCACTCTACAACCCCAGCCCTCATTGTCTTAATCTTAAAATTCAATTTTATCAATGGTTTTTCTGAACTGTGTATAGAAAGTCAACCTCACAGCACTTTTTGACTCATTAGCTTATAGTTTCATTTGCAGCCTCATTTGCAGGAATGGTCAAATCCATTGCTATTTTAAAATGGAGCAAATCTTTCATTAGCAAACTTTTTCAAAATGTAATAGATTAAATCCCCTTGGAAAAAGATACAAATCAGACAAGTCTGCAAATTATTTTGGTTGTAAGCAGAAACTTCAAGAGCAAACTTACTTGCTTTCAATTGTTTTACATAACACCTACATAGCACTCCACAAATAAATAATACTTCATTTTAGTACTCATTATTGAGGTCTTTAAGGGATTCTTCGGTAGGCATATTGTCACAGGAAGCGAATTCTTAGGAGGTAGTCATATAAGTTACTATGGTGCAATTCTGTAAGGATGATTAATTTTAATGAAAACAATGATTTATACAGTACAAACCAGGGAGAAAGATTATAACCCCAGTGCTTTGCTATGTGTTAGGGGTAGCAGTTATTCACCACTTAGAATGAATTTCACAGATACCCATCATAAATCTGATGATTTTTGCCATGGTACCACAGGATCCAAGAAGTGCTCTTGGGGATAGATGGGGCTCAGCCTCCAAGAAGTCCCTACATAAACCCACCTACCAGAACATGTTTATTCCAAAGGCAACTCTTTCCACCCTTTTCCAGTTTATCCTCCTCTTTGTGTATGCTCAGACGCAGGCACGTGGTTGATCTTTTCCCCAGAGGCCCTGTTGCTCCCTGGAGCCCCCCTCACTGTTGAAGTGTAAACATTACAGCAATCTTGTCAGATCAATGGGACCCATAATTCAATTACTGTGGTGCTCCCAGCAGCTGATGCCTCTACACACCGATTTGGATTTGGAGTGTACGATATTAAAAAAAAAATGACACAAGTTTAGTGAAAATCAACTTTAAAATATGAAATCTAATAATGACACACTTCGATTTTCTTAAAAAATACAAAATGAAAGGAAGTTTAAGCATAGCAAAGAACTAGGAGACTGTACCTGAAAATACTCTTTGTACTTGAGATGTGCTCAACCTGAGCTTCATCTCTGTCCTCACATTCACTTTATTTGAGAATATTGAAAGAACAGACACAATTACTGGTTTTCTGTACAGTTTGATTATACCTTATCTGAAATGCTTCCAATCAGGTTTTGTTTGTTGTTGTTATTGTTGCTTAATTTTGCATATACACAAAGATAGATTAGAGATGGAACCCAAGTCTAGCACAAAACTCATTTACGTTTCCTACCTACCTACTGTAAACACACAGACTAAAGGTAATTCTATGCAATATTTTTAATATATTTTTGCATGCAACAAAGTTTCATGGTATAAAATTTTCTACCTGTGGTCTCATATCAGTTCTTAAATAGATTTGGCATTTGGAGAATTTTGGATCTGGGAGCATTTTGGATTTTTACATTAAAGTTGTACTCCACATATGTATAATATGTCAAAAAAAATTCTACTATCATGGATAACTAGTAAGAATAAGTAAAGAATATAAAAAGATGCTCAACCTGTCGAATCATGACTTCAAAGACTCACACTAAATTTTACCTGTGAAATTCATGTTACACCAAAATAGTGAAACAAAACACATACTGTCATTGAATCCAGTTATAATGCAACTGAAAGACTGGTTTGAACATTTTTAATTTATGCAGTGATATTTTCTATTATCTGCTAGATATTATTCTAAGTTCTAAGGATACAACAGGAGCAAAACAGACCAACATGTCCATGACGGCTTACAGTCCACAGGGAAAAAAACAAGAAACTAAGACAAGGAATCATTTAAAAATTTGTTGCAGATGGTGCAATTGGTATGGAGTGGAACATTGGAACGCAGACTGTCTGACTTGAGGGTCTGGAAGTTTAACTACTAAGCTCTAAGACTGTCATTTGTGTTGAAAATGTTTTGGAGTTGGTGAGAACCATGTCAACCTTCTACCACCACCACAGTTAACTCTTGGTGCAGCTTGGGGCAAATCACTTAATTGTCTGAACTTCTACTTCCTTAACTCTTTGCAGTTTACTTCCAGAAAGGGAAAGAAAATAAATTTCATAATGAAAGCTTTATGCCTGGTCTATAGCAAGTGCTAACTAGGGGCATCTGTTGTTTGTGTTTTAAACTTAGCAGTTACTGGAAAGTAAAGGCAGGAGGAAGAATAACATTTCCCCCTCTGGTTCTGAAACTGAAGAAATGTGTGTCTCAGGGAAAACTGGCTACTCTTGTTGAGAGAAGTATTCTGAGCAGTGGGAAAGCAATTCAACCTTCTAGCACTTAGAGGTGACATTGGGCAAAGCATTCTTCTTCTGTCAACTAAAACTCCATCCACTCTGTCAAATGGAGATGAAAGTGGTGATATTTGATGGGAGCACCTAGTAAAGGGACATGATTATTCCTTCCCCATTTCTCTTAGGCTTTCTGATTCCTCTCACTCATCTTTTCTCTGCACCAGCTGTGGGAAGCCAGGGTGGGTGCATTGACTGCCAACAGACTGTGGAAACTAAATCTACTTTCAAAGACCAGTTTATCTCAGATTCAAAAATCTTGAGCTGGTGATGCATGCCTTAATCCCAGCAACTCGGGAGGCTGAGGAGGGAGGCTAAGTCAGCCTCAGCAACTTAGTGAGGCCCTAAGCAACTTAAACCCCGTCTCAAAATAAAAAGGACTAGGCATGTGACTCAGTGAAAAAGTGCCCCTGGGTTAAAGCCCCAATACCCTTCCCCAATAAATAAATGAATGAATAAATAAATAAAATCTTGGGTTGACTGATTTCTCTGTTAGGTAAGAAAGTTGTATAGGAAAGAAAGAAAGAGAGAGAGAGAGAGAGGAATAAGAAAAAAGAACAAAGAAAGAAAGAGAAGAGAATAAGATAATGTCATTCAATATTATCTTAAAAAGCCTAAGTTATTCCAGAATCACCATGGAAGAGTCACCTGGAACCTGTCATCCAATTGTAATTTCAATTTTTTGAGTCATCCATGATCACCTTAATCATCAATCATTCCTTAGAGGAGAGCTCAGCAAACTACGACCCAGAGACCAGTTGTAGCTTGCTAGACTGTTGTATAAGTAAAGTTTTATTGGAACGCAGTTACATTCATTTGTTTGTGTAGTACTGTGCTATAATAGCAGATTCGAGTAATTGTGACGGAGGACATATGGTCTGCATGGCCTAAAATATTTACTATCTGAACCTTACAGTGTAAGTTTTTCTACCTCTGCCTTAGAGGATATTCTATTTTATTTATTTAAAGGATGATTTATTATAGATACCTACTGTGTAAAACTTGGGTCTAACAACAAAATACCAAAACTTAGTTTTTCTTTCTAAAGAGAAATATATTACTAAACTAACAACAAACACCTGCATCATTATTAAGACAACATTTCGTTTTCTTACAGTTAAATTCCTCACAATCTCAGAGACTCTTGAGGAGGAATCCTTATAGATTTTTACTATTCACAGTTGAAATGCTCAAACTTGAGACCCTAAAAATTCTTGTTAGTGCCAAGATTGACAAGAATGAAGGGTTGCCTCTTGGGGTCCTAATGCAAACTCAGTGAGAAATTTTAGACGGGAAACTGAGGCTCAGTGAGGGTGTCACATGCATGATGTCACATAACTGAGCAGAGCTAGAGACAGGGATTGGACCACAGTCTGCCTTCATGGGGTCAGGCGGTGGATACTGGAAGGAAATAGAGAAAATGCAGGAAGCCACCAGAAGATAAAAGTTGGAAATCTGAAGAAATATGAGACAAAGGACAGTGAGAAGATTCTCCGTGAGCAAATGGATGTCCAGGTCAGAAGTATGGAAGTGGTAAGTGAATGGGCAATGAGAACAGACCTGCAGATAGCAACTTGTGTACAGGTCTCCAGGCTAAGGTAGAGGCGAACTGGAAGATTTCTAAAGTATTATCAGTCACTGAAGGACAGAAGGAGAAGATTGAACAACGCTGTCAATATGGTGAGACCATGTGGACACAATCAGAATAGGGAAGCAAATCAAGAACATCTCCATGAATCCCAAAGGGAGAAAAAGGAACCCCTATTTGCAGACCTTTTCATATTCACTGTTTGGAAAAGCTGATTATTAATGTGAGATCCGACATGTCAATAGCACCTCGGGGTCTTGTTGGTGGATCCGTTACACCATGTTTAATTCTGAGTGTAATGATTTCAGGGCTGTCAAGCACTGGGGAAGAATTTTCCATGATTGAATTGTGAGTGAGGAAGTTGTGACAGAGTAGTATTTCATTTTGCTAAATAGCCCTTCTTACCCCCAGGAGCTAGCGTGTTTTAGAGATCACGATCAGACCGCACTTGCAACTCTCATTCGTCAACATCCATGGCTGCCCATCAGCTAATCCAAGCCCAATCTGAATGTGGAGCACGGCCCTACATAGGCAACCACTGTGTGTGTGTTTGTTAAAAGTAAATAATGCCTGGAAAGACCTTTTTTTCCCCCAAATTGTGCAACTTTGCTATTGAAGAACAATTAGAGCAAGAAAAAAGAAAAGCAGAAAATGTAATGTCTCAGAAAGGATTCTCGTTTTGTTTCTAGCAATGTAGTCTTTGCAACTGGACTACTAAACATGAAAAGAGATGATAATTACTGACTGCATTCTTTCACACTTACAATTGCTACCATATCCTCAAGTGATCTAGAAATTAACATACGCTCTTAGTGCAAATGCTGGTTTTAATTTGTTCACTATTTTTAAGGCCAGAAAACTACTTTTTGAAGGCAAATTTTGCTTGAACCACACACCTATATTCAGATGCCTCTTTGTCCTTTTAGTGAGGGACTCACTCTACTGACACTTAAATCTGAGAATACAGAGGTCATCCACCTTAATGTCAGCACTGCCCCCACCACCAGTGTGGGACTGGAAGAAGGGGATGAGAATATTTAAAATTTTTAAGATGTTGTTCTTTTCTAACGGTGGCTAACTGATCTTGAGCTTTGTGGTGGCTTCTTCATATTTGTGTCATTCATGGGATAGTAGACAAGAAAAATCAATCTGCGGGCCTGATGTGGTCAGTCCTATGTAACCTTGGGAAGAATTTGCTTTCAATCATTTATTTCACAGTCTGGAGAACCCATTGCCTGTAAAACTCTGCAAAGGTACTACCCAATGGAGGGATTTATTATCTTTTTAAAAATGAATTATTTTGTCACTTTGGACTAATTGACATTAAAAATATCATATCCTAGGTGGTGATTAGGACCCAGGCCATCTTGGGAAGGTCATTGATTATCATAGAGTGTGGTCAGTATGGTTGAATATTGTTGGTAATAGTACGGCTCCAATGCCAGCTTGCTTGTTACTGGAACTTGGAAGAACATCAAGGATGTTCTACTCAGCCTCAAGGGGGGTGGGTACCAGTGACGGAAGACTCACCTGTCAATCGCTGATTCCTGAAGGAAGAAGTTGGTACCTCAAGACACACACATTTGCCTCATCTCTTGGGCATGCCATCTGTAATTCTGTTTTGATATGTTATACTTGGTAATAGTAAAATTTTGGCCATGTGAGCTTCAATTAATCAACAGAAAAGGCCAAGCAAAATCTTTGCTCCTTCGTTACTCCTTAAATATTTTTCCTATTAATTTGATCTCAATACCTATTCTTCTATATCTGTACAGGTCTCATGGAATGTCATGATTCTTAGTATTGAGTAGATGCCCAGTAAATGTCAAGGGGACTGAACTGAGCTCTGCGAATGTCAAGCCCCACTAAGAACATCGGAGACCTTCGCAGCTCTGGATTGAGATGCCTGCACAGCAAGCGGATGGTCCATTCCAAACTCTCTTCACCAGAAACAAAAATTTCTCCCTCTCAACTTTTTCCTCTAGGACTTGGTTTTCATTCAGACCTAAATGTGTTCCGTGCTGAGCTCTGATCCTAATGGCAGACGCCCTTTAATAGAGCATCCTCGTAAGTGCATTGTTTCCAAGGAACACAGAGATACATCACGTCGTCTCCAGCTGGAAAGGTAAATTTCATGATGTTAATTCATTTTTCCGCTTGATTCGTTTGTTTTTCCCAAGACGCACCTCGCATGTTGAAAATAATCAATCTATTTCCAAATGGGCCCTTCAAGTACCACGGTGACAGCATGATGCATGCCACAGAGCTGGAAGCAGAACACAGTAGCCTTGTAAAGGGACACGGATTGCGTTGCAACAGACATTCTCAGTGTGGGATGGGGGTGTGCGGGCACCAGGACTGGTTATGTCTCTGGTAGATTTTAGAAACACCAGGTTACCAACTATAAAAACAAAACAACAGCCCTAGAAAAGAAGCTACCAGAAATGCCCAGAAGTCATTGAAGATGACAACTAAGAGAAACACAAATGTTCAAAACAAGTCATCTCATGAAGGCTCAGGAACCTGCCCCTCCCATTTCACACTGTCCTATTGGGACATTATGTATATATTTCTTGATGTTTCCTAAAGAAAGAAAGCTTCTTGGCTATGTTTATTTTGACTCCAGAAAACTAGGGAAGGTGGGGAAGAGTCTTGAGGAGAGGGATTGAGTTTTGTTTAACTTTGTATACCCAGTGGCTTGAATGATGCTTGGAACATAGTAGGTGCTCCATAAATGTTTGGTAAATGGTAGCTAAGTATTCCTATTTAATTAACCTGTATTATGTATATGAAAGGGGAGTTCCCGTGATATTTCCATACCTGCAGACAGCACGTGTGGATCATGATCATCCACCCTTCTTCCAGTCTTGCTGTGCCCCCTCCAGCTTCCCCTCGGACCCTTCCCACTCCCTAGTAATCACGGATCTAATTTCAGTCTAATTTTTTGTTTTTAATTTCACATATGAAAGAGAACATATGGTACTTGTTTTTTTGTGTGTGTGTCTGGCGTGTTTTGCTTAACTTCACAGGTCCATCCATTTTGCTGCAAATGACAGGATTTTATTCTTTTTTATGGCTGACTAATACTCCATTGCTTACATGTTCTATATGTTGTGTCCATTCATTGGTTGATGGGCACCTACACTGATTCCATATCTTAGAAGCCAAGTGCTGTTTAAAGTGCCTTGCCTAGTTTAATATTTCCTAAGTTAGTCAAAACCTTTTTTAAAGTAAGGTGTAATGTTTCACAACGTGCATGGAACCAGCACCGTGCTAAGCTTTTTGAGTGATTCAGAAAAACTGATAAAGCTTCTGCCTGATGCGGATCATATGATTCCCAGCTTTAAACAGTACACAATCCAGACAGTGGACCAAGGCCATGATCTGGATATGGGAAAACCCTGGCCCAGAAGACAAAGGAAAGAACATGAGATGAAATTCGAAGGAGAATTTCCTCTTCAGAACTTCTTATTCCTGTGAAGTAAGACCATAGCGCTCCTTCAAAACGTGCACACATTTACCATGTGCTCACACTGTGCCGGGCTTTTGCTGGGACTGCCAGTCACAAGGAACACCATGGAGGCCCAGAAGAGGAAGTGGCTACTGGTGTCTCTGGAAGACTGAGAAACCTTATCAGAGAAAATAGTTGGGGGATATAATCCTAGAGGAGGACAAGGTGGGAATGAGTCTTCCCAGCAGAGGACAAGGTGACAGTGTGGTCATAAAGGCGATGCAGAGCGAGCAACTCAGGATATCTGTGGCAGAAGCAGCTGACTGGGGCAGGTAAGAGCCACAGGGACCTTGGCCCTGTGCAGAGGGTTTGGGCTGTGTCCTGAGAGAGCCTGCAAAGCACTGAGAAGCCTTCAAAGGCCCAAGGAGATTGCATTTCAGGAAGACCACTGTCCGCTCGATGGAAATGGATGGGCTGAGAGGGGACCAGGGGGCCAAGTCAGGGAGCTGCTGAATGCACAGTCGAGGTGCAAAGGTGATTTTAGAGTAATCCCAACCAGCTCTGGAGGAAAGGTGAGGTGAAGGCAAGCAGCACAGAAGCAAGAAGTAGAAGCAGCAGGAGCTTCATCAGTATGAGATGTTGGTACTGAGTCAGCGGACAGAGCCAGGTCACCCCAGGTCACCGCCTCAGCGTGCTGAGCACTCCTGCAGATGTTGGCTTTACAGCCACAAACAAAACAGTCATCACCCTAATTCTAAAAATTGTCACTGAGCTGCAAGTCTCAATGAATCTGCCATGTTGTAAGGAGGCCACTCCAAAAATTGGGGCAAAGCAGACTGACCCCCATGGAAAGCTAGTTTTCCTGGAAACTCCCTCAAGCACACACATGCAGCCTCATTTGAGAGTAAATGGAATATTTTTAGTCTTTAAGAAAAAATAATCAGTAGAGAAGTTCTACAATTTAAAGTTGGTTGCAGAACGTAACACTGCTGTAGCCTGGCCCGGTTCTTAAGGAATGGGAAGGACAAGAGTCACAGGACTTGAATGTGAGTTCCCCGTTGCTCACGTGGGGATAGCAATTGCCACTGGTGCTCAGGATCTGTGCCTGTCTGCTGGCTGACGGCTCCAGATGGGTTGCCTGCACTCCCAGAATCCTCTGCTCAGTTCCACAGGAAGCCATGTTCTCAGGCTCCTTTCCTCTCTGGATCCAGGCAGGTTTGGCCAATGGGAGGCTCTGGAATCCGGGGAAGGGGTGCAGCAGGGCCTGTCTCCCTCTGATCGTTAAGTGAGAGGCTGAGTCTCCTCCATGCCTCCCAGGGCTCACCACCAGCTGGCCCTGCCGTAAGGTGCCCGCTCCTGCTGCTGGCTTCTGGGTTCTGACAAGACCTCTTCCATGCGCCTCTAAGTCTAGGCATGGTGGCAGATTCCTCCTGCCACTAATTCCTGGACTGCCTCAAAGTGTCACCTGTTTGTGACCTCTGACCCGTGTTCCCTTGATGAAACTTTCGTTGCCTATAAAATCTGGAACATTCTCTGTTTCCTACTCGGGGTCCCCCTTGCCATGTGTGAGGCATTGGATTAAGCTGTATGCTGGCTCTCAGTAGTCATGTCCATTTTATATACAGGGAAACTGAGGTTCCAAGAACTTCAATAGCCAGCTCTAGACTACCAGATTTTAGGACAAGAATTTGAACCCAGGTCTGTTTGAACCAGAGCTGTGATTTGGGGAAGCGAATGCATCTCTCAGTCTATTTTCCAACTATCAAAGGGCCATTATAAAAGGTGACAATTGATATAATGTATGGGAAGGTCATTTCATCAAGCACACCAGGTATTATGACTCTCATTATTACATAGCATCTAGTGGTCATATCAGCACAGAAAACTCACCAAGTCCTTTTTGTTTTTAAAACTATTTCTGAGCATTAGCATGTGAGTAGTAAAGAAGGCGGCTGTTGATTTCTATGATTCAGGGATTTATTTGGTCAACAGTTTATTTATTGGGTAGCATGTCAATGCCAGCCACTGTTCTAGGCACTAGTAAATAAATCGACGCAGGTAAAGTTCATGGAGTGTGCAGTTTAGTTGGTGTGAAGAGACAATACAGAAATAAAGGTGCGCTATGTCGAAAGGAGATAAGCACCTAGTAAGAGAGACTTACTAGGACAAAGCAGCATGGGTGTGGCCGTGCTAAGTGGACCAGAACACAGAGCATTTGAGCAGAGATGTGAGAAAAGTGAAAAACTGAGCCCGGCAAACGCTGGGGAAAATAGCATCATAAGTGCAAAGGCTTGAGGATGGTGGAGCTTGGAACACTTAATGACCCTGGAGCAGAAGGAACTCTGGGAGATGAAGTCAGAGAGAGCGAGGAGATCCAGCACCACCTTGGAGGCCATTGTCTGGACTTTGGACTTTCCTCTGATTGAGAAAAAAAGGCACTATAAGAAACATGGCCTCTCTTAAATTCTTTAAAATGACAACTTTGAACCCACCATATTAGACAAAGGTGCCAAAAACATACAATGGAGAAAAGAGCCTCTTCAACAAATGGTGCTGGAAAACAGGAAATCCATATGCAGCAAAATGAAACTAAACCCCTATCTCTCACCCTGCACAAAACTCAACTCACAATGGATCAAGGACCTAGGAATTAGACTAGAGACACTGCACCAAACAGAAGAGAAAGTAGGTCCAAATCTTCATCATGTCAGCTTAGGACCAGACTTCCTTCACATGACTCCCAAAGCACAAGAAATAGAAGCAGGAATCAATAATTGGGTAGATTCGAACTGAAAAGCCTTTTCTCAGCAAAGAAAACAATCAACAATGTGAAGAGAGAGCCTACAGAGTGGGAGAAAATCTTTGCCACACACACTTCAGATAGAGCACTAATCTCCAGAATTTATAAAGAACTCAAAAAACTTTACACCAAGGATACAAATAACCCAATCAATAAATGGGCTAAGGAAATGAGCAGACACTTCACAGAAGATGTACAAGCAATCAACAGATACATGAAAAAATGTTCAACATCCCTAGTAATAAGAGAAATGCAAATCAAAACTACCCTAAGATTTCATCTCATCCAATTAGAATGGCAATTATCAAGAATACAAGCAACAATAGGTGTTGGTGAGGATGTGGTGAAAAAGGAACACTCATACATTGCTGGTGGGGCTGCAAATTAGTGCAGCCACTCTGGAAAGCAGTATGAGGATTCCTTAGAAAACCTGGAATGGAACCACCATTTGAGCCAGCTATCCCACTCCTCAGTTTATACCCAAAGGACTTAAAATCAGCATATTACAGAGATACAGCCACATCAATGTTCATACCTGCCCAATTCACAATAGCCAGATTGTGGAGCCAACCTAGATGCCTTTCAATTGATGAATGGATAAAGAAACTGTGGTGTATATACACAATGGAATATTATTCAGCCATAAAGAAGAATAAAATTATGGCATTTGCAGGCAAATGGATGAAATTAGAGAATATCATGCTAATTGAAGTAAGACAATCCCCAAAAACCAAAGGCTGAATGATTTCTCAGATAAGTGATTGATGATACATAACAGGGGTGAGGAGGTAAGGGAAGAATGGAAGGAGGTTGAATTGTGTAGAAGGACATGAGGGGTGGGGAGGGGGCAGGGGAAGGGAAGATGATAGAATGAGACAAACATCATTACCCTTTGTACATGTATGATTACACAAAGGGAATGACTCTACTTCCTGTACAACCAGAGGAAGGATAGTTATACTCCATTTGTATACAATGAATCACAATTTTTTAAAAATGATCATTTTGATTGTCACATGAAGACTGCAGGAGAGCAATCAGGACTGCTAAGGACATCACTTGACCTCCCATAATATTCCCACCTTGCATGTTGGTAATGAAAATCCTGTCAAGAGAGAAATTAGAGATAATGCCAAAATGTTTATATTCCGGGGAAAGGCAATATGTTTGCTTAAATTCGCCACACTGTTGTATGAAATCTGATTACTGAAACTTTCCTAAAAGCTGGTTTTCACAGCTGTGAGGGAACTGGATGTTAGAAATAGAAAAATAGAAAATAGAAAAAACTTGGTCAGAGGAGATAGTATTAAAAATGTGGACACCAGAAGGCTAAGGTTCAACTACATCATCATTGCTTCTGGGGATCTCCAGCCCATCCCTGGCATGAGTTTAAACAAGGCTCTACCCTTCTGTCAATCCAGGGAGGTTTAGTTCTTGTAGGTTGTAGAGACGCAGGGAGAGCAGTAGGATTTTGCTGTCATAAGGTCTGATTTATTCTAGTTTGCTGGATTTCATGATTATAAACCAAACTGCAAATCCAGCTTTTTGTTCCATCTCACTCCAACTGTTAGGCAGCTGACAAAAGCATGCTTCCATACTTCTTGGCTTTCTGTCTCCCTTACACTGGGTTCTGGAAGCCCAAGGGCTGGAGAGGGACTTGCGGGCACACCCACTTCAGATTGGAGATGAGGATCCTTGCCAGAGGCATGGCAGTTAGCAGCGTTGAGGTCCACATTTCTCATGCCTAGTCAGCTCAAGAAGTATGCCATCAGGAATTCTTATAGGAGCTGAGATTCCCCAGCAAAGGACAACTCTGTGGAACCAATGCTTCAGATGTTTGTCCAGATGTGGATGTGTTCCATCCATCATGAGAGCAGGACCAGGGTTCTAGGTCTTATGAGAAAGATTAATTAAAACCATAGTAACTGAGTTAAAAAAAAAACAAACAAACACAGGGTCATTAGCCATAAAGGTAATATAAAAAGTTTAGCCAATACACTCTTCCAAGGAAAATAGTTCAACTGGTGATATTTTAGCTGAAGCAGTCAATTGTTGTTAATAATTTAATGGCAAAAATTATGGGAATGTAAACGAATCACTAGTAATTCTGACAAAATGTTTGTTGATCTTTGGAATGCAATGCATGAATGCAAAATATAACAGCAAGTGTGTTTGCATTGCTGGAGACTTGGCCAACTACGTGTGGAGCAAAAACCAACATGGAGACATTCTAAGGAGTAAGATGCAGTCCATCAGACAGGGATCTACAACGGGATATTCACAATATGTGCTCCATAAATGTCTACTTAAACAGATGGGTACCAGTGCTTACTCTGAGCAAAGCACATACCACTTAATCTGGAGGATCCAGGGTGGTGGGTGTGCTGTGATAAACAGGATATATTTCCTGTCCTCAATGAGTTTAAAATCTAATACCTAAGTTTAGGCTTTAGTTTGAGACAGAATGCTAAGGCCACATCATAAGAACAGGATAAGAGCACAGATTTTTGGGAGACTTGTGCAACTACACTGATGATATTGTAATAAATACGGAACTTGAAGGACAGGCAGAAAGGCACACACAGCTGCACTGTATTTGTGTGTGTTTATAGGGGGTGTTTATTTGCTTACTGTGGATGTTCATTATTACTTTATAAGTTGATCATTGCTTACATTTAAAAGCATTACTAAATTGCAAAGACACTGGTCTTTGCAAGTGTCATAAATCATAGATGATGAATGCAGTTGAAACACCAGGATGTAAAGGGACAGCATCTCAAGGTGCTGGACCAGTGGAGCCTCACCTAAGGGTGCCCTGGGGGAGACCACCGTCCACCTCATTGTCTCCCAAAGCCATGGTTTTTCTCCAACCCCCCTCATCTCCTCTGGCCACTTGTTCCCTACTGATTTGCCCAAGGTCTCCTTTAACAAAGGTCACTGCTGAGTACCTCTTTGTATGTAGGTAGAAGGGAACAATTTGTCCTTCCATGAATGACACTCAAGTCCACTCCTTTGGTACAGGGTGCAGTGAGGGAAATTTCTCTAAAACCCTATTGTGACAGAGTGAGATCAATTCCAGCTTTTCACATTTATAAACGATGCTCTAGTGAACATTCTTCAATGAATCCTTTTTGTTTCTTGCTTTATTTTTATTTTTGATTGACACTACTCTTAAACGCCAAAGCACTTTGAATGCGTACTAGAGTTTCACACTGTCCTCTGACTGCCTGAAGAATCTTGCCTTTGGGACTCATCTGGGCCAACCCTCCCTGGCAGTTCCTGATCACAGACATCTCCACATTTCACCCCATAAATCAGTCATTTGGCAACCTATTAATGCTAAGTTAACAGCTAGTGGCAAGAGTCTAATACATTCGTTCTTGCTAAAATGTTAATATCTGAGAAGACAAGTTGTATGTACTATCACCTCCATATTTATACTTCGTAAGAAATAATGCCTTAGTGCCATAGAATAATGAACTGCTGTACTAGAATTCTATTCATCGCCTAAAATGTGGAGAAGGCACTTTGTCCCTGCCCTTCACTTCACATTCTGTGGACCCTGACTCCTTTAAAGACTCTTCCAGATCCCAGATTCAGTGTCAGGTCAGGAATACCAGGACTACCCAAGAATCAGCATGTGATTCACTGATCCTTCCACAAGGGAAGAGACTAGATGTGAGGATCTCAGTTGAAGTTTCCTTGTGCCTTTATGTATCATTCCACCTTATATCAAAATGATAAATTTTGCTCCTTTAATCCTAAGATTGTAGTAATTTGTTACAGCAGCAATAGAAAAACTAACACAAACACAGAAGCACACTGGGGAAAACTTGTGAAAACTCAGGAAGTGTTTTCTGCTATTATTGTCCCTATACCTATGTTCACTTAAGTCTTCTCAGGTGTCCGTTAAGAGAAACCTCAAGGACTGAAACCATTATGGAGGTCGGGGGGTCAGAGGTCAGGGGTTTCATAGGTATGAGATGGGGCAAAAATAAAATGGTAGCCTAGTTTAGTCGGGAAGTACTACAAAAATGGCCATGAGTCCACCTGGGACCCACATGTTGGTTTCTAAATCTCACTTTCCATTGAAAGGAAGCAGAGCTCCTTGGAGAAATGGTTGTTTCCAGGACTGTAGCAGGGAAAATACAAAATGAGCCTGAAATCTCTTCATGTGCCAGAAAATAAGGAAGTACGGAAATCAAAGCCAGTTGGAAGAATTTCTAACTGGCAGAATCTAGGACTGTTTGCACATCAGCTTAATGATAATAACGGATTTAAATAGTCCTTTTTAAGTAAAAAGAGAAAATCAGGAGTTCATCCTGATACCAATCAATCAAATATTCTATCAATAAAAACCCCAATGATGAATGGAAATGTCTCATAGTCTCAAGGTATTTTCCTATAAAGTATTCATAAGCTACAAAGAGAATAAAGAGTGACTGAGCAGTGAATAATCCTAACAGATTTAGCAGTGAATGATGCTAACAGAATAATCTGTGATGTGACTCCCAGACTCTGCTTCAGGAATGTCAGAGACTTATCCTCAGTTGTCAGGAGTGATTACAGAAAAGGGTCCTTAGCTGAAGAAAATCACTTCATCCAGGGTCACAGCTCATTCTAGATCAGGTCCTCCAGAATACCTGACCCATATTGGAATACAAAGCCCAGTCCCCTGCCCCCCATCTCAGGAGATCTATAAAGAGCCGCCCAGGTCCACAGGTCCACATGGGGTCAGCTCAGGCTTCCCTTGTGATTGCATTATGATGTGACTTCTCTCTCACCCAGTACTGCTTCTTGCCACTGGAGTTGATGCCCCTAGTTAACATCTTGCATGCTAATTTCAAAACCTCCTTCCTGAGGTGCCCAACCTGTGGTGTCACACGAATCCAGTGATCAAAGTTTACAACATCAATAATGGAACCCCCCACCCCAAATTATGTACAACCATACTGGAGGCTGCTATGGTTTGAATGACCCTTAACAAAACCCATATTGAAATTTAACCCTCACTGTGAGGTGTTAAGAGGTGGGGCAAAGTGAGACCTTTCAGCAGTGATTAGATGATGTGAGGGGTTCTGCCCTCATGAATAAATTGATCCAGCCAGGAATTAATGGTCTAATGGATTATCTCAGGAAAGGGTCCGTTATAAAAGTCAGTTTGGCTCTGTGTCTTCTATGCATTCCTTCTTGCGAGTGACACCCTGCACTGCCTCAGGACTCTGCAGAGATTTCCCCAGCAGAAAGGGTCTGCCCAGATGCAGCTGCCTGATGTTAAGCTTCCCAGCCTCCAGAACTGTGAGCCAAATATACCTTCTTTACTCATAAATTACCCAATCTCAGGTATTTGTTTACAGCAACAGAAAACGGACTAAGACAGACACCCTGTGATCACCTCTGTGATATTCCTGTGAAAGATGTGATCTGATTTTAATCATGAGGAAATGAGAATCATGAGGGCAAAGCCCAAATGGAGGGGCAGTCGACAAAATCACTCCTTCACATCTTCAGAGGAGTCAAATTATGAAAGTCAAAGAAAGACAATAAAACTGCTCTGAACTGAAGAAAACTGAAGAGATGAGACACCAGATGCGACAACTAAATGTAATATGAGATCCTGGACTAGAATCTCTTGCTATAAAAGACATTATTGAAACAATTGGTGAAACTTGAATGGGTTCTGAAGATGGCACGGTCATAAAGTATCAATGTTAATGACCTAATTTTCATAGCTATAAAGGAGAATGTCTTTGCTTATAGGAAATGCACACTGAAGTATTTAGGAATGATACGACGCAAAGTTGACGCAAGGTTGAAAACTCTAATGGTTCTGGAATGAAAGTAGAAGTTCTTTGTATTGTTCTTGTAAGTTTACTTAAGGGAAAGTTTGTTTCAAAGTTAGAAACAAAATTTAAGCAAATATATTAAGCATATACATATATATATATATATGTACATATATATATATATATCCTCTACTATTTGTACAATTATCCTGTATATCCATTTCCTGCATTTTTTCAATCATCAGTGATATAGGTCTTTAATTTTCCTAAGATGAGTGTAAATATGCCACAATGGAACTAATTATTCTGCATAATTAAAATGCACTAATAACAAAAGATGATTAAGAGTTTTCAAACTTTATTTGGAGCCTCGATCTCAACTCTTCAGAAGAGTACATTGAAGGGATGCCCACCTAGCCGCCCTCCGCTAGGCAACATGAGGCTCTAAACAGGGGCATGAGGTGGTCTTTCCTTCAAGAAGCATCAACTTGCCAGCCTCAGCAACTTAGTGAGAACTTCAGCAACTCAGTGAATTCCTGTCTCTAAATAAAAATAGAAAAAGAGAGCTGGGGGTGTGGGTCTGTGATCCAGCACCCCTGGGTTCAATCCCCAATCCCCCCAACCCCAAATATCAGCAGCAGCGACTTGAAGAGACTCTAGACTACCTGGTGAGGATCAGAATGTGCTGAGGTGCCCAACCTGTTGCATGGTAATGCGAACAGCCCAGAGGATGAGGAAATCAATACTCAAGTGGTTGGTTACTTAGTAAATCATTCAAACGGGGAAGAATGAGTTTCCCCAAGGCCAGGATCCTCAATAAATCTAGGGGAAATGAGGCTGAGAGCAAAAAAAGATATTTCTTTCTAACTTCCGGAGATGATTACCTTCTACTCATGCCCTAAATAATCAGGACTGAGACTTTTTTTTCTACCCGAAATTTTATCTTGATGGCTATAAACACAAGTGCTGTCTTTATGAATCATCTTTATTTTTAAAATTTGGCTAACACTCCACTCAAGTGTCTTTGACATGTTTAAAGCAATTTGTTTCACAAATATGAAAGTTAGAAAAGATTGAAATGATGGAAATGAAATAATGGAACCAATATGTCATTTCCTATCACTTAGAAATATGTTGCACAAATAAAAAAGTTTTTTGATGGAAAATGCCACCCTAGCTGTCTCTACTCCTTTACTTCTGTTGCTTTAGTCTTAGAAACATTCTTTTGTCTCTTTCTGTGAAATTAATTGCTTCAGATTACTAAAAGCTCTTGTCTACCCTAGGTCCAATTTTCTGAACCTATAGGTACCTGCCAATTTAATTTTGAGATGTGGAATATCTCAAAATTAAGTTATGAAGTTGAGAGAGAAAGATGTTTTGACTTGGTAATTTTTCCCAGACAAGGAAGCAGGACTTGAAAGTAAGTCCAAACAGAAAGTGCAATTCCTTTTTTGGAAGAGTTGATAGCATCGTGAAGATGAATGTCCCCCAACCCCAGAAATCCAGCCCACATGTTTCTCCCCAGACCCACATGTGTAGTGTTACTCTGGCTTTATTTATCTCCCTTATTATCTCCTATTTATCATGCTCCAAAGATTTTCATTCCTTGATTCCTGTCTTAGTCAGCCTGGGCTGCTATAACAAAACACCATGGACGGAGTGGCTTAAACTACAGATGTTCATTTCTCACAGTTTTGGAAGTTGGGATGTCCAAGATCAAGATGCTGCAAGATTTGGTTCCTGGTAAGGATCTGCTACCTGCCTTTATAGATGGAGGCTTCTCTTTCTGTCCTCACAGGGCAGGGAGAGATCCATAGAGCTCTGGTCTCTTCCTCCTCCTAGAAGTGCACTAATCTCATTTATGACCTAATTACATCCCAGAGACAGCACCTCCAAATACCATCACAGTGGGGTATAGAGTGTGGACAGAGGAGTTTAAAGGGGGTACAAACATTTCGTCCATAACAATGTCTCATTTCTCTTCTCTTTAAGGAATGAGATGAAAGGTTCAGATCCCTCTGCCTGGACTATACTTCAACTGAATTTCTCAAATCTTATCTCTTCCCTCGAGAAGGAATCAGAGGGATCTGGATTCTGATTACTGCTTGGTCCTAGTATTCCTGGCTAGATACGAGACCTGGGATCTGGAAAGGTCTCAGAAGAAGGCAGGGTCCACAGAATGTGAAGTGAAGGACAGGACCCCAGGGCTTTCTCCAAATTCTATGCAGTGAACAGGATTCTATCATGGCAGTTCATTCCATTAGGATGTTAAGGCATTATTTCCTACCAAGTGAAAACATGGAAGTAAAAGCTAGTACAATTAGTCTTCTTGGATATTAAAACAATTTCTAGCAAGAATGAATTAGACTTATGTCATTAGCTGTTAGTTGAGACCAGTTCTCTTGGAACGAGTTGTCGAAGGACTATTTATGGATTGAAGCGTGGAGACGTGTAGTGACAGCTGCTGCTAGGGAAGGCTGGTCCAGGTGAAGTGGCTTATGAGCCACTTAGTGGGCAGCAAAAGATTCGTGGTATACTTGGAAGATGAGTGTCTTTGTTTCCTGTTACTCAAGTGAAGTTATAAGCACTTCCTGGAATAGAAGAGAGTGCTGAGGACCTGGGTTTTCTCACGGGTTGAGCCACAGTCGTGTCTGGCCCATGGATTCCCTCATTGCTCTTAGTTCTGCTAGTGCCCACAGTGGTGAGTCCTGGTTTTCCCCCAGGTGATCTGACTGAGTGAGCATCCAGCTAGTTCAAGCCTGTGCCTTCCACCCAGAACCCTGAGTGGATATAATGTACTGTAGTGAAAATCCTGTATGGATCAAAACAGAGACTCAGCTCTTCACTGTTGGAGGGCAGAGAGAGCCACCTCCTGCTTAGTTCCAAAGAAGCTCAGGCCCCCTGGCCCCTGCAGTGAAGAGTAAAAAGGAACCCCACTCTGCCCCAGATAGCTGGCTGAAGCTAGCTTCCAGCTCTGGGCCTATTCAGTCCATTTCCTGCAGCTGGGTCTTCTTCCCTTGGCCTTGGCTCAACTTGAATGGTCACCTCTGCTAGAGTGGACCTGTGTTTAATGACTCACCATTCCAACTGTCCTTCCAAAACCTTATCAATGCCTCACCACAAACAATCATGCTCTTGGCTCCTGATATCTTCCCTCACCAACTTTCGAAGCCATCTTTTGGACATATATCCCAACTATTTAACACCATGAGATTTCTCCCTCCCCTCCTATAATCCTATAGCTTCTTAGTAACTTTTTCTTGCCTCAGCTTCGATCTGACAACCATATATCCATGGTTTACTACGGGTAGTTCCACCTTATGCCTGTTTTCCTAGCAGTCCTTCCAGTTAGCTCCTTTTCACTTGCAAAAGTGTCTTGGTTTGGAGGATAACTTACAAGATCACCCTACTTGGGATCCACTGAACTCCATCAGGCCCTGGGTTGAACTTGTGCAAGAATGTATCAAACCCCTTACTGGGTGTAGATAGATTCCAGACTTGTAAGTGAGTAAATAGCAAAGTGATAGCTATTTTCCTCTCAGTACTAAGATTTATGATTATGTGATTTTATGAAATGTACCAAGCTTTGATAACCAATGAGCAGACACATATAGAAAAGCATTTAAAATGTGTGCTTGTTGGAGCCACCAGTCCTGATGGCAGTTACTCCCATGCACTTCTCCTCCTCCTTCAGCTTCTCCTTTTTGCCTTGATTACAACTTAATGCCCAGCATCTGCATTTCACCTACCATTGACTCACAGGTACCCAACTCTCTCTTCTCTCTCCATGCCTGGCTCTGGTGCTTTCCATCCATGCTCCAAACCTTACTCTTGGAGTGTTTGTGTTTCCATAGGACACTGCTCTCAAAGTGTGACACTCACTGTGTCATCAAAGTGTGACACTCTGCAGAGTGTCAGCTAGGCATTCTGTAATGCCATCTTGTGCAAATTTATGAGCACAGACTGGTCGGAAAATATTACCTATCTGCATGGAGCATTTTCATTTTATTAGGAAACTTCCAATGTTTTGCCTCCATTCAAAGGTACAATGACAATGGGGGAACTTAACATGCTCTTCCACAGCTATCTGTCACGTGTCATGGTACAGAGAGCTGCCTCTCTGACTATAGATTAAGCAAGTGGTCACAGGTGCTCAACCTATGGTTGGTGAACATAATGTTCAAAATTAATGAATTTATTTTTATTGAAATTCATCATATTATCACCCTACACATTCATCCCCAGAATTCTTTATTTTTAAAAGTATATTTGGTTTCACAGTTCAAAGTGTGAGACTCTGGTCACCTCTAAATTAGCAGGAGGGTATGGATTATTAATCTGTTCTTCTAGATCCTCCCCTACTGGTGTATTTAGTGAACAAATCCAGGGGAGTGGATATCATTCAAGTCTCTCTCGGGCTCCCATGCATGCAGAGGCCTATGTAATGATTTCAGCTGCTTTCAAACTGTTCTTGGAAACCAGTGGCAACTTAATTGCATTTGATTATGTTAATGAGATTCTGATCATTGATAAAAGATAGATTTCCAGAGCTTGTCTTTGAATCCTACATGATGGAATGGACTGTTTGGAAGGATAACCATCTGCTTAAGAAGAATGCAGATATCACAGCTCATCTCTATCAGGAAATGCAAGCTCTGAATTCCCACCATGGTGGGAAGATTCACTGACCAAGCAACAATTGCAGACTGATTCCATAAGGGAGCACATTCATCATGAACTTGCCCAAACAGGCCTTCCCTATCACCACAAAATCTTCACGATTCTTATTACCTCGAGAGTGAGTGCTGCCAGAGTCCCCAGTACAGCCACGAAACTTAATTCAATGAAGGATTTCTTTTTCATTAGAAGCCCGTGTGCTGTAGCAAAATGATAAGCTCTTTGGACTTCCAAGAACACCTTCCTCCCAGCCAGGAGGGTATGCATTTCCTATTCCTCTTGGAAAACTCCCAATTTCTCAATTTTCATTTTAGGCACCTACCTGTCTTGTGCTGAGACTCTGCCCTTCAATTCTAACCTGTCCTTTCCCTCCTTCCTGATTCCTGCCTGCCTGCAGGCATACATTTCTGGTAGAGAATTTAATCAGCGTAGCACTTGATTATGTAATATATGATTGCATTCATTAATTGTTTATAGAATTCCTCTTATTTATATCAATGATGGTAAACTCTTTTAAAAACAGGGGTGGACTACTGACTTTTTACTCAAAGGATGTGAAATAAGTATGCCAAAAAGTCAATAGTACTTCCCTGTTCATTTCACCACTGTTCACAGTAACCAAGAGAGCAGATGAATGGAGAAAGAAAATGGTACACGGACGTAACAGAATACTATTCACTCTTTGCTATAAAAATGACATCCTGTCATTTGTAGAAACATGGTGAACTTGGAGGATCATCAATTTAGGTGAAATAAGTAAGGTTCAGAGAGACAAACTGTGTGATTTCACTTAGATGTGGAATCTAAGAAAGCTAAGCTCACAGAAGTTAAAAACGGGTTACCAGAGGTTCAGGAGGATGGAGGAAGGGATAGGGAGATTGGTTAGTAGGTACAAAGATGCAGCTGGATAGAAGGAACAAATTCTGGTGTACCATCACACAGAAGGCTTATAGTTCACAACACTGAACTGTGTTGTTCACAGTCTCTTCAAAACAGAAGAGAGGACTCTGAATGTTCTCATCACAAAGAAGGGATAAATGTTTGCGGTGTTAGATAAACTCAAGATCCTGAGTTGATGATTGCACAAGGCACACATGCATCAAACTATCGCTGTACCCCCAGAACATGAGTAATTAGAGCCTGTCAATCAAAAATAAATAAATAAATAAATTTGAATCAAAGTAAGGACAGGGATGGAGTCTTAAATTCCTCTTTTTTTTTTTTTTTTCCTTCTATTGAGCAGAAGAAGAATAATATCTCACATGATTTATTTACTGGTTCTTTTAGTTATACATAACCTGAGGATTCATTTTGACATAAAAGCATAGAACATAATCTGCTATCATTCTCAGCACTTCCCATTTCCCTCCCCTCCTCCCTCCCCCTGTTCCCTTCCTTCTACTCTATTGATCTTTCTGAATTACTTTTTTAAATTAATGTCTTGTGGATGTACATAATTCGAAGTTCCCTGTGGGTATCCCAAAGTGCTGGGCACAGCAGAGGTTTCTGCATCAGGAATTCGTTGAACCAGGTGAGATGCTATAAAGGTCCCTAAACATGGGAAGGTAATAGAGAAACTGAAGAAAGGGCAGCCAGACTTCCCACCATGCAGCAAAGGAGCGTCCAAACGTCCAATCCAGGTTTCATTCGGAGATGGGCAACATCAAGAGCATCCCACCCCAACTTCCAGGGGGTTAAGGAAGCACTTGACCAAAAACTGTTGCCCACCTCCCTTGGGTGACACTTTATTCCTCTAACTGGACAGGCGCAAGGCAGTTTGGACATTTGCATGAAAGTAAGAGTGAGGCCTGAGAGAGAGAGAAACAGAGACAGAGACTAAAGAAAATTCTGAGAGGAGACAAGATTTAAAAAGGGGCTGAGATCCTGCGAAGGGGAGGGTGAAGAGGATAGCAAAAGAAGTTCCCCTCTTTATAGCTCACCTGTGGTCATCTCCTGCCTGTCTGGCTGCTGCTGTAGCAGCACTTTTTGTAGGTTACACTTCCTTAAGGAATACCTTAAAGATTTAGCTCTCCTATACAGTTGCACTATTTAAAATAAGGCTGATAATTGGGTCATCTTATTAGGAAGCAACTATCACTAAGTTGTTCAAAGAGCTTCCAGTTGTTCCCTCCTCAATCCTTACAGGGCGCTCAAGGAGGAAGGAGAGGGCACCGGAGCTGAGCCATGAGCCCATGGCCTCCTTACTCCAGGGGAGTCTAAGGCCACTGATGTGGGGTCTCCTTTCAAATCCGAGACTTAGATGCCAGGGAGAAGGGCTGCGCATCAGTTTTCACTAAGTGTCTCCCCGACCTTTCACATGCACAGGATTTCTCAGAGTTTCTGTGGAGCATCCTGGGAGGGCCCGCCCCGCGCCAAGCCTGAATTCAGCGCGCACCTTTCTGGTAGGTTCGTTTCAGTTACGCGGACGCTAATGAGCCAGGCTTATGAAACCTCACAAACCAGAGAGGTCATCAAAAGACATATGCATGGTGACAGAGACAGAGAGAGGAGGAACAAGGGTGGAAGGCAAGTCAGGGAGACCTAAGGGTGCGGGGAGGGGGAGGAGGAGGAGGGAAGGGGGAGGGGGAGGAGGGAGCAGGGAAGGGGAAGGGGGACAGGGAAGGGAGAGGGGGAAGGAGAGGTGATGGGGAGGGGGAAGTGGGCAATGGGGGAGACAAGAGGGAGGGGGAGGAGGGAGGGGAGAAGGGGAGGAGGAGAGGAGAAGGGGGAAGGGAAGGGGAGGGGGGAGTGGAGAAGGACGGGGACGGGGGAGGGGGAGGGTTACAGCCAGGTCTCCCTCACTAGACCAAAGATGGCCAGCCCTCCAACTTTGAGATGAAATGATCTCTGTCCCTTCAGCTGGAACTCTGCGCAGATAATTCCAGGCAAAACTTGGCTGCTGGGTTGTCAGCGTTCCTACTTTGAATAATTAAGTTTTCAGCATGAAGGTTGCAAGGACACTGGGTATTTTTGTTTGGAGGCTCAGTGGTTCTTTCTTTGCAAATAGGAGCGAAGAGAGGCCAGCAGTCTCCTGTTTGCCTTTTCAAAGTATTTTCTTTTGTGTGTATGTGAATTTCTTTTTAATTGATAAATAATATGTTTGGAGGTCACAAACATGTGGTCTGTGTAATCTTTGTAGAAAGATTCAGGCAAGCTAATTCACATCCATTACTTCACCAAATTACCATATTTCTGTGGTGAAAACATCAAAAAGCTATTGTTTTAGCAATTTTGAAGTGTACATTAGTAATCACTATGGTCACTAAACAGTGTAATCTCTAAAATTTGTCTGGCATAACTGAAAATTTCTACCCTTTGATCAATATCTTTCCTTTTCTTATCTACTCCTAGCCTCTGGTAACTACCTTTCTACTCTCCATTTCTATAAGGTTGACTCTCTGAGAGTCTATAAGTAAGTGAGATCATACCCTATTTGTTTTTCTGTGGCTGGCTTATTTTACTGAGAATAATCTCCAGTTCCATCCATGTTGTAGCAAGTGATAGCATTTCTTTCTTTTTAAAGACTGTATAGTGTTCCATTGGGTATATATGCCATTTTTCCTTCATCCATCCATCCACTGATGGATACTTGGGTTGATTCCATATCTTTGTTATTATGGATAATGCCAGAGTGAACAGGGAAGTGCAGATGTTTCTTTAACATACCTATTTTTATTCCTTTGGGTAATAAGGTAATTTTATTTTTTTCTTGAGGCACGTTCCTATTGTTCTCCCTCATGGCTAATTTACATTCCTAGCACAGAGCATAGTTTTCCCTTTTCTCACCATCCTCACCAATATTTCGATCACTCATCTTTTTGATAACAGACATTCTAACTGGTATGAAGTGACAGTGGTTTTAATCTGCACTTCCTGGGTGATGAGTGACATTGAGTAGCTTTACCTGTACATGTTGGTCATTTGTGTCTCTTCAGTTGACAAATGTCTGTTTAGATCCTATGTCTGCAGCCCTGGATCAGTCTCTTAATCCCTTTGAACTTTGGTTTCCAGATTTTTAATGAGCTTTATTCTTACCCTTCTGCTTCCCAGTTTTGTTGTGAGAAAGAAAAAGTACTTTCATATACATTATACCGTTGAATCTATAAATGGCTTAAATTAGTGTCACATTACTATAATGAAATACCTGAGATAATTAACTTATAAAGAGAAAATATTTATTTTGGTTCACAGTTTTGAAGTTCCAGTCCATGCCATGTGTCTTTGGCAAGAGTACACAACAGAACAAAATCTGCTCACCTCATTAGACAGGAGGCAAAAAGAGAAAAAGAGGAAGAGAATGGGATTCCATAACCTCCTTTGAGGGCACACCACCAAAGACCTAAAGACCTTCCACTAGGCCTCAAATGCCCCCACCTCTCAGTAGCACCATCTCCGCCATTGTGCCTTTAACACATGGATCTGGGAGATACTCATCTGAATCACAGCATGGCTGTCTAAAGGAAGTTTTATAATTCTAATTTTAGATAAGGAAACAGTGGTGTAGAAAGTTGAGGAATTCTATTGTTACTCTCAAATATGGAACCTGGATTCTGACTAGGATCCGCCTGAGTCTAAATCTTTCTCTGCTGCTGTGCTACTTTCAGCCTGTCCATCCAATGAAGAGTTGTCCCTGAAAGGACCTCAAATGGAAGAGGGCCAAGCCTGGAGCCCACTCTTATTCCTCCAAACACAGTGAATTACCTGACCTCAGGTGAATCTTGCTGTATTATGCAAAGGGGAAAAAAACACCTATTTTACTACTTCTTCTTCTTATAGAATAAATAAAGATTCCTTTGGGGGGGAGGAGAAGAAAAATTATATAGCCTATGTTTATCCTATCATTTATTAGGGGGATTTTTCCCAAGTCTCTTACTAATGTCCTTGACAACAACCTTGGTCTTCCAATTTATCTTCAGTGCTTTTACCACAGTGATCCAAAAGGGGGAAAATCAAATGTTCTTTACACTCTACTTAGAACTCTTCTATAGAGGCTATTTATAGAATAACATCTAAGCTTCCAATCAAGTCAAAGCATCAATATGTTCCCAAGTTCATACTCCCCTGAACTTTTCTTTCTCCTACTTTTTCCCATAGAGTATAGATGTTTCCCACCCTACTGGGTCAGCTCCTACTCGTCCTTTGAAACCCAGGTCACAGAGCACTTCCTGGGGAGTTCCTCCAGCTGTCCTCAGTCCGCCACTTTCTCCGATGTGCCATCCAGGCATGTTGCCCAAGAAGCTGGCAAGGAACTCACCATCCCCTCCAAATGTGACCCCTCTGAAGCAGGGCATGGATGCATCTTTCCACTCTAATCCCAGTCTGGGGTTTTGCAGATAAGCCCATTCAATAGGAAAGGCAAAGGATTTTATGGTTTAAAAAAAAAAAAAAAACAGTCAAATGAAAATATGGAAAATAAATATTCAAGTATAAAAAGGGATACTTAAAATATCAAGTTTGCCGGTAAATGGATAGAACTGAACATCATGCTAAGCGAAATAAGCCAATCCCAAAGAACCAAAGGCCGAATGTTTTCTCTGATATGCAGATGCTAATTCACAAGAAGGGGGATAGGCTAGGGAAGAATAGAGGTACTTTGGATTAGGCAGAGGGGAGTGAAGGGAAGGGAGGGGGTATGGGGCAGGAAGGACAGTAGAATGAATCAGACATTATTACCCTATGTGCATATATGATTACACAACTGGTGTAATTCCACATCATATACAATCAGAAGAATGAGAAGTTATACTCCATTTATGTATGATGTATCAAAATGTATTCTACTGTCATGTATAACTAATTAGAACAAATTTTAAAAATCAAATTGAAAAGTAACTGAATATAAATGCCAAATTGGTAGAGTTATTTTAATGTTGGCATGAAATCTAAATTGTTGAAAAGAAAACATAACCATGGGCATTATATGAAGTTACCATAACAGAGTACAAATCCACTCAAAGATCACCATTCACCTCCTTGGTATTTATAATAGAAAGGTAATAGGTACTTGAGCATTTCCTAGGGTGAGTTCTGCATTTAATTAAGGGGTGTTGTGTAAATAAAGATGTGGTAAGGGACTGTTTGTATTACAACCATTTTGGGAAATGCTGGGCTACACAAGATCCGGTTTTGGCTTGGTACCTGCCCAGAGCCTCTCGTGCACATGTTGGGACCCAGGAGAGACACAAAACACAGCGTGAACCAAATGTCTTTGACCATGAAAGTCTTTCTTTTCCCAAGGAGCATCTCCCATGGCAGGTGTTCACAAGGAAAACACTCTGGGAAACACTGTCCCAGTTTCTTAGATGCCATTATTAGCAACTTCACAGTGATGCTTAAAAATGAACAGGACTGTCAATGCAGAAACCCACAGGAGCAAAAATTTGGAATGATAACCTACAGAAGTATTCCTTCAAAATGATGAACAGCAACGTGTTGTTCTTTCAGCAAAAGACAGCATAAAATGGTAGAGAGAGCAGTTTAAGACATATTTCTCTCCATGATGCCAGCTGTGTGATTTTGGGCAAGAAATTTCTCAACAGAGAAACTGTGTTATGTATGTGAAAATCACACATCAGTATGATAATTTTATCTGGACTTTGTGAAACAAAAATCCACAGAGAGACATCATCTTAAAAGATTTGGCTTTCAGGCTGCTGTGATTTGAGTGCTTGGTCCCCAGCATAGCAGTATTGGGAAGTGGCAGAACCAATAGGAGCTGGGGCCCATTGAGAGGTCCGTAGGTCATTAGGGGCGTCTCCCTCACTAGGATTAATGTTAGTTCCTGTGAGAAAGAGTGTTTACCAAAAGAAGAAGCTGGATGCTTGGATATCTCTGGCTTTCTGTATCTCCATGTGAGCTCTCTCTTGTATATGCTCCCACTGTGATGCCATCTGCCATGTTGTGAGGTAGCCAATGAGTTCCATACTGGGAGTCTGAACCAATGGGACTAACTGATCTTGGACTTTTACAGCCTACAACAGTGAGCTAAAGAAACTTATTTTCTTCATAAATTGCCAAGCCTCAGGTACTTTGTTATAGCAACAGAAAACAGACTAACGCACAGATTTAAGAATGGTTTTTTGCTCCCTCTTGGCTCCTGAAATAACAGCTCACCTCTTATAACTTTAAATAACTTGAGGTCAACAGGCATGAAGCTGTTTTGTATCTCTGTACCTAACATTCACATTCTCATCCCTTGTCAACACCCTGGGAGGGAAGGGATTCTTTTTTCTGGTGTGTCCCTCACTCATGCCATAGCACTTTATGCATCTACCTCCTCCAGGACTCTGCTTCAATTATCCAATGTTTCTCCTGATTCTCCGTGGTTCTTTTTTGACTGGATCCCTACATATATATTCAAGTCCTTGCAATCCTAAAACAATTGCCAGAATCAGAATATCCCTCTTCTAACCTGCATTATTCTCTACCTACCATCCAAGTATTTTCTTTTCCTCCGAATTTCCTTAAAGATCAGTCCACATCTGCTACACCTACTTCTCCACATCTCATTTACTTTCAGACCATTAAAATTTAGCATCTTACAAGTAACCCAAGTCCCCCGACTGCTGAGGTCTATGGAAGGTCCTTATCTCACAGCATCTTGTTATATTTGATAAACCTGGTCACTCTTTCCTCTTTAAATTACCCAACTCATTTAGATTTAGTGCCACTGAACTCCCCTGTTTTCCTTCTGCTTATCTAATCGCTTGGTCTTTGTTTTTGTCAGTTTTTTCACTGCTGTGATGAAAAGGGTCTGACCAGCACAATGAGGACAGGTTTATTTGAGGGCTCACGGTTTCAGAGGTCTTTGTCCATGGAAGGCCAGCTCCATTCCTCAGGACTCGAGGTGAGCTGAACATCATGGAAGAGTGTGGCAGAAGGAAGCCTCTCACATCATCAAGAGGAGAGAGAGAGTCTCCACTCTCCACATATAAAATTTGTACCCCATAGCCACGCCCCAATTCCCACCTCCTCCAGTCACACTCTGTCACTTCAATTAATCCCATCAGGGATTAATTCACTGATTGGGTTCAGTCTTTTACATCCCAATCATTTCTCCTCTGAACCTTCCTGCATTGTCTCCCATGTGAGCTTTTGGGGGACACCTCATATCCAAACCATAACAGTCTTTGTCCCCTTCAGGGATTCCAAACCATAACAGTCTTTGTCCCCTTCAGGGATTCCAGTTCCTGGATTAACTCCTTAAAAGTTGGTTTTTCTCCAGAATTTGAGTCTTAATTCACTTCCTTCTTAATTTCCAAGTGAGCTTGTCCATCTATATATACATTCTAAATTTCCATCTACCCAACACAAACTTCTTCCCTTCGCTTCAGCCTCATAATGTCTATGGGACATGTTGACCTGGAATAACCTCAGTGCCTCAAATGCACCAGGTTCAGAGAATCCCATCTGTTGACTCACATTCCGAGAATCTCTAGTGCTCCTTTGGAGAACATCTGCATTGCGCTTCGGAGAGGCTCCTACCCAAAGGTGAGTTTGAATAGCAGTCCCAGAACTTTGCAGGTTAGGACCTGGAGCAAGTTACTTATTCATTCCAACTTTAATCTCATCTGAAAAATGATAACCATCACCCAAATACCCAGAAAGACCCTTGCCTGGGAGGCACCTTTGTACATTATCAATGGGAGACGCTATCACCATTATCACCTCCCACACTCACCTTTTTTCTCCCAAATATCCTGCATTCTTTATCTCATTTGGAAGTCCCAGCATCTGTCATCAGAGCCCCAATAAGCCACCCACCTGGGAGTTGACCATGATGCTTTCTTCCCTCTCACCTCTCACACAATTGTAAGTCCCATGGATTTTTGCCTCTTAACTATTTCTCGAATCCCATCACTGTTCTCCATTCCTGCAACCACAGCCCTGGTTCTCCTCCCTTCTCTGAGCATCTCTCTTTCAAGTTTTATTCCCAGTCCATAAAGTGGACAGGAACAAGCTATCTTGAATGAGAATCCTTTATGTCCTCCCCATCCTTAAAATACTCAAGTCTGTCTCTGCTGTTGTTTTTGATAAATGCTGCTCAAGAATTGAATGAAGTAAAATTAACAAAGCATTGGTGGTCATATTTGGATGGTCCATGGGGTTAACGATGCAGGGTATGTGCAGTTGACCTGGCCCTGGAAGTGCTTGGGCACGTGAGGCCTGGACTGTGAGCCGCCTAGCTCAGGAAGGCTGCAACTGGTACCACAGAATGGCAAATCTGGATGGGATCTCCAGCACGCCTTGCTGGCCTTCCATCATCCGTTCTTCCTGGACCCTCTCCTCGGAAGAGACTGGGGAAAAGAAATACTTTCACAGCTTCCCTTACAGATAAGTGTAGCACATTAACCTTGTGTGGTTTCCTGGAAACTTCTGGAAAGGTTATTGTTTTCCTGATAAGAGGGGCAGGTCTTGCTGTTGCCATCCTTCCCCTTTTCTTTCTGCTGTAACCAGAAATATGAACCATGGAGCTCTGGGGACTGAGGAAAAGGTCAAGAGAACCTCCGAAGTCCTGACTTTGACAGCTTCCAGCCTCTGTGATTGACACCAGGAAGAAAGAAGCGTGCTCACAGATCCTGTGGTTACCTGGGAGGGTTGACTAGGTCAAGCAACCTCTCTGGCCTTGGGAAAGCTGGTAAGGAAACAGCAAAGAATTCTTTCCTGCTTTCTTCCACAATTGGGTATTAAAGAAGTAGGGGGTCCATGTTAAAGTAACAGCAAATTAACACCACAAGCTGTTCCTAAGCTTTCACAGCTCCAACTACAGGTTAGCAAACCTATAATTAACACTCTTTCCAAGCCTTTCATGATTTGTCAGGGCTGCAGGCTCAGAGGGGGAAAGAGAGAAAAGGCTATAAGCACATATTTCAGCCACACCCACCTCCTCGAATTCATTAACACTTCCCACCTAACTCTCAGAGATAGCTGTGCTCTGCCAGCAGTTAATGAATAATGAACTCATGAAGCCCTAGTGGAGGGAATGCCCTAACTCTCCTGCTCACTGTCTCTCCTTGGAGAACCCAGCAGTCCTGGAGAAATCTGGGGCCATCTTGCTTAACACAAAATAATTACTTGGGATCAATTCCTGGTACCACAAAAAATACTTGTATATTAAAATTTTATTTACTTAAATATTAAGGAAGGAAGGAAGGAAGGAAGGAAGGAAAGAAGGAAGGAAGGAAGAAGAGTAGGAAGGATGAAAGGAAGGAACTTAGAAGGCGGAGTCACTTATGAATAAATCCCATGGCCTAGGTTCTGAGGATAGCAACAAGGAGACACCATATCCCGGCTGACCTTATATGAAGTCACAGGGAAACAATGAAACATTAGCAATGCAAAGTGGAAGCAATTAAGTGCAAGTATTTAGCAATTAAGTGTAGTTTTATATAATAGCTTTGAGCAATAGTTACATTCTTTAAAAGTGCTTCCGTGATATTTATTGAAAATATCTAATTGTTTTTAACGCTCTAGAATAAATAGTTGAAGAGATTGCCTATTCATTATATATAAGAATATATATATGAAAACACGTTTATTTATATATAAGTATATATATGATGAATATATATATATTTATTTATTATTTCTTTTTTAAACAAAGTAAAAGTAATGTCTTTTCTGTTTTTTAAAGTAGTCTTTTCATGTTCTGGATTTCCCAGCACTGAGGTCCATCCGGATATACAAACTTCTGCATTTAATTTAATTTCCAATTCACATTCAATACTTGTCTGTTCTCAGTACAGCATTACACTTAAAAATCCGATTTCCAGAGCTTTATTCAGTCCCATTTAAACAAGCGCGGCGTTTTAGGAGAATGGCTTCTGAGCCCCGGTGAGTGCCCAAGAATGCCCTGTCCCCCAGTCTAATCACGGTGGGAAGCTGAGGCTGTTCTGTAACTTCCTGCGCAGCAAGGACACGCGTCACGACAGACCTCCACCTCTGGTCCTTTAACTGCCTTCTAAAAGTGTGCCTGGTTTCTCATACATCAAATAGCACGATGTGGAATTTTGCTTTTTCTTTCTCTTGTGTCTACAATAATGTTGGAAGTAGAAAATCCTTTAATGTAATAGTGCCTTTGATGGCCATGTGTCCTGGAGTACAGATTAACGCTGAAGGCAGGCGTTAAAGGCTCTGAGAAGGGTTTCAAATGTAAGTCGGTTTAAAAAAGTATGAGAGGAGGGAAGAGAGGGAGGGGGCGTGGGGGTAGGCAGGGCGCGGAATGAGTCGGACTCATCACCCTGTGTGCCCATACTCGACCGGTGGGGTCCTACAGCACGTAGACCAGAAAAATGAGAAATGATACTCCATTTTTGCATGATGTATCATAGTGCATTCTACTGCCATCTATAACGAATTAAAACTAATTTAAAATTTTTAAAAAGTATGTAAGTTTTCATCTTAGAAGTAAGATTAGCCATGTTTTTTCTCCCTTTTTGCTGAAGTAATTAAAGTTGTATCATGACTTGTCTTTTCAGGGACTTCAAATGCACACTGTAGAGATGCTGGGTAGCATCTCAGACCTCTCCCTGTTCCTCCCTTGGCTGGCGGAGGGCTCCCATTCACAGAGGTACTCTTGGAGGTCTTCCCTCAGTCACAGGGAGCCACTTGTGCTAAGGTCACAATGCCTCCCTTCTTGACACCCCTCCATGCTGTGGTCAAAAGGGCCCATGCTTCTGCCTTGAAGCGGATCAACTCTGAAGCTCCAGTCTGCTCCAAAGCTCACCTTGATCCATCCATGAGGCCCAAGTGGCCCTGTTCTTCTTCAGCTCCTCCCTAGCCCAGCACTGATCCCCCACCTCACAGATGTGGATTCTGAGAGCTGCTCCAGGCAATTTTCTGCACACAAATATCCTTCCTTTCCTAGCAACTCGACCTAAGATGGTCTCAATGGTCTTCCTAAGATTTCCACTTCTAGGATTATTTTCTGAATGGTCTTCAGGAGAGGGTCTCGGACCTCAGACAAGCCCAACTCAAAGCCAAAACATCCCTATCTCCTTCTTACTGCCCTAAATGCTTGGCTATCAAGGCGGAGATAAAAATTCCCTTAGAGTTAGGACAAAACCATGCAGAGTTTCAAATGGGTGTCAACTGACACACATAGAATACAAGAGTGGCCATTCTATTATAAACATGACAAGGGCATTTTAATGAAGTCTAGTCCTTGTGCTCAAATAAGGACACATGTAGGCCATGTGTATACAGAAAAGAGATGGGTAATGAACTGCGGGAGCAGTAAAAAGAAATTTTCATCAGATTTTAAAATACTGTTAATATTAGCTGTGGATTCTTTCCTCACAGGAACTACCCATGGTAAAAATATTTAAAATGCATATTAACAATAATAGTCTACTCCCAAAATACTATTGAATTTGTGATTATTGTAGTTCACTTAACATTCAGGAATCATAATGTAGCTCTCCCTCCTCTGGCCCCACAATTAGCACGACAGACAATTCTATGCAGGACCCCAATCACCACATGGATGTTGTTTAATCTGTGAACTTTCTCTCCTTTCCAATTCTCTTCTGTTTTCAGCCAACTGTGTTTCCCATATTTATACACCAATTTGCACTTGTAAATGCAAGAAAGCACAAACTGTGTTTCTCAAGTAGTTGGAGGTCAGATTATTTTTCCTAAGGAAGTGTTTTTTTAGTTTAATTTCTACATATATATATACATACATATATATATACATATATATACCACTTGTATTCATATATATTCTCATATACATCAATAATTTTCACGCATGTAATCTCACGTTTGCGTCTTTCCTCTTTTTCTTGCTTAGTTCCTATGCCTCTTTGCTTCTTTTCCCCTTATTTTGGATGCACTCCCACAAGAAGCCCAGTCAGCACCTGAGTGGGTCTCTCTGGTTCTCTTTTATACTCACAACAGTGGACAGATAGATCTATGCTCAATACAGTCGTCCCCCCTCATCTGCAGTTTCATTTGATACAGTTTGAACCACCTGTAGTCAACCTCAGTTTAAATAAAAAATTTTAGAAATAAACAATTTATAAATGTCATAAGTAATTCATAATCATGTACCATTCTGCATAGTGGGATGAATCCCATGTCTTTCTTCTCCTTCCCACCCAGGAAGGGAATCATCTCTTTGTCCAGCAAAAACCCAAGGGCCACATTACCTGGCCCTTGGTCACTAGTAGTCATCTCAGTGATCACATGCCTGTCACGGTGTCATGGTGATCCGGTTCCAGCAAACCTACTGCAGTGGCCTAATGCCAGGAAACAAGGCCTACACCATCATTCACCTCAAACCCTCTCATCGCGGGGACTTTGTATCATCTCACATCATCACAGGAGGTGAACACAGCAGAGTGAGACATTTTGAGAGGGTGGGAGAGAAAGACCATATTCGTGTAACCTTTATTATTATACTCTTCTATAATTATTGCTGCATTATAATTATGTTATCTCTTATTGTGCATAATTTATAAATAAGACTTTATTATTAGTATATGTGTAGCAAAAAATCACAATACCTATAGGTTTCAGTTCTCTCTGTGGTTTCAGGTGTCCACTGAGACCCTTGGAATGTATCCTGCACATATTATGGGTGACTCTTGCACAGTTAAAATCATAGAAAATAATTTGCAGACTCCTCTATACGTTTTTCTAACTCATTACCTTTCTTGAAGTCACTAGCATCAGTTTAATTGTTCTTTTTAAAAATAGCTATCCATTATGTGAACTTATCCCAATATATTCAACCACTCCACTATTGAAATGCTAAATTTTGTCACTATAAACAATGCTATAGTTGGTAATACCTACCTTTATAAGCTAAATTTTAAGTACCTTAGGTATTGATGCTTAAGATTGGAATTGCTAGGTCAAAGGTCATATGTATTTTTACTATTAGGAGACATTGCTTAATTGCTTTATGAAAATACTATGAAATTGCACACTTGTGTCAGCAATGCATGTTTTTCTCTGCATGCATATCAGCAAAAGATATTAACATTTTCCCAAATTCTTGCCAGTCTGAGAGATATTTGCTTCTCCAGTCTACCAGAGAAATTTGAGTGTGTTTTCCCATGATTATAGGCTACTTGGGTTTCCTCTTTCATTTATTGCTTATTCACATTCTTTGTATATTTCTCTGTTGCTTATCTTCACATTGTCAATTTGTAAGAGCTTGCTTTGTTTACTGTCTTAAGTTAACCCTTTATCTGTGATCTGTGCTTTGAATGATTTTTCAAGTCTATCCTCTATTTACTTCATTTGGAATATTTTTGGTCATAAATTTATATTTGTCATTTATATGGCCATTTGTGATATTTTGATGTATTTTTGCAATTTTTGTTTTCTAAACTTCTTTCAGCTTAGTTTAATTTGCTCAACTTTCTCACAAATTTTCTTGTAAGGTTTTTTGTTTTACGCTTATATTTATGCCATCTGAAATTTATTACTGCGTATGGTATGAGAATCATTTTTTCATTTCTTCCAGTTGGAGAACCTGTTGTTCTGGTTTCTTTTATTAAAAACAAACAAACAAAAAAACCAGAAAACAAATAAACCCTTCACATATACTTCTTACTCCATGAAATTTCTAACCACCGTAACTTCTCTTAAACACTGAAATACAATTGTGGATTCTCTAGTGTTCACCTCCAAATATTTTTATAGTATGTCCTAATAGCTGCTCCTGATAGAAGATACTCGATTGCTTATTATTTCTTTGGGTAGTTTGTTGGGTTTTGTTAGGTAATATTTCTTTCAAATAAACTTTAAGACTGTCTTGTTGAAGTCCAAAAGAAATTAAAAAACAGAAAGCCCTTAAAACTCCTTTGGGATTCTAACTGAAAGACTTTTACATATTGATAAATAATAATAATTATATATATGAAGTACAATGTGATATTACAATGCCTGTATACATCTTTCAATTACTAAATGAAGTTATTCAACATATCCATCACCTTCCATACTTATCATTTAGGGTGTGAGCATTTAAAGTCTACTCTTTTAGCAGTTTTGAAATATAAAATACATTATTATTAACTAGTCCACCATTCTGTGCAACAGATCATGAAACTTGTTCTCCTGTCTAACTGAAATGTTATACCCTTTGGCTGATATCTTCGGGGAGTTTTAAAAATATATACAGAAACTTCCTATCCAAGAGCATGTTTGCCTTTTCATTGATTTCTTATGTCTTTCATTAAAATTTAACAGGTGCTATATATATGTTTTGAGTCTTGCTTTATAAAATTTAGTTGATTTTTCAAAGTTTTGGTCACTATTATGCATGAAATACATTTTCTTATTTTTATTTCTAAGTGCTTAGTACCTACAAAGACATAAGCTGATGATTTTTATGCATTTATCCTCTGACTAGTCACTTAGCAAGTCCTATAAATACTGTGCTTTTTCCCTTCGATTTTTTTTTGGGTTTTCCACATACACAATCATAATATTAGCGAAATATGCAGTTTTTTTCTCTTATTTTTCAGTGTTTATAACAGATACTTCTGTATTTTTCATTTTCTAGATTCTTTAAAACAATAAGACAAAAAGGATACTGAGAGGCTTTTCTAATTTGTCAAATTAATTAAATTGTTGACTTTTTTCCACTTAAGTTTTGTTTGGGGTAAATAATCTTCATTTTAATTGAAGAACTTCCTTCTACTTTTGCTTTTCTTAAGCTCTTTGTAAAAATGCCTGCTGAATTTTACCATGTGTCTTTCAAGCACTATTGATTGCCAAATTTTGTTCTTTAATTCGTGTATAGGATTATTGGGACAGATTTCCTTCTGTTAAACCACCCTTACTTTTCTGTGCACGTTTCCCTGTTTTGCAAATTCCTAGAGAAATGTTTACCAAAATCTGTTAAATGTTAATAGGTATAACTTAATAAAAGGACGCCATGATCAAATTAATTTGAAAGTCACTGGACCAAACAAAGTTAAACGTTACTTCCCAGAACCTTTGATGCTAATGAGCACTGTCAATCTTCAAGAGGAGATTGGAGCCCAGAGTGTTTTCATGAACTTTATTGGACAATCCAGTTTTCACGGACCATCCCATGAGACTAGATGAGCTCGGAACACACCTTGGGAAATGCATATGTGGGCAACATGTGTTAAGATGGTCAAATATTTTTAGCACGCGAGACCCAACATGGCAATAAATAAAACATCATGACTATCCGATGTCAAAACCCATTTGTTTGGAGAAAAATAGTTTTGCTAATTAACATTTTATGCCAATTGAATCTACTTTTATTTATGCTAGTTTTCTACTAGTGTAGGCCCAAATTGTTGATGTTTGGCATAATGTGGACCTGTCTTAGAACTGAGGGAGATCCAGGGGCTAGATGTGATCTCAGTATCAACCATTGTTAAATACGATGCTAAGAAATCATGCAATTGTCTCTGTGTCCACCTCTCTCTGCAATTCAGTCACGTTCTCATGACTAGGTCTTGCACATGGTACTCACCAATGACATATTCCACCCTGAATAAATCCCTCCTGGGGTCGTAGGGACGATTGAAGTCGATCTGGACATAGAAAGGCTGACCCCTGCGGACAATCAACTTGTTGTTGTCATACTTGTCAGTGTGGTGATCGATCTTGTTGGTGTCCCATCTCTCCTTGAACAGGTGAACGTCCATGACATTCAGGTAATCTACAAGCAGAAAACCATTAAGTCACTTTGGTTTCGATTCAATCTCAAAAACCAACATTTTTCCCCAAGAAGGAAAGCAGTTCCTTTGAATGAAACTCTGCCCCGGGAGGGGCGTGGAGCCCATCTGAGAGTCAGCCTCTTGTGACAGTCTTGCTTTGGAAGAGGGTTTGTTAAAGCTTTTTCTATCCGTGGTCTCATTTCAGATCACAGGACACTCACTTCAGGAGAGACAGATGCTTAGCTAATAGATCTAGACACAGAGAAGCGAGGGCCAGAGTTCAAGTCTTCAGATTCTCAGTCTCATGCTGATTTGTGTTATGTTAGTCTCTTCCCATCATGACTATGCCTCACTATGTGACACAGCCACTTCAATTTTCCTATCTTTCAAAAGGGAGGAATTGAATCTGACAAAGCCTCAAAGGGACGTTCTAAGGACAAAGTTGGCCATTAATCCAAAATTCTCCTCTTTCCACAGGAAAGGTCAAATGCCCCATCCTTCTGTAATTCTAAAAGTAGACCTGGTCCCTCAAAGGCAGGGAAGAGAGGGAACAGGTCTGGAGAAAGGAAAATAACACTTGTATGTTAAATATGATAGCTTCCATTTACAGCAGAAAGCAGCCTCTCATTTCCTTCTGACCCATCTGGAGGTCAAACCCTGGTCTGTTTGGTGTCAGAATTTCCAGGTTTTTCCTCTCTTTTGAAATCACTAGTATACATGTCAGTTACATGCTTACTAGTCATCTAATTTTGTATGCATTACTTAACCTCATTTCTTCATCATAAAATGAGGACATCAATATTTATTTCAGACACATGTTATGCTTCAATAGGAAACAGGAGCTGACATCTATGAAAGTGACATGAGATGACATGAAATGACATGCATGAAAGGAGTTAGCAGAGTCTGACCCATTGTAGTCATGAATAGAGGTCAGCTTCCCCCTTGCCCTTTTCCCATTCTCTTCTGCAAAGGATCACTCAATGGGAAAGCAATGCTAACTACCTGTTTACACTGTAGTTTAAAAGATTGACTCTGGAGGCTGACTTCCATACGTGCATTTGACATTCCATGGGGTCACTAGGAAGAGAAGGTTGGGTGGGCTGCCCTGGCTTTCTGCCCTCCCTCTCTCTCCCTGACCCTGTCTGCTACACAATTTGCCCTTGTGACTGTAAACATGCTATTCTCTGAGAGCACTGTTTCTGAGCTTATACACATGCTAAGGCATCTCCCTGTAGTAACCCAAAGACTACTTTTATACAGAAGTCTAGGAATGTTGTGCAGGATTTCTGGTCCCCTTGGGTCCCATTCTTTTAGGCAAAACTAAGAAATTGGGCTCTGTTTGTTAGAGGTTGAATTTGGAATGTCCCCTGAAAAGCTCATGTATTGAAAGCATGATCCCCAATGCAGCAAGGTACAGAGGTGGGCTTATAGGAAATGATTAGGGTTCTGACATCATGAGTGGATTAATCCATCTGATGAATTAATTCACTGATAGCTGAAAGAACTAATGGGTGGTAACTACAGGTAGGTGGAGCATGGCATGTTGTAAGGACTATAGCATGTCCGTGGCTTCTCAAACTCTCTCACTCTCTCTTCCTCTCTCCCCTCTCTCTCTCCTTCCTGGCTGCCATAAACTGAACACCTTTCCTTGGTCATGCCCTTCTGCCATGATGTTCTACCTCACTTTAGTACCAGGGTGAAGGAATTGGCCCACCATGGACTGTTACCTCTGAAACCATGAGCCAAGATAATGCAGACTCTTCAAGATCCTCTCTCGTTCTAAAGATGAGGAGTCCTTTGATAAATTCAAAGATCAACCAAACCTGGATTTTCATCTCTAGTCTCAAAATTACTTAGGTAATTTTTAAAATTAGGATATTAAAGCTGAGAACTTCTATGAAGACGCAGTGCTATAGGCTACAGTGGGTCTGGCACTGTGCCTGGCTCATGGTGGGCTCACAGGTGAACTGTTGCTTGTGGAACATGAGCTCTGGCAGAGCCACTTCAGATGGCCTGGTGCTCCACGGGTTACTCTTTACTACAGCATTACAGTAAACGGAAAATGCAGAATGCAGTTTTATTTTTGCCTCATCTCAGAACCCTGTTGCAGTATATGGTCCCCTAAAGGGCACTTTCTTTCTGTTATGTTTAATTTTCTAGACCTTTCTTTTCCAAGCTGCCTTTCTCCTAAGTTTTCTGACTTTATTAAGGTCACAGTCCTGGTGTTAAACCAGTCAAAGAAGGAGCTGGAGAAATATCCATGTCCCAGGTGAAAATGAATTCAGTAATCAACTCCTCTAGTCTTCTTTTTTTAGCACAGTGCTTTTTAATACTTTTTTAATACCTTAAAATATAAGTCCTCAGAAATAGATTTAATCAATTCTTCACTCATCATTACCCATGGAAGAAGTCTATGAATATCACAGCCTTGCAGAGGCACTTTCTGGGCCATCTGGTCAACCTACTATGTACTGCATGAACCATCTCCATGAAGTCCTAGAACTTAACTCCCAGTCTCTGAGTGAATAGTAAACTCTCTCACAGGCTGAACAGTTCATTTTTAAACAAATGTGATTATTTGAAAAATTCTTTTAAGATAAATGGACATCTGTTTCCCTGTAATTTTTCTAATTGTTGATCCTGGTTCTGACTTTGGGTTAAATAGAGAGGAAGTCCCCAATTCATTTCATCTGGCACTCTTTAGGTATTTAGAGATTGCTCTTAGGCTTCCTCTGAGTCTCTGTTTCTTCAGCTGTTTTTTAAGAAATTATTTTCAGAACTTGTACCTATCACTCTATTGTGGAATATACTTCACTTTGTCAATTTCTCTCTGGAGGTGTTTTCCCTAGAACTGAGCACATTACTCTGGCTGTGGTTTTCTCAATAAACTACAATAAGATCATTACATCTTTTCAAATAAATAGTGTATTTCACTGGGTGTGGTGGTGCATGCCTATAATTCCAGCAACTTTGGAGCCTGAGGAAGGAGGATTGAAAGTTCAAGGCCAGCCTCAGCAACCTAGTGAGATTCTAAGCAACTTAGGAAGACCCTGACTCAAAATAAAAAATAAAAATGGTTGGGGATATGATTCAGTAGTTAAGTGCCCCTGGGTTCAATCCTCAGTATCAAATAGAAAGTGTATTTATATTAATTCAGCTCAACATATCATTAGCGTCTTGATCACCCTTACCTTACTGTAGGTCTATATTAAGGATCTGGTGAAGCAAGACCCTTAACAATACTTTCTAATGTCATTTCCCTGAATAGTGAGTTAAATGTCAATACAGATCCCTACAAATCACTAATTCATGCTGCTTTGGGCCATATTTGTTTATGCAATTGTTTTCTTCTTTTAAGCTCAGTTTAAGCTTATGTATGTTCATAGTAAATCCCTTTTTCTTGAATTGGTTCATTGCTCTACGATCTTAAAGTGATTTTAGACCCTAACTGTGCATTCAATACATTTAATATTCTATCTTTCTGCACTCCAGGATTTCTGTAATGTGCTATTTTACGATGTCATCCAAGTCATGGATATGAATATTGACAAGCCAACTGCTTAATAACTACAAGCTAAGAACACCCAGCGGTAGATACTAAAAAGTGAGCCAATGATTATGATGCGGTGGGATAAGTATGCCTTTAAAGGATGGATAAGGTAGTGGGTGGGGTTATTTGGTAGGAGGCCCTAACCAGACTAGGGGATTTAAGGAACTTTTCTGGAGGAAATAAGATGGAAACAGAGGCCAAAAGAGGAGTAGACAATCCACATGGAAAGGAAGACGGAAAACAACACTTCAAGCAGAGAAAAGAGGATGTTTGAAGCTGGAGGCATGGCTACTCAAGAACCTGAGAGATGATTGGTTGGTGGGGTGTAGTGGGTGGAGCCACGTGGAACAGCACACAGGACCTCCCTGCCCCGCAAGGCTTGTAGACCATGTCAAGCGGTTTGGACTTTGCAAACATGATTATATTTACAAATATAAATTTAAATTGCTTCTGGTGACAGTGGAAAAGGGTTTAGATGGTGTCAGTGCTGGAGGCTGGAAGGCCAGCTAGCGGGGTGGGCAGTTCAGTCTGCCTGCAGGCCATGAATGCACTGGCCCTGGAGCACAACAGGGATTTGCCTCCTTGGTTCCTCCCCTCCCCGCATCACAACATGTCCCTGAAAATGAGCATATTACCGTTATGCCTTGACTTCCCAAGCAGCTCTGCCAATAGGAAAAAATAAAGTTGAAGAGGAAGATTCAATTATTTCTTTAGTATCTAGTGCTCATCAGCCTAGTTCTCATTGCAAAAGAAAACCTGGCTTTTCGGTTTTATTCCCCAGGCTAGTGAACATGGTTCATGGCTGGTGAGTCTAGTTAAAGTCAATCTATTCTTGTATAGTGATGTGCTAGTTCTGTGGGATATGGGCTGGTATTGGAAGGCTAAGTTTCCCTGCTTACACTGATTTGGAAAATGCTGGCCTAACCAAAGTTAATCAGGACTCTACTACAGCAGTGATGGGAGACTTTAATATGCTGACATGCACTGCAGAGCTCTGCAGGTGCAGTGGTTTCCACACTCAAATGACCAGGGACAATCTTGTTTGAAGATGAGTCCTGTGCAGAATATGCTTTGGGAGATGCTTTGCTACTTACCAACTATACAACCTCAGGGAAGTTACTTACTCTCTCTCAGCTACTATTTTCTTACTTTAATATAAGAGTGAAGAACCTACCTCCTGGAGTGAATGCTACTTAGTAAATTCTCAATAAATGCTTCATATTACTGTCATAGCTGTTATTATTATGGTTATTATTATGAGAGTTAGAATAGCAACAGTGGATAGGAACCTGTGATTTGAAGTCAGAATGTCTGGGCTCAAATTCTAGCTCTGACACTTACTATCTTTATGACTTCAGACAAGTCATATAAACTTGCTGGGTCTCAGTTTCCTCATCAGCAAAATAGAGTTGGTATGGGGATTAATCTCTGAGTTTAGCAAATGCTCAACAACTGATAACAATAAATAATAATAATAGCCCTGGGCTTTTGGGCTGATTCTCAGAGTCAATGAGTTAAGAAGGCAGGTATCTCAGAGGAGTGGTGAAAGGCTGGAATCTGAGCAAGGAAAGTCACTCCAGTAAAGAATGCACACTGGGAAGCTTTCTAGAACCTTCCTTTCAGCCTTCCTGAACACATGACCTTTTTCATTCCCTGTCTTCTGAGCAGACACACTTGCTTGTTTTCCTTTCCTGAATTTCTGCTGGTGGATAAAAGCCTTTTCTCCTTTCCATTCTTAGAATACATTCCTCTGGAATTTTCAAAAAATGCACAGATTACCATTAACAACTGTGTATGGCCTTTATAAAAATGGCGTCACCATGGGGCTGTAAACTCATTGAAGACTGGACCATGTCTCAGTCTAATAGTCAGCATGCCTGGGGCAATGTGCAAAAAGTCCACAACAAATATGCCCCTTTTCACGAAAGCCTATATTGAACCTGAAAATTTGGAGCTTAGAACAGATTGTTTACTTTAAAATGGATTTTTCCACTTACCATAGGTGTATCCATCACATTTCATTTATCAGACAATTTCATCCTCAAAATTTCCAAGATTCAGGGCTACCCACGTATATGGTTGGAGATAGTGATGGGAGACTTTGTAACTCAGGCCTCCAAGATGAGAAGTTTTGTAACACATTGGAATAAGCAGTCTTCAAACTGCTTATGACAAAGGGTAAGCAAAACAGAATGGTGATGAATTCATCTGAGTACAGAAAGCCTAAGCTGAAAGAAAATCTATGTGGTTCCAGTGTTTTTCATAGGGAAAACATTTAGAATTTGTTTAAAAAATAATATAGTCTGTATTGTTATGTTCTTGCCTAGGAATGGAGTTTTCCAAAATTTATTTTCTAAGTGATCTTTTCATTTTCTATTGCACTACAATTCCAACAAGGCATTTAAAAATTGAAACTTGAAAAAAAAGACTTAAAAATAAACTTGGCCGGGCACCGTGGCACCGCAGGCCTATAATGCCAGCTGCTGGGAGGCTGAGACAGGAGGATCGCAAACAAGTTCAAAGCTAGCCTCAGCAAAGGCGAAGCACTAAGCAACTAAGCAACTCGCTGAGACCTTCCTCTAAATAAAATACAAAAGATAGGGCTGGGGATATGGCTCAGTAGTTGAATGTCCCTGAGTTCAATCCTCAGTACGAAAAAAAAAAATTTTTTTTAAATATTTGACTCAGATATGGAAGACTAAAAGCTACACTGAGAGGTCAAGGTTTAAAGAAATCATGTTCTAATCTGCGGTCAAATGTATAGGATATACAGAAGGGTCACAGCATGGTGTATACTGTAGAGAGGTATTATGGTTTAGATATGGTGGCTTCCAAAAGCTCACATGTGAGACAAAGCACGAAGGTCTGCAGGAGAAGTGATTGGGGTATAACCTTAACTTAATTAGTGAATTAATCCCCCCAGATAGGGTTAACTGAATGGTAACCGGAGCGGGTGTGGCTGGAGGAAGTGGTTCATTGGAGGATGTGGCTATGGGATATATATATATATTTTTTAATTAGTTATACATGACAGTGGAATGCATTTTGACACATCATACATAAATGGAATATAACTTCTCATTCTTCTGGTTGTGCATGTTACGGAATCACACTGGTCATGTAATCATATATGTATATAAGGTCATAATGTCCGATTCATTCTACTATCCTTCCTACTCCTGTACCCCTTCCCTCCTTTCACTGGAGAGTGGAGTCTTTCTCTGCTTCCTGATCACCATGTAAGTTGCTTCCCTTCACTACACTCTGTCACCATGATGTTCAGCCTCATCTTGACTCCAAAGAATGGAGGTAGCCTTCTATGGACTAAGACCTCTAAAACTGTGAGCCCCTAAATAAACCTTTCCTCCTTTACAATTGTGCTGGTTAGGTCTTTTAGTTACAGTGATGAAATGGCTGACTAATCCTCACTTCAATGGAATGTACTAGTAGGTCAATGGATCTATTAGTTGTGTTAGTTTTTCATTACTATAAATACTTAAAGCAGTGTGCTTACAAACAAAAGAAGTGTTTATAAACAAATAAACAGAATATGAAGTGTACAGTTTGGGAGGCTAAAAGTCCAAACCATGGTGCTGGTAGCGGTGAGGGCCCCGTGGCTGCATCGCCTCATGGCACATGGCTTCAAAATGGCAGGAGTGAGTGGAAGAGGGAGAGATCACAGCACCAGACAGGAAAGGAAGCCAGAGAGTGATTCAGAGGTCAGGCTCAAGCTTTTACAACAACCGCCTTCCCTGAGAACTGACTCAGGGGCCCCACAAGAACTACCTTAATGGCTTCTGAGGGTGGTGCTCCCAATGACCTAAAGATCTCCTACTAGGCCCCACTTTTTAAAGGTCCCACCAAAAGAAAGAGGTGAGGACCCCAATATCACTGATTAGAGAACATCTCTTTCATTGCTCATGAATAGCCACCCATCGATCAAGACAAGAACAGCATTTGGTTCTTTTCATATTCCAATAATAACAAGAACTCTGCAGATGGGTGTCATAAAACACGAACATAGATATAAAAATATCACAGTGCATTCAATGGTCTGTTTTGTCAACGAGTGCCCCTTCCCGGGTCGTGGGTATTCAGCAAACATTTGTTAAGGGCATATTGATTTTTGCTGTGTTTTTTGTCTTAACTAGATGTTACTTAGATGGAAAGAGCCTTCTTGTCCTTCAGGCTCCATTCCCCACAAACAGGAAATGATTTTGCATCTCCCTGTCCAAGCCCAGTTCCTGACAAAATAGAGCAGCTCATTGCTAAGTCCAAAAGATATTACTGCTGGAAACTTGGCAGCTTGCTCTCTCCAAGTGACAGCTTTCAAAAAAGTCTACCTAACACAATTTAGCCTAATTCCAAACACATCAGAAAACGGACTGTTGAAGGAAAAAAAAAAAATCTCTCCTCAGGAACTAGTTGCCTCTCTGTCCTCCTACTCTTTCTCTAAAATGAAAAAAATGGATTATATTCTCCCTAGGTTGTAAAAATATTCTTCTGAGAATGATTGTACCTGTCACAGATGGAATCTTGAAATAAGTAAAATGTTTAGGTTCATATTCTAGGAATTCCCTGGTGAACTGAATTCTCTATGCAATCTTTGGTAATGTTGTTACTAACCTATAGGCATAAATGCTATTCATGAAGAAGTAGGTCTCTTTGTGGTGAAGAGAACAATAGGAAAAAGGCCTCTTGCATTTCTTTGGGATATGTGAAATTTTAAACTATCCTATTTAGATTGACTTCAGACATTTTCTTCAGCAACTAATATTTAAAATAGTTGATATTAAGATGCCCTGTATCCTAAAATGTTGAAGACATGCTCAACTTCCTAGAAGGAGATAGACCAGGAGAAATGGGACTCACACATTCTCTGGGGGATAGAATCCCTCTCCTGTAGTCTGGAGTATCTCTATCTATTTTGTCCTAACCACTACAATTATTTTTATAAAATGTAATTCTGCTATTTGGAAACTTTTGCAAGGGTCCCATTATCTGCATGATGAAAGGCAAGGTCTTCAACACCTATTTTAGTGTGATCCTTGCCACCTCTTCTATGGCTCTTCTCTATTCTCCTCCAATCACCCCTCACTTCTTGGCATATGCTGTTCCCTCGGCTGAAGATGCCCTTCCATGCACTTGTCTGGAACATTCCAATTCGTCTTCTAAGTCCACGTTCAGTATCCTGTCATCAGGAAGCCTTCCTTACCACTCTTTCACACACACACACACACACACACACACACACACACACACCACACCCCTTTTGATTATTTCACAGCAATTTTCATAAATCTCACTTATACTAGTTATTACCCTGAAAGGCGATGCTCTTTTCTTGTGTATTTCATTTGTGAGACTGAGAGCTGCTGGAGGTTAGCAACTGACTTAGTCACTTTGTGTCCCTGGAGGGAGGCTGGAACTGCTCCTGACACATATGTGGCAACCAGTACTGAGTGAAAGGCTGACCTGGTACTCTTTTCTAAATCGCACATTAAATGCTTCTCTTATTCCTTCAATAACCTTGAATCCAGAGAGTTTACTCCCACCCCACAGAGACTGACTGTTAGCTGGGTAGTTGGTTGATTTGGTTCTGACCGAGTGATGGGAAGGAGAAGATTCTCAGAGAAGCCAAAAGTCCATTGAACTGGAAATTACCAGACCTACTTACATTTTTCACAGAACCACTTTGGCTTTCAAATTTGATTTCAATGCATTAGACTTACCAAATAAATATTCTAATTCCTGCTGCAAGTCATCACCTATTGCTAATGGCACAGAGTCAAACCAGCCCAAGAATATAAGGTGTCCTGGAACATAACATTTCCAGCCACACAAACTTTGAGAACAGGAAGGTTTTACAGAAATATAATATATATTATGTGATAAAGCACCCTGAGGTTCAATCCCCAGCACCAAACAACAACAAGAAAAACGATCCCTGATACCATTTGAGGACGTCATGTCAGACACTACCACTGACTGGCTAGTCCTACCTCTGACATCCCATCTTCACTTCAAATATTTCAGTTTTTCTTAGATATTATGATGTGTGTTGGAGGAAGCTTTTGTGAGTTCAAATATTTTGATATAGATTTTACTTTACTAAAATACTCCCCCTTGTTTAGAGGTAGGAGAGTGCTACATTGCCCAGGTCAACCTTGAACTCCTGGTATCAAGTGATCCTCTTGCCTCAGTATTGTTGCTGCCACTCTACTAAAATAATTTCTAACCAAATATTCACAGCCATGACTGAACGGTATTGTACACATCCATGTATATTACATACACCATATGCAGCAATGATAGGGATATATCGCTACAGGATTCAACAAAAGGAAAAAGTTGACATTTTCCTCTTTTTGCCTCTCTGAACTTCTTGATCAATTCCTCAAGAGCAGCTTGCAAAAGGGAAGAGCCATCAGTAAAAGAAGGAGGAGGAGGAGGAGGAAGAGGGGGAGGAAGAGGAGGAGGAGGGAAGAGGAAGAGGAAGGAGAGGAAGAAGAAGAAGAGGAAGAAGGAGGAGAAGGGGGAAGGAAGAGGAAGGAAATAAGGGGAAGGGGAAGGGTAAGAAGGAGAAGGATGTAATAATAGCAGTGTTTGGCTCAGGACTTTTGTGTTCTAGAGCCAGACAACTTGGGAGTGAACAGTGCTCTTGGAGGCCACTAGTGGCCACCGAGTGAACTGCAGTAAGGTGGCATCAAACAAAACAACAAATGGTTGATTTTGCCTTCCTAGCATTAAACTCTGAGAACAGGAAGGCTTTACAGAAATATAATATATATTATATGTGATAAAGCACCTCCTTGTACTACTCATTTGGGACTCGGAAGCCATGATTCCTACGCTCAGAGGAATCAGCTGCAAGTTCTTAATAGCATGCAGTGCTTAGTTTACCTGTGTGAAAAAATATTAAATGAATGCCTGTTTTTGAAGTCTAGAACCTGTCATTAAAAATAAGATGACAATGATGCTAAGGATGATGGGTCATTCGATATGCAAGTGACTGTGTTCATCCACTCAGATCATTTACAGTCACTGACTCTCATGTCCTTCTGTCAAGATCTCTATGACTCTCCCAGGGTGTCGCCTGGGTTGTGGACACACAACTGCCAAGTAAATATTGCCAAGTAAATATTTTTGTTTCAAAATAATGTGTCAAGCTATCTGCAACCCCTACCTCCCAACACAAACAAACAAAGACAATTATGCCAGGTTTTTAAAAAATTGATAACCTGAACCAGGTTATCAGACAGTTTTGGTGCCTTATTGGCAACATTTTGTTCAGATTTCATATTTACAAAGTTTTGTATATTCCCTGTAGGATCAAGTATTCACTGCATACTTGATCTGTGATCTTCTGATCTTGTAGGGGTATGATCATTTCCATGTTCCAAATCAATAAACATGTATTGGTTATGTGCTGTAGGTTGGACCAACTACAGGCACTATCTGTCTGATCCTCAGGACAACCTGTAAAGTGGGTATTGCTTCCATTTTGCTGATGGGTAAACTGAGACCATGGCACAAGAAGACTTGCCCTGGGTTCTGGAGCTGGAATCTGGGTTCTGTGCCTCCTGCACCACTGGGATCTTTGCTCCCCTGCACTATCTATGGAAGGATCACATTTCTCTTCACCAATCTTGGTAAGGATGGTGGCACCCCTTGCTCTTTCTGTTCCTACTGCCACTTCTTCTAGTGCTGGGGACCCCGTTTTGCTAGAAAACTGAATACTCCAAGGTGACCTCCTTGATAGTTCGATGTCTGCTTTCCAATTTTATTTCAGTTCTTAAAAAGAAAAAAGACTTCTGCTCTGGGCAGTGAAGGAGCGAACTGATGTTCACTGCTTGCTTTGGATCTGCTTCCAAACAACCTACGTCACGGGAGTTGAGATAAATTGATTAACATGTCCTTTTCCACCTTGGTTCTGTGGCTCTAATGGTGAGGATTTAGAGTGTGGCCCTAACTGGGAGAGTTAGTTCCAAATGAATTTATCTTGCCCCATCCCACCAACTGTCTTTTGTGTTCATTTGAAGATGTCCTTGTACTTTGTGTGTCCCTGACCCAAACTTGGAGGGTACCTGCTGAATACCTTCCTGTTTACACAGTTGGATAGCAAAGTGTCTAAACATGACAGTGCCAGAATCCAACTTGTCTGCAAGGTCTGAACAGTTTGCTCACTTGCTAGATTTGTAAGTGACCAACACTATCCTTTTTCTCTGCTACCAGAAGCTCTGCAGCCACCTGGATTTTCACACATACAGCCACAGAGTGACTGTGCTCACCGACCCCAGCAAGAGGGTGTTTATCCACCAATGAGATGCAGCACAGAGAGCCCTAAAGAGAAAAATTGGATTTGGGTGCATAAATGCTACTGCAAAAAGTGCCTCCAGCTAGATGCCATTCAGGGACATGAGTCTGAACGTCCCTGCAGTGGCCCCAGGGAATGGCGCCTGCATCGCCCAGCAAGCATTGGAACCTGGGCCCGTCACAGCTGACAGGGCTGAGAGGAGGTCAGCCGGTGGCTGCTATACCCAGAGCAGGTCCCATGGGATTAGGAGGAGGCAAGAGGCAGGGGAAACAGTTTGCCTTGCCTGCTCTAGAGACAAATAGAGGGCTTCCATCTCTATTACTGTCAGACTCTGGCACCTCTCGCCAGCTCTGAAATTCACAGCAATAGATGGGGAAGGGAGGAGGGAGATAGAAGGAGGCACAAGCCAGACGATCAAACACAGAGACAATATTTTGGAAGTGGAATCTTCCAGTGAGTATTCTCAAAAGCATAGAACAGTGTGACTGGAAGGGACCGCCATGAATTCAGCACTTTTGTTTTGCAGAGGAAATAGTTGGAAAGTAGAAAGACAAAGAGACTTCCCTGAGGTTACAAGGTCATTAAGTGGCAAACTGGGCAGAGGAGCTGGGTCTCTGGTGCTTTTCCCACTCAGAAGAGGATTCCGGAGTCCCTTCTTGCAGATACCCGCAGGGAGGCTCCTTTGGTGGAGCTCAGCTGAGACAGAGGATGCTCACCTAGCACCCACAGGGGAGTGGGGCCAGTCTCAGCTCTGCTGGGTGCAATGGCTTGTTCCTACCTTGTAGGTTGACGCCCCGGGGCACCAGGCCCCGCAGCTCCTCTGTGGGGAGGTCATCTTCTGCTGCATTGGAGTTGTTGGGTGGGATTGCTCTCCTGCCCCCAAAGGTGGTTCTGGAAGTGTCTGACATTCTCAGCTTTGCAAGGTCCTTGGGAGAAGAGGGGGAGACCACAGAAAGAGGAATGTGAAATGAGTTCCATTTGACACAAGGATTCCAAAATAGAGAAACAGACGTGTCTGTGTGTGATAGCACTTGAGCAACACATTTTGAGTTTCGCATAAATAAAAACTCAGAAGTGGCAGCAAGGATTAGCCTAATGATGGAGCATAGTCCCCAAGGATCTCGGGGGAGATTTCATGTTTGTCAAAACATATGGAAAGCAGGAGAAACGGGGTTGATTGGAGGATGTGAAACATTTTAAACATTTTAGAAAGAAGGGTTTTCCTTTCCCCAGGAACCCAGAAGCCGACACCTTTGTAAAAAACATGTACCTATGCCCACCTTATGTATATTTATAAGAATAAATTCATACAACTGTTTCCAGGTAAGTGTTTTCCTCCAAAGCATTCCCACTTGCAGTTTAATTCAATCAATATTGATTGAGAGCCTACTGTGAGCCAGGCTGTGTCCTAGGTACTTGGGATAGACATGTCAGAGAGAAGACCAGAATTTCTGCCCTGGGAGCTTGCAGTATGGTGGGGTTAGGGAGGAGCTGGACAGGAGTCCTAAATAAGCTGGGTGTGAGGGTAGGTGGAAGTGCTTTGGAAACAAGACCACATGTGGGTGGACGAGGAGATGGGAGGTTAGAGGGAGGCCCACCGTAATGGGGAGTAGAGCTATAGATAGCCTGTTCTCTGAGGCTTGGTCAGTGGCGCTAACATCGACCTTGCTCCAGGCCTGCTTCCCCTTCCCTTGGAGTCTGTGGGCCAACAGCCAGCCTAAACACCACACACCTTAGCTCAGTGACCAATAAGCACTTGTTGACCAACTGACCAAATGAAGGGGACTTTGTTTCTGAACCTGGATCACCTGGATCACCCAGTCATAACACCTGGCAACTTGGCTGTTTTCAAAAACCAGGCACACCCTCAAGAGATGAGGAGTTGCCATGGTAGAGTCAATTAGATTAGACAGTTTGGGAACCGTGGAGCAATACAGTCAGGAGGCTGAGGACCCCAGAACCATTGCCACGGTATTTGGTCTTGGAAGAAGACAGGAGTGCTTGGAAGGATGAGGTCCAAATAGGTATCCATAAATGTCTATAAACAGACTGACACACAGTCTGCTGGGCTGGGGGGAGGGAAGGAGTGGGGAGAGGGAAACAGGTTTGATGATGGAGAGAGTGCAGGAAAAAGCAGTCCCCTGTGAAGAACAGCAAAGGCAAGGGCAGGACCGCTCTGGGGGCACCTTTGGGGGACAACAGTGTGCAGCAGTGCAGCGGACTGTCAGGAGAGAGAGCAGTTAAAGCAGAGAACTTGTCAGGCGCAGTGGCACAGGCCTCTAATACCAGCAGCTGGGGAGGCTGAGGCAGAAGGATTGCAAGTTCCAAGACAGTCTTGGCAACTTAGTGAGGCCCTAAGCAACTTAGTGAGAGCCTGTCTCAATAAAATAAAATAAAATAAAATAAAATAAAATGGGCGGGGAATGTGACTCAGAGGCTAAGTACCCCTGTGTTCAATCCATGGTTCTAAATAAATAAATAAGCAGAGAACTGAGGTACCCCAAGGTCATTCTGGGTGGGTCTGGGGAAACCATGTGGTTCAAGTTCAACCCCTGCATAGAGGCGGGGAAGGTGATGTGCAGGAGTTGGGGTGGGAAGAACCTGCTCCTCTGCAGTCAAGTAGACTTTCCTACCTGGCCCTGGCTTTTTGTGTTCCCTCTCCATACTTGGTTTCCCTGAGGAAAGGTGCCTGTCCTTTGGGGGAACACCCAACTCCCCACTCCCATTGGTGGGCCTTGGCAAGGGAGCTTCGTGGAGTACCTAAGAGATGTCCTGCTCTCTAGAGCTGAGTCTTGCGAAGCGAGGGGCGAAGAGCTGGGATTGGACGAGTCGGGCTGCCTCTGTCCTCTCTGGAGCAGGAGCAGCCGCCCCAGGAGCGCGCGGGAGACCCAGGCGCAGGGGGTGGTCGCCGCGGCGGCAGGGTCCGGGCTCAGGGCTGCAGCTTACCTGCGTGCGCTCGCTCCCCAGGGAAGCGCCCTGGCGTCGGCTCGCTCTGTGCCTCTTTGAGACTTCCTCAAAAGGACGGAGGAAAGGGACCAGAAAGTTGGCTCTTAAATAACTTCCTAACAGCTCCCACCCTCCTCCCCCGTCCCACGGGGTTTTCTCCTCCCCCTTCTTGACAGCTGGAGCTAGCAAAGGAGTTTCGAGGACTTTCCATTTACTTCTGTGATCCTGCGGGGTTCATCAGGCGTGCGCCCCTTCTCGCAGATACCTGGCCCCACGCACCCCTCTTGCTCCAGGTTTCCCTTTCTTGCATCTCCTCCCATCCCCATCCCCGGTTCTGCCTCCCCCCTCCTCCCTTGGCTGCCAGAGGGACAGGCAGTCCCCTCCCCTCCTCTTTGGTCAGAAGGGCTGGAAGGGTCTTTCACAAAGGAATGCTTTTGCAGTGCCAGGGTGGCTGCTGTGGCCTGGCAGGAGGGAGGGTCTGCCCTCTCACAGGCGGGTCACACAGGCAACTGTCACCATGCATAAAGCAAGAGCAATGTGTCCCTCTTGTACAAATAAAACTGCATTCTTGAATCATCCAGGGAGCCGCAGCCACCGCCTAACCACAAGACTTCCTGCAGGACAGCACTGCCCAGCCCGGGGAAAGATGAGTAAATACCTTGAGTGCCACACAAATTAGAAAATGACACTTTGTTTTCTCTCTGAAAACCATATTGATATATCTTAAAAAATTAGAAAGAAAGGAAAATTTGCCCCCTAAAATTTTGATGTGTTTGTTTCAGAGATTTCAGTTGTGGCTAGTTCTGTCTTCTTTGCTCTCCTCAAATATCTGAACCTGTCATAGGAAAAGAAAATATAGATGTCTTTGGTTAGAAATGCTCCTCTGTTTTGCTACCAAATCTATGAACTTACTTGAACAGTTATCTAATGTTTCCTCCTTTTTTCTTTCTTCCTGTTGCTAAACTGGGAAAGGTCCCTCCTCAACCCTTGTTTGTCCAAAGTAAGTGCTGTGTGTCCCCTTCTCTTTGTTCCACTTCACCTTCTTCTCAGGGACGTGACTGTGCTTCTTATGCATTCTTCCTCCTCTATCTTCAAGCTTCTGCTCTCTCACAGCTGCTTCCCATCAGCATTGACATGATTTTAATTCAAGTCTCTTCAATATTTTTTAAAAGTCTTTGCTCAACCCATGATCCCCTAACTATTTATTAATCATTTTCTTTTCTCCTCTCTATCACTAAGCTTCTTCCATCTGGCTTCTATCTGAAACAGCTTTAGTCTAGTTTGTCACTATAACAAAATACCAGAGATGGGATAATTTGTAAAGAAAAGAGGTTCATTCTGCTTATGTTCTAAAAGTCCAGGAACATGACACTTGCATCTTCTCATCTTCTGGTGAGTACCTTGTGCTTTGTCTTGATGTGGCTGAAAAGCAGAAGGAAACACTGACATGGTCAGAAAAAGAGAAAATATGAGGAGTGTCCTCACTATAAAACAAACTGCCCTCATACTAACTGATCATTCCCCTAAAACTGCATAAATTCCTCTTAATGATCCAATCACTTCTTATAGATCCCACCACCTGTGAACACCTTTACATGGAGGACCAAATGTCAACACAGGTTTTGAAGGGATCAAACCACATTCCAACCACAGCAGTCTCCAACGGTCTATTCTCAAACCAAAGAACAGGATTTGGTTCCTATTCACTTAACCTTCTGGAGGCACTGAACTTCATCATCCATTCTCTCCTCGAAGTATTTCTCCCTTGGCTTCTGGAATATTGCACCCTTCTCTTTCTTCCAGTATAATCCATATCCTTTGCTCATCTCCCTAAATGATGGTCTTCAATTTCCACCCATCTCAGGACACCTTCCAAATCCAGATCTCTAGCCAGAGCTGCAGAATCCTCTGCCTGACTGCCTTCTGACCACCTTCACTTGGCATATCCCAGTGACAGTCACACACGTCACCTCTAAAATGAGGTGGATAGTCTTCCCTAAAGACCTGGCCCATCTCAGGAGCTCCCTACTTCAATGAATGCCCTCACGTTGCATACAGTTGCCAAGTCAAACATGTGGTATCATTCTAGACCCTTCTTTCTTTTCCTCAATTCTTACATCCAATCCTTTATCAAATATGTTCTATTCTACCTCTTAAATAGCTCTTGAATCTATCCATTTACTCCTTTCTAATCCATGCTCCACAGTGCAGTCAGAAAGCAATCAGAATGAGCTCTGCAGGATTCAAATCTGAAATCAAGTTCTTTGCCTTAAGTCCCTCTGTGGCTCTTTAACTTTGCTTTTGGGATAAATTCCAAACCTCAACTGACAAGGCTGTGTACAAGCTGGACCCTGCTTTACTCTCCAGCTCTGTCTTTTTCACACTGTCTTGCTATTCTACCCCACTCTCTGTTATGGTTTGGACATGCCTGTTCCTCAAAAGTTCCTGTTAATGCAGAGGTGAAATGATTAGATCATGAGAGCTGTAACCTAATCAGTGGATTAGTCCATTTGATGGGTTAGTAGTTTGATGGACTAATTGGTTGGTAACTACAGGCAGGTGGAGTGTAGCTGGAGGCAGTAGGTCCCTGGGGGTGTGGCCTTTGAGGTTTATACTGTGTCTTTCTTTCTGCTTCCTGGCTGCCATAAGCAGAGCAGTGCTTGTCTGCCATGCCCTTCCACCATGTTGTTTGGCCCCACCTTGGGCCCAGAACAGGGAGTTCCTGACCCTGGACTGAGACTTCTGAGAGCACAATCCCAAAATAAACTTCTCTTCCTCTAAGTTGTTGTGGCAGGTAATTTGTTCACTGTGATGAAAAGTTGACTAACACTCCCCAGCCCCACCTGTACCCTGCTCCAGCCACAATGAGCTTCTTATTCTGTGCATCCTGCCAGAAACACACTCCTCTTACCTCTCCTCCTCCTGCTGCAAGATCATTTCTCATTCACCCTCAGTCGTCTTGTAAGGAGTTTGTCTCGTTACAGTTCTCCTCATGCTCATGGTCATTTTCTCTTTCCTTGAATGTACCCCCACTAGATGATAAGAGGGTAGGACTCCAACCAGAGTTTCCAGAGAGAGGCTGCTGAACACCTAAGTACCGCACGCCCATCCTTTCTGTATTTTTAGAAAGACCCTTGTCATCATATTCTGATAGTTCTCTTGCCAAACATTAAACCTCGTTGTTCAGAATTTCTTGACACCCTCAGCAGGTGGAGCTGGGGGAGAATAGCCATGCTCGTACCTTTCAGGTGGTCATACTGATGTCAACCCCTGGTGGAACTGTGCATTCAGGGCAGGCTTGTCACCCTCAGCCTGCACCGCCATGTCATTTTGACCTGAGACTCAACAATGATTATCTGAACATGTTCACACACGTTGGTTAGCTTTCGAACACCCCTCAAGCCACCAAGCCAGTAGTGTTATAAATGCAATGAACTTCCTTAGGCTTGATAGACAGACTTAATAAAAGAGTGTCAGAGGCACCAAACCCCAGCACATGGTTGAAACCTATCCATCTTACAGAGCATTGTCTCAGGGTCCCATGGCTCAGAAGTCAGAACAAAGGTTTCTGATGAACCATGAAGTGTGCGAGATAATGTGACTTTTTCAGAAGCAGTCTGGGTGTACAACTCTGAGGTCCCCAAGTATGGAACAATGTTTTCCATCTCTGAATGTCCCTTGCTTGGCATGGAGGTGGCATAGTGAAGGTATTTAAGAAATTCAGCGGGTGTGGTCAGGTCAGGGAAACAAACACCACGTTAGGTATTTTTTAAAAGAGAGAATTTAATAGTCTCTCAAACCCTCAAATCCAATCCTTCATCAAACATTTTCTATTTAAAAATAGAATTGGTTACAGAGGTGATAGAAGAGACCAGAAGCCAAACAGAGGAAGGTGAGCCAACTCAGAAGGTAGCAATGGCAGGGAGGAATTGGCACCTTGGGGCAGGGACTGAGGTTATGTGGCTGGAGCTGGACCCCTGTGGACCTGTCTGGTGGGAGCCTGAGATTCAGTTATTACCAGAATCACAGCCTAAGGTCAGGAGGGAGGGAAGCTCTGTCTTAATGCGTTCCTTCTCTTCCCTGTCAGTCCACTGTCCCTCTGTGGGCTCCCACTTGCTGAACTCAGCTAAAATCAGTTGACAGGCTCTGGGAACCAGTTTGCAAAGGTAGCACCACCCTCCCCTGTTGGGAGTCCCCAAGATGACCCTATGATTTGCTGTCAGGACACACCAGCCTCAGTCATCTTCGTGGCTATGAAATGCACATCAACCCAGCAAAGGGCAAGGTCCAGGGGAAACAGAAGCTAACAAGGGTGTTCTCCAGATAAGCCCCATGGGATGCACTTCACTCCCCATTACTGACATGTGACCACGCATGTGTAATGCTCTCTACCCAGGGAGCTCAAAAGAGACTCCAGGCCCAGGGTTTTCTTGGTTGCTCTTCACATGGGTACCATCCACCTAGCTCATATCCAAATTCCAGACTCCCCAACGTGAAGCAGGTATTCAGTAAAATGACAATACTGATTTTCATTTGTTTGCCTTTTCGATTTTGTGCAGTGGGCCACACGTGTCAATTAGGGAGTGGTAGGAAGATTCCTGAAATCCAAGTTCTAGATGCCAGACAAAGACCAATCCACCTTGCAAGCAGTCCCCTCCAGGATCCACTTCTGGTTCGCCATGGCAACTCTTCTGCACACCTTCCCCATTACTGAGTGGAGCAGGGAGAAGTTGAGGGGGGCAGCCTCTCAGGTAAACAGGTTCAGGGCTGCACAAAGAACAGCGGGCTTTCATCCCGATAGGGCCAGCCCCTCACCATCCCTTAAGGTCATTGCCAGATGTCCTTAAGGATGGGACTTCTGAGGCCGTTTGCATCCTTCAGCCAGCTCCAGTCCTGTCACACCTCCTCATTCCTCTGCAATAGAAGGGTTCACAGTCTCAGGGTCAAGTAGGCTGAAACTTGAAGACAGCAGCAATTTCTACCTCATCGCCCGCCCCGGGGCAGTGCGAGAAGGCCCAAACTCATCACCAAGGGATCCTGGCTCCCAACAGAGGCAGCTAGCAAGCTCTGGGAATCGTCGACTAACAGAAGATGCATGGGAAGAGCAATGCCAGGCTCCCTTATCTCCACCCTTTAATTCCAAGTCTTCATTTCCATGGTATTGACACACTTCTGTCTGGATAAACCACCTTCTTTCTCCTTCTTGGCAATACCCAGGACGCAGACTGTATTGGCTCAGGCCATGAATGTTCCAGCAAACTCTATTTGATTTACATGCAAAATTTCACATCTCAAACAAACAAACAAAGTACCCAGTCATGTCTGGATGCTACTGTTTTTTTTTTTTTTCCCTGTGAATAGGACTCTGTTGGTTATAGATGTAGTTCCAGAGGGAGGTGAGTGGATATAAATAATAACTGGCTTGTATAAAGAGGCCCAACACTCCAAAATGAATGACCAAATCCACCTCTGGGGAGGGCCTTTCTCCCCCACTGCCCTTGACGATGGAGGAGTTGGAGGGAAACTTTCCACTCCAGAAGGAGGTGTCATGGGGAGAAGCCAGGAGGGAGGTTGAAGAGTTTATCACCCTGTCCCAGCCATAGCGTAGCAGTGAGCTGTGGGTACAGGTAGTGGCCCTGTGTCCTCTCACTTCTCTGTAGAAGCCGCTGGGGAGTTTGGACAAAGGCTGATAATGACATTTAAAACCCCAGGAAGAAATTTATAAAGTGCCATTGTACCTGCCACCATGAGGGCTTGGGGTCCAAAAGAGTTTAACTCCTCTAATATTTTCTGCTCCTCCCATTACCTTTTCCTTCTTCTTGTTTTAGGACAGATGTAAATCCACATTAGCAACAGCTCCAGATGGCGGATGTTTTCTCGTTGCTTCAGTTACCCTGGGCACGTCCCTTTTGTGCCTGTGATTGAAATTCATCCTTAACCTACCTTTCCTCAGAACAGAGGCTGCTGGGCTGCCTGTCCCACGGCAGGGCCATCCAGAAGGACAGAGGCAGAAAAGCTGTCCTCTCCTTAGGGATGAAAGATTTAGCTAATGCACTCATACACTTATGGTGAATATCTCTTTGTTTTTACAAATTATTTTTAATTGTGGTAAAATACACAAGCATCTATCATCTTAGCTGTTTTTAGAAGCGTCTAATTCAGTAGTATGAGAGACATTCACATTATGGTGCAGTTATCTCCATAATGTTCTCATCTCACAAAAATGAAACTGGACCCATCGAACAACTGCATGAGAGTGTGTGAGACTGAGGGTGTGCAAGTCTGTGTGTGAGATGTGCACATCTGCATGAGTGACTGTGTATGTGGCTAAGGGTTTGCGTGTAAGGTCTTTGTGTGTCTGCTTCCATGTGTTATCTGCATGTGTCTGTGAGTACGTGTTCACCTATGTGTGAGTGTGTGATGCGTGTAAGGAGGGTGCGGGGACAGGGGAGGACTGAAGAGCACCAGGGTGATGTCTCAGCCATGGTAGTCCTCTTCCAGGAAGGCTCAGCTCCAGAAGACCTTCTCTGTTGGTTCCTAGTTCCTGCAGAGTCCTGGTGGAACTTTAAAGAGACTCCACGACATTCTTTTATTGTTTTAATATTTTTAGTTGTAGATGGACACAAACCTTTATTTTATTCATGTATTTATTTATAGGTGGTGCTGAGCCAGTACCTCACCCATGCTAGGTGAGCATTCTACCGCTGAACCACAACCCCAGCCCAGCCAAGAGATTCTTAAGCCTGAAAAGACAAAGGTCAACTAGAACTGGACCTTTTACAGATAAAGACCTTTCAAGGTTGAAAGGAAGTGATCTCTAGGTAAAACGTTGAAGACAGCCTTAGGAAGTCACAACCAGCCTCATCAGCATATGGCAGTCTCATGGTGTAGGCTGATGGATTTTCTTCAGTTCCATTCCTTCTGATGGCAATGCCCAGACTGACCACTGAAGTGAAGCAACAGGTTCTCACTTCACAGGGGAAAAAGTGTTCTGTGGTAACCAAACATCACCAAAAAAAATAGCAATTAAAAGGGTAACACAGCAACAGGTGTGAACAAAATGATCAATAAAAGCAAGACCAAACAGCAATTCCACCAATTTATTACAAATGTATTAATTAAGAGCAATGCCATTGAGCTCGGATGTGGTATAATCCCAGAGGGTGAGGCAGGAGGATTGCAAGTTCAAGGTCAGCCAGCAACTTAGCAAGTCCTTAGCAACTTAGTGAGACCCTGTCTCAAAGTTAAATAAAAAGGGCTCAGGATGTGAGGATATAACTCAGTGGTTAAGAGCCCCTGGGTTCAATCCCACGTATCAAACAATGAAAAAAAAAAAGTAGTGCAATTGAAAAACAACTGATAGCAGATAAAGGGGCTGCTATAAAACAGTGTTTGCCTCACTCTAATGATCAGCGTGCTAACAGATTGTGTGTGCATGCATGTGTGTGCACATGTGCAGTAGAAGTTTTGCAGTGTCCCCAAGGATATATGACAGGTGGAGGTAGAAACCAGGCTTCCTCACCTACTACCCGTATGACCTGGAGCACATTACCTAACCTCACCTGTGAAATGATGGTCACAGAAGTATCTAGTGCACAGAGTTATGAAGATCAAAGAAGAGAGTAGCTAATGACACCTGTGACCCCCCGGCATGAAGCTAACTCTGACTAACCATCATCAGTGGTAGTGGCTGTGCACCGAACAACTTCACTTTTTGCATGACAAATATTATCACTTCTAATAATTATTATCATCTATATTTTCTCATTATTAAAGAAGTGGCTATTTAACTTACTAAGAATTTCAGAGAATATTTGGGGGAGGTTATTATGTCATAATCATCACCGATCATAGTACTTTTCAGTCCAGAGTCCTTTGGGAATTTCATCTGCAATTCAGGCTTGTCTGTGGGGGTTAGATTTATAATCGGCTGGTTTCAGTTGTGTATGTGAGGATGCATCTAACTGAGACAAATGAAAAACCTTCCATTTTGAAGCTTCATAAGGAAGCTGTCAGAGGAGCAGGCCCAAGAAAGATTTTGGATAAGTCTGCCAAGTGAATGAAGCAGTGTTTGCATGGCTGCAGTTCTCTCTGGAAGCCCACATCCAGGTAGGCTTCCTGGGCATACTTGCCTGGGCATCTCACCAAACTCTGTATATGGGACCTATGGAAACTGGTGGAGGGTACCCCAGTTTATGGCAGTCCCTTCCCCAAAGGCCCTGTGGATCTGTGCTGTGGCCACACAACTGCCACCCTCTTGCTGTGGAGGAGAAGCACCAGCACCAGGTCTGTGGGGCTGCACAGATCTCAAGGCAGCAAGAGCAGAGACAAACAAGGAAACTTAGAAACCGGAAGAGGAGCTTGTCGTAAGGCTGGGCCGGAAATTAAAGGGACTGAATGTTCTTCAGGGTCTTCCTGACAGCTGAACTTCTGGATAGTGATCTATGAATTTCAAAGCATGCCAAAGGCGATTGCCTAATCACATGTGGGCACTAAGGCACAGCCAAAGAATGAGGCAAGTTCTCCATTCTTCGATGCTCAGTCGGCAAGTTCTGCAGTGGAGTTTCGGATACGTGTGCCAGAGCTGCCCTGTGAATATGGCTCTTATTAGTGCAGCTTGCCCTCACATTTGACCTTCCTTTATGTTTCAGTCAGCCTGTCACTGCTGAGATCAAAAGACCTGACAGAACAATTAGAGGAGAACCATTTAGTGCTCCCAGTCTGTAGATGGCCGACCCTATTCCTCAGGGCTCAAGGTGAGGCAGAACATCATGGCGGAAGAAAGCAGCTGGGAGCTTGGCACCCAGGAAGCAGAGAGAGATTTCTACTCAACAAGGACAAAATATAAACCCCGAAGGCACATCCACAGTGACCCACCTCCTCCAGCCACACCAACCTGCCTACAGGTTCCACCCAATTGATCCTATCAAAGAGTTACTGCACTGATTAGGTTAAGACTCTCCTAACCCAATCACTTCCCCTCTAAACTTTCTTGCATTGTCTCATTGATAAACTTTTGGGGGACACCTAATCTGAATTATAAGAGTATGGATATATATCATGATCCACTGAAATGTTTTCCCACAATACATTTTTAACTCATATAAAATAGTTGCTATACATATATTAGTAAGTTCAGATTTTGTGACTTACTTGGAAGAGTCTACTATGAATATTAAAAATAAAAAACAGCACAGATGTGCAAGAATATAAGCTATTATGTTATGTGGTACATCCTTCTCCTATATCCTATGAGTGATGGTGATTACAAAAAGAAATCCTCTACCAACCATGGTGTATTATAATCCATTGTCCTTGATTATTCAAATTCCTTTTTGATCATAAAACCCATTAAACATCTTGTTTTGGGACCTGAACTAATAATGTTTTAGAAGCTTAGTTATGTGGCATCTGGCTTTATGGAACTGAACTTGATCTGAGCCCAGGTATGACTCTATTTTCACCATGTATGAAAACTCCAGGGTCATGCATTCTCTCTGTATATACAAATGCATATTTTATGCAGTAATTTCTTTCACTCGTCTTGAAACATTCTCCTTTGAATCTAAGGGATTCTTCAATGATTATGTTCATGCTTCACTCTATATGTTAGCTAGTTTCTAAAGATTATTCAATTATCCTTGCTGACCTCCTGTTCTCACCCTTTTGTGCTCCTCTCTGGCAGTGAGTCTGTGCTTTGGTTGATGGAGTGTGATGGAAATGACTTTATGCCAGGTCTCACTGGAAGTTGCATGAGGTCTTATCAGTTTCTATTTTGTGCATTTAAGTCAACATGAAGAAGTCTATCTGCAATTGTGGAGCCAGCAACATGTGGAGGGACTGTGTATTGAGTGTATGGAGAGGTAGAGGCTTTGATACTACATGGAGTAGAGAAACCTCACTATCCCAGGCTCACTATCCTGAGTCAGTGTCAGCCATTCCTGCTGACTTGCAGGGTGGGTGAGTCACAGAGTCACTCCATCTTGGACATTCTGACCCCAGGCAAGGGTCTACAACTGATGATACATGGAGCAGAGGCAAACTGCCTGACTGAGCCATACCAAATCATAAAATTGTGAGCAATGGAATCAAGTGTCTGTTATCTTAATCCACTAAACTTTGAGGTCTTTTGTTACACAGCAATAGATAACTGAGACATGACAATTCAATAAATATTTATCTAATAGCTACTATTGGTAGATGGTGTGATGAATAAGAAATGTTATTTATCCTTAAAGCCTACAGTCCAGAAGGGGAAACTATATTAACAGCTAATATCTTAGAATTTAATCAACAAGTTTGCTTCTATGATGTCATACATTTCAAAATGTTTTATTTATTTTTTTGCTCTCATGACAAATATCTTTTATACCAACATCATCTGGCATATAATGTGCAGAAGGACACTTTGTTTAATAAATAAATTAAAGCCAGGGCAATGTCTCATATCAGTGAAAGTAAAATGAGTTGCTGACTCCAAAAACAGGAACTAGGTATGGAGTGCTGGGTTTTTATTTTATCTTTGCCTCACAAAGTCATTCACTCACTTTAAACTTGGGTTTCCCAGGATGAAAGTCACATAAAAGGAGCACCACATTATTACAAGCATTAAATAATGATTTAATTCTCCGAAAAATGATTTCTGAATACACAGTAATCCTTAGTTAAGTGAGGTGTGCCCCATCCCACCCACCTGCCCCCATACTGACCATTTGCCCCTTTCAGTCCCGATTCTCCTGTTTCTCTTCTCCATACATCTTTGGGCTGCTTATATCATGGATTTTATGTCCATCAGCTCAACCATGTTTTAAGCCTGGAGTGGGTAGAAGTCAGGCACAACCAGACCTAGGAACCCATTGTACATCTCTTGCTCACCAAAGTCCTCCCTGATTTGGGGACAGTTATGGAGTCATCTCTGCTAAAATGTCTTTCAAAGCTTGAGCTCTGAGACACTGGTGCAGAACTGGTGCAGAACCGGTAACCATGAATGGCGGTGAGTCCACTCAGTACCCGGAGTGGTTTTCACCAACCTCTCCTCTCCCCACTTGCATTGTTTTCAACTTCACAAACTTGGAATTTTGAGGCAAGGTCTCAACTGGAAAGAGAGAAAGCCCAGCAGAGAAAGAAAAATAAATATGTGATGGTAACCACATCAAGGAAATTAAATCAACTTGAGAGTCAACTTGGAATGATTTCTTTCAGAGCCCATTCAGTACTAGTTTATATAACTTTACAGAGTAGTAAATTTTAAAAATCTATATTCATCTATTTTCAGTATTAGAGCATATGTTTTAATTTTCACTTAGAAAACAATCCTTTTATCACAAACTCTGTAAGATATATATGTATATTTATATACATATCAAGTATATATGTTGCATATGTTTATAAATAAATACAGCATGTGTATATGTGTATAGGTTTATATAGATAAATATATATATATATACACACACATATATATACATATATATAGAGAGAGAGAGAGGGAAAGAGAGAGATGTTGATATCAGTGGAGGATTAGTTCTAGTGTCCTCCATACCAAATCAATGGAAATTCAAATCTCTTGTGTAAAATTGTGTAGTATTTATTTACATGTATCCTTTAACCCTAGATTACTTGTAATCCTAATACCATGCAAATGCTATGTGAATAACTGTTACTCTGTATTGTTTGGGGAATAACAAAAAGAAAAAATAAAGACTATTTTCAGTATAGACACAACGTTTTTCCAAATACTGAAAATAATTGGTTAAAATATTTGGTTAAATTGGCAGAAGTGAAACCCATAGATACGGAGGGCTACCTGTATGTACAATGGGTATCATAGAACTTAATAGTCTAGAGAAAGGTACAGAAATCTGAAGTAGTTCAGTTTGACTTTTAGCCTTTGTTTTACTAGTATTTTTACTTATAAAAGTTACTGTAAATCAAATTGGAATTGTTTCCAAAAACATAGTTGTGATCTATTGTACAATATTAATTCATTTTTATTGTGCAGTAGCTTTACCCTACAAAGTACTTTTATGACTGCTATTTAATCCCCACAACCCTCTATAATACCTCTATTACACAAATGAGGAAACTGTAGTATTATGGTTTGTGTCTTAAGTATCTCCCAAAGGTTTATATGGTAAAGGCCTGGTCTCTAGTCTGTGGTGCTATAGGGAGCTGGTGGAACCCTTAGGAGGTGGGGCCTAGTGGGAGGCAGTTAGGTCATTGGGGGTGTGCCCTTCAAGGAGATATTGGGACCCAGCTCCTCCTCTCTCTGTTTTCTGACTGCCACAAAGTGAATAACTTAGCTCCACCATGAGCTTCCTGCCTTGATGTGCTGCCTTATCTCAGCTCCAAAGCAATGGGACCAATTGACCATGTACTGAAACTTCTGAAGCTATAAACCAAAGTAAATCTTTCCACCTTTTAAGTTGTTTATCTCAGGTATTTTGTCACTGTAATGGAAAGCTGACTAAGGCATGAGGCCTAGTGAAGTAAAAGAACTTACTCATAGTCATAGGGCTGGTAGATAGCAGATATGAGACTGAAATTAAAGTTTCTTAAATCAAATCAAATTCAGTGTTTCTGCTAAAACATACCTTCACCAAGACACCATCCCAGTTTCTATATAAATTGCCCTTCAAATCTACACTTTTGTAGTTATCTCTGGACTTGGCCTCATGTTACTCCTAAAGTACTGGATTTATACACATCTTCTCAGCTGTGACATTGGCCCAGTTCTTAAATGTAATAAGTGGGAGAAATGAAGTGAGTGGCTAACCTGGACCTGGTTGAGGCCAAACCTGCAGTTGACACTCTCATCCATTGATATAATAATAGCTGTTGGACCTTTGGAGGAGTCAGGAACTCCGTTATATGCCTTGGGGTACCCAGTGGGGAGCAAGAGAGAGTTATGCTTTCTGGTCAGCTCCTAAGCCTAGCGGTGAAGGAGAAGAGCAATATTTATCATACACCCTGGACTTCCCATCCTTGATACTTCCAGCTCCAGCGTGCTTTTGGAAGGCTTGGCCTTATGGAAATTGGCTCATGTCCTCTGGACCACCTTAGTCCCCCAGAGCACATTAGAACCACTCATTCATTCTATATACGACAGCTAACTATCCTCTTCATTCCAGCCCTCGCCTCCCACCACTTCTTCTTTAATACTAAAAATGCCTTTCAGCACAAGCAGGAAATGACAGAAGAACTTTTCAGCCCAACAGATGATAACGGAAAATGCTTTTTGTTGCTGGGCCTTGGCGATCAAAGTGCATCCCACGTGTCTGCCAGCTGTGGTTCAGATGGTTTCTATTTCACTCAGCATTAATTTTTTATGAAATTTCTCTAGGGCCCAGGGGACCCATAATTGGCTTTTAGTTCTTTATTCTGCACTGTCGTGTCTAATTGCTGAGATGGTTCCATGATAAGACTCATATCTTAAGGTGGCGTTAGTATATTTACCAGCCTTCCCGTCTGCAGGCAGGCTCACATCTTGGCACAGAATTTTAATCATGTTTTTCCTTTAGAAGGGAGATGGAGGTATTATTGGATTAAATATATTTGCTTTTCTTTATGTTTTATGATCAGTATTTGACATCAGTGGCATTGTATCCAGAGCACTGCCAATAAGAAATATTAGGCTCTGTTTTCTAATTTTAATTTGATTCTTAAGAAGAGTTGAAATCTTTGCAGCAGAAGTAAGTAAGGCCTGTTGGAAATGAAGCCTGCTCTTTGTATGAAATGTGCTTTTGTAAAGGTCGTGTATGAAATGAGACCTGTTGGCCAAAGGAGTGTTCTCCCACTTACTCAGCAGTTGCAGTCTGGATTTGAATTCAGAGTGGCTCTGGATACTTCAGTAAATCCAGTGAGTGCCTCTCACTCTCTGTTCCAGAACCCTCTTTACAGCCTCTACTACTGATGGGCCCCATGGACTATTCAAAAAATACTGTGATATAAACTGATGTGGCTTGCAGATTGGCTGGTTCCTGGGATTTTCCATTTGTGGAAGGCCAGGGCTGCCATCTCTTTTTACCAATTTCAGATGTCATTTTTCTTGCCAACTTCATGTGTTTTCAGAAAAATAAGAAGAAGAAAAAAATTCAGTCATCTGGCCTTACTTCCTTAAGTGAAGTTCACCGTGGCACATACAATCTGCATAGTGCTGCTGATTTTCCTTCAGTAGGATTTGCAACTACATACTCTGCACAGACCATATGCAAGATTACCCCAAAATACAATTGTATATTCTTGACTTCTCCAATTGGTCCCAACAGATAACAGAGTCCACATTTTGCTGTGTAGCTATGTTTGGGGAGAAAGGAAAAGACTTTGGTTCAGGCAATATTCTGGTTTTCTGACTGGTTCTCATGGGAATCATACGATACCTTGTATTTGTGTTGGAGATATTCCCTAAGATACTAGGGACTTCTTCAGTCACTTGAGTGCCTGGCTTCTTTTTTTTTTAATATTATGCCAACCAGGCAATATTATTTGGACATAATATTTTATTTATTTATTTATTTATTTATTTATTTATCTATTTATTTATTTATTTTTAGGTGGTGCTGAGCATCAAACCCAGTGCCTCACATGTGCTAGGTGAGCGCTCTACCATGAGTCACAACCCCAGTCCCAAGTGCCTGGCTTTTGATGCAGCTCCTGGCTGAGAACCAGCCCCTTGCATGGTATTGGCTTCTTTTATTTTGTAAGACTTTTCATCTAGTAGGCAGCTTCTACACTATCGTTAAAGTCTGTGAACTTGCTAGTATTTAACTCACTCTTCACAGACCATAAAAATCTCTGTTCCTCGAAGTCTCTTAAGTGTGTGAAGATTGAATATGTAGGGAGGAGCTACTTTTCAATGTGTTTCTCACTCTGTATTCTCGGGCCAGAGAAATATTCGTTCAGTTGTGTTTGTTCAGTCCTTGAAGACGAAAGGCAGTACTCCTATTTGAAGCTTTGGTTCATTCAAAGGGAAGCAATCAATTCTTGTCTGCAAATACTCATTGAACACTTCCTAGGACCTAAGAGTAGTGCCAGAGGCTAGAGGCCGTCCCTCCCAAACTGCAGTATGCATGGTGATCACTGGAGACTCTCTGATCAGAGAGGTCTGAGCCAGGACCCAATTAATTTGCATTTCTAAAAATTCTCAAGGGGATACTGATGCTGGATCCGTGAACCCATTTTGAGTAGCAATGCTGTGAGATGCTGCTAAAAAATTTCCAGGGTTTTGTGGGAAGATATTGAAACAGATTCAAATTAGAGAACAAGACAACCAGTATTAGAAGACCAAATATTTCAAATCCCCAAGTGCCAACAGTGTTCAGCAGATAATGGGGACACAGTGAACTGAACATACCAGATTAGTTGCTCCTGTCTGGTGTAGGGCTTTGGAAGTGGCAGGATTTGGGAGAAACAACATGATGTAGATGGGGAAAGGGAAGAGGCTTTCTGGAAAAAGAGAATAAAGGTGATAAATAATGGAGAGTTTGCACTGAGAGCTGATGGGATTACTTTTACCAGGAACATTGTTTCTGCGGAATAAATGAAGACCAATCAAACGAGAACAAGCAGTCTATTTATTCAGAGCTTACTATGGTAAGGGAGTCCGCCACTGTTGCTAGCATTTTGGCAGAGACTCAAAGGCAGGCAGAGGGGAAAACTTTAGAGTGGATAAAAGGGCTGGCTGGTTGCAGGTATGCTGGGATTGGAGACTGTTGCCACCAGCAAGATAGAGGCAGCTAATTAGGAGCAGGGCATCCTCTGGGATTGGTGAGGGGTGCATAAACAGTTTTCTCTGGTTGGTCCTAAATTGAAGTAGAGACACAAATTGAGGAAGTTGTTAGGTATTAATTAAGCCTAACCATTTTGGATTAATTACTATGGAAGTTTTTTTTTTTTTTTTAATTCATGTTTGTTAAGACCCATAACAATCTGACTTCTCCCAAGTTTGATCAAAAGATTGCATGCTGGCTTCCTGACTGACTGCGTGGGTAATGGGGTTGAGTTTTTGGGCAGGTTGTTGCTGATCATGGGCCAGAGTTCTGTTTTTATATATGGTCTAGCTATTGTCCATTTGTACATAGTAGTCCAACCTTATAGGAGGGAAATATGCTCCAAAGCTTCCCATGGATGCCTGAAATTAAGAATAATACTGAATCTTATATACTATGTTTTTCCCTTACATACATACTTACGATAATGTTTAATTTATCACTTAGGCACAGTAACAGATTAACAACAATAATTAGTAATAAAATAGTATAATCATAACTACATACTCTAATAAAATTACAGCATTACATTGTGGGGTCATTATTAAGATGACTTGAACTATGAGGGATACTAAGAGACTAATGAGAAGGTAGCATATACAGCATGGAAACACTGGACAGAAGGATGATTCCTGTCCCAGGCATGATGGAGCAGAACAATGGGAGATCTCAGCATGCTACTCAGAAGAACACTCATTTAAGACTTATGGATTGTTTATTTGTAGAATTTTCCACTTAGTGTTTTGGGTTATGGTTGACCCTTCACAACTGAAAGTGTAGAAAGCAGAAGTGAGAATAAGGGGCAAGAACTACACTATTCACTCTCTCACTTCTGGCTTTTTGGAGTTTGTCTCAATGTCATCCTCCCTTCTTTTAGTTTTTGTTTGGTTGTTTTGTTTTCTGTATATGTGGGTTTCTAGCCTCAGTTCACTGAGTTGATGTTTGCGTGTACCTATCCTTTTTTGTGTGTGTTCTCAGGAATCCATCTACATTTTTTCCTTTTATTCTGTCACTCTCAAATCAATGATGAATAAATTTCTTTTGGACAAGATGTTGGTCGATTTGTCCCTGAGTGAAGTCCACTCTTGGAACTGTGTTGCTGCTTGAAGGGTGAAAGTTATGGCTTGTATGGAGACACTAGGTCTCCTTGGGAGGCATCAAGGATGGAGGGACACTGGCCTTCCTTTGAGCTCCTATGGAAGGACAATTGGGTACTCTCTGCCAAGGCTTCCAAGACCCTAGGTCTTGGGTAGGTGCAGTGGCAGGCACCCATTCATCTGCTGGAGCAGAGAAAGTGAAGTTCTGCTGCCAAACTTACACGCTGCAGGTCCCAGCTCCCAAACCACGGAGAGGTCACCTCTATCCTGGCAAGTGCTGAGGAAGCTCCGCAGAAGCACACCCCAGGCAGCACACCGAGGCTCTGCAGCGCTGCCCCCTCTTCTCACCATCTGTCCACAGCTGCTTCGGTCATGGATTTGGGCTGCCAGCTCGCATCTGCATCAGCGATGTCCTTCCTTCAGGTTTCCTGACAAGCTCTTGGTGGCATATAATCTTTCAGTGCTGTACCTTCATCCCAGTTTCTCTCACTCTCCAAAATCTTCTTGGTGTGGCTCCCACTCTGCCTTGTGAGCCGTCAGCATCTCATTAAATCTTTAAGTGAAGCTCACAGGCTGGGACCTCCTTTCTCAATTTTTTTCAGAATTACTTATTCACTATATATGTATTCATTTCTCATGGAAAAATTCAACAAGTAAATCCATCATGCATAGTTTAATTCACTAAATGAAAATGACCATAAGCACTCAATGGAACATATTTTAGCATTAAAAGTCTATAGCAAATATTTATTATTTACAATAAATATTATTAATGTAAATAACACAACTAGAACTTTTTCACCTTTGGTTTCAAATGTGTTGGGTGAGTTTGGGCATATGCATTTATATTTGTAGCATGAAAGATAAAAAAATTAAGTTGTTGAAATAATTCTTCTGTTATATATTGAAATTAGAGATTGTTGGTTTTTCCTCAAATCCATTTTTTCTACAATTTAACTTCCAGTTTCTAGCTGAGCACTTTTCTGCAAGGAGAATCCTATTTCCTACATTCTCTGGTAGCTACTTAGGGCCGGCTGTCTGAAATGCGGAGAAAGGGTATACAAGGAGATGTGCATTTGTGAAATTTCTGGTGTGAGTCCTTAAAGGCTATGTATGTGCTTTTTCTTGCCCTATTTTCCTTCCTGTTGGTTGGAATGTGAATGTGATGATTGGAGCTAAAGCAGCCATGTGGATCACAAGAGGAAAATCTTATGGGCAGTGAATGAAGAAGCAAATCAGAATGAGTTGGAGCTCCCATTACAGCTCTGGACCATCTCAGCCTTTTAAGTGTTCAATTTAAAGCATTTTGTCTTTTTAATAATCTGTAACCAAACTTACTTCTATATTAAAACACAAAACAATTAAAGCACAAGAAATAAAATTTTCATTGTTCTTTAAAAGCCCGGGAAGCACACATATATGCTACATAGAACTGCAGTTTGTCACTCTAAATCCACCTGGAATCATTGTATGTTGGTGTCTTAAACTCGTCATGTTTGCAATCTTCAGGGCGTTAGAACTGCTCATGATGCAGGACAATACAGAGGTTATTGTATCTGCTCACTGGTGTTTGCCTTTGTGTTGTTGCCAAGAATAAAATGATGTCAAGTAATGTAAGAAGGAATGATGTCATAGCACCAAAAACACTTGAGGTTAGGAGGGATGGAGAAAGTAGTAGAGTGAGTGCTTCCATGCACAAGGTGCTGAATGACTTGTATAGAAATACGTGCATATGCACACACACACACACACACACACACACACACACACACATGCACACACAGGGAAAGAAAGACAATGGAAAGATAACTTTTCTGAGAAAGATAAAGTTGGAATAGGGTAAATCTAAAATAACTGGATGGTGGATGGCCAAAAACAGGTTTCAGAATCTCAATCTGAAATACGTGTAAGCCCGACAGGTAATGTTCATGCAGTGTGATTTAATGCAATTGGTGTGGCAAGAATTCACACCGAGAGTGTGCATGCCTGTGCCCTGTCCGAACACACTCAGATTTTTCTAGAACACACTCCTGGTCAAATAAAACACATCTGTGAGTGGTTCTTTTACCTGGGCCACCAGTTTATGTTGCTGGTAAATTTTGATCAACATTTATATTAGGTTATAGCAGATTCGGTTCTCAGGACAAAACACCATCTCAGACTTCAAGTAGTTGATGATTAAGAGGAAGGCAAGATGAGTCAATATAATTTCTAATCTGGGTGGTTACTTTCAAGCTTGGTATTAGGCACAGAGGCTAAGGGAATGACTCAGATCAGAAACCAAAATCCAGGCAGGATTCACACAAAGAAGTACTTGTACAGCCGTGTTTGGCACCAAGAACACTGGGGTTTCAAATCCAAACTGTGAGCATCCATCTTTGTACATATGATAAGAGGTAACCTGAAAAAGAAGAATTTTAATGAAACAAACAAACAAACAAACAAAAACTGTTGTGGGTGTTGTGTACCAAAACCAGGGTTATGTTAAAGAAGAGTAATATGGAGACTATGGGACTACATCGTGATAAGCTTCCCATCTACCTATGCAATAATGAAAGACTCAAAAATAACATGTAAATCAGGGTTCATGACTTGGTTCAAATCCCTTTTAATTTAAACAGGTGACATGATCCTGGAAAGTACATACATTCCCTTCAATTGCTGGCTTCCCCAGGGACAAGTAGGTGACATTATTTCATAGATTATTGTTAAAACAGGTCACATCGATCCAATTTTCCAATTGACAAAATTGAAAAAATTTCAGCAAATTAAAACACATTTTCCTTAATGTTCTTCTTTTTTCCATTGTGCAGTACTGTACGCAAATTACTAATTCTTAGCTGGAAAAATGTAGATCATTTAATTTCGGACAGGAGTGAAAGGATTGGAATATTAGAAGAGACTAAGAGAAGCCATATGCTAAACAGAGGAACTGAGAACAAAGTTCAGAGCTTCAATTGTGTAATGAAAACCTAAATTCTGAGCTAGCTTCAGAGAGGGATATGTATGAAAAATTGCCAAAGAAGCTCAATATACAAGACTCGAGACTCAACTTACCAACCCTCAGAAGGAGGGAAGGCACAGCTGGCTAGCATCAGCCCAACTCCTCACATCGATGTTGGGGACAGATGGAGAAACAAATTGACATCCCAAAGGTCACCCGTTTTGATATTCTTAGGACAGAAGTACCTCCAACTGGGAGTCAGTCCACAAGCCACAGGAGTGTAGAGGATAATCCACTTACGTGCTTTCATCAAATATTTAGAAATGGTACGACACCCATTGGAAAAGACTAGGTGGATATGAAGGGAAGTTTAGGTGCTGTGGCATAAATAAGCACCAGCTGAACGCATTATCATTATCAGATCATTTTTCAACTGCAACTGAAGTCTCTGAGTGGGAACTTGAGAAACAGGGTGAAGGAAATTGTGTATCCAAAAGGTTTTATGGGTTTTACTATGTCTTCTTAGGAAACACTAAAATCCCATTTAAACGTGTTACAGAATGAAAGGGACCCAGTGGTCATAGGCCAACTGAAAATGCTTGGCTTACTGACCCAGTGACTGACCTTGTAACATTAGAGATTTGACATTAAAGATTAACTTGCTGGTCTGCGACACAATATCACTGAGGCTTCCCGTATGGATCTTGTCATTCCAGAAAATGTTTCAGGCATATGAACCAAAAAAAAAAAAAAAAAAAAGGTTCACTAAACATATATGGCTGCTTTTTCTTTTTTTTCTTTCTTTCTGGTACTCACTATTTTTAGAATAATTAAGCATAAGGACTTCAACATTAATCACTAGGACAAGAGTTATCCTTTGAGAATGGTGGTTCACGCCTGCAATCTAAGCATGTGGAGAGACAGTCTCAGTAACTTAACAAGTCCCTAAGCAACTTAGTGAGACCCTGTCTCGAAATAAAAAATAAAAAGGGTTGGGAATGTGGCCCAGTGGTTAAGCAGCCCTAGGTTCAATTCCTGGTACCAAAAAAAAAAAAAAAAAAAATTAGTTATCCTGGGTTCCATTCCAAACATGAAATCCCACATTAAGCAAAAACTTCCCAAAAGAAACTTCATCCTAATAATTATATTCTGTAAATAAACCATGAAATCCAAAGAATCCATCTGTGATAAATCTCGTTCAATAACATTGTGATACAAAACAATAGTCGTTGCACATTGATGCAGTTTTGTTCCCAAGTGATAGAGTTCTTTTTCCAACCATTGGATGCCCTTTTAAAATTTTATTGATAAAGGACAGAACAACTGCAATGACTACACAAGAGCAGAATGCTGAAATGCAATCTATACCCTCAAAAGCACCTGAAGGGTATTGTAAACAAGTTATAGCAAATAAACTGCACTTACCTTTCTCCTCGGTGAGAGTTTGGTACCCACCAGCTGCTGGAGTCCCCAAATGGTGGAAAAACTATCAGAATTATGTGCTTTGTTTTTGCTTTTATTAGGTAGGATGAAACACATAACAGACTGGTGTTGAAAGCACAATAGATTTGAAATACTGATATCTAAGTCAGGGTTACAACCATGCCACATTTATCTGTGCAACCTGGGGAAACTCTATTTTTGGCCTTAAATTTCTTTTCTATAAACTAAGCCATTGGAATGGGCCATCTCTAAAGAGTTCTGCCAAGTCTGACGTTTAGCATGGTGATTCTTTCCTCTAGGAATTCCTGAAGGGTTTTGTTTTCTGTTTCCCATAACATCTGTTGGGAACTTTATCATTTTCTCATTCAGTATCCTTCCCCTGAGAATCCCAGAAAGCAGGGAGAGTCATTGGTTTCCTTTGCTGGTGATTGGTTCTGAAGTGAGCATTTGACTTAAGATAGGGACACGGAGCCAGGTGTGGTGGCTCACCCCTGTAATCCCAGTGACTCAGGAGGCTGAGGCAGGAGGATCCCATGTTCCAAGTCGGCCTCAGCAACTTAGTGAGGCCCTAAGCGACTTGGTGAGACCTTGTTTCTAAATAAAATATAACAAAGGGCCAAAGATGTAGCTCAGTGGTTAAACGCCCCTGGGTTCAAACCACGTACCAAAAATAAATAAATAAATAAATAATTAAATATTAGGGGCCCTGAAGTCAAGGAATCTGGGAAGGTTCATTCTTGTTTTTGTAGGAAAACTTCTGGAAGCAACTCTGCTTTATTTCTCTGGGCCTGGTTATGTATAAAATATGAAATTGGAAATGTTATCATGATCTCCCCAGCCTTCTGCAGGTGAAGCCAATGTTCTGAGAAAGACAGCATCAAAGGACTGTCAGGGACAATGGATCCCTCAGTGAGGAGGCCCACCCTGCTCTGGACTTCCAGTTTCATGAACCGATGCATTTCCCATGGTTGCAGGCAGTTGGATTTGTTGTTTTCTGTTTGCTCCAGTGAAAGACATTTAAATTTCCATTTTATTGTACTTGAGGTATTCACGCATGTTCATTTTCTCTCTGCACTCACTCTGCATCCTGAGGAGGAATTCATAAGAGCGACTGACCTCAATGTGTCCACTTCATCTAGAATCTCTAAAGTGCAAAGAGTCTCAGCTAAGAGGTCATTATGTACAGGAAATGCATTTCACTCGTCTTTGTATCTCCAACAGTTATCACAGGGCTCAGTAAAAAGTAGTCACCCAAGAGAAAAAAAGTAGACACCCAATAATGTGCAGTAAATAAATAAGAAGGAACATTGTCAATTAACATTTATTGAGTGCTTGCTACTTGCTAAAACACACTATGGGAATTATTTCTTTTAAATCTTCTCCACTTGATGAAATACCACCATGATCATCTCCACTGATCAGATAAAGTGAAGAATGAAGCCATTCCCAAGGAGCACTCCACCGCAAAGTGTCCGATTATGAATTCCCATCCACACTGGTCTGATGGGACTTTTGCACAACCCAAATTCTCAGTGTTTAGTTGCAACTACTTTAGTGTCTTCTAGTCCAGCGCTACTAAAAATGTGATCCACAGACCAGTTATGGGTCTGCAAAGGGGTTCAACTAACCTTCTTTTCCCAGGTAGATCTTCCCCTTGGAGAAAGCACACGTTCATCCCAAGAAAGGCCAGCTTACCTCAAGAAATAGGAAGGAATAGGAGATGAAAGAAACAAGAGTGGCCAAGCTTTGCCCAAGAATCACAGTGTTGGAAGAGTGTGCTAATTCAGTTCACTATCTGAAAGAAAACTTTTTACTATAAAGAATATCACCTATATACAAAGTTCATGCTGCAAAAATTATTTTTCTTGCTATTCCTTTCACTTTACTACTTAACCCAGGAAGAAGCCACTTTGGTTTTCCTATTCACATCATTGCCTGTTTCCCCACACACCCCTCAGTCTTTCCTGTCCTCTGTCCACAAGCCCAGCTCCATCCCAGGTGAGCACCAGCAGGTCCTGTGAGATGCTCCAGGCTCTCTCCAGGGCTCCCTCCAAGACTAGCCAGGCAGGTTCTCAACCTGCGTAGAAGGAGGAGGTCTCAGGTCTTTCAGATTCCTCAGAGTAGAGCATCCGTGAGACAGACAAACCAAACCATGTCACCCCTCTTTGTATCAGCCACTTCTTATGGAAATGCTTCAGGAATCATTTTGTTCATAAAACTCTGTCTTTCCTAGGAAAAAGAAGGAAAGAAAAAGATGAGCGTGATTACAGAGGCTACCCTACACACACAGCCTTGGCCGTGCTTCTGTCCTCAGCATGCTACAGAATAATGGTGACATAACTTCCCTGAACCCACTGGGGACCCACTGGTCTTGGACAAGCACCCACCTGTCTGCTGTGGATGTAACATCCCTCTGTCATTCACTGCATGTGTGGGTTAAGAGAAGAACAGAAAGGACCTTTTAAAAAATTTAGGAGAAGATATTGACTTCCTTACTCTTCAGGGTTTCTTACTCCGATGTCAATTGCTATCGGGTGGATCCATGAGCAGAATGAAAAATCTTGTATATTTGTGCATTTTTCTGGAGACACAGAGAGAATCTAACTCCAAAGAGGATAAGACCCAAGCCTGATGTACTTGCCCAAAGCAGAAGCACAGTTGCCGAGTGTTAGCATACTCTTGTGCTTCCACTTATAGCATATGAAAGCATGTTCTATCTACTCACATTTCATCAAAATACACCAAGTTAATAAACTGCTTGATCATCACGGCAAGATTCTATGCCATGGGTACAGGAGATGCCCACGTCGTTTCTGGTCTTCTTATAAAAACAAGGGGAGCTGAGACCAGACATGGGAACTTACAGCAAACCTTTCACCCCTAATAGGTGGAAAGAGTAAATATGTCTTATTTTATGTGGGTTTTGAAAAGGAAGGTGACAGATTTGAATTTCACCTGGAGATGCCTAAATGAAGAGGACATGTAACTTCAAACAAAATTAAGCCAGAGAGAGAATGAATATCAATTTGGATGGATGCAATGTCATATATCTGTCTTTAACTTCAATCTTCATTTTGTTTTTTCCTTGAGAATTAAATCACTTATAAAAGATATAGTAAGATGGACCCTTATCAGTACTTTGCAAACAAATAAGGAAATTAGCTCGCTCAAGCACACATCTTAAGAGAGGAGGACATCACATAGCAAATCTTAATTGAATTAAATATCACTTTATTTTTATAGATATGCATTAGATTGTTATTAAGGATTTATAAATATTAATTTAGAAAGTATTGTGTATTAATACAGACTTTTGCAAATGAACACATTGGGTTAAATATCAATCACCTTATAAATGAACAATGAAATAGTTAAAACCATTTGCTTTCTTGGCCCTAAGTCTTAGCTACCAGGAGCTTTCTTAGGTCAGCCTGAATGCCATCCAGTGGTCACCTCTGACACTTTTCAACATGCATCCAAGGATGTGGGGACAAAGGAACACCTGGCATCACACTTATGATCTATCACTAGATGAACCGAAAATGCTGAGATTGCCCACATTACAGAGGCACACTGCAAACAAATTCAGTTTTAAGAGGAATCACTATTTGCTTTGTGCTGTTAACTCTTCAAAGAACTTTCAAAAATAAAAGAGATGAGGACTGGGGATGAAGCTCAGTGGTAGAGCACTTGCCTGGCATGTGTGAGGCCCTGGTTCTATCCAGGGAGATAGAGATGAGATAGAGATAGAGATAGAGATAGAGATAGAGATAGAGATAGAGATAGATAGATAGAGAGAGAGAGAGAGAGAGAATCTATCACATTAACATTCCCTTTCATCATCTGCAGACTCCCTTTGCATGTATGATTTCATTTGCCAAAAAAATTTTTTGTGAGAGACTTAGGGCAGGGTGTCCTAACCATCTTTTTAAGTCAGAAAATCTAGGCTCAACCAGATGAAGGCTTCTGACAAGGTCACGTGGCTGGTAAGAGTGAATGTAGAAGTTCCAGTACTTCTTCATCATTCCTTGATATAATGCCCACTGAACGCTCTGATGTGCTCACAACCTCCTTTTCAGATAATTAGGGGAGATAAGGGGACGGATATCATAATTAGATCAATGTTGTAATTAAAATGTAGCCTCAGGTTGGATTTGGCAGTTTCTTCAGGGATTTGCTTCAGGGTTCCAAAGAAGAAGCAGTGTGCCCAGTTTGAATTCCCTGGGAACAAAGTAAGGCCGGAAGCTCCGGAGACTGGGGAATATTGAGAAAAACACTAAATAACAGAAAGCATGCCCAGCACTGTGGCCTTGAGCAGATCACTAGGGATGGGCACAAACGTGTGCAGTGGGTGAAATACTGGAGTAGGTCCCAAATTCCACATTTAGTTCTCTTTCAAAATTATTGCCTGAATTAGGCACAGTGACGCATGTCTGTGATCCCAGCAGCTCTGGAGGCTGAGGTAGGAGGATTGTAAGCCTCAGCAATTTAGAGAGGCCCTAAGCAACTTAGTGAGCGCCTGTCTCAAAATAAAAACTAAAAAGGGCTGGGGAGGTGGCTCAGTGGTTAAGTGCCCCTGTGTTCAATCCCTGGTACCAGAAAACAAACAAACCAAAAAAACTATTTCCCAGGTGAGGAAAGATGAGATTAATTGCTATTCCTGAAGCCACATAGAGAGGAAACAGAGTTTGTATGTCTGGCTTCTGATGTGGTTTGGATGAGGCTTGAGCATGTCTTCCAAGGTTTCCGGTGTTGAAATTTAATCTCCGTTGTAAGATTAAGAGGGTGGAAACTTAATCTGATGGTTTTAAGAGATGGTGCCCTTGGGAGCTGATTAGGATTGGATGAGGTCATCAGGGTGGATCCCGATGATTGAATCCTGATGGCTTTATAAAAAGAGGGACAAAGAACAGAACACACCTCCCCACACACCCACGTGCACACCCTCTCTCTTGCCATGTGATGTCCTGAATCATCTTGGGACTCTCCCAGCAAGGCCATCACCAGATGTGGCTCTTTGCCGTAGTACCTCTCAAATCATGAACCACAATAAATCTTCTCTTTTTTTTTTTTTTTTTTTGATTCTAATTTGATTGTGATGCTTTATTAGGAAAAATTTAAAGAAATAGAGATATTCTAATATCTGTGCAACAAATACTCAATAAATCTTCTCTTTATAAAGTAACCCTGCCTTAGATATTTCATTATAGTAATGAAAAATGGTCTAATACAATGAGGAAACTTTCATCAGGATGAATGTCTTTACCAATGTCACTGACCTCTAAAAGTCCTTTCCATCTCTCAAATTCTGAATCTACTTTAGATACTAGGGAAGTTCACTAGCAAACCAACCGCCCCAGTTGACTTCATTTTGCTACAATGTGGTTCTTTGAGAAATGATTTGAAAGGTAAGCCACTATTTTGTGACATATCCTACAAACCATCGTGGTTCGATAACACAATTTCTCCTAGTCATTGTTAACTGCTTTTGTTTCTTTTGCTGTTCTTTTTCCAAGTTTTAGATTTTGCTAATTGTTTACTAACATCTGTTTTGGATTTAATATATTACATTTTGAAGAATTCCTGATATTTTGCCTGGTTACCCAAATGAAAAAAACATCTGGCAATCAAAATAACATCATTTTCTTTTTCCAAAGAAACCTAGCTTGACAAATGGGAGTTCCAATTCAGATTTTAGTTTTCATAGGGAGGGACTAAATATGGTCCAGTTTGGAACATAGTTACACACTTAATGGTTTTCACCAAATTGGGACATTTGTAGCCTCTATTTATTTCTTCAAATATTTTCTCTGCCCCACCCTCTCTTTCCTTTCAGGCTAAGATTGCAGCTATTTTTCCAGCAAGGCATACTTAACTATTACCCAGACACGTTTTTTTTTCTCTGTTCTTAAGACTGAATAACTTCTGTTGACCTGTTTCTGTTCATCTCTTTTTTACATCTTCTCCAGTTGACTGCTAAGCTCATCAGTGAATTTATTATTTCAGAGATTCTATTTATTTACTTATTTATTTTTATTTTTTAGGTTTTCCTTTGATTTATTTTTTATTTGTTTTAATATTTATTTATATCTTGTTGTAGAATTTCCATAAATTTCCTTTTTATACTTTCTTTTCCCACTTGTGATTTCCTATGTGTTCCCAAGTGAGAGTTTCTATAAGTTTATTCGGGATGACGGTTTTATGTTTTTGAGCATGTCTACACTAGATGCTTTTAAATACTTGACTGGTAATTTTAATAATCATGTCATCTCAAAGCTGTTCTCCATTAATGTGTTTTCTCTTGATTATGGGTCATGTGTGCCTGTTTCTTTATATGTAGAGTAATACTACATTATTTATTGGATATTATGGACGTTCTTTTGTAGAGACCATGAATGCTGTTATACTCCTTCAAATATGTTGATTTGTTTAACAGGCAGTTCACCTGACTACCCTCAAAGTCCCAATTTAGTCTTCTCTGCAGACCAGAGACTACAACGAAGCAGTAGTTAGAATTTTTGTTTAGTTATCTTACCTTTGTATAACTCTTCGGAGTTTTGCAGTTTACTTACATGCTTTAAAGGTCAGTCAAAATTTTGGGCAGATTTTATTTGCAGAATTTTAGACTTTCTTCTGTGCAGGATTTCCCCCTTACTTCCCAGTGACTGTGGTGGTGCTAAACTCTGTCTTCTGATTCTTCAGTTACAGCACAGTTTGTTCCTATCTGATTGCTAAAGCCCTGGAGGTCATTGACTGGGACCAACCCTTGGGTGAGAAGCTGCCAAAGTCAGCAAGTTTGCCTCTTGCCGTTTCCTTCTTCCAAGGATGGACTCCCCTCCAGTTGCTGCTTTAAGCTGTTCTCCAAGGAGATCAGATCACTGTTATTTTATAATTTGGTATAGTTGTTCGAGAAAGCATAGTCTTACAGGAGCTTCTCTATTACAAGGGTGAAATTCCTAAATTCTCTTTTAAGTGGCTTCTTTGAAGCAGGTGAAGAACCTGATATTAGTCAGTCACTTTTTCTGAATTAGAAAGCTGAATGAATATATTCCATCTGATAGGAAACTAATTAGAGGGGCTTGAATATAAGTTTACAAGGATCTTTGGTTCACTGAGATTCCTTCCTCAAATAATGATGATGACGATCACCATCATAATTGTGAGTCTACTTTTTTTTTTCTTTTTCTGTGAACAAAATATCCTACGAGAACAAATTAGAGGAAAAAAGGTTTATTTGGGGTTCAGAGTTTCAGCCCATGGTTAGCTGATTCCATTGCTCTGGGCCTGAGGTGAGGAGCAGCATTATGGCCCAGGGACATGGTGAAGGGAAGTTGCTCTGCCCATGGTACCAGGAAGCAAAGAGGGACCAGGGGAGGGCCTGCGGGAGAGGCACCCTTCCCGGGCATACCTCCAATGACTCACCTCCTTCAACCATGTCCAACCTGCTACAATTACCACTCAGTTAGTCCATTCAAAGTAGGGTAGACAGATCCCATAATCTAATCATTTCACCTCTGACTAATTCAACACAGGCGATTTGGGGGGACACTTCATATCCAAACCACACCATCGATAATAGTCTCTGATAGAGCTTCCTTTTTCCAAAAAACAATTGATAAATTTGTTAGATAATGAAAAACGGATAACTGTCACAACTTTATCCATTATTGGGTAGATACTTAAACTCCATAAACAAGATCATCACTTGCTGGATTTTAGATGTCAAACGACTTAGATAACTTATACTTCTCAGCCAAACCACACTGGACCTTCAAGAAAAATCTCGAACTACTGAAACTACATTATTTATTACTTCATATATCACAGAAAACACACAACTTTCAATCAAATTTTTCTTTATAACACAGAGTAGAGGACCATGAGGAGGAGATCCAGCAGGAATTTTTAGAAAAATGAAATACATGATCTGGGCTGGTGTCCCATCAGCATAGATATGACCAACTCTTGCTAGTTCTTCACGTTTCCACTAGTACCCTGCTTGGAGATTTTGGGATGAAGTAATTTTACAAGAGAAAGGGCAATTTGGAAATAAGATTCTGAAGTTTTTAGTATCTAAAAGTTTGGAGTAACTTATTATAAAGATGTCAAGCATGACTCTAGATAGATCAGTATTTCACTGTTCTCAAAACAGATGACCACAAATAGAAGTCATGACCAGTCTTCAGTTTCTGGTTACAACAAGTAAGAATGCCACTTTGGACAAATCCTGCTCACAAATCATAAGTTGCTGTATCGAAACTTTTTTGGCTGGCAAACAATCTTCAAGAATTCTAATTAACCTGCACTCAATTTTGCTGGGAATTTAGTAGTTTTGCTTCTTTCTGGAGGAGTTTCTATTCATCAGTTTGAGGAAGAATGCAGAATCCCCAGGGAGAGGAATTTACACCTCTAGGAATCACTACTCTAGAAACTGGTAAAATTAAAACTGCTGAACTTGATAGTTGGTAGAAGATTATCTAAAATGTTCTCATCCAGTCATTACTCTATTTCATGTGAAAATTGGATTGTAGTATTTAGAACGAAAGAAAATTTTACACATCACATAAGGAAGACCATGTGATTTCTGCACCTAGAAACTAAAGTTCAAAGCAGAGATTTGCTACAGTCTCTAAACAAGGAGTCCTCTATCACAGCCTGGAGCCTGTTGGCTTGTTGTCTTTCATATGCCAGTGCAGAAATAGGACAGAAATTTCCAGAGCCTTTTGTCATTCATCAAACCAAGAACAATCTATGAATACATACATCTGCATAGCTAAAGCTTAGGTTGGATTTTCTATGCTAGAGAACCAAGCTGGATAATAGATCAACCTCAAAAACAACTTTTACTTCATTATCCTAAGGCCTACTTTGGAAGCAGAGTGAGCAACCTATTGCTTGTCCCCTAGGACCACACCTTGGGATTGTCCTTCAAAGTGTGTCACTTCTACAGGAGAAAGAAGTGTGCAGAAATGACAAGACCAAGCCCTTCCTTCCAAGACAAGAGGTCAGATGCTGTCTCTCTTGCTCTTTCTCTTTTCCTGGACCCCCGTCAAAATAAAGACTTACTCAGCATGATGGTATCACATCAACCACATGGGGAAAAGTTGAGAAGACAACAGAACAGAACAGAAAGAAGAGAAGAAAAGAGCAATGTAGAGGTAAGTCAGAAATAGTGGCCTACAGGATGCAGCTGAGAGATGGTGCCAGAGACACTCAGGGATTTTGCATGTCAGGGAGGCCTGAGCTATGTGCCCATGATCACAGAGCAGGTATACTCTGAAGCCCAGGTGATGAATAAGCCTCATCCATGGGGACAGAGGAAGATGAAGGGAGAGGGTGAAACCAAATTCACTGTAAATTCACCCCAAGTAGATTGAATTTAATTTAGTACTCTCCAGCTCAATTTGAATTGTTTGGGTTTTTCCCCCTCCCATCCATAAATACTGGGGCTCAGGAGCTCAGTAATAGAGAAAAAGATTTTTTATTTTTGGGTACACATGTTTCTAAAAGTGAAATTAGTACCATTACATAATCAGAACTTGTTAACTGTCCATTATGGGCTGGATGCTCCACTCCATGTTTAAAATAGCCTCAGAAGGCAATTTCCCCCCCTGGGATAGATACCAAAAGTACAGAGAAGACACTTATTTCTCACTGAGCTCCACCTGCAACCCCTACCTACTGCCCCTTTTAATTTTTTTTTTGATATAAGGTCTAGCTAAGTTACCAAAGCTGGCCTCAAACTTGCAATCCTCCTGCCTCAGCCTCCTTTGTAGATGGCATCTGAGGCATATACACCACTAGGCCTGACTCGTTTGATACTTTTTGACAAGGATTTCTTATTATGTTTATTTATGAGGATTTCATAGCATATATTCTTGTCATAAATTTTTATTTCTCTTTACATGCTCAATTGGTTTTTAGTTATATAATGTGGGCTGATTTCTGGACACTTTTTATAAGTGATAACTCTAAGTTCTTTCATTTGTTCAAATAATTTTTCAGTTCATTTTTTCTTGTGTCTTTTATTTACTTATTTATTTTCTTATATCTCTAGATTTCAAAATATACTAGCTTATCCAGAAGAAGATGTTCATCTCTTTTTTCCCAGTATTTAAAACTCATATTTTTTCTTGTTTTATTGCTTTGTCTAGAACCTCCAGAACAATGCTGAGTAATAAGAACAGTGAAAATCCTCTTTTATAACAATAGAGTTCAAGACATAGTTGTATGTCATCATTCATAATTTAAAGAATGTTGGTTCATACTACCAAATCTTTCTCCAAAAATATTGCAGCAAATCTTACTTTGATTTTAACAGTGTATGAGAGTGTCTGTCTAATTAGTCTTCTTTCCAACACATTTTGCATTTAGTAATTAATCCTAAGAAATGAATCTGATAATTTTTTAAAAAATGACTTTGATGTTGAAAAGACTGTAAACAGATGATTTATATGTTGGGCAACTTAAACTATATGAAAGATACTGATCAAGAGTCTATATAAATTTTGCAAGATCATTTCAGGGAAATAAATTTTGACTGTGGTGAGTAGATGCATGTTCAAAATGACTCAAAATTCATCCCATTGTAACACAGTCGTAGCTCAATAATCACTGTTCTTGTGTGGTTATTGCTCCACATGGATTACAACACCCTATTGTTTCTGACAATGAATTCTTTGCACTGGCCTCAGTTAAACTTATGAAATTGCCTGAATTGGCGTGTTTACTGAACTTCTAACCTCTCATCATCTTCCAACAATTGGACAGGCTGAAAATGCTGAAAGCTACAAAAGGCTCACACAGTGAGGGGCTGGAACAGGTCTGCCGAGCTGGCCTGCTATATGCATTTCATCATTTCAGCCCAGGCCTAACTATAGGTGTCAGACTTGATGGATTAGAAATGGAGTCATACATTTGCTTCTTTCTCCATTTGAACTTAAATGACAACTTTCAAAGCAAAAATAACTTTTGTTCATTCTAATCACAAGAATTATCCATTTTTTTTTTTTTTTTTTAGGAGTAGAGGGTGAGATTAATAAGATTATTTCACCTTCAAGGGATTTAGGTTTTAAAAGGCCCAAAGCCTCAAGAGAGCTGAACCAGAGTTTGAAAAACCCTACTTTGTTACTGGTCTAGTATTAACCCTCAGCTTTTTCTACACCACCTGTTCTCCAGTTAAACTTCCATCAAGAGTCTCCTTGATAGTTAAAGACACTGTAAGCTAAAGACGTGAATACAGTCTATATTCATAATTTTGATCATCTGGGTGATGGAAGTATCCTCTTCTATTTCTATGTTGCTTTAACCTAGTACACAGTTCAGAGTGGTTTTTGTAACAATAAGGAACTGTTCAGCAAGGGTCTGTTTGCTCCTTGCCTGTTTTATAACTGCCACCACAACATGGAAAGGGACTATTTAAGTGGTCAAGGTCTTTAAATGGCTCAGCAGCTTATCAAGAGGAGCTAGGAGGACCTCAGAGAGCCAGTGACCTCTGCACTATGCTTTTTTATTATCTGTCAGTCATCAGTAAGGAACAACTGCCCAGAGAAACCCCGAAAACAATAGTCCTAAAAGATTAACCTGGAAAAAATGTAGCAATGCAGTGGAAAAAAACTGGCAGATACCTCCTTAACCAAGTGCTCGGACTAAGTCAGTTATGGGGCAAACCCACCGTAAGCTTGCCCATGTGGCACGGCACAGAATATAGCATTGCTTCACATCGCTGCCCCAAATGCACAGCCCAATTCTTATTGTGGGGAAACATCAAACAAATCCGAAGGGAAGGACGTTCTACAAAATATCCAGCTTGTCCTTCGAAAACGTCAAGCTCATAAGAATCAAGCAAAAATGAATGAACAATCATTCTAACCCTCAGAAGAGACTAAAAGGGAAGATAACTGAATTCAATAATGCATCATCTGCAGCTTTCATTATAAAGCACTTTACCGGGACCATTGACAAAACAGGAATAAGTTCTGCAGATTCAAATGGTCTCAGTGTTAATTTCCTGATTTTGATATTTGTAATGTGGTTATATAAAAGAACGGCTTTGTTAAACTAGTACTGTCAGCTGTCCACTATCAGCTACAAGGAAAAAATGCTGCATTCAGTCTGTAAGCCAAGTATAGTGGGCTGGTTAAAAATCAGGGAAAGAGTAGATGCTAGAATACAATTATGGCACGTCATAAAGTACAAGTTCTAGAAAACCTTGTTGTAAAACCTTAAAAATTGCATAAGGGGAAATCCAATTTTAAGACTATGTGGGTAATCCCATGAATGAGAACAGAACTGAGCCCTGGACTCACTTGGACTAGATTGGAAACATCTGGGACTGAGCCCCTCTTCTTACTCTCAGGAGCCACACAACCTCCTTCACCTCTACCTTCATTTATCTCACTCTCAATGGTTTCCTCTTCCTCCTAGCCTCATATGTGATTCCAAATGGCTTCCCAATTGTCAAGTCTAAATGACATGGTAGGTGCAGTTTTTACTGCCAACTGCCAGTGTTTGTTAGATCTCAGTTCACAAGGGATTGGTCCCACTCACACATTTTTTAAAGGACTCCAGTTGTCCATGGCATGCATAGCAGAGCCTGAGAACAGTTGTCCACCCCTGACCTTATCATATGTAGTTTAAGGGGAAATAGGCAATGTCACAGGGTGCTATGATTTGGAAATTGTTTATCCAGCAAAGTTCACATGTGGGAAACTCAGTTCCCCCTATTGATGTATTGGAGCCTTTCAGGGAGATATTCAGGTCATGGGGCGCCAAACTCACAAGGCATCAAAGTACTTCTTGCAGGATAGCCTAGTTCCCACAAGGGCGGGTTCTTACAAAGTACTGAGCCTGCCCCCTCCCTAGTCTTACGCTTCCTCTCCAGCATGACTTCCCTCTCCTACAGGATCTCCACTATGAGGTCTTTACCAGAAGCGGGTGCTGCCATCTTCCAGAACTGTGAGCTCAACAATCACCTTATCTTCATAAAGTTCCCAGCTTTTGTGTATTTTGTTATAGCAACACCATACCAACCAACGGACACACGGTCTACCAAACTCTACAGAAAAGTTCTGAATGGATACTGACCAGGAAGAATCAATGGTCGGAGTGAGAAGTGACTGTGATCTCTAATCTAGTATGTGACACAGGCAAGAGGCAAGCTGGGGGACACTTTGGAATAATTTTTCATTTGGGGAAAAAAAATGGAGAAAAAGAGGCCCATTCATGCCAGAAATAAAACTACCAGCATGCATTTGGAGAACAGCATATCAAGTGGCCAAAGTGGAAATATACAGTAAACATGACCAGGGAAATGACTCCCAGTAAAAAAACATTTTGGAATTTTTCAAAACCCTTCCTCTAAGAGCTTGTGGATAGAAACAGGGCACAGGAGGGGCGTACAGCAGCAAACCAAAGGATCTGCAGTTAAATGGAAAGAGAACCGAAACTTGTGACATTGCCCATCTTCCTGGTGAGCTTTCTGCTTTTACTTGAAGCTTTCCCAAGACTCAGAAGGTCTTGGCAAATCTGGCAGCTGTCACAAAATACCATCTGTCCTAAGAAAACGGGTACAAAGGTGGCTGTAGCCCAGGGGATTTTCCCAAATGCTGTCGGCGTGTATTTTCAACCTGATCAAGTCCCTGACAAGAAGTGAACGCCCGACAAAGAGAATCCCTGAGGTTGTACTCACGAGAGGAAGGGGTGCAAGATCCCCACGTCAGATTGGGGCCATGCCACCCACTTGTGAAAGAGGAATGGTTCTCCTTCAACTGCCAGGGAGAGTAAGAGGAAGGGAGCGGAGGGGATGTGCAGAGAGGGCGGAGGGTTGCCCATCTGAGAATCGGCCACATCTGTGTGGATGGGCCCACGAGTTGGCATTGTCTGCAGCGTTGGGCTACAGCTGAGAGCCCAGTGCTAACCTCAGGTAGTCTTTAAATTTAAATCTGTAAATGCTCAGCCTCTGTTAACTGACAGACTCAAAACTGTCCTTGAAACTCTCCTTGGGCAAGCTTTCCTAGTCTTTAAGAAGGAACTGGTTCAGCTTGCTTCTGCCGTCATTGATTGATAGGAGGCGATTTCCTCCAGGTGGCAGAGGAACTCATTTCCTTCCGCTTAGGACAACCCCCGGCTGCTGAGGCCTTCTGTGGGGAGACAGGGGTTGGGTTTTATGTGCGGGATACTCAGAGCATTGCAACTGATCTGGTATCGCCCAGCAACTGAGGCCCTGGGTCTTGTCTGCTTTGGGAGAATCCTGACTGCTTTTTAACCCATCCCTGTGCTTCTGGACAGAGCCAATATTAGGACACATGCACACTTACTGATGAATGCTCCAAAGCCTGCTATCCAGGCGGGGGGCTCCCCAAACTGGGGGAGATGCCGCAACGGCCCCCTGATTCCTCCAGGTGTTTAAGAGCAATGTGGGAGATGCCTTTAAAAACTAAAACCTCAGTCAGGCAAGGCCAAATGCAGGCAAATAAGAAAAGCACAGAAATTCCTACAAAGGAAATACACATGCACCACACACGTGCACATTTACACTGTACACACCATGCACACACACTAGGATCACTTACCACATACACCACACACGTGCACATTTGCACTATACACGCCATGAACACACACCACGCTCACGTACCACACATGCACCACACACGTGCACATGTACACTGTACACACCATGCACACACACTATGCTATGTACCACACATGCACCACACACTACATGCAACTATACACCCCACACCATGCAGAGCACACACATCCCTCCACCACACATGAAGACACACGCACACACACAAACACACACACACACACACACACACACACACACACACACCTGCCAGGGACAGTAACCCCTGGCAGCAGCGAGAGTTCATGGATACTTCTTTCTCACACATGAACTGCAGTGTGGCTTCATTTCTGGCAAGATGTTGGGGTAGTGGGTGGAGCTTCTGCCTCTGAGAGACGGAAGGACTCCCGGGCCTGCAGGGTGGACCAGGGCTTCTCAGCGCTGAAGGGGTCCCTGCACCTGGCTGGAAGCAGCGCCCTTGTCGGGGCTGTGGAACCCGCTCCCGTACCTGGAGAGGAGGACGTGGCTGGCACGCAGCCTGCCGCCACCTGGAGCAGGCATCCTGAGTCCCCAGGGCCCGCCAGCCTGCGAAGGAGGCGACAGTGCCTTGCCATGGTGCGGCCGGAAAGGGCGCTGGCTCTGCAGCGTGCTCTCCTCCTCTCTGCCCTGCCTCCCGGGGCCGAGAAGTGCTTCTTGGCAGGAGCAGTTCTGAGCCCCAAGGCCTTAGGGATGCCGGCCTCCCCCTCGTTACCTGATTTCCAGATTTCACTTAAAAACACATCCTTATGTTTATGCGTCTAAATGTAGCATATAGTATAACACAACATAAAACAGATCAGGTAGTACGTAAAATACATTTCAATTTATTTCCTTTGTTTAATGTATTTATATGTAAAAGATATACATTAAGTATATATACTACCTATTGCATCTTGTATTATGTCATACTACATATTTCATGTGTGGGTATATAGATAATTGAAACCCATGACCCAGTGTAACAGGAGAGACTACTCCATGTATAATGTCTATTTATATTTAGCATATACAGCATATATATAATGCGTATATTCATGTCTCTGGACATCTTTGACTCAATTTAGAGATACACGTACACCTGTTCCTGAATGCACTGTTCTAAGCCCTTCTTAAACTCATTGAATCTTCCAAAAAACCCCAACACTGCAGTTACCTGTCTTACCCCAATTTTGCCAATGGGGAAATTGAAGCCCAGACAGGCTAAGTAACATGCTCCAAGTCACAGAACCAGCAAAACTAGTGACTTTGTCTTTTATGTAGACCGTTGGTGTACATCATAGCACTTTATGAAATACAATATACAATAAAATGTAAGTTGTTAAGTCTTGCTAATCTATATTGCATTGTGTTCTCATAACTGAAATAGGATTCCAAATCTACTAATATCCCCAAATGTCAAAATCCTGGCATCAATTGTATTCATGTCCTCTTAATTCCTATCCTGATTTTTCTTTAACTATGTACTTCTGTGGTAAAATTGCCTCTACTTTCTCTCAAGTGAAATTCCAAGTATTCAAGAGATTACATAATTCAGTTTCACAAGTTTGGAAGGACGTTGACTATTGAAAATATATCCCGTGTTTCATCCTCAAGCTGATTTGTGTGCATGCAGATTCAACCTCTGCCATCTCAAATTCAGCTCTGAAAATTCCTCCACCTTTCATACCCAGACAAATTTGTTAACAGTGCTGACAAATGAGAAATACAGTGTGGTCCAGACAAAGGGGCGGAACTAATCCTAGGAAATCTGCTTTGCATGAACTACTTGGTGAATGCAATAAAGCAAACTCTGAACTGCAGACGGCACTCCTTGCCCCAAGCAGGTCTCAGTCAGGTGAGTAGCTGTAGCCTTACCTGGAGTCACCCAGGAACTGGAAGCTTGACAAGTGTTCTTTATTCATAACAAATGGCAGCAGAGCATTGTAGACATTTGCAGAGCATTGCAGCCCTAATGAGGTGGGGAAGGGATCTGTTCTTTTCCCCAGGGGACCCCAACTGAGTTTATTTAAATGTGTGATCATTAGACTGCACGAGTTTCTCTGGGGCTCAGCGCCCGGAGCGCCTTACACCCCGGAGGACGTGAAAATACTTTAATTAACAACAAGAGTGGGCAGACCTGCTGGGTTCCTTCTGTTACCATCCTCAGGACCTGAAGAGTCAGGACTCATTCGTCACCCCCACCATTTTTCATTATCAACATAAAAGAAAACCTTAAGCAACAATTTCATTTAAAATGGATTTGGAAAAAAAAAAAAAAAAAAACACTAAATATAAGCTAACTTCACCTTTTTCTTCCTCTGGCTCAACCTTATTAGAAACCAACATCATACCAGCACAAGTACACACGTGTACACATGCTACAGCGTGTGCTCTCTCTCTCTCTCTCTTACACATACACACACACACTCATATGAACATGATATATCTCTATTTCACAGTCTACAAATAATGCAGTACTCTGGGGTATTTAAATGGAGAGCATGCCAAATTGGCTTGGAATATGCATTCGTTTACATATGAAATTTACATTAGCCAATTACTCAGTCAGATAAATGCTTTGGTTCATTAATTTAAATAAAATGCAGCAGGCTCCCAGCATGCTATCTGGCGGAGAGATTTTGTTTGTTTGTTTTAAAAGATGAATCTGTGGTTTGTGCTTGCATTGGTTCTGCTTAAGACCATATAAGACCCAACCAAAGTTTGTGGGCCGGCAGAGCGGGACTTGCCCTGCCACTGTTGACACAGGCTGGCTGTGTGGGCAGGGGCAGGCTGTCCCCTCGCATTGTCCCCATTGCTTGCTAGGTCTGCAGACTGGCTGCTCGTAGAATAAGGTCACCTCATGACAAGGACTCTGGTGGGCCCGGATTGAGAATTCACTTAGCAAAAACCTAATTATCGTATTGCTCTACCAATCAGTGAGTTATTTTGTGAGCATTTCCTAGTGACTTTCATCAACAACAGCCCTAAAAGCAGCGGACAACCCAGATGGGGAGAGGAGATCAGAATCTGGGACACATTCCGAGAAAACTGAATGTCGCCATGTGAGACTGGGATTTTCACCTTCCTGAAAACATGCTGTTTTCCTGGGCATGACGGAGTTTAATTTTTTGTTGTTGTTCGAGGTAGGAACTGGAAATACAACAGACTAGGAATGAAGAAGTCATTTTTGTTTATATTTTTAAAAAAAGACTTTAAAATGTAGAATAGTTTTAGGTTTAAAGAAAAACCGTGAAAGCATTACCAAGAGTTCGCATACTCCTGTTTCCCGGTTCTTAACACCATATGTTGGTCTTTGACATTATTACAATTAACGAGTTAATAGTGGTGCATGAACATTAACCACAGTCTATACTTATTCAGAGTCTTAGTTTGTACCCACTGCTTTGTTTCTGCTCCTGGATCCCATATAGGATACCATATCACATTTTGTCTTCAAAAATTTTTTTTAAATTTTTTTTTCTTTCTTTCTTTTTTTTTTTTTTGTACCAGGGATTGAACCCAGAGGTGCTTAACCACGGAGTCACATTCCTGGTCCTTTTTATCTTTTATTTTGAAACAGAGTCTCACTAAGTTTTTTTGGGCCTTGCTACGTTACTGAGGTTGTCTTTGAACTTGGATCCTCCTGCCTCAGCCTCCCCAGCTGCTGGGATTTCAAGTGCACGCCGCTGTGCCCCGCCATTGTATCTTTCTGAGCTCCTGTAGGCTGTGACAGTTTCTTAGATTTTTCTTAGTGTAGATGATCCTCAGATTTTGAGAAAAACTGTTCAGTTACTGTGAAGAATATCTCAATTGGGATTTGTCTAATGTTTTCCTCCTGATTGGACAGGAGTTGGGCAGAAAGACGGCAGAGGAGAGATGCCTTTTGCATCACATGGTACAAAGAGTACAAACTATGAACGTGATTAATCACAGTGCCTTTTTCCCCTAAGAAATTCATGTCCCCGAACATTTGAGATCCTCTTTGTGCAGGTAGACCTGTAAGGAATTGGTCATGTCCACAAGCTTCCTGATCCATTTCCTGGGCTGTGGCCAATCTCTCATTTTGCTTGAATAGTTTATGGACCTTAATATTTGTCATGCAGCATGCACTTTCCCTGGTAAACATCATTTTCAACAATAACATTAAATATGTAAAAGGTACAGAGGTTGTGAACTATCTTGCAGAGAATATAGTTTCAACCTCCTTATAGAAAATCAAGATTCACCTGTAAGTGAGAAAATTCAGTCATTGAATGTTTCAGAAAAAGTTGAATCTTTATATCATTTGACGTGGTGATTTTACATTTCAAATGCTCATTTCATACTTGAGTAGGTCTAGGCATGATTTTTTAATGAGATTACTTGTAGAGTGGGGAATGGGAGTATTTACTGAGCATCTATTATGTATTTATAGACATTTTACATATCATCCATTGTTTAATAATCATAGTAATGCCAGAGGTCAGATAAAATTATGTAAGTTTTAGGGATGAGGAAGTGGATGCTCTGAAAGACTGGGTCACATGACTGATGAATGATGAACTACATTGTCTGAAGGACCCAGGTTCTGTCTACAACACATGCCTGCTTGGGTTTACAGTGCTGTGCTTTGAGCCAATAGGTCTTTCTATGATGCCTGAAGTGTCTCCTTTAGTGGTACAAGACTTTTTTGGTCTCCAAGAATATCCAGTCTTCAAGAATCTTCAACAGATGAATGGATAAAGAAAATGTGGTATATACACAAGGGAGTATTACTCAGCCATAAAGAATAATGACTATGACATTTGTTGGTAAATGAATGAAACTGGAGACTATCATGTAAGTGGAATAAGCCAATCCTCAAAAACCAAAAATCTAATTTTTTTTTCTGATATGTGTAAGCAAACCCACAATATGGGAAGAGGGTGGATAAAAAAAATAGTTCAGTGGAGTAGTCAAAGGAGAGTGAAGGGAAGGGAGGGGGTTGGAAAAAGGAAAGACAGTGGAATTAATCTGATATAACTTTACTATGTACATATATAAATACACCACAGTGAATCTCACCACTGTGTATATCCACAAAAAATAATTTAAAAAATAAGTGTGGATAAAAAGCAGAAAGAGAGAAGGGAGCACAGGGTGGGGGAGGGTAAGGGATGGGGAGATACTGGGAACTGAATTAGAACAAGATATATCCATGCGTCATAATTATGCCAAAATCGATTCTACTGTCTTGTATAACTAAAAAGAATAAATAAAAAAGAAACTTCTGGAGACATTAAAGGTTTCATATTTATAGACATTTCCACAGACTTGCACAGTCTTGCACACGTAATAAAAATGTTAATAAAAACGTTCTTTACATTCATCATTCTTTATTTAGGCAATAGCTCTTGCTTCTTTTGGATAATGATGCTAAAATAAATGTATTTATTAAAATTTCTCCTCACATTTGTAGAAATGGCCCTGAGACTCAAGTGAGGGTGATGAGAGCTATTCATACACCTTTTCCCTGAATGGGTACAGGAACTGAAGATATGTGTGTCCCGTGTGAGTGCTCACAAACGGTGACCTCAGCAGAGGAGGGTTTTAATAACCAGGGAGACAGGATGGCCTGATCTGTAGGTAGCAGCCATTCTCTTTTCCCAGTCACCCCTGCTGTTGCTCAATGAGCCCATGAACAAAGTGGCCATGGTGGCAGGGGTGGGGTACACACAGGCTCAGCAACATGGACTCCCACTTACCAAGGCTGGCCTGGCTACAGCCACTGCTGAGTGCCCAGTCTGCTGGCAGCAGAGATTGACACTGAGCCAGTGTAAGGCTTCATTCCCCAGGGGGATTAGCCAGCGGCTCCTGGTGGCAGGTTGTCTATATTGGACCACTTCCGTTATCCCAGTCTGTCCTCACGGGAATAAACAGCTGTTCTGGGTATGGATTTGCCTTGCCGGCACGTAATGCCTCTGCCTACGCTACCCTCAGTGGACTCAGAGAAAGCCTTATCCACCATCGTGGTATTCCACAGAGCATCGCTTCTGAGCAAGGAGCTCACTTCACAGCCAAAGAAGTGCAGTGGTGGGTTCACACTCGGGCCGCTCATCGGTCTTAGCACATTTCTCACCTTCCTCTAGCAGCTGGATTGATAGGCCAGTGGAACGGCTCTTTGAAGATGCCACTTACGAGGTGGCAATACCTTGCAGATCTGGGACATGGTTCTCCAGAAGAACCTGAATTGGCATCCACTATATAGAACCGTTTCTGCTGCAGCTAGGATTGGTGGGTTGGAAATAGGAATGGTAACATTCACCATTACCTCTGGTAAGTTTTTGCTTCCTGTCCCTGCTACCTTATGTTCTGCTAAACTAGAAGTCAGAGTGGGGAATGTCTCTACCAGGAGGTACATCAGTGATTCCGTTGAACTGGAATTTAAGACTTCCCCATGCCACACTGGGCTCCTCATGCCTCTGAGTGCACAGGCTAAGAAGGGAGTTATGGCGTTGGCATGGGTGACTGGTTCAGATTACCAAGGGGAGATTGGACTATTGCTCCACAATGGAGGTAAGGAAGGCTACCCTTGGAGTGCAGGAGATCCCTTAGGGTATCTCTTGGTATTACCGTGTCCTGTTATTAAGGTCAATGGGAAATACAACAACCCCTTCCAGGCAGGATGACAAATGTCTCAGACCCTTTAGGATGAGGGTGTGGATCTCTCCCCCAAGTAAAGAACCAAGACCTGCTGAGGCTTGCTGAAGGTAGAGGGAATATAGAATGGGTAATGCAAGTAGGTAGTCATAAATAATGACCATAGGCACATGACCAGTTACAGAAACAGGGATTTTAATTGCCATGATAATTTCTTTCCTATTTTGTTAAGAATATGTTTGTGCATATATGCACATGTATTAAGCAGATATGTTTGCTTACTTTTATCTCCTGTTTTATCTCTTGTTCCTTTATCATGAAGCAATCAATATTGACTTAAGCCAGGTGTGGGAGCACATGCCTGTAATCCCAGCAGCTCAGGAGGCTGAGACAGGAGGATCACAAGTTCGAAGCCAGCCTCAGAAATGGTGAGGTACTAAGCAACTCAGTGAGACCCCATCTCTAAATAAAATACAAAATAGGGCTAGGGATGTGACTCGGTGGTCAATCCCCGGTGCACACCACCCCAATGATTGATTGAAAGTTAGTACTTAAAGTTGTGTCTATATTTAAGTTGTGTGAGGTCAGAAGAGCAAGCATCATTCAAAAAACTGGTTCCCATTCTAGGGAAGAAATTAGCAAGATTTTGGCTGTACAAAGGATAGTTATATTATGTTATATATAAGTATGACCAATGTTTATTTGGAGATTAAGTGTGATTTAAAGAGATATGTTTGGGTACCAGATCGATAAAGGGTAGATTCGTGATGGTTAATCTAGAAGGTCAACTTGATTGGATGAAGAAATACTACGATTAAGAGACCTCTGGGTGTGCCATTGGAGTGTCTCCAGAGAGGATTGGCATGTGGAACAGTAAACTGAGTGCCCTGAATGTGACTGATTGTGGGTGGCATAGTCCAATAGACCTAGAAAAGATGAAGAAGGAGGAAGCTGCAGCAGATGCAAGCTCAGTCGTTCTCGTGCAGGTACTTGGATTGCTGCAGCAATCTCCTGAGGACCTTAGACCCCAGCACCTTCATTCTTCCTAAGCAAACTCTAACCAGCAGTTCCCCATGGAGTCTCCAGACCTCAGTCCCAGAGTGGATCTGCATCATTGGTCTCACTCCTGGGGAGGTTCCCGCTTCTTAGACTGAGCAGTTACAGGTTCCTCCAGCAATTCAGCCTGTAGAGATAGCCACCGCCAAACCATGTAGCTTCTGATCCTATGAATTAATCCAATAACCCCCCAAATGCCAATTAATGGGACTGGTTGAAAGAAATTATAGTACATAAATAGAGATATATAGATGTCTCATTGATTCTGATCCTCTGGAGAACACTGATCAACACAGATGACTTTAATAATAGAGTATAATTGAAAAATACTTCATTGTTAGCAATATTTGATCAGCATAAAAATTATTCCAGTGGATAGGGTTTTCTTCTATGTTATATCAGGGACTTGAACAACAATGAGAAAACGCAATCCAATAGAATCATCAACTAAACTCATGAATAGTTTTTGAATGAAGAAATAAAAATGACTAGTAAACATATAAAAAATATTCAACTTTTTACAAACCAAATAAAAACAAACTAAAACAACAATATGGTTTTTGGCACGTCAAATGGGCAAATATTAAAAATTCTGTTAGAGTTGGCAAGAATATAGAAACAAACAACTTTTAGCAATACCTATCATAGCTTAAATGCACATTTCTCAGAAAGAAAAGTTCATCTTCTAGAAATTAATTCTATAGAACTATTTGTTCAAGTAAGAATATATTTCCATGGGTATTAATTATATCTTGTTTACAAATTACAAAAATGGAAAACAACCCAATTGTCAATTAATGGGAGTTGTTGAAATAATTGTGGTATGGTGAATACATATAATGGCAAGCTAATCATTTAAAAGGATCCAAAGTAAAGCTACATTATGATTTTGAGTGAGAAAGTCATGGTGCTCAAGAGTGCATATTTTTGACCCAATGTTCGCCAACTGATATGGCTTTACCTTCACATTGATATATCTGTCTTTTGAATGTAGCAGTAATAGGGTTTTACAATAGAAAGAATCCTAAATTCTGCATACTCTCAACTCTTTGTACTCCACAGTTCATGCATCTGAAATCAGTCCAGCATTTAGGAGAGTATTTATAAGCCGATTGAGGATATCATAAGCAGAAAGGTCAGCAATTCATTGAGAACATGTTAGATTGAGGTCATTGCACAATATTAAGTGGGACTCAGGAAACTATGCACAATGACCTCATCCAACATGCTCCAGGAAATTTCAAAATACCAAAAGCATGGAAGTTATATGGAAATGATACTGCAAACACAGAGACAGCCTTCAGAGAGTCTTCTAATAAGTTAGACTCTCCTATAATTCATTGATTGCATACTGAATATTGTAGGATGTAAAACCTAAATGTTTCTATATCATTAACTTTAAATAATTGTTTTTCAACTCTAAACTCTTTGAAAAAAAATTAGTCTCAAGTGTCTTTGAAGCCTTTGTCCCTGAGTAGTCAGGGTCAATATAATGGGAGACTTGCAGTGTGTTCCAATAAGCTAATCCTCTAGAAATAGCTGAGTTACACTAATGAAGGTATTAAGTGGAATGCAGAAGCTCTGGACCCCGAGGTAAGCACAATGTCTACAAAAGCATTCATTGACCAAGAAGTGGGAAGTCACCTGTCTTGTGTAGGGCAGGCCCAAGGGAGGCTCTGAAAGCCCTCAGAATATGGAACTTGAAATAGTAGGCATGAAGTTCATTCTCCCCACATCTCCAAGGCCTGCATGTAGGTGCCATTGCCTGGTATCTTTTGAACTAAATCTAGAATAATGACACCCTCTGAATTTTCTCCTCTGCTCTAGGGCTTAACTTCATTCATATCTTACAAATGCTCAGCTTAATTTTGGTTTGGAAAATGGCCACTTCAGCCATTTCTAAGACAAAATGGCAAAAACTGGCTCAAATTCCATAGCTCTGGAAAACTATCAAAAGCTTGCTGGATCAACATTATGGTTATTGTAACTTAGAGTTAAAAAAACATGGGGCCCTCCAAATACCTCAATGGAAATACCGCCTGGAACAAAAATACCATCTTAAAGAACAGCATACTATAAACTGTAAAAGAACAAAAACATGAAGCAACCATGACAAATAAATCATGACAGTATGGCAGCCCCATCAGACACAAACAGTGCTTTGAATAGCAAGTTCTGCAAATAGCAGGAAAACTCATCCCAGTTATATGTACAGTCTAGTCTGTGGGCTCTTAACCTTGCAATGTGGTCTTTTTGGTAACTCCTACTCACAGAGGTACAGCACAGTGGTACAAGGCACTGTTATGACATATTTCAATGTGGTATTCATTTTCAAATCATTGCATAACATTTATATGGAATAACACATACCAGGTTTTGAATGGTAGTAGGCAAACCTCATAGCACCAAAATTTTCACAGCTCTGCAAAAGTCCAGCTCCTCTGTTGAATGAATCCTAATCTCTTTGATCTAGCTTCTAGAAGGGACCCTCTTGAAGGATCTTATTCCCTAGAAATTCCCAACTCTTACTCATGTACCAATATCCAGTAGTAGATGCACACAGGCTAACAAAAGAGAAAAATTTCAGTCTAAGCTAAACAACAACTATTTTTTTCCCCAAGCATCGTGGTTCAGTCTTTTGTTTTTGCTTATCAAAGAAATTTTTAAAGCAAATTACATATCTTCCATCACTCTAGTTCCAATATGTCATGTAGCATTTGTCACAGAGTTGACAATAAATAGTAGAAGATGGAACAATAGAGAGGGGGAAGGAGTTAATTTGAGAGAGTTGAGACTTAACCATCTTGTCCTATCTTCAATTCCCAGATTTCCTGTGGTATGAGTCAGCAACTAACCCAGTGAACACCAGCATATGTCTATGTTTAAAGAAAGGGGGCTGGGTAGTCCCGTCTTTGCTGCCAGCCAAACTCAGGCAACAGCAGAGAAAGGAAGAAAAAGATGATTTCAAGAACACCTGGTTTAATGGGCTAGGACCCCTGAATCTGAGTCGTGAAGGCAGATACATAAAGTGTGGCATCAGACTGGGAATCCCACAGTTCAAGTTTTCACAAGGGGAGAGATGTTAAGTAGGGTGTTATGTAAGTGTGTTCCTGGTGTACCTGTATGTTCATTTTGGTATGAGAGTGTTCCCCAATAGTTTCTGTGTTGGAACCTTAATTCCTTAGTGAGGCAGTGTTGGGAGGTGGGACTTGGGAAGACTTTGGGTCACGGGGCAGGGTCATCATGAATGGATTAATGCCTTTCTTATAGAAATGGGTTAATGCTCACAATAGTGAGTGGCTTCTAACTTTCATGGGACTAGATTAGTTGTAATGATTACAGGCTCTTATAAAGCAAGGCCACAGCTCCTATTTTGCCTCTTCTGAATGCATGCACCTATCCTTCCAACTTCTGCCATGATATTAAGCAGTACAAGGCCCTTGCCAGAAGTTGAATAGATGCTGAGTTCATGCTATTGGACTTCCCAGCCTCCAGCACCGTGAACCAAGGTAAATGTTTTTTTCTTTATAAATTACTCAGTCTCAACTATTCAGCTATAGCAACAGAAAATGGATTAAGACAATGCCCCAGCCAAATCTGTTGGGGGATAAAAATAGGATTTAAACAATCCTAAGTCAATATTTCTGGGTCTCCACTTTTATTTCTTTGACAAACTTTTAGTCATCCTCAAACTTCCCATATAGATGTAGATTCCACAAGCATCTATTGAGCTACTCATGTATGTGAGTCATAGCTGTGAGCGATATAGTCACGAATCCTACTCTGAAGGTCTTACTACTTGGGGAAAGATTCTGGGCTCCCCTAGAGCTTGTCTCATTTATATTCTGAATGCAAGTTCCTTTGGCTTCAAGAGACACCCACTGTTCTTTCCCCTCCCATTTTCCTTGGATCGCTTCTGCCATTGGCCACATGGAACTGAATCAGTGCCCAACAGTCACACAGCTTCTCTGATGGTGTACATCAAGTGCTCCAAGACTGGCAGTGCACCTGGTCAGGATGTGGAGGACCATGCCCAACCCACCATTGTCAGGGGATGCTGGAAACCATGCTGACACTTTCCTTGTGACAGAAATTGCCAACAACCATGTTAGTGACAACGTGTCCTCTAGACAGTCCACAAAATTTTTACCAACATGCAATTTTTTTTTAGTACTGGGGATTGAACCCAGGGCTGCTCAACCCCTGAGCCACATCCCTAGCCCTTTATATTTTTTTATTTTGAGACAGAATCTCAATTAGTTGCTTAGGGCCTCAATAAGTTGCTGAGGCTGGCTTTGAACTTGTGATCCTCCTGTCTCAGCCTCCAGAGCTGCTGGGACTACACCACCACCCCTGGCAGTATGCAGATTTTTAACAATAGCATGTGCAGTTAAGAAAAATTCTCTCAAGAGTCTCACATTCCAGAGGGAGTAAGTTGGGAGAGGAGACTGCGTGTAGACACATATACACATAAATACACATACCTGTCATTCAACCATCGGCTGCTGGTTACCATTGTCAAGAAAAAAGAAAGTGGGGTAAGAGGGTGAGCAGACAGAAAGTAATGGTAGGGATAGTCTTTTATCTAGAATAATTAGCAAGGACAATTCTAAAAAGGTGCCCTTTGGCTGAGATTGAATAAAGAGAAGAAACCTGGTTAGGGGTATCTGGGGAACAGCATTCAGGCTGAAGGACCTACAAATGCAAAGGTCTGGAAATAGGGGGGCATCTGAGATCTTCAAGTGACCCTGAAGAAGCAAGTAGCAGAGGGAATGAGGTCAGGTAGCAAAGAACCGAGATCATGTAAAGTCTTGTTGCCCTTGGGAAGGACTTTGGATTTCTTCTAAGTGAGAAGTCTCTGTAGGGGTTACACAGAGAAGTAACGTGCTCTGACTCAGGTTTTGGAGTCATCAGCCTGCTGGGTCATGGTGAACAGACAGTGAAAGAGTCTGATGACTTGGATCAGGGTGGTAGGAGTGGGGTTGGAGAACATAGCTGCACTCAGAATGTGCTGCTCTTGGCTGTGAAATGGAAGGGAAAGGAATTGAGGCTTACTCTAGGTTTTCTGAGTCTGAGTATCTGGGTGAATAGAGCTAGTTGTCATTAAGTGGGATGAAGAAGTCTAAAGCAAGCTGTGGAGTAAGATCAAAATTTTGGTTATGGACAAATTGATGTGAAAGGCCTATTAAGCACTAAGTGGAGATTTTGATTTGGCATCTGAATATTTGATAGGAGTGTAAAAAGAGATTTAGAACAGGGATCCGAATTTGAGAATCCTCATCATGTACAATTGTTGGACCAAGTGAAATGGACTGGGTACTAAGCACTAATAAATAAAGTTTGGAGGAGTTGTTCTGAGGAGACCTATAACATCCAGAGCTCGAGAGGATTAGAATGTGGGGGAAAAAAAACAGGAATATAAGCAGTCAATGAGTGTGGCATCCTAAAGGCCTGATAAAGAAAGGGATCCATGGAAAGGAATGCTCAAGGGCATCCCAGTGCTGTTGATGTATTGAGTCAAGTAAGTCTGAGGACTGACTGATAATTGAAGATCTGAGTCAACACAAAGATCATTGATAAGGTGAATATTTAAATTATTTCCTAACTGTGGACACTTTTAAGAGTGAAAAAGTTATGTACTAATAATCCATTAGTGTGATACAAATTATCCCAAAACTTAGTGGTCTAACACAACTGCACATATTTATTATCTCACACAGTTTAGGTGGGTCTAGAATTTGAGAAGCTTTGCTGGGTGGTTCTGGCTCAGGACCTCTGGTGAGATGGCACCCAGGTATTGGTGGGGACTCCCGTCATCTACAGGCTTGACTGGGGCTGTAAGACCTGCTTCCAAGGAGCCTCACTCACATGGCTGGCAAATGGGAGCTCATTGTTGGTAGAGGGTTCAGTGCCTCCCCACACGGCCTCTGGATTGTCCTAAGAACAGGGAAAGTGTCTTCCCCCAGTCAGGTGATCCAAGTCCAAAGTGGTCACACGGCTCAGCCCTACTTAGACTAGGGGGACACCAGAGAAGAGTGTGAACCATCAGAAGTGAGGACAACTGGGGGCCATCCTTGAGGCTGGCCACAACAGGATGTTATTAATATCCGTGCCAAACAGCAGATATCAACTGGGACCTTCCCAAGCAAACTCCGATGATTATGGTCACCCTATCGTTTGTGACCTGAGGTGGAATAATTTCCGGGGAATGGAATGATAGAAACGAAAACCACATTGATGAAACTCAGGCCTAGAACTTTTGCTTAATTATTGGATTAAAAAAATCCCCATTTTATTCACTAGACTTGAAGTTGGTAGAATGGAGAGTACAACGGATACTAATTTTACCATGAACTTGGGGTCAAAGAATAAAACCAAGAGTGAATTTTAGAGTCAAGATGGAAATTCCTAATAACATTGAGTCCTTGAATCCTGTCAAACCTAAGGCACATATTAATGGAAACTGACATCACATTCTTCCCCTGAAACCTTTAAACAGCTTTTGAAGTACATTTTTTCCTTTGAAATTTATAAACAAGAGAATCCAGATTAACGTCTCCCTTGTGTAGGTAGTTCCTAGTTAAACACTGTCTACTATGCACCTCGGCGTGTCTGAATGTAGGGTGAGCATAGTTTAAACTCAATGCTAAGAAGGTTGTTTAGGTCATCTCCTTTAAGAACTGTTACTTGCACTAGCATCTTAACTGGTGGTATTTTTATTTAAGAATATACATTGCTAGTGAGAGGGTTGTTATAAATTGGGTATGAATCTCCCTTTGAGGAATCATGAGTTGAAGGCTTGGTTCCCAATGCATTTATGCTCTTTGGATCAGGAGGGTGCTAACCTCTTCAGTGGATTGATCCATTTGATGGATTAACAATTTGAATGGACTATTGGGAGTTGATGGAAACTGTAGGAGGTGGGACAAGGTTGGAGACATTAGGTCACTGGGGATGTGCCCTGGGAGGTGTTTCTTGTGCTCAGCCTCCTCCCTCTCTCTCTGCTTTCTGACTGACATGACCTGAGTATCTTTCCTCTGCTAAGACCTTCCACCATAATGTTCTACCTCAACTCAAGCCCACATCCATGAAGTAGTTTGACCATAGACTGAAACTGCAAACCAAAATGAGTCTTTCCTCCTTGAAATTGTTTTTGTTAAAAGTGAAGCAGGAGACATCACAATACCAGACCTTAAAATACACTACAGAGCTCTAGTAACAAAAACAGCATGGTATTGGCACCAAAACAGATGTGAAGACCAATGGAACAGAATAGAAGACACAGAGACAAACCCACATAAATACAGTTATCTCATACTAGACAAAGGCACCCTAAACATACAGTGAAGAAAAGATAGCCTCTTCCACAAATGGTGCTGGGAAAACTGGAAATCCACATGTAGCAAAATGAAATTTAATCCCCTATCTCTCACCCTGGACAAAATTCAATTTGAAGTGTCTTAAGGACCTAGGCATTAGACCAGAGATCCTGAGCCTACTAGAAGAAAAAGGAGACCCAACTTTCACATGTCAGTTTAGGAACCAGCTTCCTCAACAACACTCCTAATGCACAAGAAGTAAAATGAAGAATCAATAAATAGGACAGTATCAAACAAAATAGCTTCTTCACAGAAAAAAAAAATCAAGAATGTAAAGAGAGAGTCTAAAGAATGGAAGAATAAAGCTGCTTTAAACACAGATGTGGCTTTTAAGTGCTTTGGATATAAACCAAGGAGTGGGAAAATGGGGTCAAATGGTGGGTTCATTCCAAGTTTTATGATGAATCTCTATACTGCTTTCCAGAGTGGTTGCACTTCACAGATGAAGAAATACAAATGGTCAACAAATAAATTTAAAAATGTTCAACATCTCTAGCAATTACAGAAATGTAAATTAAACCTCACTGAGATTCTACCTCACTTCACTCAGAATGGCAGCAATCAAGAACACAAATAACAATAATGTTGACAAGGATGTGGGGAAAACAGTTCACTCATACATTGCTGTTGGAACTGCAAATTGGTGCAACCACTCTGGAAAGCAGTATGGAGATTCTTCAGAAAACTTGGAATGGAACCACCATATGATCCAGTTATCCTACCCCTCGGTATATACCCAAAGGGCTTAAATCAGCATACTACGTGACGCAGCAACATCAGTGTTTATAGCAACTCAATTCACAATAGCTAATCTGTGGAACCAACCTAGGTGCCCTTCAACAGATGAATGGAAAAAGAAAATGTGGTATATATTCATAATGGAATATTACTCAGCTTTAAAAAAAGAATGAAATTATGGCATTTGCCAATAAACGGATGGAACTGGAGACTATCATGCTAAGTGAAATAAGCCAATCGCCAAAAACCAAAGGCCAAATGTTCTCTGGGATATGCAGATGCTAACACACAGTAAGGGAGTAGGTGGAAAGAATAGAAGTTTATTGGATTAGGCAAAGGGAAATGAAGGGAAGGGTAGGGAAATGGGTATGGGAAAGACAGTGGAATGATTAGACACAACTTTCCTATGTTCATATGTGGATACACAACTAGCGAAACTCCACATCAAGTACTGTTATGGAGCACAACTTAAGAACAGATCAATCACCACTGAGAAGTCCAAATTTGAGAGTCTTTATTAAGCTGACTGGCTTACTGTCTCCCAATGCCCCCAAAAATGGCTATTGGGAGAACAGCCCCGACCACAGGGTTGTAGGGGTTCTTATACCAAAATTCACATTAATCATAAGTGTCTGTTGCTATGATTCGAAATTACAAACTAACATCATGAGATCATCAACAGAGGGGAAAGTGGGTCAAAATGACCCTTACCTAGGTACAAACTAAAGAGTGGGTACTAACATCCACACAATCACTGTTCACATGGTACATTGTTTAGGAGCAATAGGAATCAAAAGAGAGTAATTCTTTACTACATAGGAGCTGCCATTGTATATTGTTAAACATGTCACACCAAGTAACTGATGATGGGCACAGAAGCGGGGTGTTCCCATGGGAGAAGCTTATTTCCTACATAACATGGAGTCTCAGAGCAAAATGGAGTCTGTTTAGTCATTTCCCTTCGAGTCTGGCCTGTAACATTCTCATGGAGTCAGATCTGTCAGCCCATCACAGTACGACTATAAGAATAGTATCCTAATTAGAATCCATTATACTCCATGTGTGTATGACATGTCAAAATACACTCTACTGTTATGTATATCTAAAAAGAACAAATAAAAAACTTTTTAAAAAGTTGTTTTTCTCAGGTATTTGCAACAGAGATGAAAAATTGGCTAACACCCAGGTATTGGTATTTATGCACATGTAAGTCAATCTTCCTTAGAAACAGTTGCACTTTACACACAGGTGCCCTTCAACAGACGAATGGATAAAGAAAATGTGGTATATATTCACAATGGAATATTACTTAGCTTTAAAGAAGCTGAGGGATTTCCCTTAAATACAGAGGGAGTTCCCTTAAATCAATCCAATAACAAAGTCCTTGCCCCAAAAGTGCTACCAGCAGAAGAACTGGACAACTGGGCCACTTCTCCCGAACCAAAATGAGGTCCATCTTCATAAAGGAAAGGGGTCTGGTTGTTTTCTCTTCTATTACTTTCTAGCCACCTTTCATAATCTTATTTCCTTTAGTCATCCAGTAAGAACAGAACTGGATTTTTATATAGTCTCAGAGGATTTATTCTACTTATACTATATCTATTTTGAATTATAAAACAAATTCAACCCTCTATAGGTGGAAAGTCCTTTGAGAGGTGCTAGGGAGGTGAATAGACATGGGCCATGTGGCCGTCATCAGCCTGAGGGACTCTCCCCTGCAAGAGGAGTGTCCCAAGCTGCAAGGGGATTTGTAGCCATCTGGAGGTTTCCCCAGATCAGAGTCTCTTTGGAATGCACATGCAGTCAGGGACAGAATGGAGCTGTGCATGCAGAAAATTGAATGTGTCCATGGATCTGGCAACTCTGAACACATTCTAGTTTTTGTTAGCACAGTAATTAGTCCTCGTGGTTGCTGAAGCATTGAAACCAAGCAGCTTTAGTGTCACTTGTATGATTCTCCAGTATTACCCAAACGTGGAACACATCCAGGTTGGGATGGAACAAACCTCCTTAACTTTCCATCACCACCTGCTCCAAATTAGGAAATGGGCTGAGGAAAGGGAACAGCATGGAGTTCAATCCCAAGATGTCCCCCTGGCTGCCAGTTCCCATTAGCTGAGCCCTTTCTAAGAACACAAACATTTCCTGGGCACCTACTCTCTATACATTATCTTGCTTAATCCTCACAAGTGGGATTTCTAGCAGCCTCTCTTGCAGAAGCACAGCTTGCACGGAACTTGTACATATGGTGGAAACATTGGCAATGGGTTCAGTGTGCTAATGGATGGAACCAAGAGCCAAGATCTAGCAAAACCAAGTCAAGATCCCAGATACACTACAGTCCTTAAAATACGGCCTTGAGAGTATCACTTGTGTATCTGTTTTCCTTCAAATGCATTGTATACCACTAAAATGCAGGATTGGTGCTGTGGTGTGAAATGTAGCACTATGAGCTCCTTTTTAAAAAAGATGTTTCAAAATGCATAATATGATCAACACTAAGTAAACAGGCACTTCACACTCAAACTTACCCAGTGGGGGTGAGGAGAACAGAGCCCACTCCTCTCTCCACGCAGTTCAGTGTTCCCAGGTGGACATTCGATTGCAGTTTATTTCATCATTGTAAATGAAACCCCTTGGGAAATGATCATTCACATTACCAGTGTACCCTGCACACGCAGGAGAAAGCATTCCAACATCCTTTTCCCGTTCACTAGTCCTGTGTTATTCTTCCCTAGTTCACAGCATGGAACTTGCTGTAACTTTCCTGAGTTAGACTGTGTCACCCCAGCCCAGGGCTGGCTTGACCCCTGAGGAGGAGCCATCTAACAGGAGGAGCAGGGTTGGAGCTACTGTGGGAACGTGCTGCAGGGGCGGAGCTGGGAGAAATACGCTAACTCCTCCAGTTCTAGGGTCTCCCACTGGGCCTCCCATTCACTGAAACCAACAGAAGCCAGAGAGCAGAGGGGTCAGGGATCCAGTAAACAAGGACCAGTGTCCCAGAGTGTAGAACGGGGAGGGGCAAACAGAATAACCAGCATGATTGTTCTAGAGGCAGGGATTCTGGGAATCTGCATTCAAAAAAAAAAAAAAAAGTATCAGGAAATTCTTTTGCAGTAGTCCCCAAACCCATCTGGAAGACACTATCTTTAGGGAAATGACAAGAATGCCCGGGAGCACTAAGGAACCAGAAGTGGAGATGAAGGTTAAAGTGGAGTAGATTGAGTTGGTAGAATGGGGACTAAACACAATGTTACAACTGTCACCCTTACACAAATGCAATTTCTCCTTTCAATTCCCAACCCTAACATGCACATGACGACACCTTTACATACTGCACCCCTTCAGCAGGCTCTGACCTGTAATATGCATGGCTGTGGTCTCCCTGGGCATAAGGGCACCTGCAATAGATTCGTGTGTTTGGGAAAGTAACTTTCTCCTTGGCAGAGCTGTTTCTCTTTGGCATACTAAAACCTTAAGCATTATTATTCCAAAGACTGCATCTGCTTTCAGGTAAACTCAGATTAAGGAATAAACCTGCATAAGTCTGAGAAAATCAGGTGCAACAGAAAGAAAACTTTGTGACATGCGTAAAAATTCAAATATGTTGTTAACTGCGGGCAAGTAAAAAGTAGCTATTTCAAAAGTCGTAAGTTCTGTGAAGTTAGGTTTGTGGCTTTTAGTATAAAATAGGCATCAATTACACAACCATGGGATTCATTCTTTTTCACTTATTTGTTTAACTCACATTCACTGAACACCTAGAATGTGCCAGGAATTAATCTGGATGCTGAACGAAACAGAAGAGACCTGGACCTTTGGGTGACTTAAATGGTTGAAGTTGAGGAAACCCTACTGTTAGTTTGATTTTGGTCACACCTAAGTTCCTGGGGTTCAGCAACACTGAATTGTCTATTCATGCTGGTGTTTTCTCAAGAGGAGTTGTATGGAGTAAAGCTCGTCTGGGTCCTATAAACTCTGCCTATCAAAGTGTGTTCTCTCTTTCTCTCTCTCTCTCTCTTTTTCTAATTTTTCCAATCACACTTAAACCATTATACTAGTTCTGTTCTAAAAATTATCCTTCCAGGATTCACCCACAAATGAAGAGTTCTAGAAGATGACTTTAAAAACTAAACAACTCAAGGATCTTTTGGACTGAAGTCAAAAGAACTTGGAGTTTGTCAAATGAGCAACCTCTTTTCCATTCTTTCATGTATACAGGGAGTTCCTGAATGCTTCTCCCAAAGCATTCACAGGCTGCTATTCGACCTTGTTTTATTTATTGTTGACTCCTGGCTCTAATGGGGTGACCCACACTTCTTCATCTTCGCTCTCATTCCTCAGTCTCCTGAGAGACTGAGCTGACTATTAGAGGTCACACTTCCGCTAACACGGTGGTAGCCATAAGATTCTGAAGAACATCTTCTGTGTGAATAAATGAAGACATGACCTCATAAAAAGCGTGCAAGATCCACCCAAGTTTCCCTCAATGCAATTCTAAGACATTTTTTTTCATGTAGAAACAAAAAAGAAGACTTTCATACATAAGGCTATTTCCAATTCTAATCATGAAAAATCAAATATTTTAAGTTTGAATATTAAAATATTGAAAAGTCACATATACACTCAGTCAGTGTTCAATATGTTTATTTTAGGATTCTTAGAGTATTTATTCTTGTTATGCTCGGAGATGATCATTCAGTCAAATGTCGGTGGGGTGAGCAAACATTTTTGGAAGACGGGTTTTGAAAATCTGATGTTTTGAAAAAAAAATCAGATGGCTTCAGGGCAGTCATAAAACCAAGATTATGGTTTTCTTCAAGGCAGAAGTAACAAGGCATGCATGAATGTCGCTGGGCTCACTTTCCCTTCTCTCCGTGGCCACCAAGAGCCACATTACCCATGTTCTGTCACCTTCACACAGACAGATGGACCCAAACAAGTGCATCTGTGCTCCACAGCTGAAGGCAGCCCCTGCCTCCTCACCTCAAGTTTATAAGTGTCACAGCTCCAGCGACATGCCGTCCTGCTCAGCTCCTTCCCAGCCAGCCCATCAGGAGAACAGCGCCCTGGCTCAGCCTCTCCCACTCCAAAGCTTTATTAGCCATTATCCTTGGTGACTTCAAGGTGAGATCTTGGCATGCAGTAAAACCTGCTCATTTTCCACTGTTTCTCACATAACAGGCAAATTTATTTCCCTTATAAAACAGGAATCACAGGTGTAAATGCCACCTATGCAGCTATTTCACTGCAGGGGCCGCCCCTGAAAAACAGAGTACCTGATCCACAGGATACACCTGTCTGTGGTTTAACCAAGTTTAAATAAGAATGAGCTGTAACTTTCCTCCCTCCCTCCCTCCCTCCCTCCCTCCTTCCCTCCTTCCCTCCTTCCCTCCTTTCTTTCCTTCTTTCCTTCCTTCCTTCCTCCCTCTCTTCCTTCCTCTCTCCCTCCCTCCTTCCCTCTTTCCCTCCCTTCCTTCCTTCTTTCCTTCCTTCCTTCCTTCCTTCCTTCCTTCCTTCCTCCCTTCCTTCCTTCTTTCCTTTCTCCTTTCCAATTTCCAAAACTCATACAACTCCAAAATCTTTATATCATAAAATGCCAGTCAACACTCCCCAAGACTTTATTTTTCTAACGTTCCTCTAGAAAACAGCTTTAAAAAATGCTGTTTTGGACATTGGATGGAGATTAATTTCCTTCCTTCCTCCCTTCCTTCCTTCTTTCCTTTCTCCTTTCCAATTTCCAAAACTCATATGACTCCAAAATCTTTATATCATAAAATTCCAGTCAACACTCCCCAAGACTTTATTTTTCTAACGTTCCTCTAGAAAACAGCTTTAAAAAATGCTGTTTTGGACATTGGATGGAGATTCATAAATTACTGTGTCCTTGTCATTTCAAGGCAATTATCTCCAGCTATGTCCCATGGCCTCATCTTTCTTCTTTTAATTGCTGCATAGTAACTATAGTGCAGGGTGGGTTTCCTTGTGGTAAGTTGGTGCATGCATATGACAGTAGTTGATCAATTTCATTCCCCAATAACTCCCCTTACCCTTCCCTCCATCTTTATTTCTTAATGAAATGCCGTACAGAGGAAGTTCACAGGTTTCAGGCCACTAGGACTGCTGGATCACATCTCTTCACCTCCATAGTGGGAGCTTGGAATTTGCAATTCTTCAATGTCCCTTGAATTCTAATAATGTTCTATATTGATTGTCACACACACACACACACACACACACACACACACACACAATGTAAGTCACATTGTTATGGGTTGAGTTATGGCCCCACAGAGCTCATATGTTGAAGTCCTAACTCCCAATACCTAGGAATGTGGTCTTACTTGGAGATCTGTCCTTTAAAGAAGTGACTAATTTAAAATGAGGCCTTTAGAATAGATCTCTAATTTAATATAACTGGTGTCCTTAAAAGAAGAGAGAGAGAGACACCAGGGATGCACATGCAAGGAGAAAAGACCACAGGGTCTGTGCACGGAGCAAAAATGGCAGGCCGTCCACAAGGCGAGGAGAGAGGCCTCAGGAGGAACCACCCCGCTGACACCTGGACCCTGGGCTTCCGTCTCCAGAACTCTGAGAAGTACATTTATTTGGTTTAAATACTCAGCCTGTGCTATTTCCTTATGGCAGCCCTGGCAGAATAAAACCAAGGCAAAGAGTATTTCTCTAATTATGTTACAGTATCTTTTCCATATCAAGTAAGATCCAGAGGGATGCTCTCATCCCAACTATGTAAGCAATATAGTAGGAACTGGAGGGGTTTTTGTTGTTGTTGTTGTTGGTTTGTTTTGTCTGGAAGAGTCAGACTTTGATCTAAAGAGTCCAAGCAGAATACCTTCAATCTGGGTAATTGATGCAACTGTGGACTAGGGCTAACTTTTAACCACAAGCACTTGGCATATCTTCGCTTTCTTAACTTGAAATCTGCAGTCGACAAACCACAGGCTGGAGAAGACATGGCTAAGATGGAATCACAAAGACTGAAAAAATTCCACAAGTATTTACTGAGTACTTTCCCTAAGCTAGAAGTGGTAGGAGATTCCAAATAAATAAGGGCAGAACCTTCCACCCCCTGAGAACATCCAAGTGGAGGATGATGCACACATGTAAGGAGCCCCAGTGTTGCCAGATGGTGACACACTCAGGAAACAAGGCTATGCATCCATGAGGAATTACATATCATTGACAATAATGGGAATTCTGTTAAAAAGTAGCTCGAAAAATCTCATACATCAATAATTCCCGAAGTACATGGCGGCTGGTGGTTCATCAGGGCTTTAAAGTTGTCAGGGTCAAAGTTTCTGCAACAGCCATTTCCCCCAACTTTATTAAGGAATAATCAGTGAATAAAATTGTATGGATTTATAGAGCCTGGCATGATGTTTTGTTATATGCCAGTCATGTGCTGCTTGATGGTAGGGACATGTTCTGAGAAACACATTGTTAGGTATTTTCATCATTGTGCAGAGTTCATAGAGTGCACTTACACAAACCTAGAAGGAATAAGTAAGTGACCTCTTAATGTGATCGAGAGACACGGTAAATATGAATGTACGTGGCTGTTACAGGAATCTCACACTGTATTGTTTGACACCAAACTTTTTTTATAAACTCAAGGAGCATGCTCTAAAACTATGATAAAAATTGTAATAGACAAAAAATATAGCATAGTAAATGTATAAACCAGAAACATGGTTATTTATCAAGTATTATGTACTATACATAATGCTGGGCACTATGGTTTTATACAGCTGGTAGTGCAGAAGTTTCGTTGACATCAGCATCACCATAAACACATGACTAAAGCATTGCTCTGTGACGTCACCATGGTTATGATGCCACCTGGCAATAGGAACATTCAGCTTTCTTATAATCTTACAGGACCACTGTCATATATGCAGTGGCTCATTGACCAGAATGTTGTCACGTAGGACCGAATTGCCTACATCATGCAATGATTAAATCAATCAGATTGGCATATCATCACTTCACACACTTCTAAATGGTGAGAACAGTTAAGATCTGCAACAATCTCGATGGTTCCTTGAGGTTCAAGGTGGCTGCTCTGGCCACTGTGTCTATTCCAGGGATAAAGAAGAAGGAAGGAGAGAGAGAGAGACTGAAAGGCAGGTAAATAAATGCCACCTGAATCTGCAGCTCACATTGGGGACATTCTTCTATTTCCCAGCAACTCCACTAACATAGGCCAGATGTACTAAGTGACCCTAGCCTAGAGAGAAGCTGAGAAATGCGTTTTTGTCGTTGTTGTTGGTTGTTTTGTTTTGTTTTGTTTTAGAATTGCTGCTCACCCTCCAACAACATTGAGAAGAAGAGGAAAAGAGGAAGATGAATTTGGGTAGGTAGTACGAGTAGAGGGCAAAGAGAGATCCATTCTCACCGTGTATTCAATCTTCTTTTTTTAAAGCTAGTAAAGTGTTGAGGCAACAATTTTAAAAAAGGTCATCCTATGCTCTGTTACATTCTATCTTTATCTGTTACATTATATCTATATCTGTTACATTTACCTACAGCTCCATTTGCAGAGCTGTTGCCCTTTTATGGTTGTCTTTGTTCCTGAAAAACTATAACTGCTTTTGCATATCTTTTAAGAAGAGTTTTTAATATCACTTGATAAAGTCCCAAATTTGCAGCCAGTTCCACAGTCCTGAGTGGAGTTGTGTTTGCAGGAGATTAGGCTTGCGGTTGAGCCAGGTCTTGATTGACTCAGAGTGCCAGTAAGACAAATCTACCAAGTTCTCAAAAGAGATACCAGCAGCATGGGCGTTGGGAAACTCTTCCAGTTTTTTTTTTTTTTTTTTTTTTTTTTTTATCTTCTTAGAGGGAGTAGGATAAGGCTAAGAGCTAGATCCATGTGTGGGCTTGGGGGGAGAGCAATCAAGGTAGAATGATCACCACAGAAAGCAAAGACCATAAATCATATAAGAGCTCATGGGCAAGTGAGGAAAAGTGCTAGATTAGTTAGAATACACAGATGGGAACTAATTGGCAAGTTTTTTGCTTACTAGGCTGCAGTAACAAATTCTGCAGACTAGGTGGCTTAAATAACAGGTTTATTTTCTCACAGTTCTGGAGGCTGGAAGCCCACAGTCAAAGTATCAGCAGATTAGGTTCTCCTGAGGTCTCCCCTTTGCTGGCACATGGTCATCTCTGGCTGTGACCTCCCTTGATCTTCCCACAACATGTCCCCAGAGTGTCTCTGTGTGTTCAAATTTCCTCTTCTTAAAAGGACACCACCAGTCAGACTGGATTAAGACCCACCCTAATGACCTTGCTTTAACTTAAGCACCTCTCTAAAGATCCTATCTCTAAATCACAAATCAGAAATACTGGGGGTCAGACCTTCAACAGAGGAATCTGGAGGTCAGGTGACACATGAACCAGGTTCAGCTCATGACAGGAAGCATCTTAAAGTCCAGGCGAGGGAGTGTGTTTTATTCTATATGCAAGAAGGAGGCAGCAAGGATGTTAAATCAGAATAAAAGCACTATCAGAGCTCTTATTTTTCATCAGGCAAGCCCTCTGTTGCCATTGTGTAGGATGAACCAGCAGTACAGAAACCCAAGGGTGACTCTTGCCTGTGTGTAGGCAAGAGATAATGATGATCTGAATTAGAGCAGTAGCTATGGAAGTTCAAATAGCAAGCGGAGTAGGAGGAAAATCCAAGAGACAGTATAGAGTTTATAGAAAACCAGGACTTGGTGACTCAGTTATGTAGGGGTTAGGATAAGGGAGGAATCACAGGCAATGCTGAGGTGCTGGAGTCCAGGTGCTGGAGTGGCATCCCTGAGCTGGGGTGCTGTGGAGGAGGTCAAGGTCATCTGGGATGTGATTTTGAGATGCATGTATCACACCAGCATGGAACAATCACAAAAGCACCTGGAAGTACAGGTGCTGAGCTTGGGCACCACCATGAGTCACCATTTAACAGCAATGCTGGCCTAGAGCAAACGTAGGGAAATTTATCACCAAAGTCTTTACATTTCTTAACACCTTCTCTCCCCTAATTCTTGGGTCCTGGGTCCACATACTCTCAAATTCCCTCTTCCATGCCTGCAAATGCAGACACCCCTCCACTTGGTTGGGATCTGAGTCATGGAGAGGGAAGAGAGAACAATAATGTCACAAATGTCACAAAGGGAAGCTCATCAGCCCTAAGAAATTCATGGTTGGCCATAGTTCAGGCGGCGTTGGGGCAGGGAAGTGTTTTACGACTTCTTCCTTGTGCTCCTAAAAGCATGTAGTACCTCAGCCTTCCCTACAGCATCAGAATCCCCAAATTGCATTTTGACCACCTGGCTTTGACTATTTCTGACAAAATTCCTTGAGCCCTCAAGTTTGTAGAATTTTATTCTTGGGGAACACATTTCAATACCCCCAGGTGATGCCTGAAATTGCAGATAATACTGAACCATATGTATCATATATGCATATACAAATAGACTGTCTATTCCTGAACATGCATGCCTATGGTAAAGTTTAATTTATAAGTTATAAATTATAAGCTATATAGGTTTACAATTTATATAGGTATATAATTTATAAGTTATATAGGTACAGTAACAGATTAGCAACCATAGCTAAAATAAAGTAGAACAATTCCAAAAATATACTATAATAAATGTTCTATGACTGTGGTCTCCAAATATCTTAATCCCTCGTTGCACACAGTAGTACTTGGAACATGGTTGGCCACAGTTCACTGAGACCATGGAAAACAAAACTACTGATAAGGAGGGACCACTGTATTTGAAAATCAAGATGTACCAGGGATATGTGCATATGTGAAATGAGTATGTACAAACTTGACTTTCCTGCAGTAGCAGCCGTTGCCCTGGGGAGGCATCTCCATAAAATCATGCCTCCAGCATTCTGTAATGCCTGAATTATCTCTCTGCTCCTGAAGACTTTTCTAGAACAGTTTTCTCATTAGAATTAGATGGGGCCAAAGTCTGCCAAATGTAGATTGCATAAAACCTCCACAAAGAAATGGATACCTCTGCATTAAGTCTGCCAAGTCCCGTACCTGTGTGATGCAATGCACACAGTCCCACACAAATACCAATTCTCTTTCCCAGGTGCCTCTGCTGGGCCTCAACTTTCTTTGTTTACTATAGTCCAAATCCCTGGAATCCAGCAGGAATGACAGGTTTTCAGCTTCCTCATTTTCTCATTCTTAACACCTTTCCAAGAGACAGTCTTTGTGGATGCTCATGTGTGTCGGTCACCTGTGTTCTCCTGTGGGTGGCCCCCACAAATGGGTTTGCTTGAGATCTGTCATGCTTATGTCAGAACTACTTCTGAGTTTGAACCAAGGACATACTTTTAATTCCTTAAATGGAGAGGTAAGAGAGTGAAGGATCCTGAAAGGACAGGGCTTGAACAAGATGCTCAAATGTCATGGAAAATGGACACCCATAGACACAGCCTCCTTGGAATTCATACATTCACTTCCAAGAAGAAAATGACAGGTACTGCTCAGATGCACAGGGCTGCCCAGATACAACTCTTTTTTGCGGGGATGGTGGGTACTGGGGATTGAACCCAGGGGCACTTAAACACTGAGCTACATCCCCAGCCCAGGGTTGAGCTAAGTTGCTTAGGGTCTCTCTGAATTGCTGAGGTTAGCTTTGAACTTGCCATCCTCTTCTTCAGCTTCCTGAGTCTCTGGGACTCCAGGCATGTGCCACCACTTCCAGCTGCAGGTTCAACTCTTCAGGAGGAAATGTGGTAGCACAAATCCAGCTCCTTCTCTCTGGTGCTTTTTTTTTTTTTTTTTCCTAAGCTGCATTTCTGAGATTCTTCACAAAGCAGGTGGGAGTGACAGCTCCTTTTATTCTCCACAGTTCAACCTGTTGGCTGAGAATCCGAATTTGCAAGCTCACTTCTTTTCAGCTGTGGGTTGTTTTCAGTGAATTAATACCAACTACTCACTGATTTGGGGGTAGCCAATAGCCCTTGGCTTTCAGGACCTCTTCCTAACCAACCAACTCAATTTTATTTCCTTTTTTTAAATTTCAAATAATGTTCAAGTAGCCTGAAATCATTGCTTCCCCCATTTCTGTTAATAGTGAGGTGGGGTATCATGTGTAGACAACCCTCCATCTACCCTTTAGAAAGAATAAGAAAACCCTGGGGCGTCAAGCTCAGATTTGATGCTAAATTAGTTTACCATGTTTTTGCTTATTGCTGCTGTTTTTTGACAACATAATTCTGAGAAAGCTCACTGCATTGGAGCATCTGCACTGTCCAATACAATAGCAACTAGCTTTACATAGCACATTTCAACGATTCAGTGATCACACGTGACTGGCAGCTGCCATGTTGGAGGAACAGACAAAAGCATTTCCATCTCCACAGAAAGTTCTGCTAGACAGCATGGGATCTAACTATCCCATTTATGACCTTGACTATGAAATACAAACTGTTTCTTGTCCTTGTGATCCTCCTACCAAACACTTGGATTTGGTCTAATAGCAATGGACTACTGGTTGCATGATAGGCTTAATTTGTATTGTTATTATAAGGATTAATAATAATAATAATATAACTGCTGGGATTTTTTTAACCAATTTTTTTAGCTATAATTTCACAGGTGTAATTTCCTTGTATGATTAATAGAGCTTATGGAATCTCTAAACCTTCTTCTGCTTCTCCAAATGCTTCCCTATCCCTGCATTCCCTCATTTATTTTTCATTTATTAGTAGACACTTAGGGAGGATGTGTTTTCCATACTTAGATGGTTCAATGTGTGCAGTAAAGACCACGTAGCATTTAGTTAAGATCTGGGGCTCTGGTGTCCACTGTTGGGCTCTATCCCTTTCCCACTCTTTCCCTCATTTTCTCATCTGTAAAGTAAGGATGATGAACATGTGAAGCTCATGGGGTTATAACAATTCAATGAACTGCAACATGCACAAGTTCTCAACTAAAGAGTCCAACGTGTTATTTTAATAACTCACTTGCTTTCTTTCATTGTTTCTGCAAGGGGTGATATTTAAAACCCACTTCTTTTCTGGCCGATCATTCTACAAAGGAAATGAAGATGCAAGACTGGGATTGTGGTTAGTGAGGATACGTAGTTTCTTGCCAGAACCACCATTTCGACAGTTCCTGCAGGTGGTGAAATTTCCTGTTCTTTGTTTCGCTGCTTTTTTTCTCTCCGTAGATAAAAACCATGAGTAAGCTGAATAGTAGCAAGCCAGCAAATAAGAAATGAGATTCTGAAAAATGCTGGCTCTTCTATTCAAAAAAAAAAAAAAAAAAGCAAGCCCCTTCTAGAACACCTCCCCAGAATGAAGATAATTGAGTTTACCTCACCCCCTTGGTCTCTTTCATTTCTCTTTCGAATGGATTCCTTTTAACAAGAATAAAATTGATGATGAAAAATAACACCGTTTTTATTACCTGGGAGCACTTTGAATTTAGAGGAAATTCCTTCAAAGAACTTGAAGCACTTAAGGTATTAGATTCTTTCTCAAGCCTATTCTCATTCATGGCGGGAAGTCAGAGTTAATGGTGCGAGCTCCCTTTTAGGGAAGTCTTTGGTGCATTAAGGTCACCGTTACTTCTTCTCTGCCTGTTCTTGCCATTACGCCCCCCAGTTTGGCCTCTGTTCCACCCATGCTGATGAAATGACTCTTTGGGCCTTTCCAGAAACCTCATGGTTTGACCTCATTTCCTTTGGCATCGCGACCGCCTCGTTCCTCTTTAAAGATGTATCTGGATGTGCACAGCTTTGTTTGTGTACCTGGTCTTTGCGACGCTCTATTTTGGAGTATACTTGAATGCTGTTCTATTAAAATTTAATTGTGTCTCAGATAAGGACTTTAACAGCATATTACATTTTTGGATGCTGTGAAGCTGCAAACATTACCTAAGGTGATGGGTCACACGATGAGGGCAATAAGAAATCAACAGGCTGAAAGATGAACCAGTTGCAAAATCATCATCTTTGGTACCTCCAAACCGACATCCTGATGTGGGGTGGGGTTGTGAGTTATAAGCAATGGAAGATGCTTTTTTTTTTTTTTAATACTAGCCACCTATCCTGATGGGGGTAAGGTGTTGTTTCATGCTTTTGATTTGCATTTCTTAGTGATTTCTTTCTCATATAACTGTTGCCAATTTGCATATCTTCTTTGGAGGATCACCTATTCAAGTACTTAGCCCATTTGAAATCAGGTTGCTAATTTTTTCCTATTGAGTTGTAGGAGTTCCTTATCTATTTTGCAGATTAGTCCTTCATAAGATACAGGGTTTGCAAATATTTTCTCCCATCCCACGGGCTGCCTCCTCAGGCTGCTGCTCTTTGCTCTGCAGAAGATTTGTCAGTTCGATGTAGTTCCCACTTGTTTACATTTTTGCTCTCTATGCTTCTGGTGTCCTATCCATGAAATCCTGGCTGAGACTAATGTCATGAAACTTCTCCCCTAAGGTTTCTTCTAGGAACTTTACAATTGCATGTGTTATGTCTAAGTCTTTAATGCATTTTGCGTTCATTTTTTGTGTGATGTGAGATATGGGTTGTTTCACTCTTTTGCAGTTTTCTGAGTACCATTTATTAAAGAGACAAAAGATACATGTCGGCAAGGATGTAGAGAAACTATAACCCCTCACGCTGCTTGTTGGGATGCCTGATAGTGAGTGCATATAGGAAATAGTATGGAAGGACCTCAAAAAACTAAAAATATAACTAGCTTAGTGTGATGCAGCAGTCCCACTTTTGGGTAATCGCCCAAAAGAATCAAAATGAGAATCTTGAAGAGATATTAGCTCTTCTGTGTTCTTTATAGTACTCTTTGCAATAGCCAAGATATAGAACAACATAAAATGTTTGTTAACAGATGAATAAATGAAGAAAGTGTGGTATCTATATATAAGGGAATAATATTCAGCCTTTACAAGCAAGGAAATTCTGCAATATGAAATAGCCTGGATGAATCTTGAGGACATTAAGACAAACCTCCACTTATTTGAAGTATCTAAGAAGAGTCAAATGCATAGGATCAGAGAGTGGAATGGTAGTTTCCAAAACCAAGGGGAGGAGGAAATGCAAAGTGACAAATCAACAGCCATGAAGTTTCAGTCCAAGGAGATGAATAAACTCTAGAGATCCCATGTCCAACATTGTACCTATATTCAACTCTGACATACAGCATGCCAGAATTTTGTTAAGGGAGTAGATCTCATATTAAGAGTTATTACCAGGATAAAATAAAATAACACAAAACAAATAGAGCAATGTAAGATGGTTAGGAGTTTAAAAAGGAAAATTTATCAGTGAAGTTGGGGTATGTTAAGGTAAGTCTGGGTTATAGAAGAAGGGAGTCTGACTTTCCTCCTTGACTAATGAGATAACTGATTTTTAAATTTTTTAAAAATTTTATTTGCTCTAATTAGTTGTACATGACAGTAGAATGCATTCATACATTTTGATGATCATACATAGAGTATAATCTCTCATTTTCCTGATTATACATATTTAGCGACCATAAAGCATCTAGTGGAGCACACGCCTCACACATGAACACTCCATGCCGGGCAATTGTCTCCTTCTCTTTACTGACTAGACAGACCAGAGCCATAGCTGGGGAGTGTTGTTATGACAGACATTGACAAAGAGACTTCCCAGGAGGGGTGCCTGTAGTGAGGACATGGAAATCCATATTCTGCTGTGCGTGGATGTAGCACACAGGAATGGTACGGGTCTGTCCTCACATATCCGAGAGCTGTCAAGGAACTTTCTGAGTTAGCACTTCCCCTGGAGAGGTCACCCTGGAGCTGTGCTGCCATTGGCTGTAATTCTAAGGTAGAAATGTGCGACCTTTGGATTCTCTTCCACCTCTGAGATGTCCCAATCTTTACATTAATGTTTAAGCGGTAAGTTCCACGAGAGCAGGGGTTGTGACCGTCTTTTATACCCGATTACCATATCGAATGCAGCACCTTTCACATGGTGAGGATTAAATAGTGGTGTGTGGAATCCAGGTGAAGGTTATTTCTCTCCAAAGATGTATGCGCCTCTGTGGTTCAGCCCTGGCCCAATTGAGCACCTCTTACTATTCTCTCCTCATCAATAACAAAGAAATGAGATAAGGCAAGGTAAGTGTGCAAAATAGGATGCCCTCCCAATCATGAAGTCATTTTTAAACCTCAGCTTAGCCATCGTTATTGAAGTGCTTAGTGTGGTGCCAAAATAGAGTAGATGCTTAATAAATATTTGTTGAATAAGTAGAGATAAGTCCATTTACAGGGAATAAAATGACATTAAAAATCATCTATTCCACATCTTGTCTGGCACAGGACTTTGGATATTAAGCATGTGAAATGTGGCTCATCTGAATTGAGACATGCCCTAAGTATAAAAAACATTGGATTTCAAGATCACAGGAAATAAAATATTTCATTAATTTTTTTATATTGAATATTAATTGCATGTTGAAATGATATTTTAGACTCATTTTGTTAAGTAAAATGCATTATTAAAACTAACTTCATCTATTTCTTTTTATTTTTAACATGATTTCTAGAAATTTGAAAATTATATACACAGCTCATGGATTTTTATTGGGTAGCAGTGCTATGGACTCTTCTATGAATGACATTTAGTTCCTATTCACATATTTACAATGAGAGGGAGTTCTTTATCCCCTAGGGAATCTATTGCATTGCAGTAGAGCAACCTAGTTAAAAGATTATTAAAATGAATTTTTAACATTTTAAAATTTGTACCAGCCAATTTCCAACAAGCTCACCTCAGTAATTTCAAGGGTCCGATGAGGCTGCAGGGTTAGGGGACCCTGGAGCTCTCTCCTTGTCTAACCATCAAGGAATCCTCAATTCCTGCCCTGCTGCCCTTCCACCCAGCAGCCCTGCAAACTCCACAGGCAGCCCGAGAGTCTCCCCTCAGTCTCTTACCAGCTTTCTTCAGTTCCTTGGCACCTCTGAGAATTTTGTAAAGCGTTCTCTTCACATCACCATCATAAACCATCTCCTGGGAGCCCGGTGAGGGGGAGGCAGCTCATGAGGCAGGAGGCTGCTCCCTACCTCACTGAGTCTCCCGTACCACCTCCTGCCTTGAGGAAGGAGGCCAAGGGAGCCTCCAGGGAGGGCTCAGGGTGGGGGCTGTCCCCACTTCACTGCAGAGGGTGCACTGTCAGAGCAAAGGGCTATGCCGAAGCTGCAGAGGGGGTGGAATACACACCTTGTCACAAAGCAGGGAGATGAACAGTTCTGAGATTTACTGCCGGCCCAGGATCAGCAAGCCAGCAGTGGAGTGGGAAGACTCTGACTCCAACCTGTCCCTGCAGAGCAAGATCCCTCTGAAGACTTGCTTTGACTATATATGATACCTGGAGAGTTTTCTTCCAAACAAGGACATGAAATCCTTCCTCTCCTAGAACCCAGTTCCCATGAGGCTCCAGAAAGACATGAGCTTTTATTTTCATCACCCAAGCCCTCTGATGCCATCAATTGTTAGCTGGGTAGCCCTCTTGGGCAGAATGACTTCAGAGGGCGCTTCCCATCTAAAAGGCCAAATGTGTGATATAATTACAGAACCATCGCTTCATTTTTGGCTCCTAAAAACTTTGACAAAAATCTCTTGGAACATTTAAAATACATATATCTCTAAAAAGGACCAGACTGGAGTCCAGTGGATTCCTCGATTATCAGTGAGTCTCTTTCCTGGAGGTTAGCTGGAGCCCAGCTTGGCAGTACTGCTTCTGTTTGGGGCTGCACCTAGAGGATGACTATCTACTCCTGATATGTCTCATGTCCATGAATGACTACATTTTCTGATTTTTCAATCACTTAAGAACAATTGTGATATCCAAAGGGCAGTTGTTTGGAAACCGTATCCACTGGTAGTGACAATCTAATCCGGGATTCATAATGGATGCTCTGTGAAGGCAGGGCTCATGTTTCTTTTCCTTTGATGTCTTCAGCATTTAGAATTTCTGATCTGTTTACAAAATTAAGTAGAATCAATATATGAGGCTGGACTTCTGTGTTCTGATCTTAATCAGGGGTGACATTCTCCATGGCCAGTGTTCCTCTAAGCAATGTATTCAATATTTGCTTCCCAGGCCATGCCAGCTACAGGATTTGGAGACTGTGGGGAGTGGAGACAAGTAGCAGGCAATTATACTACTCTATGATACCTGCTACGTTAGTGGCACCGTATGCCGCCTTCATATCCAGTAACATGGCACCATTAAAGCTAGTCTGACTATTTAGGGCAAAGGCTCACTGAGAGAAGAAAATAATTCAACCTGGCTGTTGGAGAGGTGCACAGATGATATGACCCGGACAACTTACCTTGTGGTAGAGACTCAGGGCCCTGGGGTGGAGAATGTAAGTATATATCATAGCCCCACTTATCAGAGCTTTTGGAACCTGGGCAAATCACACAGCATCTTCTATACAATGAGGATAACAGTGTCTGTCTCAGAGGAGAATGAGTGAGAGATGGTGTATAAACAGTTTGTAAGTGGTAAAATCTTACCTGAATGTGAGGGTCTCACCTTCACCCTTTGAAGGATCTGTTTGAACTGAAGTTGTATATCTCTGCTGGGGCCCTATTTCAATTTGGTGCACCATCAAATGATTGAGAGGTATTTGAAACTGGTTGATTCCTATTGCCCGTTTGATTAGATACTTCCACAGGGATGTCTCTTTCTGGCTCTGCTTGTATCTTAAAGCTCCACTGAAGCACACAATATTTGTCCCTCCCTTCTCCAAGATCCTATGCTGAATTCCACCTTCCTCTTTGCTATACTAATAGCACCCAGAGCATGCCTCTGTTCCACCACCCTAGATCTGTGTGACACTAATTTTCTCTATAATTCCCTTCATGATGGAGACTGTACTTTTCATTGCTAGATCTTCAGTACACTGAGATTCTCATTGCATATTTCTTAAACAGGTAAGAATGGAGTTCTGGACTCATATCCAGCATACACATTTTCTACTTTCTCTGGTAGCCTGCAAACATAATATGACCAGGATAATTCTATTCCCTCAGCAGAATGGCACTTCCTCTTGTGAGATGCTGGCCTGGTAATGGCCAGCAATAAGATTCAGGGAAGAAATTAAAAAGATCAGTATTTTTCCTCACACATTCCTTTATGAGGATATCCCTTTATTACACACTTGAATTCTATATTTGGACATGAAACCAAATAGCCAAATCAAATCTCACAAATAAATGGGTAACATGTTATCCTTTTGGAATAATTGGGATATCCAAGATGTCACTGAATGTAGTAAAGTGCCATTGTTTGGATTTGGTTTAATCCTGACCTCCCAAAGGTTTATGTGATTGGAAGCTTGGTTCCCAGGAGAGTGGTACTGGGAGATGCTCTGAACTTTTTAACAGGTGGGTACTAGTGGGCAGTCCTTATGGCACTGGGGACCTAATCTTGGAAGGCAGGTCTCTTGCGGCCCCTTGAGTTCTTGAGAGAAGTTTGGTAGAGGAGTGCGGTTGACCTCACCCAGCTCTCTCTCCTTCCTGGTTCCAGAGGTGACTGCCCCCCAAATGTATCTGCCATTAATACTTACCAAGTGCCATGGGACCTCCATAGAACTGTGCGGATGCAAGGGCCATGCCCCTGAACCACCGAAACTGTGAGCTAAATGAAACTCCTTTTCTGTATAAGTAACTTCTGTTAGGTATTTCATTATCATGATGTAGAGTTGAGTCATCAAATAATGTCATGATTAAATACTTGAGCTTTAGGATTCAGCAGACACAGCCTAGAATTTCGGCTTTGTTTTCATTAACTACTTTATCTTAGGCAAATTTCTTAACCATTTTCATATAATCTTAGTGCTCCTCACGTGTTCATTCTGAAAGCTAAAAGGTATAATGCATATCAAGTAATTAGCACAGTCCTTGGCACATAGAAAGTGCCCCATATCTGCCAGTTCTTGCTTTCACTGTTGCTGTTATTTTTAACATTAGAAAGTAATCCCTTCTGTTCTCTTGTTAATATTCCCTGACTCAGCACTCCCCGTTCTAAGGATCTCAGAGGCAGCATATTCCATAGGACCTGTAGTACCTCTGAAGGCATTTGTGGATTTGTGTTTGTGTATAGATGGAGATATTTGAAAAAGAAAAGCAGAAAAATTATTTACGCCCCATATACCAAAAACATTTCCATAAATACTCAATCATATCTCAGCGTCTTATGAACAAAACAATTCCAAACGTTTATTCTTTCCCCCTCCTTGGCATCCAGCCACCGTGCCCCTTTGCTCCATGGAAACGTGTACCCTGAAGAATAGTCTACCCTCTAGGTAATTACTATGCACGTCTCTTGCCTTTGTGATAAGGACCATTTCCAATGGAAACAGAAAAGTTGCTCCCTTCTCCTAATTTCCTACTATTGCAGGACCTGTGAATTGGGAAAGAAATTCTATCTCACATTTATAAAATAATGATGAAATAGCCATAGTACATTGTCAAAGCTGTTTGTCTCTAAAATAAACCTGTTCACAAATATGGGCCACATCTTGGTCACTTGAGATCAGCCAAAGAGCCAACTCCATACCTCAGAGATGTTCAGAAATACCTGGGGAATGAGACTGAATGAGTGAATGTATAAATAGTTCAGAGTGAGCTGAAGGAGAGAGTTGTATTAGCCAGGAGTTTCACTAGTGATGAGTGTCAGGGAACACACCCTTAGACTTCTCTAGAAAAACTCTTTTTTTCTTTCTGCTATAACAAAAAGCAGGAGAAAAAGAGGCGGAGGAAGAAAAGTAACTGAAGTAAGTTAAGAAGAAGGAGAAGGATGAAGGAGAAGAAGAGGAGGTAGTGGAGAAAGAAAAGGAGGAAGAGAAAAAATGGGGAGGACTTAGACCATTAAACATCTGAAGCAATCACAGTGCACACGTACATTGCTTTACTGTTTACAAGGTGTCCTTAAGTTCATTGAACACAGTGTATTTGCATTAAACAACAGTATAACATTTATAGCAATGCTGTAGCTAAAAGACAAATGGCATGTACTTTCTGTCCTCAGTTCACAGTAATCCTGAAGTGTAGAGGAGATAGATTTAGATGACATTCTGATTAAAAATAAGCAAACTAAAATTTCCTCAAAATGGAAGATTATTTGTTCAAGAGCACCTAACTGGTCAGTGGGGGAAGTGGAACTTGAATCCAAGGTTATGTTCTCTACTTAAACCAAACTCCCTCCTTTATGCTTTATTTACATCAGGCAATATTCAAACATTTGAGAAACCATAATACTTGTTCCAAAACATGTATATTGGACAAAAAGGCTGCATGTGCAATAAGCATTTACTGTCAATTTTGTTTTTCTAATAGAGTTTACAGCCCAGAATCTGAAAAGGAAGCATTTGGTATTATTAATAATCCACATCTAGACAAACAAGAATTAATAGCATTAATCTCCAGGATGCAGAAAATATTACGTCCAGTTTTTCATATGTGGTTACTAGCTTTTTGGTTATCACATTAGTTATGCAAACTAATTTCAATAATTTTTTTAGATTTAAACATTGAACCCTAAAAAATGTTTAACAGCAATTCTGCCGAAACCTGCACTGATCACAAATACTGATTCTTCCATCATCATCAAAAACTAAATTCCACAGAACCACCAGTGAACCACTCCAAATATGTATTAAACTGGAAAATATTGGACTTTAAAATCAAAATAATATCCATAAATAAATGCCAAATCATTCCAACATCCAATTAATTTTAGCCCCTGTAATTGATCAGGCTCTCAACAGGAGGAAAGGCACCTGCTCACACACTAGCAAATCCTGGCCAGTGTTCCAGCCAAGTTCACCAATGCCCAAACATTCGACCTTGTTATTTGGAGTTCAATATGGGTTGGACAGAAAAGGAAGGAATAAAAAAGAAAAACATTCATGACTTGAATGGGATCCATTTTGTAAAGAACAGCTGCAAAAGCAAATTTCACGTTTCACTCTGTTGCAATCCTAAGAAACTGAGAGTACTGCTCTCCCACTTCTATTTTTGTAATGTCACACGCCCACAGAGAGTTCACAGGCAAGCTAGCTGGAAGAGGGATTGGCTCTCCCTTTTGTACCTCCACCCTTGAAAGACAAGCCTTTGAAATTGCTGCTAAGGAAGGCTAACCAACATAGTAACCAGGAAAAAAAAAAAAAAAAAAAAAACTCAGGCAGTCAATCAATCAATCACATTATTGAATTTGTTCTCATGTAGGCCAGAATTCAAACTGTTTGTTAAGGATATGTTGGAGAGAGTTAGGAATGGGAACAAGAAACAGGTGGAATTTGAGCTAGAAGGCTGAGTGGGTAGGACTAATGGGATAACCTGCTGTAGTAGATGGCAAAATTCTCTGATCATTTCCTTTTCACCACTTCAAACAGGCTTCAGTTGCCAACACACCACTGAAACTGCTTTTGCCAAGTTCCCATCTTGAAAAGTCAAATTTCCTAATTAGAAGAAGTGGTTGACCCTACGGTATATATAAAAGGAATTTGCCATCACTCTTAGGCAGGGACCAAGGTATCCTATCAATGAAGAAGATACCAGTAGGTTATTTTCTTTCATTTGTCCATTGATTTATTCATTCTACAAATATTTATTGTCTCCAATATGTCCAGTTACTATTAAACTTAGCAGAGCCCCAGTTGCTGACCTACATAACCATGAACAAAAGAAAAGGTTATTATGTTTCAAAGTCATCAAGTTTTGTGGTGATTTTAAATGCAGCAAATGCTCATTTTTGTACCTATCTAAAACATTTGGAAATAGAATGTTCCTAGGAAGATTCTCAGGATGACATTCTAGAATTGGCTTGCTTACCAATCAGATGGCAGCAAGAAGTTCATTGCTGGTGGCCCAAAGCATCACAAATACTAAGACTCTGACTTTTTGAGGGTTGGGATGGGGTAGAGGTGGAAGGTGACACATAGGCTTTAGCTATAGCTCTTGTAGTAGAAACTTCCAGAGGCAATGGCAGACAGGTAGGGTGGTGGAATTGCTTGTGTTTTATTAATGATCATAGAAATCCTGAAAGAATAAAGTAACAGCCATCGGAGTCTGGCATGAAGTCTACCAGGCCATGTTTGGAGGCAGCCCTATCTCAGAGTGTGAGCACAGACAGGTGCACTGTTTGATTGTAACTGTGGTAGAGACACAAGTTACTTACACTAATTTCTGAGTCTTGATATAGAAAGGGTGGAACATGAGACTTGGATGTGGAATGTGGCATAGACAGACACACTCAAGAACCTTAAGCCTCTAGACTTACTTAAGTATGTGCCAGTTTTTGCTTTCCCTTGTTATGGGGAAAGTCTCTCATTATCTGGAGAACATACACATCTCACCCGAGGAGAAAGCCTATTCTCCTCGAGACTTGCCCCATCTCTGTCATTGTTTCTAGACCAATGACCAAGGTTAATTGCACAGAACAGGTGCAAAAGATTGACCCTTTTCTGGAAAGGAAGATATTTATCTAAACAGTTATATGATTTGGAAAATAAATAACAGCAGGAAACAGAAGAATATATGTCTGGGAATACATATTGAGGGTGCTAGACCAAGGTCTCCCGATTTAAGAGCAGTCTTCTTGAGAAAAGACATAGCAATATAACAGCAAGTATATCGTAGCTGTTGTTACAATTCTTCCCCCACAAGGTGAAAGCTATTTATCAGAGTAAATATAAACTGGAGAGAGGGGAATTCCCAGATATTTTAACAGTACTGAATAAGGATCTGAGTTGACATAGGTGATCTGAAACCCAAACAGCATCATGGCCCTTTTTAGAGTTGGGATTCACAGATGCCTAGAGATAAATGGAGTCCTGATAGAAGCTCATCTCATAGTGATTCTGATGGGTCTAAAGATCATTTCCTTGATTCCAGATTGCAGAATAGGGACAGATATTACTAACATCTCTCAGAACCTTCATATTGGTTTACTGATGGAATAAGACCTATATATTTATAGACAGGACCAAGTGTAAGTCCTTGAACCTGCCCCCTTCCCCAAACAAGATAACAGATCAGAAGCAATACTGCATTAAGGAGAGAATGTCTGAGATTAGTACCACCCTGAAAGATTTAAAACATGCAGAGGTGGTGGTTCTTATTATAACCCCATTAAATTCAACCATATGGCTTTTGCAAAAACAAGATGGATCATGGTAGCTGATGGGGGGATTTCATAAACTTAACCAAATGATAGTTCCAATTGCAGCTGTGTGGGTATGATATTTCTCCTAGATTCAGAACTAGATCAGCACAGCCTCTTGTCATTGGTACATGGATACTTATTTGGCAAATGCATTCTTTTCTGTGCCTATCAAGATGGATCAAAGACATTTCATAATAACGAGGGATAAATAGCATTACACATTTGCCATCTTTACATTTTCTGATTTTTGTCAGACTTTAATCCAAAGGAACTTTTATCATCTGGACACTATATAAAATCATGCTGATTTATTATATTGGTGGCATCATGTTAATCAGACCTATGGAATAGGAAATGGATGGTATCTCCTATGCTTTGAGAAGACTTGTGCAGACCAGAAGGTAAGAGGAAAAACACTATAGAGATTCAGTAAAACTTCTGGAACTGTGAAGTTTAAGGGTGTCAGGGTCTCCCGTTCAAGGCCAATGGCAGACTGGGGTACCTTTGTACCTCCTACCTCTAAGAGACACAATGTCTGACAAGCACCTTTGGAATTTGGAGCTATTATACACATCACTTATGAATCCTGCTCTTATCCATTTCTTGGATTATTCAGATAGCTGCAAGTTTTTAATGGACCCAGACCAAGAAATGACTCTTCAGTATAATTATCTCTACTAGTTCCGCCACATGATCCAGCAAATCCAGTAGTGGTAGAAAGACCTATGGTAGAAAAGGACTCTGTGGAATCTCAGGTTCATCAATCTCAGGAGTAGAGGCACAGCATAAACCCAAGAGTTTGTTATATGTAGCCTTTACAATGTTGAGGTAGGGTCCTTCTATCCCTAGTTTTGTCAGCATTTTTCACATGAATGGTGCCAGTTTTTTATCAAAAGCTTTTTCTCCATCTATTGAGATGCTCCTGGGATTCTTGTTCTTAATTCTATATATGTGGTGAATTACTTTTATTGATTTATAGATGTTAAATCAACTTTGCATCCCTGGAATGAAACCCACTTGATCATGGTGTACTATCTTCTTAATGTGTTTTTGAATGCAGTTTATGAATATTTTATTAAGGATTTTTGTGCCTGTGTTCATCAGGGATATCTGTCTGTAGTGTTCTTTCCTTAATGTGACTTTGGTATGAGTTTGGTATGAGCATGATACTGCTTTCATAGAATGAATTTGGGAATGTTCCTGCCCTTTCTATTTCATGGAATAGTTTAAGGAATATTTGCATTAATTCTTCTTTAAATGTCTGGTAGAATTTGGCTGAGAAGCCATCTATCTGGTCCTGGGTTTTTCTTCGTTGAAAGATTCTTCAGTACTACTCCTGACCTGCCGCTAGGTCCTGATTGAGTGTGGGCTAAGGAACAGCAACAGATTATGTGACAGAAGCTTCCCATCATAACAGGGTATCATCATCACTATCATCATCACGGTCAACAAGTGATAGTATTTTCAAGGTTCAGCTATAATTCATCATTCAATTAAACCTGTATACTTGGAATTGGGCCCAAGCAGGTCTGGAAAGCAAAAGTAAGTTACACAAACAGGTGTTCTGGACACCATTGCTACATATCTCCTTTGCACTGGTGCCTTTCCCTCACTTCACAGCTATGTGAGCTGAAGAGGTAAGTTTCTTACGAACCACAATCTTACTCAGGAGTTGCTCTAACATAAGAGGAGAAGCCCTCCCAGTGGACAGAGACATTGTGATCTTCACTCTTGTAAGTGGTCCAAGGCAAGGTCTCTTGAACACTGAAGAATGGCTAGACTAGATCAGGCGTCATGAAGTACAAGATTACAAGCTCGAAGACAAAGTTTGGGAAAAAACATTTTGGAAGAACCTGTGGGAATGGGCACAATGTATGTGAGTCTTTAAGTCAGGGCTTGCAGCTCAGTCACTCGGTCAGAGGCAGCGAAGATGACTGCGAAGTCCATTATCTGTTCCCTACACAGCATCACTCAGGAACTATCAGGCTAATCGAATGTTGCATGGTCTTCTAAGGCACAGCTGAGGCATTAGCTTGGCATTTCAGACATTCCATAGAATTAGAGTGGTCCTTTACAGTCTAAACTTTTACCATTATATAATGCATTATTCATGAGAGCTAGCCTACCTGAGTCCAGGAACCAAGGGGTAAGGATGGGTAGCCTTTCCCATAATCCCAGTGACCTGGTTAGAGAAAAGTATGTATCCTATCCTGTAACTTTGTATTCATCTTGATTAGAAATTCTGATTCTCAGGGCAAGGGACCAAGAGATCACAGGAAGAATTCCATTAAACCCTTTAAACCAAAAGTTGCTGTTTCCACTTGTTTATTTGGGCACCTTATATCAATATACAAGCAGGTAGAAAAAAGATTGTTTTATTGGTGGGAATAACCATCCCTATTATCATTAGGATATCTGAGTGCTGTTAGGTAGAGGGAGCAGGGAGAAGTACTGCAAGAACTCAAGGATGGTTTTTGTGCTTCTGAGTCGAGTGATAATGATGAGCAGACCACTGCATCAATCATGGTATGACTAAGACATAGCAACCAGTGGCTCAGACTGCTCAAGGCAAATGTCTGGGTTACCCTTCACAGGCAACCTAATCTAGCAGAAGTGCTGAAAAGCATGAAGGTAATGCATAGTGGATAATAGAAGAGGGAGATGAACATCTGTTATGTCCTTGGGATCATGTGAAGCAGCGAGGACTGTGGTTTGTCCCTCCTATAGAAGTCTGTTTTGTTGGATTTAAAAAAAAAAAAAAAGTGTGACCAGCTGACACTCTGAAGAATCAATTGCCAGACCCAGCAAACTTAGGATAGGAGAGAAGATGATCACAGTTGTGCAAGTATTAATGCTTTCCTGTATGCTCTTGAACTTCACTGCTCCCTTACATGCAGATGGTTTTTGCTGCAAACACCTGTGGTCATCTTTCTGAGTGCATTCGCCAACCACTGTCTATGTACAGGACTTGCCAGAAAGTGCCAGGATGTTAATTCCTTCTCAAAAGACCTCAACCAACATTAGTCAAGAGTGAGTGGATAAATAAGAAATCCACATTATCCACAGCTAGGACAACCCTGAAGCAGATTATACACAGGGTCCCACAAGCCCTTCAGTGGGATGGAGCCTCAGCTGCTCACCTGACAACTCCTCATTGATGTGGCCTACATCAGCTTCCTTCCCTTTCTTTTCCCACTTCCTCAATCCAACTAAATCCTTTGGTAGTGAATGCTAATATCTCATCAAGGGCTGGGTGTCTTGAGCAGTTCATGGTAAAGATTGTTTGCTTAGTAACAAAAGGAAAAAAGCTTTAGAATAAACTTTAAAATATTATTCCCAAAAGAAGGTTTATAATTAAGGGAATGACATGCATGATATAATTTATGTTTCTAAGGTAAAATAGAGACTTCTCCATGGAAACCTGATCAAAGGGAAACCAATTGTAAGTTATTGCAGTAGCCCAGGTAAACCATGTTGGTGGTTTGACCCAAGGTTTTAGCAGTGGAGATAGATTGCTTATTGATTCCAGGAGTAAATCTGGGTTTAAAGAACCTGGATTCCTCTCATAAACAGAAACCTAGTACTCTCATAAACAGAAGCCTGAAATTTTAATCTAGTAAGGCTGTCTCACCGCTACAGTCTTGTTCTAAAGAAGTTGGTAAATTTGCCCATTCAGGGCCAGATTTTGGAATATTGATCTCTTTTTAGACCCATAGTCTAACTAGTCAAGTTAACATTTTACAGAACATTGATAAAAACATAAAATTATATAAAGGCTGTTACCAGACCAATTGTTTCGCAGGTCTTTGATGTATCATCGTCACCATTATTAGGAGGGAGAGAGTATAGCTTAACAGTTAAGAGTCCAGGAAATGAAGACTGGCTGCCTGGATCCAGATCTCTTGTAAGACAGGTGATTCTTTCCCTACCCCATGTCCCTCACTTACAGAGTAATTATAATTACAGTACTTACCTCATTGGTCTATCTATGAAGATTGAGATAATACCTATCAAAAATGAATAAGCATCATTAGATATTCTGCAGACATTTGACCTGTGAAAATAGTCTCAACAACTTATGTAAATACATTTGAAATTTTAAAGAAAACAGACAAATTCCTAGAAAAAGGTCTGGGGATGTAGCTGTTATGGTGTAGATATGAAGTGTCTTCCAAAATATCATGTGTAAGATAATGCAAGAATGTTCAGAGATGAAATGATTGAATTATGAGAGTTGTAACATAATCTGTGGATTAATCCACTGATAAAAATTAACTGGTGATAACTGTAGATAAGTAGGGTATGGCCAGAGGCAGTAGGTCACTGGGGTTGTGCCTTTGAACTTTGTATTTTGTCACTGGTGAGTGAGATTTCTCTGCTTCTTGATGCCATGTCCTGAGCTGCTTTCCTCCTCCATGCCCTTCCACCATGATGTTCTGCATTACCTTGGGTTCAGAGCACTATGGACTGAGACCTCTGGAACCACAAGCCCCACATGAACTTTTCTTCTCTGTGTTGTTCTTGTCATGTCTTTTGGTCATAGCAAAGAAAAAGATAACTAAAACAGTGGTTTAGTGGTAGAGCACTTGCCTAGCAAGTATGAGGCCCTATATTCAAACCCCAGCACCAAAAAAAAAAAAAAAAAAAAAAAAAAAAAAAAGAATCCTAGAAAAATATACCTTCTCAAAATGGATTCAAGAAGAAACAAGATGAATAAATAGTATTACAACTATCAACGATTTTGACTGAGTAATCCATACTCTTCCCAAAAAGATAGTTTTAAGGTCCTTTAGCTTAGATGGTTCTGAAAAATATTCAAAGAAAACAAGATACTTAAAAAATTTCTCAAACTCTTTAGATAAGAAAAAGGGGAGCATATTTCTCAATTCATTTTATGATTATAGTGAAATCTTGATATCAAAATTCAATGAGTATAATAAATAAGAGGGGAAAAAGCATGGGGTAATTTTACCTATAAACATAAATGCAAAAAGTATAGGCAAAACATTAGCAAATGTACTCTAACACTTAAAAGAAGAAAAAACTTACATAGTTGTTTTATGATCTGCATCTGACAATTCTAATATCTGAAACTATTGTGGCTTCTTTCTGTTGTTTCTTCTGATTATTGATCATGGTACCATATTTCCTTGTGTACCTTCCTATCTTTGACCACAATATTTAAAAAAAAAAAACTGGTACATATAGATTAGGCCTAGGATGGTGGTACCTTCCTTCAGAGACAATGCTAATTTACTTCTGCCAGTTGTGAGGACAACCTTGGTATAAGACCCCTGGGATCCCAGTTGAGTCCGGAGATTCCCCAGACACAGATCCAAGCTGTGAGTCAGCAGGAGCCCTGCTTTGCTTGTCTTGCCAAAGGTTGAAGACCTTTGGTGTCTTAGCTTTAAATATGAGGGTATACCAGACACTTATGCTGGGTGGACTTTGACTTCTGTCCCCTTGCCCTGGTTTTCTGCCAAAACTTGTTTTTCATCAGCAAAAACCCTCACAGCAAAAGTTTTAAAGATTTTTTTTTTCTATTTCATCTAGTTTTTCTTCACTTTCTCCAACAGGAGAGTTTTTCCTCATGTTGTCTTTCTTGCTATTACAGAAAGCAGATAATCCCCATGAAAAATACTTTTCATATCTCAAATTTCATTCTCTCATCAGTAACATGGTAATCATAATGATAAATAATTGCAACATTTTCTTGTGAATATTAAGCAAAATAAAGATTGTAATACATATTTCTCTGTAAAATATACATTAGTATCATTTCTGTCACTATAGTAGCATTTGGGTTGCTTTTCAAAAAGAGACTCCCAAATTGAAACCACTATAAAATCTCCAACTAAAACCACAAATAAAATTCTCAAGTTATCCCTCTTTGTTTACTTTAAGGATTGACTTTGTTTTAGGCTTCTCAAAAAGTGGAGAAATTTTTGTTGTTGTTAACAAAAAGGCTCATTTTTTTTACTTATTTAAGCATAAAATGTCAACAGAGCAGGAAAAACTTCTAAATAATAACTGAAATATATATTCCCCACATTACAGGGTTTTCATTTTCATTCTTGTTAATGAGGATAAACTTTAGGATTTAATTTTAATTTTCTTAAAAATTAAAATATCATTAAATCCCACCCCAACCCCCTTCCCAAACTGAAATATTCACAGTTCAAAATCCTAAAATTATTCCAAAGGCTGGTGATTTCATGAAAAGAAGCTCCACTCTGAAAACTCTCAAGAATGGTTCAATTTACTCCCAAGGACTGCCCAGGAAGCAAGGACTTGATTCATTTTACTTTAAAATCTAAAAACATTCTCAGATTTATTAAGTTTTCTGCACCATTAGACTACAGATTTGGGAAACCAAAATAATCAAATTAGAACTCATGCTTTGTACCCAACTAAATGGCAGTTCCCCAGATTTCTCAGCTACCCCATAAAAAATACTAACCCGGAATCTGTAGGGAGTTTCTCCATACTGAAATATTGAGGTGGCTTTATATCTAAGCAACAGCAATTTCCAAGAAGTTCCAAGCCTAACTCTTTCACTTGTAGGGGGCATTTGTTTTCAAATGTCTTGGACGCATTTAGGTTGCTGGCTTTGGATTCACTTTGATTTCTCATGACACAGTGTTCACTCGGTTCTCAAAACATTGTGTCACTCGTTGTGAGCAGTTTGAGAAGTTTACCTGGAGACCTCCAGGCAAGATTCTCTTTTTCAATCCCAGAGGAGCTGCTGAGGGAATTTGACTCATCTACACTTATCAGAAAAGAAAACAATGAAAAAAAAGAAGTTCTCTATTTACAGAGAGGATTACCTGAGAGCTCATTTCATTGGCAGGGCAAAGTGCTTCTTGCGTACTCTCAATTCTCTTTAACATCTCCAAACCTGTTTGCTGACTCCTCCAGATGCTGTCCATCACTGTCCCACAGTGAATCCTAAGCTCTTGGCAGTATTATAAGAATGACTACATATGGCAAGCTTGCACTGCAATGAGAAGGTTACAAACATAAACCTCAGGTACAAATGTGTGCAAATAATCTAAGTGGCCACTCAACCACAATTGCTTGATGGTGTTAATATTTTTATAATAATCTCTTGTGTGAAGAAGTTTTTTAGTTTGATTCCAATCCAGTTGTTGATTTTTTACTTTATTTCTTGTGATTTAGGAGTCTTGTTAAGGAAGTTAGTTCCTAAGTCAACCTGATGGAGAGTTGGGCCTACTTTTTTTCTATTAGATGCAGTCTCTGGTCTAATGCCTAAGTCCTTGATCCACTTTGAGTTGAGTTTTGTGTAGGTTGAGAGATAGGGATTTAATTTCATTTTACTATGGATTTCCAGTATTCCCAGCACCATTTGTTGAAGACACTATCTTTTCTCCAGTGTTTTCGGCACCTTTGCCCTCATAATAATCTTATTTTGAAACACAAAAGGAAACATCACATATGAGGTATAGAAGCAAGAAATGAATCCAATATTCTCCATGTAATTATTACTGGTCACTTGACCAGTATAGCAAAATGTTAAGGCAAGAGTAGCCAGCGTTGGTTATCCTCTGATTTTTCCCTTGGGAGTTTTTTTTCCTCCAGCCAGTGCCTAGTTATCTCTACCTTCCCATCCCCAACTTCCTGAATTCTTTAAATAGATATCTGGTACTGTTTCCAATATTGCATTTTACTACTGGGAACCCCAGATTCCAAATTTTTCCCTTCTTCCCATCTAAGCCATGCTGTGTTTCATTTCCTTAGAACTCTGCTTTCTGCTCTGTTCTACTTTCTCCAAACTGAAAGATTCTTTCTGGCTCACATGTAGATACAAGAAGTCTGCACTTTGCAAAGTTCTCATATGTACAAATTTCATTTACCACAGTTCAGTGAAATAACACCAGTCCCCCAAAAACATGGCTCCAATTTCAGTTACTACAGTGCGTTAATGATGAGCAGTAGCATAAAGTACAAACTCTATTGCTTGGTCTTCAGCCCACAAATCACAGTGTAGATAACAGATGTACATCATGATCATTGACCAGCCACATCACTGGCTGCAAAGTCTGTGTGTGGCTGGCCACTGCTCCTCTGTTTTCAGTTCCCACACAGACAGGAAAGGGTGTAGTTGTGCTGCCTTCTTGGCTTCTAGTGATCAACCCATGTGACATCCTCCCTCCCCCCGGAGAAAAAGGAATACTCAAAAGAGGGACTTTGCCAACAAAGATGAAAGTTATAGGAAAAGTGATAATGCTAGAAATGAAATTCAAATGGAATGTAAATGGATTTATAGAAGTAACTGTTATGAGGATGCAAATGTCACCAACACTGGAAAGACTCTACATGTGCAGCCAGAGGAACTGGGAAGATGAATTTATGCAAAAAAAAAAAAAATTAAGAAACTGGTTATGAGGAAAAGGATGAAGAGGAAGATGACCCAGAGGAAGTGTCCTACAGCTCATTTCTCTGCCATTTTCCTCTTCTCTTTTCACTTTGGGTTCATTGACCTTACTTTAGAAAAAAATATTATTAAATATTTTGGATATACAAAAAAATGAACAATATTATAATAAACTTTTATGTACCCAGTGTTATGGTTTGGCTATGAGGTGTTCCTCCGAAAGCTCATATGATAGGCACTATCAATATGATTAGGTTTGAGAGTTATAACCTAATTGGTGGATTAATCCACTTGGTGGATTAATAATTTCAAAGGACTGCTATACTGGGTGGTAGCTGTAGGCAGGTGGGTGTGGCTGGAAGAAGTAGGTCACTGGGGTCACAACCTTAGGGATTATACTTATCTCTCTGCTTCCTCACACACTCTGCTCCCTGACTGCCATGAGCTGAGAAGCTTTGCTCCACTCTGCCTTTCTGCCATGATGTTCTGCCTCACCTCTGACCCAGAGCAGTGGAAATAGCCAACAGTGGACTGAACCTCTGAAATGCTGAGCCAAAATAAACTTTTTCTCCTCTAAGTGGTTCTCATCAGGCATTTTTGTCACAGTCACGAAAACTAACACATCCACTAGCCAGTTGAAAAAACAAAAAGGCATCATTGGCCTTCTGTATTCATGGGTTCCATATTCAAGAATTCAACCAACCTCAGATAGAAAATATTTGGGGGAAAAATGTCATGTGTACTAAACCTGTCATTATTCTTTAAGCAATTCAGTATAACAGCCTTTTACATAAGATTTACATTGCATTAGGTATTATAAGTAATGTAGAGAAGATTTAAAGCATATTAGAGGTAGTGTGTAGGTTCTATGCAAATACTCTGCCCTTTTAAATAAGGGACTTGAGCATCCACTTTGGTTTCTAGAGAGTTCTCCAACCAGTCCCCTGAGAATAAAGGGGAACATCTGTATCACAAGATAGTTCAAGCCCCCAGTGTCCCCTTCCTAGATTGCATCCCCCTCCAGTATTACCCACCTACCAACAATAAGGACAACCCCCAATTTCATGTTTATCATTTCCATTGTCTTCTTACTCCTATTCTTTAGCTCACATTGAGCAGTCAGTCTTTTCCTGAGCTTTGTGCATTTCATATTCTCCCATCACTATGAATTCCTTGAGCACAAGTTTTCTCTGCTTAGATGCCCCACCCACTCAAGTTCCCTGCTGCTTCTCTTTCAAATTAGAACTCTATCACATCATCCCTTTTTCTGGGACTCATTCTTGGGCCTCCCTCTCTGAGACCTGCACTACAAGTTCTTATGGTACCTCACCCTCTCCTTTGCATCAAGTATTTCAGGTGTGATCCATTTGTGTGCTATCTCTATAAATAGTCTCCACTGTGCTTCTGATGGCGGGAACCATGTCTGTGTTCACCAGATACTTCAGCCCTGGCACCAGGCTCTCTGCTTGGCATATAGCAGGCACCTGATCTGGACTGGGTCAAGAAGACAGGTTTCTTTAATGTTAGGCTCTTTGGAAAGAAAACTCACATAAACATTTTCACAATGAAAACACTTTGTTCACAAGTTGAAAAACAAAATAAATTAATAAATAATTTTAAATCCCTACAAAACCAAATACCAATGATGACCCATGAAAAATGTACCTACTGATCCCTGAAGATCAACGTGACAGAATTTGTCCCATTCAGTACTAAAGAAAACTGGGACCATTGGAGCAACTTCTAATGCTAATGCTCTTTCTGCCCAGGCGTGATTTGCAGATTGGGAATTTTGTTTCCATGAAATGGGGGCACAGGTACCCCTGCACAGTGATGATGATTTCTGTAGAAATTAAAAGAAATGGAAAGGTGCTTGGAAGAGAAAAGAGCAAGTGACCTAATACACTCATCAGAGACCCGCTCAAGTAGGAAATCTTTTAGGAGGGGGCAAAAATGAAGCCACTTAAAGGTTTCTTGTTCTACAGCATGCATTTTTTTTATTGTAAACAAATGGGATACGTGTTGTTTCTCTGTTTGTACATGGAGTCAAGGCATACCATTTCGGTAATCATAAATTTACATAGGGTAATGTTGTTTGATTCATTCTGTTATTTTTTCCCTCCCTCCACCCCTCCCACCCCTCTTTTCCCTCTATACAGTCCTTCCTTCCTCCATTCTTGCCCCCTCCCTAACCCTAACCCTAATCCTAACGCTAACCCCTCCCACTCCCCATTATATGTCATCATCATCCGCTTATCAGCGAGATCATTCGTCCTTTGGTTTTTTGAGATTGGCTTATCTCACTTAGCATGATATTCTCCAATTTCATCCATTTGTCTGCAAATGCCATAAGTTTATCATTCTTTATGGCTGAGTAATATTCCATTGTATATATATGCCACAGTTTCTTTATCCATTCATCAATTGAAGGGCATCTAGGTTGGTTCCACAATCTGGCTATGGTGAATTGAGCAGCAATGAACATTGATGTGGCTCTACAGCATGCATTTGTGATAAGACTACTTTGTACTTTCCAGTTCTCTCACCCAAGGACCTCATCTCTCTGTCCCTCTCCCAGCTTTCTCTCCTTGCCCATTGCCACTACTGACACTTCAACAAATGTCAACTCATTAATCAGCACTCACCCTTGTGAAATAAGCAACTCACAAGTTGCTTGGACATTTTATGGAATCCTAAGAAAAGTCAGACCTCTGTACACAGAAATGCCTTTGAAGAGTATATTAGGAGGTTTTTTTTTTTTTTTTTTTTTTTAAATAATATCTCTTCATGGGATTCTACAGGCTTGGTCTGAATAAATCTTATAAGGAAAGTTATCACCTACAGAGCAATTGCATTTCCTATGCAAAATTCTCTTGGGTTCTACCAGTTTAGATTTGGAAACTTCTAGATGTTTTCTTAATCTACTTTCTGTTGCTATATAAGAATAACACAGACTGGGTAATTTATAAAGAGGAGTTTATTTGGTTCGTAATTCTGGAGGTTGGAAGGGTCCAACAGCATGGCACCAGTATCTGCTCAGCATCTGATGGGTCATGACGTGGAAGAGGCACCACATGGCAAGACAGGGTGAGCATGTTAGTGCAGGTCTTTCTTCTTCTTCTTACAAAAATCCACTAATGCCATTATGTGGATCCTGCCCTGTGACCGTCTCCCATCCTAATTATCTCCCAGAGGCCACACCTCTTAATACCATTAATATGTAAAATGGGGGATTAATTTGCCAACACATGAATTTTTGGAGGACATGTTTAAACCATAGTAGATCTAGAGAAAAGAGTTTTATAGAATTACTTTAGATGTTCTTGATTTAGGGCTTATAAATAAACTGGAGAGGAGAGAAGGGGGGATTCCATGACCTCTATAATTATAGACATGTTTTAAAGTGCTGATGCATTTTTTTCTGTAGCAAGAATGAGAGCATTTATCAAATCCTCTTAGCAGTTCATAGTCCCAACAAGAATCTTTTCAAGTCTATTATCTATTATTGGGCTGGTAATTTAACTGTGAATCTGATCACTAAACCTGATTTGCCCAAGTACCTTGGACCGGGAAACAATTTCTTCCTGGCAGAGAAGCAAGATTGGGTTTTCTTTAGGAAGAGAAAACTATTTTTTCTCTGATTACCTTTCTAATTGCTCTTATAATAATTTTCTTATGCTCATAGATGTTTTACACTAGGAAATAAAGCATATTATGTTCGTCAGCTTTCCATCATGGGGGCAAAATACCCAAGATAAACAAAGGAAAAAGACTTATTTTGGCTCACTGTTTCGGAGGTTTCAGTACATGGTTGATTGGCCCTGTTCCCCGTGCCTGTGGTGGCACAGTAGGTCGTGGCAGGAATGTGTGGCAGAGGAGGCTGCTGACCTTATAACAGAATGCAAAGACAGAGAGCCAGGAGCCTGCTCTTCCCTTCAAGGACACACCAGGCCCACCTCCTAAAGGCTCCGCCACCTCCCCAAAGTGCCACAGGCTGGGAACCCAGTCTTTAACCCATTCCAGATCCAAAGCATAGGACAAATTATTTTTAAAAAACTGTGAAGAAATTAGGGCTTTAGGTAAATATAGGCAGTAACATTAATTTGACAAGGATTCCTTGAGATAAATTTTGCAAAGGTAATCTTACTCCCAGAAATTTTCTGGCCTGTTATGTAATACAGAAGCGTAGGGGAAGTTAGAACAAGAGGGGTTCTGCTCCCCACTGCTCATGGAAGCCAACTGTATGCATCTCTTCTCAAATATATGTTCAGTCACATCACACTGACAGCTTGAAATTGCCCTTGAAAACCAGCAAGCACTACAAATCGGGGCCCATTCCTCAGAGATGGAATAATGGTAAACATTTAACAATACATGGTGGATCAGGGGTGTTCAAGCTGCGTAGGAACTCGTTGTTCAGGGGACATGCCTAGGGACTGGATGGAGGCATGTTATAAAATAAAAACCATGCAAAATTACAAAATAACAAAAATATTCATATGCCCTACTTATGCTTCTTTTTCATTTTCATGGTGAGATTCTGAATAGACTTATGGAAACTGAACTCTGGGCAATCATTTGATGCCGTGCCCTTCCTAGTTCTCTCAGCTCATGCTTTGCCTGTGTACTTGTCTCCAATGCAGCTGTGGATACAGACAGATTTTTTTTTCTTTCTTTCTTAAATAATCAGCATATTGTTGACTGGAGCAGTGACTGCCCATCTACCTTTTTCAAGGTTTCCAAAATAAGGTGTTTCTGGCATTTCTATTTCTCTCTTTTTTTTTTTTTTTTTTTTCTACCATCAGAGGCTCCTGACCACTGAAGTTGCCAAGGAGTAACAAAATGGTTTGGATATTGCAGCATGGACAGGCCCAGGTGGGTTGCCTTGGCTGTATTCCTGAAAAGTCAATCTCCCAGTCTGGAAGTCGCTAAGTATTAATGTCCTCTCCTGAGACACAGCTGTCATAGAAAGGGGAGGGAAAAGCCCAGGGAGAAGAAACCAGATTCCACTCTGCTCTGACTCAGCCAACTCAAAAGTGCTCTGAGCCACAGGGACTACCCAGAGGCAGCAGGTGTCTGGAGGGCTGAATCACATGGACCTCCACATTTACACAGGTTACATTGGGAAATGCAGCTCCAATGTGAAACCAAACAGCCCCTGGGTTGCTGGCTGTGTTAGTCTGTGTCTGCTGAGAAGCAAATGCCAGAATGAGATTAGATGTCCAGAAGATTTACTGGAGGAGGCTTCCAGAGAGTTATGAAACGTCTTCAGACCCAGCGAAGGTCTGACAACTGTGAAAGGAGAAACAGAGTAGAGAGCTGGGCAGGAGGAGCCTTGGCCTTGGACAGCAGTTGGGTTCTAGGTTTGGCCAGACTCTTGTTGGCCTCTAGTCAAGTCACCTACAGGAAGAGCCCTGTGTCTGACCAGAATGGACCTGCCTTAGAAATGACCCTGCTGCACTCAGTCTGGCTGAGAGCAGCCCTCAGGGAACGTGGTCTCAAGCAAGCACGACAGCAGATCCAGACCACTGCAGCTTTGCTCCTGACCCAGATCTGAGTGGTGCGTTCTCAAGGTCACCGCACTGGTTATTGCCATTCTTGTGCAGATGCTTCCTCTGAATTAGCTTTTCCTTTTCTCTAAGTGCCAGGACCTGTCATAGGGACAAGGCCACTGTATAGAAGTGTGAAAAGTGTGAGGTCATTCATCATGTGGCATTACAGAGCTGCCAGTCACCTGGGAAAAAGTCTGCACCTCAAGCTAAAATAACTGCTATGTGGAGGATCTTTCAAGGCTGTTTATTGACTTTGGCTTGGGTTCAAAATATATAAAGTGCCTGAGGTACAATCAACAGGGAATGTGACGATTGGAAAATTGCAAGTACAGGCAAAATTTTCCATACTTAGGGTTAAGAATATTAATACCTCTTGCTCACATAGTGGGAGAATAGGTAACAAATGACAGTGGTTGTGACCATTAGAAACCCATCCTATGTGTTTGACATTGTCTTCCCCTGCTCCACATTTTTTTTTTAACACTTCTATGGTGTTAAGTCTTGTAGAAAACTCTTGTGGTAAAAATTCGAGAACTTAGAAGACATTTGTTCGCTGCTGGGACAGAGTTTGAGAAAGGAAGTCAATGCAATGGTCACATAGTAATTAAAGAGAGCAAACCCTTGGGGCGGATAACACTTATAAGGAATACAGGAGGTGGACTTGGTCCAAATACCTTGCCTTACCTGGGCAGTCTCCTATGAGGACTAAAACTTTGGAGAGTCTGCATTTTGTTTTAATAAGAGAGTTCAATTCCCTTAGATAGATCATAAAAATGGATACATATTAGTCAACCAAAGGCTCATTATGCAACAACTTCTAAACAGTGTTCCATAACTGTATCATAGAGCCAAGCACTCAACAAACCACTAACCCTTCCAAGGACCCCACAGAGGTTCTCTGTGGCATCTCCAGCAGTGCAGCCCTATGGTCCTTGGAAGGCAGCAACTACAGTCCAAGGTCAGAGGCCTCAGTCACCTCAGAAGTTCACCGGTACTCAGTCAACCCTTACCCATACACATGGACCCACCTTACTCTGTATACAGATTTAAAGAGAAGATTCTTTTGGGGAGAGTCTCAGAATAATCGGAAGGTCAGGAAAACAGCTCTCCCCGCTCTCCCTCTGTCTCTCCCTCTGTCTCTTTCTTTCATATGGATCTACCAAGAAATGAATGTTCAATGAACAATCAAATGGATGACACAGTCAGGAGGGGAGAACAGAGAGCAATTTCAGCCTCACCTGCTAGTATCCTATACACCCAAGTAGACAAATAACTGGACTTATACCTCTGGTAGTGACCCGTCCAGTAGATATGGCCCAAGACCTCCTTCCCAGCCTGTTCCAGGTGGCCAGAGATCTAACAAGAGCACCTGATCTCCTCCACTCATTTGGAACTGAACTCTTGTTCATCTAACCAACAAATGATAGCTCCTTGAATCTGCCTGGTGTTTCAGAGTTTCAAAGCAGTTTTACGTATGTTTATCTAAGACTCACAACAGACTTATAAAACTGAAGATGCCATATCATTTCCATTTTATGAAAGAGGAAACTGAGGCTGAAAGAGGTGGATTAGCTTGTTCAAAGTGGGAAAGTGTGAGCTGTAATGATGATGATAAAGCATCAACAATAGCAACCACTTATGGAGTATTTCTTTTGTACTAATTACTGAGCACTTTACATAAATTGCTCCTGATTATTGCAAGATCCATGTCAGGAAAGATAGCCATTTGTTTATTTTGTATCCTCCAGAGTTAGCAGCAAAATGCTTTTCCTGTATAGACCCTCAAGGAATGTTGGAGGATTGACTGATTGGAATAGATAATCTTTTGGCTGAGTCCAAATCTATTAAACCTTTACTAGGAGATTCTGAATCTTAAGTAACAAACAGTAGCAAACAGAAAAGGGAGGGAATGTTCACCTAATTCAGGAATACAGGTTTTTCAGTGAACTATTATGTTCAAGTATAATTTTTCACCTTTATGTTCACCTTTCTCTAAAACCCTCCATGTCAAAGTTGACCTAATCTTTAGGTGGATCAAGTATGCCATAGTTGGTACTCTGGAGGATCCCCCAAAGCCTTCTGCTTAAAAACCCTTCCCTACCAATCATCCTATAATTGGTATTTCATAATTGTAATCACCATTCTTATTGTCTGAGTATAATCTAATTAAAGTAGAAAAGAACCTTACAAGCTGTACTTGCATGACCCGCCGTCTATCACTTACATCTCAGGGTGAATAAAGATTTTAAGCATGGGCTCTAATTGGAAGAAAGGGTGGGAAAATAAGATAATCTGAGTCTATGTGGAGGAAGCAGGAAGAAAATGATGTAGAAAAGAGGCAGCCTTGGATAAATTAATGCACACCTGTGACTGACCTACCTTATTTAGTAAGGAGAAAATCAGTGCAGCCAGAGTCACAGGCAATTCACTCATTACTGCCCTACTGCCTCATTAATTTTTCATTACTTCTACCAGTGTTCACTCACTCCTGAACACACACACACTTCCATCTTGCTCCCAGGACATGATTCAGTCACAAGGGAAAAACATGTTTCCAAAGCGATTCTTTTCTATTTAATAAAACCCAAATTGCAAGTATGATAATAGCAATGAAGCAAGACCCACTAACAATAGAAGGAATATAAGAGGAAAATTACACAGACGGGAAAAACATTTTCTCGCTAAGATGGCTTACTGAGGTCCCCACTATCATTCCTTTTTTTGAAAGACTTAATGAGCATCATCAACAAAATACCTGAGTTGGGTTTAAGGGCAGATGTGATCATTTGGAGAAGAGTTGAGGTCAACACCATTTGAGGCGGTCATCCATTTCCAAAAATGGAATAGTAGAAGAAAAAGGAAGCCTCTGTTCATGGACTACTAGTAGGTGCAGTACCATGTTTTAGAACTATTCCCAGGAGTCCCTTTCCATCCTTCAAATATCACTCATCAAAGCATGACTCAATTTCTTGCTTTTCAGGAACCTTCCTGGGCATCTCAGATGTAAAGAAAAACCTCTCTTCTCAGAAACCCTAATGCTTATTCAATTCAGACAGCGCTATGGCAGTGGCAGCAAGAGGCAACTTTTATTCATGGAACATTTGGTGGTGGTGTTTTTGTTTTTCAGAAGCCAGTGAGCAAACCATGTAGACTTAGCTCCAAGCCTTGGGAACCTATTAGTCCCATCGCCTAAGGAGCTGAACCAGGTATTCTGAACAGCTTCCTCTTAAGTCTTTCATCTAGCAGAGCTGAGCATATCCATTGGTTCAACATAGAAAGAAACATTCAAGTAGTGCAACCCTTTCCATAAAGGGATCCAGGGACCTGGGGTTTCCATATGCACATCATTGGGGTTCCAGTTGATTTGTTTGCCTCCGCCCACAACCTGGAAAGAGTCATTCATACAATGTAGCAAAAAGCATACAGGGTTGCATTTTGTCAACTCCTGATAGAAAAAGTTGTTATTCTGAATTTTGGCAGAACTTATTTATGAAAATGAGCCAGCTGCAAGGCTGGATCCCCTACTTGAGTACAATGAGCCACAGACAGAGTTAGCAGTGCTCCAGTGTGCCTGGGATAGAAGGTGATCCTGGAATAAGAGTTTTTAGTTTTCAGACTAAGGAAGACTTAATCCAGTAAAGTTGGCCACTCAGCCACCGAAGACCAGAGTAGAGTAAGGCTCATTGGGAATGAGGACCTAATTCTTGGTGGACAGAAAGTACAGAAGAGGCCAGAAGATACAGTACATGAGTTCTCCCTATTCATAATTTGGCTTCCCATAGTTTATCAAATTTCCATAGAAGACCTGCTGTCTCAAATGGAGGTCTGAAAACATTCCATTGAAAAATACAGACATGAGCCATTCATAATTTCTAAATTGTGCACCTGTCTGAGTATAGTGATAAAAATCTCACCCCATCCTGCTCCATCCCACTGGGATATCAATCATTCCTTTGTCTCAAGTATCCATGCTATATATACTACCTGCCTGTTAGTTGCTTAGAAGGCATCTTGATTATGAGACTACTACCACAGTGTTTGTATTAGGGTCTGATACCATCCATGGTCTCAAGCATTTACTTGGGGACTTGGAATTTATCCCCCACAAATAAAAGGGAACTATTATACAGTGCCAGGATCAGGATGAAAGGAAGGAGAGACAATAACCTTCCCCAAAATAAGGTTCCTGCAGTAGACAGTCCCTCTAGCTGACTCTGAATTTTGTGGCATCAGTTCTTGTTCATGGAAGATTTTCTGCATATAATCCCAAATCAGAAATTAAGTGAGAATGTAACAGAAGAAGTTCTAGGTTCCCTGATCAGAGAGATCTGAAAATCAGCATAAGTGACAGGATCAGGCTACAAACACCATGGATCTCCCAATCAGTTGACAAGGCCACCAGCTTCAGCCAAGGACTGCAGAGCATATGGAAGGCTCCTATGAGCATCCCCTACCCAAAGAGTCAGGGCATGAATGCGCACATGCTGTGGGTCCCCACAGATTGCATGCTCTTGCTGGATTTCTTCTTTAATAAGACTTCACTTTAGGGCATAGGACCATCTTTCTTCCAGAGTGGGATTTTCTGGAGAGAATTGCTCTGGGGCTTCATCCTCTTTGAAGTGAGACAGCTTCAAGAAGCAACAAAAGGACTTTTCAATGATGAACATCTATAACACAAGATTTCCCTTCCCAAGTTAGAATCCCAAAAGCCCCAGGGCTCTGAGATGAGCAAACAAAGACTCCCAACCCTGAATAGTTAGCAATCTCTCACCTGGTTCTTTTAAAAAAAGAGAAAAATCTGGCCACTGGCTAATCAAACCTGTAGATTTCCCGCGTGCAGGACCCTTTCGGGAGGTGGGAGGGCCAACTGTTAACAACCTGCTTGTAGCCGTGGCTCCTCTGTGGCTCATGGGAGCTTCCAAACTCAGTGTGGGTGGCACAGCCCTAAAATGTTCTTTTCCAATTTGTTCAAAATCTTCCACATGCTGGGAAACTTGACCACTTGCCAGTGGCAGGGCCCACCTGCTCTAGCTCCGATTTTCTGGAGCCAATAGGACAAGAATTACTTCTAGGAGCTATAGATCTTGGTGTCCAGGTGACCTTACCCTGTAAGCAACATGCTTTTTAAAAATTCTGGACTTTTACACACACTGTAGAAAACAATCCTTCTGGATTTTTGCTTCAAGTCTGTGACATCTTTGATGGTGCTGGGTAATTGGAAAAGGGATTTAAATCAGTCTGGAGGCTTTCCAGTCCTGTAGAATTTGCAAACACTGTACAGAATCCATAAGCAAACAGAATTTACAAAGCAACTCTTCCCTCTGGAATTATTCAAGGATCCAATTTGAAGAGATTTTAGTTTATTCTGAGGTAATGCCAGGGGCCTTGAAAACAAGAACAAAGCAGAATGGGGGCGGGCAGGGGGCAGGACACAGGGTGGGCGTCTTGGGAGTGGTGTTTTCTGGTATAGGAAAAATTGTAAAAAGACTGGTGCAATCACCCATCTGTGGTGGTGACAAGACAGTTTAAAGGAAAAACCGTAGGGCTGCAGGGATGTGCCTTGGCCCTGCTGGGCATCTCCTCCCAGGAACTCTAGGATCCTCTTTATGAAAAACCCAAAAATCTGCCTTTTGGAGAGCAGATGATCTGAGTGAAGGAGCTGCACCCAAGTCATTTCTGTGTGTGTGTGTGTGTGTGTGTGTGTGTGTGTGTGTTTGTAAGCACACACACATGCACACAGACATGCCCCTCACACATTTATAAAGAGATTCTCTTCCAAGTCTTTAGGCAAGGTGAAATCCCTGCCTTTAATTAAATTGCTTATTTTCCTGCATAGAGCACTCATGGGGCACACGGGGACATGTACACCGTGAACACAGGAGTAGAGGCACCTGGCTCCCTCTGGAGGTGGATATTCTTTAACCTGAGAAGTAAGAGTAACTTCACCCTCAGTCCCTTTCATTCATAACCAGTGCACAGGCTTGGAAATGTGCAGAGGTGCTCAGCACCAACGCTCACCTCAGACTGTGCTCAGAAGGCTCCAAGAAGCCTTGGAGTTTTTTTTTTTTTTTTAAATAAATTGTTCTTGTTTTGAAATAGTATTAGACTAACCGAAAAATTAATAAGATAGTACACAAAATTTCCAGATATTTCACACATTCAGTTATCCAAGTATCTATATTTGTCACAATTAATGAACCAATAGTGACACATGATTATTAACTAAAGTCCATACTTGATTTTTACCTAATGACTTTTTTCCGTTCCAGGATCCCATCCAGAATAGCACATGACATTTGAGATCATATTCTTTTAAGCTCCTCTTAGCTGTGATTGGTTCTCATATTCCTTGTTTTTGATAACATTGTTTCGAGGAGCCCTCGTCAAGTATTTTGTTGAAGATGCCTCAACTGGGATTTGTCTCATGTCAGTCTCACAATTTGACTGGAACTGTGGACTTTGGAGAGGAAGGTCACCAAAGTAAACTTCCATTTTCATCACACTACAATAATAATACATGCAATTAATATAACTTATCACTGTTATCATTGACCATCACCTGGTGACACAGTGGTGGTCAGGTGTCTCCATTGGGAAACTTCTGTTTCTTCTTTCCATACTGTGCACTTTGGAAGAAAGTCATTATGTGCAGTCAACACTTAAAAAGTGGGCTACCTCCTTGAGAATTAAGTACCTATTTAAATTGCTTGAAATTATTCTACAGAGGAGATGTGTCATTCTCCCCATGTATTTATTTATTCAATCATTTACTTACACTAGTGTGGACTCATAAACACTTGTTTTATACTTTGGATTATAATTTGTATTATTTTAATTGTTATTCAGATTCTTCCAGTTTTGGCCATTGGAAGTTCTTTCAGTTGGATCCTATTGTTCCTTTGACTCCCTCTCCTCCAATACTGTAGCTTTAAAAAAAATATTTCCCTTACTTTCTGGAATTACAAACTACTCCAGTTCACCTTCTGTACTTTCTGGTCTATTCCTAGGATCCATCATTTCTCCAAGGATCCCTGATTCTTTTATTGAAGAATGGTGTTAGAGACCAAGACCTGAGTGCTAAGTGTGCTCATTACTACTGGGGTAACTTCTAGCCCTCTCAGTTGAGAGAGAAGGGAAATGATGCATACTAACTCTTGTGTACACATTATCTATAAACATTTATTTATGTTGCCATCTATGCCAATGCTAAGCTGAATTTGAGTTCATATTGGTGTCTCCTCTGTAGTCACTATGAGATTTTAAATGTAGAACTTGTTTACTTAAAAATTAGAACTGTGTCTCAGGATATCCTAGCAGCCTAAAGAAGGAAGAAAGCTGAATCACAGACTTTGTTACAAATAAATTCATAAAGTTAAAACCTAAGAGTTGCAGAGAGAGTCCTGATACTTAAGATATCCAGCATATGGGATTGAGAAATTTATAAAAACAAAACTAAACTCATAGTTAAAAACTTATTTTCACTTTTAACCTTTCTACCACATTTTTAAAACAATTTCCAAAAGTTTTATTAAGTTTTCTTTTTTACAAATAAAATATTTAGGTTCACAGCAAATTGAGGGGAAGATAGAAAGATTTCCCATATACACTCTACCCCCACACATGTGTAGCCTTCCCCATCAACAACATCCCCCATCAGGGCTGTATATTGTTTATAATCAATAAACCTACATTGGCATCATAATCACCCAAAGTCCACAGTTTACATTGGGGTTCACTTCTGATGGTGTACAGTCTACAGAATTGAGCAAATGTATAATGTCATGTATCCACCATTATGGTATCATGCAAAATGGTTTCAGATCCCTACACATATTCTGTGGTCCTATTATTCATCCCTCCCTCCCTTCTAATCCCTGACAACCATGGGTCATTTTACTCTCTCCCCTGCCTTCCCTTTTCCAGAATATTGTGGAGTTGGAATCATATCATATGTAGCTTTTCAAAGTGGCCTCTTTTATGAAGTAAGAGCATTTAAGTTTTCTCTATCTCTCTTTGGTGACTCAGTAACTCATTTTTTTTAATACCAAATCACATATATTTAGGGTGTCAACTATATTGTTATAACCTAAAATAAGTTGTTTATTTAACCAGTTACAAAGTAATCATTTAAAAGATTTTAAAACAGAAACAAATCCTAATTCCTTTAAGATTTAGTTTCCCTAAGTAACAAATATAAGAAAATTATCTTGAGAGATGAAAAGATTAATGATTCAGACTGCTTCATATCAGTACATTAAAGTTTAGATAACTTTGTGCTAATGATAGTCAATTTAATCACAAGCAAACTTTTTGAGATTGATCTTTTGCAAACCTTCTGTGACTGACTTAGACATTCACAACGTTTACATCTTTAGTTTTGTCCTCTTTCATCTTGGACTTTAGAACAAGAATATTACTTTACCAGAAAAAATATGTCCTCATCCAGAAACATTTATTTTACCTTCTAATCTTCTGTACTAAAATGTACTTCCACACTTATAACTCTCCTTTATCTTCTCTAGTTTTGAATCCTTTCTTAAATTTGTATTCTGAAACAATCCTTACAAATATTATCTGTGCATTTAATTTTCACAACAAATTCCATCCCAGGAAAGGACTAAACAAATCAGCATATACAAAAATTGTGTCTTGATCTTTTTTCTCCCAGGTTTCATTCAAGAGGTTGAAGCACAGGGTATTTTTGAGCCTGACCTGTCTCTCTTATCGTTATCACAATACCATCAACTTTAAGTGAGTTCCCCACTTTCAGTTAGTGGGGAACTAACTGATTTATTGATTTTAAACACTATACAGAGGCTACTTAGGGGCCTTTTCTTGTACTAAGCATATTGAAATGCAATGGAGGGGCCCTTTCCATCCTTTTCTTTAGGCTTCCTTGAAGGTCCCTTTGCAGAGGCCTACAAAACACGGGTTGGCCTTAGTTTCTGTCTTTCTTTTCTGGGTGTGGTTATTTATTCTGTCAGTCTCCTCTGGCATTTAGTTTGATGGAATATTGCTATAGCAAGAATTTTTTTGCCCCAGTGATGGCTATTCCCTGGTCAAATGGGGTTCCCTGTGAGATCTTAAAAAGGGAGCTTGTTCGTGTCCCCAGTCATAAACTGACCATGCTGAAATCTACTGCCACATCCTTTGTGGCCAGCAGCCTCCACTCCTTATGGGTAAAAGGATTGGAAGGTAAGGCAGAGGCCAGGTTCCCTTTGGCCATTTTTCTACAACCCAGGCAGCTTCTCTGGGATTTTTTTTTTCTAGCTTAGGGCTAGTGCCTTGACCCACAGTGAGATGATCTGTGACTTTCTGGGGCCAGACTGAGAAACAGTGCTGAGAGTGCTAGCACTGGGTTTAAAAGAATCTAAATCTCTTTAAACCCTTTCTTCTGGTGTCCTGCTAGCCTTGCACACTGGAGGCAGTGCTTTTTGGCATCTTCAACTTAGTTCCTGACTGTTCAGACCCCTTATCATGCAACTGCATAAATGCCTGTCCATACAGACTCTCTTTTACATACTTTACCCCTGACAGAACGACTTTAACTTCAAGATTGTATAATAATCCTGAAAACCATTCGCAGGCCAGATTGTGTTACAGTAAACGCTCTTTCTCTTAGACAGGCTTACACCTATAGGTGGCCCGTTCAGCCACGATCTCTGCTCAGGAGATTGCCAGTAAGATCAACGCAGCATGGTCCATGTCTTAAAGGGTCGGAAACAGATCCAAAAACCACAGACAGACAAGAGAGGATCGCTGGCACCAGGGCTGACAGATAGGAAACTTTAAAACAGACAGACCAGCAAGTACGAATTTCTTCATCAACTCCAAATGCAAGATTGTATGATAATCCAGAAAGCTATTCAAATGCCAGATCGTTATAGCAAAACATTATCTTAGACAGATTTGTACTTATAGATGGTCCTTTCTCCCACTTACCTTACCTCTGACAGACCAACTCCAATGGCAAGATTGTACAAAAAAGAAACAGAAAGAGACAACCAGCGAGGAACCCCAAAACCATGGTCAACAGACAGGAACTTTTAAATTGAAGAGACAAGATATTTCCCAAGAGACTATCTATAGGATCAATGCAGTACTGGCCATGTCTTAAAAGGGGCAGTATCAGGTACAAACAAAACAGACAACCAGAGGGAATTCCCAAGGCCAGCAAACAGATGAGAACCTAGAACAGATCAGGCGTACATATCCCTAGGTTCTCAAGTCCTGCTTAACCATGACTCCTACACCAATGACATCAAAGATGTCCCCACAAAGAGGGACCAGATGTTCCCATGAAGAGGAACCAGATGTGTGGAATCAAGGGTCTCGGTGTGCACAATGGGGCATTTACTAGATGGCCAAGGGTGTTGCGACCGTACTAAATTTAGTTTCCTTTTTCTCAAAGTGGGCTACAATGGAGCAACCTACACTGTTCAGGGAGAGAAGGTGGGAGGTCCCCAGAGCAAAAGGAGCTTCAGCAGATTCTGGGATGGTCCCCCAGTCCCTCCCTATACTCATAGGAGTAGGTCCTCTGGTACAACCACATGCAAATCCACCAGTCTCCTAACTCTCCTGCAGTTGGCTCTCAACAAATTTGCAGCCACTTTGCAGCCTCAGCCTTGAGAACTAGGCCTGCCCAAGAAAGCTGGCTCGGGGGCTGCTCTCAGGTTCCACCTGGAGTACCATATTTATTACCCGAGTTTCGGTCCTTATTTCAGATGCTAATCTAATAACAAGGACATGGTTTTGAGAAAAAGAAAAAAGAAGGTTTATTGCTTTTCTGCAAAGGAGAATCACAGGGGACTCCTGTTCCAGAAGGTGTGATTCTCCAGCAACTCATTTTATTAACATGGAATAATGTTCCATTGTGTGGATGTCCTTCTCTTTATTGTAGGACATCTGGGTTGATTTCAAATTTGTATAATTATTAATAAAGTTTCCATAAAGATTCCTGTGCAGGCTTTTGTGTAAACATAAGTTTTCAACTAACTTGGGTGAATATTAAGGAGGGAAACTTCTGAATCATGTGATATATTAGTTAGAATTCTCCAAGGAGACAGAGCCAATAGAATGGCTGGATGGATAGACAGATGATGTTGATGACAGATGATAGATAGAGAGATAGAGAGATAGAGAGATAACAGATGGATAAGTGGAGAAGAGATTATTGGGGAATTGGCTCAATTGATTAAGGAGCCTGAGAAGTCCTATAATAGAGTATCTGGCAGATGGTGAACCAGGGAATTGGTAGCATGGCTTAGTTCATGTCTGAGAGTCTCAGAACCAGGAAAACTGATAATGTAACTCTCAGTCTGAGGTAGAGGACCTGAGAACCCAGGGGTTCACTGACACATGTTCTGAAATCTAGAGGCCAGAAAACCAGGAGTTCTGATGTCCAAGGGCAGAAAAAGGTTTTATTGGCTGGGGTTGTTGGTTCAGTGGTGGAGCACTTGCCTGGCACATGTGAGGCCCTGGTTTTGATCCTCAGTACCACATAAAAAAATTTTTAAAAATGTAAAGGTATTTTGTCCATCTACAACAAAAAAATATTTAATAAAGAAAAAGGTTTTCCTAGATTCCAGAGAAAGAGAGAGACAGAGATATACCCAGAGACAGAGAAATGAAGGATAAGAGACAAGAGGGGAGAAAGAATTCACCTTTCCTCTGCCTCTTTGTTCTATTCGAGCTTTTGGTGACCGGGTGATGTCTACTTACAATGGCGAGGACAGACCATTTTTACTTATCACGCTGATTCAAATACAAACTGTTCTGGAAACACCCTTTTAGACAAACGCAGAGATAATGCTTCACCAGCTATCTGGGTATTCCTTAATCCAGTCAGGTTGACGACTACAATTAGCCATTAAATATGGTAACAGTATGTTTAGTTTTCTAAGTGATTGCCAAATTGTATACTTTTACACTTCCACCATAAATGAATGAGAGTTCCTGTTGCTATACATCCTCATCAGCATTTGGCATTGTCAGTGTTTTCTATTCTAGTGGTTGTGTATTCATATCTCATTTGTTAAAAATTTGTAATTCCCTAATGACATCTTACTGGTAATTATTATCTATCTTTATAATTTTCCTTGTTGGGGAGTCTTTTCACATCCTTGGCCCATTATAAAATTGGGTTATTTTCTTACTGTTGAGCCTTAGAATTTCTTTGTTAGGAGTTCATTAATGGTCCTTTATCATATTGACATTGCAAAATTAATCTATTGCAATTCTGCTTCGTTAATCCATTTGATCTTTCACCACAACCACACAGTTATAACTACTATAATTCTACATTAAATCTTAAAATGAGACAGTGTCAGTTTTCCAACTTTATTCTTCTCTTTCAACACAGTGATGTTGTATATTTTGGATCTTTTGCAACATCCTCTAAATTTTAGAAATAATTTGTCAATATTTGCAATATTAGAATTTCAATTGTGATTGCCTTGAAACTATAAAAAAAATTCAAAGGAACTGTCATCTTGACTATCTTGAAGTTTCCTATCAAGAACATGGATTGTCTCTCCATTTATTTTGTTCTTCTTTAAATTTTTTCATAAGAGTTTTTTTAGTTTTTTATATGGATCCTGCACATATTTTATTTTTGGCAGGAGCTAATGCAAATTGTTATATGGTTTTTTTATTTGTTCTTTTTAGATATACATGACACTACAGTGTATTTTGACATATTATATATACATGGAGTATAATTTATTCTAATTAAAATCCCATTCTTGAGGAACATGATGTGCAGTAACACTGATGGTGTATTCATAATGAACATAGAAAGTTATGTTAAATTAATTCTACTTTCTTTCCTATTTCTATCCCCCTCCCTTCCCTTCATTTCACTTAGTCTAATCCACAGAACTTCTGTTTTCCTCCTGTTTGTTGTTAGCATCCACACATCAGAGGAAATATTCAACCTTTAGTTTTCTGGGATTGGCTTATTTCACTTAGCATGATAGTCTCCAGTTCTATCCATTTACCAGCAAATGTGATAATTTGATTCATCTTTATGGCTCAGTAATATTCCATTGTGTATACATACCACATTTTCCTTATCCATTCATCTGCTGAAGGGCACCTACGTTGGTTCCATAGCTTAACTATTGTGAACTGAGCTGCTATAAACACTGATGTGACTGTGTCACTGTAGTGTGTTGTTTTTAAGTCCTTTGGATATATACTGAGGAGTGGGATAAATGGGTCAAATGGTGGTTCCATTCCAGGTTTTCTGAGCGATCTCCATACTGCTTTCCAGAGTGGTTGCACCAATTTGCAATCCTACCAGCAATGTATGAATGAACCCTTTTCCCCACATCCTCGCCAACATTTATTGTTATTTGTGTTCTTGATTGTTGCCATTCTGACTGAAGTGAGATGGAATCCCAGTATAGTTTTAATTTGCATTTCTCTAAAAGCTAGAGATGTTGAACATTTTTTTCATATATGTGCTGACCATTCATATTTCTTCTTCTGTGGAGTGCCCATTTATTGATTAGAACATTTGTTTTTTTGGTGTTAAGATTTCTGACTTCTTTATATATCCTAGGCATTAATACTGTATCTGACATTCTGGTGCAAAGATGGTCTCCCATTCTCTGAACTCTCTTTTCACATTCTTGATTTTTTCCTTTGCTCTGAAAAAACTTTTCAGTTTGATACTGTTCTATTTATTGATTCTTGATTTTACTTCTTCAGGGTTCTTATTGAGGAATTTGCTTCTTAAGCTGACATGATGGAGATTTAGGCCTACATTTTCTTCTAGTAGGTGCAGAGTCTCTGGACTAATGCCTAGGTCCTTGATCCACTTTGAGTTCAGTTTTTTGCAGGGTAATAGATGGGAGTTTAATTTCATTTTCCTATGTGTGGATTTCCAGTTTTTCCAGCACCATTTGTGGAAGAGGCTATCTCTTCTCCAATGTATGTTTATGGTACCTTTGTATAGTATGAGATAACTGTATTTATGTGGATTTGTGTCTGTGTCTTTTATTCTGTACCGTTGGTCTTCATGTCTATTTTGGTGCCAATACCATACTGTTTTCGTTACTACAGCTCTGCAGTATAATTTAAGTTCTGGTATTAATGTGCCTCCTGTTGTAATTTTCTTACAGGATTGCTTTGGTTATTCCGGGTCTCTTAATTTTCCAAATGAATGTCATAATTGCTTTTTCTATTTCTATGAATAACATCATTAGAACATTAATAGGAATTGCATTAAATCTGTATAGTGCTTTTGGTGGTATGGAATGGCCATTTTGATAATATAATATTATGTGCCTATCCAAGAACGTGGGAGATCTTTCCATCTTCCAAGGTCTTCTTCAAATTCTTTCTTTAGAGTTCTGTAGTCCTTCAATTGTAGAGGTCTTTCGCCTATTATGCTAGATTGATTCCTCATTTTTTTAGATTATTATTATTATTTTTTTTTTGCAGTGCTGGGGATTGAACCCAGGGCCTTGTGCTTACGAGGCAAGCACTCTACCAACTGAGCTATCTCCCCAGCCCTTTTTTAGACTATTTTGAATGGGATAGTTTTCCTGGTTTCTCTTTCAGTTGATTCATCACTGATGTATAGGTACACAATTGATTTATATCCTGCTACTTTGCTGAGTTCATTTATAAGTTCTAGAAGTTTTCTTGTGGAGTTTTTTGGGTCTAAATATGGGATCATGTCATTGGCAAATAGTGATAGTTTGCATTCTTTTTTTCCCTATTGCTATTATTTTAATTTCTTTCTTCTGCCTAATTGCTCTGGCTTGAGTTCTCAGGACTATGTTGAATAGAAGTGGTGAAAGAAGGCAATCCTGTCTTGTTCCAGTTTTTAGAAGGAATGCTTTCAATTTTTCTCCATTTAGAATGATGTTCTCCTTGGGTTTAACATATATAGCTTTTACAATGTTGAGAAATGTTGTTTCTGCATCTATCCAGATAATCATGTGATTCCTATGTTTAAATCTATCAATGAGTTACATTTATTGATTTTCATTTATTGAACCAACCTTACATCCCTAGGATGAACCTCACTTGATCATAGTGCATTATCATTTAAATATGTTTTTGTATGCTATTTGCCAATATTTTGTTGAGAATTTTTATATCTATGTTCATGAGGAATGTTGGATTAATATTAATGTGTCTTTGTCTGGTTTTCATATCAGGGTAATGCTAGCTTTATAGAATGAGTTTGGAAGTGTTCTCTCCTTTTCTGTTTCATAAAATAAGCTGAGGAATATTGATGTTACTTCTTCTTTGAAAGTCTTGTAGAACTCAGCTGAGAACCTGTCTGATCCTGGACTTTACTTTGTTGATAGATTTTTGATGCCATCTTCAATTTCATTGCTTGAAATCAATCTGTTTAAATTTTCTAGGTCCTCCTGATTCAATTTGGGTAGGTCATATGTCTCTAGAAATTTGTCAATGTCTTCAGGATTTTCTATTTTATTGGCATGTAATTTTTCAAAATATTTTCTGATTGTCATCTGTATTTTGATAATATCCCTGGTGATATTTCCTTTTCCATCACAGATTGTAGTAATTTGAGATTTTACCCTCTTTCTTTTGGTATGCTTGACTAAAAGATTTACCACTTTTATTCATTTTTAGAAGGAACCAACTTTTTGTTAATTTTAATTTTTTTTAAAATTTCAATTTCATTTATTTTTGACTCTGACTAAGTAGTTCCTGTTTTCTACTGCTTTCAGTGTCTGTTTTCTAGGGCTTGGAGATGTAATGAAAGGTTATTTATTTGGTGACTTTCTATTCTTTTGATGAATGAGCTCAATGCAATAAACTTTTCTATTAGACATGCCTTTATAGTGTCCCAGAGATTTGGATATGTTGTTTTGCTATTGTTCTTTACCTCTAAGTATTTTATTTCATCCCTGATTTCTTCTTCTATCCATTGTTCATTGATAGCATACTATTTAGTTTCCAGGTGTTAGAGAGGCTTGTATTTTTTATGTTATACTTGATTTCTAATTTTATTCCATTGTGATCTGATAGAATATAAGATATTATCTCTATTTTTTGTGTTTTCTAAGAGTTGCTTTTTGGCCTAACATATGGTATATTTTAGGAAAGGATCCATATACTGCTGAGAAGAATGTGTATTCAATCATTATTGGATGAAATATTTTTTATATGTCTGTTAAGTCTATGCTATTAATTGTGTTTTTTAAAACTTAGCTTCTTTATTTACTTGTTGTTTGGAGGATCTATCCAGTGGTGAGAAGTGTGTTAAAGTCTCTCAGTATTTTTGTGTTGTGGTCTATTTGATTCTTGAAATTAAGTGTTTGTTTTATGTATATAGGTGCTCCATTGTTTGGGACATAGATATTTATGATTGTTATGTCTTGCTGATATATAATCCCCTTAAGCAGTATGAACTGTTTTTCCTAGTCCCTTCTGAATAACTTTGGCTTGAAATCCACTTTATCTGATATGAGGATATAAACCCCTGGTTCTTTACAAGATCCATGTGAATGATGTTTTTTCCCCCCATCCTTTTACCTTCAGTCTGTGGATGTCTTTGACTATGAGGTGAGTTTCTTGGAGAACAGCATTTGTTGGGTCTTGGTTTCTAACCCAATCTGCCAGTCTATGTCTTTCAATTAATGAGTTTAGGCCATTTACATTCAAAGTTAATATTGAGAAATGATTTTTATTCCTTTGTCGTTTTGATTTACTTTTGGTTTTCAATTTGCATTAGTTTCTTCTTCGATTGACTATTCTAGTGTAGGTTCTTCCTTTGCTGGATTTCACTTATTTTTCATTTCTTCTTCATGTAATATTTTATTGAGTATGTTTTGTAGTACAGGCTTTCTAGTTGTGTATTCTTTTAACTTTTGTCTATTGTGTAAGGTTTTTACTTCACCATCAATTCCAAAGCTTAATTTTGCTGAGTATAGTATTCTTGTTTGGCATCCATTTTCTTTCAGAGCTTGGTACATATTATTCCAAGACCTCCTAGCTTTGAGGATATTGATTGAGAAATCAGCTGTAATCAGGATTGGTGTCAATCTAAATGTAATCTGTCATTTATCTATGACAGTCTTTAAAATTTGATCCTTATTCTGTTTATTAGGCATTTTCATAATAATGTGCCTTGTGTGGGTCTGTTGTAATCTTGAATATTTGGGGTCCTGTAAGCCTCCTATATTTGATTTTCCACTTCATTCTGTAAGTTTGGGAAATTTTCTGATACAATTTTTTGAAGAGATTGTGCACTCCTTTGGTTTGTATCTCTGAGCCTTCATCTATCCAAATAAATCTTAAATTTAGTCATTTCAGGTTATCCCATGTTTCTTGGAAGTTGTGTTCATTGTCTCTTAACATGTTTTCTTCATAGTCAACTTTATTTCAAAAATTTTATATTTTGTTTTCACTGTCTAAAACTCTGTCTTCCAACTAATCTAGTCTGTTGGTGATGCTTTCCATTGAGTTTTTAATATGATGCATTGATTCCTTCATTAAGAGGATTTCCACTTGATTTTTTGCAGAATCTCTATGTTGTTATTGAAGTGATCTTTCACTTCCTGTATTTTCTCTCCAATTTCACTCCTTATATTGACCTTTACCTTGTAGACCAGCTTAATAAATTGGGTCTTTCTCTGACATTTCTGCCACTGTGCTGTTGATGGATTCTGTTATTGAAGTATTTTGGTGTGTTTGGAGTGGTTTGTTCCCTTGCTTTTTCCTGTTGTTTGTGTGTCTACCCATCTAACAGTATGACTCTGAAGCAGTATAGTTTCTACCTTGTGAATTATCATGTAGCTAAAGGTTTCCAGTACCTCACAGGTTAAGGGGAGACAAATAATAACACCACCAAGGCAAACAATATATAACATTAAACCAAATAGTTCCTGTTATGACATCTACAATGTTAATTGTCACAAGAAACAGAAATTATGTGATCAGTTATTGCCCACAGTAAAAACAGTAAGTTTGTAAAAGGGTTTGCAGTTTCGAATGGTGAACAAGGAGAGAACAGAAGAGATGTAGGATATGATGATTATGAGGGAGGAGAGAAAACAAGTAAAATTTTGAAGAAAGAGTGAAAGAGTGAACAACAGAGTTTGATTGTTAGTGAAAGTAAAGAGAAAGAGAATCAAGGAAAATAGATAAGTGAGAGAAAAATAAAATAAAAAGACATACATAAATAAACGAATAAACACATTAATTAATACATTTAAAAGAAAAATAAAAGAATACAAAACAAACCCAACTATACTAATCAAACATCCTTGCCCTCAAAACACTGAGCCATGAAAAGTAACTGTCTTCAAAAAGTGCTAGAAATGAGAAAAAAAGAGACAAACATGTTTATGTATAAGTGTCCATGAACCATTCAGTTTGAAATTAAACAGAGAAGAGGAAATAAAAATCTCAATGAAAAGTTAAAGAAGTTTTTCTGTTGGAGTTCAAAAAATTCTCAGCTTCCCAGTCATGAAACTTATTTGGAAAAATAAGAGGTCCAGAATAGCCAAAGCAATCCTCAGTGAGAGAATTAAAGCAGGAGGCATCTTAATACCAGAACTTAAATTATACTGCAGAGCTATGGTAACAAAACCAGTATGGTATTGGCACCAAAATAGACATGAAGACCAATGGTACAGAATAAAAGACACAGAAACAAACTCACATAAATACAGTTATCTTACACTAGACAAAGTGCCGTAAACATACATTGGAGAAAAGATAGCCTGCTCAATAAGACTCCTGTGTTAGTCAGGGTTCTCTAGAGGAACAGAATCAACAGGAAGTATGATTATAAAAAGGGGACTTATTAGATTGGCTTAGAGAGGCTTCTTCAACTTCAGTTCACTATCCCACACGCCAATCATTCCTAGACACGCCCTCATTGAAACACCCAGAAGCCTCTTGATCATCGACATCTCTTAATACAATCAGTTGGTGATTCAAATTAATCATTTAAAACTCCTAAAGCACAAGAAATAAAATCAAGAATTAATAAATAGGACAGTATCAAACTAAGACTCTTCCTCACAGCAAAGGTAACAATCAAGAACATGAAGAGAGAGCCCAGAAAATGGGAGACCATCTTTGCACTGGAATGTCAGATACAGTATTAATGCCTAGGATATATAAAGAAGTCAAAAATCTTAACACCAAAAAAACAAATGTCCCAAGCAATAAATAGTCAAAGGAACTGAACAGACATTTCACAGAAGAAGAAATATGAATGGTCAACACATATATGAAAAAATGTTCAACATCTCTAGCTTTTAGAGAAATGCAAATTAAAACTGCACTGATATTTCATCTCACTCTGATATTTCATCAGAATGGCAACAATCAAGAACACAAATAACAATAAATGTTGGTGAGGATGTGGGGAAAAGGGTACATTCATACATTGCTGGTAGGATTGCAAATTGGTGCAACCACTCTGGAAAGCAGTATGGAGATCCCTCAGAAAACCTGGAATGGAACCACCATTTGACCCATTTATCCCACTCCTCAGTATATATCCAAAGGACTTAAAAACAGCACACTACAGTGACACAGTCACATAAGTGTTTATAGCAGCTCAGTTCACAATAGTTAAGCTATGGAATCAATGTAGGTGCCCTTCAGCAGATGAATGGATAAGGAAAATGTGGTATGTATACACAATGGAATATTACTGAGCCATAAAGATGAAGCAAATTATCACATTTGCTGGTAAATGGATGAAACTGGAGACTATCATGCTAAGTGAAATAAGCAAGTTCCCCCCGCCAGAAAAACCAAAGGCTGAATGTTCTGTCTGATCTGTAGAAGCTGACCCACAATAACTGGAGGGCGGGGGAAATAGAACAGAAATGAAGGGAAGGGAGGTAGGGATGGAAATGGGAAAGACAGCAAGAATCAATCTAACATAACTTTCTATGTTCATTATGAATACACCACCAGTGTAACTCCATATCATGTACCACCTCAAGAATGTGAAGTTATACTCCATTTATGTATAATATGTCTAAATACCTTCTACTATGATGTATAACTAAAATGAACAAATAAAAAATATAAAGGCAAAAATTATAAAAAAATAAATAAATAAAATTCTCAGCTTCCCTTTTCAGCCGTGTTCAGTGAGGTGGCTGGAGTGTGCTGTGTGTTCCACCCTCAGGGTAGGGTTGCTAGAGTGTGAGAGGCTATCCTGTAGGTGGACTTCCTGGAGGCGGGGTTCAGACCCAGGGAGGCTCCAGGTTCTTTGTTGAATGGTGATTGACCTGAAGATTTTCAATCAGTGCACCCATGGCCTAGCGTTTGCCAGTCCTTCCTGGGGCACTGCACCCCAGGACTCTCCTGGCTTCTTTTGTCTCCTTTGTCACCCATGGACCCCACATTTTTCTGGTCTCTCAGGTTCAGTCTTCAAACTCAATTACTCCTGCCCCTGCCCTTTGGATTCCTGGCTGGGCATCTCTCCCAGGTGGTCCTGCGGGCCAGGACCCAATGATGAGGGAGAGCCAGGTGGGTTTCCATGACCCGTATTCCCCTGGGTTAACCCATCTCCACATTGGATTTTCCCCTGGTCCCTTAGGCACTCACTATGTCACGCGGTGTGGGTTTGCCAGGCCTGCCGTTTGAGCCCACCTCGGGTTTGTTGTGAATCAGCGTCCCCAGCTGCCAGCCCCATGGTGTGGCTGCACAATGGCTTCTTCCTCTCCTCTCCTTGGGCAGCCGGGAGAGATGTGGCTTCTTCCCAGCACAAGGTTATAGTGCAGCAGGCCTTCAGGTTACTCCGGCAGTGCCCTTGATCTCTGATCCCTCTGGACCCAGCCATGCCACAGGCCCCCCATAAACGCTGCTGTCTTACCTCCCTGCCTCCGCTTTGCTCACGGAGGGACCACTTTGGCTGGCACTGGTGGCAGTGGCAGTGGCCCCAGGGATTTCTTCCTTATTTTATTATATCCAACCTCCCGAGTTCCCCATCGACCTCGCACATCTCGTTGTAATTCCCTGTAAAAGTCTCCCCCTTTTTTTCTCCCTTCTGACTGAGAAGCTGCCTATCTGCTTTTTTGATTTCATGCCACGGAGCAGCCAGGAAAGCCACCTCCCTCTTAAAACCTCCTGAGTAATATGTTTTTAGTGTCAAATTCCATTCACTTATTGCTGGTAATTGATTTTTATGTGTTAAACTTATATCCTGAAACTTAGCCATAATCATTCATTAGTTACAGGGTCACTTGTTTTATTGTTTATTCTTTCACATTTTCTATGTAGACAATAATGACATTAGCACACAGGTAGTTTCATTTCTTCATTTTCAATCTTTATACCTTATTTATTTTTCTTGACTTATTGCATTAGCTAGGACTTCTGCTATGATGCTGAAAAGGAGATAGGAGAGAGGAACTCCTTGCTTTTTCCTGATTTTAGCAAAAGAGTTTGTTCCTTAGCATTAAGTATTATGTTGAGCATAGATTTTTTTGTAAATATTCTTCATTGAGTGGGGTAATTTCTAATTTTAATTGACTTGGAGTTTTTATCTTTAATAACTATTAGATTTTAACAAATACTTTTCCTGCATCTATTGATATGATTGTGTGACTTTTCTTCATTAGTCTATTGATGTACTGGATTATGATAGTTCAGTTTTGAATGTTGTACTAACCTTCAATATGTGGGGGGAAAAATCCCACTTCTTCATGGTGTTTAGTTATTTTTATACATTTTTGGATTGGATTTGCCAATGTTTTCTTGTAGATGTTTTCATCTATGTTCGTGACAGAGATTGGTTTGTTGTTTTCTTTTTTGTAATGAGCATGCCTGTTTTGTTGGATTATTCTGGACCCATAGAATGAATTAGGAAGTTTTCCTTCTGCTTCTATTTTCTGGAAGCCATTATAAGGAATTGGTATAATCTCTTCCTTAAATGCTTGGTAGAACTCATCAATAAACCTATCTGAACCTCACACACTTTCTGTTTCAGAATAATTATTGTACCAATTTTTTAATAGATGAAAACCTATTTAGAAACAGCACTTTGTAATCTGCTTAGATTCCCATAAGTAATTTTTTAAATGTCTGCCTTTTTTGTTGTTTATTTAATCAACAGTTTTCCATCGTCCTCATTAAGAGTTAGTAAGAGCCAGATTTCTACTTCCAGGGTCATAGTTATGACCTATCAATTAAGCAGAAAATATTTCTGTGAACCCTGTGCATTGGTGCATACCGGTAATCTCAGCGACTTAGGAGTCTGAGGCAGAGGATGGCAAGTTCAAGTCCAGTGTGAGACTCTTGTCTCAAAATAAGAAAAAGGAAAGCATTACGGATATGACTCAGGATAGAGTGCCCGTGACATTCAATTTCCAGTACCACCAGAAAGAAAGAAGGGAAGGCGGGGAAGAAAGGCAGGCTTCTCTGTTAGTGTAATTTCAGCAGGGAAATTTTTGTGGGTTTTGTGCTGAGGAGAATAAGGCAAGGGCTTTGTAATAAAATCAACTTGATTTTCAAATCTGGCTCTTTCACATAAAACACTCTGGTGGGACTTTGATAATCTACATTTTCCTCCTAGAAAAGAGAATGATGCTAATCTCATATTATCTTAGTATAACATAACAGACTGCAAATTAGCCTCTTTCCCTCTGACTCCTTATTCTTTTCTATTGCCTTAAGTAAAGGCAAAAAAGGAATAATGATCCGTCTCCATTACATAACAAGCCAAAATATTAGCTTGTCTGTTATTAATTGATTTGCGTTGAGTAACTTCTCCACAAAGTTTTTTTACACTAAAATCTTTTACACAAAAAGATTAGAAGTCCAGGAAATGAAGCCAAGTCTCAACCTTTGACCTTTAAACCCACTCTTTCAGAATACCAATTTTTTGGTTTTGTTTTCTCAGCAGCGGAGAAATCTAATTGTAAGCAGCAATAACTGATTGGCACAACACTGTAAGTCAGGTTTCACTTCCAGGTAAAATAGAAAGATATTTCAAGTCAAACTGCTATTTACAGGAGCCAACCCTTTTGTCTGGAAACATTTAAAATTCATTTAAACACAACAGAAAACAGTAGCTGATAATGTCATCATTATCAGAAATCAGATGGTTTCTGTAAAAAGGCAGGTGTTGAGGTTGCCATGGAGAAGATTCAGGAAGGTCACCAATTATCTCACAAGCATTGTGTGTGTGTGTTAAGAGTTTGGTGCTAGAATAGGAACTGGAAATGGGGCTCCACTAAAGTGTAAGGTACCTCCCTGGACAGATTAGGAAGGATCAGGGCGGGTTCACCCCTTCAGGAAATGTTATGGGGTGCAACTTAAGAATAGACCGATCACCATTTGAGAGTCTTTATTAAGCCGGCCGGATGACTCTCTCACACAATGCCCCAAAAAATGGCTGTTGGGAGAACAGCCCTGACCACAGGGTTGTAGGGGTTCTTATACCAAAATTCACATTAATGGTAAGTGTCTGTTGCTGATTTGAAATTACACATTAACATCATGAGATCATCAACAGAGGGGGAAGTGGATCAAAATGACCCTTACCTAGGTACAAACTAAAGAATGGTTACTAACATCCACAATCCACAATCACTGTTCACATGGTACATTGTTTAGGAGCAATAGGAATCAAAAGAGACCAATTTTTCTTTACATAGGAATTGTCATTCTGTATTGTTAAACATATCGCACTAAGTAACTGATGATGGGCACAGAGGCGGGGTGTTCCCATGGGAGAAGCTTATTTCCTACATAACATGGAGTCTCAGAGAAAAATGGAGTCTGTTTAGTCAGTTCCCTCATAGTCTGGCCTGTAACATTCTCATGGAGCCAGATCTGTCAGCCCATCACAGAAATAAATGGGCCCTTCCTCAATCCAGTCTTCCATGAAGTATCAAAGATCAGAAATTGAGTGTTTTAAGATGTTTTGGATACCAACATAAAGCTTTGAGGAGCACACGTTCCAGGGACACTTGTAGGACCCAAGAGCAAGATCTCACTTCCAAGTCAGGATATTAACTGTGCATTTTTTGAAGTCTGAAGACAAAAGAACTAGGCTGGACAGCTGGCGGAATGTTCTGAGGCACAAAGAAAATTCCAAGCATTAAAGGTGGAAAGCATGGAGAAACTAAAATTTCCCCTTGGGACTGAGAACAAATATGTTTCTCCACATAGCATTCCTTAATGTGTAAGGGAAGAAAAGGAAGGAGTTTTAAATTTGGAAAGAAAGATATAAAACTGTCATTCTCTATAGGTAATATTATCATCTATCTATAAAAACCTATAAAGTCAACAAACTTGTGCTAGAAAACTATTTGAAGTAATAAGGGAATTCAGAAAGATATCTAGATAAAAGATCAATCTAGAAAAATCAATAGTATTTCTTCATTCCAGTAGTGACTGACTCAAAATAAAATTTTAAAGGACATTATTTAAAATAACAACAAATATTAGAAAGGATATGAACCTTAACTTAATCAAGAATGCACATGACTCTGTGGAGAAAAATTTAAAACTTTAATAAAGAACATAAAAAAATAATTATTTGAATAAGTGACGACAGTCCATGCTTTTTGGTTAGCTGTCTTAGTGTTATAAAAGTGGCTATTTTTTGTATATTGATCTAAAATTCAATAAAACCCAATAAAAATACTAGTTGAATTCTCACAAAGAAATTTATTAAATTTAATCTAATGTACATAGCAAAATAAATGTGTACAAAGAGACAAATCAATCTTACAAAGAGAGGGAAGTTAGGGAACAAACTTACTCCAGCAAGTATTAAGATATCCTGTTAGTCAAGATCACATGAAAGTGTCTTTTTTTAGGTTAAAAAAAGATTGAATATGAGCAATTTCATATGATTTAAAGTCTAAAAGGTTGTTATAATTTTTTTCATCAAAAGCTTTATCATAGGTAAAAAAGAGAACAGGTAAATCTAGTGGTGGCATAGAAAACAAGTGTACAAATAGATTTATATGTGTGTAGTAAAAATATTTAATAAAAAGAGCATTGCAAATCAACCAAGAAAGGACAGTTTGATTAGTTGACCAGGTAGGGAAAATTATATGGAGAAAATATAGGGGAAGGATATTTCTCTCATTGTATCTAGAAAAAATAAAACCTATTCTACAAAGATGGAAACAAAATGAATTGAAAACTCCACCATGAAAAGTAAAACTACTACAGAGTTCACAGAATAAAACGTAGGAGAAACATCTTTGTGAACTCAGGGCAGGGAAAGACTAAAATAATATAATGTGTGGTTAAAAAACATCAAATTTTATTACATCACCATTAAGAATTGCTTTTTTATTGAAGAACATCTTGGAAGAACTTTACAAAAATGAAAATACATAACATTTAAAAAAGTGATTGATATTAAAAATATCAGACCTATTTCTGTTAGTCAAAAGAAAACCTCTAGCAACTCGAAACTGAAAACAGGCAAATGATATGAACAGGAGATTTTCAGTCTAAAAGACTCATCAAGCTAATAAGCACAGGAAGAAATGCTCGAGATAATTAGAAATCAGAGAAACACAAATTAAACCATACATATAAGACTGCGTAAAAGAGAAAGCTACACATTATTAGATTTCAGTAAAAGATTGTGAAGATAAAGAACTTTCATACATGACTGGTATGAATATAGTCTGATGTAGGCATTTCAGAGAGCAAACTGGTTTAACTTAATCAGATTAAGAAAGCACATATCCTAATACACCCAGATCCAACAATTCCATATCTGGGTTTCATAGCAGAGCTGGGACATTCTGACTTAGGAATGGAAGAAACCAATTTAAAACAGTGAGCAAGTATATACAGGCAAGTCTTTCGTGGGGGGCTTCACCTTAAGGAGCAGGGACCAGCACAAATTAACAGAGAAATCAGCTGGCCTCCAACTGTAGCCAGCAGGCTGTGCTCATGATGGGCAGAACAGCAGTTTTCAAGCTGTGCCTAAACCTGGGCTGCTCTGTTTTATGAAGCAGTAGCCATAAGCTATTCCATTTTGAGTCCAAGTGCTGCAATGGAATGACTCTATACCTTGTTTGTACAAGTAAACAACCACCATCTGCCTGGCACAACCATGAGGCATAAAATGATAAATAAATTAATTGTACTAACAAGAATGACCACCTGGGAACTTATGGAATTAATCAGAGGCACACAAATGCCTAGCCCTGTCAAACACATATTGGAAAAACTGGGCCCACAAGCTTAGCGGACATACCAGTGAACACACCAGATCACCAAATGATGCAGCCCCCTCCCTGGAGAGCCATAAAAGAAGAGTAGCCTGAGACTGGCAGGCAGCACTCTCTCACCCCATCACCTGGTCACTTGTCATGAGCCTTGCCCAGAAAAATCTCCACAGCGATGTCCTCCTCCAAATCCATGTCCTTGGGCTTTAGCATAGTGCGGTCCTCCTCTGAGGACCATGAAAATCCCACTCCAAGCCAACATCTCAAGCTGACACTGTGGAACTGCCCTCTGTCGGGACTGTGGCCTAGAATAAGTTCTTGTGCTTTGACAGTTCTGAGCTCCAGTCTCCAAATAAGTTCTTTGGCTGGTTCCTAATCTTATTTGACCACCTTTAGCGACTGTTTGCATTCTTATCTTTCAGAAAGGTGAAAGAAAGGTTGAGGCAGCCACAGAGGTTCAGAAGGCTGAACCAAAAGGCAGAAAGCAGATACATATAGTCGTGTAGAGTGTGATATGTGACTTGAGTACAGATGTTAGAAATTAAGATGGGAATAAAAGAATCTGCAATTGCCCAGCTATGACAAGCAGGTGACCCACAACTATTCAGTGACAGCCACTGATGAAATATGTCTCCTATGAAATTATTGTTAACCAATAAACTCTGACATTGTGGAAAGACACATATGTGTTTGGTCCATGTTATGACAGTACATCATGACACAGACCAATGAATGGACAGTACTTTTATCCATGTCCTGGGGTGGGCTGGGGTCTCCTAACTTTTTACTGGTCAAGGACAAGAATTTAAAGGATGTTTTCTTGTGCAAACATCCTGGCCTTGAGGAATGGGCAGTTTGTCCCAGGAACTGCTGTAATTTTCTTTTATGGTATTGCCATTGTGCATGGACAGCCTGTAACCACTGATTGTAACCACTGAGAGAGCCCATAGGTGGAGGTGGAAGAAAACACAGACCTTTCTTTTAAGAAGTAACAGGTTAAGGGCCCAGGATTTGTTTACCTTCTATCTTTTTGTGATAAACCTCAGCAGACTCATTCTCTCATTTGGTTATTTTGGAGCAAAGACATCCTGGTTTTTATTGTGTGCCTAGTTTCCGTGGTGGATGATTGTTCGGGAGAGTGAGGAGGATAGAGAAAGACATAACCATACTTTAACGGGTAATTGGTCACATGTTAACAACTTGAGATTGCATCTGTCTTTGAGCCCCATGTTGGTCTCTGACTACCTGAGACCTATATGCCAAAACCATTTTTACACACATTCACAAGAGGATGTGACCAAAGGTGTTTCTAAAATTTCCATGATGTTAGCAAGGATCCGGGTGCAATATCGGTGTCCACTCCAGAAAAGAGCATACATAAAATCATATGGAAGCATATTTGTGGAGTATAAAGTGATAGTTGAAAGAAACATGCCTTGTCCTGAAAAACACAGTGGCATACTCATAATGATGGCTGATAAGTTAAAACTAACTGAAAATAACAAGCGTGAGTGGGAATGTGGGGAAATTAGGACCCTTGTGCACGGTCAGTGGGAATGTGAAATGGTGCCTCCACTATGGGAAAGAATCTGGTTCTTCCTCAAAATATTAAAATGCAATTACTATATAATCCAGCAACTCCACTTCTGGATAGAGACCCAGAAAAATTGAGAGCCGGGACTTGAAGATAAACCTGTACAACCATTTTCACAGCAGCATTATTCACAGTGACTCCAGACAGAAGCCACTAACGTGTCCACTGACAGGTGAATGGATAAACAGAATGTGGCACAGAATGGGGTATGTTTTGACCCTAAAACTAAAGTAGTCAAATTTGTAGAAAATAGAATAGTTGTTGTTGGGAGTTGGTGAAAGGAAATGGGAAGTTATTACTTAACAGATATAGAGTTTAAGTTTTGTAAGATGAAAAGAGTTCTGTGGAGAGACATTCGGTGGTGATTGTAGCATTTCAGAGTGAACGTGTTTAATGTTATTGAACTGTACTTTTAAAAAGAGTGAAGGTAACAAATTTTGTGTTATGTGTATTTTACCACAATTTCCATAAAATGATGGCGGGTAGAAAGATAGGGAATACACTTTTAGCTCTACTGGTAGAAAGATAGACACCATCTACATGCATTTCAACGTATGTATTTATATAAATGACACAACACAATGGTGGAATAAGAAGCTCTATAAGTGCTCCCTCCAATGAAGCAACCATTGAACTGGCAAAAGCTTTTGGAAACAATTGTTTCAGAACTCTGGAATCGGATCAGACATTTATAACAGCCAGTGGCATGCCAGATGAGCTCAGAGACTGCCATTTTAAGACAAGAGAGGAGCACCCACGAACCAGTCACCATTCCTCATTCCTTAGCTCCCACCATAGTTGTGGAGAGAGCTCTCCACATCCCTGGGGCAGATAACTGGTGTCAGTGGAAAATGGAGAACTCTCCTCTAAATACTTGTGCACTGGTAGTGTCTAATGGATTGGCAGATGCTTGCCTTGGTTTTAGTCCTCCCAGTTGCACCCATTCTCCCCAAAAACATGTCTCAAAATAGTAAAGGACTAAAGAGCTTTTTGTTTCTTCATTTCCCTTTATGGAGTCAGAAGTTTAAAAAAAATGGTCAGATTACTAAGTGATCTCAGGGATAATGGAACAAAAATTTCAGTCACCACACAGGATAAGGAATTCATTTTGCAAACATGATTTAGAAAACTAAAAATCAGACCATTTCAGCTTTCCACAACAGACATCTGAAATTCTTAAGATATTAAAAAATCAAATTTATGGAGTTATCATGTTGTCATATTCAACATATCCAGTTCTCAAAAACAAAAAGAGCAACAAAATCATAAATAATGCAATGAAGAAGGAGGAGTAGGAGGAGGAAGAGGAGAAGGAGGAGGAGGAAGAAGAGGAGGAGGAGGAGGAGGAGGAGGAGGAGGAGGAGGAGGAGGAGAAGGCGGCAATGACAAAAGGGTAGCTTGCTCATAGGAAAAAAAATATTTTGGCAAGAGTCATCCCCTATATTTCTGTAGACCACATACAGGTAGAAATGTTAATCAAAAATTATAAATCAACTTTTTCAAATATGTTCAGTGAACTAAAAGACACCATGAACAAAGAACTGAAGGAAATCAGAAAAAAAATGATATATGAACAGGCTGAGAGTATTTATTAAAGAGATAGAAATTATAAAATGAAACCAAACAGAAATGCTGGAGCTACAGGTATATTGTCTGAAGTGAACCCCATACAGGAGTTCAATTGCAGATTTGAATAGGTAGAAGAAAAACTCAACAAACCTGAAATTATCAGGAAAGAGGAGCAAAAAGAAAGAAGAATTAAAAGTAAACAAAGCCTGAGGGACCTTTTTAACACCATCAAGCACACCAATACCAGCATAAAAGGAATTTCATAATAAGCACAGAGAAAGAAAAGGGCAGGAAACGTATCTGAAGAAATAATTGGTGCTCATTCTAAATCTGAAAGATACGAATATGTATATCCAAGTAGCTCTCTGGGCTCCAAAAAGAAAACTCAAAAACATCCATGTTGGGACATATTATAGTCAAATTATTGAAACACAAGGGCATCCAATTTTGAAATGATGTTGATCTATAGGGAATCCTTAATAAAATTAGCAATTTATTTCTTGTTATAGTTTGGATGTGAGATGTCCCCCAAAAACTCACATGTGAGACAATGCAGGAAGCTTCAGAGGAGAAATGATTGGGTTGTAAGAGTCTCAATCCCATCACCACTGTCTGATGGGATTAATTGAAGTAGTTGGGTGTGGCTGGAGGAGACTGGAATTGGGGCATGGCTATGGGGTGTACATTTTGCATCTGGAGAGTGGAGACTCTCTCTCTCTCTCTGCTTCCTGATGATGCAAGCTGCTTCCCTCTGCCATGCTCTTCCGCCATGATGTTCTGCCTCACCTGGAGTCCTGAGGAATGGAGCCGGCCTTCCAAGGACTAAGACCTCTGACACTGTGAGCTCTCAAATAAACTTCTCCTCCTCTATAATTGTGCTGGTCAGATCATTTAGTCACAGCAGCAAAAAAGCTGACAAAAACATTTCTCATTCAGAAATCATGGAGACCAGAAGGCAGTGGTATAACATATTTAAAGTTCCAAGAGAACGAAACCATCAACAAGAGTTCTATATCTGGCAAAACTATCTTTTAAGAATGGAAGGAAAATTAAAATGTTCCAGAAAAACACAAGTTTAGAGTACATATTGATAGTAAACTTCTCTACAATAAATGCTAAAGGGAATCCTTTAAACCGTGTGAAAGGACACCAGATGGTAACCTGAAGCCATAGAAAGAAATAGACAACATTGGTAAAAGAAACTACATAGAAAAATACAAAAGCCAGTGTTTGACTTTTGGTTTGTGATTCCTCCTTTATTTTGTCTGATTTAAAAGTCAAATGCATAAACAGCAATTATAAATCTACGTTAAAAGTCACAAAGTATATAAAGTGGTATCTGTGATAATAACAATATGAAGGGAGGGATACAGATGTATAGGTGCAGAGTGTGAACTATTGAAACTGATTTGTTGTTATTCATGCTAATTGTTATGAATTTAAGCAGTTAATTTTAATCCCAAGATAAGCACTAGGAAAATAACTAAAAACAGTACATAAATGTAAGGAAGAAGGGAGTCAAATGAAATACCACAAAAAAATGAACTAAAGGCAGTAGTGGAGGAAATAAAAACAAATATGAAGTACAACAAAACAAATCACTAAATGGCAGAAGTAAATCCTCTTTATCAATAATTACTTTAAATATAAATGAATTAAACTCTCCTATTAAAAGGCAAAAGGGGAAATTGAATTTTAAAAAAATAACAAATTTGATTTGAGTATACAATGTCTACTTGAGACTGGTTTTAGACACAAATACACAAAAAAACTTGAAAGTAAAAGATTGGGATAAAATATTCTAGGTAAACAGCAACCAAGGCACAGCTGGTATGGTTAAATCATAGACAAATTACCCTTTGCATCAAAAGAGATTAAAAGGTTCAAACCCCCGTGAATATAGAATAACTATAAACATAGAGGCATCTAACTACAGAAGCAAAACTTAACAGAACAAAAGGAATAAATAGACAGTCCTAAAATAGTAGTTGGAGACTTTGATAACATACTTTCAATAGTGGATAGAGCAACCAAAGATCACGAAAGGAAACAGAGGATTCGAGCAACACTATGACCAAATTAGCTCCAATACACATACACAGAACATGCCAGCCAGCAGTTGCAAAATTCACATTTTTTCAAGTGTGTCCATGAAATGTTTTCCAAGATAGACTTTATGTGAGGTCACAAAATAATTCTTAATAGATTTAAAAGCATTGCAATTATAAAAAGTGTATTTTTTTGATCATGAGGGAATGAAAATAAAAATCAATAACACAAGGAAAGGTGGAAAATTCACAAATATGTGGAAGTTAGATCACATGCTTCTAACGAATGAACGGGTCAAGGCAGAAACCACAGAACAAAGTAGAAAATACTATGAGATAAATGAGAGGGAAAAAATACAACAAAACCTATAAAAACCTTAGAAAGCAATACTAAGCAGGGCATTTATAGGTATGAGTTATTACATTTTGAAAGAAAAAAGATCTCAAGTCAATAAGCTAATTGAGCACCTTGAAGAACAAGAAAAAGATCAGAGTGCACCCAAAATGAGCAGAAGGAGTAAACCAAAGATTGAAGTGGAGGTAAATAAAATTGAGGATTAATAAACATTAAAGAGACAATGAAATTGTTTCTCTGGTAATATTAACAAAATGGACAAACTTTTACCTGAACTAAGAAAAAAAAAAGAAGATTCCAATTATTAAAATCAGAAGTGACATTAAGTCCAATTTTATAGAAAGAGAAGAATGTAACGACAATGCTAAGAAAATTATTTGCCCTGTATGCCAACACATTGGCCTGCCTGCATGAAATAAATTTCTAGAAACACAAAATACAAAAGTGATTCAAGAAGAATTATAAAATTTTAATAGACTTTTAACAAGTAAGGAAATCAAATCATTAATCAATAACATCCTGACAAAACAGTTCACAATTAGATGTCTTCACTGATAAAATACACCAAACATTTAAGAAGGAATGAACATGAATCCTCCTAAAACTAATAAAAAAATTGAACAGGAGGAACAGTTTTTAACTCTTTTCTACCTAGACAAGTGTTCCCCTAATACTAAAATCAAGACAGTAATGAAAAGCACAAGCCAATAGACCCTGTGAATACAGATGCAAACAAAGCAAAGCAAACACTTCAACCAAGTACTATCAAAGTTCAAGTATTACATCACATGACCAAGTGAGACTTATCAGAAGAATTCAAGAGTCATTCAACATATGAAAATTAATCAGTATAACACACTCCACTAAGAGAATGAAGGAAATTGCCTAGAATCTTCTCAAATATGCAGAAAAAGCACTGGAAAAAATTCAACATCCTTTCATGGCAAAAATACTCATAGACTATGAATAGAAGGGAACTTCCTCAATGTGATAAGGACCACGCCTGACAAAAGCACCATTCTTTTTTGTTGTTGTTGTTATAAGATGGGATGTTTTCTTATGTTTATTTATCTTTTTTCTTTTTTAAAAATTGTTTATTTTTTGATTTTTTTACAGACTGCATTTTGATTCATCGTACACAAATGGGGTACATCATTTTGTTTCTATGGGTGTACATGATGTAGATTTATACCATTCGTGTAATCATACATGGACATAGGGTAATGATGTCTGTCTCATTCCACCATTTTCCATACCCCCCTCCCTCTCATTTTCTTCTACATAATCTAAAGTTCCTCCATTCTGCTCTCATTCCCCACATCCCCACCCCCATTATGTATCATTCTCCACTTATCAGGGAAAACATTTGGCCTTGGGTTTTTTGGGATTGACTTATTTCACTTAGCATGATATTTTCCTATTCCATCCATTTATTTGCAAATGCCATAATATTATCATTCTTTATGGCTATAATATTCCATTGTGTATATATACCACAGTTTCTTTATCCATTCATCTGTCGAAGGGCATCTAAGTTGGTTCCACAATAGCTAGATTGTGGAAAAACACCATTCCTAATGGAAAAAAACTGAAAGTTTGCTCCCTGTGATCAGGAACAAGACAAAGATAAGCACTCTCACCATTGTTATTCGACATGGTACAGAAGCTTCTAGCTAGAGCAACTAGGCCAGAAAAAAAATAGAAGAATTCTAAACCAGAAAGGAAGAAGTAATGTTATCTCTGTTCACAGAGCACATGATCTTAAACAAAGAAACAAACAAAAAAGTCTACCAAAAAAAAAACCTGTTATCGCTGATGAACATATTCAATAAATTTACAGTGTACAAAATCAACACAGAAATTCATGTATGTCTATACATTTTCAATGAAAATGCTAAAAAGGAGATTAAGGGAAATTTCCATTAATGGTAGCATCAAATATAATAAAAATATTTAGGAATAGATTTAACCAAAGAAGAAAAGAATAGGTACACTGAAAACTGCAAAACTTGTAGAAAGCACATAAATAAATGGAAAGACATCCCATACTCATGAATTGGAAGATTTAATGTGAAAATACTAATTAAAGATATCTATAGACTCAATGCAATCCCTATCAGAATCCCAATGATCATTTTTTTAGAAATTAAAAAATCCCTTGTAAGATTTATAAGGAATTTAAATAATCTTAAAATATATCAAACCATCTTGAAAATGAAGCATGAAATTGCAGGATTCATTCTTCCCAATCTCAGAACAAAGCTATGGTATCAGTACCTTATCCATGGTACTGATATTAGATTTATATTAAATATATAAGCCAATGGGATAAAATAAAGAATCCAGAAATAAGTGGTTAAGTGATTTTTGGTAAAAAAATGTGTTGATGCCCAAGAAAAGAAACTGGGTTATTACTTCGTATCATATGCAAAATTAACTTAAGATGAATTAAAACCCTAATTAAGTACTTAAAATATCAAATTTTTCAAAAGTCTAAACTTTTTTTAGGGAAAAGAAAATTTTAGGAGAAAATCATAACCTTGGATTTGCCAAACTTGAATATGTCATTGAAAGCTAAACAGAAAAGAAAAGAAAAAAAAATATGGGTAAATTGGAGGTTAGCAAAATTAAAACCTTTGGGTACCAAAGTACTCTTTCAGAAAGTTCCAAGGCAACCCATAAAAGAGACGAAAATACTTGTAAATTGTATATCTAAGAAGAGATTAATATCTAAAATATATATGAACTCATACAACTAAACAAGAAATAAAAGACACACAGACCAATTTAAAAATGAACAAGGGATTTGAATGGATAGTATTTCAAAGAAGATAAGCAAATGGCCAATAACTGCCTGAAATATGTTCAACATTACAGTCATTAGGGAAATTCAAATCAAAACCACAGTGACATATTACTATACATCCACTAGGATAACTACTATTTACAAAATGAAAATAGCAAGTGTTGGTGAGGATGTGAAGAGATTGGAGCCCTAGTGCATTTCTGGTGGAATGTGAAATGGTGTAGTTGCTATAGAAAAGTTGGGCATTGCTTCAGAAATATAGAATTGACGTATGACTTAGCAATTCCAATTTTAAATTTCAAATCCCAAAAGAATTAAAAAGAGACTGTCAAAGAGATCTTTGCATGCTAGTACTCATTGAAATATTAGTCACAATAGCCAAAAAGTGGGAACATCCCTTAAGAGATAAATTAGATAAAATGTGGTGTATATATACAATGGAAAATTACTCAGCTATAAAAATGAATGTGGTTCTATTACATGCTACAATAAAAATAAACCTTAAAATTTTTGTTCTAAGTGAAAGAAGTCAGACACAAAGGATAAATATGATATGATTCCTCATATATGAAATATCTAGAAAAAGCAACTTCACAGATGCAATGTGTAATAAAAATTTCCAGGATTTGGAGGGAAAAGAAACAGACAAGTATTATTTAGTGATTGTAGTATTTCTGCGTGAGGAGTTTGCTTGACTTCATCAAGACCTTAATGACTCTACTGGATCAAAGCATTGCCACAAATTGAAAAGTTTTGGAAATAGTGGTGATACATCACAGTGTTAGGCATGTGTTAATGCCGAAGAATACTCTTAAAGTGGTCTAAATGGTAAAATTCATGTCGTGTATATTTTACAACAAAAAGTACTCTCTCATGCAATATGAATGCCCATTTTGAACATATGAACAAATAGATGTCCTTTAAATTGGATGTCTGTGACGTGAGGGGGAGGTACAAGGGGGCAGGCACAGGTTTGAAATAAAATGGATAAAAAAGAAGAGTGAGGCCTAACAAGTGATGAAGAATGGACCATGAAAGAAGTAATGTTACGTTGAACTCTCTGCATCCAAGGTCCGAAAGAATCCCCCAAACCACCAAAACATCTGAGCGAGTCCAATCGTGGACTGCCATTTTGAATCTAAGCAAATCTGGTGTGCCTTTCTGGATAACAATGTTTTCACATTGTGTTGTCTCAGATTCAGATACATAATTCCAGAAAGAGTTCTTGAAACATAAGTAAAAATGGATCCTAAAACTAGAAGACACATTTTACTGAGTTGCAGCTTTGTGACAGTACTCTCATATGGTGCATTAGTCCTTCTCTTCATTCTTACAGTACTTTTTATTCCTGTTTGTGATGGGTTAGAGATGGCCAATAGATTTTTGACATTCTTCCTATGGCATGACACTTGACTGTCGGGGTCAGGTTCTGAGAAGCTTGGCAAGGTTTACCTGGATTCCTTGGAATACTTCTCTCTGTGGCCCTAACACTACCATGTCAGAATTCAGGCACTCAGAGATGACTGTGCTGGAGAGGTCACAGGTAGATAGGTGATCCAGGTGACCATCCCAGTTGAGCCAGCCATGGCTATGCCAGTCATGTCCTACCAAGACACCATCTGGACATCAATGAGTATTCTCAAGGCACATGAAAGAATTTTTCAGCCAAGCCCAGTATGAATATCTGACCCACAAACAGTCAAGTACAATTATAACCAATTGTTGTAATGCTGAGTTCTGGGACAGTTAATATGCAGCAATAGGTAACCATGACAACAGGCATTAGTGTGATTGCTCATACTCATTTTTACTGTAATTTTTACCTTAGTCCTTCCTTATCCTTTGGAGATATGTTCTAAGACACCCCAGTGGATACCTGAAACCTCAGATAGTACTGAACCTTATATATCTGATTACCCAGATGGTTGTTAAGTGACTGACAGGCAGGTAATGTATACTGCATGGATACACTGGACAAAGGGAGGAGCCACCTCCCAGGAGGGATGAAGCAGTATTGCAATATATCATCATATCATCACTCTACTCAGATTGATGTGCAATGCCAAACTCATAAATAATTTATTCATAAATTTCACATTTCATATTTTCATACTGCAGTGGACCCCAGGCAATTAAATCTGCCAAAAGTGACACTTACAGATAAGATGAGATGACTTAAATATATGTCCATCTAGGAAAAAAACCCAACATGCATATATTAAATATATCTCTATCTAGGAAAAATATACCTGCTAACTTAAAGTTTATTTTTTCAACATTTTGGACCACTTTACGCCAGATACAAATACACGTTAAAAAATGCAAACACTACCAAAAGATGTTTACCTTTTAACCATTCATGAAAGGAAAGTACATCTCTCATTCTTCTTGCTGTACTACTGCTCTGTCCCTTTAGATGATTTTGATCAGTTATTAATTCTCCCGCACATATTCAGCACGTGTTATATTACTATTTGCATTTGTCCATTCTTATTTACCCAGAAACACAGATATGACCTCATGCTTGTCAGAAAACAAAGTGAACTGGGGACAGATAGCTTCCGTGTTCCTTTTTGTGGCAGAATGGAAGGGATGTCTGTATGAATACGATCATGATTCATCTAAGCAGTGCCTACTCCATTGTGTCCAGTTATCTGGCCATGCAAACAATGCTGCAATAAACCACTTCAGTTTTGTGTCCAAAAGTCCACTTTTTGAGCTCAAGGGTATGTGCATTTTAAATTTTAATGTATATTGACAAATTACTCCTCAGAGAGTTTGCATTCATTCAGATTCCATCAAGAATTCAGAAAGGCATCAATGTAAGGAGTACTGTGTATTCTCAAGCAGTAGAGTTTCTGCAAATCTGATTGGTTAAAAATGTTGAATTACTGTGTAATTTGCATTTATTTCATTGTAGATGGAGGACATCTTTCCATTTGTGATACTGTATATTACATGTAATTATGTGTGTGTGTGTGTGTGTGTGTGTGTGTGTGTAGATAAACATCTGAACTCACCGTCTATGTCTGTTGTCTATTTTTCAGAGGGTAATTTCTTATATTCAATTATTTGTAAGAGTTCTTTACACTGTAATTATCCCTTTGTCATATTAATTTTTTTTTTAGTTTTTTATCTGTCTTTTAAAATTACCTATATTCCTATTTTTACCATGCATAAATCACAATTTTTATTAACTCAAATTTTCAACTTAGTTCCCAGCCTTTCCTACAGCTTAGGTTGTTGTTATGTATGTGCCTATGTTTTGTGGTGCTGGGAACCTGATCCAGGGCCTCAGGTAAACTTAGCAAGTACTCTACACTGAGCTACCTCCCCAGGTCGTGATTTGTTTTTAAATTCTCTTTCTGTCTACTGTCTTTATAGATCCGAAATATATATTCATTTTAAATAATGCATAATTTACATAGAGGGACACGTACACATACTAAGTGTGCAGTTCAGACAGTCTAACACATGCATACCTCTGTGTAACCCACACCACTAAGTAAAGAAAATTTCCACTTGCTCCAGAAAGTTCCCCTGCATCCCCTCTCAGTAATCTGCCTTTAAACCCTGCATTTTAAACAATAATTTTCTGATTTTTTTAAACTTAGACTAGTTTTGCCTGCTCTTAAACTTCTCATAAAAGGAATGTTTCCCAAAATACTCTTTTTTTTCCCCCTTTTCACTCAACATAATGTTTTCAGATTCATGAGCATTATTGTGTGTATTAATAATTCACTTACCTTTCATTTGTGAGTAGTTTTTATTGTATCAAATGCACCACAATGTTTTATCTGGTCTCCTTCTGATGAACTCTGTGGCCTTTTTCTCAATTTCCAGTTAATACATATAAAGCTGTGTGAACATTCTTATACAAGCTTTTGATAGACATGTGTACATTTGCCTTGGGTAAACAACTCAAAGTATAATCTCTGAGTTGTAGACTAGATTTTGTTTCTTAAAAAAAAAAAAAAAAAAGCTGTTTAAGAAACTTTCTTTTGCAAAGTGACTATAAGTAAGTTCACGCTCCACTGGCCCACTGGCAAATGAACCTTTAGTGTTCTTAGTCTTTTTTTTTTTAATTTTTTTAAAATTTTTATTGTAAACAAATGGGATACATGTTGTTTCTGTTTGCACATGGAGTAACAGCACACCATTTACATATTCATACATTTACATAGAGTAATGATGTTTGATTCATTCTGTTATTTTTTCCTTCCCCCCCACCCCTCCCACCCTTCTTTTCCCTCTATACAGTCCCTCCTTCCTCTATTCTTGTCCCCCTCCCATCCCCCATTTTGTGTCATCATCTGCTTATCAGTGAGATCATTCATCTTTTGGATTTTTGAGATTAGCTTATCTCACTTAGCATGATATTCTCCAATTTCATCCATTTGCCTGCAGATGCCATAATTTTATTATTCTTTAAAGCTGAATAATATTTCATTGTATATATATATATATATATATATGTATATATATATATATATATATATATATATATATATACCACAGTTTCTTTATCCATTCATCAATTGAAGGACATCTAGGTTGGTTCCACAGGCTGGCTATTGTGAATTGAGCAGCTATGAACATTGATGTGGCTGTATCTCTGCAGTATGCTGATCTTAGTCTTTAATGTTAGTCATTATGTGACTGTTGAATGCTAACACATTATCATTTTAACTTGTATTTCTTATTCTTTTGGATACCAGGTATTGAACTCAGGGCCTTTGAACATGGATCCACATCCCCAGCCCTATTTTGTATTATATTCAGAGACAGGGTCTCACTGAGTTGCTTAGTGCCTCGTTTTTGCTAAGGCTGGCGTTGAACTTGCGATCCTCCTGTCTCAGCCTCTCGAGTCACTGGGATTACAGGTGTGTGCCAGCACGCCCAGCTTATTTTGTATTTCTAATGACTAACAATTCTGAGCATTTTTAAACGTGCTTTTTGGTCATTAGTATATCTTTTCAAAGTGTCTGTGAAAGTATTGGCTCATTTCTTGGCTAGCTCCCAAATTAACAAGTGAACTTTGACCCCCATCAGGGTACAAGTGAAATGCACCTCTTTAAACACCCTCTGTTCCCCATGATGGGCAGAATCACATCTCTGGGGTTAAAGTTCCCTGTATTTCTCCTGTGATAATAAAATTTATCTTTCCTTTTTCCCAAAAAAAAGTATTTGCTCATTTCTATCGAATTGTTCCTTTTCTGATTTTTTTCTTATGATATATAATACATATATATATAGATATACCTTATATAACATTAATAAAAAAATATATATGTAATCTAGATTTAGGCATTTTGCCAGATATGTGTCGCTGTAGTTTGAAAGTGTCTTCCAAGAGCCCATGTGTTGCCAGCCTGTGGCACTATTAGGAAGTGGTAGAACCTTTAGAGAAGGGGCCTAGTGGAAGGAGGTAAGGTCACTGGGGGTATTGGGACCACAGCCAATTCCTATCTCTCTCTGTACTTCCCAGTTACCATGAGTGAGCAGATTTGCTCCATTACAACCTCGCCACCATGATGAACAGCTTCACCCCAGGCTCAAAAATCATGGAGCCAACTCACCATGGAGTGAAACCTCTGAAATCATGGGCCAAAATAAACCTTTCCACTTTATAAGTTGATTGCCTCAGGTTTTTTGTTATAATGATGGAAAGCTGACTAATTCATGTGTGCTGTGAATATTTTCTCCCAGTTTGTGGTCAAAGTTCTTATGAAGAACAGAAGTTTTTAAATTTGGTGAGTTCAATTGACTACCAGTTCCTGCTATGCATGCACATAGGCACACGTGTATTTACTATTGTATTTTTGATAGCTACTATGAGGATCTCAAGTTTTCTTTAAGTTTTCCTACTCAGTGCATGGTCATAGCTGTAATTGCTGACAACTTGTCACTAATCAAAAGATTAACATCAAGCAAGCTAAAAACACAAAGACACCAAGTATTGCCATAATGAAACAACACATTTTAAAACTCATGGTCTTTCTCATTCTGAGCTCCTACTAAACCATGGGTATTTCCCTATTTGACATGATGCATGCATTTTCCAAAAGAGGGGTTTTCCCTAAGGTTCTTCACTAAAAGGCATTAACTCCTTGCCAGAGAGACTGAGGACAGAGAAACTTGAACACTAATATGTCAGTACCATTGCCAACTACAGAGCAATCAAGGAGAATAACAGATCTCAAAAATAATACAGCTGTGAAATTATTAGTTCAAATTTATCAACCGTATATTCAGATATCCAAGAGCATATTCTTGCAGAAAGAGTAAACCATCCATTGCTACAATATCTCCCATTTTGGGGTACTGGGAGAAAAGCGCATGAATGTAGCTAAAGAGCATATTCAGGTGGTATAGCGGTGAAGCAAGGAAATGAGCCAAAGACAGCTGCCAGAATCCACAGTGAGCACCCCAGAGCACCCAGTCTGACTTGGGCCACCATCTATCTATGCTGCCGTCAGGTCTCTGAACCCTGCATTTCCCCACCCTCCCTGGCAGAACTCTACCTTCTGGTACACTCCTAAAGAACATATTCTCGGTGCTTCCCTATGCCAGGATGACTTGGCCCATCTCAGGCATATTGATTGGAATTCGGTAGAAACTTTTTGAGTCAATTTTTTTCTGAAAGAAAGAAAAACACTCAGCCACAACTGCAAAAAAAGAAAAAAAAGAAAAAAAAAAAACCACAGCCCTAAATTCTGTTCAGAGATTTGGGTTTGTGCCAGATTGGAGGGAACAACTTGCAAATTGTACTTCAGAAGCTGTCAGAATACTTGCCTCAAGTTTTCTCTGACTCAGCTCTCTGCAGGAAAGACATGTTGCTACAGCTGATTCATCAGCCAACTCTTCTTTGCCTGAGATAAATCACAGAGTCACCTTTAATTCCACTTGACTCACTTCAAGGAAGGGGTGCTTGGGGTCAGAATGGACCACCCCACAGCTCCCACTATTTCATGTCTATTAGTCTGCTCAAAGAATGGCAACCACACTTTTCTTCTTTACTCCTGGATATGGGTTCATTCCAAGGGCTTTTAAATAATGGGAGTGAAAAGGTATAAGTGAGAAAATGTTGAATCACTAGGTGCTTCTTTGTTCACTATGATTCAATATCAAATTTATCTTTTAAAAATGGCGTCGGTATTATTAGTCAGTTTTTCACTCCTGGGACAGAATACCTGAGAGAAACAACTTAAAGGAGGAAAGATTCATTTTGGATCATGATTTTAGAGATTTCAGTCCATCCTTACTTGGCTCCATTGCTTTGGGCCTGAGGTGAGGCAGGACGTGGCGGCCCGAGGGACTGTCAGAGGAAAGCTGCTCACATCATCAGAGCTGGGAAACAGAAAGAGAGAGGACAGGTTCAGGAACAAGTTGCAGTCCCCAAGGGTGTGCCCCCAGAGGACCCTCTCCTACAGGTTTCACCCCTCCCAGCAGTTCATTTGTCTATCAATGGATTAATCCACTGGGGAAGTCAGAGATTTCATGAACCGATTGCTTTCCGAAAGCCTCACCATTGAGCACTACAGCACTTTAGGAAGCCCTCACACGTGAACCCTGGGGAATAATCCAGATCCAAACAACAGCAAGTATCAAGAAAAATAAATAAATAAAAATAGCACTCCTTGGTTTATACCCAAAGGACTTAAAATCACCATACCTCAGTGACACAGCCACATCAATGCTTATAGCAGCTCAACTCACAATAACTAAACTATGGAAACAAACTAGATGCCCTTCAACAGATGAACTGATAAAGAGAATGTGGTAAAAATATATATATACCACATTATATATATATAATTATATATATATGGTGGAATATTACTCAACTTTAAAGAAGAATGAAATTCTGGTAATTGCTGGTAAATGGATGGAGTTAGAGAATATCATGCTAAATGAAATAAGTCAAACCCCCAAAACCAAAGACAGAATGTTTTCTCTGATATATGGAAGCAAATTCACAATAAGGGAGGGGAACACTAGGGAAGAATAGAGTTACTTTCTAGTAGGTAGAGGTGAAGGGGTGTGGGGGTAGGAAGGATAGTAGAGTGAAACAAACATTATTACCTCATATACATACATAACTGCATGATCCATGTCATCCTGCAATATGTACAATCAGAAAAATGAGAAATCACACTCTATTTATGTATGATCTATCCCTGTCATGTATAACTAATTAGAACAAATAAAATAAAATAAAATAAAATAATAAACCTATAAGATGTGAAAGCAAAGATACCCTGGCCTGGGTAATGATCAGGACTAGCATAAATAAAACTAAGAACTTTTCCTTTTGTCTACTTTCTTAACAGTATTCTTTGTTTCCTGAGCTCTTGTCTGAGCTCTGGATTGTAAACAGTCATCCCTTGGCATCTTGGGGAATTTTCTCCTCTTATAGCAAAATCTGTGGACACTCAAGTGTTGTGGTTTGGATGTGAGGTGCCCCGGAAAAGCTTGCGCGAGAGACAACGGGAGGAGTTTTGAGATGCTTAGCAGTACAAGCCGGAAATGCTTTAGATTGTTGTAAGCGGAGATTAATGGCCCATTCTGATGGGAGTTCAGAAGACCAGAATGGCAATAGGACGGTGGTCAGTGAAGCAGAGCTCAAGAGGGTTCAGAAAAGGAGGACTCTACTGGAATTTGGAGTAGAGACCATTTGTCCTACGTTCTGGCTGAGAAGTTGTCTGCATTTTGCTCATGTCCAGAGACCTTCCAGAGCATAGCATTCAGGAAGTGGCATGGATGTTGCTGGTGCCTTTTAGCCAAATTTATTGTGATGATGGGGAGCAGAAAGAAGAACAAAAAGACGTTTGAAAGGGTGAACTTGAAAGGCAGGAATAAAAGTAGGGCTAAGGAAGTTGCAGCTGTTAAAGACATTACCATTACCGCTACTAAAGGACTGCTAAAGACCATGCCTACAGACAATAGGAAAGGTGGCTTGAGGGCATCTCGGGAGCTGGCAAGACCACCCCCACCTCAAACTCAAGGGAGGGAAGGTGAACATTCTCTTGAGAAGGGACCAGTGGGGTACCCTTCTGGAAGCCGAAGCTGCAGTGGAGACCCCCATCCCTGGGAATTAGGATATGCCAGTAATGTGGGATATTGTAGGAAAACTGCAGAAAATGAGCAGAGACAAGCCAACAGAAAGGCCACTAACAAGGCCTCCGTGGGGTGGAGCTACACATGCCGTTTGGAAAGAACACCAAAATGTCATTTGCCCCAAGTGCCAGATGGACATGAAGCTACATGACTTCTTTGCCCAGCTGGATTTCCATCTTGCTTTGGTCCTATCCCTTCTTTCTATGCCTCTATTTGTGTAAATGGAAATGGGGTTACTCAGTACCTTTATAGGTTGGATATTTGGAAATTGCAATTTTTTTTTTTTTTTTTTTTTTTTTGGTGGTGCTGGGGATTAAACCCAGGGCCATGTGCATGCGAGGCAAGCACTCTACCAACTAAGTTATAACCCCAACTCTTTAAATTGCTTTTACTTTTACAGGAGCACACAACATGAGATTGCCTTGAGACTCAGAGAAGACTTTGGGCTTGAACTTTGAGCAATCTTGGAACTGTTGAGACTGGCGATTTTTGGAAATGGACAAAATGTATTTTTCATTCTGAGATGGTTGTGAGCTTTTGGGGGCCTGGGACAGAATGTTTTAATTTGGATGAGAGGTGTCCCCCAAAAGCTCACTTGTAAGACAATGTAAGAAGGTTCAGAGGAGAAATAATAGGGTAGTAAAAGTCTTAACCCAATCAGTGAATTTATCCCTGTTGAGATTAATTGAAGTGGTAGGGTGTGGCTGGAGGAGGTGGGAATTAGGGCGTGGCTATGGAGTCTATATTTTGTATCTGGAGAGTGGAGTCTCTCTCTCTCTCTCTCTGCTTTCTGATGATGTGAACATCTTCCCTCTGCCTCACTCTTCTGCCATGATGATCAGCCTCACCTTGAGCCCTGAGGAATGGAGCTGACCTTCTATGGACTAAGACCTCTGAAACTGTGAGCCCTCAGATAAACCTCTCCTCCTCTATAATTCATTGTGCCAGGCAGACCCTTTTAGTCACAGCAGTGAAAAAGCTGACTAAAACATCCAGTAAGTACATAAAATGGTACAGTATTTGCATATGAGCTATACACATCTCCCCCTACACGTTAAGCTACATGCCAGATGAAATCACTTACAATGTCTAAAACAATGTCGACACTATATAAATAGGTGTTAACTGTATTGTTCAGGTAACAATGGCAAGAAAAAAATGTCAGCACCTGTTCAGTACAGACATGGTGCTTTTTCCAGATATGTTAGCTCCACGGTTGATCGAATTCTCAGATGTGAAGTCCAAAGATATAAAAGACCAACTACATTCTTATTTTACAAGAAAAGAATTTAAAATCTGAAATGCTCGATAGTCTACTTTGAATCTTCTTAAGGCTTATTTTATATCACTGTGACTTATAATCTGTTTTAATTCCATCCAAGTCTGAAACAAGTTTGTTTGTTGGTTTATAATTACTATTAATTTCTATTTGTTTTTCTTTACTTTTTGTTTTCTTGGTGCTGGGGTCAAACTTAGGGCCTCACGCATGCTACGTGAGTGCTCTACCACTGAGTTGTATCTTCAGTTCCATAATTTCTATTTCTAATCAGTGAAGAGATGCAAATATTAAAAATTAGAATTTCGTGAACATGCAGGGTTCTGAGATGGTAGAGTGAGAACTGATATAATTCTGCTCCTCCATAAAATCAACAAAAACAATGACAAAATTATCAAAATTAACTTTGTTTCTGAGCTCTGGAAATTAACAAAAGACTTGTAGTGATTGAAGAAGAATTTAACAAAACTGCTGAAGTTCAGTAAGAACAGGGCCTTTGGGACCTTTTAGCTTGCCCATACCTTGCAGCCATGGAAACTCTGACAATCAACAACCTTGCAGCCATTAAACGGGGCAGGCTTGATTTGTAACTCCTCAAAAATTCACATCTTCAGTTCAGTGTTACAGTTTGACCCAACTTGAGACTTGCTCTGCCAGAAAAACTCCCCCTCCACAGCATTTGTTGGAAATAAACCCAGCTTGGTGACACCCTATCTCCATGGGAGAGCACACCTGGCTTCCATCCCTGGTTGCACAATCGGGAAGTGGAGGCTAAGACTGCGCAGTCAGACACTTGAGCATTGGTGATGTGTCCTGACACACACAGTTTCTCAGCAAAAGCTGGAAGACGTATTGCTTAAAATAAGGTAAGGAAATACCTGACCAGTTGTTTCTGACTACTCAGCTAACTAAGTGAAGGTTCAGTGAATTCACACTACAGAGGGTATGGACTTCACAGAATTAGTTAAGTAATATCACTAAACAACAATCCTGGAAAGGAAGGTAGAATCTGATATCCTGAGTTTCCACAGTATGTTATCTAAAATACTCGATTCACTACCAAAATAATAAACTGTACAAAAAATATACAAAGGAAAAGTCTATAGAAGAGAAATATTTTTTTAATCAGTTATTATACATATGTTCCAAAAAACAAAGGAAACCATAGCTAAAAAATTAAAGTTCATTTAAGATCTCAAAATCAGTGTAAAAAGTTGCATTAATAGAGTAAAAAAACAAAAACTTCATGATCATTTTAAAAGGTGCAGAAAAGGTATTTGACAAAAATCTAGCACTCCTTCATGATAAATACACTCAAGAAACTAGGGATAAAAAATGTTCCTTGACCCAATAAAGTGTTTCTATGAAAAGCCCACAGCTAACGTCATTCATAACAGTTAAAGACAGAAAATTTCCTCTTAAGTTCAGGAACAATTTCCACTCTTGCCACATCTATTCGATATTGTACTGGAGGTTTTGACCAGAGCAATTAGTCAAGACAAAGAAGTAAAAAGCATCCAGAAATAAAAATAAAATATGTATTTGTAAGTAATGTAACATTACAGAGAGAAAATCTTAAGGAATCTGCTAAAAATGATTAGAACTAATAAATATGCTCAAAGGTAGCAGGACATAAGATCAGTATTTAAAAAGCAGTTTTATTTATATACATTTGTGAGGAACAATCAAAAAATGAAATTAGGGAAAGAGCTCCATTTATAACACCAAAGAAATAAATACATAAGAATAAATGTAACTATTAAAGACATATACTGAAAACTACAAAACATTGTTGAAGGAATTAATGAAGATCTAAATAAATGGAAAGGCATTTCCATCATGGATCAGAGGACTTACTGTCATTAAAATATTAACATTCCATAAATTAATCTACAAATTAATCACAACTTCATCAAAATCCCAGATGGCTTTTTGGCAGAAATTGATAAACTGATCTCTAAAATCTATGAAAGTGCAAAGGATGCAGAAGAGCCAAAATAATTGGAAAAAGCTGGAGGACTCATATTCCTCAATTTCACAACTTATTACAATGTTACAATAATCAAGATGGAGTGGAACTGGCAGAAGGATACACATATAAATGAATGAAATGGGATTGAGAGTACGAAAATAAACCTTTACCTTTATGGTCAATTGATTTTTGACAAGAATGCCAAGACAATTTAATGGGGAAAGAATAGTCTTTCCAACCAATAGTGCTGTGACACTATTTGTCCCCGGTGTCCATAGGCCAAAGAACTAAGTTGTATCCCTTCATTATATAACACACACACACAAACACACACACACACATACACACACACACACACACACACACACATTCAAAATGAATTACAGACCTAAATCTAGGAGTTAAAACAATAAAACTCTTGGAAGACAACATAAGAGTAAATCTTTGTGACTTTAGTTGAAGCAACGGTTTCTTACATATGAACCGAAAGATAAAATCAACAACAAAAATTAGATAAATTGGATCTCACTAAAATTAAAAACATTTGCTGCAAATGATACATCATGAGAGGGAAAAGACCTCACAGAAAATGGGAGCAAATACTTGCAAATCATAAATCTGATAAGGGCCTTTATTCCCAAAATGTAAAGATGTCTTAGAACTCATCAGTAAAAACATAAATATCTTGTCAAGAATGGGCCAATAGTTTGATTAGACATTTTACAAAAAAAAAAAAAAGAAAGAAATTTCTAAGAAACACATTAAAAGATATTCAACATATCTAACTATAAATAAAATGCAAATTAGAGCCACCAAGCGATACCTCTTCCTATCTACTAGAACGCCTATAGTCATGAAGATAGACAATGATAAGTTTGGCAGCCATGTGGAGAAATCAGGATCCTCTACTTTGCCTGTGGGGATGTCAAATTGTGCAGCCACTTTTGGAAGCAGTTTTGCAGTTCTTTAAAACATTAGACATCGACTTACCACAACCAGCCATTTCACTTCTGGGTATCCGTAGGAAACAGACTGATGGTCCCCCTCAAAAAACCCACCCCAACGGTCCCTGAAACCTGTGAACATGTTACCTTTCCTGGCAAAAGAAATTGGCACCTGTGGTGAAGTCAGGGACTTGAGATGGCGAGGTGAACCTGCCTTGTCTATTTGGGTCCAAGGTGATCACAGGGTCCCTGTATAACGGAGGCAGGAGGATCAGAGACAGTGAAGGCCATGTGACAATGGAAGGAGAGAGAGAGAGAGAGAGAGAGAGAGAGAGAGAGAGAGAGAGAGAAACATGAATGTGTCAACAGAGCCAAGAGAAGATAAGAGGAAGGAAACAGGTGGGAAGGAAGTCATGCTGGCTGGAACCATGGCGTACCTGTGTCTCTGAAGTGACAACTCTCCTCAAGAACCTCCAGAGGCATTCCATCCAATTCTCCTCTACTCGTGGGAACACCTTGATTTTAACCCAGTGAAAGTGAGTCCGGACTTCAGACCTCCAGAACAGTAAGACGGTTAAATTCTGCATTACTATCAGTCACTAAGCTTGTGCTAATTTGTTAGAACAGCTATAGGAACTCATACAATGACCCAGAGAAATTAAAACATGCTTCCACACCAAAACTTATGAGCAAATGTTCTTACGGGGTTAATCACAATAATCAAAAAAGTGAAGTACCCCAAATGCTTGTCACCTGGTAACTCGATTTAAAAAAATATATGGTATATTCAAATAATGGAATGTTATTTTTAACAAAAAAAAATGAAGTACTGATAATGCTATGATAAAAATAATATTTGAAAACATTATGCTAAGTGAAAGAAACCAGTTATTTACATGAAATGTACAGAATGAGAAAATCCATAGAAACAGAGACAAATTAGTAGGGGAATGAGGAGTGACTGCTAACAGATGTGGGAATTCATTTTCATGTGATTAAATTGTTTTAAATTGGATAGTCATTTGTGTGCACCACACTGCAAATAGACTAAAATCTATAGAATTATATACATTAAAGAGATGGGTTTTATGTGAATTGTATCTTAACAAAGTGTTAATAATAATCTGTGACAAAATGCAAATGCTCATCTCACTTTATTAGAAAGTGAAGTAATTCAACATACAGCAAAGTCTAAGTACTGATTTTTATCTTTCCAATGGGGTTTTAGTTTTATACTAAAAGCAGAGCTGATCACAGAGTGAATGCCAAGTCAACTGCTGTATTCATTCACTCAACAGATGAAGGCATGCCTATCACTTTACTTACACAAGGTCAGTGGGTCTACTGAATTATTCCCAGCCAATCCCCTATCTTGGCTATGCCAAACTCCATCACTTCTATCATTCCTTATGTAATAAAGTTGCCTTATGCCTTATATATGTATATTAGTTCAAATTTGCTTATGTTATAGTTTGAATCTAGAATTCTTTCTGAAAGCACCCTCGACACTTAGGAGGTGGTAGACTCTTAAGAGGTGGGGCCTAATGAGAGGAAGTTAGGTCATCGAGGGTGTGTTCTCAAAGTGCATTGTGGAAGTCTAGTCTCTTCCTCTATCTCTCCTCTTCATGTCCTGGCCACAAGGTGAACAGATCTTTGTTTGGTTGTGTAATTCCTACCATTGTGTGTTGCCTTACCACAGAGTCAAAGGCAATGATGGGGCTAACTGATCCTGAACTGAAACCTCTAAAATTTTCACCTTGTTAATTTGATTGTCTTGGCTATTTGCTACAGCAACAGAAAGTTGTCTAAGACACTTTTAAAAATTATTGTGCAATTCTGATTGATACAAATTAGACTTAAATCCATTTATATGCACACACTTCTCTACTGATGCTGAATTATTTCAAAAACAGTATACCAACATAACCAAGTGCTTACATAAAATAAATGTATCACTGAATTAATGCTGTCAGATTTTTAAGGAGTTGAGATATCAATTATTACCTTTTCTCTTGGGTCTGAGAAGTTCTTTCTAGGGAAAAGGGCAGGAGAGTATTTCAGGAAGATGGCAACATGGCCAAGATCCAGGGATGGGAAAATGTTTGTTCTTTAGAAGGAGAAGGCCAATGTGGCTGGAATTTATGAGCAAGGGGGCAAGACAGGGCCAATTCATACAGGACTTTAAAGGCCTCCATGACAAAGTCTGTTAGTGGCTCCCCAACACCCACTTTCAAAGTCTTAATTATTAGTAGTCAGATATTAATATTCACATTTTAGTTGAATATTGTTCACCTGGATAAAAAACTTCATGTCCCACATCTCTGTGGCTGTGGATTAAAGTTGTGGACAAACTGAGGTAAGTTGATCGATCTCTTAACAAACAGAATGTTCTTTTCCATCCACTTCCTCTTCCAAGTTAGATGGAAAGAAGACTAATGACTGAAGATTATTCAGCTGTCTTAACCAGGAGTGAGAACTTCATGCTACAAATGCCAGAAAAAGCCTGAAGGACTCCAGATCTTCCAAATCAGCACTGGCCTGCTACCTTCCATTTCCTCTAGATGGTAGAGAAGGTATCCTATCCTGCTAATCCATGGTTGTTTTAGATTTCCTATACTTCACAGTGAAGCATACTCTTAATCAATATAGTCTTAAGGGTGTGTTAGTTTCTCCTACAAATACTGGGAAGATCATAAAGGCAATAACACTATTGCCTTAGGCTCTGAAAGATCTCTTTGGCTATCCTAGGAATAATTGATTGAAGTGAGAAACTTTGAATATAGGGAGCCCAAGTGGGAAGCTACTACAATAATTCGGGTTAAAGCTGTTTGTGAATATAGATTTTTTTAAAGGAAAAAATGAATTTGAGATATTTAGGATAGAAAATCAACAGGACCCGGTTACTGATCATTACATGGAGTGAAGGAAAGGGAGGGGTCAAGATGACTCCAATAATTCTAAGTTGAGCAACTGGTAGGCGAGGTGCTCTTTCCTGAAATGGAGAAACTGGGTTTTAGTGCTCAGATGAGAGTGAGGTTGATTTTGGACTGAGCCAATCTGAATGGCTGCAATCATGGTAGGTTTGCAGATGGATATGAAGAAATGGTGAAGAAGATAAGCTTGGGTTGGGGTCACAAAGTAATGTTATGGGATGTTCTGGATAAAAACTTCAGGATTTTTTACCTCTTTGACTTAATTTTTATATGTGATATGATTTCAAAGTCATGATACATCATTAATAACAAAGTCAAAATCTAAATAAAATTCCTGTATCAATTTTTTTATATTTTATGCTTTTATTTGTCTTAATTAGTTATCCATGATAGTACAATGCATTTGTGCATTTTGATGAATCATACACAAATGGAGTATAATTTCTCATTTTTCTGATCGTACGTATCGCAGGATCACATCAGTCATGCAGTCATACATATACATGAGGTAATAATGTCTGTTTCACCCTACTATCATTCCTACCCCCATACCCCTTCCCCTCTTTTCACTCCCCTTTACCTAATATAAAGTAACTCTATTTTTCCCTAGCAGCCCCAACCAGCTTATTGTGAATTATCATCTGCATATCAGAGGAAACATTTGGCCTTTGGTTTTTTGGGTTTGGCTTATTTTGCTTAGCATGATATATTCTCCAACTCCATTCTTTTACCAGTGAATGCCATAGCTTCATTCTTCTTTAAAGCTGAGTAATATCCCATTGAATATATATACACCACATTTTCTTTATCCATTCATCTGTTGAAGGACACCTACATTGGTTCCATAGTTTAGCTATTGTGGGTTGAGCTGCTATAAACATTGATGTGACTGCGTCACTGAATAGAAGCACCATTTGACCCAGCTATCTTGTATTCTTTTTTATGGATATGTAAACACACACACACACACACACACACACACACACACATAAACACATATATAGGTATATGTGTATGTATATGCATATATTATACACACACACAAATACCTAAATGTGTGTGGATGGGTAGACACATGTAAGCTCATTAAGCAGGTATTTTTGTCTGTGTTGGTCATTGATGCATATCCATTGCCTAGAAGGCTATATAGTGGAACTCATAAAATATTAACTGAATGAATAAGTATGTGGGCTATATTCCTTGGGTTGTGATACAAAACTATTTTTACTATATTAATTTTGACATAATTTCAGACACAGAAAATTAGCAAAAAAAGTCAATCCCAAAAACCTTTATCTTTAACCCAGATTCCCCCAAAGTTTAAATTTTACCATTTGTTCCTTCTTTTTCTTTCTCTCTTCCTCTCTCTCCCTCTTTTTTCTATGCACACATATTTTTCTGAACCATTACAAAATTGCAGACATAAAACCCCTTTTCCTCTCTCAGTATTTATGTCTTAAAGCAGAAATTATCTTCAGTAGCAACAATATAGTCATCAAAACTGGGACACTAATATTTAAATAAAACTATTATCAAATTTACTGGCCATGTTGGGACTTTTGATAATTGTCCCAATAATGTCTTCTATAACTAAAGAGACAAGATTGGGTGTTGCCTTCGTCTGTCATGTCTCTTCAGTCTCTTTTAATCTGGAACAGTTCCTGAATCTGTCTTTTCATAAAATATGTTATTTTACTGTGGATCAGGGTAAAAACAATTTTTATGACAGTTACTGTTATAGTGAGTACTTAGAGTCAAACATAATCACCCTCATCTGCCTTCACAGGGGAAATCTCTAGAATTTTCTTTTTTGGAATGGTAGATGGCGGAGATCAGTGATGATTTGAAAGTGGGTCCCAAAGTTCGTGTATTGGAAACATTTCCCAATGCAACCATGTTGAGGTGTGGGGACCTAATAAGAGGTGATTAGGTCATGGGGGTTTATGAGTGGTTGTCACAAGGGTAGATGATTTCATCTCAAAAGTGAATTTGCTATAAAGGTGAGTTCAGCCCTCTCTTGCTCATTCATCCTTGCCCTTTCTTACTCTTCTGTCTTCCACCATGGGATGATGAAACACTATGCCCTAGCAGGATGCCAGTGCCATGCTCTTGGATTTCCCAGCCTCCAGAGTCATAGTAAAATCAACTTCTATTATTTATAAATGACCCAGTCTTAGGTATTCTGGTATAGCAACACAGACTAAATTTGGTTGGGACATTTTTTGTTGCTGCATTTGAATTCTGAGAGGATATTAGACCCCATCAAAAAGGAAATGAGGTTAATGACACTTTATGTGCTAAGATTCTGGAAAAGAAAGCTGACTGACCAGAGTAGGTGAATTCCAAGGAGGAAGAGAGAACAGCTAGCTACTCTTGATCTTTGCAGGGCAGGTTTGAGTGCTATGGCATAGTACTCTGGTGGCTATAGCTTTGAGAAGTCAAAACCTGAGACCTGCCCACTTCTGACATTGAGAGAGGAAATACCCTCATAGGAAATCTACCCCAGCTCTGGATCAATGGTGCAGCTGCCCACTAGGGTAGGATGTATTATTAACAGTTGTGGCATCAAGAGGCAGAAGGATGAGGATGGGACAGAATTCCAGGTTTTTCCAGTGAGACTCTTACTCACTTGTCCCTCCATTTTTGACAGTTTATATTCCCAGGGTCTCTTCCATTATCATGAGAAGGGGTATCCTCCAAGGGAAAACACTTAAATATTTGCTAATGTGGAAGGTAGGAATTTCAACTAACCAGCTCTAATTTGAGTTGCAAAATAGAAATATAGATTTGTATTTGCACAGTGAGTTTTTGGAACCAGTCCTGCCAGTCACAGATTGTTTTTAAAATAGAGGAGATAGAGGAAATTCCCCAGGGAGAGAGGAGAGAATGAAAAGAGAGCCCAGGGCTGAGGCTACAGACTGCCATCATTTTAAAGTCAGGTAGAGAAGTCGTCGTCAAAGGAGACAGAAATGCTACTGCAGAGCAAGAAGGAAAACCAGGAGAGTGTGGGTCACACATGAAGAAAGAATGGGGGTTTCCCGATGGCAGAAATGCTGACATGGAGAACTTCAGCTGGGAGTGTTTGTGTCCCGTAAAGAAAAAGCAGTTAGTATATCCGTACTCCTGGGCCCCGACATTTCTGTGTCCAGAGCTACTGCAGAGCTGTGGGTACCTATGGGAAGGTGCGGTAGTCAGAGCTATGCCGTTTGTGGCCATCAGCCATGGACACGTGTTTCTGCCACACTCGTAAGCCCAGGGAAGGAGGACAGGCCTGGGAAATGGGAAGAGACCAAGGGACCCCCAGTGTTCTGGGAAGCAGTTGCCATGACCAAGGTCTTGTGCAGGGATCTGCCTCAGCCCCTTCACACTGGACACCCTTGGCATTCACTGAGACTCAGAATGCCAGGAGGGGCCCCCTGCCTGGACAAGCTGAAATCACAGCTTGCCCTGGGGTGCACTTATCATCTGGCTTTTGAGTGTCCCCCACAAAGACCTGTGTGTTAAAGACTCGGCCTCCAGCTTGGTAGTATTGGGTGACAATGGAGCCTTTATTAAGAGGTGGGGCCTACTGGGGTGTCTTTGGGGCTTTGGGGATGTGCTCTTACAGGGAACTGTGGGACCCAGACCCTCCTCTTCCTCTCTTTTCTGCATTCCGGCCCGAGGTGAGTGGCTGTGCCCCACCAGCAGCTCCACCATGCTGTGCTGCCTCACCACAGACCCAAATCAAGACGGCCAACTGACTAGGGACAGAGAACCTCTGAAACCGTGATTCAAAATAAACCTTTCCTGTTCGTAAGTTGATTACCCCAGGTATTTGTTACAGTGAGAGAAAGCTGACTAACACAGGCGCACTTACCTGGGGAGAAGCAGGGCCTCTTCTTCTCGTTCTCAGTTTTCTACTTGAACCTTGAATCTCTGTTGTGATTGAAGCCCCAGCCCAGCCCCACCACCTCAATTCAGGCAAAAAGGAAAGCAAGTGTGTGCTGGACCCGCCTAGATACAACCGCGGCTTTGTGTGAGTCCTCGTGTGTTTTTGTCTGCTGAGGTGGTGGCTCAAGCCTGCTCCTTGTGTCTATGTCTTCCTACTGCCCCAGAAGCTGGTGGGAACAAGCAATTTGCCTCCTCTCTCTTTCACTGTCCCGCCTCTCTCTCCCCAGCACACAGTGACGTCCTGGCACCAGCATGGCCCTGTCCAGTCTCTCTGTGGACACCATGTGGGCTGCAGGCATCATGCCACTTGGCTACTGGAAGATTTGCAGGGAGGAGGGAAGCTCCTACTTTGCCTGGAAATGCCAGGGCTTGTTCTTTCTCTCCAGTTACGTCGTCTTTTCTCCTGTTCTAGACACCAGGAGAGATCAGGAAGTTGGCTGGTTCTACAGATAGCTGTGGATGGAGGATTGAGGGTAGGGAGTCTGGAGGTATGCCTTGGCTTAGAGAAGCCTTCTCCTCCATCCCAAGTAGGTAGCGTTGGAAGAAGTAACACTCCCTCTTAACACTGCATTTCCTGAAAGAGCCCTCCCTCTCCCAGTCCTTCCTTTTCAATCAGGAGAGAAGGATCGGCCTGGGAGATGGAGTGATGGGGGTTCTCTGAACCCATGTGTCTCAAAGAGCTCTGGGAAGTGGTAGCTCCCTCAAACCACCGGGACCAGTGGGGAGAGGGAGCGATTTGCCCTGGTGCAGGCAATTGCAGGGCTTAATCTTTTGGGAGAGTAGCATGGGCATAATAAAAGGGAAACGCCTTTTGGTTTATTATTTTAAAACTCTATAGACAATGGAGGAGCCTGGAGTGGACTGCTCCCTCCTCCCCACCTTTGGAGGTTCTCTAACCGTAGAATGAGGATAGAGTCATCATGGATAGATTTTCAGTATAAATGGAAAAATCCACCTTGGAATCCTGTAGGAAACATTCAGAGTAGAAGGTACAAAAAGGGGGGAAATTGGGTGACCCTGAGGAAACAAGCTCATTTTCTACTGCAGTGAATTTGTAAGTACACAGTCCCAACTTATGAAGGTGCTATGGTTTAGATATGAGGTGTCCCTCAAAGCTCATGTGTGAGACGATGCAAGAACTTTCATAGGTGAAATGTTCCGATTATGAGAGGTGCCACCGTGCCACCTAATCAGTGGATGAATCCTCCGATACGGCTGAGTGGTAACTGTAGGCAAGTAGGGTGTGGCTGGAAGTAGGTCACTGGGAGCATGCCTTTGGGGGACATTTTGTCCCTGGTGAGTGGAACTAACTCTCTCTCTCTCTCTCTCTCTCTCTCTCTCTCTCTCTCTCTCTCTCTTCCCCTGGTGCCATGTCCTGAGCTGCTTTCCTTCATCAAGCCCTTCCCCCATGATGTTCTGCCTCACTTCAGGCCCAGAGCAATGGAGTCAGCTGCCTATGAACTGCAGCTTCTGAAAGCATGAACCAAAACATTTTTTTTTTCCTTTTCTACATTGCTCTGTTCGGGTTTTTTGGTCACAGAGATGAAAATCTGACTAAAACAGGTTTGACATTAGGACGGTGCAAAAGTAATACAGATTCAGTGGAAACCACACTTTGAATTTTGAATTTGGGTTTTCTTCCTCAGGCTCGGGATATGTGGCCTGGTCCTATTTGGCATTGCTGGGTAGAGGCAGCAGCCGCAGCTCCAGTCAACCCACATTCATGAAGGGAAATGAACAGTCTAGAGTGGACCGTGTTGCCAGTGCTTTTAGATATTGTATTTTGTGTTTTTACATCCCATCAGGTCTACAAAATGCTCATCTGTGTGTAGATATGAAATATTCAACATTTTATTACAGAATAGGCTTTGCAATTGTCCAGGTGCAGACTAATATAAGGGTCATGAGCATCTTTAAGGTAGGCTAAGCCATAATGGTTGCTAGGTTAGGTGTATTCAATACATTTCCAATTTAAGATATTTTCAATTTTAGATGAGCTAATTGGGACTTCATCTCATCATAAGTGAAAGAGAGTCTATATAAAGAAATGCTGTGTGTGTGTCTGTGTGTACAGATGTTCTTCAGATACACGTGCAATCCCCACACGTAGGCACGGGAAGAGTCAAATGCACCTCTGTCTGTGAGACAGGTAAAGTAGACAAGCTCTCACCAACGCCATTCGAAGGGGTTCTTAGATTTCTCCTCATGGCCTGTTTTCACAGTTTGCATAAAATTCAGCTTCCGAGATTATTTCCATTGTGAATATGATCTTTAGGATACTTTTTTCCCCTAAATTCCTTCTTGAGAAACCTCAGTCAAAATATTCTCTTCCTTCTCTGAATTTCCAAATGCTTGGTGTAGAGGCAAGTGCCTCACCAAGTCATCCTTGCAGAACCCACAGTGCTGAATACAGTGTGTGGTCGGTACTGGCTGATCAAAAATCTAATACCAGGTGAATGGAAATACAATCATGTCTGGGAATTCTAGAAATCTAAGTCATCATTATGTCAACGGCATTCCGAGGAAAGACAGAAGGAAGCCTGAGATTCCAGGCTGCTCTGTGCTTGTTAATAAGGCATTAGAAAGAACTCACTAAAGTGACAGGGTCAGAATGGCAACACCAGAACATCTTACACACATTCCTGCTCCATTAAGTAACCTCGGGCTAGTCACAAAATATCTCTGGTCCAATTCTCTCATCTATGAATTATCAAGGTTTGATGAGCATTCTCCAAGATCATTTTTTCTCTTGATTCTCCTTACTAGAGAACGGGATAGAACATTCCATTATTATTTACTGACTACGTTGTGTCTCTTCCTGCATGCATTACTTGGATGCCACTTCACTTTCTGTTTTAAGATATCTGTAGTAATTCCCTGATCCTACAAGATCAAGTCCAACCTCCTTTAGCTAACATTCAAGACCCTTCCAAACCTACACCTTTCCTGCTTTTTCAGAATTTTAACCAGCTCCCTGTTTTAAGCTTCCCTTAAATTGTTCCAGTTTTGGTCCCCCGTAGCTTTTCGTTTTCCACTTTCTGTCCATATATGTGCTGGTTAATATTAGGCTTCAACTTGACTGAATGCCAGCATGCCCAGATCACTGGCAAAGCATTAGTCTTGGATATATCTATGAAGGTGTTGATGGAAGAGGTTGACATTTGCATCAGTAGACTGAGAGGGAAAGATCCACCCTCACCAGTGTGGATGAGCACCATCCAATCTGTTGCAGACTCAAATACAACCAGAGGGTAGAAGAGAAGTAAATTTTCTCTCTCCTCTGAAGCCAGGACATCCATCTTCTCCTGTTTTGGGACATCAGAGCTCCAAGTTCTCTGGCCTGTGGATTCTGAGATGTACAGTCACCACACCCAGGACTGAGAGTTACACCATTGGTTTCCTGGGCCCAGGTCTAGTTCTCAAGACTTAACTAAATTGTGGGCTTTCCTGGGTCTCCAGCTTGAGACAGTCATGGTACTTCTCCACCCTCATGATCACATGATCCAATCCCCATAATGGATTAATATATTTCTTAAATATCTATCATCTATCTATCTATCTCTTTTATATAACATAGAATTTCCAAATTTTCCTATCTCACTTTGAAATTCTCTTCATTCTTCAAAACCGAGCTCAAATTCATTCTTTGCCCAGAGTGTCTTCTATAACTTGGAGTGACAGTTTTTCCTTTAAATTATCATAGAAACTCTCATTTATATCAACCTTAGACTCTTCCAAAATATCTTTAAAACGTGTGTACTTGGCTTTACTGATATCTCCAAAATTGCATGTTCTTCGAAGATGTGGCCTATTACTTAGAAATCTTTATATCTTATATACTCTTGTCAATATGACCCCCAAGAATATGGTGGAAGTTAAACAGCATATGTTCATGTTATTATTGTACAAAGAAGCTTATGGAATTACCCCTGTTAGAATTTCTAATAATCTTGCAGATGTACATATAATTAGTCTCATTTTAAGATGTGGAAGGTCAGTCTCAGGAAAAAGTAAAAAGGTTTAGAAAATTGCCAATTATTAAAACTTAGTAAATGCTAGGGAATAATAACCAGATGTGTCTGATTCTCAAGTGTACCATTTTCCCACCAAAAAGCATCTAATTTATATATAGTAGTTGATTAGTAAATATTGATGAACATATGGCAAATCACTGTGGCAGACCACCAAATGTCCACGCACATCTCTGAGTTTCATAGCCTCACCTCAGTTAGGTGGGGCCAGGTGATCTCAGTTAGGTTGGGGCCAGGTGATTCTGACCCATGGGACCCTCCTCATTCTGACAGAGCCATAGGTTTCAGATGACAAGATGGAGAAGCACTCTCTTTCAGAATCAGATGGTAATGCAATAGGAAATAAACTTTTTTTGGTTAAGATACTGGGATTTTAAGATTTGTCTGCTAATTATTCTGAACACTAAAGCAACTGAGCAAATGAGTGCAATTAGTGTGATACACTATTCTAAGAAGATTTACCAAATATTACCTACGTGTCTGCTCATTTGTCTCTTGTGACATCGACGCCGCTCTTGGCAGGGTCAGTCAATGTCACTGCTGTTCTTAGAGTAGATGCTGATGAATCTGTCATCCCTGAGAACCTGCGCAGAGAACTCTGGCTTCAGGACACAGGAGCATGTGAGCTTACGCTTTCACGGATTCTTTTCTAGAACTCTCGTGTTAAACAAGCATGACACTTGAACTGTTCTCTACCCTTTGATGTTTATTTAATGGGATGAGTTGGTTGTCTTTTGACCCTGAATGCAAAATAGTTACTTTTACATAGTAAGAGTTCTCATAGTCATTTTAAGATACAGAAAAGAGTCCTAATTTAGTAGAATGATAAAGTGATATTCCTCTAATCTTCAACTCCAAATGATTTAAAATTGAGGTTTCTCCCTTTTTCCTCCAACTCAGGTCTATTACAAACAGGAAGTTGTCTTTGGAAAGAGAGGGCCAAGGTGAGAACCCAGGAAGAACGGAGGAAAATGGGAATAGGAAAGTTCTTACTTTGTGGATACGAAAGTGAGCTGATACCAATGTTCTTTGGTCTTTACAGAAGACTACACTGATTCTTGTCTCCTGTGGGCACTTTCACCGGTTCTTTAGAAACCCATCCTTCTACAGTTCCATGGATGCCAGCAGATGCATTTCTATTCCTACCTCTTTCTTCAGCCTCTGGAATCCAGCCATCCATAACTGGCACTTTTTTGCTGAGCTAGAAATAGACAGGGTTTGACCTCACGATGGTTTTCCCTGACACATGGCCTATATCCAGTCCACAGAAGATACCAATTGTAGCTTCTGCAAACTCTGGAAGGATATAGACCATTCACAACCAGCAGCAATCTCTCCTCCAGTCAAAGTTGCTGGTCAATCAATCTCCCACCTTTCAGATTTTTCTAGTTGATCTCAGACACTGGCTTAGAAAACCCACAAACGTCAGAGGAACCTTGAAGCTTCAAGTGGTCTCCTTAAAACTCCCCATTTGAGTAAAAGATAAAGGGAAAAGTCCCCATTTTGGAGAGAGAACTACATTCTCCAACAGTGCTCTCCAAATATCTTCTTTAACTCCAAAAAATTAACCTTTTGTACAATGTAAGAGGCATATGAGTAATATAATTTTTGTAGTCATTACCTCTGGACAATCTCTTCTCCCTTTGGAACATCTTATCTCAGTGTTGCAAATAACAATTTAATGATCAGTTAAATATGCAGATTGTGGCTGAGTCAAATCCAGAAGTGAAGTTTTTTTGAAAAGGAAAAGGTGGGTACGTTTTAATTTCATACCATTCGGTTTTTAAATACGCTTTATGGTTTTTGCAAAAATAATTGTTTAATAAAAATTGCCCTTAGAAATAATTCACTGATACAGTTCTAGTTTGTTATTCCTTCTGGGAATGTTTACTTTCATTCATTCATTGCTCAAATAATTAAATTTAAATTTTTAAAGCTGATTTTCCTACTAGAGACTTTCAAGAAATAAGAGGCACAAAATACACAATGAACAGCAGTTCCCAGAAAAGCATGACTCACTGCATTTTTCCTGAAATTGGGATGAGAAGGAGGCAGCTGACCACTGATGTGGGAATCACAGCATCATCAGCTTGCTGCGATTATGAAGCAATTTACATAAAGACTCAGGTTTTCCATCTGGGGAAAATTTCTCAGATGGCCATTATTTGCAATAAAATCTCAGCATTGGAGATGTCAAAATTACCATATTTTTATAAGCAATTTAATTCCCAAAGAGCAAAAGAAGTCATTGTAATTTATCCCCAGTACCACCTGCCCTTTCTTTACTGAGCATACAGCAGGTGCTTAACCAACATTCACTGTAGTGTTTTCAAAAAGGAACCTGTACCAACTTTACCACATGCCTCCAAATGAGCCTCCTGGTGGGAACCATCACAGAAAAATTGGGATTTCTACTCTGTCTGCTCCATGGGTCCATCAACAGAGATTTCCCCAGCCTAGACTCGCATGGAGCAATCCTAAAGACACATAGTCACTACCACTTCCAATATTTTAACTTTGAATATACATATATATGCAAATATTTGTATACATAATGTGTGCATATATGTGTGTATATGTATGTATATATATATATATATATATTCCATATTATATATGGAGAAATGAATAGACCTAAACACATCTTCAGAGTACTTTAAATTAGAGGAAAAATGTCCCCTAAACCATAATCCTAACAACTGATTCACTGAATATGGTGAACCACAGTGACTTCAGAAGGCAATTATAGAATCACAAGGAACTGAAAACACCACCTCAGCTGCCTCTCTCAACATTTATAAAAACCTCCATGCTGTTTCATACACACCCCCCAATACCGTCCCGACACCATCTTGGCTTGTGTCTATTCAAGCCACAGGGTTGTGGGTGAAGACATCTGCCTTCTGTCCTTTATGGCTTCCAACCCACCCCTGAGAGGGTGATGCCAGCAGACTGTGGTTGACGGGATGGGTGCTAAAATAGTACCAACACCCAAGTACACCCAGCCCTGGAGCAAAATGCCTGTCAGACTTCCAGACGGAGCCAAGCTTCAGCAACCACGGCAGGGCCTGGGAGCAGGAGGGAGACTCTGAAAGCAGAGTCTCCAAGGATGTGGTTCATCCACGTCTAGACAGATGCTGACTAGTTCCAAGGCCCAGGAGGTGAGGAAATCAAGCGCTTGAAGATTTAAGTGTGGCAGAGGGAGACTGTATTCAGTCTCCCTTGCGGTTCTAAGTACCCTAAGTACTCCCGTTCGGAGTAAGTCCTCCACCCTGCTGGGTCACCCGTGGGATCCAAAACTGAAATATCTCTCATGATGTTGGAATAGTCCGGACTTTGGGTTCCCTGGGTAGTGTCTTAGGTTAACATCCCAGAAGCAGACTTGGAGATGAGTTTCATGAGGCTTATTAGTCAGGAAGTGTGTTTAGGCCACCCAGTGGGGAGGTGGAGGACGAGAGGGAAGGAAGATGTCCCACAGAGGGTAACTTTGGCTTGACGCTGCAGGGAAAGCTATAGAGACACAGGGACCGCTCCTCAGAGCTGGAGGATTTGTATCATGCGTCCATCAGTCACCTTCAGGGGCTTCCCTGGGGGGTGGCATGGAGGCCGCTCATCGCAGGTGCTTAGAACTTTCAGAGTGTGCTGAGGAATCGAAGCTAAAGGTGTCGTGAAGCCTGGCGACAGCAGTGATCGTCCGATAAAGGGATGTACCCATGCTGGCAGCCAGAGATGAAAGCATGTGGGGGTCACTGAGCAAGAAAATGTCAAAGGAGCCCAAAGGTCATGGACGGGCCGCCATGGGTTCTGCTGCAGACGGGGACATTGTCTACAAAATCTGTGTAGGGGTTGCTGAGAACAGGGTATGAACTTTGTTCACAAAATCATGAGCAATCTCTGCTCATCTTTCTAACAGCATTCCTAAGATACTGTCTGAACCTTTTTAAAATAACTCCCAGTTTCTGCAGGTTTAGAGAAAGTTCCTCAGACTAGTTTTTCTCCACTGACCTCCCTCTGAATTCTTTTCTCCTCCACCCTCTTTCCAACGCCTGTCCTTGCTCACTCCGTCTCCTCCCTACTTCTTTTTCAATCCTTCTCCCTCTCCTGCTCTCTCAACAGGTCAACGCCTTTTTCTTGCCTGGAGTTATCTGTTTTCTATGTAAAAATAATTGTTTGGGTCCTGAAAACCAATTGATGCAAAAGGAAAGCATTCAAAATGTTTGGATTTTTTTTTTTTTCAATTAAATCAAACTTATTCAGGGGGGGGGAAATCCTGAGTTACTAACAGTATTATTTGATTCCAAATTTTCATTTAAAGTCCTTAAGGTTTAATAACTTGATAGCTCTAACATTCATTTAAAAAAAATCTATTCTGGTTAAGTGCTTTGTGGTTCAGTTCTATTTCCAGAGCTATTTGTTTATTTAGAGCTGGCTTTCTGTTTTATGTGGAGGTAATATCATGTGAAAATATTTGGTGAGTCTGTCTTCACAAGGAAAGTAAAACTGAGAGGGTTTCAAACATAATTTGAAAGGCTAATGGGCACTGGCCAGAGATCAGACATGTTTCTGCCTACGTCCGCTCATAGAAACTTGAGAGGAGATAGTCATAACTACTTCCTGTTCTCATGCATTTCTGTCTTTACTTTAAATCTATTAAAGTAAATTTTACTATTAAAAATGCAGTAAGAAGAGTGAGTATATTTAGAACTTCTTATCATAATATAGTTGCAAAAGCAACTTAGCCACCTCCTCCAAACTAGAATCCAAAGAAGAGATTCATGAAAAATGATGAGGCAAGAAGACAACAACCAAAAAACTACAGACTTTGTTTCCCCTCTAAAGATAATAGGAATCACAAAATAACTAATACCCGTATTTATACTTTTAACAAGGTTTACCTTCAGGAATCAATGGGTTAAAAGAACATCATTCTTGGCTATCTGTTTTTTTTTTTTTTCATTGTGCTCTGAATTTTTAATTTAGATATATCCCCCCAAATATTTTTATTCTAATGTAAATATACAGCTAAAAAAGAAATAACTAGTTATTAAATGTCTACTCTGGAGAGATACAAAATAAATAAGACATGGATATTGACCTTGGGATGCTTATACACTAAGGAAATTAAACATACATTCATGAAATAATTTGGGAGGAAAGAAAATGTACAAGTGAAAAATAAATTGGCAATAATCCAGAGCAGAAAACAAAACAAATTCCATGCAAAGAGTTGGTATAAGAATCAGTCAACTTTGCTGATACTGATTCCATGATCATAGGCCCACAGGGTATTTCCTAACCACAGACCCCACATTTATTTATGCTGTTGGGTAGGAAATTGTGTGAGGTCTTGGGTTTGACCCCGAACACCACCCCCGGCACAAAATAATTTATGCCAGAAGATAGGACTGAAATAGTTTTATATTCTTTATCTAAATTGGCAATTTTCTTAAATTATCTAAAAAACGCTTTCATGTCTATGTTATCTGGCTATGCTGAACTTAGATTGTTGGGGAATTTATTTAAATGTCTTCTTATTGCAAGTTCCCAAAGGCATTTTGACTTCTGTATTAGTACACTTTCTGTTACTGTAACAACATAACTATGACAATCAACCTGTAAAAAGAAAAGGTGTATTTGGTTCATAGTTTTGGAATTTTCCATCCATGACTGGTTGGTCCTATTGCTTTGGGCCTCTGGTGAGTTGCACATCAAGGCAGGAGCACAGGTGAGTCCAAAATCATTCCCCTCCTGGCCAGGATGTAAAAGAGAAGGAGGAGGAAGCTGGGGTCCTGCAGTCCCCTTCGGGGCACATCTCCAGGGACCTAAGGGTCTTTCACTTAGCCCCACCTCCTAAGGTTCCACCTCCCAGAAGTGCCCTGGCCCAGGGTGCGAAGCCTGTAACACACAGGCATTTGGAACGTTCAGCATCCAAACCATGACCACTTTAGGGTGTGTGCACAATTTTATCCTCTGAGAAGCAATGGAGCATTGAATAAAGGCAAATTCCTTATTTCCTCAGTGCAGAGGACATGATCAGTGTGGAAGGAACAAGATTTATGACAAGGGAATGAGGTGCCAGGATCAGCAAGAGGCAGCACAAAGGTCCTGCTCTCCTTGCCACCTGAGAAGAGCTCTTTTAGGGGGACACTCTTCACATCCCTGCTCTGGACAAGGGACACGGACCTTTCTTCCTTCTTAGAGTGAGTCGATAATGACCCAAGTGTCAAGAATAATCAGAGAGGACTTTGCCACCAGCCAGTAACCCATAAGTTCAGCTGTAAGCGGAGTCACCTGAGGACATCAGCACGCACACCTGAGAGCTTGTGAAGTGTTTGTTTCAGGCTACTGTGTGAATGGGGAAAGGGCACAGTCCTGTGGGAAGCTGGGTGTGGGCAAGAGCTCTGACCTTGGAGAACAGAGAGCCCCTGACCTTGGTGAGCCCATGGCCAGGCAATATATCTTCCAGGTACCCACTGGACAATTTTTCTTGCTTCACCACAGTAAAAAATGGGGAACCATTGGTACTGGAGAGATGTTGGTCAAAGTTACAAAATTTCAGTTAAATGGGGACTAAAATCAATAGATCTATCATACGATGTGACTATACTTAATAACAGTATTGCCATATGTTAAAAAAAAGAAAATAGGGCATTTAAAAAAGTAAGGAATTAGGAGATACCTCACAGCTTCATAACTGAGAAGCTCACAGCTTCATAACTGAGAGCAGGATGAATGCTCAAGTCCTTTCGTAAGACCCACGAGCCAGCATGTTGCTGGTCACACCACTTGCACTCCGACTGAAGCTCCCCAAGTATTAAGCAGAGCCAGCTCCAGGGTCACTCAAGAACACTCTGCTTCTTCTGTACATCTGATGAGCCCCACAGAGCCTCCAGTGCCTGAAGTAGCCGGACAGGATTCCACACCAGGAAGTTGTTCTCTGCTGGTCTTTGTACTGGACAGTTTAGTACTGAACTCACCACCATTGGTTTTGTATCACATCTCTGCATTTTCCCTGTTGGAAAACCTAGTGTTCTGGGAACCACTTACTAAAGCAATAATGACGGCGATAGACAAGTAGTGTCAGGAGCTGTGTCCAATGCACCACCTACATCATCTTATTTAATTCTTCCAAGAAACCACCCAAGTCACATTTTACTACCAAATAAAAAAAAAAAAAAAGAGGAGGAGACTGGAAAAGTGAGGATCCAAACCCATACTTGTGTTGACTGCTATTCGATCTTGCCGTAATCTGGTAGAGAAGACAATGACAGCCAAAGTCAGCCAAAAGCAGGGGTATCCCATATCTCATTTACTATCCCCGAACCAATGCTCCCTAAGGGAAGGGATTTTGTCATCTTTGCCCTTCAGTCTATCCCCAGCAATGAAGTCAAGGTTGGACATGAAGTAGATGCTCATTAAAACCATACCATGGAGAAACCAAGATGGCGGACTAGAGGGTGACTACATCTCATGTCACTCCAGAACTCAGGATTCAAGAAGAGGAGGTATTGAGAGATTTGTGACCAACTCAGAGCCACCGGGTGAGTCTCTTCTACTGGGCAAGGCTCCCCCGCCAGGGCGGTAGTCCCAGAACACAGGGAACTTCATGAAGAAGAGTTGCCCAGCGATACTGCCTCGCTGGAGTGGTGAACCCACACAACTGGGAGAGTCGCAGAGGAGGACTGCCCAGCGAGAGGCTTCAGCGCACAGTGAGGTTCCCCAAGCCCAGGCAACAGGCCCAGACCACAGGCAGCTTCTTGGAGGAGGGCTGCCCAGCGGGAGACTCCCTCGCAGGGCCAGGCTCCCTGGCCCGGACGGTAGTTACAGACCATAGGGAACATCTCAGAGGAGGGTTGTCAAGCGAGAGACTTACTTGCAGGGTGGAGCTCCCTGGCCCAGGTGGTAGTTCCAGACTGAAGGGAACTTCTTGGAGGTGAGCTGCCCAATAAGACTTCCCCACTGGGCCACCACCCCCTGAGGGGCAGCTTCCATGTGGAGCACCGCATTATCAAGTTTCTCCAAGACTTCAGGCTACTGAAGGCTAGGAGGTGAGTTATTGGAAATCTACAGGGACAATATAAGTCAATGGAGGAAATCTGTAAAATCTCAAAGTTTCACTACTAGAGGGGAAGATAGCTAAGCAGTATGAGAAAACAAGGGAAGAAAATGTCCCAAACCAACCTAGATGCTACATCAATAAAATCCAATGACAGCATGGCTGAAGAAATGTCAGAAAGGGAGTTCAGAATGTACATAATTAAAATGATCAGAGAAGCAAACGAAGAGATATAAGAGCAAATGCAGGCTTTGAATGATTGCACCACTCAACAGTTAAAAGAGTAAATGCAGGAAGCAAAAGATCATTTTAATAAAGAGTTAGAGATACTGAAAAAAAACAAACAGAAATCCTTGAAATGAAGGAAACAATAAATAAAATTGAAAACTCCATAGAAAGCGTAACCAATAGGATAGAACACCTGGAAGACAGAACCTCAGACATTGAAGAAAAAATATTTAATCTTGAAAACAAAGTTGACCAAACAGAGAAAATGGTAAGAAATCATGAACACAATCTACAAGAATTATGGGATATCATGAAAAGTCCAAATTTAAGAATTATTGAGATTGAGGAAGGTACAGAGAAACGAACCAAAGGAATGAACAATCTCTTCAATGAAAAAATATCAGAAAACTTCCCAAATCTGAGTAATTAAATGAAAAATCAAGTATGAGAGACTTAAAAGACTCCAAATATACAAAATTACAACAGACCCACACCAAGGCATTATAATGAAAATACCTAACATACAAAACAAAGACAGAATTTTAAAGACTGTGAGAGAAAAGAATCAAATTACATTCAGAGAGAAACCAATAAGAATATCAGCAGATTTTTCAATCCAGACCCTAAAAGCTAGAAGGGCCTGGAACAACATTTTTCAAGCCCTGAAAGAAAATGGATGCCAACCAAGAATCTTATCCCCAGCAAAACTTACCTTCAGATTTGACGATGAAATAAAATCCTTGCATGATAAACAAAAGCTAAAACAATTTACAAAAAGAAAGCCAGCACTACAGAACATTCTCAGAAAAATATTCCATGAGGAAGAGATGAAAAACAACGATGTAAATCAGCAAAGGGAGGAACTACCCTAATGGACCAGCCAAATAAAGGAGAAACCAAGTCATGTCAAAAAACAAAAATGAGCCAAATAACCGGGAATACAAATCATATCTCAATAATAACCCTGAATGTTAATGGCCTCAACTCATCAATCAAAAGACATAGAGTGGCAGATTGGGTTAAAAAGACAGATCCAACAATATGCTGCCTGCAAGAGACTCATCTCATAGAAAAAGATACCCACAGACTAAAGGTGAAAGGATGGGAAAAACATACCATGCACATGGACTCAGCAAAAAAGTCAGAGTATCCATCCTCATTTCAGATAATGTGGACTTCAAGCCAAAGTTAGTACAAAGGGATAAAGAAGGACATTTCATACTGCTTAAGGGAAGCATAAATCAGCAAGACATAACAATCATAAATATCTGTGCCCCAAACAGTGGCTCATCCATGTACGTCAAACAAATCCTTCTCAATTCCAGGAACCAAATAGACCACAACACAATACTAAGTGACTTTAACACACCTCTCTCACCACTGGACAGATCTTTCAATCAAAAATTGAACAAAGAAACCATAGATCTCAATAACACAATCAATAACTTAGACTTAACGGACATATATAGACTATACCATCCAACAAAGAGCAAATACACTTTCTTCTCAGCAGCACATGGATCCTTCTCTAAAATAAACCATATATTATGCCACAAAGCTAATGTTAGCAAATACAAGAAGACAGAGATACTACCTTGCATTCTATCAGATCATAATGGATTGAAACTAGAAATAAATGACAGAACAAAAAACAGAAACTACTCCAACACCTGGAGATTAAATAATACACTATTGGATGATGAATGGATAACAGAAGACATTAGGGGGGAAATAAAAAAATTCTTAGAGGTAAACAAGAACAAAGATACATCATATCAAAATCTCTGGGACACTATGAAAGCAGTAGTTAGAGGAAAATTTATTTCATGGAGTGCATTCAATAAAAGAAGAAAATATCAACAAATAAATGACTTAACACTATAGCTCAAAGCCCTAGAAAAAGAAGAACAGACCAACACCCAAAGTAGTAGAAGACAGGAAATAGTTAAAATCAGAGCTGAGATCAATGAAATTGAAACAAAAGAAAATTGACAAAATAAAAAGTTGGTTCTTTGAAAAAATAAACAAAATTGATAAAACCTTAGCCACACTAACAAAGAGAAGGAGAGAGAAAACTCAAATTACTAAAACTCAGAATGAACAGGGAAATATCACGACAAACATGATTAAAATACTAAACATGTTTACAAGTTAATTTTGAAAATCTATACTCCAACAAAATAGAAAATCTCGAAGACATCAACAGGTTTCTAGAGACAAATGAATTACCTAAACTGAACCAGGAGGACATACACAACTTAAATAGATCAATTTTAAGTAATGAAATAGAAGAAGTCATCAAAAGCCTAGCAACAAAGAAAAGTCCGGGACCAGATGGGTTCTCAGCCGAGTTCTACAAAACCTTTAAAGAAGAGCTCATTCCAATACTCCTCAAAGTATTCCATGAAATAGAAGAGGAGGGAACCCTCCCAAACTCATTCTAGGAAGTCAATATCACCCTGATACCTAAACCAGACAGAGACACATTGAGGAAAGAAAATTTCAGACCAATATCCTTAATGAACATTGATGCAAAAATTCTTAACAAAATTTTAGCAAATTGCATACAAAAATATATTAAAAAGATAGTGCACCACAATCAAGTGGGTTTTATCCAAGGGAAGAAAAGTTGGTTCAACATCTGGAAATCAATAAATGTCATTCACCGTATCAACAGACTTAAAGTCAAGAATCACATGATTATTTCAATAGATGCAGAAAAAGCATTTGATCAAATACAGCACCCCTTCATGCTCAAAACACTAGAAAAAATAGGGATAGTAGGAACATTCCTTAACATTGTAAAGGCCATCTATGCTAAGCCCATGGCCAATATCATTCTAAATGGTGAAAAACTGAAAGCATTTCCCATAAAAACTGGAACAAGGCAGGGATGCCCTCTTTCACCACTTCTATTCAACATTGTCCTTGAAACTCTAGCCAGAGCAATTAGGCAGACCAAAGAAATTAAAGGGATATGAATGGGAAAAGAAGAACTCAAACTATCTCTATTTGCTGATGACATGATTATATATTTAGAGGAACTGGGAAATTCCACCAGAAATCTTTTAGAACTCATAAGTGAATTCAGTGAAGTAGCATGATATAAGATCAATGCTCATAAATCTAATGCATTTTTATTCATAAGTGATGAATCCTCAGAAAGAGAATTTAGGAAAACTACACCATTCACAATAACCTCAAAAAAAAAATAAAACTTGGGAATCGATCTAACAAAAGAAGTGAAAGACCTCTACAATGAGAACTACAGAACACTAAAGAAAGAAATTAAAGAAAACCTGAGAAGATAGAAAGATCTCCCATGTTCTTGGATAAGCAGAATTAATATTGTCAAAATGGTCATACTACCAAAAGTGCTATATAGATTCAATGCAATTCCAATTAAAATCCCAATGATGTACTTCACAGAAATAGAGCAAGCAATCATGAAATTCATCTGGAAGAATAAGAAACCCAGAATAGCTAAAGCAATCCTTAGCAGGAAGAGTGAAGCAGGGAGTATTGCAATTCCAGAATTTCAACTATACTTACAAAGCAAAAGTAACAAAAACAGCATGGAATTGGTACCAAAATAGACAAGTAGATCAATGGTACAGAATAGAGGACAGACACAAACCCAAATAAATACAGTTTTCTCATAGTAGACAAGGTGCCAAAAACATGTAGTGGAGAAAAGACAGACTGTTCAACAAATGGTGTTGGGAAAACTGGAAATCCATATGCAACAGAAAGAAACTAAACCCCTATCTCTCACCCTGCACAAAACTCAACTCGAAATGGATCAAGGACCTTGGAATTAGGCCAGAGACCCTGCATCTAATAAAAGAAAAAGTAGGTCCAAATCTTCAACATGTCAGCCCAGGATCAGACTTCCTTAACAGGACTCCCATAGTACAAGAAATAAAAGCAAGAATCAACAACTAGGATAGATTCAAACTAAAAAGCTTTCTCTCAGCAAAGGAAACTATCAGCAATGTGAAGAGAGAGCCTACAGAATGGGAGAAAATCTTTGCCACTCATACTTCAGATAGAGCAATATCTCCAGAATATAATAAAGAACTCAAAAAACTTTACACCAAGAATACAAATAACCGAATCAACAAATGACCTAAGGAAATGAACAGACACTTCACAGAAGAAGATCTACAAGCAATCAACAGATATATGAAAAAAGAAGTTCAACATCTCTAGTAATAAGAGAAATGCAAATTAAAACTACCCTAAGATTCCATCACACCCTAATTAGAATGGTGATTATCAAGAATACAAGCAACAATAGGTATTGGTGAGGATGTGGGGAAAAAGGTACACTCATACATTTCTGGTGGGGCTGCAAATTAGTGTAGCCACTCTAGAAAGCAGTGTGGAGATTTCTTAGAAAACCTGGAATGTTCCCACCATTTGACCCAGCTATTCCACTCCTAGGCCTATACCCAAAGGACTTAAAATCAACATACTACAGTGATGTAGCCACATCAATATTCATAGCTGCTCAATTCACAATAGCCAGATTGTGGAACCAACCTAGATGCCCTTCAATGGATGAATGGATAAAGAAACTGTGGTATATATATACAATGGAATATTACTCAGCCATAAAGAACAATAAAATTATGGCATTTGCAGGCAAATGGATGAAATTGGAGAATATCATGCTAAGTAAGATAAGTCAATCTCAAAAATTCAAAGGACGATTGATCTCACTGATAAGCAGATGATGATATATAATGGGGGTGGGAGGGAGGCAAGAATGGAGGAAGGAGGAACTGTATAGAGTGAAAAGAGGGTTGGAGGGGTGGGGGAAGGAAAAAATAACAGAATGAATCAAACACTATTACCCTGTGTAGATGTATGATTACACAAATGGTATGCCTCTACTTCACATACAACCAGAGAAACAAGATATATCCCATTTGTTTACAATAAAAAAAAAAAAAAACATACCATGAATAAGACCTGCAGAAGATTCCTCTTCCTGGATCAGAAAGGTGTGTGCCTAGCCCACTGTGCAATGCTCCATAGGTGGTAAAAATATGTGAAGAGGTTAAGTCTGCTTCTGGTTGCAGACTTCTTCTGCATCTTCTCAGCTCTGATGAAAGGTGACTATGGTTAACAGCCCCTATTGGTTTAGCATCCTTACCTTGTCTCTTCAAAGTTCTTCTCAGCTGAGGTGTAGAATAAAGATCAGAGAACAAAAAAATCTCACCATCATGTACATTCACAAGAAATTGCTTTTAATTAAAAATATCCATGTAAGAATGGTGGAAAGATACATAGAGTAGAGAGAAGAGAGAGGGGTGGGAGGAGGGGAGGGGAAGGGGAAGTACTGGGGACTAAATTAAGACCAGGTATATTCCATGCTTTTATGAATATGTCAAAATGGATTCAACTATCAGGTATAACTAAAAACACCAATATAACAAAATAAAAAAAAGAAAAATTGAATTATCACAGCATTAAGTTCTAAAATAGACCATAGAATTGTAAAGATAATAGAATGCAAAATAAAATCACCTATTTTCATGATAAAATAAAAGATCAGGAGCCAGAAAACTAAGAAAATTTTCATTAAGAAGTGTGCTTCAACATGTCGGCTCAGGGACCAACTTCCTTAACAAGACTTCTAAAACACAAGAAATAAAATCAATAACCAATAAATGGGATGACAGCAAACTAAGAAAGTTCACAGTAAAGGAATCAATGAAGAATGTGAAGAGAGAGTGTACAGAATGGGAGAAAATCTTCACCAAGTGAACCTTAGAAAGGTCATTAACCTCCAGGATATACAAGGAACTCAAAAAACTTAACACCGAAAAACAAATAACCCAATCAATAAATGGGCAAAGGAACTGAACAGTCACTTCACAGAAGAAGAAATGCAACTAGTCAACAAATATCTGAAAAAATGTTAGACATCTCTAGCAATTAAGAGAAATGCAAATTAAACTACACTGAAATTTCATCTCTAGTCAGAATGGCAATTATCAAGAGTGTAAGTAACAATAAATGTTGACAAGGATATGGGGGAATAGGTATACTCATACATTGCTGGTGGGACTGCAAATTGGTAGAACCACTTGGAAAGCTATATGGAGATTCCTCAAAATATTAGGACTGGAGCCATCATTTGACCCAGCAATTCCACTCCTTGGTTTATACCCAAAGGTCTTAAGATCATCATACTACAGTGACACAGCCATATCAATGTTTATAGCAGCTCAGTTCACAATAGTAAGCTACAGAGCCAACCCAGGTGCCCTTCAGCAGATGAATGGATAAAGCTAATGTGGTATATATACACAATGGAATATCATTCATCCATAAAAAAGAAAGGCTTTATTATATTTGCTAGTAAATGGATGGATCTGGATATTATCATGCTAAGGGAAATAAGACAGTCCCCAAAAAACAAAGATGGGATGTGTTCACTGATATGTGGGAGCTGACCCACAATAAGCAGGGAGAGGGGAAGAATAGATATTTGGTAGATTAGGCAAAGGGGAATGAAGGGAAGGGAGGTCCATGGGAAAAGGAAAGAGAGTGGATAATTGGAATAATTTTCCTAAGTACATTATGGATACTCCGTGGTGAACCCTGCATCATGTACATCCATGCGAACGGAGTCCTAATTAGAGTAAGATATAAGATATATTCCATGCAGAAAAGTTACTAACTCCAGACATCAGGGAATCTCACCATCCAGGCCCTGCCGCCTTGGAAGACCAAGCTGTTTGTTCCCAACCTCCTTAACATTGAAACTCCTTTGTCCACCTAGCCGGGGGGAGGGTGTCAGAAGACAGTGGACTTCCCTTGTCGCTGTTGATCTGATCACCCACTCACTCTGCCGCTCCTTTCCAGGCAATCTTACGCTAGTCCCATGTTTGCTCTGTATCCGTCGTGGAGAGCACCGCCCTTTTCCAGTTTTCCAGCCAACCCGCCTGTTTCTGCCCCTTGTTCTCAGGAGCAGGGACCGCCAATTATCTTATAAATGAGGAAAGGGAGTCTTCGTTCCTGTTTGCCTCAGATTTTGCTCCCAGAGCTCAGGGCACCTCAGTCGGCCCTGCTTAGGTCTATGGTCCCAAGCAGCAGTGCACCTAGGACAGGTGGCTAATGCCACCGAGGCAAAGCTGTGTATGGGTAGAAAATGTCACATGGACAATGACTGGATTGAGGACTAACCCATGTTACAGTAGAGAACGCCAAAGACACCCTCATGCAGATTTCTCAAGTTCAGGGTTAAGTGCCATTTCCTCTGCCCCTACAGAAGAATTAAAGGGCTCACAAAGATCAAAGGAACACCATGACTGAAATCCGAAGTAACACATCTCCTGATTTTCAAAACAGAAAGGAAGCCCACATTATGGAAACTAGGAACGTTGCCAACAGCATGGAACAACATAACGGGGTCCCACAGACTCGAGCTTATCTTCAATTTAAGAGGACTTGAAAAAATCCCCAAGCAGCTAGTTCATCCTGCTCCTGGTCCCACACCCCAGAGCAGTTGTCCCATTCCAAAGACCTTCTTGGAGGGAAATTTCATAAGAGCTCCATCAATAACATTGGTACTGACACGCTGAACTTGCTCTAGGATTTAGACTATCTCCTTCTCCTAAAGAGCCAACCCGTCTTCCCTAAGTCACTCGGTAAGTTTTTCTTTTAAGTCTAACCTTAATCTTCTGTGCTGCAGCGTTGACCTCTTATTTTCCTCAGTGGAAAGGAAGTACATTTTATCATCATGAATGCCATTTTTTAACCCCAAATCACTCTTTCTTGTCTTAGTTGACTTGTTCCTATTCCTGTCTCTTTGCTTCTCGATTTCATTGCCTCTTTTGAGTCCTGTACACAGTATCATCTCTGTGATGATAATTACACAGTGTCCAGAGGCCAGAAGAACATTCTGGAAAGTCCTGGTTAATTTGAAAATAATGACAGTCTCTCCTGGCTTGTTAAATTCTTCATGCCTGTGAGTCGTTCCTTGGACACGCCTTGGTTTTTCTAAAAGTGGCACAACATGGCTGATTCACATTCAGCTACTCAATGTGCAGATACCAAACAGCATCTGACGTGTCCAGGGGCTCCACACAACCAATGTGGAATTCTCTGTGAAGCAGTGAGAGAGGCGAGGCTTTCCCTCCAGTCTCTGCTGCCAACTGCCAGTCACTCTCTTATTCTCTAATGACCAATTCCGTCACAGATTCACAGCACTGGCATGGAGCCCTGCTTGGAGTAGGTCTCAGGACAGCTGAGTCAGGGGGTCCCCACTGCAAGTGTTTGGAAGACAGCAGGACATGGGCTTTTCCTCTAAGGTCATGCCGACTTTGCTCCAGTTCCTTTAAATGAACCTGTGCCCCATGCCCACAAGACTCCGGTGGGTCTGATTCAAGATAACTCTGAAGAGAATATTCTCTCTGCTCCTCTGTTCTCAGCGTTCCTGGTCCCAGAACCTCATATGGAGTTCATTGTTTTCCAAAATGGTCCCATTGCAGCTTGTTAACTGTTCCCATCAAGGACTATGTCCCTCAACCCTTGAATCTGGCCATTGCAATTAATTTTTTAGAAGAAATGAGTGTCTCTGGTTCAAGCTGAGCCTCAAGAGGGTTCCCATGCTACTGTGCGCTCTCTCTCTCTCTCTCTCTCTCTCTCTCTCTCTCTCTCTCAGAACTCACATCTGCTGTGAGAACAATCTTCTTGAGGGCAGAGACACTAGGGAGCAGAGCTGGGTTGTCCCAACTGAAGCCATCAGAGATCAGCTATCTCCCAAGCAATCTGCCTGCTAACCACAGATGCATAAACACGTCCAGCCACGGTCAGCTGAGTGCTGTTTTGATGGAAACTATCCCACTAAACTTAATTCATGATAAATTAAGAAATGATAATGTTTTAACCCACTGAATTTTAGAGTGATCTGTTATGCAGCAATAGCTAACTGATACACATCTCAAAACTTGCTTCCTGTTCTCTCTTTTGTCACTCTGATGAATGAGCCAACAACTGATTTCCTCTTCCATAGTTCACCACTGGTATGGTTGAAAAACATAACATCTCTTCTCTACTAGTTTCCTGTTCTATAATTGTGGATAAAACATATAATGGTATGAATTCGACCTGTCTCCACACACTATCTTACAGGGGAACAGACTCAACCATTGAAATCAGATGATCTCAGATAATCTTCCTTAATGGTCTTGCAAAAGTGCTCTTTCTGAATTTCTTTCTTCTAGGAGCATGGCAGTCTCCCGGTCTCCCAGTCCACCTCGGGCTTCTTGTCTCTCATCCCCTGGAAGTCAGGTTCTTCAGTTCTACTTCTACTTCATTGCCATCCATTCTCTCTTCTCTATTCCACTTCCAGGAGAGCCCTGGCCATGGCATGAGGACCCAGAGTGTCAGGGGCGGGCTCTGAGGGCCCCAGAGCCGCACCGTGGCCTGATCTCTAAGATGGCGTCTAGCAGCTTGCCAGACATAGCTGCACTCATATTCAAGTTTTAGGAAGTAACTCTGGTTGGCTGTTGTACATGAGGCGATCCTGGTATCTGCCTGGAGACTGTTCCTTGATAGGCTGACTTTCCTGGTAGTCTACTCTCTGATAGGCTGATGTTCTCAATATAAGTCGGAGACTTGTGGAATAAAGCCCCTTTTGGTTCCTGTGATCAAGAAAAGCGTACGCGTTGTGATTGCCCACCGCCTGCGGGCGGTGGGCGATCATAAGTGGTGCCGAGACCCGGGACCTTGAGTTATAAAGAAGAAACTGATCAGGTAAATACAGGGAAAGTAAAGTACAGTCTGGCCAGGTTAAAGTTCGCTGGATAAGCGACGAGTTAAAGTTCGCAGGGTAAGCGACGAGTTAAAGTTTGCTGGGTAAGCGACGAGTTAAGGTTTGCTCGATAAGCCAAGAATTAAAGTTTGCTGGATAAGTGACGAGTTAAAGTTCGCTGGATAAGTGACGGAGTTAAAGTTCACGGGAAGTGACTAGTTAAAGTTCGCGGGAAGCGACAGAGTTAAAGTTTGCAGGAAGCAACAGAGTTAAAGTTCACGGGTTAAGCGACGGGATTGTAAGTGCTTTCGCTTTTGTTTTGCTAGTTAAGGTGCTTTGCATTCTGTTAGTTTAATAGAGAAAAATGGGCACTGAAATGTCACGAATGCGCATGGAAGGTCCCTTAAAGGATTTGCTCCAGGCCAATGGAATTCCTCTTGAAACTAAAACAGCCCGAACCAAATGCAGAGAGGCCATAAAACAAGGGGAAGAGGTTTTGTAAGAAACAAAAGAGGAAAGGTCTAAAGCATTAGAAAGGGCGTCAATAAGATCAGAGACAGACAAGGAAAATGAAACTGGGTGTGAGGAACAACTTGTTAGGAAGAGGGAAATCAGTTTAGGGGAGGGTCCCCCATTAGGAGTCTGCCCTACGTTATCTGCCCTTAAGGCCTGCTTCTCTCCAGGACCTCCCAAAGGGGGCTCCAAGTTTCTCCCCAAAGAGCCACCGCCTAAAGAACTGCCGGCTCCTCCCGTTGCATCTCCTTCCAGAAACTTGGCACATAGTAAACAACATTGGGAGACCTTTAATGAGGAGCCCAATCCATCTCAATCTGCTCCTCCCAAGGTTGAGGAACCACGAGGGCAGCCAGCCTCTACACATAGGGAGGGCCCACTACCACCCCGGGGAGGATCATTGCTGCCATCTTGTATTCTGGGGCCACATCAGACTCCAATGAAAGCCCTCACCCTCCTCCTTCCGGGTGGCGGGAAATCTTCCCGGTGGCCATTTTGTGATACTGGGCAAGAACTCACAGACTCTAACCTCCCCCCTCCCTGTAGGGCCTTCCCGGTAAATGTTAAAATGTTAGTTTGGGAAGGAATGACTACCAATAACAAATTGGCCTGTGCAGGGATGAAAGATGGTTCCATGGGAAGGTGGATTGTGGCTACCAAAGATATTGGCACACAGCATATGTGAGCGAGTGGGCAGATGGAAAGGGATTCCTTATCTTCAAGTCTCTTCTTTCTTGCGCTTCTCTGCTCTTCCTGCAAATGCCTCCTTCTTCTCCCCCTCTTAATCCCTCCTCCTCTTCCAACCTTGACTCAGCTGTTTCTACTTCCATTCCCCGGTCCAACCTTGACCTAGTCCTCCTGCCATGAGGTCCCACGTACACCAGTGGGTAGGGAATAACCAGCCTAACCATCAGTGGCATGTCCTAGTAAGGAGTAAGATATAGTAGCCCCAGGCCCCACAAGTATTGGGAGATAATTGTTTCATAATTTTCTGCATCCAAACCTGAATTGATTACTAACCAGGATTAAGGGTTAAAATGCCCTAGGCATCAAGTTTCTGCTGGAAAATTTTAGCTCCTTTCAGATCCAAATCTCAGTCAAGGCTTACATTGAAATGTAAATAGAGAAAGCCTGAAGGCTCAGTAGGAGACAGGTCTCAAAAAAGAGAGCAAAAGTCTTACCTGAACTCCAGCAAAAGTAAATTTTATGGTGCTTTACTAAAGTAATTAACGGCCGTAACATTTTCCCAGGACTCTTGTTTTTTCTGAATTCTACATTTTTTTTTTGAGCTCATGACTTTTTTGATCAGTTCTATTTTTTTTTTTAATTCAACTAGAGTTTTTGAACATCTGTTACATTGCAATGGAGATTCACCTGAAAAGTTTCAAGGCCTTTGATTTTGTGTTATGTGTATGTCGTGCTGTCTAATGTCATGTTTTGTCTGTATCAAAATTGAGCACTCCTAAAATTAAAATTTAAAAATTGATCCAAATATTTTTAATTCACGTGATTTAAAGAGGTTCAATTTAAATTGGGTAAACCAATAGAAGTAAAATGTCTTAAAAATAACTCGAGAGTCTCTAGGTGGTCAAACTAATAAAATGTTAATGTAGAGTACTATAAATAACAAAATATTTAATCTTATTAAAATAGAGTAATTTTTTTTTTAAATTTAGAAATTTCATAAGAGTTGTTTCAGAATGTGAACAAAGAGGGGTCAACAGGAAAGAGAAAATAAAGGTTCTGGGTATGGAAATATATTTAGTAAAAGGGAAAAGGAAATATTTCTGGGTAAGAAAGTGCTTGTGTGATGAAATAAATGAGGGTCTAAGTAAGTGCTAAGAAAGTCTACGTAAGTAAAGGGCAAGTTTCAACAAGTTTGCCTGTAACTAAGTTGGTTGTATGTATGTGAAACATTTAAAGCTATTTAAGGTTTTTCCTAAGGTGAAATACTAATGTTCTAATATAAACCAAAGTTTAATCTATATGGTAAAATGACATGGTAAAATAACAAGGATTTCTTAGAAACACTAATTTACTCTTAACTTTGTGTCTATTAAGTTTTATTCTTTAGAACAATTAGTCTTAAAAATAGGGGTTTATACAATTATGGTTAAGCAACTGTTAGAGTATTGTACTACGTTATAGAGTCTAAATTTTTCTTTAAAAACTAAATTTGGTAAGAACCAATTTCTCACTAAATTTGAAATAACTCTAACCACAGGTATACCTTATAACCCACAAGGACAGGTATTGTTGAATGTGCACATCTCACCCTCAAAAATACTCTTTATAAACAAAAAGGGGGAATAGGGGAGACCTTCAGGTCCCCTAAAGATAAACTTTCTCTTTGCCTCTTTATTTAAAAAAAAAAAAAAAATTTTAACTCTGGATAATGAGGGTCGCTGTGCCGCTGAGAGACATGGCAATCATAAACAACATGATAGAGTGACGGTAAAATGGAAGGATGTTCTCACAGGACAATGGAACGGCCCGGACCCGGTGCTTTACTGGTGCCGTAGCTCAGTTTGTGTGTTTCCACAGGACAATACATCGCCTATCTGGGTTCCTGAGCGACTAACTCGACCAGTGCCAATGCTACCAACAAGTAACTCAGACCAACATACTTCTGATGACCATGATGCTCGTAGCCCCCCTTGAACTAACTTAGAACCTCTTTTTAGTCTCTTAGGATGCTATCTCTCTCAATGTTGGAATGCTTTTGGGTTCCCGCTGGCAGTCTTAATGTGTGTTCCTACCTTCCTACCAGTCCCAGTCTCTGTTACAGATGCGGAATTGCCAGTGTTGGCATCACAGCGGCCATGGTCGCCACGGCAGCAGTCTCTGCAGTGGCAGCCGAAACCGCAGCAGCAGAATTGACACAACCATACAGACAGCAACAACAATCACTTGGCCGAAAATACAGCCGCAGCCTTACAGACTAAAGAGACCCTAAACCAACATCTAACAGCAGGCATACTCCTTGTAAATCAAAGAGTGGACTTACTACAAGAACAAGTGGATATCTTGCAAGAACTTTTGGGACTGGGATGTGTTTATACTTTAAGAGCAGTGTGTGTCACCCCTATTGCTTATAATAACCTTAGCTCTGTGGTTATGTTATCTAAAAATCTCTCTGTCTACCTTACTGGTAATTGGTCATCTACATTTGATAATTTAACCAGTCAGTTATGAGCTGAAATACTCAGAGTCAATGCCACCAGGGTTCAAGTTGCATCGGTATCCGAGATGTTCTCTTTGTTATCTAAAGCCCTGGGATTGACAAAACAGTGGGCTGGAACAGTAGCTGTTCTGATTATTATCTGCTTAGGGATAGCCTATGTTAAACGCAGCCAAATCAGAGCTTGCCAAGATGCCCAATGTCATCGACGGGCTATAGTACAGACTTTGACAGCCATTGAGACAGGCACATCCCCCCAAGTATGGCTAAGCATGCTGGACCAGTAGTCAAAGACGGGTAAGATCCATGGAAATGCATACCAACCTAAGACAGGGTTCTGACGCCTGGAGGTCAGAATTCCAATGACGGGTAAGGATGTAATTTGCCATGGACAACCTAAGACAGGCATGGTCCCAAGTCATCTTTTCTTTATTTAAAGAATAAGGGGGAGATGTCAGGGGCGGGCTCTGAGGGCCCCAGAGTCGCACCGTGGCCTGATCTCTAAGATGGCGTCTGGCAGCTTGCCAGACATAGCTGCACTCATATTCAAGTTTTAGGAAGTAACTCTGGTTGGCTGTTGTACATGAGGCGATCCTGGTATCTGCCTGGAGACTGTTCCTTGATAGGCTGACTTTCCTGGTAGTCTACTCTCTGATAGGCTGATGTTCTCAATATAAGTCGGAGACTTGTGGAATAAAGCCCCTTTTGGTTCCTGTGATCAAGAAAAGCGTACGCATTGTGATTGCGTGGGCGATCATACAGAGGACAAACTCTCAATAATTATTTGCTGAATGACTCTCAAGGATGGCAAGTCCATCAACTCATATCTCTCTGTAAGCATCAGTCAACAAAGAAGAGCTTCTGAAATATCATCTGTGACTGGGATGTACCTCAGCAGCAAAGCACTTGCCATATATATTATTTGCATCTCCCTTTGCATTCTCCTGAATCAACAAGTATTTTGAAATTATCTTTTAAACCATGCCTTTTTAAAAAGAGTAGGTCACTTGATAAAAGTCAAAATGTGTGCAGAATTCATTAACTTTTACTACATATAATAAGGAGTTGAAGACGTGGGTTTGGGGTGAGTGTAAGATTCAAATGTAAGGCCAATGCACAAGAAGTGACTTCGAGAATGCCGATCTTCTTTCTGTCAGTAATCCTACCTCACACCTGGGTTCCACGAGGAAATTTCATTGCATTTAATGCAAACAGCTGAAAATCATGTTATTAATGACATTTGGCTTTACAGACATTATTTGCCCCTACCCTCCCCCAGGCCGTGACCCATACATGCCTGACTGGCTGCAGAGGGGGAACTTCGAAGGGAAGGATGTACCATGTCAGACAAGTGGGTAGGCAGCACCTGCATCTAAAACCCAGCAACTTCCTGACACTTCAAAGCCTCCAAAATGGATTTGCAACCAGCAAGAGGCCAGAGGGAGGCCATCCTGGTCTTGGAAGTTCAGAGTGAGTGCCCCCAAGTACACCCTCAGGCCTTCTCTGCACAGTGCTCTGCCTGCAATGATTAGACCTTCACCTTGGAAGCATACTACAGCTACAGCTCTTTGGGGGCAACAAGCCTTGGGAATGCTCTACAGTCTTCCCTAGGATGTGCTTAAATCCTGATGTGTGATTTTTGTCACACTAAATATCTGAATAATCTTGGTTCTTGGGAAGCAATGACTGGAGGGTAAAGCTTAAGCAGGTGAGTAAGCAAATCGAAGATGTAAGGCAATAGGGGAAGCATGGAAGGGACCCCAGACTCCAGACCCTGAAGGATCTGAGTGCCTTCCTTCCCCACCAGACCATTTCACAGCTCTGCAGAGATGACTTGAGACTTCCACAAGGTTTGTCAATAATCCTCATAACTATATTGCAACATAAATATAATTATTATTATTGTCCCCATTTTATCACAAAGATAATGAAGACTAAGATAAAGTAGTAGAATGCTTAATGGTTCATAGGTAATGTCAGTAACAGTTACAGTTTATTGACCACTTTTTGTCTCATATTGATTTCTTTTAGCTTTATAAAAACCTTGTTGAGTAGGTTGGCTGCTTTAACACTCTTTAACACAGCAGGAAACAGACCAGGAAGGCCAAGGTGATGTACCTTGCCAAAGGTCACTTAGCTAGGGAGTGTCAGAGTTCAGATTTGCACCTAAGTTCTGCCACCTCCAGGTCCCTGTTGGTTTTAGCTCATTTTCTCCAAGTTTCCTCAGCCCAACATCTTCTGTAACCTTCAAGGAACCTGAGAATTTAAGAAAGATATAGAGTCAGAGTTTTCTTCTCTTACCCCATATTCTCTCTTCCTACCCCAGGAGGAACTTGCAGTCATGTCAAATTTGTCTGCAGTTGGCTGTTGCATGAAGCAAGGCCTCACCTTCTGAAAGCAGTTTGACTTCCTCAAACCTTCTCCATAGGAAGAGATTGACATCCTCGGAATGCCACTCTGACCCTGGCCCTGGAACTGTTCTAATCTTGACCTTTCCATCATCATGCTAGCAACGTTGCATTTACCTACATGCTGGCAGGCAGAGGAGCTTACTGTCTCCACCCAGTCACAAGAGCCTCTTCATCTGAAAAATAACAATTCCTGATCTTTGCTTAGAAGATTCTGGTTCTTGGATTTTCACCAGTGGCAGCAGTTAAAAACCAAACAAACAAATGATAAATATTAGTTAGGTAGAGTAGTCTTATCTTATCAGCAGGGATGTCCTCCAAAACCCCAGAGGATGCCTAAAATTGCAGATAGTACTGAGCTCTACATGTGTATGTCTTTTTCTAGACATACATCCTATGATAAAGTTTAATTTAAAAATGAAGCACAGCAAGAGATTAACACTAATGATAAAAGATAACAATTATACCAACATATTGTAAAAAAAATTATGTGAATGCTTTTTTCATTCTCTTTCTCTCTCAAAATATATTTTTTGTTTTCATCTTTGAGGGTAGCATGTTCTTCGCTGTGTACATCATGTCCGGATTTATCATATGCCCTGCAGCATTGTCACATAGTACCAGAATTAATCTATCATTCCATGTTTTAGGTCCTGCTGGCTCTTTTACATGACAACTCTTGTGCTTAGGCGCTATTATTAAAGTAAGTGCTATTTGAACACAAGTACTGCAGCACCGTAGTCAGCCTGATAACCAAGATGGCCACCCGGTGACTAGCGGGCAGATTGTGTATACAGCACAGATTCACTGGACAAATAGAGGACTTTCATCCTGGGCAGATGGAGTAGGATGGCATGATTTCATCATTATGGTGCTCAGAGTGGTATGCAATTTAAAACTTATAAATTATTATTTCTAGAATCTTCCATTTAATATTTTCAGAAGGTAACTGAAATTGCAGAAAGCAAAACCTCAGAGAAGGGAGGACTATTGTATATGCTGTTAGTCTTTGGTTCAGCATTTTAATATTTATTTTATAATTCGCCTAATAGCAGAATGAAGTATTTAATTTTATTATTTTACACTTTCAGTCAAGAAAGGGAAGAAAATAATTGACCTGTAACTATACAGCTAATAAATGGCAAACATGAAATTCAAATCTGATTTTCCTGATTTTACAGTCAAACATTTAATTTTTGCTCTGATAAGAAATCATACAACTTAGCAATATGTATTGTCTACAACTTCTAAAACCAATCATACTCTTTGACCCCAATTTCCACTTGTAAGTATGTATTATACAGAAATAATCAGAGATAATCCTAAATGTGTATGCACAAGGTACAACACAAGTGGTTTGTAATTGAAAAATTACAAAACCACTTAAATGGCAATAACAAAAGTATTTAAATAACTTCATAATCTACACAATTTAATACTATGCAACCATGTTTTTGGAACTACAATATGACATCTAATGATGTTAGAAAATAACTAAAAAACAAAACATGTAAAATCAGAATATAAAAATGTACATGTACTATAACCTCCAAGTGGTCCAAAATAAGAAATGAAAAATGTGTGTGTATACATCAAATAATTGTAAGGGAATAAAACACACTAACTTGAAGTCATCTCCTTGTGAATTTTGATTATTTCCTCTCTTCTCTTAAATTTTTTTATATTTTCCAAATTCTCATCAATGAGTTTTCTGACATTATTACAAAACAGAAACAAAAAATATTAGCCTCTATGTCCATGGGATACCCATCTTCAGGTTTAACTGTGGTCAAAAATATTTAGATACAATAGGTACAATCAGAAAAATAAGAAATTACACTTCATTTATGTATTATTTATCAAAATGTATAAATGCATTCTACTGTCACATACAACTAATTGGAACAAATAAAAAATGAATAAAAATATTTAGAAAAAAGTTTGCCTCCGTGCTGAACACTTACTGACTTTTCTTCTTATAATCGATCCCTAAATAACACAGTATAAGAACAATTTATACAGTATTTACATTGCATTTGGTATTATAAGTCATCTAGAGATGATTTAAAGTACACAGGAAGATATGTGTAGGTTGTACGCAAACCCTATACCATTTTATATAAGAGACTTGAGCATCTGCATATTTTGATGTATGTGGGGAGTCCTGGAACAAAATCCCCAAGGATACTAAGGTAGTACTTCAAATAAAAATAATTCCTACCATTATTACAAAAAAAGCAGAAGTCAGGGTGATTCCATTGTAAAGAGCTGCTGAGAATACCCACTCTTTGCTTCTGTCCAGCACAAGGAGCTGAAGAGGCAGCACTGGACAACATAAAGAGCTAACTAACCTGCTGTGTGACCTTAGTTAAGTCACTTTACCTCTCTGAACCTCAGTGAACTTTTCTGCAAAATTAGCAGTCTGAATCGATGAGCCACACCTTAGGACTGAGCCCATAGCCTCCTTCGGTGGCTTCTCAGCAGATTTGTCTTTCAATATGCAATTAAATTTGGCCTTCCCCCATGACTGCAAAGAAAAATATTTATGAATTACATTCTCAATTAGAAATGGATCTCTGTCTGAGGATAAAGAAGCACAAACCCACTGGCAAATTAGAGTCCATTATCAGCCACTATAGCAGCAAGCTCAGCCTGGTGGTAATTGTATCTGCAATAATAAGGCTGTGAGGGCGACTTCAGGCCATTTGCTACGTGAATCAATCATCATTACAGTCTAGAAGCAGAGTGGATGTGGAAATGAGCTTGTGTTATCAATGGCTGATTAGAACAAAGATCCATCCAGAAGCTCATGAGTACAGGGAGTGGGGAGGGGGAAGCACAGCAAGGGGTGTCCTGGGTCTCTGTCAGCATATGTCACCCAGGAAAATCACCCTGAGACTTTGGCTTGCAATTCTCTCTTAGGGTCCCGAGTGGGAGAATTTAAATAACGCTAATCTGCTTTGCTATTTCATACACTTTCATGCAAATCAATGAGCCCGCCTGCTAGTGTGCAAGGGGACAGTTCAGTTTACCCAGGCCTGCCATGATGCATGACCTGGTGCCTTTAAACAGCAGAAATGTGTTCTGCGACCATTCTGGAGGCTAGAAGTCCAAAGCCAAGGTATCGGCAGGGACTGTGCCCTCTGAAGGCTCTAAGAGAAATGCTTCCTGTGTTTCCAGCTTCTGCTGGCCCAGGCCCCTCTTGGGCTGTGGAAGCACAGTTCTGATCTCAGCCCTTGTTCCCACTTGGCCTTGGCTCTATGTCTCTGCGTATTCTCTCCTCCTCTTAGAAGGGAACCAGTCATTGGGTTAGGACCCACCCAATCCAGGACCACCTCATCTTAACGTGACTATCTCTCAGATACTCCATTTCCAATAAGGGCACATATTGAGGATCCCGGTGGACATGGAATTTTAGGGGACACTTTCCAAGTCACCACACTCTCATATAGGACATGGATTTTCATTGGTTATCTTTCCCTTTAGTCTTACCCGTGATCGTGAACAGGGTGAAAACAGCGAATACTAAAGCAGTACTTAGCACATACTGTAGAGACATGCTTGCAGCTGTTTGGGGAGGAGGCCGTGGCTGCATGCCAAGCATGCCTCGCCTCCTCCCCAGCCCTTACACGCGCACGTGGCCCAGCTGGGCTTGCTCCGGGCCCCAGCGACCTCGCTGGAGAGGTGTAGGACGTCAGAGCACGAGGGAGTGTTGGGGAGAAGGGAAACTCCTGGAAGTTGGGGGAGCGGGAGGAGCCATTGCGGGCTGCACGCCTTCAGGCCGGACAGGTAGGGCTCCAGCGTGCAGCGGCCCGGCACCCATGTCCCTGAGCAAAGGGCTGTGGCTGCTGGCGCGCCTGGAAGCCACAGGTGAGAGCAGTGTGCTGCTGGAGGTGCGGGCCAGGCTGCGGTGACTGCCTGCTCTTCGAGGCCGGCCAGTGGCCACGCTGGGCGGAGCTGGTGTTGGCACCAAGGCGTCTACTTGGGGAGAGAGGCAAGCAAGGAAGCAAGCAAGGAAGCACCACTAAAGAAAAATAAAGAAGTTGTTCATTCCCAGTCTGCCTCTGATTCTTTCCCGAGGTCCCGTTGCTGCAGGCGGCAACAACATGCCAGGTATATTCTTATCTTTTTGTGTATTCTAATATATTTCCTTCTCACCAGTGAAGAAGTACAATTTTTACCCTATTCTCCAACTGGATAATGGAGACACAGAGAGGTTAAGTGAGGTGTCTAAAATCACACAGTAAGTGGCAGAGCCAGTACTTGAACTGTGGAACTCTGGTTAGTTGTAAACATGGGTTCTTAATCATATATCCTATCTCTTAATGACTTATACAATCAAACTAGACATTCTGGTAATCTGCTTAAAGTATAGGTCAACAAAGCCCTTTTAGAAAGTATTTTGGCAGTGTGTGTAAATGAACTGGAAAACAACCACACATATTTGACCCAGTGATTATACTTTGCAGAATTCTCTCTTTAAAAAAAAAAAAAAATCTGAACTACACAAAGTCCCCATTCATCAAGATGCTTATAACAGCATTGTTTATAAAAGCAAGGAAAAAAAAGATAAATTTAAACAAAGGAGGTCATGAGGAATGTTATACCTGTAAAATGAAGCAGTGTATCTCCATTAACATAATGTGAATAGTTTACAGTAACAAGAGCAAACCCACGTCATCACAAAAACAGATAAAAAGAGGTCAGCATTAACCGTGCTTGACTCAATTTTTAAACAACAGAAAGGAAAGGAAATACATTAAAATGCTCTCAGCAACTCTTTCAGAAGAATTGTTTTTCTTTTTTTTTTTCCAGCATTTTAGATTTTTCAGTTTCTCTAATAAACCTGGAATGCTTTTGCAACTGGAAACCATGAGTATCTGAAATGCAAAGGAGAAGCAGGATCCTCACGGAAGGGCTGAAGGGGGGAAAGGGAAGGGAGTGGGCCACATCCTGAGCCCACTGACTTGCTTTGCTCGCTCATCTGAGAAACCTCAGGTTTACACTGATGTGATCTGTAAGTATCTTTTGAAAAAATGAACAGGCACTTGGGCTCAATAAATACAGCATAAACAAAAGAACAGAAAATGGATGTATGGAGAAATGGTTCAAACAGAAAATGCCTTTTTGAGGGAAAAGCCTGAAATCCTTTCCTTCTTTCTGTCCTTCATGATTCTGTTGGGAATGTAGGGACCTGGTATCGTTGACCCCACTTTGTAAGGTGGTGGAATAAGATTTACCTTCTCAGCTCTAGAGGATGAAATCTCGAAAAAAGGGGAAAAAAGGATAGGTTGAAGAGAATCAAGCAAGCAGAAATTAGACTGACCTAAATCAATACCCCAAGCATTGTTTTTTCCCAGTGGACGATGGCTCAACAGGAACCTGGTTGATCTGAAGGACAAACTGCCCTCCAGTTCAGAGAATCCAGTTCAGCCCAACCTTTGCTGTATCACCCGGGCTTCCCACTTCCCTGCATAAAAGGACTTCTGTTTGTGTTTATATCCATGTCGTGTGCGTCACAAATTAGGGGATAGAGCTCAAAATTTGAAAACTAACTGAACTAGTCAGGTGGCCCCAGCCATGGGAACTCTGAAATTTATTAGTAAGTATAACACAAACATGCTTCCCCTTTGACCTTCCAGGACCGCCTAGCTACCCCTTCATCATATCATAGTACACCCTGATGACCCAGAGGCAGGGGCCTGCTTGATGCTTCTCTGCACTTGACCTGATGGTTCAAGTCAGACACTGCAGACACTGCAATCCGTATGGCCTGATTCCTAGGATCCCAGCCATGGCTGTTTCCCTCAATAGACCCTCCAGTGCCTCTGTTCAATGTATTACCTCAGTGTTCTGGGGCTCAGTGGAGAACATACCTCGGCCAGCCTTCATGAGCAAGCCTGGTGTCCCACTGCAAAGATTGAACTGATCCCATGAGACAAAAAGCTACATATTATGGCAAAGCCGTAAGACAAGTTTGCATTTGCTCATCTAACAAAATTATATGCAAGATGCTGATACTTAGATACTAAGGCCACAGTCTACTGAGAGAGGCAGAAACATAAAAAAATATGATATACGTGTTAATAAGGTGGGGGGAGAACTTCAAATTGGAAGGAGATTGGAACGAAGACGTCAGAGGAGAAGATGGCTGAACTGTGTTCTGGAGCTCTGAGTGCCCCTGGAGCAGAGAACAGCCCAGAGTTAGAGAGGAGAAGAAGAGTGTGTTTCCTACAAATGCGTAGAACACAATCTACCCTTTCGCCATGACTGGGAACAGAGGAGCTGCTTCATGTGCAAACACTGTGAGTCCCTCCGGCCTCAGGACATGCAGACTGCAGATAACAAAGCTGAGGCTGCAGGCTAGCTTTTTATACAGAATTAGGTCATCTTCTCCTGTCCACAGAGGCAGGGCAGATTCCTGTAATGCCAGGCCCCTGGGCAGCATTTGCAGGAAGTGTAACTTATCACTGATAAAACAATGGAATGAAGACTTGCAAGATGCAAAAGTCACGGTTTAAGTCACAGTTAGGGATAAAGCTTTCGTTGTTCACCTAGACTGTCGAGAACCCTGTATTCTCCCTAGTTCGGTGTTTTCTTAATTCGCTAAAGAGGATCCTTTTGAGGGATGATCATTTGTGTTTTGGATGGAGATGGAAAGACTCTCATTCAGACTTCAGAACATATATTAGCATGTATGTTCAATTCTAAGAAAAGCACTTCATTTGTCTGCTAAAGTTAGTTGTGTCAGTTACCTGTGTCTTGAAATTGAACTAAAACAACAGAATTGGTACAATTTGGGCATTCATTGAAGAGAGAATGAAACTAAATATTTTCAAATTATAAAGGTGGAGGAAAGCAAAGACCTATGTTAGGCTAGCAGGGTTTGTAAGCTTCAGATTCAATGGGAAGAGGTGAAAGCATTAATTCTTAAGCCACTGTCACTCTAGATAAGCTCTCATAAAGCCAATGATGACATTACATCTTGCAGTATTGAAAGAAAAGCACATCCCCAAAGAAAATGTTTATTTGAAATCATAGGGACTATTTGCCTTTGAGCACTGGTGAATTAAGGGCAGGCCTAGAAAGTGACCAGAGTACGCTGGGAAGTCTGAAGAGAACCAAGAGACTATTTCAACAGAGTTTTATCTTTTCTTTATTATTCTTTTCCTTCCAACCCTGCCCGGGAGTACTGCAGGATTATTTTAGAACCCACTCCTAATTCACAAACTCAGAGTCCCATACTGGATTGAAACTCCATCTGTCCTTAGTTAAAATGTCATTCTAAAAAATATTAAAGTCTTATTATGTAATGATTCTCTTACAAAACATGTTACAAAGTAACATCTTTATGACCTAGGTTACAATATGGCAAAAGTCAAAAGATTATATTTCCCTGCTGAGGCAGGAGGATCAGGAGTTCAAGACCAACCTCAGGAATGTAGTAAGGCCCTAAGCAACTCAGTGAGACCCTGTCTCTAAATAAAATATATATAATATATATAGATTTATATAGATATATATATAGATATATATAGATAAAAGTCTGGGGATGTGGCTCACTGGTTAAGTACTTCTGGGTTCAATTCTCTGTACCAAAAAATAAAAATTAAAAAAAAAGAATGATAGGCACTAATTAGCTGGGAAAGACATGTTTTATTAAACAGAGTATTCAAAACCTTATCCTGAGGATCCTTTGGGCCTGTGTTACTCGTGCCTTTCCAACATGAATTTTGCCAAGGAAACAGATGGGAAAGTCTCCTGGGTTTCAGAGACATTCATTCTAAGAGAAAAGTCCCGAAGTCCAAATCTTCCAACAAGCTACACACTAGATGGTAAAAGAGATTCAGAACTGAGAGAAGCTGACAATAGCCATGTAACCAAAATGCTCAACCTAGTATTTGGTAGCAAGTGACGTTTGGTTAGAGTGTTTTCCAGGACTTGGTCATTGCTACCAACTTCTCCGATGAAGTGTACTGTGGGAAAATCCCATCTTCACACAATGGAAAACAAAATACAGGTCGAGCATCTCTAATTCAAAACTCTGAAACCCAAAATATTCCAAACTTTTTGAGATGCGACTTGATGTCAAAAGTGGAAAGTTTCATAGCATGGAGCTTCCTTGCATGCACAAAATTACTTAAACGTGTATAAAATCACCCCGGGCTTTGTGTATAAGGTACATGGGAAACATAAATGAATGTTCTCTTTAGGTAGGGTCCCATTCCAAGGTATCTCCTTGCGTACATGCAAATATTTCACCAAACACCCCCGCCTCCAAAATCTGGAATCTAAAATACTTGTGGTCCCAAGCATTTCAGATAAGGAGTACTCAACCTATCAAGGATTTTTATCTTCATTTCAAAGGAAGAAAATATCCATAATCCAGGGAAATGAACTGGAAGGTGCAACGTAACAACTTCCAAGAGTCCAGGTCATTCTACAAAGGACACGTCCACTTTTTCTCCTCCAGTACAGCAAATCCTGTCGGTGCACCCTTGTCAGCTGCTCTGTGCCATCTGACTTATCACTGAATTGCTAGGAGAGTGAGTGAGACGGTGGCCCCTGGGCACAGGGGCTTTCTGAGTCTGCCCACTCCAGAGTGCATTGGGTCAACACTCATGCTGACATTAGAAAATTAACCTTCGAATCAAGAATGCTTTGCCATAATTCCACCCCGATAGCTGAGAGTGAAAAGAAAGAAAGATTCCAAGACTTGTTGCCTCATGAATATGCTGAAAAAAGACATTCAATTATGAAAGATATTTCTGGAGTCAATGTTTTACAGGTGTCCTCTAAGTTTTTACAGGTGGCCTAGAAGAATGGTTTGGAACATAAGGGGTGGTGAGGGTGCCAGGAACTGGTTTTGTTTAGTGGCCTTGGGGTACTTTTATGTCTTTTCTGCCTGGGCTGAAATGTAACCTGCAGCCATTCTGGGGACAAAACAGCAACATGAACCCAGGAAATCATCTGACACATCAATCAATGCAGGAGGCATCAGAGTGATATTTCATTAGGAAAGTATTGAGAGGCCAGGACCATCTTTCAAGATGAAAATATTTTCTTTGGAATGTTCTGGGTGAAAGTGAATAGATTCCAGTCTGATCTCAGGGAAACAAGTTCTCCAAGAGACAAGTGGCTATCTCTTAGGGACTCTCCCAAAAGAGAGTGTGTCAGTCAAAGTCTGGGCCGCACCTAGCTTGCTCACCTCGTGAGAAAGGATGACCTTCAAACTTCAGGGACAACACAGTGCTGGGATGCTTGAGGGAGCACTGACCAAAAAGAGTAGCCATGGTCACAGCGAAATAGAAAGCTAGGAAATGGTGGGTGCTCAGGAGGACCCAGTGGAAAGGGGAAAGATTCCACCCTGGGTGGCTGGGGTTGCGGCAGTTCAATGCAGTACTGAAAAGAGATGTGTCTTGCTGCAAGTGGTCACCCAGATCTTGATCATAGCTGAAGAAAACAGGAATCCAAAATGAAGTACAGTCGTCCCTTGATATTCAGGGGGAACTGGTTCCAGGACACCAAAATCCACAGATGCTCAAGTCCCTCATATAAAGTGGCATTGTAGTTGCCTATGACCTGTGCTCATGCTTCCTATATTTAGAAGTTATCTTTAGATAGCTTATAATAACTAACACAATGCAAATGTGTGTTGTTACACTGTGTTGTTTAGGGAATAATGACAAGAAAAATGTCTGTACAAGTTCAGTACAGAGGCCACTTTTTATAAATATTTTTGATCTATAGTTGATGGAATCCGAGGATGTGGGATCATGGATTCAGAGGACCAACTGAATTGGACACTTGTCTGCCTTCATAGGTAATTTGCTTTTATAGTATCCAAAATCAAGAGTCTCCCTCCTCTCTTTCATCAAATAGGTAGAAGACAAAGATGCCTAAGAATCTCCCAACATAAGAAATGAGCCTGAGAAAGAGTCAGTGAGGTCGGGACCACGTGAGGGATGCAGGCTGCGTGCCAGTAAATCCAATTTGGTCCACTCCCTGAGCTCAAATTACATTACATGCTAATTACTCAGATTTGATTATTCCACAGTGTGTGTAATATCAAGATATCATGTTGTATCCTACAAATACACAGTCATTATTTGTCATCAAAGATATTTTAAAAAATCACCAATAGAAAATCACCTTAAAAAGAGGGAATCCAATACATTATTTGATTTATAATAATAAACAAATAAAAGTACAACCATAGAAATGAAAGGTTGTACCCCATTGGTGTCCAGTGAATCAAAATGCAGTCTGTAAAAATAAAAATAAATAAATAAATAAAAATAAAAAAGAGGAAATCCTCTTATTTGCAACAAAATGGGTGAACCTGAAGTACTTTATGCCAATGACAGACACAGAAAAACAAATACTGTATGATCTAACTCATACCTGGAATCAAAAGAAAAATAAAACTCAGAGAAGCAGAGAATACAATCTGCTTCCAGAGGCTGGAGGTGTGGAGACATGGGGCAGAGGGGGTTGTCAAAGGATACAAACTTTCAGGGATAAAATGAATAGGTTCTGGGAATTTCATGTACAGCAGAATAACAATAGCTAAATAATATTGCATTGTTTAGTTGAGATTTGACCAGAGAAAAGATTGACAGGGTTCTCACTCTCCCCCATAAGCAAATGGTAAGTATGACAGACAGGTTAATTATTTTATTTTTGTTAATCTTCTATAGTGTAAATGTATATAAATCATTACATTGCACACCTTGGAAATATATAATTTTATTTGTCTATTAAATATTTTAAAAGAGAAAAAGAGAAGATGGAATGAAAGAAAGAAGAAAGAGAAATAAAAGAAGAAAGGACATTAGTTGATTCAGAAGACATCACTGGAAGAGTGAAAGGCAAGCCCCAGGCTGGAAGAAGAATTTTTGCAACATAACACACACATGCAGACCTCCTAGAAATCAATGAGAAAAAGACAATCAAGATTTTTAAAAATGAGCAAAACATTTGAAGCAACATTTTACAAAACATATTATCTAGAAAACCAGTAAGGTATATAAATAGTTACTCTTCATTACTCATGACAAAAAGTATAAATTAAAATCACAATCAAAATACTAATACCCACCTCCATGCACACATGTATACACACACAAACACACATACCGGGAGAGAGAGAGAAAAATGACTAAGATTGAGGCTTGGGAACACCAAATGCAGGCAAAGACACAGAACAACCAAGACTCTTCTTTACTGCTGCTGGGAGTGAAAAGTAGTACAACTACTTTGGGAAACTGTTGGGAATTTTATGTGAACATAAACATTTTTATCCCTCTGACCCACAATTTCACTTAGAGGTGCCAGGCCATTGATTTAGGTGTGTACACCAAAAGACATATACAAGATTCCTGAGAGTCAGCTTTACTCATAATAGCTCCAAACTAGAAGCAACCACGTAATCATCAATGGTAGAATGAATGGATTGTAGAACAGTCAGACAATGGAAGGTTACAGAACAATAGAGAAGGACTCTGCAAAATGGAATAAGATGAAAGACATCCTGTAGTGCAATGCTGACTGAACAGATCCAGACAAATGAATCACATGAAAGGTTGAAATTTATAAGAAGTTTTTAGAGGTCAGAATAGCAATTGCACTTGGAAGGCATTCATGGTGGCCAGAGTGCACTAAGGAGCTGTCTAGGGTTCTGAAAACGCTCTTGTGTTGACCTAACTGGTGGTTATAATGGATGAAAATTCACCGTGAAAAATTAATTGTACCATGAATAACGATCCATGCCCTTCACCAAAAGTGACTGAGGTCCTGATTGGAATGTCAGAATGGCGTTCAGTGCTGCCTGTGCTTTCTTCTCTAAGTCTCTGCGGAAGCCCAGCTCTGCCTCTACCACATGATGTACCAATCATTTGCCTTCCCTATTATTTGTAAGCTCCTTGCAGATAAGTACTATGTCTTATCCTTCTGTACTTCTCCACAGCTAGCCCAGTGCTTCTGTTGAAAAGTGACTCAATAAATGTGCTAAGCCATTCTAAATGTCATCTAGACTTCCAACCACACGTATTGCCCACCTCTTGCCTTACACTTTGGATGTAAAATTAAAGAATGGGAGCAAACCTGGATAATCCCTACTACATGTCAAGATTTTCAGATGAAGAAAAATGACAGATTTTCCCATCTGTAGTAGTTGAATGTAAAGTCAAGGTCCTTGAGATTGAAGAGCATAACACTCAAGCACAGAGTTTGTTAAATTTGCAGATCCCTGGTCTCATGCCCAAAGCTTCTGGCTCCCTAGGTCTGGGAAAGAACCCATTTCTGTGTAGCTACCCAGCATTACTGAGAGTTCTTATTGTCCACACCATGAGCAATGCACACTAAGACACCTGTGTAGCCTCTGTCTTGGGACCCTCTGTCCTTGTGGAGGTTCTTTAACATCTGCTCCCCACTGAATCTTGGCAGGCTGAGGGGACACTACCACAGTTTTAGATTGTCCCCTACAGTAAGGGGTCTCTGGTAAGTCTCCTAAGAGAGGAATTTTCTGAAAGTTTCCAGATTAAATAATCATTGATGGTCTTCAGGATTCCAGCTTTGTTTGGATACCAGGGGGCACATGACATCTTTAATTCATCTGAGGAAACAGCTGTTGTGACTGAGTCCATGTCAGAGGTCATGTTCTGCTGAGCATTGGGAAAATAAGGAGGTTCGGTGAGGCTCCATGAGAGATTTTTCTGTTTTAAAAAATGATATTCTGGTAAACTTTTTGCCAATTCCTCTCGAAATAGAGGTTGCCAGGCCATGACATTGAGCGACAAGAGAATGAAATCTCTAAACCAAGGCTGACTCCTTGTCCTCAATCTACATCAGTGAGTTGGGAGCGAGTTGTCAGACTCCACCAATTCCTTATATTGAGTCATTTTAACAGGAATTGGTGTTCTTTGGGGAAAATATATATTAAAACAAAATGGAGATCCTTCATTTTAAACATATCTATCTATAGAAAGACAAGTACCGGAAATACTAACTTTTATGTGCAATGGAAGCTAGAAGAAAAATACTCTCATAGAAGTAGAGAGTAGACGGTGGTTACCAGATCCTGGGAAGGACATGGGAAGAATGGGGGCCAGGTAATGGGAACCAGGGTGCGTTGGATATAAGAATTAACTTCTAATGTTCTGTAGCATAGTAAGGTCACTCTGGTAAAGCACAATTAATTGCATATTTCAAAATTGCTATTGGAGAGGGTTTTGACTGTTCACAACATAAAGAACTGATAAATGCCTGAGGCAATGTATGTGTAAATTACCCTGATTTGATCAATATACCTCATGAATGTGTTGAAATAGTACACTGTATCCCATAAATATATACAATTATCATGTGTTGATTCAAAACAAATTTTAAATTTGGGGCCTGGGGGATGGGGATCAGTGATAGAGAACACGTGCCAGTCTGGTTCCTAGTACTACAAATAAACAAATGAAAAAATAAAATTAAAGAGCTAAGCCTCTGTTTCCTAAGCATTGACATATCTACCTTTATATATGACATTACCAAATCCTACAGGCAAGGCGCTGTGACATCACCGTAAGCACAATTACCTGAAGGACCATTCAGGATTCAGGCATTCCTGTAATGTGTCTGGGTTGCAAAGCAAAGCCAACCAACCATAAACAAACAAACAAACAATAAGCCAACTGCAAGCACAGTGAACGTATGTCACGGATGAGTATGTGGCTGTCCAGGGCTGCTTAGTTAGCTCCTCTGACTGGAATATGACAAAGAGCTTTTCCGTTTTGCTTTGTCATCTGTTTCCTCCTAATGGAGACAAGGAAAATATTCTTGAAAAGCAGTTGTTAATGGATAGTGACAAGTGGTTTCCTGTGGTCTAAGAACAAACCATCAATTACTGCCTTTTATATTCTTTTAAATTCCAGAGGCAAAGGAAGTTCGATAATGCTCTATTGGTTTCTTGGTTATTGAACTAAAGGGGAGGAATCTTGAGATAAAACAAGGTTGTTTTTTTTTTTTTTCTTCTTCTTTTTGAATGAAGTGATACATATTTTCTACATGGACACTATAAATTTTTCAGGGAATCTCTGAGCTTCACCTCTAACACTTTGGACAATACTGAATGGTGGAAATGATAGAATGGGGAACAAAAGAGAACTTTCCCAGTAGACGGTCAGCAACGCTAGAGTCGTAAGGAAAGGCATCTGAATTCACAAACCTCCAGTGGAGGACTTCATACCTCCACCTTCTGAAATCCATCTCCTGAGTGGGATTTCATGCAGATGGAACAGAACCCAGAACCACAAGGAACTCTTTGGGAAGAAAGATCCAGAATCTCCCCAACTAAGATCTAGAGAACATATCTTTGCTGAACTCTGTCTTCCGAAGTGTCCTCTCCTCTCTCTTCTTCCCCTCACCACTCCATCCACCATCATGCCCCAGGTCCCCAGGTGCAGCCTCCAACTGCTTCTGGATTATCTGATAAGCAGACTATACATAAATAGCAGGCATGTTGGCACCCGCCTGTAGTCCTAGCGACTCAGGAGGCTGAGGCAGGAGGATGGCAAGTTCAAGGCCAGCCTCAGGAACTTAGTGAAGCACTGTCTCAAAATAAAAAGGGGGTGCTGGGAATGTGGTTCAGTGGTTGAACACCCCTGGGATCAATCCCCAGTACCAAAATATTAAATAAATTTTAAAGGATACATAAATAACTGCTAACTGCTTTGCATATTGCTGCTCACCGAGGCTTTTCATTTTGACAAGGATAAGGTAAAGGCAGGCACTCTTTGGAATGTAAGGAGAAGGGAGAGGGGCAGGTGGAGAAGAGGCAAAGAGCCTCCACCCACAGAGCCCCTCTTTTCCTTCTGCCCAGCATGTGTCCTTTGCTGAAATTGTACCAGATACTCACGAAGTCTCTTGTTAGTCCATCTCCTGTGGTATCCGTGAGGGAGAGCCTTCGTCATGCTGACAGTGACTGTCCAGTGGCTGCAACAGGACCTGACACACAATAGGTGCTCAGAAAATACTGAGCTAAAGAACTGTCAATCAGCCAGGTAAGGTGGCACAGGCCTGTGATCCCAGCAGCCTGGGAGGTTGAGGCAGGAGGATCAGAAGTTCAAGGCCAGCCTCAGCAACTTAGGGAGACCCTGAGCAACTTAGCAAGATCCTCTCTCAAAATGAAAAAGACAATAAAATGACTGGGGATGTGGCTCAGTGGTGGAGCACCCCTGGGTTCAATGCCCGGTACCAAAAAAAAAAAATTGTCAATCAATCCAAACCCAGAAACTTTAAGTAAGAAAGGACTTTATTTGGGGTGAATTGCAATTTGTGAAACAGAGTTTTAGATATGTCTAAATCAGTTCTGAAGATGGTAAGAACTGTGAGAGCTTATGTAAAAATCCAGACAAGGAACAGTGTCTCCATTGACTGACAGAAGATAAGGAAAGACTGGATAACCAGAATGGAAATGTCCATAACACAGATCTGACAACCTCTGGATTGGCATCTCAAGCCACTGGACACAATGTCATCTCTGATCTTTCAAGTTATTCCAGATACCTGGGTGAAAGGATGCTGGTGACCCAAGTTCACTTTCCTGGCTTCAACTGGAATGTGTCATGGGCCTGTTTCCTGATGGCCTCCCGACTCCATTGTGAAAGATCTTGATCTTACTTTTCCTTTTATTTTCACAGATCAGCAGATGGGATAGATGGATGGGCAGGGCCAGCCTTCCACCAGCCTACCGTACTTCCATCCTGGTACCCCAGGCAGCACCTACCCCTGACTCAGAGGCCTGGAACCTGCAGGCTTACCTGGGACTAAGAGCATCCTTGGGACCTGAGTCATTCAGTGCTAAAGTTGAGAAACTCCTGGCAGACACAGACACGGTGGTCACCTACCTAGAGTCGCCTCCAGAAGGCCTTCGGTTGCTTATGTGAGGGGAAGGTGAAGTCAGGTGACTTATTACCCTTTCAAGGTCACCTCAGGCTGCTAGCACCTATCTGAGGTCATTGCTCCTTTCCGTGAGGTCTTCTCTACCTGGCTCCTGCTTGCAGGTTCATGTCATTGGGCCTGGGGTGGTAGCAGCTCCGGTGCCACCAACCCTGACTACCTGCATCATCCCTGAGGCTCCTCTCTGCTCTCACACCCTAGTAAACAGTCCTTTTATAAACCAACTCTCCTTGAATTATCTACAGTGAGCAAGTCACCGTTTTCCATGGGGCCACTTACTGATATGAGGGGAAAGAGAAACGTATGAATAAGCATTGTGAGCAGTCATTAAGACACAAAGGTTCTTAACCTCTCCAAGCCCCAGGAGTCTGTGTGGCTCACAGGGTTATGATAAGAGGTGACGAAGAAATCTACTTACAGCTATTTGTTAGCCTATCAAAAGCACGCAGCAAATTTTAGCCTCTACAATGGCTCTCACTCGGCCTTTAATTCTCTTCTTAATAGGAACAACCAGGATCAGACTTGCCAACTCTCTGAGAAGGGCACCAACATCTTAGATGAAATCACATAAGGCAATAGGCAGAAACACTCCAATTTTAAAACTTTATATAGGAATAAGTTGCTATTCTTTTAATAATTTTACTGTATGGCTTTGAATGGAGACTTTGTGTTTATTGGTGCCACCCCTTATCCACTGTTCCACTTTTCAAGATTTCAGTTACAGTCAACAGCTGTCAGAAAATGGCAAAAGAAAAATTTCTAACATAAACAACTCATGGGGTTTTTTTTTTGTGTGTGTGTGGTGCTGGGGATGGAACCCAGGGCCATCCTACCGACTGAGCTATCTCCCAGCCCCAACTCATAGGTCTTAAATAATTTTATTACTATATCGTTACACTCATTCTATCATTAGTTATTAATCTCTTACTGTGCCTAAGTTTTTAATTAAACTTGATTATAGTTTGTTAGTTATCTTTGCATTACTATAACAAAATACCTGAGGTAATCAACTTTAAAAGGGAAAAGGTTTATTTGGGCTCACAATTTTGGAGGTTTTAGTCCATAGTCAGTTGGGCCCCATTGCTTTGGGCCTGTAGGACAGCACATCATGGCAGGAACATGTGGCAGAGCAAGCTGCTCACCTCATGGAGACCAGGAAACAAAGAGAGAGAGAGAGAAAGAGAAGATCCTAGGGTCCCAATGTGTCCTTCAAGGACATGCCCAATGACCTAGCTTCCTTCTACGAGGTCCCACTTCCTGAAAGCTCTGCCACCTCTCAAGAGTTACACAGGCTGGGAACCAATCTCTAACTTATGGACCTTTGGAGGCCATTCAACATCCAAACCATAACACATAACTAGATATGAACAGGAAAAAGCATATAGTATAAGCAGGGTTTGGTACTACCTGAGGTTTCAGACATCCACCAGGGGTCTCCGGATGTATCTTGTGAGCTTAAGGGGGGTCATGGCATAAGCTTCAAGGCTGGCTCTACAGTTAAGTCTGATGTCATTTTTGAAGGAGGCTAGAGATGTGGGAAATGGTGGTTGGTTTCAGCCAGGCTACTGAAATATACAAGAAATCAATAGGCCACAAAATGGAAACAATTCTGAACTCACGAAAAGGTTCTCCTTTTCTGATTTAATGATGCGGTGACCTGTCTACAGACCTTAGATGGAAGTGGGCCATTGAGATGATCCCTGGGGGCTGCATAAACATGGAGGCCAAACCGTTAAGAGCAAGAAAGATTTCTTTTTTCATTAAGAGAAAAAGGTACATTTAGATTCACAGTACCAGCAAAGTGCAGGCAAGAAGATGAAAATTCCATGATGAAATAAGACAATTTAGGAAAGGCAGAGGGGGCGGAAAGAGCAGTGGGCTCATTACAAAGCAAATGCACACACACACACACACACACACACACTCACACACACTTACACACACACAATGCTTTGCACATAACTTTCTAAGAAAAGTTGGAGCAAGTGGGCATATTGGAGGGAAATAAAACACATTAGTGTTTGCAATAGCAGGACGGGGTTTAAATCACAAAATAGCATGTTAAATGGTGTCTGCAAAATACACATCCACCTACCACCTCAGAATGTGACTTTATTTGGAAACAGGGCTTTGCAGATGTAATTAATTAAATGTCTCAGGATGAAATCTTCCTGGTTTTAGGGTGGGTCCTAAAGCCATTGACCGGTGTCCTTACAATGAAAAGGAGAGGGACATGGAGGTACACAGATGGCCATGTAAAAATGAAGGCAAAGATTTGGATTATGCTGTTGGAAGACATGAATATTTGCAGGAGCAACACTGATTTGGAAGAGACAAGGAAGAGCCCTTCTCCAGAGCCTCTGAGGGGTGCATGGTCCTTCTGCCACCTTGATCTCAGACTTCTGGCCTTCAGAATTGTACCAGAAGGAACTTCCGTCACTTTAGGCCAACAGTCTGTGATCACTCGTTACAGCAGCCATAGGAAACTCATACACAAGTTGAAATTCTTCATGCAGTTTAAACAGCAGGAGCCCAATAAATACCAGAGGTTAGTAGATCACCTAGGTGAACCGACTGCACAGGAAAACCACAGAGGTGCAACGATACCCCCATTGTGGTCTTGTCTCAGTCCTGGTACTTCCTGCTTCCTGTTTTAAATTTCACAACCAGCGCATTCCATGGAGAAAGACCATGAAATTCCATTCAGAATACAGGAACATCAGACAGAGACAGCTGTCCCTGGTATCAAAAACTGCCACTTGAGTTCCAAACTGCCCATTCCAGCAGGAGTCAGAGTCATTGCACCCCTCAGGACACAGGTACCCCTCCCTGCAGGATGTCTGTGTCACCCTCACCTGCCTGGGGCAGGCCCATGAGGACTGCAATAGATTAATCTTAGCATGAACTGGCTCCATCCCAGGCCTCAGGTGGTGCCCCTGGCCAGTGGGGAATCCCAGCTGAAGACTCCTTGGCCACTAGGCATCAGGAGGAGGCCACATGCACAGGGAAAGGAGGTCTATGGAGAATGAGGTAACTCTGCTTCCTGAGGGATTGGAGGAGGGTAGGCAAGAAGCAAAAATAGGTAAAGCCCATCTCCCCCAGGTCCCAGAGAAAACCACAGCCTGGGAGGTAGCATTCCTTGCTCTGTCCCTCAGGAACATTCCGAACCCCTCCCTCCGTGTCCCAGTGTCCTCCTGTGGCCCTCAGGTGTTTCCCTGCTCCATTTCACGGCTCTTCTCTGCTTTCCAATTGTGAAGCTGCAAGCTCCGTGTTCAGTTTGCTCTCCTGCTCAAGGGCCCCAAATTCCACTATTAGTTTCTGGTTTGATGCCAAGCTGGACACTCTTGTGGGTGATTATCATGGGTGAGTCTCCATTTGCCTCTTCCTATCATTCTCCGCCTTTCTTCCTGGCCCCAGGGTGTTGGCCTCTGTGGATTGTGTTAGCCAGGCCCTGAGCCCTGCCTTTCCCTTTAGGAAGGGAGGTACTAGCAAGGGACAGGAGAAGCAGGTCAGGTCAAGGCCAGATCAGCAGATCCTGCTCCCGACTCCCTCCCTGCCAGGATCCCACCATGGCCTAGTCTCAGGTCTCTACAGTCAGATCTCCACTAACACCTCCCAGTCTGTTGCTGAGTGTCCCGGAGAACATCACCTAACTATTATCCATTGCACCTAAATAAATAAGCAGTCATGCCATGATTGCTCTGTTCCTTTGGGTCATTTGATCTCTGTTGAGTCTCGGTTAATTCATCTGTGAAATGAGACCATAGGTCGACCTCATACGGTCATCGTGAGGCTGAAACACAGCACATTTCCTGTGTGTCCCTCCCTCGTCCCCTCACACCCAGCTGCAGCTCTGATGGCCGTCCTCCTCCGAGCTAGCTTCAGTCTGGCCAGGTCCCACACACAGTCCCTTTTTCAGGTCAGTATGAGTGTGGTCCTGCCCACGTGTCTGAGCACTTGGTAAAGGAACCACTCCAGGGTCATCACCTCCATGTCCACAGGGACAGACGTGCTATTTCCAAAGGAGGGCGTTGGGGTGGGCAGAACGACGTGTCTGCAGTTACCCAAATTCCCAGGAGCAGGGCCGCTGTGAGGAGCCAAGTCTCTTGACTCCTGGGCGGGGGCTTCATCCCCACCATTGTCTCAGAGTAGACCCCACGCGCCACATGCTTTCTGTTTGCTCTGCTCAATGTGAGATGTGCCCGAGAGAAAGAAGACAGGGATGGCTCTTTTGTCACCAGGGTGTGGGGAGGTTGGAAAAGAAACCACGGAGGAAGCCAGCCCCCCATGCTCCTCGCATGCAATGACTTGGAGGAAACAGACTGATTTCTCCCCTGAATGGACTGGCAGCTGGACACCCAGCTGCTGGGTGTGTCCACCCACAGTGACAACCCTGCATGACACTGGCTGTGAGCCATCAACCATGGAAACTGGTACTAGTAAGACCTTGTTCCTCCATCAGTTCTCCAAAACTTGGCTTCCATGCACACACCACAAAATGCAGTCAGACTGTTGGGGCCCCAGCACAAATACAGTCATGGTCTCGGAAGCAAGGAAGATGCTGTATGCATCCTCCAGATCTTTAGAAAAAAATAAATGCGTTCAAAAAATAAAGAACCAAAGACAAGAAAGAAAGGGGGAGAAATCCTACTTGAGATTTGCTACTGGCGACTTCACTTTCAAGATTCATTTCAACAAACAAAAAGGAATGAGGGTTCATTTTGCTGTCATGGATTGTATAAAAGTCAATAGACCTATAAAAGGAGGTTAAAGAAAGAATCCAAATCACTTTCTTGCCAGAGAATCTTTTAGAGGAAAATATGTTGTTTTCAAACATTCCTCAAAATAGTCAATAAAGGACTTAAATATAGTTGGTACAACTACTTCACTTAGAACTTAATTTTCAAATTCAATCTTTTCCCTTATTTTTTTATAAAAAACCTTGAATTTACAGAAAACATAAAATGGTGAGTAATAAGAGACTAAGATTGCTTGCTTATTCAGCAAATGCATCTTCTCGAGTCTTATTTCTGTAGCCCTTGTGCTAACAATAGTGATGACCAGGTGCACTTGAACTTGAGTCATTCAGAAAATTAAGTGGCCAGATCACCCAGGTCCATTCACTAGACAAGCGCGAAGTTCAGTTTGTAAATAGGATCTACCATTGTTTTTTTCTTAATTATAAAAACAACAGGTCCATTGTCAAAAGTTGAGAAAAATTGCAAAAGCAAAGAGAATCCAAATGGTCGATCATTTCACATTCCAGAGGTACTCATTGTTAACATCCCAGAGGAAGCTTTTCCGTGTTTTTCGAGTTCTTACGTCACTAAAGTAAGGTAAGAAATAAAAACAATAGGCTGGGGATGTGGTTCAGTGCTGGCATCTTTGCCTGGCATGCCTGAGGCCCTGGGTTCCATCCCCAGCACCATCAAAAAAATTTAAAAAGTCAAAATCTGTTATTTTATGTGGGGGTTCAAATATCATAAATATATAGGAAAGATGGGTGGAGTAGAAGAAGGAGATTGAGAGGGAGAGAAGAGGAAAAGGAAAGGGGAGAAAATGCAGAATGAATTTGACAAAATTACTCTATGTGCGTATCTAAATGTACCACGGTGACTTCCACCTTTATTCATATGTATAAAGCACCAATCAAAAATAAATAGATAAATGAGTGAAAGGAAGACCAGTAAAGAAGAGGAAGGGGAAGAGCCAGGGCAGAAGGACACAGAAAGGGAGACTGAAATGAAGTCAGTGAAGTTCCATGCATGTATGATTTTATCCAAGTGAACTCAAACTCTTATGTGTAACTATAATGTGCCCAAAATGAAAAAATAATAATTTTTAATATGAAAGAATAATATAAAACATAACTAAAATTAATATTCTATAATATAACTATATTTTCTTTCATTATATGGTTCTACCATAACTTACTTTATCAGTGCCCTATTATTGGTCATAGATATCTTTTCAAATGTTTGCTGTTATGAAAAGTAAAGTTGTCTTTCTAACTTTCAAAATAATTGTCTCCTGCCCTAACTGGAAAGATAAACAAAAAAATCTTAATAACCAAAAGTCATGCCTCCCCTTCTGCAAAACTTCCATGTTATTTTATACCCCAAGACCTTTGCACGTGCTATGTCCTCCATCTAAAATGCTCCCTCCCTCCTGCTCAGCAGGGAATAATATTGAAAATGTAACTCTGAGTCTTCTTTCTCCCTTTTTTCAGTGCTCCTGAGAGAGGTGATGAAAGAATACAGCGTTAGTGAGCCACCTGTCTCCAGAAGACAGAGTTAATGCGATAGCTCATGCCTTCCTGTGACTTCCTTCTTCTGGGCTTTTGCTTTATTTCTACCTAACCTGAGGGGAGGTCACCATGGTCATGCCCCTATTCATAAGTCTATTTTCTTTGAAACTTTGTTACAGCCTTGCCATAATCTTTGAAGTCTTCCCAGGGTGAGGAGGCCTGGGAAGTCCAGGAGGTTCAAGTTGCATCCTTCAAACTTTCCTAATTACAATCAAGCCCTAAGTGGATACATCAATACCTACTTGATTCCTATGTCTAATCCTGTGTCCAGAACTGGTTCTGAACTCAGAAGTCTCCCTTGGGCCACATCTTTCAAAACAAAATTCATTTTGTATCTATGCATCTTAAAGTACTCAACACATGGCTCACAATTCACATGTGCATATCCCTGTTGAGTCTAAGATCTCCTTAGGCTTGAGACAGAAATTATGTTGTATTTATCTCTGTTTCCAACACCTAGCACAGCATAGGAGTCACTTGGCAAAAATTGGTTAAACAAGCCAATGACAAACTGTCAGCACAGTCACATATTTTTAAACCATCAGACCAATTTTTATCCAAAGACATTCTTTAGAAATATTAGATTATGATAATTACAAAAAGGCCCTAAAACAGGGATTCTCACATGTCAACACATTTCAGAATCATCTGGAGCATACAAGGCTTGATGGGCCATCCTGCAGTTTCTGATTCATAGATTCGGGCCCCAGGATTTACCTTTCAAACAAGCTTCCAGGTGGTGCTGATACTGCTGGGCTGAGGACCACATTGAGAACTATTTTCTATTACATATTACCTATTACCTGGTGTTTGCTAAACGTCCACACACAACTAGGACATTTGCTTCAGAAAGGCAAATGCAGGAATCATATATTACATAAGTGGAAATATTTCATGCAACAAATCCATTCACAGACGGACAACTGGAGATGCTTGGACGTGGGCCACTTTCGCGAGCTCACTTAGAAATGAGACATGAAAAATCATTTCCTGGCCATGTCTTCTGTGATTTATCTGAATTAGGGAGTAAATAAAACAATTTTCTGGAGGCATCTGCCCCAAGATGCCTTGTAGAATCTTGCTTTGGGTTAAAATTCATTATTTAATATTTGATTCTGTCATGCCCTATAGAATTCTTCTCCTGAACTTTCCCATCTGGATGAAGCAAACCTCAGAAGAGCAATCTCTCAATCAAGAAGCAGGAAAACCACCATGGAAACCCCAAATGGAAGAGAAAGAAACAAAATATCTAGTTGTATGGGGAAAAAAATCTTTTATCAGTTGGCTAGGAAGATAAGAAGTAGATCTGTTTTAAAACGTTTTCAGAGCAAATGATATTTATCAAAGAATTGAGATCCATTTTTAAAAGTCTTAATAGCAAAAGTTATTTATCAAGGAATTGGTGCTAAAGTAACCGAGGAGAGGAAAGGTCAAGAAGTGAAGAAAACCCATTTGAAGAAGGCACATCTGAAGACGGAATTTCAGAGGCAGAATCGTACCTTGAGTCAAGTTCCAGACAAAGCTTGAGACTCCAGCCAATTCTGAAAGGACAGTCCTGGTGATAGAAATAGGACATCTTGACTTTTATAAAAACTGCAAGGGTATCTTTGTCAATTAGCTACTGGCGCACTTCTACAGATGACAGTGCTCTGGAATCTGAGTCCTTGGTGCCATCTGGTATTTTCTGGCTAAGAACAGCTCTTGTGCTGAAATGCAAAAATGAAAGCAGTTAAAATAGCACCGAGAAAATGGTAGCTCATGGTTATTGGCGTATATTAACACACGGGTGCGCTGTTTTGAATCTTCAATGTCTCCCGAAGGCCCGGATGTTAAAGGCTGGGGCCCAGCAGTGACGTGGTGAGGCGGTGGAGAGAGGAGGCGGGACCTACAGGGAGGTCTTTGGATCACTGGGGGCTTGAACTTGTGCCCTTGAAGGGAATTGTGGGACACTGGTCCCTTCCTCTCTCTCTGTGTCTCTGTCTCTGTCTCTGTCTCTCTTTCTCTCTCTTTCTCTCTCTCTCTCTCTGTCTCCCTGGCCCACAATGATCAGTTTTGCTCTAACACTCCCAGCATGAAGTGCTTCCCTGCCACAGGCCCACAGCAATCATGGATTGGAAGTCTCCAAAACTATGAGCCAAAAAAACCCTTTCTCTCTTTATTGCGTAACGCAGATACTTTTTATAGTCATACAACACTGACTAACACAAGGGGTCATAACTACTGGACTTTATAGAAAGCACATTCATTCCGGTGAGCCCAGAGGCCCTGGAATGCCTTTTTCCACTAGGTGATAAAATTGCTCAGTGATTGTTCCTTTTGGGAGAAGTTAAAGCAGAAATTAACTGAACCCGTGAAGAAGAAAGCCCTTAATTTATTTTTGGACTAGGTTAAGTCTGTGACTGTCCACTTCTTAATTTGACATAGCATCAAAAATATCATGGAATTCCTTAGTTATGGAAAACCATGCAGAACTAGCTAAAATAATTCTGCAACGTAATCCTCTATCCATCCCGTCATGTAAACATGGTGCAAAATAAAATCAGAAATAGAATATATTGATTTTTTCTAACTCAAATGCAAAATGCACTGAGATAAAATGCAATTGCTTTCAGTGTATCAATGAGCAACACCAAGGACCAGGCCTAGCTGAATAGTGTACTAAAGAGGTTCCTCATTGCCTTGCAGGCTTCATGTTCTTTTAAAATAATCTTCCCATATCTACAACTTTGAGGGACATGATCACACCACTGTGTTTTTATCAACAAACTCATTTCCCAGAAGACAGCACTATGGGCAATGGTAGACATGACTCAGTATTGGTCAATTAGATTGTTTCTCATAGGAAACTGAATCTGGCACACTGAGAGATTGAGTTTCTATTGGAAGCAAGACAAAGTTAGATTTGTGACTGGTGACCCTGTTAAGTCCTAAGTAAGCACAGAAACCAATCGGAGTGGGAAGATGGCTGAAGATAGGTCATCCACTCAACCTGCAGAAAAGTTGTTAATTAACTTTCCAGTTCTCAGGGGACCCATTGGAAACCCAAGACTTTGTTTCTCATCAACACATAAAGAGGGAGTTGAATAGCCACAGGGCCCAGTCAAAACTGCTGAAGGTCCTCAGCCATTGTGCAGAAGTACTTATCTGTAGTAGTTCCATTTATGTTGCCCAGAGTGTCCAGGTGTTTGAGTATGTTTAATTAAATGTCCTGCATCTTCTTCAGTACTTTTCCATTGAGCAAAATAAATCTTTATTGCTTTTAAATAAATAGATGTCACAGCTGGATTCAAATGGGACCCCAGTGATCTCCTCCTAAAATTTTAATTTCTTGGAATACCATGAGAAATAGCTAGCAGCCTCCTGACTCTGTTGTAATAATGGTGTGAATGTCATGAGCACTGATTTTTTTTTTTTTTTTGGAGCCATGGATTAGAGAATTCTCCACATACAGCGACTGCTCTCCCCCTCACACAGCCTCCACCAGCCGCGAGCTCAGGAGTCCTCCGCCTTCCACAAAGTTCTGCGAAAGGAGGAGTGGCTAGCAACCATCTACCACAACTGAATGCTGTTTCCGTCTCATGCTCCAAATTCCTCAGGAGGTTCTGTCATAAATTCTGTTGTAACTGTCTCCAGAAAAAAAAATCTCCCTGTCCCTCCCTCATTCCTCCCAAACTCTCAGCTGGTGCCATTTTTAAAAAATTTAGTCTGAACTTGTTGGGACTTTTATGTTGTTGTTTTTTTTAGTCATACCTGACAGTAGAGTCTAATTGACATATTCATACAAACATGGATTCTATCTTGTTCTGAATAGGATCCCCATCTTGTGAGGTATGTGATGGTGATTCACTGTGGCATGTTCACATATGCGCATTGGAAAGGCACGTCCCATTCATTCCACTGTCTTTCCTGTTCCTGTCCCCACTCCTTTCCCTCTTTCCCTTTTGTCTAATCCACTGAAATGCTGCTCTTCCCCACCACTGGTTGAGTGTTTGGCTGATGCCATTTTGAACTCCTCCACATAACCCACCAGATACACCTCTATGGTTACACCGTGCTCACCAGGGCATGACAGCATTTTTGAAACATGAATTGGTTTTTTATCCTCTTCCTCTCCCTCCTCTTGCCTCCTGCTCCACTCACTGGCCCCCATCCTGCCCTATTTCCTAACTTGAGGAAGGATGGAAAGTAAAAATGGCCTACTGTTTTCGCTTTTGTATTTTCTAAAGACCCATTAAGGAGATCATGCCCAAATACCTCAATAGAGGGCATGTTTTAGAGAGAACTGAAAGGTCTCCAGGTTTCCCAAGAGGAGAAAGCCCTGGAACTTCTCCAATCCAGAGCCTCAAAGAGGCACCTGCACCTCGGAGGCAGCTACCTCAGCATCTGCAGCGCTGCATTTCCTCTCTGGACAAAGGCCTACAGCAAAGGTTTGTTAGGCTCCAAGGACAATGAAGATGCCCGCACTCCTAATGTGGGTAAACTGGCTTGTCTCCGTATTTTAGGCCGCATGACTTTCTGTTGGAGCTCCTGTATGAAAGAAGACTTCATTAGCCACTGAAAGAAACCAGAATGTCACCCCCAAATAGGCCTCTTTAACATACATATTTTTGACCTAAAGATAATAAGAAGCAGCAAACAGCCAGGTGTGGTGTAATCCCACCTGTAATCCCAGCCGCTCAGGAGGCTGATGTAGGAGGATCATGAGTTCAAAGCCCGCCTCAGCAAAAGTGAGGTGCTAAGCAACTCAGTGAGACCCTGTCTCTAAATAAAATACAAAATAGAGCTGGGGATTTGGCTCAGCGAATGCTCCCGAGTTCAATCTCCAGTACCCTTCCTCGAGAAAAAATTAACTGCAAATAGAGAAAGAGTTCTTTCTATCCCCACCCTCTTCTCCACCTAAATACAGGATGCAAAGTTTCCCTTGCTGGCGACAACTCTTGTCAGCTCACATACGGCACCAGGGGATTCTATAAGCAAACCTTACTCCATTGCTGTGTCCCACGTATTGATCTTCCCACAGTCTCCTGCCTCTGTATGGTGCATCTCTGAGACTGGGTTTCTATTTTAAAGACTCTCTGTAAGCCTGAGAGCTAAGTCACTGGCTTGAGCTACCTTCCACTGAGGCATTTCCCACATGACAGGCATTGCATGTGTTAATAAACCTGCTTGTTTCCCTCTTGCTCATCTCTCTTTTGTCACCAAGGTCTGTCCCAATTACAAATGTCTGAAGGTTGAGGAGAAATTATATTTCCTTTGCTACTAAACTTAGTTTAAATTGCAACTAACCGAGTTGAAATTTTCTGCTGTCTTGATGGAAATAGTTTTAGGGTCAGGATCAAGTTTGCAGAAAGGAAATAAGTGAAGTGGAAGTTTGGGGTTTTTCAAATGAGTCTGACACTGGAATTATCTGAGTTCTACAGTCTTTCGGTTAAGTAGATCTTTGGTGTCAGGGACCAAGAAGAAGTTCTCATTCTGAGAACGTCCTGACCTTTACAATCAGCAGCAGCCCAGGGAACATTTTGCAGTTGCCTTGCCTTGCACAAACACCCTGCAACTGGCAACTGACAGATTCACAAGGCACGCCCCTCCCCCCTCCTGGCTGATAGTTCTGACAATATGGCGCCTATGGCGCCGTCCCTACTTCTCTTCCAGGATTTCACCTTCCCGCCGGCGCGAACTTGCAGCCTATCAGGAGCCCAGTAGAAGAACACAGCCAACCAGCCTGCGTCTCCTCATACCCCTCATTCCCTCAGCATAAATACCCGTGTGAACAATAAAAATTTGCAGCTTGATCAGAATTCCTGTCTTGCTGTCACTCCCTGTGTCTCTTGTCCCTTCATTCCTTCTCTCTTAGGTTCGCTGTCCTCCGTTGATGTCCCGCGGGTCGGGACACTTTGGTATACTCTCAACAGCCCAAGTGGAATGAGTTCTCCTCGAGACTCTGCAGCAACTGGTCTCTGTGTGCTGGAAACCTGCTGGTGAGACACCCTGTCCATGTTGGAAGGACCAACTTTCTCTTGGAAGCTGTTCATCTAATATCTGTGGCATGTGGCAAAGTAGCCAGTGAGACCAGGATCTTTAGATGGGATTAATAATGTAAGCTGCTTTTAACTGCTCACCACAGATACATAACAGAGGGTTTATATTTCTTGCTGTGTCTACATTTCTTTCATTTTTCTGCTTCCATTTAAACCTCCCCTCTTCCTTCCTTCTTCCTTCCTTCCTTTCTTTTTTCTTCTTTCCCTTCTTCTTTCTTGTTTTAATGAAACACAAAATTTGTACATATGTATGAGGTAGCATATGATCTTTTGATATATGTATACATTGCATAATGTTCACATTAAGATGATCTTACCAATCTTTAAATATTTACCATTACTTTGTGGTCAAAGCGTTCCAAATCCTTTCTGCTAGCTTTTTAAAATATACAGTTCATTTTCATAATTTATACTCACCCTACTGTGCAATAAACACTAGAACTATTTCTCCTCTCTGTCTCTTTCTCTCTCAACAAGACCCTGTTCTTATCTCCAGACATGTCATATTAAGCAGTAGGAATAGAGATGAGAAATGATATTTTCAACACAAAAAATCCATTTTTTGAAAACACCACCCTGGGAGTGAGCAAATATCTGATGCAAGATGGTAGAATGAGCATGAGAAGGTCACGCCCCTTGCCAGCAATTCCACTGAAATGACGGTGTTGGGGTGGGAAAGAAATACGTCTGCCACAATGAAGAAACTGGAAGGGAAGGCATTTCAGAGAGGAGAGGTTCAACACATTTCTTGAATATGAAATCAAATGGGAACGTGTTAATGGATGAAACAGAGTAAAGGAAGACAAAACCCAAATGTCGGGGGACACTTAGGGGGCGTGGCTGCCAGTCAACCTTGCAGAATGCCGGCAAGCATGTAGGTGCAGGTGAGTGGTTCCCTCCCACACAGAGCAGAGGGTACTGGACTTTTATCTCCTGAAGAGGGAAGGAGGACACCTGGAGACTCTTCTCTAAAACAAATGAATGGACTGGTTGGAAAGGGAACTGTGTCTTAGTGTGGGTGTTGGTGTAAGAGTGAAGCTTCCTAGTCTGGTATTTGGTGGGAGGACATGTAGCGGAGGGAAGCAGAACGTCTAATTTTAAGACTGTTTCCCCACATGTAGCTTCTAAAGCAAAATCTCTCGGTTAGCCCTGAGCATTTGCATGGAGTTCCCTGTCTTCCTTCACATTCATGGGAGGGATCTTTCAATAAGCTTACCTTCAACTCAGATTCAAAAGGAGTTTACACCGGAGAGCTTTTATTACAAAACTAATCCTTCATTCATCAATGTGAATGTACAAACCAGGTCACCAGATATTCGAGGTCAACTGCCAGCAGGAAATAAAAAAGACCAAAACATATGAAGTCTCAAGGGAACAGAAATAATTCAAGAATCACAAGATATGTTTAAAAATAGTTAATGAATATCTTTAAAGCAATTTGAGAAGATATTGTATTCATAAAACAAGAATAGTATGGTTGAAAAGAGAACAGCCAGGGAACAGTGAGTTCTTATAAATTAAAATATCTAAGTTATGAAATTCAATAGAAGGGCTGAATATAAAGCAAAAAAACCTAGAGCTCAAAATAAATGGTAAAGAGATAGCAAATTTGGAGGCTAAATGTAAGCTTCATAGAGAATACAGGATTTATAGAAATTTGCTAACTGACTAAGAGGTATTGCAAAAGAGAGAGGGAGAGAGAACAAACAGGAAAATGAATGGGAGGATTTTAAAAAAGAAATAAGATATTTCTTTATATCTCCTGAGTCTAAATACTGAGTAGGAGGAATGAAAATAACTATACAGCTAGCATGTTCTTGAAATTTCAAAAAAATTTAAAGAAAAATATTATTAAAGTTTCAAAGAAAAAATACAGGAAGCACTTCCAACTTCTCATTAGTCACATGAGTCAAAAGATAATAAATTCATATATTCAAAGTTCTAAGGTAAAAATACTTTGAACCTAAGATGCTATGCCCAAATTATCATCCCAGTGTGAGAGTAAAATAAAAAAGAAATTCTAGACATGCAGAGACCCAGTTGCCATGTCACACTTTCTGTCCGAGAAAGAGTGCTGACTACATATGCCGGTTAAACCAAGGAAAATAGCAAAAAATTTGACACAGAATCCAGGACTAGCCTTTCATTCAGAAAGTCACTAGAGAGAAGCCCAAGGATTTTGGCAATGTAGTGGGTCCGGGCAACAGATCCAGATTAGAGCTCTGAGGACCTGCTGTGGGGACCACAGAGGATAAAGGGACTATGTGCAGTAATTATTGATAACCCCAAAACATACAGAGCGAGGAACAGCCTGCTTGCAGAAGCTCTGGACTCCTGTTAATGGACCTGCAAAGCAGGAAACATTGCAGTCAGCATCTACATAGCCTTAACATTGTCAATGCTGTTCATTAACTTTCTAGTTTTAGGATCTACCAAGAGATAAAGCATGGGAAATTTAATTATGACCCTAGAATGGAATTGAAATCTGATCAACTACAACTCGGCTGCAGCTGACAGGAGATGGACAGTGAGAGCACTATGAGGGATGCAGGAGCAGGAAGAGGAGGAGAAGACCTGCTAAGTGTTGAGCCGAGAGGCGAAGCTTGTGGAATAAGAAGTGGAGGTTTGTTACTGGGAGATATTTGGCAATGGTGACCAACAGAAAAGTTCAAAATGACAGCATAATCATCAAACCTTGACAGGGAGGGGGAAAGAAGGTAAGGTATTTATGAGTAAGATGAATGCTCATCTCTCATAGCAGGGGTCAACCGATCTCCATCCGAAGGACCAGTCTGAGTCCTCCATTGTACACAGTGGAATGCGGAATGACTAGTTGAACCAGAGAACACATTTCTTAGAGGGTACTGGGTGGCTCGCCGAGTCCTCTAGCAGCTCACAGAAATAGCTCAGCAGAATCACACAATGCCAAGTCCAACCACACTGCTGAATCAGACACGGGAGCCATGATATTAGACCCATAGATAAAGGAAAGCAAATGTCAGCTCTTTAATTGGCTCTGCAGTGAGCAGTTACACAGGGGCTCCTCTGGGAAATCCCTGACTCACCACCCCAATGTGCAGTGCTGACCCCAGACACTCCAGCCTGAATAAAAGTTCTAGGGCTTTTAGCTCCAAATAAGTAGATTCCTGGCAGTATTGAATCGTCACTACCACACTCATCAAGCAAAGTGGGTTCCCTGACTACAGTTCCCTCCACTGCTCCTTTCGAAGTCACAGTCCAAGGCAGTCATAGCTGGTTAGCAGCACCTAAGCTACAGCCTGTCCCTCCCAGCAAGGGAGGCTGGAGAAAAAGTCTAGGTTTTCACCGTGGGAAGGTGTGACCCATCACATAACAGGAAACTCTGCAGACAGGGAAAGTCCTCCAATGACACTGGGCATCAAAGGCCCGCCACACTCAAGAAATCAAACCAAAAGGATTCTGTTTGGAAATGTGGCATTTGTCCCACAGAAAAACTAAAGGGAGAAACAGGGCAGTGAATACCTCTGCATGGTGAGCTTGAGAGTGGGGAGGGAACACAGAAGATGAGCAATCTGCAGTAGAGTCTTGCACATTATTTCATTAGATAGACGCATGTGTCACTTGAAGGAGGTTTTAATTTACAATGCTTAAATTCACCCTAAGACCCTTTAACTGTAATAGACTCAAAAGAACTCAAAATCCTCCCTACCAGCCTCATCTGCTACATAAATTCCTACTGAAAAAAAAAGCACAAAAAACAGTTGCTTATATTGCTATTTACACATCAGCTAAATGCAGTTTGGCATTGAATTTATTAGAATCGTCTTCCCACCCCCACTGCAACAAAAGCAGGAATTTTCTTCTACTTCAAAGAAGAAATTTTTTTTTTTAGTCTGTTGTGTAGTAGGAAACACAGGTGAATGTACAGACTCCTGGGAAACAGCACTAATGCTGAGATAGTTCTTTTGTGACACAGCAGTTTGTCAAGGTAGAGCAAAGGCCTGGATACCCAGAACAAGTTCATGAGCTTAGCATGTCTGGCTCCCTGGAAAACTGCCTCCTCTTTTAAAAGCCAATGTGGACACCACTTCCTGCTTCCCTGCTGGTGGCTGATATGTTTCCTATGTTCTAAACAGAAAATGAGCTGATGCTATTTAGCTTTCTTCCCTTTCTTGTGCTTTCTAATAAGACATAAGGATAATAGAAAATAAAGGCTAATCTTTACTCTCTATCATTTCCCAGATAGCTTTTCACTCTTTCTTCTGTATTCATTTATTCAGCTACATTTACTGAGCACCTGCTGTACAGTAGGCATTGTACTAAGTGCAGGGAACACAGGCCTGATCCTGGGCCGTCTCTGAACATACTGCAGTCATGTAGGACCAGGTGGTGGTTAAGCCCCAGCACTTGGCATACAGACTCATGGGTTCAAGTTCCACCACCATGAACTAGTCATTCACTCGAAACCACTTACCTCACTTCTCTGATCCTCACGGCCCTCATTTGAAAATGGGGATCTTATTTGTCTCAAGGGATGGTTGTGAGGATTAAATGAAATCTACAATCATCTCTTAGCATCTGCAGGGGATTGGCTCCAGGATCCCCTGCACATATCCAGATCCACAGATGTCCATGTCCCTTATGTATACTAACATAGAATTTGCATAGAGCCTACCTACATCCTCCTGTATACTATAAATCATCTCTAGATTGCTTATAATCCCCCAAACGATGTAAATGCTATGTAAATAGTAGTTATACTGAATCGTTTAGGGAATGATTACAAGAATAAAGCATATACATGTTCAGCACAGACAATTTTTTTTAAAAAAAAAGTTTTGATCCTTGGTTGATTGAATTTGCAGATGCAAAATCTGTGGATATGAAAAGCCAACTGTATACATAAACATTTGGTGCTATAGTATTTTGTTGAGGGTCAATGAACAGGAATGGAGAATTATGACAGGATTATGCAGCCACAAGCACAAGAATAGGAGGTAAGAGGAGCCCACAGAGGCCACGTGCTCTTGCCTGGGTGGGCTAGGAAAGGCTTCCTGGAGGAAGTAAGGTCTAAGCTAAGGACAAATGAGTAACAAGGATTATTAGCTGAGATGAGAGACAGGAATAATGTTCCAGCTGGAGGGAACAAGGCCAAGAAATTTAGTTTTAAGTGTGTAACTTTCAATTCTGTTCAGCTTTGTTGAGTATTGGGCATGAGTCAAAGTGGAGTCAGGAACGGCAGCGGGAACCAAACCAGGGATTTACAGGCAACATTTGAAAAGTTCAGGAACTATTCAGGAGCTTTCAACCAGGGAGGATTTTGATCAGATCTACTTGTAGAAATATCACCCTGGCTGCAAGGTGAAGCAAGAATAGAAAAGAGGTGGGACTAGGGACAAGAAGAGTCCTTGGAAGGCTCATGTTGATCTGGAAAGAAATAATGGTGGCCAGTATGGAATATGGTAGAAGGAGACATGAGAAGGTGGAAACCACGAATCTGGACAAAAGATGTTGTTTGAGGGGAAAGGAAGACAAGGGGTCAGAGATAAGTTCACTGGATGGACACCGGAGATGGTTCACCAAGGTAGAGAGCACAGGAAGAGAGGCACATTGGAGGGATCAGAGCAATGAGATTGCCTTTCTATGTGTTGAGTTTGAGATGTCAGTGGGACATCCAGGTGCTGACAGCTAGTGAGGCCCAAGAGTGACCGAAGCTGGAGACAAGGTAGGGGCAGCCTAATAGAGTTTCCCACCAAATTCCTCTTTTACAAAATTTAATTGGCAAAAGTTGCCCAAAGTTTCATGGTCCTAGAACAAACAGACAAATTATCTTAAAGTAAATCTTCCCTGCTCAGTGTTGAGTGTCTTGGTTAGTTCAGCTTGTAGTTGGATAAATGTGGGTCTCATTTTCTTACTAGAGGAGTATAACAAATCCTTTATGTTTTACATGTTTGGATGGGGAAAAAGTGTTAGGATAAACTAGGTTCTGCTGTAATAACAAATGGTCTGAATAAGGCCAGTGGGCTGCGCTGCAAAGGTTCTATTTCTCACTCTTGCTATATTCTTCCCTTTATGTGTCATTATAGGTTCTGCTCATTATAGTTTCTCAAGTACCCATAATGGCAGAGTGACCATATTTTCAACTTTGACACTGCCTACGTAAAAGAGAGCAGCTCTGGAGGACCTAAAACCAGCAATGACATGCTCTTGCCTAGAAGTGAGCCACACCATATCTTCCCACAAATCATTGTTCAGAAACAGTCACCTGGCTCCACCCAATCAGAAGGAGACCAGGAAGTTCAATATCACATGTCTGGAAAATGGAGAGATGGAAATTCTTGGTAAATGACATAAATGACAACCACAAAAGGGCCTATGAACCTGGAACTTATCCCTACCCTGCTTTCCTGGGACCAGCCTGCAATGTGGCCATGTATGGGAGCCAAGCTCCACCTCCTACACACTTAAGAATCAGCAGGCAAAGATCACACCATTTCTTTCTGGGGCTGCCTTCACTCTAATACCTGCTAGAAAAGAGCTCCCATCAGTATTCATGGTGCTCGGACACCCCATGCTCCCCACACAGACAGCCCCTCCTCAGGCAACCCTGTCTTCTACTGAAGGCCCAGTCACCACCAGACTCCTGAATAGCCTCCTTCCGAGAGGAGATTCCAAGTCTTCTGGGTATGTGTGTGAGCTCACATCCAGATGCTTCAGTGTCCAGCTGCTGTGCTCCACTGCAGCCTCACAACATGAGGTGACAGATTCCAGATCTTTTCCTACTTCTTTGACCCTGGATCCCTAGGGAAGTACCGTGGGAAGCAAATGGAAAAATCTGTAGTCTTGCAGGCTTTGCCTTATTTGGATGAGAGTCCCCTTCCTTGAGAGGAATCCAGAGAAGTAGGAAACCCACTCCTGAGGAGTAACTACCCTCCAGAAAAGACCCTTCCCAATTACTAGTGGCTGCTGCAGAGATGAGAATTTGTCCTGCTGTCTACGCTTCACATTCAACTCATCAAATTCAGCCTCAGTTCAGCATTTGCCAAGCCAGCGGAAACAAAGAAAGGGACGGGCTGGGTGAGACACCTCACCCTCAGGAGGCCTGCTGGCTCTCTGAGAACCAAAAACCCACAAAGGGGCCAAGGTCAGAAGAGAGAATTGAGAAACAGGATTTTATGACAACTAGATGTCTCTCACCAACAGGCACTGCCCAAGCATTGACTTCTGAGGCCTGTCTGAAGCTAAACCGTGTAGAGGACACTCCAATATGTACATGATAATTGACATCATGCGTATGGATGAGTCTGGGTAGCCAAGGTGTAGAGCAGGAGAGAAGGATCCAGGACAGAAACTCAAGGGCAACAGCTCTAGAGTGGGAGATAAGGAGCAATAAGAGCCCGAGGAGAAGCACCCACAGAGGATGAAGGAAGCAACCACAGCGTGGCACTTGGAATTCAAGGAAAGATGAGGTTTGAAGACAGTGGAATTGGCCAACCAATGTTCCTGAGAAGACAAAAGAGGGCTTTAGTAACCAACCTGGCACTAGGTGCACACCAAGCCTTGCCTATCCTGACCCATACACACTCTTCTCTAAGTGCACACTCTGGCCACAGCGATTTCAGTGAAAGGATGGGCGTGGGAACAAGGAAATGAGAAAGGAAGGATGGAAATGTCATATTTATTTCCTCCAACTATTGCGTCAATCCTATGAGCTAGGTGGTGTTGTCTCCGCTTTAAAAAGAAGGCAACCCCTGCCCAAGGTAGACCAGCTGGGTGATGACAAAGCTTAAATTGAAACGCAAGTCTGAGTGGCAGAGAGACCAAGCCCTCCCCAGGCCCCTGCCTTCCAAGCACCTTGACCACCTGGCTTGTCTCTGCCAATATGTTGCACGGCAAGTGTTGGAATGGGCGCTTCCAATTTCTGTTGCGAAAACACAGGAAGCAACGGGCAAGGGACACTGTGCGTGACGTTTTGTCTGTCAACCAGAGAAGTGGAGTTAGAGAGCAAACTGGGAGAAGCAGCATGGCCTCCGTCTCCCTCCAGGGCACTGGCCTGTGTGTTCTCAGGGCCCCTCCTGGGCTCCTGCTCCAGAGCTCAGAACTCTCTGGGCACAGAGACACCCGTGCTGGAGCGCAGACACTGAACTGCCAAAAGCGTGTTGCAGGCTGCGCCTCTTTGAAGAACCAGCTTGAACTGATTGTTCCTCAGCTTTTCACATAAATTACAGAACATGAGGCCCACAGCTTTGCCCAAAGTTGTCAACAGGTTTTAATTGTCTCTGCTTTTCCGTACACACAGATGGCTCCGCTAAGCTGCTCTGAGCAGACCTCTGTTGTCTCCGCTAAGGAAAATCAGACACAACAAATGGGACTCCATTTGAAAAGAAAAATTGTAATGAAATGAATTCCAAAGGAGCTGCTGTTACTTTTTTTCCCCCTGAAGGTAAATGCTATAAAAAGGAAAATAGTAGAAGAAAGAGAAATGGAGGACAGGGAAGAAGGATCAGCATGAAAATGTTAACTTTGGAAGGCAGGTACAGACACCACCGAGTTAAGTAGGCATATCTGGAAAGGGCAAGAGATGCGTTTTTACTAACAACATCTGTTGTAGTTTGGATCTGAAATGTCCCCCAAAGGTTCATGTGATGGAGACATGGTCCCCAGTAGAGCAGTTCAGAGGCAGGACTTTGGGAGGTGATTGGATCATAAGGACTCTGACTTGTCAAAGGACTAATCCAGCCATGGTCTCATTATTGGAGGTGGTGGAAATTGTAGGCCATGGGACCTAGCTGGGAGATATGGGTCATCCCCTGGAGGGTGGACCTTATCCCCAATCTCTCTCTCCCTTTTCTCTTCTCTTCTCTTCTCTTCTCTTCTCTTCTCTTCTCTTCTCTTCTCTTCTCTTCTCTTCTCTTCTCCTCTCTTCTTCCCTCCCCTCCTCTCCCCTTCCCTCCCCTCCACTCCCCTCCCCTCCCCTCCTCTTCTCTCTCTCTCTCCGCCACCACCTTCCTGGCTGCCGTGAGCTGAGCAGCTTTGCCTTACCATACCCTTCCACCATGATGCACTGCTTCACCACCAGGTCCAGAAATCATGGAGCTAGGTGGCAATGGACCTCTGTACCATGAGCCAAAATAAATTCTTCTCCCCTTAAGTTGTTTTCACAGGGTTTGTGTGTGTATGTGTGTGTGTGTGTGTGTGTGTGTGTGTGTGTTTAATTTTAAGCAAGATTCTTTTATTTTCTATTTAAAATAATGTTAAGCAATGGCTAAATATCATCTACATTGTTTTTTTTAATAATTTCCTAATTATTTCTTTGTCCTTTGGGTATAGGCCGAGGAGTGGGATGGCTGGGTCAAATGGTAGTTCCATTCCAAGTTTTCTGAGGAATCTCCATCCTGCTTTCCAGAGTGGCTGCACTAATTTGCAACCCCACCAGTGAAGTATGAGTGTACCTTTTATCCCACATCCTCACCAACACCAATTGTTGCTTGTATTCTTGATAATAGATATTGTAATTGGAATGAGATGAATTCTTAGGGTAGTTATGATTTGCATTTCTCTAATTACTAGAGATGTTGAACATTTTTTTCATATATTTGTGTATTGATTGTATATCTTCTTCTGTGAAGTGTCTGTTCAGTTCCTTAGCCCATTTATTGATTGGGTTATTTGTATTTTGGTGTTAAGTTTTTTGAATTCAGTATACTACAGTGACACAGCCACATCAATGTTTGTAGCATCTCAGTTCACAATAACTAGGTTGTGAAACCAACCTAGGTGGCCTTCAACAGAAGAATGGATAAAGAAACTGTGGTATATATACATATTGGAACATTACTCAGCCATAAAGAAGAATAAAATTATGTCATTTTCAGGTAAGTTGATGGAGCTGGAGAATATCATGCTAAGTGAAATAAGCCAATCCCAAAAAACCAAAGACCAAATGTTTTCTCTGATAAGTGGATGCTGATACATAATGGGGTTGGCGGGGGTAAGGGAAGAATGGAGGAACTTTGGATTGTGTAGAGGGAAATGAGGGGAGAGGAGAGAGTGGGACAAACATCATTACCCTATGTACATGGATGATTTATGAATGTTGTGACTCTACATCATGTACTACCAGAAAAATGAAAAGTTATACCCCATTTGTGCACAATGAATCAAAATTCATTCTGCTGTCATGTGTAACTAAATAGAACAAACAATAAAAAATAATGTTCTTGTTCTTTTCTGTTTTTTAAGTCAGACTGACAATAAGTACTGTACTTTACACAATTAATACTAAAATGGCTATTATAGCACAACTATTTCTACCTCCTGAAGTTGACTGTACTATACAAGTATGTATCTTTTTTATTGGTTCTTTTTATTTATACATCAGCAGAATCCATTTAGATATGATCAGACAAGCATGGAATATATCTTATTTTTGTCAGAGTCCCAATCTTATGGATATACATGGTAGTAAGATTCACCCTGTTGTTTTCATGTATGTACATGGGAAAACTATGTCATATTCATTCCACTGTTTTCCCTTTGTTTGTTCCTCCTCTCTTCCTTCCATTCCCCATTGTCTAATCTACTGCACTTCTTTTCTTCCCCTCACTCCTCACATTGTAGGTTGGCTTCTACCTATCAGAGAAAACATTCCACCTTTGGTTTATTTGAAACTGACTTACTTCATTTAGCATGAAAGTCTCCAGATTCTTCCATTTTCTGGCAAATGTCATAAAGCCTTTCTTCTTTATGGCTCAGCAGACACTCCACAAAACAAGAACTATGAACAGTCAACAAACACATATATGAAAAAAATGTCCAACATCTCTAGCAATTAGAGAAATGCAAATTAAAACTGCACTGAGATTTCTCCCACCTAGTCAAAATGGCAATTATCAAGAGTACAAGTAACAATAAATGTTGGTAATGGTGTGGGGAAAAGGTACACTCATACAGAGTTGATGGGACTGCAAATTGGTGCAACCAATCTGGAAAGCAGTATGGAGATTCTCAGAGAATTTGGAATAGAACCACCATTTTACCCAGTATTTCACTTTGCTTATACCCAAAGGACTTAAAATCAGCATACTACAGTGACACAGCCACATCAATGTTTATAGCAGCTTAATTCACAATAGCTAAAGTATGGAACCAACCTAGATGCCCTTCAACAGATGAATGGATAAAGAAAATATGGTACATATACACAATGGAGTATTTCTCAGATAATTTGTCACAGCAATGAAAAACTGACTAACAACACAATGGGCCCCCGATTCAAGTTACCTTTTACAAGGTCATTGAATGAAACTACAAGTGATCAAACAATTCCACTTACGTGAAGCTGTCCTTCAGAAACAGTAGGATAGGTATGTACAATTATATAAATAAATTGAATTTCAGCACTGTTCATAGCAGCAAACATTTAGAAGCAAATAAGTCAGCATCGTTTACATGACAAAACATCATACATTGGCTAAAGTTAAAAATAACATGAACCTAAATACATAGATGGTTCAAGGGTAAAACTTCTTACAGGTTGATAGGTGTTGATGAATTGCAACTGATGAAGGCTGTACCAAATTACACCCTCCAATGAAGAACCATATCTCTACATTCCAACCAATGTATTACTAACATAAGAGTTAAAAATAATAAGTGATTTGTCATTGCAATTTTGTTATTTCCCTTATTAGAAGGAGATCAAATATGATTTTGCTTAAGAACCATTATTTATGTTTCATTTACTATGAATTATCCTTTTATATCTTTTCCCCTCTTTCCTGTTGGGTTGTTGGTCTTTGTATTGATTATAGGACATACACACACACACACACACACAAGAAAACTTGGTCCTTTTTCTTTTGTCTTTGTTTTTTTTTTTTTTTTTTTTTTTTTTTTTTTTGGCAGTGCTGGGGATTGAACCTAGGGCCTTGGGCTTGCAAGGCAAGCACTCTACCAACTGAGCTATGTCCCCAGCCCCCTTGTCTTTGTTTTAATGATGTAATTTTTGGTCAAGAAATTCAACCTTCTCTTTGATGATTTTATTTATTATTAGAAATAAATTTTCCATTTTAATTTTTTGAGTTCTATATATGTTTATAATGCTTTTAATTCTTATTTTTAACATCTAAATTTTACTTCTGTGTCCATAATATATAAGAATCTAATTTTCCCACATAATTGTAAAGGTAACCCCCCAAACATGAACTCAGTAGTCCCTGTTTCATTCTACTGTATCAAAATGCCACCTATATCATCCACTAAATTCCTGTATGTATTGAGTATGCTTCTGGACTTTCTGTTCTGTTTTACTTACTTGCTTTATTAGCTCCGCTCAAATACCACGTTGCTTTAATTTTGGTAGCTTTACAATATGTTTACAGATCTGATAGAGATTGTCCTTTCTTGCTTTTTTTTGTTGTTGTTGTTGTTGAAATTGTATTACATTTATGGATTAACTTGCAGAGAACTTTATGAAATTAAATCACTCTACTCATTACAAGACCGTGGTCTTCTCTAGTCAGGTTCTTTATCTAGTGAAAGGAAATGAAAACCCCATCTCCATGTGCCAGACACAAACCTATGTAGACTCTGCAGACATATGCATCTGATTGGCATCAAACTTAGCTGTGCTTGGAATGCTCTGTTTCCATGTGTACAGAAAAGTATTCGATGACTGAAGGCTTCTCTGCATGTCCAGTTTGCACACCAAGGGCAGAACCAAAACTAAGTGAGTCATTCACACATGGAATAAATGTTATTTAATAATGTTTTGATCTTCAAATGCTCTAAAATTAGATACATTTGCCCAACTCCTGAATCCTAACACTGCATGATGCATCCCCACATGAAAAACATCTAAATTTATCTCCCTTGGAAACACTTAAGAAAATAAACAGTGTTGATTAGACTTTGACTGATGTCAAATTTCTTTGGTAACTGATGTTCTTGAAATGTTCATTATTGATTATTCTTGTTATATAATAATCGCCGTATCCAACACTTTAATTGTATAATCTATAATTGATAGCCATCAACTTCCATAAAGAAGGAAAATACCCACTGATTTTTAACTGACTTTTATGGGGTCACCCTCTGAGTCCTTCGATAAGTTGACATTAAAAAAAGAAACTCCCGCACCATCACAAGAGTGAACGACTCACTAGTGCTCTTGCGATAAAACATTGGTGCTGAACACAACTTGTTAGCTCTGGACTCAATGCTAACCAGCTCCTTGTTCACCAGCTGGTTACCTCCTTGGGCCTGGATCTAGGGTGGGCCTGAAGTTTACCTAGTTTAAGTACAGTTATTCTCCTACTCTCACTACTAATCCACCATGTGGTATGATGGGGACAAAAAAGAAGATGTGGTTACAGACAAATAGTCTTCCATTCAACCTGAAGCCTGCCTTAACCCCAAGAACTTGAACAAGTTATGGAAATAGTGTTTGCTTTTTTTGTTTGTTTTGTTTTGCTTTGTTGTTGTTGTTGTTGTTGTTGTTTTTGACAATTTGGTTTATGGACCACAGAAACCAGAATCTTCAGGGTGTTTGTTTAAAATGTTCATCTTAGGACTCATCCCTAGGATACTGAATTTGAAACTGTGGAACTGGTCAAGTCATCCTCACTACTAGCCCCAACTTTATTCACTTATCTACAAAATTTCACATGACCACCTTCTTCACAGAGTCCTTTGGAGAATGCCAATTATCCAAGCAAGACACCCAGCACAAATAAGTTTGGTAACAGTTATTACCTGCCTCTCCTCTTTTTCTCTTCTACCAAATAATAAGGGAAAAAAATGAGACAACTATATCTTGGTTTTTTAACTTCATAAGCTTTATTTTGTCCTTGCTTGGATTGGAGGAAGCCACTATTCCCTTGTTAAAAGTAAATAAATATTGGTTGCAAGCTCAAAAGCTTAAGAGCATATAGTTGACATTATAGATAAAACTTACCAGATGACCACATCATTTTAAAAGAGGTGGTCCCCAACTTACGATAGTTCAACTTTATGATTTTTATACCTTATACTGATTTGGAAGTGTTATGCATTCAATAGAAACCACACTCTGAGTTTTGAACTTGGATTATTACTATTTTTTTGTACCTGGGATTAAACCCAGAGTGCTTTACCACTGAGTCATACCCGCAACCCTTTTTATTTATTAATCTATTTTATTTTAATACAGAGTCTTGCTAAGTTGCTAGAGGCTGGCTTTAAACTTGGAATTCTCCTGCCTCAGCCTCCCGGGTCATGGAATTACATCATGCATCGCTGCATCCAGTTTAAACTTGGATCTCATCTTGGGCAAGTAATGTGAGGGTCAATCTCACATTGTCCAATGCCAATGCTGGGCAGCAATGCATTTTGATTTGTGGTATTTTTAGTTTTTTTTTTGATGATTCATCAGGATGTAACCCCATTTTAAGTTGAGGAGCATCCTTACTGATAAGGCAGCTACCCTCCACATCATGAATACAAGTTATCAATTCATGGCCTCTCTTCTCTGATTCACCCTTCATTGCCTGCTCTGTGAAAACTGATGTGGGTCCCTTAGTTTTCCTTTGCCAGATGGCATGATGTTCAGCCTTGTCAGAAGAGGGCTCTGGAGAGACATTGTTGGAGGGAAGACTTGGCTTCTGGGTACTAGCAAGCTTGCTTGCCAGGTTATTGCAGTGTGCAGTTTGTCCAGGGCTCAGCTCCTGCAACATGGATAGCTTCCCCAACTGCTCCGGTCTTGCAGTGTTAGAGCATTCTCCTGCAACAGGTTCCAGCAGGGCTCACGGCTTCTCCAGTGTCCATCTACTGCGGCGTATTGAGGTCAGCAGCTCCTCCTAGCACTCCTGCAGAATAGGATGTAAACATACAATTCTAGCCACAGCAGAACCAAGTTTAGCCTTCCATCCTAAACAATAAAAATAGACTGAACAAAATGTCTAAAACAATAGTGTTTTAGTCATTGGACAGCAGAGATCCCAGGAGAATGATCTCTGACAGAAGGGAAACAAATGAGCCTATTACTAAGTTCATAGTCACCATGCGTTTGCAAGCCACAGTGCAGATAGAAGGAGCTCAAATGGAGCCTGATGGTCTCCCCGACTTGAGAAACTGTTAGTAAGTTTTCCATCACTATAGCAAAGGCCATGAATTGATAACTTGCATTCATGTTGTGTAGGGTAGCTGCCTTATCAGTAAGGATGCTCTTCAACTTAAAATGGGGTTACATCCTGATGAACCCATCTAAACAAACTAAAAATACCACAAGTCAAAATGCATTGCTGCCCAGCATTGGCAAAAACAAAAAGTTTATTTTGGTTCACAGTCTTGGAGGTTCCAGTCTATGATCAATCAGCCCTATTGCTTTGGGATCTGGGTAAAGTAGCACATCATGACAGCAGTCCATGGTGGAGCAAAACCACCCATGTCACAATCAGGAAACAAAAGAAAGAGGAGGCGACCAAGGTCCCACAATTCCCCTCGAGGGGACCTACAGACCTCCTGTTAGGCCCCAGCTCTTAAAGCCTCCACCACCTCCCAATAATAACACAGGCTGAAAATCAAGCCTTTAGCACATGAACCTTGGGGGACACTCTACATCCAACTAGCACAGAAGCAAGTTGCCATACTTTGCAGGGCAGAGCACTAGAGAAAAGATGGTGAACAGAGAATCAATTAGAATATCTTCACAGGAGTCCTCTGAAGAATGTCAGATGGGGAACACTGGAAAGGAGCATGTGGGATTATCCCCAGGGACATAATTTGTTTGCCTTCCCACAAACTAATAGGGAAAGACCTTCAAATTTACAGGACACTGATAGAGTTCTCAGAAAGGAATTACCTCAATGGCAGGCAAAATGTCAAGGCACTGTCTCTCTCTTCCTCTGCATATAAGGGTATTAATCCCATCAAGAGTGTCCCAACCCTCCTGATATCATCTAAACTTAATTACCTCCCAGAGATCCCACCTCCAAATATCATAACATGGAAGGTTAGAGCTTTATTTTAGTTTATTTTGTATTGCTATAATAGAACACCTGATCCTGGATAATTTATAAAGGAAAAGGTTGATTTGAGCTCAAGTTTCTGGAGGGTGGGAAGTCAAGATTGAATGGTCACATAGGGAGAGGAATATTACTACTTCAACTCATGGCAGAATGCAGAAGGGCAAGCAGGCATGTGTGGGGAAAGAACATAAGGAGTGGCCTTACTGTATAAAAACCTTCTGATGTGGCCACTAAACTAACCCTGCAAAAGCAAGAACTCATTCATGAAAGAACGGTATTAATTCAAACATGAGGGCTGAGCCCTTGTGACCCAAACACCTCCCACTAGGCTCCCCTACCCACACCGTCACACTGAGGCTCCAGCTTGACATGAGTTCTGGTGGGACATCTCATATTCAAACCATAGCAGACTTCAAGATATAAATTTTGCTGGGACCCAAATATTCAATCCACAATATTCTGCACTTGAGCTCCTCAAATTTATGTCCTTTGCTCTTGCAAAATGCATTAATTCCACCAAACAGTCCCCCAAGTCTTAACTTTTTTACCATCAGTTCTAACGTCTAAATCCAGAGTCTCATCTGAATGTCATTTAAGACAGATGCAGGTGAGACTCAAGGTAGAATTCATCCTCAGGAAAATTGAACCCGAGATGGTATGTGTCTCTCAAACGCACTGGGGGAGCAGGCAGAAGATGGACATTTCCATTTTAAAAGGGATAAATCACAAAGAAGAAAGGGGCAATGGGTCCTAGGCAGGCTCAAAACCTAGCAAAGCAAATACTCTTAGATATGAAGGGTCTAGAAGGATCTCTTGTTCAATACTCTGCCTGCTGTACCCAGGGAAGAGACCAATGTTGTGCCTTCTGGATCTGCCAGGTGGGGAGCATGCCCCCAAAGACTCCAGGCTTTTGAAGCCCAAAAGTCAGCCCACAAGATCTCTGCATTGTCTTCAGGGCCACTCTTCCCTGGTCCTGAAGAACAGCACACGTCCTAGCCAAATATCTCTATCGTCCGATCAACAGGCTCTGAGAAATCCAGCCACTTCCCTTCACGTGGTTCCAGCTGGGTCCCCTTCAGTTCAAGCTGTCAGTGTTTCTTCTGGAGTAACTAAGACCCTGGGTCACACTCATACCAATCTCCTTATTGAGAGTTTGTTTGGACACTTCCTTAGTGTTCTTGAGAACAAGCTCTCTTATTTTTGCAAAAGTAGGCTGAGATTTTTCCAAATTTTAAGATCTGCTTCCATTTTCATAACCACTCCTTCTTTAATTCACTTCTCTCTTCTAAGCAGTCAAGGGGGACCAAGACCCTCCTGCAACACTTTGCTTAGAAATCTCTTCAGCTAAATATCTAATTTCATTGCTCCTAAGTTCCGCTCTCCACAAACAAGAGAACATAGTTCAGCAAGTTCTTTGCCACTATAACAAGAACCACCTTTCCTTCCATTTCTTTTAATTTTTAAATTTTATTTGTTTTAATTAGTTGTACATGACAGTAGAACGCATTTATACATTTAGATAGATCATACATAGAGTGTAATCTCTCATTTTTCTGATTATACATCTTGTAGGATCACATGGGTCATGCAGTCATACATGTACATGAGGTAATAATGTCTGTTTCACTCTACTATCACTCCTTCCCCTAGACCCCTTCCCCTTCCTTCACTCCCCTCTCTCTAATATAAAACAACTCTTCTTCCCTATACCCCGCTTATTTTGAATTAGCATCTGCATATCAGAAAACATTCGGTCTTTGGTTTTTTGGGTTTGGATTATTTCACTTAGCATTATATTCCTAACTCCACTCATTTATCAGCAAATGCCAGAATTTTATTCTTCTTTAAAGCAGAGTAATATTCCATCATATATATATATATTATGTTTTCTTTATCTGTTCATCTGTTGAAGGGCATCTAGGTTGGTTCCATAGTTTAGCTATTGTGAATTGAACTGCTATGAACATTGATGTGACTGTGTCACTTTAGTATGTTGATTTTAAGTCCTTTGGGTATAAACCTCCAATTTCTAACAATATGTTTCTCATTTTTTTTAAATTTTATTTGTTCTAATTAGTTTTACATGACCATAGAATGCATTTTATACATTTTGATAGATCATACATAAACGGAGTGTGAACTTTCATTTTTCTGATTATACATATTACAGGATTCACGTTGGCCATGCAGCTCATTTCCTTACTAGAATGGACTTCAAAATCTATATTTCTACCATAACAAACTATGATGATTTATAATAATAAATAATTTATAATATAAATAATTTATAATGATAAATTATGATTTTATATTCTCTATGAAATTTAATCTCTTTTTATCTTGCAATTTCCCATATACACTTGAAAAAGAATGGGCAATCTGTTGTTTTGGGGTGAAATGTTTTATAAATGGTGATTAAGCCAAGTTAGTTGGCAGTTTTAACAAAGTCTGTTCTGTCTTTGCTGATTTCCCTTTCCATTTTTCTATTATTCAGTGAAAGATTAATATCTCTGACACAAACTATGGATTTATGTATATTTTAACTGCTGTTCCAGCATTATTTGAAACTCTATTTGACACATAAATGTTTAGGGTTGTTACACACTTTTAACAAAATGGACCCCTTGTCATTATGAAATATCATTTTCTACTTCTAATAACATTCTTCTTCTGAAATTGACTTATTCTGGTATTTGCAGAGCAATTTCAGCTTTCTTTTCATTAATATTATATATGTTTTTCTCTCCCTTTACTTTAAACCTATTTTTGTCTTATACTTAAAATGTGTCTCTTGTATGCAGCATAGTTAGTTTGTGGCTGTTTTATTCAATTGATCATCTCTGTCTTTTACCTTGTGTTTAGATCATTTACATGTAATATAATTACTGATTGGAATCAATTTAATTCTATTATCTTGCTATTTCTTTTCTATTTATTACATCAGTACTTTTCTCCCTTTCTTTTCTTTTTATAAGATTCCATTTTGTCTCCTATCTTGACCTGTGAGTTATCACTGTTATTTTTAGTGAAAGATTTAAAAGTACAATGTACATTTTGTGTATTTTGACTTGTTATATATTACTATCAACTAACATTATACTGCCAAGAACCAAGAAGTATTCAATAAGTTACCCAACTTTTAAGCTAAAAAGTTGGCCTGCTACAGTTTTAGGGATGCTGATAAAAGATACAAAACTCTTGGGTCAGAAATACAAAACATTTTACTACAAAACATCAGTATTTTTGTCAGTTCCCTGATTTCCAACACCTACATGCACATCCATACCATGCAAACAGCACCAGATGCCCCCTGCACATGAGAAGGGCTGAATTACAAGACACAATTTTTTAATTTGTTCTAATTAGTTATACATGAAGTCATACATAAATGGAGTATAATTTATCATTTTTTCTGATTATACATATTGCAGGATCACATTGGTCATGCGATCATACATGTACATGAGGTGATAATGTCTGTTTCACTCTACTCTCCTTCCTACCCCCACACCTCTTCCCCTCCCTTCACTCCTCTCTACCTAATCTAAAGTAACTCTATTATAATGGTCAGTGAGCATGCTGTTTGTTCCAGAGGAAGATACTGTCTCTATCTTCAGGGGATATTTGCTAAAAATACACAAACATACCCAGAGATATGTTTCCAAGACAAATATCCTTGAAAAGATAATTCAGAACAAAAGGTGTTGTTGTTGTTGTTGCTGTTGTTTGGCAGCTGCCTTGCTTGCCAGGAAAGCAGAACACAGAGAACCATGGAGAAGTGTTTACTCGCAATGCACACCTTCTATTTCTGCATTACCGTGGCTTCTGGTGAATTTCCTCATGCTACTCCACTTTGTCAATCATTCTGATTAATCTGACCCCCAAAGGTCCTAATCCTTTTAATTTGTCTCAAACAACTCTTAATTGAGGCAATTCTCAGTAGGACTCCAGGTAGTAAGATGAAGTAAATCTGCACCATTGATCTCAACTATGCCCCCAGTGTCCGAGAAGCAATCAGCTTAGCAAATCCTATAAGCCAGAATGGTCCTATAAAACCAGGTGGCTTCATCATTTTGTTTCTGTATTAATCTTTCTCCTTGGACCAAAGCATTCATCCAATTCAGCAGGATAAATTAGTGATTGTACAGTCTGTCTTGGCCTCCAGGAAGGATTCTCTCATCCAGAATCATGGGGGAACTGCTCATGCAGAATAATCCTGGTCAGTGAGTTGAGACTGGCCTGCCTACCTTCCAGGGTCCAGGTGGCATCACTGATCACTTCAAAGTCAGGGACAAACTTCATAGAACCTTTTCTAAATAGAATGGGTTCCATCTTAGAGAAGATTGTTTGCACAATACTCATAAACAGTTATGTCTCTGGGAAGTTCCCTCAAGTAACCCACTTCCCACTGGATGGGACAGGTGAGTTTCATGAACTGGGATGTACAAGTGTTTGGTATGAAAGTCTCAGGAATGAGGTCTTTCACCCCCTGCTGTTCCCAAAAAACTTCATAGTTGGGTTAGGGGAATGAAAATCCAATAGAGGTAAGAGCTCTTTGGTGAGGGATGGCAAATCCCTGCCAAAGTCAGTAGAAGTTGAGGTGTTTGGAATCATCACAGAGCCACAGCAGAGGGAAGGATCTAAGGATGATTCTAAAGGACAAAAGTCATTAACGTCCTTCCTCCTCTGCACATCCTGGAATCTAAGGTGTGTACTCTTGAGGTATTAAGGTTGTTCTTTCAGCACCAGGCCACCTGATGTTTCCCCTCCAGTAGTTCTGACTTCACCTTTTATATAACAGATTCTTATCTGTATCCAGACCTTTCATCTACAAGGGTCAGGAGGAAGATGCACCAGGGTATTTTCATAAAACTTACAAGGATCCATTTCTGTCCCCTATGGGGCCACTGTAGAGGGATTCAGTGAGCAGTGAATGCAACCAAATTATTTTTATGACCCAGAAGTATGATAACTTTATCGAAGAATCCAGGTAGCTGAACCAGAAATAAATCTGAATCCTCCAGACCCCTTTTGGCTGGGAAGCCACTCTAAGGGTGCACCGATGAATTTAGGCTGCAGTTGCTGTTGGGGAAAAGAAGCAGCAGCATGCCCAGACACAGGGGAGTGGAGTCCCAAGTAATCGCACAGACCTAAAGGACCCCCCGTCTTTTTCATTCCCATCATCACCTGGGAAGTGACTGACAGATGATCCCTTTCCAGGGGCTGCCATCTTACTAAGTTGTACTGATCAAGAAGACATCTACAAGAGTAACTTAGACAACCTGACCAGCACCTATGATGGGTTTTCATAGTTCATAGACCCATAGAGGATTGACTGTCTTTAATCAGATAGTCCCTTATTTTCCAAGTAGTAGGTCAGATGCTCCATTGGTAATAGCCCAGGAGGCAGTCAAATGTCCAGAATTACCCTGGTCAACGAGTTGAGACTGGCCTGCATGCCTCCCAGGGTCCAGGTGGCATCACCTGACCAAGGTTCCTTGAGGAAATTTGTCAGCTATGAGAATATCACAGGCGATCCAGAAGTGCAAGAGAATTAACCCCACAGGGCCCACCTTGGACAAGTAGAGTGCAGGAATAAGGAGTTAACTCCTCCCTGTTCTCCTCCAGGGCGGGCTCTCCTGTAACCCGGTTATATGGCTCTTCTAAGGACGGACCATGCAGCCCAGCAACCAGCCCCATGTAACTGGGCCCAACTCACTAATGCATCTTCTGTGGTCCCTCCCTTCTTGGTTGCCCATTCTGCATCTCTTACTGCTGCTCTCCAAGAGTTTACTCCTGATGAGGTGACAGCACACGGGCCTAGGACCATGAGGAAGGACTCCAGCTAGGAGGGCATATATTCTTTACTTCATTACTCTAGAAAAATCACCATTTTACAGCATGGTCACTACTAGCATCAGAAAAGGTTGCCGTGCTGGTCATAATGTTTGTGATGAGCTATTTGATGGTAAGACTGGAAAAACCCCTTTTAAAAGCAAAATCTAGTTGAGAACACCTCAGTTTTGTCCTTGAAAACACATTGCTGAATTGCAACACACTCTCATCCACCTGTTGCTGGTGTATCTTAATTGCAGGCCAGGTAGGTAAGAGGAAGTGAACAATCTCCTGAGTGCTGGCCTTGCAAAACCAGACCTATAAAGCAATGACAAATGTCCTGTTTTGCAACAAAGCAGGACAATAATTGGGTTTCAAACAAACAAAATAAAAGACAACTGACTGAAAGCATTTTAGTATTTTTTAACTTTGAATCAAACCTGTAATTCATTAGCATACCATTTTCCACTTCCCATCTGGAAACCAGAAATATTGGTGATATACATCATGTAGCTGGAACCAACATAATCATTTAAGAACCATAAATTTGAATGCATGCAGAAAATTTGTATTTTATTTGTGTTTATTGTGTGGGAGGGGTGCTTTCCCCCTTTAGAGGAATATGATTTAGGTTCATTTTTCTAAGCACTGACTCTGAACTCAGCTCATTCTGGGGTATTTCAGAATTTATGTTCTGCTTCACATTTTTCAGTCCCACTATTTCTTTGTAAGGTATCCCAGTGGGAAGTAACCAAAAAACCATTTCTGCTTTTCTTGCCCAAGAATCTTAAAAGTCGCATAAGAAAGATGAAATGACCAACAACGACTCCCAAGGGGAATCTAAGAAACAGAGAAGATTCATGAGACCTGCTTAATGCACAAGCTTCACAACCCACATGAATGTCAGCACCCACAGGTTGGAGGACACAGGCGTCTGAGCCCTGCTTACCCTTTTACAGAGGCAGCTAGTGACCACAGATGTCCTCTTCCTTTGTCCATCTTTCTTCCCAGTTCCACTCCTTCCACTCCTCAAGGGAAGGACTTGAAGGCAGCCAAGCTGTACCAAAGGTCCTACCCATACCAACCATTTGACATAGCATTAAAACATGACCCAGGGCAGCCCTGGACCCCTGCCAAGGACACACAAAAAATACCCCATCATTGCTTCCATGGATGACTTCCTAACCAGATCTGTCCCATGCAGGAAAAGAGATCAGCTCAGGCACATATGTCCTGCCATTAAAAGGACCCTTTGAATATAGTGATCAATACGTATTTGATCTGCTTTCATTTATGCATTTAATACACAGGGTGGAAGAAAGAGAAAAACTTGGATCTCGAAGCATTGATAATCTAGAACAGCAAAATGCAAAGCAAATCGTACTTCTCACGTACTGGTACTACTATAAATTCCTTACTGAAGACCCTCGGAGTGAAGAAGAAAAGAAAATGCTGAAACTAGGAAGGGAATTACATAATCAACTAGGATATGGATATGTAGAATCAAAGGCAGACAAACATTCAGATATCTTAGATGTGATTTTATAACTATCGAGGCACATCTAAGACTTTGCCTCTCATGAAAAACTAATGGGAGAAATTGAGGAGATGAGAACAATATTAATCAAGTTAATCAATCTCAGTATTTTGAGTTTGGAATTAGACACCACAGACATTGGCACAAGATTCTCCCATTTAGCAAGAATTATCTGCTCCCTTTTCCCTTACTGGGTCTTGATCCCAAAGTGCTAGGGGCCTTTCTTGAGGGGAAAAATCAGCAACAAGAGCCACTTGGCAGAGAGTTGGCTATTTTCAGTGCTATTGTTATGACAATTCTGGCTTCCAAAAAAATTATTAAGGAAAAGGACCATCTCTTTGAAATCTGCATCAAGTTGTTAAGGAAACAAGACCACGATTACATCTAGAAACGTTCACCCCTCCCCCTCTTCCCCCCATCCTGCTATTGTCTGGCGTGTTCCTATCAGTTGTGCCAAATCACTGAAATCATCGCTACCTCTCTACCACCTCATCCTGAGACTTTTAAATAGCAATCTGAGGCAAGTGTGGGTTTGAAAGATGGCAAGGTAGTACGTATTGATGCAAGGTTGCGTTTGTGTGTCTGTGGTTTTGTGTGCAATTTTGGAAACAATTCATCCAGTTTTCCCCCTTAACTCTGTCAAATTTAACTGAAGAGGTAGGATAATTGACAGTAGTCTTGGCAGCCCATGATTAAATGTGGAGGTGGTAGAAGGGGAGTTGGAAAGGAAAGGAACGATGGGAGGAAGGATGGTGGAAATAGGAAATTCAGAGGGAAGAACTGTAGGAGGCGGGTAATGCATTCTAGTTTGAAAGGTGTCCAGGAGACTGAGAGGAATCCAGATGTGGGACTTTTGAGAGAGGTTGGGTTCGGACATTCTGTCTACATCAAACTCAAGTCGGAGGATGAACTCCTCAACCAGAGGATGGCAAGAGGAAAGAGAAGTAGCCTGGGCATGAGATTTAGGCCACGAGAGCCCATTTGTAACCACTTCATTTGTAACCAGGTGATTGATTGCAGGACCTAACACCAGGAGCCGAAGTGAAGGTGGACAACCTAGCTAAGCACGTGTGGTCTCTGGCAGGTGAACAGGTATCTCTCCCATCCAGAGGTCAGGGGTGGATTCTGGATACTTCTCCCTCCCTGGGTGTCTGAGCTCAGAGGCGCCCGGGGGAAAAGGCTCACGTCTCACACACCTTCTGACCCAGTGTCCATCTGGCTGACAGCTCTTCTGCCTCAGACGACAGCCCTGCCAGCTGCTCAGGAGAACGAGCTGTGAGTTACGGGCACGCGTGTCCACAGTAATTGAATGGTTTGCAGTTGGGCTTCTGCAAAGGAACTTTTATTTTTTTTTAAGTGCTACATTTTATTTTACTAATCAGGATTTAACTGGGTAGAGGGAGACTGCTGGCTCCAGGGACTATTTCCTGCAGTCTTCGTTAGAGAGGTTGGTCTTGGGGGATGGTGGAGATTCACAAGGGATCCCAGGGGCCCTGCCTGAGAAATAAATGCTTCTTTCCAGACGCCTGGCTCCCAAACGTGGGTGAATCACTTTGGAGAGCTCTTTAATTATAGATTTCTTATTCAAATCAGATCAATTGATAAGAACCTTGGGCAAGCGAGCCCAGGAATATGGTTTTTTTAACACTCTCACTGAATATTTCTGAGACAGCTTTTCTCACTGTCTTGTGGCCCTCCACCCATCATCCTCCGTAAGAAATACCAAGTGATTTTTATCAGTTGCACAAGAAAGGAATTTTCTTGGCAAGGACCATAGAATGGGGGTGAGGGTGCTGATTGGGAAACAAAAACGCATTTTCTAAAATTGTCATTTGTTTTCACCATGGTATTTATTGGTAAGATCAAATCTCATACAAGCATGGTATGAGATTAGCACCTTTAGCAAAGCTTTGGATCCAAAATGGCTGAGAAACCTCACAGCTTGGGATGATGCCATGCTTCTGTTATGCAAGATTGAACTTATCCATTTTTTCCAGGGTGTCCACTTCTCTGAACTCAAGAACAAGTGTTTGGGCTCTGGACAGGCCAGGAGTTCTCCCTGCATTATTGAGGGGAACACATGAGACCCAGATTAGAGTTAGAATCCCATCATGCTGGACAGTGAAGGGCTCCTCCCTCTCCTTCACAACTCCTCCAAATCCTGGGAAGCCAGGGCATACCACTCCCAGGGAACAGAAAAATTCCCTGCATCGCATCGTGGGGAGGCCAGCTCAGGATGTAATTCTCTCCTCTTACCTCTGGTAGCAACAGCAAACATCAAAACCTACCAAGCTGAGAGCTAACATCAGGCACACACCTAAATGAATTTCTCAGCTTTTCCAACTTTCAGCCTTCTTCTCTTTAAAAAGCTTAGGAGATACAGAATGCGTAATTTTGGCAGCAAGTGAGAAAATGTTGTCTTAGCTCTTATCTCCTCTGAGTTTGTCTTCAGATTGGAACTACTGACTATGCGCATTTCACAGAGAGGGTTTGGATGGTCAGAGGGGTCTCCGAGTGAAGGCAAGGGCCAAAAGAGGTGAGAGGCTGTGGGAAACCAGGAGGAGGAACAGGGTGGAACAGGTCTCCAGGGAGAGAGCTCCATCTCCCTTGCTCTGATTGTGCTTTTTATACCTTGCTGGGTGCAGAGGGAGCTGTTTGTAACTTTTCTCCCCCAGAGCCATGAGAAATCTCACGAGCCCAGACTATCAACAGGAGAAGCAAGCCCAGCCTAGCTTTCTGATTTTTACCTCTGGGTTGTTGACTACAGCTTCGAATCTTCCAGCCCCCATGCCAGCTCTCTCACTCAGGGAACAGAGCACAGTTTCAACCTTTGAATGTCAGGTGCAAAAGGACGGGACTCCAGACAGGGGCTCCTTCCCACGGCGCCCCTGTTCAGGCCACTACTATGCATGTCGAATGTCCTGGAGTCTCTGGTTCTGCCTGCTTCCTTGGCTTCCAACCACTGGATTCCCCATACCATAGAGCAGCCAGCTCTGCCAACACCCCAACACTCACCTCTTTTTGCCAAATATGGTTAAACAAGGGTGAAGGGTCCTTCTATCAGAAAGTGCCAGGACTTTCAGTTGATCTTCCATATCTCATTATCCAAAGCTCCTACTCTTGGTCTCCAAAAGTGGTCTCTTTTGGATGTAGTTTTCTTTTTTTTTTTTTTTTTTCTGTCTCATCCCAATCTCTGGGGACCATGTCACCTTTCTCTAAACATTGTGAGCCCCCAAAATAGCTCCTGGATCCTGGAACAATCCCCCCCCCCACTTCAACAAGATCTGCCAACTTCTCTGTAGGATTCTTGCCACAAGTAGAAGATCCACCTACTTCCTGCTTTCACCTCTTTCTCCTCCACAACGTCCACAAAGCTCCTGTTTTAAATTTAACGGATACTTTAAACGGATACAGAGTGGTCTTTGCAGCAGGGATTGGGAACTCTTGCGAGGCTGCTCACCACCAACCTGGTGTTGAGTGTGTTCCCAACAAACATGCACAGAGAACCTCCTGGATGCTAGGCATGGAGAATATGTTGCCGTCCACCTAGGGAAGAAGACAGTGAAAACTAGATACAATAACAAGAAGTAAAAATGCACATTTTCAAATTGCGGTGAAAAAAACAAACATAAGGGATGGGGTAGAAGTGATCAGGTAGGTAGGAGGAAAACAAGACTAAGTTTAGTGTTTGGGGAGCAACTCTTTGGAAAGGTGACAAGAAAGCTAGAACACAGGGTGGATTCAGGAGCTCACCACAGCAGGAACCATGAGACCTTGGGACTAACTATAAATCTCACTAGTAAAATAAACTCAAAATTTCTACTGTGGCCTACAAGATGATCCTTGAAATCTCTCTAATTTCTTCCTGGACCACTCACCTCCTCTTATTAATGTTTAGCTAATGTGGTGGGTTTTTTTGATTTTTTGAATAGACCACAGTTTTTCCTACCCCAAGTACTTGGCACGTGCTGTCGCCTCTGCTTGGAATGCTTTTACCACTCTCTCGGATGTCTCCCTCTCATCATCACCGTCCCCCCTGGGAGAACTAACCAGAAAACATGTAGCTGCTGAGGGTTTATTTTGTGATGGAAGGTGAGAAAGGGCTACTAGCAAGGCTGGTCCCCAAGTTCAGGTTCAGAGGGAGCCTCGCAACATTCCGGGAAAGCCCCAAAGCCCCGAGGGTGGAGTTGCCCCTTCCCAGACACTTTCTGAGCAGAGAGAGATTACACCAGCAGAGAACCTGCACAAGGGCAGCAAGTGGCTTAAAGACCACAGAGTGAAATAGGAAAGCCTTCTCCTGGTCCAGCTCCAAAACCATAAAATGGACCTTCGATCCCTCAGAAGCCATGCAAGTGTCCCAAGAAGGATCCTGTTCTCTGTGGCTGCCAGGTGGAGCTGCTTGTTGGACACAGTGCTGGGTCTCACTGTGTGGCTGACCCTGTGGCGGGGAGGGAGGGAGCTGAGTGCAGGCGTGCCTGCCATCACAGGGCCCTGTCCCTGCCACCCCGACAGTGCTGCCGCCTTCTCTGCACCGCCCTCCACTTCGTGTCATGCTGCTGACTCGGGCTCACAGGGTCACATGGAAGTCCCCACCCACATGACTGTTAGTGCAGATACTCAAAGGCACACACGTCTCCATGGACCCCAACCTCCATGTCCCCAGATTTTTAAAAGCTGAGCCCATTTCTCCTGGTACCTAGTCCTAATGAGCTCATGCCTCAGGAGCAATCGCATTTCTCAGAGGGAAAACTCCATCCTATAACAAGTTTCATCCTGCTTTAACGGCAGGTGGAGGACCTCAGAGGGAACCGTGAGGACGAGAAGGACGGAGTGTGGTTTGGGGGACAGAGCATTAAGGATGAATTGACATGAATGGTACGAATCTACATCGTGTACAACCTTGGAAACGAAATGATGTACCCCATCTGTGTACAATGAATCAAAATGCAGTCTGTAAAAAATTAAAAAATAAAAGAAAATTTTAAAAAAGAATGAATTGACTGGAACAAAGAAAAGGGATGCCCTAAGAACAAGAATATCTGACTTTTCTTCCCTGAATAATTCAAGTGCGATGCCCTTGGAACATGACCATGCTCTGGAACAGTAATTGGAATGTTAAAACCCTCAGGTACCCAGGCAAGCTGATGGGAGGGGCTATCGAAAGGTTTAGATTTAGTTTTCTTTTTCTTCTCCACTTTTTTTTTTTATTTCCAAGATTGTCACTGTCTACATTTGAGCCTGAATATATTAATCCAAATCTTTCTGTCACTCACCAAGAAAATTCCATTCAGTAAAAGCATAGAAAAGAGGATCCTGTTAAATTGGGCTTATCGGAAGCAGGTCTTGAGGTGAGGATTCATGTGCAAATGACTTTTTTGAAAACATGTCCCTAGGGAAAGCCAGAGAGGACATGAGGAAACAGGCCCAGGAAAGGAAGAGGCCAGCAAGGTCTTCATCCTGGCCCTGCGGGGGGTCAGGAGTGTGTTCCAGACTGAAATTAGAGAAGGCTCAGTCTGTCCATTTACAAAATGAGGAGAAGTAACTGTTCTGCAGGCCAAATTCCTTATCTAAAAAATGGAGAATATACAACAGCCATGTCTTAGTCACCAATGGACCGTGTATACCATATGATCCCCAAAATTATAATGGAGCTAAAATTTCCCATTGTCTAATGACATCACAGCCATTATGACATCATGATGGAAGGCATTTGTCCCATACTTGGGCTGATGCTGGTGTCAATAAACCTCTGGCACTGCCAGCAATACGAAAGTATAGCACGTATGGTGAGGGACATAATACGGCGTTACTGGTCTATGCATCACGATGCCACACTTTCTATTGTTATTTTAGAGTGTACTTTTTCTATTCACTAAAAAAAAAAAAAAATTCCTATAAAAAAAAAAATTCCTGTAAAACATTCCGCTGTGTTATGCCAGCAGCAGCCGCATCTGTCTTGTGTTCACCTGTCCTGATTTCTTCAAGAGGCCTTGGGAGTGATTGACCTAGACTACCTAGGTTTGTGTAATTGCACTCTGACATTTACACAATAAGAAAAGTCACCAAATGGCACATTTTTGAGGATGTATCCAGTTATTAATCTGACATGCATCTGTAATACTAAGGTAGGACAGAAGAAATAAAAAGATGGGGAGAGACCAAAGGAAGGACGAGGAAATACAAATTAAATCTCAAGTCTCACAGACCTTTCCAGACCTGTCACTCCCCAAACTAGATCTTTTGCAAGGCCTGTCACTCCCAAATTTCTGGGGAATCTTTACATCTTAGAGTTACTAACACCCACTTATAAAAATTACCTTGTGCACTGTTAATTACCCACATAATAAATTGATGAAGCAAAAAGAGATGTTATTTTAAGAAACCTCTATTTTAGGGTACTCTCCAATGTTGTCTACTAACCAGATCGCGGAGACCGCATCCATCTAAGGATCCTGAGAATTGGCAGGTCGCTATAAACTGACTGGTGATCACCTGACAGATGGCATCCCTAGGTTTCTTCCTACATTCACCCTCACCAAGCTTCTTTTAAAGGAAGAGCCTAAGAACCCCAAAAGGGTCTCTCACTCATTTTCCCTTGAATGCATATTCCTCATTTGGCTAAATAAGTCTCTATGCCTCCGGCACATTCTGAAATTCATTTCTGCACTTGTCCTGAACCCCACGCATCCTGAGTTGAAGTCCCCTCTGTAGGAACTCCTGAAATCCCCTCTGGTACCATACCTGCTTCCTTGGCTGGTTGTGAGGATCACTTTAGACAGTTCAGGAACAACACATTTTAAACATCAGAAAATATCAGCTACTATAAATATTTACATGCAAGTGTGACATCAATTTCAGCTGGACCTACGACACTTGATATTTTACCAAAAGAAATGCAGTGACCACACAGGTACCCAAAAGTCTCAGAGGTCCCCAGCATCTTTCAGCAACTGGGGGTTGTATTCTGGGTTACCAGGAAACCAAATGGTTCTGTAAGGCAGGAGGAGCTTGGACAATATCTAAGAGGAAGACTAAAACATTTCTCTGGTTAAAATTCAACCTCAAGTGTATACAGTGATTTCTGCCCTGTTCCTCTCTCAGGCACATCATGAGAAGGACTTTCAATGCACTCCAGTATTGCTCATGAGCACCAACCTCCTGTGAGGTTAGCCACACACAGGGCTAAGTTAGGAAGCACAAGGACGCCATTTTTATAGCATTCGAGTAGCACAAAATGTGATTTTTCTCTGGAGAAGACTTTTGAGAATTAGAGAGAATTAGTCATGTTTTCCAATGTGGGAATTTTAACAGTTGTGAAATTATGAAGAAGCCTGACTCAACAATTCCAATATTGCAATATGTCACCTCGCTGTCTTGTTACTTAAAATTACATGCTTTAGAAGAGAGCGACTTTAAAAAGAACCCAACCAAGGTTGGAAAGAAAAGGGAGATATGAAGACAAAGCAAGGGGAAAATACATAATTGCTGAACATTTATAGAGCTGTTTAACAATTCTGAGCTCATTTAATACTTTTTTTTCTTAAATAGCACAGTGAATAGGCATGTTTATCCTCTCAGTGAATTATACGTTAGAAATGGACTCATTAAACAGTGGCTTATTTTAAATCTATAATACACAATCTGAACTGGATTTAACATGTTGCTAAATATTCAAATGAGTCACCCCTTTGGTCTCATTTTGGGTAGGTTTAAAAAAAAAAGAATGAATAGACTTTGACCGGAAAAAGATGATTAAGTCAATTCAAGGCCACCCCTGTGCTCTCATTTCCAGCCTCTTCGTTAGGTGACTCCTCGTTAACTACCCTAAATGAGCTACAAACAGCAGTCAGGTCTTATCTATTATATATGAAAATGAGGCTGTTAGTAAGCACATGACTCTTGAGGTATCTTCCAAGAAGAGTGAAGGGTTTGAACTTTTCCAAGCATACCTCTAGGTTTCCCTGTCAAAAACACACATTTGCAGGATGGTGAGTCAGGTGAAGAGGAAGCTAAAAGACTCCAAAAGAGATGGCTTTAATGAGGCTGGTCTCATTAACATGTGTGATAATTAGGTGACCTAGCCAGAACAAAGGCAACCCTGGGCAAATTTGAAGAGACAGAAATAGCTCTATAAAATGTTAAATACAAAGATAGAAGTGGTATTACCTTTAAGGAACCAAATAAACTACTGCAGAAAGCAAGTCCCAGAATTTAAAACCAGGAACTATAAAGAAGACAGGGTAAGTTTTATGGTGAAGAAATTAGTGGTCCCTATAATTCACCAAATTTCACCCAACCTACCTTTCCTGTTATGTATTTTGCTCCTATTGTGGGAATACCAGTCAAATACATTGAGAGATTCCAGCATTATTCTAGACAAATAGAAAAAGTTTCTAATTCTTCCCAAAGACAGATTTTAGAATGACTCTATGGTTATGTACTTTGAACAAAACAGAACTCCCCAAGTCAACCTGTATGTTAAATGCAAGTCCAATCATGAACTCCACCAGGATTTTGTATGAATTTGATGAAACTGTTCAAAAAGTTACGTAGAAGAACAGAGCAGGAAATTTGCTTAACGAGATACTAACAGAGTACAAAGTTAAAGTCATTAAAAAGGAAAAATAAAACCAAACAAAAAATAGGTAGTCTTGGCATTGGAAAAGAGTCAGTGAGACAGAACAGGAAGACCAGAAATAAATCCAAGTCAGTGTGACAGAGATGGTATTATAAATGAATGAGGAAAGGTTGGAAAAATTTTTATTACCTGATGTTGGGTAAGGATCTCATTAAAAAAATGTCTACATCACAGTCCACAAAAATATAAATTTAAGTTGATTAAAAACCAAGATATGAAAATGAAAACTATGAAACAAATATTTTTTTAAATATTGTGAATTAGGATATTTGGAAAGAGTTCTTAACCCCTTAAAAATCCAAAGTGATAAAAAGGTTAACTACAACAAAATCACAGAATTTGTTCAAAGAAGAATACTACAAAAAAATGAATTGGGGTTAATATTGATACCACACAAGGTACTCTCACATATTAACAAGAAAGATGTACCCAATTTTAAAGTGTCCAATGAATATGAACAGTGAATTCAGAGAAAGAGAAAACTCGAGCAGCAACTGTGTGAAAAATACTCAACTTTATCCACAATGTTCAGAGATGGGTAAATGAAAATAACATTATGCCTGTTTGGTTGGCAAAAATGGGAATGCCGATGAATGCCAAGCATGATAAGTTGACCTACAGGACCTCGTGCACTGCAGGTGTGAGAGGATGCCAGTTAGTGTGTGAGACTACTTTGTTTGAATATATTCACTACCGCTCTGCCACCTCCCTGAGGAGGAGTGTGCTTCCTGGGCTTGACCATGCGACACAGCGTGGTCTCATGGTAGACTTCCCAGTGTACTTCTCTACTCCTGGACCTTAAGCTGGTCATGTGACTTGCTTGGGTCAATAGCATGATAACAGTAGTGATTTGAGTACAGGTTTAAAATGGTTGTTTGGTTGTGCTTGATCTCTTATGCTTCTGCCTTTGCCACAAGAAGAATAGGTGCTAGCTAAGTCCACCTTGAGTCCGAGGAGGATTAGAAACACATGGAGCAGAACTGACCCAAACTGAACCTGACCTCGAGCCAACCCTAGCTGAACTTCTAGCTGACCTATAGATGTATGAAAGAAAATAAATTATTGTGTTTTAAGAGGATGAACTGAATGCAGATGCAGTCCATGACAGTTTGTTTCACAGCATTATCTTGGTAATAACTGCCTGATACACTACTACAGCATTCAATCAGCACAAATATATATAAATGGTAGTAGAAAGAGCTATACAGTCTGCTGTACTTTTTTTCTTGTTGGCAGAGAATATCTCCCACTTTGGGGGATCAAAAATTCCAGACATCTTCATTTCCAGACTCTACTGTGACCTACATAAAATGCTAGTCAGTAGGACCTAAGGGGAAATCCATTAAGAGGCTTCTGGTAAAAGTCTTCCTCTATAATATGGGGAGATACATAGGAAGCTATAACCCTTTTCCTGAGTGGCTATGAGAATATCTCCTAGGGCTACTAAAACCATCTTGAAACCACTGGGAAAAGCAACTGTGACTTCAGAGGATGGTAGAACACAAGGGGGAGCACATCTGGACCCCAGGTCACACCACTGGGCTGCCAGTGCATTCCCTCGTCACCTCTGTTACGTGAGATGACTTAGGTTCTCAGTATTTAAGTCATTTTGAAGTGGAATGTTGAAAACATCCTTCATCATTCATGCCCTCTAATCTCAACTCCGAGATGTGAACAGGCTCACAATAAGAGGACAGGGTGACAGTGTCCATCACGATGCTATTTGATGGTAGCAGAACTTGGCAGCCACCGAGGTGTCCACCACTTAGAACATGGATGAATAAAATGCCTGCCTTTGAATATTAGAAACATCAGAAGTAGAGAACTATGCTTATATGAAGCATTTCAGTGAATTTCAAAAACATGGCATGAAGTATCAAAAGTGAAAAATGAAATGAGGTATATAACCATGCCCTCGGTGTAAGTGTAGAAAGCAAACCTATAAAATATCACATGTTTTCCAAAAATTCAAGTACATTCACGGAAAATTTTAAAAACATTACAGTGTATACCTAAGAGGGAAGAAGAACATGATCAGGGACGGGGATGAAGATAATAATTCATTAAAAATCTGAGTACTTATGTTAGTTATGGCTGCATGACAAATGACCCCAAAATGTAGCAGCTTTGAAACAATAACCGCTGGTCATCTTAAAAGTTTGTATGGGTAAGGAATGCAGGCATGGCTTAGCTGGATGATTCTGACTCATATCCCCTCACAGTATCCAGATGATGTAGGTGCTGTGGTCCCATCTGAGAACACAAAGGGAGGGAGGATCCACTTTCAGGTCCATTCACATGTTAGGTAGCAGGATTTTCTTCATTGTGGACTGTTGACCAAGGGCCTCAGTTCTTCCCTGGCTGTTGGACAGAAGCCTCTCTCTGCTCCTCGCCATCTGGTCCCTAGGAGAGCTGGCAGCACAGGCAGCTTAATTCCCTCAGAGGAAGCAAGTGAGTGACAGAGTGGGAGAGAGAGTGTTCAAAATGGAAATCACCGTCTCACTTTTCCTACATTTAATTTACAAGAAGCCAGCCCCTAGGTCCAGCCCACACTCAAAGGGAGAACATTGCACAGGGACATAAGAACCAGAAAGTGGGGACCACTGGAGAACATCTGAAAGAGTCCCTACCACAGCCCGGCCACAGCACAATGACCAGCAATGAATTATGACTCTGTGCCCCTGAGGTCCAAAAACTGGACACGAAATCAGATGGAAAAAAAGAACTAATGTGGCTTTGACCTTGATATACTTTCAGGTTGAGTGATAGTTAATTGGTCCTAAGCAATATTTGACAGACTGAGTAGTGTAGGGGCCAAAATGATGATTTTACATCTGAAACTATCAAGTCATAGAAAAGAATCATGGTTTTATTGTTAATGATCAAAGATCAAGAGACAGAAAACAAAAGTGAATATTATCATAATGCCTGTTGAAAACTCGAATTCGAATTTAATGTGAAAAATACTATTTTAGGCGTGAAAATTTTGTAGTGTCTACATTCAAGTAATTTAATAAAATTACAGTATTTCCCCATTTAACAGATGGAAAATGGGAGATTCAGAGGGCACCACACCCAGTCAAGTGATTCTATCAGGCAGACTCACCTACCAGAGTGGAAATGTGATCTTTAAATCTCCAAAGAGTATCTAGTCTCATTCTAAATGAGCTAGAATTAGCACAACCTCCCTTTTCCCAGAAATTCACACCAAAGAGTTAATTGCATTTGAATTGTTCTGTATTTAACTTTTGTCTCTGCTAACAAGCAGAAGTTCAATGGCAGTCTCCATTTTCCATAGTCTAGAACCAGAGAAAGGCTTCTTTTACTTTGTTTCAATACTATTTTCCTGGAGCTCTCTCAACCTTTTCAGCTCTCATAACAGTGTAAGTCCATGAAAAATTAACGCCCCTGTTCAGCAGGGGAGCTAGCTCCTTTTAAAAGAAGGTTCTGGCAAAACCAACACCAGGACATGCATCTTCAAGCAGATCTGCCTACGAAAGGTACAGTGTGTTACAGCAGCTTCTCCCTGGAGTGTGGGTCTCTAGGGCTACAGCAATTACATTAGCCTTCTTTTATGCTTCCTCTACCATCTCTCCTCCAGTTGTCTCATATAAAAGAACATTTTGGATCTATGAATTTGCAAAATCAAAATAAGCCACTGTAATGATTTAGAAGCCATTATACTTCCTTGGGCTCTATGACCAACAAGGGAAAGCTGATATCTCAAAGTCCAAATTCTACAGACAAAATGACATTTTCAGTTGCTGAATAAAACAATTGAATTTTATGGGTAAGACATTTTGTCCGCAAGAAAGAGTTTAAAATATCAGTGTCAACTAGGAGAATGTGCAGTGAAACGAGGGGAGAAAATGTACTTGCAATGCAAAAGTTCCTCGGTCTCTGGAAAATTCTAACCAAGGAAGAGGTGGTTGATAGAACATTTAATGAAAATTAAATCTCGTTTTTCCTAAAGCTAACAATATAACTTAAATTTTTGCTCCTTTTTGTTTATAGTTAAAAATAACCATTCGGATTAAGATTTTTCACAGAAAATAATGATTGGAGTTTTCAAGTTGTTATGTTATTAAAGAGTCTCTCTGAGTGAAATCTCTAAGAGTATCCAACCAGACTTGGTGAATCGACCTCTGTGGCTAAATAAGACCACCATTCTCTATCACCACACTCCTTTCTCTTCCTTCTTCTGTCTTAGAGCTTTTCTGATGTTGCCTGCTCCAGACTCATGCTGGTTAGGCATCATTTCATAAAGTCACAGAACACCCTGTGACTCAAGATAGAAGAGGGTGTGACTATAAGGGATGGACACTGGCTGACCGCTAATGAGAAGCCTGTCAGAGTGAATTTTTTCTCCAATGCCTTCATGTCATGTTATCCCTCAGTACCGGAACCTGCTAGACTGGTGTCTTTCCACTGGTGCTCTGTCTCTGCTGCAATAGTCCGGACAGCTCTTCAAAAACTTAGCCCTGGGAGCCAAATTAGGTACTCGGGTTAGTAAATAGCCTTTCACGGTGCTTACTGTCCTTCCTACCCTCCAGTCCTCCCTGGGTCTTTACCTCTCATCACTCAGCTCCAACAATAACACTCAGATTCGATAGTCAGTTCTTGGTTCTGACAGATTTGCTCATTCCCTTAAGCCTCTTCGAAAGTCATAATAAGCCCAGTATCTTAGAAGTCCTGGGATGTGTGAGTCAGCTTCACCTACAAACACGTGAAGCTTGCTCCTCTCTAAATAGTTCACAAGTCCACCACCACCTTCCTCCTTAAGTTTTGCAGGTAGTAAAATGAATGGGCACAGGACATGAATTTCCATGGAGAATATGCATTTTTGTTTGAAGTGCTAATAACGTCTCTTGGATGAACCAGAAAAGTCAGAGAAACGCTAACAGGTTCTCTCCCTTTCCCTTTTCTCTCCCTTTCCCTTCTAAGGTTGTTCATTGACTGTGTAAAATTTCTCAGGATCACATCAAGCTACCTCCATTCCCCTTCTATATATACACCTCAATCATTCTATATAGAAAAATATCCATTAACCATCAGCTCTATAGGATGCAAAGTATAAGATGGTGACTAAAACAGCTACTACAGCCCAGTGCTATGCTATGTTGATGGTATGAAGGACCCAGCACTCTAGCAATAGTAGTTCTACCATGTGCTCTTGAAGCAGCATGAAGCAGGTAGAGGAGAGAATGCCATTTAAAACACAATTTTAAAAAGTCGTTCTTTAATCAAAACTAGTGTGGTCTGAATTCATTCTAAATCACTGCAAGATTCAATAGAAACTCAAAGTGAACTGCACACTAATGGATTCTCAAAAGAAAAACACTTTATAATTGAACCGTCTTATTCTTTGGCACACTTAACAGCTGGCCTGACCACACATGGAGTACTATGCTCCATTCTGGCATCATATTTTAAAAGGGAGAATGACAAACTGGAACGCATTCAGAACAGGACGACCTATTCGGGAAACTATTTTATATGATTAAAAAAAAAAAAAAGAAGTAGTGATCTATAATTCACCAGTAAGGAAAATAACGTACCTACCTGCAACTGTGGGAGAGGCTGGCAAGTAGGTCTGGGATTCCAGGAAGGTGGCATGGAACATTTAATCAAGCCAAGAGCCCTCATCAAATAAATGCAAAGTAAAACAACAGTGAGACACTATTTCCACATTTTTGCACTTCAAAAATTGCAATATGCACTCATGTACTTTTTTTCCAATGCAAATGTCTACTGTTTCACTGCTAGGAGAGTACAGAAAGCTTCTGTGGGGATCGCTTTAGGAATGAGGATCAAAAATTTATGTATACCTTTTTACCAAATGTTTTCACGTCTGAGTTTACCCTAAGAAAATCATCAGAAATGTTTTCAAAGACCAATGTGCCAGTCACTGCTGCATATTTTCCTCACACTCCCCTAATAGCCCCCCAGAAGTCCTGTATGGGGAATAGTATTAGCCCCATCTTACAGATGAGTAAACTGAAGTGCAAAGATGCCACTCTGCTCAAGGCCTTGTAGGTCGTGTATGTAGAGCTGAAATTCCCACACGGGCACCTTGGATGCAGGCCCTGCATCCACAACCACATTAGGCTAGTTAAAAAGTTACCATATGACACAATATGGGACACCATTTTATAAAGTTAAATAGAAGCATATGATGAACTCACTGGTGTCAGTTAGCAAAATCAACCTGAACCCCATGTTTAAGAAAATAAAGACCACACTGGCCTTCATCAGTCTCTGGGCATCTCTCTCCTATTCCACAGCTTACCAAAGACCTCCCCACAGTGCCCTTCCGGGTCTTTGAAATGGAAACTCTTCCAGGTCAGAGTCACCTCTGTGAGAAGCTAAGAGCTGACTTATGGTCTCCGGCCAACTTCTGCTTTTCTCTTTCAACTGCTGTTGTCCTCCAAAATCAGTGGATATTACTGACTAGGAAGCATATTTTTATTTTTGTGTCTCTCGCACACATGAACACACACAAAAGTATTTTCAGGCAAATCAGAAAATTAAAAGTTAATCATAGGTTCATTTTCTTTTTCTTTTCATTTTAGAATAATCAGAAAAACAATTGGATGGTAGATGTAATGACTAAGGACATTTCAAAATGATGTAGGTTCATCTCAAGCATCTTCCCAAATGAAGTCAAAGTTTTTTGTCTCTTCTTTAGACTAGATAGATCATTGAAATAAACAAACAAAAAAACCCTAGAATAACAAATATATATATATGTATATATATATATATAATTGTTGCCTTTTCTGTCTTAGAAAATATCTGACTCACTTGTGAAATCAAGCACATGTTTTAAAATTCAGTTTATTTTTTTTCCACCAAGTCCCATTAAAATCTAGGCAAAAATATAAATGACCAGATAGAGTGGGGTTTTATAAATACCAATCATAAGTAGGAAAGAATACATATGTGGAATTACCTCAAATAACGCAAAGAAGTTTGCCATAGCAACAAAGGTATGCTGACCTAAATAACAGCAGATTCTTTAAAGACAGAGTTTATTCAGGAATAAGCAGAAACGTTCACAAATGCAGAACAACGTGTGTGCCGTAATGAACCCTGGGCGTAGTCAGGAGGCAAAGGGAGACAAAGGCTTTTAAAGGTAAAATGAGGAGTATGTGTCAGTTGTTCTGAGACAAAGCAATCATTGGTTTACAGGGGCTCAGTGCTGGCACTTAACTCATTAGTACATTCAGGGCATTGGGCACATATACGAGCTCACCCGTACATTAGCCCACTGTCCTGTGACTCAGGAAGCAAGCTGCAGTTTGGAAGTCCTTGGCAAAAGTTTTTGCTACAGGTATATATGCATACAAGCCCTTCAGAATCTTGGTAATAGATATGATAGACAAGTGGGCATGAGGGTCCTTTATTTTACTTTGCTTTAATATATTCTAAAGAATTTTGTTAGCGTTTGACCAGAGCTACTCCATTTTGATTTGGACAACATTCAGTATCGTATGGAGAACTGGTGGAATACTCAGAATTGCTCCCAAAGACCCAAGTTCGGTTTAGAGAGAGCTGGTGCGAGTTGGGGGTCATCCTGATCTTCGCATCCCTTTGACTTGGACAACAGCACCAAGATTTGGGAGCAGTCAGGTGTCCTAACAGAGATACATGCAGCTTCCTGGAGGAACCGCAGCCTCCCAAGGTCAACCCAACCCCTGATCACAGACCTGATTTTGACTGAGTCAGTTGTCAGTATGGATCTTATGCTCCCTTACATGCTGCTTCATTTAGGTACCAAATTAATCCAGATATGAAGACAGTGTTTTCCTTCATTTTCACAAAAACAAACAAAATACAGAAAACAAGCAAATACATAAAACTCATGCTCAAACCAATCCTCTGCATAGCAGACTTCACTGAGATTGGGGAAGGTTAAAGAAATGTACATCTCAGCAATACAAACTACAGAAACTGCACATGGTACAATCCGGTTCCAAACCCACTTTGGATCTCCTCCCGCCATGAGTGACTCACCATGAGTGATTTACTGGTGACATCAAAACAAATTTTCTGCCCCCAGTGTCTCCCTAACTTCCCTCTACTTGTCTTTCTCTCCTCTCAGTTCCTAAGTCCTGTTTATTTCTAGTACAGATCACTTAGCTCATTTATTTCTTATATTCCTGCTAACCCCATGTGATTTGCTTTATATATACATATATATATATATATTTTTTTAAAGTCTGTTCCTTGTAACAAGGAAGCTAATGTTGCTACCAGAAAGCCTTGTTTTCATGTCACTTCCCTTAGAATCACAGAGTTGTATAAGTCATTTGGTCCAACACCTTTATCTTAACAGGTGAGAAATCTCCAAAGAGAGGAGAGAGAGAGGAAATGACTTACTACAAGGTTTTACAAGACAGTCATGACAGAGCAAGCATGAAATCTTCTTCTCCTGACCCTGCATGATGCATGTTTTCTTTTACCAAATGCAAATACAATAACCATTGGACAAAATATTAATTTTGTTTGCTTGTTCATTTCATTATATAAAAAATAGTAACACAGCTATTGAACAAAAAGCTACTCCCAGGAACTTTGAATCATCAGATATTTTTGAGCACAGAAATATTCCAGGTTGAGTACAGGCCTTGTCTGAAACGTAGATCCTCTGAATCATGGTCTTAAACTACCATCTCTAATTTATAAATACTATTTACTGATAATTCCCCAAAATTATGTATCTGCAATCCTGACCTCGGTTTCATCCTTGTGCATTGAATGTCTTCTTTATCAAGCCCATAGGTTGACTAATAGACAAAAGGAATGTCTTGAATCCTTGTTAGCACCTTCTTTAATAGTTCCTTCCTTGAATTCCCCAGTAGCATCATGGTTGCTCTGTTGCTTGAGCCAAAAATCCTCTGAATTATCTTTGATTTGTCTTATTCAATTATACCCTATCTCTGCCCTATCGGTTTCTTTCCAAGACACATTTTGAGTCCATTTCCTTCTATCTCCACCATACCAGGGTTGTCTCCAAGATCACTGTAATAATTTCCTTGCAAGAGTTCATCTGCTCTCTTCCTGTTGCATAAAATTTATTATCCACAAAGCAACCAAAGTAATTTTTAGTATGTAAATTGCATGAGACTTTCTGACTCAAAACGCTCCAATGTCTTTCTAAGGCACTCAGGCATGACCCCCAAGTCCCTTGCTTGAGCCTGTGGGGCTCTCCATAGCCAGGCCCTATTTCTCTATGATTAAATATTTCATTCTCTTCCTTTATGACTTTCATTTTGTGTCTAAAGAAATCCTTCCCATTGCAAGACCATCAGGATATTCTCCCAATTTTCCCCTAAATGTTTATAATCTATCTAGAATTGATTTTGGTGTGTGGTGTGATCAAGGGATCCAATTTAATTTTTTCCACATAAATAACCAATTACCTTCTCACCATTAGTTAGGTAGTCCATTCTTTTATCCCTGAGCAAATCTTTTTTTCCCCCACTGGGATCTATTTCTGGTTCTTGATTCTGTTCTATTGTTCTGTTTTTCTGTAGATGTGAGCCAATACTGCATTATAATAATCTATATAATTCAGCTTTATACTAAACCTTAATATCTGATAAGCTAGGCTCCTTACCTCCCTCTTCTTTCTGCAAGAAAGTCTAGATTATTATTGGATCTTTGCTCTTTTTCTAAAAATTTTCCTAATAATTTTGCTTGATTTATTACTGGCTGACTTGTGTTTTATTGCTGTTGCAAAGATCATCATTTTAATGTATCTTTGAAATGTTTGTGGGTTGATTTTTAATATCAATCCTATATCTACTTACTATGCTAAATATTTGCAAATCTCTTATAATCGGCCCATAGTTTCATTTGGATTTTCTTTGCAGAAAAGTATGTTATCTGCAAATAATGATAGTTTCCTTCCTTTTCAATTCTTACCATTTTTCATTCATTCTTGTTTTCTTTTTTTCTAGCCTCTCTCTCCCTCCCCCTCCTTCCATTACTCCCTGACACCTTCTCCCTCCTGTCTTTCCTTCCTCTGTCTCCTCTTTTTTTTTTCCTGAGCCAGTTATCAAATGTTAAATGTCGAGAACAACATTAAGAGTGTTTATAACAAAGTCATATTTTAAAAAATGAAATAGAAAAGAGAAGAATAGAATATCAGAGAGCATGAAGGGGAGGAGAAGAGGGGGAAGGACAGTACTGAAGACTGAAATGAAGAAATTATACTATGCACAAACATGAGTGTATCACAATAAACCCACTATCATGTATAATTATAATGCACTAATAAAAAACACGAAAGGAAGCAATTATGGTAGCATGCAACATTTTCTTGGATAGGATTTTAAAGTGGATGCTTCTAATGTTTCACCACTACATATGATATTTGCTGAGGGTTTTGGTAGATTTCCTTTGTCAGATTAATGATTTCTAGTTTCCTGGTCATGTGAACTACAAATAGATATTGAACATTATCAAATGTTTTGTCTGCATCTGTTGAGATAATCTTAATGCTTTTCTCTTCTAATCTAGTGAATGACAAATTGCAAACATCTCAGGATAACCCAACGTGGTCCTATTTTTTCATACCTTGTCGGATTTAGTCTACCAAAGTTGGATTTATGATATTGCACCAATGTTCATGGTGAGCTTGTACCATCTTTGCTCAGTTTTGGAAGCAAGATTGTACTAACCTCACAACATAAGTTCCCGCTTTTTATAATTTTAGGAAGAATTTCTGTACTCTATTATCTCTTTCTTGAAAGATCAATGCAGCCCACCATAAAATTATCCAACTCTGCTCTTCTTTCTGGGAGTATTTTAAGGTACTAATTTTCCCTTTTGATAAATGTTATAGGGATGTTTGTGCTATTTTTTTTCCTTGATCTAGTTTTGGTTTGTTATATTTTCCTAGAAATTGCCTTTTTATGTAAAGTTGCTAGTTACTGTATATAATTTTTCATAGACTGTTCTTCAATTATGTACCTATGATCATATTCTTTTGATTTATTCCTAATTATTTAGTTGTGCTCTCATTTTAATAGAGTAAGTTCACTAGGGATTTACCTGTATTCCTAATATTTTTCAAAGAACAACTTTTGACACTTCAGGATCTCTCTGGTATATTTTTGTTCACTATTTCATTTATTTCCATTTCCCCTCTTTGTGTTTATTTATTTATTTTTTAATTTCTGCTACTTCCTTGAACTTCCTCTGTTATTGCTATTTTTTCCCAAACTTAAGTTGCCTCTTCAATTCACTAATTCTTCACCTTTCTTCTCTTCTCATAGAGTCACTTAGACTTTCCTTGAATTTACTCCTTTAGCTTCATCCTCAGGTTTTGGCATTTAGAACTTTCAATAACATTCTGTTCTCTCTCTCCAAGAGTAATTCTCGAAAGTTTTTCTAGATCTGTTTTAAGGACTGTTCCATGTACAGTAAAAAGGCTACATGTAGCCTTGAGAAGATGATGTGTTCTCCAGTTATGAAAGATTTTAGGTGCAGGGCTCAATATATACCCACCCAGTTCAATTGTTATCTGTGTTTCAAAACTTCTCTACCCTTGTTTATGTCCTTTTGTTTTGTTTTGTTTTGTACCAGGGATTGAACTCAGGGGCACTTGATCACTGAACCACATCCCCAGCCCTATTTTGTATTTTATTTAGAGACAGGGTGTCACTGAATTGCTTAGCACCTCACTTTTGCTGAGGCTGGCTTTGAACTTGGATCCTCCTGCCTCAGTCTCCGGAGCCACTGGGATTACAGGCATTCTTGTTTATGTGCTTTTAATCAATCTCATGCTAGAAACATAGCTTAGTAGAGGATTTACTTATTTCTCCTTGACCTTTGTGGATTTTTGCTTTCTATATTTTGTATCCATTTTATTAGTTGCATATAAATTTAAAAATTTTATGTACTACTAGTGAATTGAGTCTTTCAACATGTCATAGTTAACCTCTATATCTTTAAAAATTTGCTTAATCATTTGTTTGATATAGATACAGTTACCCTGGGTTGGATTAAGGTTGATTGTTTTCTTTGTTTGCTTGGTTTATCTTTTTACTTTTAGTCTTTCTATGTCCTTAATTTTTTTTTTTTGGGGGGGGGTTGTTGTTTCTACAAAGCAAATAGCTAGAATTCTGTTTTTGTCTAGTATGATTAAGCGCTGCCTTTTGACTGACAAGGTTTGTCTTTGTATATTCATTATGACTACTGAATAAGTGAATTTATTCTCACAGTCTCAACTATGTCACATTATCCTTTCCAGTCACTGCACACTTTTCATGCTTTCCCCCCTGTACTCGTTAGAAAATTGTGAACTCTTTTTTTTTTTTCTTTCAGAGATCACTTTTGAAATTTTACCATGCAAACTTAATGTCAAACATTAATCCAATCTCTACCCTCCTCCTGAGAAATGCAGAGTACTTTTTAGCTTCAGTCACCTCCTTTCCAACTTGCATACTATTGATGTCTGTTACCTGGGTTTCATCTATTTTTTAAAAAATATCACAAATATGATATTATTAATATTACTGCTTTAGACAGTTGATGGCATTATTCTGGAATCATTGTCTTTTTTTTTTTCTAAAGCAGTCCTTTGGAATTCCATTGACTACACATCTCTTGGAAGTAAACTTTCTGTGCTTATCAGAAAATGGCATTGTTTTGTCTGTTTCCAGTTCCAGTTGTATTGAGGAATTTTAGATAACTATTAATTCTTGGCAGGATAAAAGCTCTTGTTTTATATTTGTCCATCTCCTGGCTTCCATTGTTGCTGATAAGAATTCTAACATAAGTCATATATTTCTTCTTTTTTAGGTGACCTATACTTTCTTTATGGGCTATTTTAAGACTGTCTTTCATACTACAATGATCAATGAAATACTACAATGGAATGTATTTGACTTATCCTGTTTGTTTTTCTCTTTTCCATGAAAGACCAGCTTTTATCCTTCTGGAAATGTTTTAGACAGTGTCTCTTCAAATATCCCCTCCCTGCACTATCCTCTTCATTCTTTCATTTGAATTCTGATTAGACATACATAAGACCTTTTCGTTTTATCTTCTATGACCACATACCTCTCTTCTATGCTTTTCTCTCTTTGCTGTATGTGGGTAATATCCTCAGAGATTTCCCTCTACTTCAGAATTCTCTTTTAATTTACATATAACATGTTGTTAAAAACATTCATTGAGCTTTAATTTCAACTGATGTATAGAGATACAGATTTTTATTTCTAGAAGTTCTATTTGCCAGTTTTCAAGTCTCTCCAGTCATTGTTGATAGTCTCTTGTTCTTTCTCATTTTGTGATTGCATTTATTTCTCTATAAATTTCATACTTTACAGTCCACATCTAAGAAATCTAATATATAAAGTCACTGATGGTCTAAACCTGTTTACTTCTGCTGATTCTCACTAGCTATGGCTTGCTTTCATTTTTTTTATTTTTTGAGTGCTTATAATTTTTATTTTGAGTTCATAAGCAGTTGAATTTAAGCCATGAGAATTCAGGGGAGTTTACAGAGTGACTCTCTCCTCCAGGGGTGATTTATGTTTGTTTCTGCAAGGTGCCTGGAGGCCCTGAGACAAACACTTGTCATGACATTTCAGCTCACTCTCAGGTCCTACTGTCACTTTAAGTTGCAAGCACAATCACAGTCCAGAAACTAAAATATCCAGTCCCTGACAATAGTCAAAAGCTTTTCGATTTAATATCAAACCTCCTTGCCTCTGGGCGCCTGCAGAGGGAAATCTGAGCACTGCCCCTTCTTGTTCCCCTTTCTCTCTGCATTTCCTTCCCTATCACCGCTTGCCAACTGCCACCTCTGACCCCTCCAGGATCGGGACAAGGCAAGAGAAGATTAAGAAAAAGAGGCGCACAGCAGATGGCCCATCTCTGTGCCAGAAGTATGGTTGGTTGCTTTTACCTCTTATGGACAATATCATGGGTACTTCAACAGAGATTCTCCTTTCGGACTTTTCCAACTCCACCTTATGAGACATGAGTGATTCCTTTTTTATTTTTAATATAAGGACTTTTTTTAAAGAGTAGTGTTAGGTTGACAGCAAAATTGAAAGGATGGTAGAGTTCAGGGAGCCAAGGAGGTGGCCTTCAGATGCACAGCCCACCCCACCATATCCACATCCCCACCAGAGTGGTACATTAGTCACCGCTGTTTCCCAGGGTCCAGTTTTTGTGAGTCTTCGCTCTTGGTATTCTACGGGTATTGACAAACGTAGAGGGGCAGGAACTCACCATTGTGACATCACATAGACTAATTTCACCACCCTAAAAATTATCTATGCGTGGCCAGTTCATCCCTCGCTCTCTTCCAACCCTGCATCCTCTGATCTTCTACCATCCCATACTTTTGCCTTTTCCAAAGTGTCCTATCATTGGAATCATGCTGTCCATCCAAAGGTGGCTTTTCAGAGTTCCTTCCTTCACTTAGCAACGTGGATTTGAGTTTCGTCCTGGTTCTTTTCAGAGCATGGCAGTTCATTTCCTCTGAGCACTAGCTAATGTTCCATTGTCTACATGGTCTACAGTTTATTTATTCGTTCATTTCCTGAAGGACATCTTAGTTGCTCCCAAGTTGAACAAGCTTCCTGCCCTCAGCATCTGACCACCAGGAGGCCCTCTTCCAGCTTTTCAAAGTTAGCATCCATTATCCCCTCCAATCCTGCCTCCGGGCAGAGTCTTCAAATGGCGTGGGTCAGCTCCCAGCTTATGGAGACCAAACCTAGTACAGTTCCTTCCTCAAGGCAGCGGGAACTGCCCTTTCTGCCTACCCTTCAGAGGACTTGGCTGGTAACAATGGCTCAAATACAAAAGCCCTCATGGTCCGAGCACATTAGCCTTCTCCAGAAAGGTTGTATTTGCATATATTTTCTGGAGGGCGGACCTTCGCATCCCAGTGAGACTGGAGACCACTGGAGACGACGCTGCACATTGTACCAGGGCTGCTCTCCTGCTTTTGCTCCGATTCCTGTGGCTTGATCTTCAGGGTCTCAACTAACAGGAGGGATTCACTCCTCCTCCTTGGCAGCCTGAACTGCAAGTCATGTCTACCCAGAGCTAGGAGCGTGCCAGCATCTTGGCTTAGCTTTTAAGCCTCTTAGCAGCTGCTTTTGTTTGATTTCTTGGCATCTCACTTCACATGCACAGCTTAGAGATCAAGAAATTGTTTGCAGAGAAATTGCATATAGACTCAATTTTCTTAGGTTCCTTTTCCTCTGTGTTCATGGTCCAAGTCCCGGCAATCTTGTATCCTGAGCTCCAATTTTTTTTGACTGTGGCAAGCAATGAACTGTCACTTTCTGTTTAGTTTCCACACCCCATGACACTACATGAGTCAGCAAATGGTCCCAGGGGACAAGAAGAGCTGAAAAGGACTCACTTCAGTGCACTCCTCTCCTTCCCAACATCTTGGCCCTTCCCATCCAGCAGACTTGATTGCTCTTTGATGCTCTCAGGCACCTATTTTCTATTTCGTTTTATTCCATTTTCACAGTTCTTCAGTGCAAGGGTTATTCTGATACAAAGTACTCCTTTTCAGACAGAAATGGAAACCTCCCCCTGCGTTTTTCCCCAAGAAATATGCCAGGTGACATATTTTCTCATTTAATGAAAATGTCCCTCTGTTGATTTTAAACGTGGAAGATAATAGGACCAAGGGCATAGGACAAAAATTCTTCATTTGCAAATGCCTTTTCTTTAAAATTCTGTAAATGTTCTTCCATATTCTTTCTACATTTACTGTTTCAGAGGAAAACTCTATTGTAGTGGGCCTGATTTTTCACTCTTTGTAAAAGATGTTAAAATTAACTTCAATTAATGTTCCCAGCAAGACACCAAAAAGGATGAGATCAGACCCCAACCAATGCCTCCTGCGCAGGTTTTGAGAAGGATTTTCACCGCTCTTGAACCTTGGCTACAACCAGGGATGAGGCATGAGGGGAAGGTGGGAGCAGGAACTTTTCCCCGGGGTGGATTAAGAAAACTTTCTTACATAGTCTTCTATCAATGTTTTTCTTAATAACTACATTTAAAAAATAATATATAGTGTAAGGTCTCAATGAAATTAAACACGCACAGAAAAAAAAAGTATTTTAAGGAAACACAGAAAGGATTATAATGCGTTTGGAATCTGGGTGGGTATATTCTTCTTCTTGACAGATTTCCCTATTTTCCATAAACTTATAAAGATATGTACTACCTTTTATAGGGAAAAAGAATGTTTTAAAATACCTCAATATCCAGTGTTTAACACTACCATTTTGTGTCTGTAACATCCATATGAATTTTTAACAGGCTACCATATTTTTAAAATTCAGAGTCTTTCAGACGCACGGGGGGCCTACCTGGGTGCTGGGTGGCGAGGCCACACCTTCAAGGTGCCAGTGCTCTCCCTGCCCCAGCTCAGCGTTACGATGTCCTGCCTCATCGGGTGGCCACTGCGTGGTTTCTTCCTCACTACCTTCTCCATCACCTTCTCCATCGCTCGGCCTGCCCTGAGCTCCCCAACCACTCCCAGCCGGTTCTCCATCCCTGGACCTTGGCCACATCCAACTCTCTTTACCCTCATTTTGGAAGTTTCCTCCCCTCGGAGCGGGGGTCAGGGATGGGAGTGTCCCCACACTCATCTGGGTTGAGCTCAGGCAGGTTGTGAGCAAAGGCTACTGAACTGGACAGGCGCCTTTCCTCTCTCGGCCGTTCTCCACTTGTCCCATGCCTGGAAATTAAACCAGGCCCAAAGGGACCAAGAAGAACCCTGGGGAGATAAACCCGTTTTCCTCCCCAACCCGCCATTAGTGCGGTCGGGGGAGGGGCTGCCCCTTGCACAGTCGGGTCCTTAATGGCTCCTGCCCCAGAAACTGCCTTCAGATCGACAGCTCAGGGAATCGCGATGAAAAATTCATCAGCCTCTTCTGGTCCGCGGCCCAGCTGCGCGCGGAGCAGATGACCTCGGCAGGAGTCGTCCCGCAGTACTGCACCGCCCCCGCCACCGCAGAGGGGGGCCGAGCGTCGCGCCTGCAGGGACAGCTGCGCCACCGAGCTGGGCGCATGGGGAAGGCCCCCGAGCCCGGCGGGACGCGGACCCGACATTATGGTGCACTTTCGTGGGAGCCAGTGGGTCACTTTCGGGCCAGCGCCCAACGACCCAGGAACGCAGGCACCGCCCCAGATGTGTGGGGACTTGTCCCAGCTGTAAGAAAATACCAATAGGATACACACCCTGGACTCTTAGGGCCCTTCGAGTTTGTAAATAGGGCGACCCTAACGACTGGAACTCCTAACTGGGACCTAATTTCTATCCACTACCAGCCGCGGCCACCACGCAGTGCGCACCGCCCCTGAAGCTGCGGGGGTGCCCAGATCCAGCAGGTGCCGCAGCCCGGGAGCAGGGGTGGCGAGGGAGGATGGCAGGGCCAGAGCTGGGGAAACGCAACCGGGTAGCAGGTTTCTGGAGGCCTCTCCAGCCCTTGCCATCTGGGCACTGCGCAGACAGACGCTGCGTAGGCCCCCGGAGCTCGCCACCTCCGCGCCGCTCTGCCAGCCACGCCGCTGCGGCGGTCGGAATGCTCCACGTCGGGGACTGCGGAGAGAAACGCTTGCGGGGTGCGCTAACTCCCCAATTTTCAACATCGTGAAGTCTTTTTCTTCAAATCAAACTTTAAATAACCACCGATGACTTGCCTACGGGCCACACAGTACGGTCAGATGCTATTCCCTGGCCTCTTTGAGAATGCACAGCGTTTTTCTGCTGTTTTGCTTTTGAATTAAATGTGGTGATTAGAGAAGTTTTAGATTCAGGTCAGGCTTTCCCAGGACCTCCAGGCTGGGGAACGTGTTAACGCTTAGGCCAATAGCGCCATCTGGTGGTTCTGATCGACACGAGCGCGCCAGTGCGGAGAGCCTGGGAGGAATGATGTAATGGTCTATCTACATTTGCTCCTGGAGAAGGTTCTGCGGCAGGCTCCTTGTTACCCCGTGTTTTTTTTTATTTTTATTTTTATTTCTATTTCTATTTATTTATATATTTTTTGGTAAGTGAGTTACTGGGACAGGAGTTTATTCACAGGATCAGTACTTTAGGTTGTAACAGAAATTTCCCTTTTTGCAATCTATTCTAGAATTACAGAGTTTGAAGCCTTAAGGGTCAACGGAGATCAAAATCCAAAGACTACTTCACAGTCCTAAAGCAGGCTGCTTACCTGACTTACCCCAGGTCCCGCCACACCAGGGTTTGAACCCATGCCTCCAGATTCCAGCCCTGGAATTGTTTTGTTTTGTTTTGTTTTTTTCCTGTGCCCCCTGGTATTCCTGTGATCTCTTCCATTTTCTTCGGACTGAGGAACAATTTCCACACTACATAATAGACTTTAGGGACACTGATTCTCACCAGGGTCTCCCTCACACTTCCTTCTGTTCCATTTCTATGCCAGGTCATCTCACCAGGCTCTCCTGAACCTCCTGACCCCTCAACCATCTCTCTATCCTGCATCCTGCAGCAAGCATCTTTTCAATGTTGTACCCCCATCTGGCCAAGACTGCCTAGAGGAGGTCACCCACCTATGCTGATTGGGTCAACTGTGTATCTAGGCTATTCAGAATCCCTCAGTCAATCCTGCATTGCGGTGCTCCAAAGCCTTCCTTGTAATCTTTAGCTCTTGCCCTTGCAGCACCTCACAATTCAAAAAACAAAATCTACTTTTCAGAGATGCAGTTCGCCTGACATGAGCTTCCTTGGTTTGCTCCTTAAAACGTAGGTCTCATCTCCTGTCTTTTCACTCTTTCTTATTTCAAGAGAAAAAACATCTTTTGTCTTTTCCAAGCCAGATTCATTTGATTTTGCCTCTAACCTAAAATTCATCTGCTTTGAGTTGTAATATTTTTTAAAAGGTTTTAAAAAGAAAGAAACTCAAAAGAGCAAATACACGAAGCAAAAGCATACTTAAAAAAAACAATCATGGAGGGGAGGGAAAGGGAAACAATGCTGACTGAATTATGCTGTTATATTACGTGCATGCATGGATATGTAGCAACAAATCCCACCACTGTGTGTAGCTACAATGCGTCAATAAAAATATGGAAAAATAAAATCTTAGACATTAAAGAAGAAACTATCATTAGCACTCTCAGAAGAATAAATAAAATTTAGTGCATACATACAAAATATTCCACAAGAAATGTTCAGCTGGGCACAGAGCCGCATGCATGTAATCCTAGCAGCTTGGAAGGCTGAGTCAAGAGGGTCACGAGTTCAAAGCCAGCCTCAGCAACTCAGTGAGACCCTAAGCAAGTCAGTGAGACCCTGTCTCAAAATAAAAAATAAAAAAGTCTGAAGAGGTAGCTCAGTGGTTAAGTACCCTTAAATTCAATCCCTGGTACAAGAAAAAAGAAAAGAAAAGAAAAAAGAAACCCAGCCAAGAGTTATCCTCCTCATCAGAGATTAGAGTCACAGGGTCACTACCATATAGACCATCTTAGAGTTTGTGGAAGGTGAGGTGCTAGCTCAACCCTAGGGTTTAAGGTCATGCTGTCCAATACAGAACCCTTAAACACATTTGGTGACTGAGGCTCAGATGTGGCTGGTTAGATGGAAATGTGATGTAACTGTAAAACACATCAGATTTCATATGATAGGAAAAAAGCATATCAAGTAAGTCATTAATCATTGTGTTATATTGATTACATGCTGAAGTAAACATGTTTTGAATATATTAGATTAAATTATCTTGAAATTAATCTTACCTGTTTTGCGTTACTTTTTTAAGATGTGGTTACTAGAAAAGATGTTCAAACCAGCTTATGTTGTATTTCTATTGGACCACTTCGGTCTAAAGAGATTTATTACCGAGCTGGGCACTAACCTTGTTACTTCTGCGTTTGATTTCTTGCTCTCTGATTACAAGCTTCCAGAGCAGCAGGCCTGGCCATGGCTCTATTCATCAGTTTCCAACCAAGGAAACAAAAAAGCATTCTAGCTATTTAGAAGTAAAGGAGATTTAGTATGGGGTCACCAAATTGTTATAAAGAAGGGAAGTCTGAAAAGGGGAAGCTGGTGTTTCCAGAACTCCTTGTCTGCAGAAAGCTCCCACCACCCACTACAGGAACCAGTGCTAGTGGGAATCCATTCCACCCTGACTCTGCACTGTTGTTCAGCAACTCCAAGCGTTCACTGTCATGCTCCGGATGAACTAGGCAGGAGCCCATCGCTGCAGTGATCAGCGTAGGCACTGCTGGCACTGTTGCAGGAGCTGACGGTCACCCTGACACTTGCTGAGTAAGGCCTTGCCAGAAACATAATAGCTTCTATCTTTTCACACTTTCAAATTCCGTGAATGCCTCTAACTGGCAGACAGAAGCCTAATTCGACTTGGAAGGGCGACTGCAATTGCAGTTTGTGAGTCTTTAGCCCTAACGGTGAAAAGTGGAAGAGTAGAATATAATAAGATGAAGCACAGAGACCTTCCATAGAATCTCTCCTAGAAGACAACTGAAACAAATAAATATAATTGAATATACTGACAGGCAAACTTCTGATAGAACAGGAATGAATTATTAATAATAACAGAAAAGTTGAAGAGTAATAAAAATTTAAAACTAAGTCAATTATAAACTCCAGGAAAAACAAAAAGTTGCACAATAAAGGAGATATAGTCACTGTGCAGTACTTGGTTCAGCTATGAATAATGCTTCTGTGGTTATAATAATATAAATTATGAATATTAACTTACCAAAAAATACATATAATTTTGAGTTGATGCAGCAAATAGGAGAGTGCATGTGATAGAGGTTAGTGAATTTGAGATCTAACTCTTCATCTCCTGCAGTAAGAATTTAATACTTGAATTCAAACTTGAGTGGTGTGTGTGTGTGTGTGTGTGTGTGTGTGTGTGTGTGAAGAAATAACAGTATGAGTGGTTATTTATATGCTTGCAAGTGTATCCTCAAATAAAAGTTAATAGTGAAAATTAGGAACAAAATCTGAAAGGAGATGGGGACAGGAAACTACAGTTTGAGGTTGTAAGCCCTAAGAAATCACATAATTTGCTTTAATGATATATGCATTCTTGTACATTGTCTTACATATAAAATGCAATATATATATTTACAATCAAATTTTATATACAAATTCTTATAATCAAAGTACAAAAAGTTTCTTACTTCATCCTAAGTAAGGAAACCCCTACCCCACAAAACCCTCTATTTCTCATAGAATATTCATTATGTATACAAATGTATGGTAATTATGAGAAGAAAATGTCATCACTATCATAGTAAAATAACGCTTGACAGCACCGAGTGGCATGATTTATTTATGGAAGGAGAAGTTGACTGAGCAAGAACTCATTACGATTCTCTTTAACCAGTATTCTTTACCACAGATTCATCTAAGTGCAGTTGTTCTTTAACTGAGTAATTGTGGGTACAAACAGGGTTTCAGAAGGACATGTGGAACACTGTATTTTAGACCATCAGCCATGCCAAAGTTATTAGGTAACTTGGAAATCTACGTTAACTCTGTGAAGCAAAATTGTATTTGATACAATTAAGAGAGAGTGATGGCTTAAGGGGAATGTTAAGCAGATCCTGACTTATCCTCATCAACAGGCTGTGAGTGGAAGTGATTTGGGTCTCCGCCCAACTTCTCAGGCCTCTCCCCTCAGCCATGTTGACTGCTGAGTCACAAGATGGCGGCTGTATCTCGGGCACCTGTCGGCACCTGGAGGTGTCACCCATCATTCGGTGCACCTTGGTTGAGAAATCAGCTTTCATTGCTTTCAACCCTTGCCATACTGGCATAAGTGTGTTGTTGAGCCTATTGTGATACAAAATTATTTTGCATTTTTTTTACTCATATAATTTTAGTGTGTGCTATTTGTGGAAATCATTTTACTAATCCACCATCATAAATTCATAACCACGTGTATTTAAGCCTAGATCCTATTAAGAGCAATGGGCTTGTGCTGCATCCCACATACTATCTAGTTGCTGAGATGACTTACTTTAAAGTTATTGTTCGGCGAGTGTCTCAGTCAGTTTGAGTTACTGTAACAAAGTACCACAGACGGGATGACTTAAACAATACATTTGGTTTTTGTAGTTATGGACGCTAGAAGACTGAGATCTGGGGTGCTGAGTTCTACTGAGAATCCTCTTCCGGGTTGCAGGTAGTTGATTTTGTATGGGACGGAAAGAGGGCGAGAGAGCTCTATGGGGACTCTAGTCCCATTCAGGAGGGCTCCCCTCTCATGACCTTTTCCCTTCCTAAAATCACTTCTTCCTCCTAATGCCACCAGCGTGGGGGTGAAGCTTTCAGCATATGAATTTTGTGGGGAGCATACAAACATTTGGTTCTTAGCAGGTAGTCACCTAACAGGTATTTCTCTGGGTGAAATTAACCCGACTTTGAGGGCAGTGAACCCACGACCGCACAGTCATCCTGTTCTGGTTGAGATAATCACAAAGGACACAGGATGAAAGCGGTTAGTCTGTTTAGACTGAGTCGCACATTTCAATCATCAATCGATAACATTAATTGGAAGCCTGCTGAGTTCTGTGTATTGAGCCAAGCACAACGTAAAGCTGAAGATGAAGAGAAGATGTGCTGAACTCCCAACACACAGGGAAGCCACGCAGAACAGGCGGGTAGAACCACAGCTGAGCACAGGCACAATAATATTCTTCAAATCTCATACCTGAGCAGAGGCTGAGGGGCAAAGAACACCTGAGAAGTGGCTCAGCTGGAGGATTTACAGGGAGGGAACATCAGGATGGACTTAGGTGGAGCCAAAACACAAGTAGTAGGAGGAAGGTGAGCAGGGCTGAGGGTTTCTAGAAGCGGGTATAAAAGCGATCTCAGGATGGAGGTGGAGTTCAGTGTTGGAGCCCACGCTCAGCACGTGGGAGGCTCTGGGTTTGATCTCCAAATCAAAAAAAAAACAAACAAAAAAAACAAAAAAACAAAACAAAGGTATAGGGGTTCTAAAAACTATTTAAGAAAAAATTGTTTAAAGAGTTTTACAGAAAATAAATCTGGAAAAGAGAGTAAAGAGTTAAAGAAGACCAACCAGGATTTAATGCAGTAATTAACCTATAAATTTATGAATTGGGATAATGATTTGGGATTTGGAAGGAGAAAATCCAAAAGAAAACTCAAAAAGACTTGAAGATGGATTATATGTCAGGGTCAAAGAAAATAGAGGGGAAGCAATTGACTCCAAGGTTCCAAGCTTGGGAAATCCAAAGGGTGTGTACTGTGGGGCAAATGAGAAGCTTCCAGATCCAACAGTAGTTTTTCTGTAGAACGCCAGGGGGATCACAAATTGGATCCAAGAAAGAGGCAGAGAAGATCAGGTGGAGAGGACAATGACCCTTCTCTGTTAGTGTTTTGAAGCCAGGTTCTTTTCCTGCTCCTGATAAAGAACGGTTGTGGAATGAGAATAGGTCAATTCAAAATTAAAGTTCTACATACCAGACGTGCCGACGTGAGGTGCAACCTTCCACTACACACTGCAGGGGTCGAGGTTTATATTCTAGATCACCACAGCGTTTCTCAAATAAATAAATAAAAGAAAAGAACCTGACTCTGGTAGGGAAGGAGCCAGGCTCACCAAGAGGAAGCTTGTAAAACTCGCCTTCGTTGTCAGAGGGATTGCAGGTAGATGCCTGACTGGTCTCCCATATGATTGACTGGGCACAGGTCTGAGCACTGGCCACAGGGCTGTAAATAAGAACCAAGTGCATCAACATCACCACAGTGGAGAAGCCCAGGCTGCAGCACTTGGGCAACCAAAGCCCCCGAGACTGTGGAGGGCAGCCCCCAGGACTGGTTTAAATTGCAGGCATTTGAGGGTGCTTTCCAGCTAAAAGGGGAGAGGCTGTGTCGGTTGCCCTCCAAAGCTTCTGGTCAATTAAACATACCTTGTATGTTCTGTACAGTTTCTCGCCATAAAAAAGAAATCTGAAAAGAATCAATAAATGTCTAACTATCCAATGCAGAAATTATTGCACAGACTTCTTTCCCATTCAAATTTTAGCCTCCCAACCTGTCTTTCATGCTCGTGCCTACCCGGCTCACCGTCCAATCTCTGCATCCTCTTTGCCACTAGTACCTCTGTTTTGTTCTGGGTGGCACAGTGCACAGAAACTCCTTCTAGCTGGTGTGGGCATGCCACATGACACATTCTTTGGGTGATGCTTTCGTGGAGGGTTGCTATAGAGGGCCTGTTCCATGGGTGCGTCCGTCTGTCCTTTGCCCTCCCATCCCCAAGCCAAGTTGGAGTAACTGGCCATCTTGTGGACATAAAGCTAAAATTCTTGGGAACCAAAACCATGCACCCCAAATGGATGAGCAGAAAGACAGGAGGGGATCGGGGTTCCAATGGCATGATGGAGCCACTATCCCCATGCTGGTTTGTCGATCCGAGAGAAAAGTGATACTCCAGTCAGGTTAAGCCAACACCCTGGACTTTGGCCATTGTAGCCAATGCAGTTCCCAAGTGCTCCACTGCCTTTGCACAGTTTCAAGCTACTGTCCACCTGAACATCTCTATTCCCTCTTCTCAGCCATCGTTTCGATCCTACTCGAGACCACACCTCCCTCGTGCATGACCCCTCATCCGGCCCACAGTGCCCACGGCTCTGGCAAACGATCAGCCTTTCTACCTCCTTGTTTCTCTAGTTAGCTTTTCTTTCGTGCATCTTCTCAACTACTACGTTGGAAGGTTCTGGTGGAGAGACCACGGCTGACACATTTTTATTTTGCTTTCCACAGAACTCTTGTACTTGCTAGAACATGGTTCCCACTGAGTCGCTTCCCTTTAAAATGCAACTCCATAACACTTTTGCAATGAAGTTCATGAACTCTTTGGTCTCAGCTTCCAACATATAGTACACTAATTATGATTCATTCAGCATAATAACACCAAACTCAAGCCCACACACGCAGCACCAGACACAGCCAGTACTCTCAAAGCTGTTAGAAAACACCCGGTCTGGGAGCTTCCTTCAGCAAGGACTCCTAACTCTTCCTGAGGAGACTTTGAGTGACTCACAGGCTCCCTTCTAACACTGCCACCTCTCTGTCCTTTACCAGGTCCATCTGGCTTCCTATGGCCAAAATAGCATCTTGGGATGACTGTCCCCAAATGTACTAAAATAGATAGACTGAGAATGGCAAATGCTCTTCAGAGGCTCTTAGATGATTTTCTGGAATAGAAAATAATAGTAGTTCCTTTCTGGACCAGAATCCTTTATTTGCCCTTTGGACTAAAGCAGGTTCTGCCATTCCACTCCATCTGTCCTCTGCCAGGGCCTTTCCAGCACATTACTCCCAGTAACATCAACTCTGCCCGATGTCCAGTGAATATATTGCTCAAGAATTTCCATGTGTTTCATCAGCGATCTTCTCCAAAGTTAGACGGATTTCCTCATGCAACTTGGTGAATAGATACCTTCCATCCATGTAGCAGCACAATCCATGGACTCTAATTTCTGTTCTGTTGCCTCATTGCAGAAAATCTTTCCGAACCCTAGGGGTCTTGTGTGCTCAGTCAGTCAATTGTTGCAGCGTTCACACAGAAGCCAGATGCTGTGGACAAAATCAGCCAATAAAACTTTCCCCTTGATTAACCCCCGTTGCTTCTCCCTACTATATCTAAATATGGACTCAGGCAGGACCTGCATTGAAAAATTCTCTAAATGATTCCTTAACCTGATTCTCCAACAGGTTGCTCCAATTCTGGGAGCCTTGTGGGAAACTGCAAACCCGTCTGATAGCCACTAGGGGGCTCCCTACTAACACGTCGGGACCAGAGGGCTCAGACCCTGAAACTTTCTGGTATGCTGCACACAACTTAACCAAGCTGCTTGTTTTCTCTTTCCACAAAGATTTAGAAAACAGTGATAATGTAGCAGGCGCTTTGAAAGAAACTGTTTTTATTTCGTTTGCTTTTTGGAAAGTAATTCAATTTAACATTGGCCAGCAGTATCCAACCCAACTGGGACTGGGCAACAGCAAAGCCCTCCCAGAAAACTTTCCTAAGAAGGCCACCAGAATGGCCCTCAAACCTGACAAATGCAGGGTGCCCGGCATTCTGTCCCTGAAGAAGCAGGAGTCTTGTGAGACCCAAAGACAGTATTTCAGTAAGGTGGGGGTTTTTATAAAATTAAAATTTTTTTTAGAAATAACTTCAGATTCATGTGCCATATTTAATAGAGTATGAATACTAATTAAAAATGTTTCATTGATTATTAGTCAATGACCAAGCAGTTCCAGACATACTTTACCTTATTTCTCCCAATGTGACTTTTTCAAAATTAGAGTATATGACAACCAGTATGTAATCCGTGATCTAATTTTATTTCTCCAGTTTTATTTGTATTGGCGTGTTTATGTGTATGTGTGTTTACTTCTGTGCAGTCTTATCACCTGTAAATCAGTGCATTCACCACCATAATCAAGAGGCTAGACATTTCCAATGCCACCAAGATCCCTCCTATTGTCCTTTATAACCACCCGCCTTCCTTCACTTCCCCATCTGGCAACTCCCTTCCTAGCTTCACTTTTAAAATTTCATTATTTAAAAAAATCATTATGTAAATGGAAGAAACCAGCATGTTGCTTTTCAGGGTTAGAGAGAGTCACTTGAGGCATGAACGTGTCCATAGTTCTCTCCTTTGGGCTGCCCGCTCTGCTCCACGGTTTGTACGCCCTCCGGTGTGTTTGACCACGCACCTGTTGAAGTCCAAGGGAACTGACTCATTAAAACTGATGTGAACGCTGGTGCAGTGTTTGGCACCAGTGGCTGATGATGTTTGACATGATCAGGTGCCTGGTTTCCAACCATAGACTCCCCGGGGTGCAGCATCTCTTCAGACCTTGTACCCGATTTCTAATTGAACTGATTTTTGACTATTGGGTTTTGAGAGCTCTTTATATATAATTTGGAAACTAATCCTTCACCTATGTGGTTTGAAAATATTTTCTCCAAGACTACAGCTTGTCTTTTCATCTTTTACATGGACTTCCACAGAGCAAAAGTTTTAATTTTGATGAGATCCGATGTACTAATTTTTCCTTTTATAGGTTGTGCTGGTAGTAACAAGTCTATCTTTTGCCTTTCCCTAAGTCCCAACCATTTTATTAGTTTTTTCTAATAGGTTTTGAGTTTTATATTTGCTTTTAACTCCTTAATCCATTTTGCATTAATTTTTACATAAGGCATGAGATTTAGGTCAAAATGTATTATTTTGGCCTATTGACGTCCAATTGCTCCAAAGCCACTGAAAAGTGACCCCTCCTTCATGAAGTGTTTTGTGCTTTTGTCAAAAGACACTTGAGCAGATTTGTGTGGATCTATTCCCAGGTCCTTTGTCCTATTCTGTTAATCCATATGTCTTCATTGAATTACCATAACGTACCCCATAAAGATGTACAGATATTTTGTCTCAGTAAAAACTAATCTATATGCCTGTCCCTCCACCATTGGCTCATAGTCTGGGTCACCAATCAAGCTGACTGATTCTCCTCTTTATTCTTCTTTCTCAAGATTTACTTATTCTAGGGCCTGCATTTTTCCATATGAACTTCAGAATAAGCCTGTTAATTTCTACAAGTTACCTGGCTGATATTGATAGGGATGCTCTTAGAATGATATTTTAATTTGGGTAACATTAGCATATCTGGTCGCTGTCAGAATTTTTTCTTTCTCTCTGTCTTTGGTTTTTTCAAAGTTTAAAATATGTCTTGGCATAGATTTCTTTTCGTTTACCCCACTAGGGTTTTCCGGTCTTCTTAGATCTGTTATTTTGTATCCTTTGCCAAACTTGGATTCTTTCAGCCATTCTCTTTTCCAATCCCCTTACAGCCTGGCTCTCTCTTCCTCTTGTGCTCAACGATAGCCATGCTGAATCGGGTCTTCCTGGCCCACAGAGCCCAGAGGTCTGCTCATGTTTTACCTGTTTTTCTCTCTGTTGTTTAAATTGAGTGAATTCTTTTGTTCTGTCCTCAAGGTCATGATTCTAACCTCTGCTGGGAAAGAGCACTTCCTCTGGTTCCTTATTGTGGCTGGGACATCTTGCTGCTGGTGGTGCTGGGCGCACCTGGCCCAGCAGAGAGACTCCCATCCAGTCCCAGGACGGACCTCACATTGCTGGCTTGGGGTTGGCGAGAGGCCTGGTCCAGAGGCCTTCTTCTGCTGGCTGGGGAGCCTAAGACCTTCTCTCCTGTGTTGTTCTTGCAGTTCGTACAAATCCATCTTCTTTCATTCAGAGTTTTCCTGTGCTTTTCTCTTGCGTTGCTTCAGGGTTTATAGCTCTGTTTCAGTGAGAAGGAGAAAGGAGAAGTGGGTCTATTCATCTCATCTGGACAAGAAGTCTCCCAGATATTCTTTGGGAACATAAAAATCCTTGAAGGGAAGGAAGAGGCAGTCCCAGATGCAGGGAAGCTCATAGAAGGAATTCCACCAGTTCTGAACACCTTCCCCCGAAGCCTGCATGGGGCTGTGTGGGGTGTCCAGAGACCATACTGAGGAATGGTGGACCTAGAGAATCCCTGTGCTTGTGCCAAGGGGCGGTGTGCCCACACTTGGCAGGATTACGCAGAGATTGGAATGAGAAGTGACCCAGTGACCAAAAAGTTCAACATGACCTATGGATCACCAGAGTAGATTTGTGGAGCAATAGTAGGAGTAAACTTTAACTGAACAGAAGAGGAAGGGCATCACATTCATAGAGCCATAAACTTCAGTAACTATTTTATACTACTTCAGCATTCACAACTAGGGAAACTGAGGCTTGGGGAGACCAGTTACAACTCCCAAGAGGCAAAACTGGGCTCAGCTGTGAGGTCTTCCCCTTCCTAGAAATCCACGCTGCTTTCTCTGCTTCTCCTCACCATCCCTGAATGGGTCTAGATTGTCTTGAAGGTTCAGGGAAGGTACACTTTTTTGGCAATGGAGCAGCATTGAACGTGGTTCTCACGTTCAGGTTCTCCTCCTTGTTCATATGTGGGCAACAGCAAAGCATCTAGGTTGAAACCAGGGAAGGTGTCGACTAAGCCCCAAGTATAAGGAAACCCCGACCTCTCCCGAAAGGAGCAGGAGTCGGGCACTCACCTGAGCCGTGCTGACAGGGAGTCTCCCTCTCAATCTGCCCATCCCGTGTCATCTCTTTGGAGTCACATGGTGGAAGCATGAGAGCCTCCTCTGTGTCCCCTATCCAACCTTCCCCGCCCTTTTTGAGGATTCCTCTGCCTTTGGCACAAACAAATACAGGAACATAAATGTGATTGGGAGAAAACCAGAAGAGGTGTGGTTGCCAGAAAACAGTGGCGAGATTGGTGGGGATACGGCTTGGTGAGCGGGCACCACAGGGACCCTGCTCCTGGTTCTTGTCATTCCACAGAGAGAAAGTCTGGAATGCACAGAGACAAATTCTCCTCCATTTTCATCTCCTCTAAGCCCAAATTGAGACATTTATTAAAACCGAATTTAATTTTTAAAATCTCTTTCATCCTGGAGGGAAAAAAATCACGCGTAGCTGGTGCGCCCTATCATAAAGGATGTAATTAATATGTGAAGGTCTTTGCAATTTGAAATGCAATTGGCTGGAGATAGAGCTGCTTCTTGGTTTTGCAGTCTTTGGCTTCAGAACAAAGACTGCAGGTCTGAGAGGTGATGATGATATAGCATAAAACCCAGGGCCACCTCTTGTCAGCTCCTCTGTCATGTCTTTGGCTACGATGGCCTGTGGGTGTCAACTTTGGGGGGAAATGTTATGTTTTAAATATCAACTCTCCTGAGTTTGGCTATAAATCTTTCATGGAAATTAAAGATGAAAAATACACTTCTTTTTCATTGGTCTCATTTGTCTAATAAATGCCTTAGGGACTCACAGCTCAATCAATGCTTCCAATCTCCTGAAATTAAATTATCCTCCTTTCATGAGCTAGATAAAAATGATTTAAGTAGGTGGAATAATTTGGCTCTTATCTTAGTATTATTGAGCGAATAGCATTATCATCAATGTTTTTCCTTGCTGTGTTATTTATTTCAAAAGCAACCTAGCATTTCTGCAGAGTGAAAGAGAGAGAAAAGAGATTATTTCACTAGGGAGTATTTCCAAAACAGATGTTGTCATTAAATAGAGGTCTCCTATTTACCCTTTGGAAATGTATAAATTTGAGGCCAGTGGCCTTCATCAAATGAACATAGATCTAGTATCCCCCAAATCAGAGCATTCATAATAAGTTTAGAGCATTAATAATAAATTTAGAGCCTTCTTATATGAGACAGGCATACAAATTAGAATTACAGAAGAAGCTTCGCAAAACTTCTTTATCCTTTGATAAAAAATAGTTTATCTTGGCATATTTCATCTCTGTGTTGTTTACACACATATTCACTTAACAACCAATATGTACTAGACTCATGGCCAGAATCTGTGGCTACGGGGATAAATAATACAGAAGCCTGGAACTCACACCATTTATAGAGAGGTACACATGTAAATAAATAATGTGGATTCAGCTTGATAAGTGCTATAATGGAAATACATAACTGGGCCCTAAGTGGGAAGGATCCAGATGGGGTAAACCTGGATAATATAGATCCTAGGGCAGCCCTGTCCAATAGAAGGTTCTGTGCTGGTGGATATTCAGTATCTTCATTATCCAATATGATATCCAGTAGCTGCATGTGGCTACTGAGCACTAGAAATTTCCCTTTCTATTTACTTTTCATTTTAACAGTGGTTACTAGCTACCATACTGGTCCACATCAGAACCACCTAAAGATCTTCTCAGTTCTGATTTGGTAGGACTGGGTTGGGGCCCAAGAATTTGTGTCTTTGTGAACTCCAGGTGACTGATGAGGTCATTCCACAGATCTCACTCTGAAAAGCATTGGGCTAAAGAACTCTGGGCTTCAGTGGTCACCATAAGGCTAACACATACAATTGGCTACCAGTAGATGTGTTGGTCAGCATTCTGTGACTGTGACAAAATACCTGAGAAAAGTACTTAAGAGGAGGAAAGGCTTATTTTAGTCCATGGTTCCAGAGGTTTCAATATATGTTTGGCTCAGAAGTTTTTTGTTGGGGAGAGGGGCTTATGATGAGGAAGAGGTTACTTACCTCACAGCAGCTATGAAGCAGAAAAGAGAGAGAGAGCAATACAAAGAGAAAGAGAGAAAAAAATGTCCAGGGACAGAACATCCCCTTCAAAGGCATGCCCCAAGGACCTGCTTCCTCCAGCTGGGTCCACCCCCTAAGTGTCCACCACCTTCCAATAGCCGATTGTTATGAACATGGAATGGATCCATTCACTCACGAAGTCAGAGTCCTCACAGTCCAGTCACGTCCCAGGTCCGTGCCACAGTGAGAGAAGGTTGATGGACACACCAAGTGTGAACAGACCCTGTTTCCTTTTCCTTTTTGTGAAGAGAATGTGGTTTTTGATAAAGCTTGAAGGGTTGTTCAACCTGCAATTTGGAAAAGGTTTTGGAATGTATCAATAAAACAAGTGAGCAATTACCGATTCCAACTTAGGCATAGAAAAGAAATATCTATTGTGGCCCTCAATATAGGTTTATTTCTTAAAAAGCTGAGAGAAAAATTCAGCTGAAAATTAGTGGAATATAAAACAGAAACTATAAAAAGGAGCACTTCACCAAACAGGAATCGTTCAGTCATTCTTTTCTTCTTCTTCTTCCTCTTCCTCCTCCTCCTCCTCCTCTCCCTCCTTCTTCTTCTCCTTCCTCCTCTTCCTCCTCCCCCTCCTCCTCCTACTATTATTCTTTTTCTTCTTCTTCTGTACTGGGATGAAGCCAGGGGCACTTTACCATTCAAAAATGTCCCCAGATCTTTTCATTTACTTATTTGTTTTTAAATTTGGAGGCAGAGGCTCACTGTTTCTGAGGTTCTCAGTAAGTTGCAGAGGCTGCTCTCAAACTTGTGATTCTCCTGCCTCAGCCTCTTGAGTCCCTAGAATTACAGGCATGCACCACTGCATCTGGCCAAGTAGAAATCATTCCGATAGTGGAAAGTAAATTGTATTCAAAACTATCTTTTTTAAAAACTTTATACTATACCAAAGTAGTAACTCATTAAGAGGAAGCGATAGATGTTCAGTAGAAAGAAAGACTAGGCTCTTTAGGTTGTTTGATATCCTAATTAATGAAAGGTGAGTCCTGTAAGCAAAAAGGGAGATACTAAGGACTCAGGGAATTGGCACCAGCCGCTCACACCAACAGTGATAACCCAAAACACTTAAGAAACTATTTAATGAGGATCTTGGTGACGACATGGCTTATTGGTGTTACCAACTCAGAGATGTGTTAGAGATTATTCAGTATATTTGAAGCATTGAAAAGTCCCTAGAGGTTTTGTATGAAATTCAATACTGTGAGACTGAGGCAGACGGATCACAAGTTCAAGATCAACCTCAGCAACTTAGTGAAACCCTGTCTCAGAATTAAAACTAAAAAGAACTGGAAGTGTAGGTCAATGGTAAAGTGCCCCTGGGTTCAATCTCCAGTCCAAAGGCAGGAACAAGAAACTCAATAGACGTTTGCTTAAATTTCATAAGAATACCAAACATTTACCAATAACTAATTGGAAAATGAAAAAAATTGTTTTTGCAACTATCAATAATAATAATAACAACAAGTTCAGTCAATAATGCTAGAGGAAAGACTGGATTAAACCTCCCTCATCTCTAAATAGGAAAATACTACAAAACTTCCCTCTTAAGGGAGAGAAGTCCAAAACACAAAAACCTAGAGAGACAAGTCCTTGTAGAGGAAAAACTAACTTTTTAAAATATTATTTTTACTATCTAACTCTTGAAGATATTATTTTTCTGTATTTTGTAATGTTAATGGTATTTGTCAGTGCTTTAAATACAATGATTTTAAAGTTAATGGCTTGTTTTCATCATTTTAAATTTTTAATTTGAACATTCACTGAATTTTTTTTTCAAGAGAGCCCATAAATTTGTAAACACTCTAAACTCCACCAGCCTGGATTCACCTCTGTCCTTCTCCAAGTAATTGCGAAGCAAATTGAAATAAAGGTCATATAAGCAAAATGAACTCAGGAAATTATTTCTTCATAATTGTACTGCCAGTGGCTACCATGGTGCCTAATACATAGTAGGTGCTCATTAAAAATTACTAAAGAATAAATGAACAGGAAGGCCTACTACTTGACTTAGTTTTCAAACCATCCTGGGGAAACAGAGGTCACCTTCTTCATGACCCATATAAGGACAAGGGGATTTTGTGTGAATCCTGCAGGCACCAGGATTCAAGCCAGGTCTCTCCAGGGGCATATTCTTTTCCATCTTATGCCACACTGTCTGTATGAGCAGAGAGAGAAGTAGAGTCGAGAGCAGTTCCTAAGTTTGCAGCCCATGAAGCCGAGGTTGAGTGGAAATAAAGAGAGATCCACCAGAGAGCTGGCTGGGATGTAAGAGGAGAAACCCAGACTGTTTTTCTCTTTTGTGTCCTCACAATACTCAGCCACTCGGTGCAACATTCCTGACACCTAAGGGTGGGGCTTTTCACACACACGCTGCTGAAGCAGTTCTTCAGTGGACACCAGCTGTGTGTCCTCTGGTTCAGTTTAATCTGGCACTAGTGACCTGGAGATAGCCCCAGATTCCACAGAGTGAGGGCTCACTCCCCAGGACGGTCTCCCACTTCAAAGGCCAGTTGCAATCTCCAGACTGTGGCCTGTAGATCAGGGCTCCCAATACCACCTCCCTGAGAGCAATTAACTTGCTGGAGCAGCTCGACGAACTTGGGGAAACACGTCGACCCATTTGTTATGAAGGCTATTGGAAAGTATGCAGGTGACAGGCAGAGAGAGGAGTTGCACAGGACAAGGTATGGGAGAAAGGTCATGGGGCCTCCTTGCCTCCTCCTGCATGCCAGCCTCCAGGAACCACCAGGAATCAGCAATCCAGAATCCCCCCCACACCCGCTTCAATCCTGTCCTTTGGGGTTCTTATGGAAACTTTATTACACTGGAACCATTGATGAGTCTTGCCATTGGTAACCAACTCAACCTTTAGCTCCTCTCCCTCTCCTGGAGGTTAGCTGGTGAGCTGAAAGAGTAGGTTCTTTAAGGCACACTCATACATTGTTGGTGGGACTGCATTTGGTGCAGCCACTCTGGAAAGCAGTATGGAGATTCCTCAGAAAACTTGGAATGGAACCACCATTTGGCCCAGTTATCTTACTCCTCAGTATATACCCAAAGGACTTGAAATCAGCATACTACAGTGACACAGCCACATCAATATTTAGAGCAGCTCAATTCACAATAGCAAAGCTATGGAACCAACTTGGTGCCCTTCAACAGATGAATGGATAAAGAAAATGTGGTATATAGACAGAATGGAATATTACTCAGCTATAAAGAAGAATGAAATTATAACACTTGTTAGTAAATGGATGGAACTGGAGACTATCATGATAAGTGAAATAGGCCAATCCCAAAAAACTAAAGATCCAATGTTCTCTCTGATATGCAGATGCTAACTCACAATACGGAAGGGACTGAAGGAAGAAGAGATATTAATTGAATTAGACAAAGGGGAATGAAGGGAAGGGAGGGAAGATGGGAATGGAAAGACACTAGAATGAATCAGAAATAACTTTTCTATGTTCATATATGAATACATGACCAGTGTTTCTCCACATCATTACAAGAATGGAATATTACTCAGTCATAAAGAAGAATAAAATTATGGCATTTACTGGTAAATGGATGGTACTAGAGACTATCATGTTAAGTGAAGTAAGCCAAAAACCAAAGGTTGAATGTTCTCTCTGATATGCAGATACTAACACACAACAAAGGAAGGTGGAGAGGGGAAGACAAAAGATTAGACAAAGGGGAATGGAGAAAAGGGAGCGGGGTGGGAAATAGGAAGGACAGTAGATTAAGCAGACATAACTTTTCTATACTTGTATTTGAATACACCACCAGGGTAACTCTGCATCATGTACAACCATAAGAATAGGATCCTAATTAGAATAAGTTATACTCCATGTATGTATAATATGCCAAAATGCATTCTACTGTCATGTATATCTAAAAAGAAAAATTAAAATAAAATTTTTAAAAAAGAGTCATTTCTCTAATCCTGCCTTGGTCTTTCCAGTGAAATGATCCTAAACCATCCTGAAACTACATAGGTTTGCCAGCCTTCAGTTATCTCACCACATACAAAAGACACTCATCACTCTGGAGATTCCAAGGGTTTTAGGAGCTGTGTGTACAGAAACAGAGACAAAGACCAAATATATATTTCACAATATCACAGGGGGAAAGAAGAAAAATGGCCTGTTTCAAAAGGAAATCTTGTGGAGGCAACAATTTCTATTTGAACAGCTGGAGTACAGCTTCTTTCTCCTTGTTCTCTCAGGCTGACAAGTATTTTGAGCCCTGGGACTTTGAAAGAATCACTCCCCAGCTGTCCCTGACATTATAAAATCTGTTCCCAGTTTGAATTAAGTGGAGTCTTCAGTTCTTGCATATGAAGGCTCTTGCAAAAACGTTGTAGAAAGCAGTTTGTTTCAGCTTTTATTTCTTGTTGCAACTGACCTTCTAGAGAAAAGTACTCAATACAAACAGGTTCCCCCTGTCTCTGGTGAGGGCAAGTCCAAGAGATGCCATTCAGAGCCATCAAAAACTTGATGGGCTCATATCTGAACTTCCACAAAGAATTGGACTCTGCTGTTCTCCCCAAGGACAAAGCCGTTGTTACATCTGGTGTTAAGCTCGTAAAGTGCAAGCAATCCCTCCATGTGTCTCCAACTGTCTAGAGCTCTGTCGGAGAAAATTCAAGGTTTGCTCAGGGGAGAGGTATTTTTATTCCATAAAGGAGGAAGTATTCATGAATTTCCACATTTTTTCACATTTAACAGAGACATGTTGATTTGTTTAAATACTTCCTGACAGATCTGTTTTAGCATCTTATCATCCAACGAAGATAACGCCCCAGAGCCGAAAACTGTCCCCATTTCAAAACTCAAAACAAAAGCTGATCACTTCACATCCTCCTCTTGCCAGGGAAAGCGTGAAAATTAAAGAAAAAAACAAAAGGGTGATTTCTACGACAGGAAGCTGACTTTGAAGATCCCGGGGAGCTTCTTTAAGGTTTGAGGAAATGACATTTAAAAATGGAAGTGACAGTCTCTACTCCACACCAACAGGTTGAATACTAATTTTGAATTTTCCAAATTGCACAAATGCTCTCTGGCCCTTGTGAAAGATGCAAATGTTATAGAAGAATATTTCTAGAACACCCCTTTCTTCCCTGCAAATCCCAGACTATCAGATAATTGTGAAAATTACATGTAAAAATTTCAGCATAAAATAACAAGCATATGGTCCAGGGATAATGTAAAGAAGTTAGACCTTACTGTCGGGCATCTCTCCTGGCTCTGTCACCATAAAATGACCCTGGTGTCATCAACCCCCAAAATACCTTTTTGAGGTAAGCAGTGGTTCCAAAATGTCTGCCCACAGACATGAAGAGGCACAGAAAACGTTCTTTATCAAGCCCAAGAAAAATGTAAGTGTCTAAGTGAGGTTACCGACTGTCTGGATAGTGAAGAACTCATCTTTAGTCTGAGATGCTGAGAATACATCTTTCCTCTTTGGGGCGTCACTTTAAAGTAGTCTTTCTTTAATTACAGTAATGGTAGACGGTAGTTTGAAAATTCTTTTCTAATGTGATTTCTTGCAAAGTAAAGGTTAGGGGCTGGGGATGTAGCTCAATTGTTAGAGTGCTTGCCTTGCAAGCACAGGCCCTGGGTTCAATCCCCAGCACTGTGGGGAGTGGGGGGAAGCAAAAAACAAACAAACAAATAAAAAAGGTTAGCAATCCCAATTCAACTTAAAAAAAAAAAAAAAACAGGGCGGGGGATACAGCTCAATTGTCAGGGTGCTTGCCTCACATGCACAAGGCCTTGGGTTCAATCCCCAGTGCCACAAAAAAATAAAATAAAATAAAAACATTCTAACCATCTTTAAACGCACAATTAATTCAATGCATTAAATATCTTCACTACATGGACAATAATCATTACCCTTTCCAGAATTTTTTTTCTTACCCCAAACAGAAACTGTAATTGCTAAATAATGATTCCATATTTCCCCCTCCCTCAAGCCCCTGAGACCTTTACTGCTAGTCTCTGTAAATTTGCATATTTCAGGTGCAATCTAAGTGGAATCTTATGACTCTGGGCTTTTCTCTCTGGCTGACTTCACTTAGAATGCTTCTAAGATCCAGATGCCCGGTGTATCCTACTCTCATTTCTTTGAAAGGGTGAAGAGCATTGCTTTGTATGGACACACAGCATCTTGTCTATCCAGTCATTTGGATCGTTTCCACCTTTTGACTCTTGTCAAGAATGCTATGAACATTGGTACACAATATCTGAGTGCCCCCTGGGGCAGAAAAAATATTTGAAGAAATAATAGCCTAAAATTTTCCGAATTTTAAGTATTTCAACTCAGAGCTCCAACATGCCCAGAGGACTCAGGACAAACACAAATAAAAGGCACATCATAGTCAAATTTACAAACACCAAAGATGGTAGAAGCTGAGAAAGAAAAAAGAAAAGTTATCAATAGAGGAATGATAATAAAATGATCTCTATCTGCTCATCAGATTCAGTGTTAACCAGAAAATAATGAAATGGCTTCTTTTAAGTGCTGGGTGAATAATTGCTACCTAGAATTGGGATATATAAAATTAAAGCATCTTTCAAAAATGAAATAAAGACATTTTCAATACACGAAACTGGCAATAAAAGCAGATTTGCACTTCAGGAAATATTAAGGGAAGTCCTTCAGTTTAAATCAAGTAATGGTAGATGCAACTAGATCTCTCACAAAAGAATGAAGGGCAGAAAAAATGGTAAATATGTAGGTAAGTGCAAATGATCAGTTCTCCAAAGGTTTTAATTTATTTAAAAGAAACTGCCTTTTTTTTTAGGAGAAGCAATCCACGGTAGGTTATGCAAGGTCTTATAGCATGTGCCAGATTACAAGGCTTTTCTGTCGTCTGATCAGGAGCAGCTTCCATAGTTAGTCACAAAGGTGACTAAGTAGCAAGGCTAGTATGACTACAGGAAAACTTCTCACCATGGTAGGAAGAGTGACTTCTTTGCTCCTTTCTACAGTGGTTACTAATGGCTCAAAAAAGTTCTATGCCCTCAACTCTGGCTTCCTTACCTGTATCACAAACCTTCTGCATGTATGGCATCCACCTGGGTCCATCACATTGTCCATGTGGGACTTGGAGGCAAGAGGAAGCAATGTAAATGTGCGGATGTTCACGCCACTTGTGTTATGAACAGGGAGTAACAAAGTCTCTGACCCAGGAGACTCGTGTCTTTTACCAGCACCCATGAAACAAGTCCACTTGTTAGTTTGCAAGTAGGATATAGTCTCAGAATCTTCATGGTTTTGAATGGGTTAAGCTAAATAAATAAAAGCAATGTACTGGTGATTTTTATAACTTGTAGAAGCGCAATATGCATGTGCAACAGAATGAAGAATAAGGGCAGTTAAATGAAAATGTATTGCTTACATTTGTGTGTGGATCACACTTGAAAGTCACATGTAATTTCAAATTTTCTAGCAAACATTAAAAACACAAAGGAGAAGAAATTAATTTTAGTATCATATTTCATTTAACCCAGTATTTTCAAAAGATTGCCATTTCAACATATAATTGACATCAAAATCATTAGTGAACTTGTTTCTTTCTTTTTATACTAATTCAGTGAGTATTTTAAACCATCAGCACCTCTCAATTCCTTTCAGTCATAATCCGTGTGCTAACGTACCTTGTGACTGTACCAAGGGGCAGCACAACCCCAAGTCAACAACTAGCAACCGACACAGGAGGTATCACTGAAAGGTCACTAGAGGAGATAAAACGGAATAGTAGAGAAACACTATTAATTCTGAAGAAGGCGGGAAACTAAAAAGACAAAGAATAGATAGAAGAACTAGTGTTAAAGGTCAAGTCACCTTTCCTCACTTCCAACTGGAACAGGGCACAGGAATGGCAGGCAAGAAGGTGGGAGTAACAGAAAGTTCGAGTCCCAAACCCACCACTCATACACTTTGTGAGCTTGGACAAGAACTTGTCTTCTTCATCCTGCATTTCCTCTTTTATCCTATAGCTCATCTATTTGTTTTATCAATTTACTTGGAGCAATAGATTGCCGTGGTGAAGAAAGTGGATTTGGACATTGCTATTACGTTTGAGCTGTGGCTCTGTCATCATGAGACCTTGAACAAATGACTTAATTCTTGAAACTTCGACTTCCTCATCTCTATGAGAAGTATTGCACAATACCCACCTCAAATCCATGTAAGACTATGGTAGCTGTTTATTATCACTGCTGTTCAATTATCTAGCTCTAAAGACCAGGACAGCAAGAATTCAAAAGCTAATGACAAGTCTTTTTCCTCCATGGGGAAGCCAGATGTAATACCTGACTGTACCTAAGGGGCTGCTATGAAACTAACTGAAGCTAAAAGACAGCCAAGAACTAGGGTAAAAATATAAATACGACTATGGAAATGTTCATATTATACTGCATAATCATTTTTCCTTGGCAAAACACCACAACCAAGCAGACTGAAAAAAATCCATGGATTTTTTTTGTTCTGCTTCAGCAATTCTGTCCAATAATCAGTACCAATGTGGGGAGGAAATTATTCTTATTTAACTTAAAAAAAAAAAAAAAACTGTCTTCTACCTGATTCCAAGAAGCTCAAATCTTTTGGAACTTGTTTGATACTGTTAGAAATTACAGTGCTTTTGATATTTGAATTCGCGAACATTCTTCTTCCAAAGAACTGTGTTTGTCCACATAGATAACCCAGCCCCTAGTTTACAGAGTACAGTTGTCTCCTAATGGGGGTTACCAGGATGTCAGTGTCAAATCTGCAACAAGCACTCTCCATCCATGCTCAGTCTCATCTTGTTTTCAATCTGAAATTCGTAAAATGAAGCTTCACTTTATAGACAAGAGTCTGTGACTTGCCAAGGTCACACAGAGGTCAGTGGTGGGACCAGAACACAGACTCAGGTTGTTGGTCTCCATGACTCTGTGCAGCCCCTGCCTTCTAAATATTCCTCTTCTGGATGATGCTTGGGAGAAAGCGATTGAGAGCATTGCGATTCCTATTTGTTCGAAGGATGAGAAAATGGGTCCCACATCTCCAATTGCCCTTACCATACACCCAGAGGCTCCCAAAGGGACCATGGCCTCTAAGTTGTAGTTGTAACAAAGACAGCTGTCCAGAATTTGTTCACTGACCAGGGATACAGCTGGAGAAGTGTACCCACAACTTCTCAGCTAATCCTGTGCAAATACAGAGAAATTACCAGCACAAATACCATATCTTATGTCAAGAATTATTTTTGTTTTCATTTATACATTATAAGCGCTGTGTGTTTTAGTCAGCTTTTTCACTGCTATGACTACAGGAGCTGACCAGGACAATTTTAAAGGAGGAAGAGTTTATTTGAGGGCTCATGGTTTCAGAGGTCTTAGTCCATAGAAGGCCAGCTCCGTTCCTCATGGCTCAAGGTGAGGCAGAACGTCATGGTGAAAGAGTGTGGCAGAGGGAAGCAGCTTACATTGTGACCGGAAACTGAGAGAGAGAGATCTCCACTTGTCAGAAACAAATATACACCCCAAAGCCACTCCCCAGTTTCCTCCTCCTCCAGTCACACCTACCACTTCGGTTACCACTCAGCTAATCCCTATCAGGGGATTAAATCACTGATTGGGTTGAGACTCTAACACCCAATCATTTCTCCCCTGAACCTTCTTGCATTGTCTCACACTTGAGCTTTTGGGGGACACTTCACATCTAAGCCATAACGGTGTGTTTTACTAATAGTCTGCATCATCCTCAGAGTAAACTTAAGTCTCAAAATATCTCATGGCAGGATTTTCTTTACCTGCATCAGATCATAACAGTTTATCCAAGGATGAAGAGCACCAGGCAAAGGGAGGTCACAATAACATTTGTGGAAAGGAACTTTCATGAATTTAAATCGGCAAACTCTCAACAGCAATTTCTTTCATTCAAATTTGGTATCATAATAGAAAATGAGGCAATACAATGTGCAAGAATGGGCAAAAGAAGAAATACAAATGAACAGAAGTAATAACGTAGTAAAAAATCCTATTGTATTAGTGCTAAAATAAATACAAATAAATACAAGGAAAAACCAATGTTTGTGTACCAAATTGACCAAAAAACTTTGAATAATAATACCTAACTGCTGATGAGATTGTGAAATTGTTCAATGTAACTTGAAAAAATATAATTGCACATATCAAAAACCTTAAAAATCTGGTAATTCTTTTCACCAAATATTTTGCTTTTAGGATTTACTCTGAGGAAATAATTGCAGCTAAAGTAGAACGTAACAATAAGAAAATTAGCTATAGAATTATCTTCTATTGTTTTACTATTGACAGCTCTCTAATTGTCTAAATTATAAACTGATTAAATAAGTGATAGTCAATCCATAGAGTAGTATACTACAGAATCAGTCACTAAAAGTTGTAGAACCAAGAATTCTAAGTGACCAATGTAAGTAATGTCATATGTTAGTGTGTGCAGCTTATGCAATACGAATGTGTGTGTGTGTGTGTGTGTGTCTGTGTGTGTGTTGAAAGGACAGTTCACAAGGTGACAACAGTAGTGACCACCAGGTATTGAGATTACTGGTGATGATTTTTTCTCTTTTCTTCAGCTTCCCTGTCCCACAGGGACAGATCCCAATGGCTCTTCAATTAAAATATAGTACTTTAACAATGAGAAGCAAAAAGAAATTGAGAAACTGTTCTGCTTTTGAAAAGGATGACAACACACTGGGTTAATTTCTTGGGAGGTCACAGGGAAAGTTGAGGGAAAGTCCTTGCTTTACTTCTGATGGTCCCTGAGTCCAGGAGTCCAGCACCCCAGGCCAAAAAAATGAGCTCATTGGGACACACTATCCTCTGGATTTCATGCATTCAATCTAAAATATCTTACTGAGTACTTACTGTGTGCTAGGCACTGGGCATCCAAGAAGAAACAGAAATGAGAAAGAGAGAGGGAGGAAGAAAGGCTCCCTGCTCTATTATGGAGAAGTCTGACTTAATTTGTGGTGGTTGTTTCTATAACAATGTATGAGCCTGGTTGATCTGCAAAGGAAGGAGGTTTATTTCTTACAGGTCTGGAAACTAGGAGAGCTAAGAACACGGTGCCAATGTTCAGGGAGGGCCTTCTTAAGACGGCATAGCATAACTTGGCAGAGGGCATCACATGTGAGACAGAGCAAAGCTGCTTTATAACAAAGCCACCACCTTGATATTCCATTAACCCACAAATGGATCAATCCATTCACGAGAGGCCGCAGGACCGGATTACCTTCTAGTGGTCCCAACTCCAAATATCATGAACATATTTCCTTGAGGATTAAGTTTCCAAGACATGAATTCTTGGGGACAAACATTCAAACCCTAACAATGACCCCAAATGAATGATTGACCAGGAGCAGTGCTGAGAGAAGACAGGGTCACGGGGCTACACGTGCTGATTTTAGAGAGGTTGCCCAGACACAGCAGAGCAGCTTCTTCAGGAAGCAAGAATGGAACCCAGCTCTCAAGGAAGTGTCAGCATTAAGACACGGGAGTGACTCTGAGTATCCCCAGGCATGTGCTAGAGATTCTGGGACAGGAGAAAACAGGTCAGAGAGGCTGGAATGCTGAGTCAAGAGGTGGAGGGGGGATCAGATCTGGAACGGCCTTGCAGGCACTTTCAGGGGACACCACTGATGGGCATTGGTAGGACCTCCCTTAGCAGATTCACAGTCCAACAGGATATTGCTAAGTGTGGGCTGGAAAATGGAATTTAGAGGGGGCATCTTGGAGACCAGGAGACCACGAGGACCCTGGTTTGGGGAGCCACCTGTGGGGCTGCACACACACAGGTGGAAAGAGAGATCCTCACTCAAAGTTTCCCTTTGATGGCAATTTATGAGAAACAGATTGTTTTCAGTGACTTCATCTTTGACCCCCTAGTGAGAAGTCTCCAGTGTCACACTTCAATTGCCATAACAGGGTGAAGACGAGCTTCAGGGGCAAGAAGTGACAACTTAGAGCCAGGAACTTAAAAACACAATGAAGTTCCAGGTAGGTAGAGGTCACAGCATGGAAAGCACTGTTCTTCCAAGGAAAAAATTACCAAGTGCTTTCGCCTTCATTATTTACTGATAACCTTAAAACTGGAACTGACATATCCACAATTCAAAGGAAAAGCTCAATATCTGAATATTCAGCAGCTTGCCATGAAATATCTGGCCCTCTGCTTCACCAGTGCCCAGTGGAGACAGGAAAGGTAGCTTTTTTTGGATTTCTTCATGGGTTGGTCATGTCACCCCACTTTCAAGGCCTTTCTCTTCTCCTTCAGAGCCCAGTTTTCTGTTGCCATTTTGCACTTCTTATGAGAAGATACCTATGCATCATCTAGAGGTCCATCCACGGAGTCACTTGCCATGGTGTCCACAACCCAGCCTTGGCTGTTGACCAGAGTGTGCAAACTAGAGGACTGAGAAGTTTTGGGTCTCAAGGCAACTCCAACTATCTGGTTTCCTCTAAAAATAAAAATATTAATACAATTACCATTTGTTGATTACTATGGACCTTTCTATAGCTAAGTAAATTTATATTCATGGAGATCATGAGACCTGCTAATATCACAGAGTAGAGCCAAGATTCAGCCCAAATCTATCTGAACACAAAGCCCACTTCCTGTGCAAGACTCCAATTTGCCTACTCCATGTAACAGACAGAAGCCTAGGTCAAGCCTGCTCCTTGCAGCTACATGGACCAAGTCCCAGTAGTGTTCAAGAAGTGGGGATAATTTGCTTTGATATCACTAGGGGGAAAGATAAGCAAGTCACAATAAGCAAGTTGTAAAGAGGCCATTTCTCATAGGTCAAGAACTTGGGCTCTGGAATCTGTATGTCCAGTCAATGACAACACCACATGTATGATCTCGGACAAATTACTAACCAACTCAGTTTCCTCAATCAGAGAATGAGGATCATCACACAAAAGGTACAGAATCCCTAAAACGATATCTTTGGGTTTTAGAAATTAGGATTTCTTAGTTTCTTGATTTTAGAGAGGTAATAGAGTCTGCATTTCATCACACACAGCAGTGTCTGGTACAGGACCCAATACCCACTAATCAATCCCATGACTGTGTTTGCAGTGAAATAAATTAAGGTTCATCTAGATGGGATATATTAAAACTATAAATAGCATCATTGGTCTAGATGGCATTTTTCCATCAAAAGAATCAACTTAAAAGAAAACTTTTGCTCTTTCAGGGCTTTGGAATTGCAGAGTTGTAGAAAGAAAAGTGTAGGAGGAGTGACTTACGGAGCTGGATCCACCTTGTGAGGTTGTTCTAAGGATTACTTGTGTCAGGGTATGTGTGGGTGTGGGTGTGTGTGTGCATATTTAAAAAGTGCCTAGCACATAATTGGGTTTGACACATGATTTTAGCTATTCTTATACATCACAAAAGAGAAAAAAATACAGGCTACTTTGAAGATTATTTGAAGATTGTGTGTCAAAATTACTGCTGATTAGGTTTACTATTCCAGGGAGTAGAGAGTTCCCCACCATTTTCAGAAGAATTCTAGGTGGATCCAGTAGCCATCACCAGAAGAGATCAAGAAAATCCACAGAAGTTATGGCATATAGCTCACTGGTAGAGCACATGCCTACCAAGTTCAAACTCCTGGGTACAATCCATAGCACAAAGAGAGAGGCGGGGGGAGAGAGATAGAAGGGCAGGAGGAAGGAAGAAAGGAAGGAAGGAAGGAAGGAAGAAGGAAGGAAGGAAGGAAGGAAGGAAAGAATCCCAAGGATCTGATCCAAAGTAAGTCCTTTGATTCCAACCTTCCAACCTGCCAGTCCAGCAACACAGGCACTCCGGGATTTGGCTTAAAAGTGACCAGTGCAAATCTCATAGTGAAAACCGGAAGTTCTGTACTTGGAGGCACATTCCAAAGCTAAAGCCTAGGAGTCTAGCTCCACGGGATCTACTACATGAAATAATTCTTCCCATTTTTTACTACATTCCTAATTTCATCCCTAATGCTTTTAACCTTATCCAATCTTAACCAAATGAAATCTTGAGTGCAATCTCAATTTGAGCAACAGAATTTTAGCTGTAAGTTGTCAATTTGTCCCATGCTATAGAGAATTTTTATACAATGAGAATTTAATCCACTGATATGGATTAACTGTAGACAAGTCGAGTGTAGCTGGAGATTAGGGTATTGGGGATGTGTCTTTGGGGTTTATATTTTGCCTCTGGTGGGCAGAGCTGTCTCGCCTTGCTTCCTTGTTGCCATGTCCTGAGCTATTTTCCTCCAACATGTGCTACCACCATGAAGTTCCCGCTCACCTCAGGCCCAGAGCAATAAAGTTGGCCATCTATGGACAGAGACCTCTGAAGCCATGAGCCCCAGATAAACTTTTCTTCCTCTACGTTGTTCTTGTCAGGTCTTTCAGTCACAGCAAGGAAAAGACTGACTAAAACAACCTCCCTTCCCTGAACTCAGAGCAATTTCTTCTACTTTAATCAGATATTGCAATTTGTTGCCCTTTTAAATCATTGGAAAATTGATCAGACTGATCTATGGTGCCCACCTCTTCCTGGCCTGGCAAACGTGCTCCTCAGACAAAAATCATTTCTGTTTGTTGTTTATCATAGAATTTATAGGCCCATTTAGAAACCAGATACTCTGCATATTATGTCCCTGAAATAATTAAACATTAATAATGATAACAAATGGACTAACAAGAAGAAAATGGGAGGAGAGTAGCCAATCAGATAAGCCAGTTCCAGTTTGTTTATTGCAAAAACAGTGTTGGAAAATCCTGATGAGCTACTGGTCTGGGAAATTTTTTTTAAAGTTTATTGCATATGTGCAAGAGTCAGTTGAAAATATTTCAGTAAACTCAGTCCAATTTCTGTGTAGAATACAAACAATTTTTCAACAAGCAAAGTCTCTTTTCTTTTTTTGAACAATTGTACTAAACAAATTTGTTTATTGTCTGTTGCCTGCCACTAGAAAGTAAGCTCTATAAAAATGAGGGCTTTGTTTTGGTGTGTTCCTGGGGATTGGAACTGTCGCTGGCATGGGAGATGCTTAATAAATATTTGTCGAATAAATAATTGAATAAATTTGAGGCAAGTCGACAAACAGATTTTTTTTCCCACTTGTATAGAAAGCAGGTGGCCGATTTCTGCACATTTCTCAGATATGTACCTCTAATATGTGACGTCAAGAGCCCAAGGGACTTTACAGGCATCACTTTTCATGGGTGAGTCCCCAGGAGTCTGAGAGACTATGGGAAAGACTCTGAGGAAAAGCTCAGGAGGACAGTGTCAATTCTACAAAATATTAACAGAGCCCACACAATAGAAGGTGTTGAAACAACTGTAATGTCAGCAATCACCCCAGGAGGCTGCTAAACAGTGTTTCACAGAAAGTAGCCTGGTTCCTGACTTCTGCACAATAGGGAACCAGTTTTCAGTTCTCATTCAATCTAGAAGTCAAAAGCAGACGACATCAAAACCACTGGTAATATGGAAGAAACTCAGAGATAGTCACAGAGCAAAGGAGCAAAGGGGTTGTGCCAGTCAAAGAGAAGTTTTTGCCTACCACAGGGTCACCAAGGATGGGGATCTGATCTGAGAAACTCGTCATGAAGCGATTTAGCCATGTGAATATCACAGAGTGCACTTCCACAAACCAGATGGTATGTAGATCTCCTCCACCCTCAGCTTATCTGAGTTCCCCAAAATTCTTCAGGAGCCTTCACATCAACCCTTACAGATCCACAACTCCTCCAGTAAGGGTCCTTGAATCACCTAAACCAACTAAGAACAAGCAGTAGATTCAAAACCCACCCCTGATTTCAGCCTTTTCTTTAGACATTGAAAACAAACTTTTTGCTTTGGCCATGATTTTGGTGTTGCCAAGAGGGATGTGCTCCCGGGTCTGGTCTTCAATTCATGGCTTTAGAACTTCCTCCATATCTGATACAGGGCCTTCTTGAAGTTTTGTTAGTCTGATTGCCTGCAGTGAAGCAGATCCTTCAACAGTTCTGACACTTGGTTCTTGTTTTTCAAGATCTTAGCTATGTTGGGATGGGGTGCCACCTGAGTGGATAACAAGAAACTTATGTCACTGATTTCCACCTCAGGATCCTTACCAGTTTTAATTCCATTTCCAGGTCAGCCACTGAAGATGACCTCTTCCTGGCAGCATTAGCAATGGATTTCCTTTGCTTAGGGGTCAGGATGAACAGAAGAGCATGGGATGAAACCAAGGGCAAGGGAAAATGATGCAATCAGGAGCGGTGTCAAGATGCTGAGGGTGCTGCTGCCTACCATCATGTGCATGGTCTGTGTTGACAGTAAACACCCAGGGGAATTAGAGGAGGATGGCCACAGCTGAACGCAAATAACAGCAAAGGCACAGCTGCCAGTGGAGGCCTAGGGTGTTATATCACCAGTGTTTGGTGTTAAAGAACAGCTGGCTATCTGCCTCCGCTGGCATGTGAGATGGAAATAAAATTGACAGAAACCTCTTCCATGTCCTGGGGAAGGCTGAGACCTTCACTGAAGTTCAACCACTTTCCCAAGGGGGCTGTATCTCCACAACCCTGTGTTGCACACCACACCGATGCAAACGGGAACATCTTCCCTTTGCACACACATGCACACATACACACAGAATTCCTAGGGGCACGATTCTCAGACAGCTGTCACACTGCATATTGCACAGCAAACAATTTGGAATCTGTTCTTAAAACGCCTCTGTTTCATCCCAGCTGTAGACAGGTGCTTTGCCCCACCCAGCAGCAACCTTGTTCAGCTCACCTCCCCTTTCCCTCCACCACTCCTCACTTCTCTCCCTTCCCCTCTGTGACATCTTAGTTTTTCACGTGCAGTAGCTTCATCCTTACGTACCTTCATACCTCCTGCTCTGAGTCATACCCTTCATTCAAGTCTCTTCTCAAACACGAGAGTCTCTTCAGAAGGACACTTTCAGCAACAACCTTTCTGATAACAGTCTTAGTCCACAAGAAAAGAAAGACACCATCATCATGGGACATGCAGGCAAAGGACGGTCAACATCGAGGGTGGATCCGGATGAGACCAGGGACACGTCTTCTCTAGCCACAACTTGCTAAGGGATTGGAAATTGACACAGAGTCTGACGATATATTTGGTTTCCATTTTCATAGACATGACCATATTTTAACTAACTATCATAAATAGATTCTAATTTTCTTCCTAGTTAGGGAACAGGACATTATCCAAAAATTTTTTGTTGTCTATATAAAGCTCTGGTTAAAGAACTTAAGATATCATTATGAATAGATTCCTGAAACAAGATGGGTCATAACTGGAGCTTTCAGTCAAATCTTGATTCTCAGGAGACAGAACAAATAAGCCGAATTCTTTAGGGAAAATGGCTTACTCTTTTTTTTACTTTTTTTCCTACAAGTGCTACATGCTATTTAAACTTACAACTATTGTATAACACAATAACCTTGTATTCAGGAGATTATTTTAAATGATTCATTTTCAATAGAATCTTATTCAGTCATAAAAAAGAACAAGATTCTGTCATTTGCAGCAGCATGGATGGACCTGGAGGACATTATGTTGAGTGAAATAAGCCAGCACAGAAAGACAAGTACCACATGTTCTTATTCATATGCAGAAGCTAAAAAGTTGATCTTACAGAAATAGTAGAATAGTGGTTACCAGAACATGGGAGGGGCAGAAGGTACAGGGCACAGTGGATAGGAGGAACAACTTCCCATGCTCTATAGCACAGTAGATAACAGATGACTGGTATCAATTAATTGTAGATTTCAAAATAGTTAGTAGGGAGGATTTTGAACATTTCCAGCACAAAGTGATAAATGTCAGAGGTGATGGACATGCAAATTACCCTGATCTCATCATTACACAATATATACATGTACTGAAATGTCACACTATACCCCAAAGGTACATACAATTATTATGTCAATTAAAAATAATATACATTTTAAAATAAATTAATGTATGTATGCATAGATAGATAGACAGATAGTACATTCTGTAACAGATCAAGTCCTATAACCTAAAACAAAGTGTTCTCCAAGTGTAGACCAGCAGGATGAGATCAGCACTGGGAACATTTCAGGAGCACACATTCTTAGGCCCTTCCTCATACCTACTGAATCAGAGGCTCTGGGATGGGGAAAGCAGTGTGTATGTTAATAAGCCCTGAAGCTGACATTGATGCTTGTTTATGTCTGAGAATACGGTTCCAGGGTCACCGTGCCCACTGGGTCTCTGAAAGGCCATATTGAATATTTCTAACCAGTCCTTGGATTAGATTCCTTCCAGTGTGAAATCTTTTGATTAATGAAAAATCTATGGCCATGTCCTCAGACTACATGGTTTCTACAATGTTTGTGTCCCTCCTATCATTAGAATTCTACCCCCAAGGTGATGAAATTGTGTCAGGAGATGGGCCTTTGGGGAGGAGGTTAGGTCTGAGGGTAGACACCTCATAATGGGATTAATACCATCATAAAAGGGACCATAGAGAGATCCCTGTCTGCTCTACCCTGAGAGAAGAGGGTGCTAACTATGAATTAGGAAGTGGGTCCTCTTCAGACACCACAGCTAGTGCCTTGATCTTGGGACATTCTAGCCTCCAACTGTGAGAAATATATGCTTCTTGTTTAAGCCATCTAGTCTATGGTAAACTTCTATTGTAGCCATCAGAATAGACTAAGCCAGTATTCCTACCTCCACTGCCCATAGCTTTCAGTCAGGATGTTATTCACTGCCCTATACTCCAGGGTCCTTCCACTGGGCCTGGTCATGCCATAACCAGCAAGAAATATCTTATCCTCAATTGCTCTCCTCACTAACATGCTCAGCGCTGTCTCAACAATTTCTAAAACAGTTATCCCAAGGGAAAGTTGATCTGTTCCTTTCTGGACATTCCAGTGGTTATAACACTTCCACCAAGGTCCATGGATAGATGCTCATCTCCTGAGATACTGTTCATAGCACTGCTGAACTCCCCTCCCTGGGACTATATTGTGTGTACTAGTCCATTTTCCATTACTATAACAAAATACCTGTGCCTGGATAAGTTATAAGTAAAGAGGCTTATTTGGCTCACAGTCCAAACAGCATGGTACCAGCTCTGATAAAGGCCCCTTGACTATATCACTGTATGATGAGAAGCATCATTGCAGTAGCACATGCAAGAGGGAAGGGTCACATGATGACACACAAGCTGGAGGGAAAGACGAGGGAGGAATGTGTTTCCTCTTTTATAAGAACCATCTCTGGAGAGTGAACCAGGGTCTCACAAGAACTACATTAATTCCTTCTGAGGGCAGTGACCTCTTTGACCTAATTTCTTTCCACTAGTCCCCATCTCTTAATTGTTCTATACCACCTCCCAACATCACCACATTGAAGACCAAACTTCCAAGGGTCAATCATGAACCTCTCGGGGGGGAACCCTCTAAATCATAGCATGGGGCTACCTTGTTTCCTTCAAGAGCAACTGACCCGCCTCTCCTCAGGACTCATCTTTCAACTTGGGCTCTATAAAAGCCCATGGTACTTAAACTTGAACCTGCATCAGAACTTCCTAGAGAGCAGGGCCCTCCTGGGGTCCTGGGCCCAGACTAGAGTTTCCCATTCAGTGGGTCTTACATGTAGTCCAGAATGTGCTTTTCTAATGAGCTCCCAGGAGAAGCCATCTCCCCAGATCACTTGGAGAACCACTGTTGAAAACCAACGTCGCTGAATTATTTGTACATGGGTACCTTTAAAATATAGTCCAGACTTGTCCCTTTCCCAAATGACTACTCTTTAATATCACCCTAAAAATCCAAACTACTCACCAATTAATTCAACGTGTTCATTTTTCTTCGTTGGTAATTAAATTTCCACATACTACAAAAAGCAGTTTTAAGATGACTCTAATTCTTATTCAACCTCTGGAAGAAACAGTCAACTGAACCAGCACGGTAGAAGAAATGCCTGCCCTTCCAGGGGAAACAGTGTCCTCTGTTGCTCCTGACTTCTGCTGGCCTTGTCCCCTGTCTCTGGTTCTCTTAAACTAAGATGGTAGCCTCCAGGTTGAGGAACTTGGCTGTCCTGGAAGGACAACAGACGTACATGGAAGAAGGATAATATGATCTTGACTTTGGAAAGAAAGCAGAATGTCACATTAATGATCCCAGCAATGACCAACCAATTAAGCCAAACTTAAGGGGACAACCTGCCTCCCCACCCTGCAGGTTCCTTCCACCAAGCCAGATCCATAAATAGCACAGGGCTGACTTTCAAGGTTATTCCCTCCGACATGCCCAGAGTCCACGTCTGCTGCTCCCAAGGCAAGGTCCTATCTTCTACAGCTGGACCACTGAGTGCTGAAATCCTATCCCCAACAATGGAGCCAAAACCAGAGAGAGTAGAATGGCAGTAGGGCAAAAACCTCATTCCAAATTCCAAATATCATTCTGCAGCCCTCAAAATGCCAAATGCTGCCTGCAGGTCCCAGCCAGATCCCTGGCCCACGGCTCACCTCAGGAGCCTCCAGAGGCTGGGGCTGCTGATAGAAAGCACATGGAGTCCTGTTGTTTCTCCTTCCTGAGTTTAGAGCGCCAGCCAGGGCTGGTGGCCCTAAGGAGAGCTGTTTTGAGGACCCCAGGTACAATTTCACACACCACTTGCTCATCCTCCCCCAATGAAAGCAGAAAGTCAACATCCAACCTATGCCAGACCCAGATGTGTCTCAACCTGACAATTCCAGTGCAATGCCCCTGGGAACTGTATTCAAATTCTGCTCACCTCCTTTTTCTTCTCACAGCCTAAGATTTGAGAAGTGAAACCCATCTTGCCTCTCCCTTTGTAAGGGGAGAGGAAGAGCCTTTGCAGCCCTTTTATTAGGCCTGTTATTTTTCTGTTGGTCACACACAGGCCCTCGCCATGAACGGTTTCACGGCTGCTCTCCTTGTCTGGACTCTGATTTCTCCCAGCGGCGGGGGCCACGGTGGCAGAGGGGAACTTTGGCCCACACACGTGGCCTGCAGGAACGAGGATTTGGAAGTGTTCTACCAGAGCTGTGGTAAGTTCTTTCCAATGTCCACTTGTGTTTATGGGGAGATTAAGCCGACAGATGTGGGTGAAGGGAGAGGGGACAAGCTGAACGCTTTCTCCAGCTGCCGTGAGTCTGCAGGGGCCATTGAGAGCCCACGGGAGAAGGAGGGGTGGAGGGGGAGAGCCTGGCAAGAGTAAGAAGGAGAAATCAAGCATCGAAATACAGCAGTCCACTAACAGTACGTAGCCCCCAAAGAACGAAATGACCAACGGGTCTTACAAATCATGGAACCTCACACACTGGAAATTAGGAAAAGATGCCTCCAAGAGGCTTCCTCCCAGATGGAGCACCTGGCTCACTTTCCAGTCTGTTTCGCTTGCAAAAGTGAAAAAGCCACTTTGACCCAAAGATCCGCATCCCCCTTCCAGCCCTTCCAGAGATGCCCGGCAGCCAGATCGCTGGTTAATTCAGCAAGCACCGGAGGGAAGCTGCCCCTGCCAGGGTTTTCTCTAGTGCTGAAGATAACAGGAACGAGTGCCATGGCTTGAATGTGCCATCCAAAAGCACCACGCTGGAAACTTCTTTCCCAGTGCAACCATGTCAGGAGATGGGACAAAAGGAGGGGTGAAGAAGCCACAGGAAGCTGACCTGCTTCACTGCTAAGTGGGTCGGCATCCCCATCTAGGAATCCAGGAGTGGGTTAGTGACAGAAGGATAGATCTGGTCTCCCCCACCCCTTTGTCCTTCTGCTGTGATATGACACAGCAAGAAGGCCCCTAGACTGGATCTCGGGCTTTGCAGACTCCAGAACAATAAGCCCATAATCTCTCTTCTTATGAGCCCAGTATGTGGTGTTGAAGAGGGTGAGACGGAGGTGTTACCCCCAAGGGACCGAACCAGCCCACCCACAGAAAAGTCACAGTCCAGTGATTAAAATGTCTGAACCAGCCCGCTGGGGTGTGTCTCAGTCCCTAAGGCTGCAAAGCCCCGCATGCTTCATGGGTGAAACATCAGAACAGCATTTCCTCATGACTCTGGAGCCTGCGAGTGTGGGGGTGAAGGTAGGGCAGGGCTGGTTTCCCTGAGGCCTCTCCCTGGCCCTAGACCTCTGTTCCCTCACTGTGTCTGCATGTGGGCTTCCCTCCATGTCTGTGTCCTCATCTCCTCTTCTTAGAAGGACATCCAGTCCACTAGGATGGATCAGGCTCCTCCTAATGGCTTCCTTTAACTTTAACCACCTCTTTAAAGACCCCCAGTTCAAATACAGCCACAGTCTGAGGACTGGAGTTAGGGCCTCGGCATATGAATACTCGGAGACACAATTCATGGTGCCAGTACCCATCCAGTCACTCTTGATTTGCCATGGCCATGGGACACTGGACCATTGGTAGCCTTTTCGTTTAAGGTGTAGAATAATAGCAAGACTTGAGATGTGTGGACTGTTCAGAATATGTCTTCCCATTTCATTACCCTATAAAAAGTTGCCTTCCAAAAGCACCACGCTGGAAACTTCTTTCCCAGTGCAACCATGTCGGGAGATGGGACAAAAGGAGGGGTGAAGAAGCCACAGGAAGCTGACCTGCTTCACTGCTAAGTGGGTCGGCATCCCCATCTAGGAATCCAGGAGTGGGTTAGTGACAGAAGGATAGATCTGGTCTTCCCCACTTACCTTCAGACTATAACCAACACTTGAAAATCACTATCACCAGAGGCAGGAAGACTGGGAATATCAAGAAGATCTGGGAGTGGTGCTTCCCCTTGGAGGTGGGGCTACTCCATGGAGCCAATAAGTCTCAGGGACAAGCCCTGCTCTGGGCTCTGGGAAGTCAGGAGTGTGCTATGTCATTAGCATAAACCAAACACAATGTCAGAATTTATTGAATAACAATAAATTCACAGGCTACACCACTTTCATCTGTGACAGATGAAAACTTGTGGGTCACCAGGTTGTCACCAGCCAGGGAAACACAAGTTTCTTTCTTATTCCAATCCTAATTTCTAATATCTAAACACCCAAGTCACATACGCTTCACACAATGATATATAAATAGGTCACAGAATGACTGAAAAAAGGTTAAAATGGCGACAGGATTACAAGATGCTATGCTGGGAGGGAACACAGACAGAAAGAGAGATGAATGCAGAATCAAAGGGCCACTGTAGGTGGTCAGATTAGAATATTAACCAATTCCTCAGTGTTGTCCAAGCAGAGGGTCCAGATGGACCGCAGTTTTGATTTCAGAGTGTCGGCTTGAGGTGTCAGCTTGGAGTGGGCTCTGCGTGGTCTTTGCAAGTGGGAGAAGCTGCACCTAGATGAAGCCCAATAGGGACAGGAAATCAGAGGTTTGTTGTGGTGGCAATTTTTCTGGACAAAGCTTTTGATGAGTGACCAGGTGACAGGGTCAAGGAGCTACCATGTTCAGTCTGGGGGGAGGGAGGATGGTTCCTCCTTTTATGTGTCTCTAGTGAGGGGTGCTCACCTGGTGGGGTTGATAAGCTTCTGTGTCTGATATTCCTGCTGATTCAGGATGTCCACTTGTCCAAGTACTCCTTGATTTTGTTTGATAAGTTGGCAGCTATAAATCAGTCTGTGCCTTATGGAGGTGCAGGGCAGATGGGGTTATTGACTTGTACAAACAAGGTGTGGAATCATTCTATCTTGATGCTTCTACTCCAAATGGAGTAACTGGTGGGAAATTACCACTTTACAAAATGGGGTAACTAAGGTTTAGCCCAAAAACAGATGTTCTGTACATCGAAGAGTCGTTCAGAGCAGGGGGATCTCCACAGGGGGACATGCAGTCCTCATCAAGAGTGGTGGGGGGATCAGGCAATGAATCTTTTGTATGAAGGGCTGCCACAGAGGCAGGCATCATGTACCAGGGACAGGATGGTCAGAAGAGCATGAGGTTGGTGCCGTCCAGGAAGGAATCATTAAACTTGATTGAAATTTAGCAAATGAAAGAAATAATAGTGGTACCTACCGGCTCAGTGTCATTGGGGGTTTGCTTGTTATGTGTCAGTTGTCATGCTAAGAGCTTTGTGTGCATCCTTCTCACAGACATGGACACTGAGGCTCAGAGATGTTAGGTAACTTTTCGGAGGTCACACTGCTAATAGTGGCAGAGTCACATCCCTAGGAACACAGAGAAGACAAAACGTTGAATAAACGTTTGTGGAGTTAAAACAAATGGATCCCCAGCCTGTCTGACTTCAGATCCTGTGTTCTGAATGCCCCTGCTGTCTAGAGTCTGTCCAGCAGGCAAGATGGATTAGAGGGGGGAAAGAGAGGAGAACTTTGTCAGAAAGAACAGTCCGTAGGAAGGCAGGTAGACAACAATGTGACTTGGCTTAGCATTCAGAATTCTGAAAGGGGCTGAAGGCACAAGGTCAGGGTGAGAAATGAGGCGGGAAATGTGGACAGAGCCCAAGACCAGGGCAGTCCCCTCCCTTTGGCAATGAGGAGGTTGAATTTTGGAAGGATCCTCTGGGTAGTGCATGGATGTTGGAACATGAAATTATTCATAGCTAGAAATAAGGTGTGCAGCCAGGAAGAGTGATAACTCTGGAAAAACACCACCAAAGTCTGAGCTAACACCATTTTGACAGCTTTAATATCAGGGGAGATTTTTGGTACACTTTTAGGTCAGTAGAAGGGACCTAAACTATGTCCTGGGACCTTCTGCAGGGTTGGGTGTGCCTCATCTCCTCACGGCCATTGAGGTCCAGATCTGAATGGTTACATCCCCCCAACCCAAGAAGGAGATGGTCTGTCACTTTGCTGCTGGTCCTCAAGGAGGCAGACCCCTGAACCCTGTGCATCGATTACACCTCTGGATTCTGTCCAACCTGGTGTTTAGACATCCTTAGTGCCCACTGGAGACTTCTAGATCTCACGATGCACCCAGAAGTAGAGGCCATCTGACAAAATAAAGAACCCATTGTTTTCCAGATTTGGGCTTTTCTTTTCATCCCATAACTTCAGTGTGTCAGTGGCAGGGAGGAGACTGTAAGCCAGAAACTTCTGAATGATACAAAAATCCTTGACAAAGAAGGAGCCTCATGTGCAGTTTCTGGGCTCTTGATACTAATCAGGAAGTGAGCAAAATTTTTTCTGAAAAAGCAGAAGGAAGTCAAAATGTCAGTGCTGCAGAAGGAAGAGAACCACAGACTCCATCAGAGCCAAGGTGGAACAAAAGCATTGTCTTTGTTTAATGGCAAGATAATAAAACAAGACCAGGGACAAATGCCCACCGATGTACCTACTTGCATGGGGTCTCTGGAACATAAAGAGGTGAATTAGATTACTGAAGACACGTGATTAGAAGAGGAAATTGGCAGCCGTGGGAGACACAGGGTGTGGGGAAGAGTAAGGGAAGGTGGTATAGACTGAATGTTTGTGTCTCCTCCAGATTCACATTAAATCCTAACCCCAAGGTGATGGCATTAGGAGTCAAGATTTTGGGGAGATGATTAGGTCACAAGGGTGGAGCTATAAGAATGGGATTAGTGCCCTTATAAAAGATCCAATAAGTACAAGAAAATTGTAGGATTCCTTTCAGAGAGTCACTGCCAATAACCTCTCCTTTCTACACATCAATTTCAAATTTAATAAATTTGTAAGCCCTCATTTAATGCTTACGAACAGCCCTTTGAGGTAAGTGGGCTGCTCATCTCCATGTTCTGGATGGAGAAACTGAGGCACACACATAGTAAGTATTGAAATATGGTAGCCTGACTGAGCCACGACATTAAACCTACGGGTTCTGACTCCATGCCCAGCGATTTAGAGTTGTGGGATAGAATTCTAATAGGGAGCAATCCATACCACCTGATCCCAGAAATGTAGATTGGGGACAGGGAGAAGTTGAAACTCAAAAACAAGACTTTGGGTGAGCAGGTAAAAACCCTAAGCAGTCTGTGGGCTAGAAAAGAAGAAGGGAGGAGAGGAGGAAGAGGAAAAGCAGGAGCGGGAGATGTCTTCTGGTTAAAGGTGGTTTCCCCTCCTCCCTGGCCTCCCTCCCGACCTTCCCCTCTCTGCGCAGTCAGAGCTGAGCTGCTGGGGCTCCTCCTTCTCCAGCATCCATCAGGAATGGGCAGCGGCTACAGGACGAGACCTCCACCTCTACTGTTTTCAGCCACATGAACCAAGTTCTCTTCTGCTGTCAGGTGGCATCTGGAACTGCCATCTCCCAAATTCAAAGAGACAAAGGAAGGGCCAAGTCTAACTATGAAGAGCAGTGTTGACTGCCATCAGAACCCTCTGTGCAGTCGGCATGCGCGTTTCCTAAGGAAGTCCGTTTCCCACCACCAACAATGGCTTCCTCTGTGCAGTTGGTGAGTGGGGAACAGAGGGGGACATGCTGTGGGTGAACCCTATGGGACCTGGCCAGCCCCTGGGAGTTTCCAGAGTCAGGTTACCATGACATCTGACCACCATGCTTCAAATAGCAATTGACACCTGCTCTCCTGTCCTTGAAGGCTATCAGCTTTGTCCACATCTGCCTACATAAGCTCTCGTGTTGCTGAAGTTTGCTACAGGATGGGCAATCTATCTGACCTCCAAAAAGTCCCTTAATTACAAAGTCTATATCAGGTCACTTGGACCTGAATAATCAATCCATCAAGGTTGTCAAATAGGACAACTAATCAGACTTTAAGAATGCAAAATGATGCGGGTAACATCTCCTCCAAAATAGAGGATAAACTGCAAATGACCTGACCACATAACAATGAACAGGCATATTTATAAAATGTTCATAGAAAACAATCTTAAATTATTTTTCCTGAGACTCTAATAATTCTGAAGTAACTGGAGCAAAGAAACAACATCAAAAAAAAAAAAAAATTGCAGGCCATGTAGTCATGCTTTCAAATATTGCACGCAGAAAGCAATTTCTCTCTTAGTTTATTTTTCCAGATTAACGGGGCTATAAAACTGTACAATTAAGGAAAAATAGACACATACCCACAGAGACAGAGATGCAGTTCCAAAGTGATAGCTTTGGGCATGCAGGACTGAACAGCAGGCTGCTTAAAGCAGGATAAGCTTTTTGGCTCAAATTTAAAGCTAGGAAATTGATAAAGAAATACAAGGGTGTCAACATGGAGATGCAGATCTTTTAAATGCTAGTTGAAAGTGAACTGCTGGATGGGAAGCAAACCTTGCAGGTGTGTGTTGGTGTGTGTTGGTGGGACCTATTCACCAAACTACTCCTGGTTTCCATTGGGTGGTGACCATCTTGCAGCCAAACCACCAAAGCAGTGTTAATTCTCCTAAGCACTTTTTAAAGGAGATGCTAAGTAACCTGGAGAATAGGGACCTAAAGAGGGAAGAAAGCCAAGAAGGAGTCTGTGATTCTAGAGACTCTTCTGCAGACAGGAAATGTCTTCTGAAATGTTCTTCTTGCCCTTTCCAATCTCCAGATGAAATCCCTGTGGGCAGCTAGCTCTGTTCATCTTTTAGGAGACTCTTAGGTGAGGTAGGGAAGAGGGACCAGCAGCTCTTTAGGTAAAACCTACAACACGGACAGTAAAATCCCAGGCAGCAGCCTGTGTTGGTGGTCCTGGGTCCGGCTCAGAGCCAGGCCTGCAGTAGGAGGAGGCAGGCGGCCATCAGAGGCCAGGCAAGCGAACTGGAGCCTCACTGGGGCTTGTGTCGCTTGAGCACCTGGCAGAGCCCAGCAGGCACTCGGCGCCCGGCCACCAAGAACGCACAGTTGGCAGAGGTCATCTGTACTGTAGACAATAGCCGGAAGACACGGCGCAGGGACCCCGCTCCTTCCCTAACCAAGCCACAGGTGGGAGTTAACGCTGAAAGAAAAGGGTGACAGGTTCAGGAACTAATGCCATCTAGGCTGGGCTTGTTCCTTCACTGAGACACCCTGTGAGGGACTATTCCAGGTCCCTGGCCAGTAGCTTTGTTCTGGGGTACTGGGGAAACCAAGTGGGCAGCAGAAGAAGTATGCTGGGGTCCACCAGGAAGCGTTAGCTGTGGGAGGCTAGTGAGTGATTTATGTGCCGCCGGTAGCAAGCGTCAGCACTTGGCAGCAGCCTGTGTGGTGTCCAGGAAAGCACCATTGTGTGTCCCTTCTTGAAATTCCTAGCCCGTTGGCCCTCCAGGAATCTCCGCCTTCAGAATAGAGGTGAGCGGTAACCGACCCAACTGCTAAGAGGACCAAGGAAAGGATTTCCACCCCAGAAATCCCTGCTCCTCTCCAAGCACAATTCAGAGTTCTAAGATTCACACTGGCTGCCTAGTCAGCCAGAGTTCTAGCAAAGCGCTCCCTTATTTGAAACCTGACATCGATCTCCCTTCTCACAGGGGCTAGAAACACCTCCAGCCTCAGTAAGAAACCCAAAATAAAGCTATCAGGGTTCCCTTTGCCTGTTAACCATTAGAATCCATTCTGACTGCTGGGTTCTTTCTTATTCAAAGGGTTTCTCTATGTTTCAGTACTCAATTTATTCTTCTTATACTGTATTTTAAATTTATCTCTTTAAGTCATTAAATACTACTTACTACAACAAAATTTTTTTAATTAAATTACTTATTTTTGCAGATGAGTAGCTTGGTCACAGATTTATTAATAGGATTGTCTTAAGCTTTAATCTAATACAGCACATTTTTCTTAATCTTCAATAGTAAAGTATACACAGGTTATCACAAAATCATTCCACTTGTATTTTTCTAAACTTTGTTTCAAAATATTGTTACCAGTCATTCACATTAATTTCTTTGGCATATTTATGTTGATATTTATGCTTACCTATAACTTTTATGTCTTTTTAAAGATATAGTAACTTTTATTTCTTCATTTTACTGGGTGGCTAATATTTTCCAGACTAAAGATAAAGGTTAATTGCCTCAGATCAAGCCAGGATGAGGGTTTTGAGTGACACTTCATCAATTCTGGGCTTGGCATTCAGTCAGAAAATTGAGCTCTCTTTCCTTAAATGTTGCCCAATACATCCTTAAGACCTTTTGAACCCCTTCCTTCTACAAAGTTCCCCCCACTCTGGTGCTTTTTCCTCAAATGATGTGCTTTCTCTATTTTGTTGGATGACTGTCTTGTAACTCGTTGTCCCACCGTTACTATCCCATGCCCAGGTCTGTAAGCATCCTTGGATTTATGCCTGTCATGGTCATATTCACACATAACCAAGCCAGGCGTGATGGTGCATGCTTGTAAGCCCAGCAGCTGGGGAGGCTGAGGCAGAAGAATCTCAAGTTCAAAGCCAGCCTCAGCAACAGCAAGGCACTAAGCAATTCAGAGAAACCCTGTCTCTAAATAAAGTATAAACTAGAGCTGGGGACATGGCTCAGTGGTTGAGTGCCCCTGAGCTCAATTCCAGGTACCTCCCCCTGCAAGATATTTATATTTATATATATAATCAGAAGAGTCAAAATATATATATATAATCATAAGAATCATTTAGAGTAGAGGATGAATTTCACCTGAATAATAAAGACTCGTCTTTAGAATTGTTCACTGACTTCATCGCAGAACCCAGTACTGACCTATCTTTCTACTTGTACATTCTGTGTGATTTCTGGTACGGATATGGCTGTGGTCCAACTTTCTACCAAGGTTTTACATGGAACCACTTGTGCCGATTGGTCCTTCCATTCTGTTTGTCCCAAGACTGTTGGGTTCATTTACAACTCTTTTTCCTTATTCCTACTTACAAAGAGAAAAACCACATAGTTCTCTCTGGTCTACCCACATGGATAAAAATATTCTGAATTTCTAAGTAACTAAGAATGAGGCTTCATCCTAAGCATCTCAGGCTTAAGATGTGACCCAGTTTCCTTCTGTCTTTGTTATCACCTGGACACGCCTGCTAAGTAATTCCTAGAGACGGAGTCACGGGAGGTGAGGTCTTCAAGAACTCAGAAAAGCAGACACTGCCTTTCCTCCTGTTTCCCAGCAACTGTCTAGTATTGTAGTGCTGTTCACCCCGTCAGCAAAGGATGGGATGTTGGAAACCATCCTCCTAATCCACCCTTCTGTCACGATGAGGGTCACAGGTCACACAGGACTGCCTGTTGCAATACCATGGCCACCGTAGACATGGAGTACTTTGGCCATTTCGGCCACAGTTCTCGGTGACCCTGGAGGGGAAGGAAGTATGCCCCAGCATGGGGTGTGGCGCCCAGAGCAGAGGCTGGGTGTTGGCTGGATGTCCCACGAGTCAGACTAGTGTGTCCGTGCCTCCGATGACACACTGAGGTACGAGGAGAAGCTGCTGCGTGATGACTAATCTCCCCACAAGCCTGGTGTTCTGCAGGGAGGGGTCGGCATTCTGCCAGGCCCTTCCCACAGGCTGACTAGGGTTCTCTTATAGAACTGAAGGATGTTCAGGCCAGATGGAGTCTCAGGGCTTCAACCCAAGTGCCCCCTTGCTCAGAAGAGAAACCTCTGAGCTAAAAAGACTGTGTGTTCTAACCATGATTGCAAAGCCCGCCAAAGGCAGGGCCCCAGAGGACCCTCCCAGGCAAGCTCTGCTTCCTCTTCAAGCATAAAAACCACAGTGAGAACTCATCCAATTTTAGGTCAAAGATACCAGTTAAACTAAAACCAGGCCCCCTTCTTTATACCCATATCTCCAAAGTGCAAAGGATCTTTTGAGGCAGCCCTTCTTTTGAGATGTTTTACTCACATCCTCTTTTTGCCCAAGACCCTATAATATAAGAGTTTTGCATACACAAAAGATCCATGGGGCTCAGTTATAATTTTGAGGTCCAACAATTCCATAGGATTACTATTATTACAGACTACTGTAATAATATAGTAATCTTATAGTAATAGGATTACTATTATTACAGACTTCGTAGGGAATTGACATATAGCAATCCTCTCTTATCCATATTCCAAGACTGTCCGTGGATGCCTAAAACCATAAATAGTATCAAAACCTATATACTATGTTTTTCCTATATATTCATGCCTAAGATAAAGTTTAATTTCTAAATCAGGCACAATAAGAGATTAACAATAATTACTAATAAAATAGAAGTAAAAATGTGCAGCCATAAAATTGCCAGCATTGCTACTTTTGGACTTTGGGATCCTTAATAAGACAAATAAGGGCAATTTGAACACAAGCACTGGAGTACCGCAATAGTCAATCTGATGACTAAGACAGCTCTAAGTGACTACCAGGTGGGTAGTGTATAGAGTGTGGATACACTGGACAAACTGATCATTCGTGTCTCAGGCGGGATAGAGTAGTAGGATGGGTGAGATTTGCTCATGCTACTCAGAATGGCTTAAAATTTAAAACTCGTGAATTGTTTATTTCTGGAATTTTTCATTTAATATTTTTGGACTGTGATGGTAACTGAAACTGTAGAAAATGAGGCCACGGATAAAGACTACTGCGTTTTCATGAAGCATTAAATGCCAGACACTTGTTTAGACTAAGGGCTGCTGCATTCTGTGATATGAGCTGCATTAAGGACAGTAACAGCCTGCAGTAAACAGAAGACCACAGCTGGGGAGACTTGATGAAAGTGGTAGAGATGACCTGGGACCCTACAGCCTGAAAGCTTGATGCCAAACCTGCTTCTTCTGGTCTTTTCTCCATACGTGAAAGAGCTTGCTACAGACAACCAACTTCCACCATCAGATACAAGTCAAAATCCTCCCTCCCTCTCCACTAGGATGATCTGCCTCACATCTGGATCACTGGATGAAGGGGAACCTGAAAGAGAAATACTAGGAGTTTCAAGACTTCAGAGACTAACTTGTAGCCATGACCTACACTGAACTGTTTGGAGCCCAAGTAGATTGGAGAGTGGGTAGAAAGATCATTTTTTAGAGGGAACAATAGTTTTTTCTACCTTGCACTTGTCTTCAGTTGTGACTAAATTAAAGGACAACTTGGATGTAAATACGTGCTCAGGTTTTCAAACCTAAAGAGAAAACGGCCAGTGGCTCTTGGTTTGCTCGAACCAGTGCCTGAACCGACATGGGTTTGCCAGCAACTATCCACTGTCCCAACAAAAACGCATCTGAGGTTTTAGAGTCAATCACCACGTGATGGACAGGAGGTGCCTGTGCATGCTACCTGGCCTCAGGTTCCTTTGGCAGTGAACCTTCAAAATTCTAGAAAACAACAGCAGAGGAATGAGCAAGAGAGAGAAGCCACAGATGCTTTTCTGCAAAACAATATCACAAAGATTTCACCCATGCCAACAGAGGTAAAGGGAAGTCAAAGATGCAATGCCTTCACAAATGGCACAAAATAAATGCACATCAGTAAAAACTGCACTTTGGATTTTGAGTTTTGATCTTTTCTCGGGCAGGCAATCTGAGAGGTGATACCTCCTCGTGAGGCTGGCTGTGGCAGTGAGCCATGGCTCCCTTCAGATGTCCTGCTTTGTGTTGCTAAGCTGTGATTTCAGTAGGTGAGGGACATTATATAGATTTCCAACTTAGGATACTTTCAACTTACAATGGGTTTATTGGGACATAGCTTCATCATAAATCAAGGAGCATTGTTAACGAATGGAGAGGATCAGTTATAATTTACAATATAAAGTGTCAAGGGCTCTGACGTTCACCATCTCTCTAAAGGAAATCTACTGGGGCTGGGGAGATAGCTCAGTTGGTAGAGTGCTTGCCTTATAAGCACAAGGCCCTGGGTTTTCGATCCCCAGCATCCTAAAAAATAAAATAAATAGATAAAGGAAATCTACTGTTCAACTCCATGGAATTGCCATGTGAGATGGTGGAACAGTGATGTTTCATCTCCTAACTGTTCAAAAGAAACCTAGAGTTCCTGATCTACAGTTGCAGCTTCCTAATTTATATGTGTGGCAACTAGTCTATGTGTTTTTAAACATTGTGCAGACCAGCAAAATGGGTCTGAGAGCTAGGCTCAACACTGGAGTCACCAATTGGCAGTCTCTGCTACAGAGAGGGGGAAAGTGCAGTTGATTAACACCCTTTTATGCTACCCCCACTCTACCCCCTCTCACCTTGATACAAATCTCCAAGAAACATCTCACAGTCAGTTTTACCATCAACATCCTTAGTATCAAAGTGGTCTCTCCAAGAGTGCTAGATACATAAGTTATGCATTCACTTCTTCTATTTTGGAGTACTATATATAGTATACTATATACTATTTGGAATATTCTCACCAGCTCCAAAGTCAGGCACACAAGCCTGTCTTGTTCATGCCAGCCTCATGACCATCTGGACACCTGGCATTGCTACCTGAATGTAGTGTCATTTCTGACCCAAATCTGTTAAAATGGTTCTTGAGTCCACAAAAGCAAGAAACTTAGTATAAATTACTGTGGAGGTTAAAGCCACATCTGATGACTTAGCAGAGTATACAGAATTTATATTCAATACAAATTAGAGGAATTGATTTAAGTATCAAGTCCAAGGTTTCCTTAGAAAAGAGAGTGAAGAAATGACACAGGGAAGAAAAGGGAGCTAATCCAGGTAACCACCAGGAGAACCAAGGCTGGGTCCTTCTGGGGACCTTGGGTAACCCCTGTGGAACAGGCCTCAAAGGTGCCACCTTTGAAGGAGAGAGAAATCAGAGTATTGTTTGGTAAAAGCTGTTCTCAGAAGGCACTGACTCAGCAACTCTGGTTCAACTACATTAGTGGTACAAACTGATCCTACATCTGGAGACAGCCCCTAAGCAGAGCTTCATAGTGTTCATCTGAGAAATCTTTGGTGAGAATAAATGCCCTGTGCCTCACTCCATTCAGCCTACTATTACAGAATACCTTAAATTGGGAAATTTCTAAACAACAGAAAGTTGTTGATCACAGTTTCAGAGGCTGGGAAGTTCACGGCACTGGCAGATTCCACATCTGATGAGGGCTCACTCCCTGCTTCCTAGATGGTGCCTTCTAGCTGTGTCCTCACGTGGTGGGAAGGACAGACAGGCTCCCTCAGACTCCTTTTAAAAGGCACTAACCCCATTTATGACAGGGTCACCTTTGTGGTCTAATCACCTCCTACAGTCCTCTCCTTTCTTTTCTTCTTATTGCTTTTTGTTGTTGTTACCAGGAATTGAACCCAGGAACACTTTACCACTGAGTCACATCCCCAGCCCTGTTTGTTTATTTTATTTATTTATTTATTTTTATTTTGAAACCGGGTCTTGCTGAGTTACTTAGGGCCTTGCTAAATTGCTGAGGTTGACTTTGAACTTGAGCTCCTCCTCTACCTCAGCCTCTCGAGCAACTGGGATTATAGGGGTGTACCCCGGAGCCCAGCTCAAGTCACAACCTTTTAAAAGTTATAGCCACATGGGTTATTTTTCCCCCAGATGGATCAGAAAATAAATACACTCTTAGACAGAACAGAAGATGAATTATCTAACTCTGCCTGGTCTCTAGGGAAAATAAATGTTTTTCTGAGAATTAGTAGCTTCAGATATGATTCCATATAAATTTGGTATAATATATAGTGTGTGTAAATGTGCATATACTATGTTCGTGGTTTAAAAAATACAAAGTCTACCAATTAAAGTGATTTTTGATTAGAACAACTGGGGCATATTTACAGAAAGAAATGTACATCGTCTCTGGAGGAACACACATCCTCAATTCATATTTCACAGAATTTCTAAAGATTCAGCCATGAGTTCACAATCCAAACATTCAGCCATGAGCTCACGATCCAAAAATTACAAACATGCCATGAGGGAGAATTAGCAGAAAATCCAAATTATAAAAATATTAGATCTTGGAAATATAGATACAGAATATAAAATAAGAATATGTGACATTAAAGAAATAAAAGAAAATTCAAAACATGAGAGAATAAAAATATATAATATCAAAAAAGATCAGAAAGATTTGAAAAAGAATAAAATAAAACCCCTTAAACTGTTTCATTGTTGAAATAAAAAAAAAAAAAAAAACAGTAAAAACACAGATTTCAAAGTAGCTGAAGAGATCGAACTGGGTGAATGGTCTGGATCTATTATTCAAAATGTATCATGGAGAAATGAAGCAATGGAAAATTTTAGCTACAACTACAGGAGAAAAGCTAGAAAAGGGAAATTTCTGAAGAAAAATGCTGGAAATTTTCCAGAACTGTGTATGGTAAAAATCTTCAGGTTCAGTACACACAGCAACTCCCATGCAGATTCATAAAAGAATTCTATGCCAGATCAATCAGAATAATATCACAGATCACCAAAGGGGGGGAAAGTAGTTTAAAGGAGCAAGAAAAATTATATAACAAAAATTTTATTGAGACTGAGGGTAGATTTACAGGCAGCAAGAACAATATCCTCAGAGAAAATAACAATCAACCAAGAACTGTATATATAGCTAAATGTCACTCAATAATGAGAGTGAATTAAAGATTTGGACAAACAAAATATAGTGTTTGCCACCAAAAGACTCTCACTAAAGGAAATTTAAAGGATATTTCAGAAAGAAATAAAATGATCCCAGAGGTAAGTCCTGAGATGCAAGCCAGAATGGCAGACAACAAATCGGCAAATCTACCAAGAATAAATACAAAGACGATAATGTCCAATTTGGACTAGGAAAGAACTCATTTTCTATTGCTGCATAACAAATTATCCTTAATAAACAACAGACGTTATCATCTCAGTTTTTTCCTGGGGCCAGCAGGCATGTGGGTGTGGCATGGTTGGACATTTGTGATGCATGGTGACCCAGGGGGGCTACACTTATCTGTAAGCTTGACTAATGGGCAGGAGAGAAGCTTCCAAACTCACGTGAGTGCATGGCCACGGGCAGGTCTCAGAAGATCCCTTCCTAAGCTCACTCACGAGCTGTCACAGGGATCAGGTCCTCTGCAGCTGTTGGCCAGAGATATCAGTCCCTGGCTGTGTTAATCTCTCCACCAGGCTACTCAGATGGCAGCGAGCTTCCTCCAGAGTGAGGACACTGAGGAAGAGTAGGAGAAGGTGGGAAGAGAGATGTCACCATGTTGTTGTAGCCTAATCTCATCAGCATCATCTCAACACTTTTGTCATGTTCTACCGCTTACAAGTCACTAAGCCACTCAAGGGAAGCGGGTTGCAAGGGTTCAAAGACCAGGAGCAGGGATCAGAGGGGCGGGATAACAGTGGCACATGGAACTGGTGATTGATCATAAAGCCTTGAACTTAAATGTCCTTGTCCTTGTCCTGTGTCCTTCAGGGAAGACAGTGAAGATAAATGTGTGGTTATTCAAGATGAAAAAGTTCTAGGGATCTTTTGCACAACAATGTGAACATACTTAACACTACAGAACTGTACCCTTGAAAATAGGTATGAAGGTCAATTTAAGGCCATATTTTTTACTGCACTGTAAATAAACCAAGGCATACACACATACCCAGGGAATATGGTTTAAAGTAAATATAAACGTTAAGCTTCATTAAGTAAAATATTCATGTTAAAATTAGAAGGGTAACTACTACAATACTAGAAATGCATAACTTCCAAACTAGTACAAAAATATTTAAATCCAAAAGCATGTTGGAAAGGATCATAGAAAGATCATGAAAGAAAACCCAAACTAAGATGAGCAATAGTTCTAAAGATATTAGAGGTTCTATTAAATAAAAATGGACTGAATTAACCTGATTAAAAAACAAAATTTTAAATGCCAGATCGAAAATCAACTATCTGCTCTCTAAAGAAATGCACCTATTGTTTAGATCCACAGTGAACATTATACTTAATGAAGAAACATCAGAATCTTTCTAAAATTCAGAATGAGGCAGGAAGGCCCACCATGACTTCTATTCAATATTGCACAGAAGGCTTTCCCAAGAACAGTAAAACAAACAACAAACAGGAGTCTGAGGAATTGAAGGGGGGAAACAAAAATATTTTTATGTGATTTCCATGTGACTATCTACCTAGAAATACTTAACCCATAATTTACTGAAATTAATTAAATTAACAACTTATTTGGGAACTAATTTATTACATTATTCCAGGAGATAGCTAGTCTGCTCTGCTTTAGTTCACTCATTTTCATGGCCTTAAAATATGTCATTATATGAATAAACTGCAATAGTATCCCTCCTCCTCTTGATGAATATTTAGATTACTTCCAATTCTTCATCCTTACAAAATATTGTGAACATCTGTTATTTATGCCGCCATGTCAGAAGTGTTTCTCAGCTCGGAACTTTGCTTTCTTTCTCCATCCCTGAAGTTCAAGCCCGGGCAAAGGTATTTGGAATAAGTGCTCTGGCATCCTCGGTTTGTCTGGTAATGTTTCCACACACACTAGCAGTTTTTAAATGTTATGTTCTGAAAACACACGAACAGATGGCAAGAAAAGGTTGAACAATATCCAGACAGTTACAGCAGTGGTGTTGGAGAAGGGCGTAGTGTTGAGACAGGCTTCTTGCGACTTTTCTGTGCACCAGAAAATGAACTCCTGCTTTGCGATTAACGTGGAGGTGGTGAGGGCAGGAGGCCATGGGTATTCAACAGGTGCCCTGATCTCATTTATTTATTTATTCACTTTCCCATTTTAGTTCTTACGGTATCTTTCTAACTCTCAATACAATTCTCTTCATATTTTTTGCAAAACCATTTTTAACCCTCTAATGAAGAGGAGAATAATACTAGGGCAAGTTAGACAGAGAATGAGTACTTTCCTTGATTAGGAATTTATTTTGCTGGCAAAAGAGTCAAGCCTGGGCAGTTGCTTCTTTTCTCTTCCAGCCTTGACTTGCAAAAGCTTGTAATCCCTTGTTATTCATGCCCAAGAGATCCTATTTCCAGCTACGGGTTAAAACATCTGACTTTCCTGGAAAGGAGCACTCTCTTGCTGAGCTGGGGCATCCAGCAAAACTCATTCTGGTTTCTTCTCATTGATGCAAGAAATACAGGGGGGAAGTGGTGAACTGGCTTTGGGAATAAGGAATTTGATTTCCCAGGTTTCAGTCCAAGACACTTTGGAAGGCAAACCCATTGGGCATCCACATCGCCTTTTCTGGAAGGCTCCACAGTGTCTTTGGGAAGCCTGGGATTTTGTGCTCAGGAGATATTGAGCATCTGGTCCTCCATGTACCCCCCTACTCTTAAACCAAAGACGGTTATATTCAGAAGCAAAGTCATCCTGGGCCCTAGCAAGGCACTCTAACATGGAAAAGCTGGACCTTTATGAGTCATCTCTGTCAGCAGGATTGCTTCCCAGGAAAAGTGTAAATTGATTTTTTTTCCTCTTGTGGGTTGGTTGGGGCTTGGAGGCAGTGGCCGACAACTCATTATGTGTAAGGAAGAGGGGAAGGAAAAATATATTAAGTTGATCTCCTTCAAGAAGGCCTTTGGGGGGGAAAAAAATCTCAAGAATTCGCAATTGTTCTTTAGGCCTCCGAGTGTGGTGAAAATCACCTCGAGGCCCAGAAGGAAGCATTGGGAAGGAAGGGAAGTGGCTAATTAAAGACACCACTGTCCCAGGCAGACAAGCTGTCCCCTCCCCTGCACTGCAGTAACAATTAGCCAAGGCTGCTTTGCTCCTGGTGGTATTGATTATTTCACAGAGGGAGTCTGGCCAGATCCCTGAGGGCTGAGTAGGTATAGCAGTTGTGGACCACACACGGGACAAGATCCCTCTGACTCCTCCCTGGGGAGCTGCCTGCCAGATTCCTCTGACACTGCACAGTCCCTGTGGGAAACGGGCAATTTCTTATAAAATTAAATATACACTTACCACGTGACACAGAAATCCCATGTCCATGCATTTATCCCAGAGAAACAGAAACTATGTTCAGACAAAAACCTACACATAAATAGTCATGACAGCTTTATTGGTTTTTAGACAAAAACTGGTCCAATGTCCTGGCCTCTCAGGATCTTTCCAAAGGGAATTCTAGGACCTAAAGATCTGTGCGTGCCCAAGCAAACCCAGCCACAAACTATAGCTTTGTACCCAAGCACAGAGCTTTTCCCAAGCCTTGCAGGCAGCAGGGGCTCCTGAGTGTGCCCCAGGTCTCTCTGGTTGTGGCTTTCCCAGCCTCGTGTCTCCCACTCAGCTCTGCCAAAATTCTGCTGCTTTCTTACGTTCTTCTCCAAATTAGGATTTTTTTTTTTTTAACAGATGCATCCTACATTTTAACCTCTGCCAGCCCCTCCTAAACCTTCATTAGCTGTCTCTTTAGCTCCATCTTCTTGGTCCCTGGACACCCATCTCAAATCTTTCTAGAAGTAGGATTATATGTGAAATAGAAAAAACAAAAATTATCTTGGAGACTGTTACAAGAATTGCAGCTAAGCAGAGCCCTGTCTTTCTGGAAAGGACTCTTGAGGAGCCACTTGGGGCTGTGGAGGCCCAGAGGGGCTGGATGTGGTTCTCACTCCTCAGCACTTAAACAAGAAGAAACATACTGCCTCTTTAGAGACAGAAAGGAAAAATAGAGGCAGGGAGGGACCCAGAAACAGATATAAGCAAGTGGTTGGGGGAGGGAGAGATGGAATGTAGCCCTGAGGTTCCCTAAATCACCATAAACTCTCTAACACGTGCAGAATGGTTTATAAAGAGACTTCTTGGAAAATCTATGGAAGGGTCACATTTTGAGCTTGGAGTGATGCATGGTAGAGCAAGGAGCCCACCCAGAAGATCATATGCCCAGGGAATTAGCAAAACACCTGAATCGCTTACTGCAATGGTTTTTCAAGGGAGGTGCGGCAATAAAATCACCAGGGAGGGGTTAGAAATCTCAATTAGGAGGCAGCCTCCAGATACAATGGCTAGAGGAAGACTTGGGCATTGGTACTGGTACACTACTCCTCAGGCAATGCCAGCATGCAGCCATGTTTGAGAACTGGTAGCAAAGGTCATCCCACACACAGAATCATGTCCAATGCAATCCTATTTACAGTGGTCCCCTTTCTCCCCAGGAGTATATTCCAAGCCTCCCAGTGGATGTCTGAAACCACAGTGCTAAACCTCACATACACCATAGTTCATTCTTACTATAGATCTTAACAACCTCAGCATATGATTTGATTTTTTTTTTTCATTTGGTCAAAAGCTTTCATCTCTTCACTAAGTGGAAGTATTTCACAGCTTCCCTTTGTGATAGCCAAATTGGTAGCATGATTAATCTTGTGCTTTGGGCCATTATTAAGTCAAATAAGGGTTATTTGAACACAAACACTTCAATACTCTCGCGGTTGATCTGAAAGTTTAACCAAGAAAGTTACTAAGTGACTTATGGATGGGTAGTGTATACTGGGTGGATACATTAGACAAAAGTATGATTCACCTCCAAGCGGGGTGGCTGAAGATTTCATCAGAATACTTGGCATGGCACATAACTTGAAATTTGGGGGACATTCTGTTCAATATCTTTGAACTGCACTTGACCATGGATAACTACATTTGATCACAAAAAAACACAGAAAGCAAAACTGCAGGTAAGGGGGGGACTATTGTATTAGGTCACAAAAACCTTCTTCCATGTTGGTGAAAACCAAATGGGTTATTCTGGTGGATGGATTCAGAGTCCAAAGGGACATTGCATGTTTCTACACTTTTCAATGAAAAAGCTATTATTAATGAATTTCATTTCTTTTGTCATTGGAAGCAGACAAATAAGCGATCCCAAATTTCAATTCAGCAACTCAAATATACCTTCACACTAAAAAATTAATTCATCACAGTCAGCCTGCAGGGCATTGGAGGTCTTCATCTCTCATTTGACAAACAGTAGATATTCCATTGTGATGGTGTTAATTCCATTTTTATTACGTTTGCTATCAAGAACCATGTTTAGGCATCTACATATCTCAGATGAAAAGAAACTGTCTCATAAACAACTCCGACTGTATGAGTCAAGTCCCAGTGAAATCTTAGCAGAACGAACTTGAATGGGAGTCAAACTACTATTACTTGAAATAATGACCCACCAGGGCTTTGCTGTACCACTCTATAGTAATAAGATTTGACAGGTGGAAAAACAAGATCAGGAAATAATAGAAAAACATGGCTTGAATACTTTCACCACATTGTAAGTTATTTCCTTTTGGCAGGGAGAGGGAAGGGGACAGAAGGAGCGTAGTGGAGTAAAGAACAGAAGATGTGAAGGTTAGTTTTGTGACATGCTGGTAATGGATATTCAGCAATGGAATTTCACCAAAGCATTATGCATTACCCTCTTAGGGATGGATTCATGATGACCCGTAAATATTATCCCATGAACTCCTACAAGAAAATTAAGATGCCTCAATCAAAACAGCTGCCCAAGAAGCAAACTTTTAAATCAATGCACAGCTAGATGGGACTCATAAGCTGAAGACCAGCTTGCAGAATTGGTTGTCAGCCAACCTACTCCCTCTGAGCCCAGCTGGTTTCTCCAACTCTGGAGTCATCCATGTTGGCAGAATAGACAGAAAGAGGGCGTAACATGGAGGTCAAAAAGAAATACCCAGAAAGAACAACTCTTCCATTTCCCTATGAAGTCTGATTTCCGCCCCCTCTGTTCATACGCTGCTCTACAATGAAATGTCTATAAGAGGCATTTGGAATTTGTTCCTGCCCTCAAAGCCCAGGAACACTGACTCTCATTAAGCTTTCAATTTTATTGTTTTAGAAAATCCAGAATCAGATGATCTGGTTTATATATATTAAAAGTCACTTGAGGCAAAGTCTCCCATGCCCAATCACTACTCATACTGTATAAGAACTATTTAAAAATTATAACCCACTTTGACTTATTTTGGTAGGTGGTCCTGAAGCATTTTTAGCATGGTAATGGAGAAAATTAATCTTTAGAGCTGTGGTTCTCCAGTAGAGGTGAATTCATCCCCGGAGGAACATGGGCAATGTGGGAAACGTGGGGTTATCACACCTGGTAGGAAGAGTGAGGAGTGGCTGATGTCTAGTGGGTAGAAACCAGGGGTGCTGCTGAACATCTCACAGAGCAGGACAGCCCCACAGTAAAAGATCACCTAACACAAAAAGTCAACAGTAGGCTGGGAATATAGCTCCGTTGGTAGAGTGCTTGCCTTGGAAGCACAAGGCCCTGGGTTCAATCCCCAGCACCGCAAAAAGAATCACTGAAAAAAGTCAACAGTGTGGGGTTTAGAAACCCTACTTTAAGATTCTCAGTGAATCAACTCCAAATGATCTTTATTATTCATTGAGCGAATAATGGCTTGGGGCCTCATGCCCTGGAGACATGACTTCCCTACTGCTGGGGAGTCTGGCTTTGCTGCTCTAACGGAGGAAGGAGGGAGGTACACTAACAAAAGTAACCTAGAGCTTCCTAAGTGCCTGAGTGCAAATGTAAATAAATACCATAAATACCAGGAAGGACAGGAGTTTATGAGGGTGGAATTGGGGGATGGGGAGGAACTGAGGTCCCTTTTTCCAAGTGGTCTGCAAACTGCATGTGTATACTAAAAACAAAACAAAAAAAATCACTCATATATAAATTTTAAATAACTAGTAGGAAAATTCATCAAATCCCCAAGTACTTTTTAAGTAATCCATCTTTGTGCTTCTATATGCATTTTCTCAGTGAAAAGCAACCTACTCTTTTCTGTGTGGTTTCGTTCCCTGTTAAGATTATTTTTCTAACAATGTTTTTCTAATGCCATGGAAATGCTTCATTCCTTCTGTCCTTGGTTTATTCTAACTATACTTTAAAATATTGATAAACATACAGTGGAATTCTGTTCCTACTAAATACTAAACAATACATACTCAGTCTCTTCTATTTGCTTCAGATGGCAACTTAAATTAATCAACAGCTTTGAAGATGTACCTTCTTGAACATCTGTTAGCTGGCCTCTGTGTCTTTCAATACTGAGCTCCAAGTATATAGTAGAACATTGTCTCCATCCCCCTGGTCCTTTTTTCTAAGCTAAAAGAAGCCCTGTGATAGTATGTAAATGCTTAGGAAGGACTCTAATGAACCTAAGAAGAAAAAGATGTTTTCCCCCAGGAAAAGTAGTGACCAGTCCAAAGGGATTTTGATTGCAGGTACAGCCGTGTTAAATGTGCAAGACTGGAATTGTCTACTGCTCATTTCTAAGGCAGACACCATAGACAGAGATGTGTCTTCCAGCTCAGCAATGCAGATGCTCAAACTGTCTGGAACACTGTCATTGGCAAATGGGAGCTCATAACTAAGCTGAACCAGAAATCAGTTATAAACCAGAACTACCCGAGGCCATATGCCGCCACAGAAAATATTCTGGGAAATCTTACAAATCCAATAGTTGACATATATATTTGAGGCTCTACTTTTTGAGTATCACTGCACAATACTAGACAGAAAATTGCTTCCTTGCTTGTTTTTAAGTCTGGGTTTAGATCTTGACACTTTCTACTGCTGGGATGTGAGACATTTAATACAGTCTTTCTGAGTCTGTATTTTCCCATCAGAGAAATGAAGAAAATCAGATCTCTCCCTCCTCTCTCTCTCTCTCTCTCTCTCTCTCATTACTCTTTATTATACTAATTTGGATCCTGTTGGAAAACTGTAGACCATATCAGTTATTTGAACAGAAAGAATTTAATATGGGGATTGATTAATCAGTTGTCAGAGAATAAAAAGGGTAAAATAAGGACACCGGAGGCATAGCACCACCCCAAGGACTGGGAGGGCAAAGGACAGAAATTGGGGTTATAGGAAACTGCATGCTTGAAAGAAGGACCTGTGAGACTGAGGCAGTCTGCAGAAGAAAGGGAGAACCACTCTGAGGTACGGTTATGGCAGAAGATTGGGGACCCCCAGAGCTGATCCCAGCTGATTCTGGAAAATGCCAAAAAGAGCTGGACACCGGAACCAGCTGGTTCCTGTGGAGATGGGCCATTGCTGCGGACACTCCCAACAAGTGCACCAGAAGCAAGCCTCCTTTCTGACTCCAAGGTCCACTCTCTCTGACACCTCAACTTGCAGATAGCAAAAGAGTAATAGGGTTGCAGAGAGGCCAGTTTCACAAAGCAAGTGCAGGAGAGTAGATTTGGAGCTGATAATCAGATAGGTTAATAGATGGCATCCATCCAATTATTATGTATATTAATGGAGTGATTACTGTATGTCAGACTGTGCTGCGTGCTGGGGAGTCTGGATAAAGAAATGGAAATGTACAAAGTGCACAGAAGGAGACCCTTACTAAAAGTAACTCTCCTCAGAGGGGAATTCTTATATACTGTTGATGGGAATGAAATTACTGTAACCATTATGAATAATGGTATGGAGATTCCTCAAAAAACTAAAAAAATGATCCACTGTATGATCCAGCCACCCTGCTCTTGGGTATATAAATACAAAGGAAATTAAATTAGTAGATGCAGAGATATTTGTACTTCCGTGATTTTTTGCAGTGCTATGCACAATAAGTAAAATATGGACCCAACCTAGAAGTCCATCCATGGATGAATGAATAAAGAAAATGTGTTACAGCACAAAAGAACATTATTCATCCATAAAAATAATGAAATTCTGTTATCTGCACCAAAGTGGATGAACCTAAAGAATGTTTTGTAATAACAGAATGTTATTACAAAAAAGAATGTTTTGAAATAAATCAGGAATAAAAAGACAAATACTGCATGTACTCATTCATATGTAGACACTAAGAAAGTTGACCTCATAGGATATGTGATTACCAGAGACTGGGAAGGGGAGAGGGAAGATATAAAAATGTTAGATAAGAAGATTAAATTATGGTATTCTATAGTCCAGTAGGGTGACTGCTATTAACAATAATTTATTATATATTTCAGAATAGCTAGAAGAAAGGACTTTGGATATTTCCAGTAAAATAAATGATAAATGTTTGAGGTGATGGATTTGCCCAAGATTTGATCCCATTGCATGTTGTATGCATGTGTCAAAATATCATATTATATGCCTGTGAATATGTACAATTATGTGTGAATTTTTTAAAAAAGAATGGGAAAATAAATTGGCTCTCCTCTATTAGACCCAGTGGCAAACATAAAGGTAAAGGAAATGGAAAACAATACAAAACAAACCAACAAACCCCAAACCTGGCCCCTGCTTTACAGGATTCTCATCTTTAGATTAAGTGTTGTAGGAAATGGCACTTAGCAAAGTACAAAGTAATATATATGCATATGCACTTTTAAAAGTATTTCAGACTTATCTATTTTAAGAATTCAGAGAAACAAAAGGATATTTTCAGGACTACCAGGGAAGCCCTCACAAAAGATGGGAATGGGCCAGAACTGAGTGTTTGAACAGTGGCCAAAAGACTAAGACCATCTGAAATAGGAGACAGTTCACAGGCAAGTCAAGTGTGGTGGGAATTAGATGAGTGTGTATTACATGGCCACCCTAGTCTCAAAGGGTGCATGAGACTGAGTCTCAAGGAATGGATTTGCGATGTGCAGTATGGAATCTGGGTCCTGTAGAACATTCCTGTACTTATTCTGAAACATAGAAGAGTCACTGGAGCCCTTTGAATGAGCATGTTATTAAGTTATGTGTAAATTACATTCTCTTTATAGTCCCTATCACATGGAACACAATACCTTGCACAGAGTGGAATATTTGGGAGCAGGGATCACTACACTGAATGGGAGCGAGTGGGATGGGGTGGGATGGGGTGAGATGAAATGAAATCACAAGGGCAGCTCTTAACTTTGAAAATCTGCACATCTTTCTCTCTGTTTCATTATAATCATCAATATTTTATGAAACGTTCTCTGCAATTAATGAACAATTTTAAAGCCAAAAGTTCAGGAGCCTAAAGAACTCAAGCAAGGATAATAAAAATTTTAGAAGACAAAATTTGAATGACAAAATCGTTCACCATACAAAGATGTGACCCAACCATCAAGACACTGTGCTAGTTCCTCGGATTGAGACCCCCGCGGTCTGTGTTCACGCAGCATTGACCAGCCAAAGTAGAGCAGCTCTAAGAGTAAGCACACTGACCCTGGAGAGACCAGGAGTTGTTGGTGGAAACTTCACGGATGTGTTTTTGAAAAAGTATTTTGAAATATGCTTTTGAATAAATCTCAGTAAACTCATGTTAGTGAACACAATTATTGTGAATTTTGAATATGTGTGTGCAGAGGTATCAATATACTCATGAATATTTTATTATTTTTCCTCTTGGCAGATCCATTGCAGGATTTTGGCTTTTCTATTGACGAGTGTTCCAGAAAACTGAAACCAAAACTCAGCATTAGATTTGGCATTATTCTGAGTAAGTAGAAATTATTACCATGAAATAAAGCTCGGCCTGGCTCCTTCCTGCTCCACACACCAGTTGACTTACATGAATGATAATGGCTGACTAGCCTACCAATCCCCCACCATTCTCTGGAATTAACTCTGTTTCCGCCTTCATTTTCAATCCTCTTTCTGGGTAATATCTAAGTAAACTACAACTCTTATTTAATGTTCCATTTTTCTAGTAAGAAGACTCTATACACGTATCTGGATGGTATAAGCATCTGAAATCAGTATACCTAGCCAAAAAAAAGAGAACGAAAGAAAATATTTTGAGACTAAGTATTGATGTCTCTCTAGGAGAGATCCTTTGCTTACTTATTTGAGCCACAAAAAAATCTAGTCCTTACTACCAGCAGCATAGTTTTCCATTTGCATTATTTCATTTCCTGAGTTGCTAATATAAGTTCTTAAACCTCGACCCAGACAAAGAGGAGATGTGCAATCTTTCTACACAACCCAGTCAATGAGCTACAGCAATTTCTGTTGTATTTTTGTTCGATCATGCCTTCACAGTCAGTTTACATATTTGCTGTAGTTACTAAAGTATCTCCTTTTCTAAAGCAGTTTTATCAAAACCAGAGCAGAAGAATTTCATCAGCAAAGCATGTGGAACCATTCCGGAGAAATAGAGGGGACATTCCTGGAGACCCAAGAACTCACACAACTGTGTGTTTCTAGAACTTTGCACAATGCCAGGACTCTAGCAACAGCTAAAGAATTACTTTGCGGAGAGTACAGAAGAGAGAAAAGAGGAACGGGAATAGGTAGAACACACAAAGGAGGAACAGAGGAAAAGGCAGAGAGAATTAGAAGCCAGAACCACAGAGGTCCCTGAAGCTGTGTGCGGCCTCGTGCGGCCTCTGCCTGCAACATTAGTGGGAGTGTGTAGTCTTGACCACACCTGCAGTTCTCACTGGAGATAAATGATACTGTGTAGCTGGGCAGTTCTAGAAGCCAGACCTACAGACACCTGGTGAAGGGGCCCATACTGAAGCTGGGCAGCAGAGCAAATGGGCTACCTTCCCCCAAAGAGGTAAATTTTGAGAATGGGCCAGTTTTCCTACCCAGGGACATCACTGTGACTTTAGTGCTGTTTTACCAGAAAAAAAAAAAAAAAATATATATATATATATATATATATATCTGTTTTCCATATAAAGCAGACAAATGGAAAGAAACGCTCCTCATCTCACGCTGTCGCCTTCGGCTCCTTTGCTACAGTGGAAGTGTGCAGTAATGGCCATCTTCCTCTTCTTTAGGGGAAGATATCCAGGAGCTGTTCCTTGACGTCCAGTTCAGCACTAAAGGCTCTTCTATTCTGAATTTCTCCTATCCCATCTGCGAGGACGATCTACCCAAGTTTTCTTTCTGTGGAAGAAGGAAAGGAGGTAAGTCATTGCCTGGCCAGAGGCTTGCATCTGAGGTCAGGACCCCAGGCAGCGCCGGCTGTCCCCCACACCCTGGGGCAAGTTTAACCTCACATATTAGCACGTGTTATAAAGAGAGCACAGGAAACCCCGCCTGACAGGGCTGTTGGGAGCCTCAAAATGAAATGTCATCTAGGAGCTGGTTTCCAATCACGATCGTTCCTGTGAACACGGTGGCACCTGAAGAAAAGGGCTGGCAGCAGAAAGACCCAACAGCCCCCCAGAATCCATGGAAATTCAATGCTATTTCCAGGTTTCCTCTCGATGGTCAGTAGAGCAATGGACTCTGAAAAAGAAAAGACAATGAAATGCCCTGTATAAATATGTGGTAACATGCCAGTTATGCTGGTCTGATTGTGACACATTGCATGCACATATTAAAATGCCACACTGTACCCCATAAATATGTATGATCACCATGCATCAATTAAATGCAAAAATATATCTTTAAAATAATAATGAAAGAGAACATATTAAACCTGGTTGTTTAGAATGTTCTGGAGGAACTCAAATCATATTGAGCTGATAATTAAATAATAACCTTCCAGGAAAGACTGGACTTTCATAGGCTCACAGGCTGTCACCTGCAGCCAGTATCCATAGTCCTATCTTTAATTATGTTTCCAATTTTTCTCCCAAATAAGTGACCTTGAACCCAAACATGGAGATGGGTCACCTAAAAGTACTACCAACTTAACAAGAAAGGACAGACATGAGCTATCTTTCTAGTCCCTGGATCAACTCTCCCTCCCACCTCTGACACTGCTGCCAACTAGATCTTCTAAACATAACTCTAGTAATGTCACCGCCTGCCCAAAGGACCTCAAGAGTCCCTTTCCTGTAGAATAAAGTCTGTCTTTTTTTTTTTTTTTTTTTTTTTTGGTACAGGGGATTGAACTCGGGGGCACTCCACCACTGAGCCACATCCCCAACCCTATTTTGTATTTTATTTAGAGAAAGAGTCTCACTGAGTTGCTTAGCACCTCATTTTGCAGAGGCTGGCTTTGAACTCGCAATCCTCCTGCCTCAGCCTCCAGAGCCGCTGGGATTACAGGCCTGTGCCCTTCTGCCTGGCTAAGTCTGTCATTTTTATCAATATTTTTAAAATACATTTAGTTTCATTAACACATGGCAATCATACATACTTATGGGTATAGTGTGGCATTTCAATACATGTACTCAATGTCATGATCGGGTCAGGATAACCAACACATCCATCACCCTAAGATACACATAATTTTTTGGTGCTGGGAACTTTCAAAATCCCTTCTACTAGCTGTTTCAAAATAGTCAATTAATTGTCAGTCATAGTTCTCCTACTGTGCTCATTCCCCTATCCAGCAGCGCCCTTGTGCCCACTGACCCTCCTCTCTGCATTCCCTCTCCCCACATTCTTCTCTGGCTCTAATATCTATTATTCTTTACATCTTTGAGATCAACATTTTAGCTTCCACATATAAATGAGAATAGTATTTGTCTTTTTTTTGCATTATATCTCTTTACATAAGGTCATCCAGTTTTACCCATGTGCTGAAGATGGCAGAATTTCATTATTTTTCATGGCTGAGTAATATTCCATTGTGTGTGTGTATATATATACCACATTTTCTTTATCCATTCATTTGTTGATGGACACCTAGGTTTATTCCAAAATCCAAGTATTTTAATGACAAAAGTCCCTCATAAATTTGACTATCCCACCTCTCTGGCCACATTTCCCTCCATTACCCACATGTGTTGTTAACAACAGTCTCAACAAAATATTGCCATTTTTCTGACCACCACCTGCATGTTAACACATGCAGCCTTGTTCAGATGATCCCTTCGCCTATAAAGCCTGCTTCCCATTTGTTGTCTGTCCAGATCTAATTCAAGAGTCTTCGTCGTACCCCAACCAAATGAATTGCACCCTCTCAGTGTTCCTAGAGCTTCAAGTTCTATTTCTATCGTAGCCCTTATCTCAGCTGCAATTGTGTGTGTGTGTGTGTGTGTGTGTGTGTGTGTCCCATTAACCTTTGAACTCCGTGAAGACAGGGATTCTTGTTCATCTCTGTTTCTAAAAACAAGGCAAGAAAGTTGACAGAGGAATGACATAGTAAACGCTTGCACTGAATTTGTATGGGGACGCATGATGGCTTGGAATACAAGTCTAGCAGGCCACCTCAAAATGACCATCTCATGGCACCAAGATACAAAGCAAAGAATAAATGTGCTTGGCCCCTCAAACTTAAGAAAACTTTACCATTTATTCCTCTATTCGTATTTTTAATAGAATTAATAAAACAGAAGAAATATTCTTCCCTCAAACGATCTGGGGTGTCCAGTTTGGTTCATCAGCTCAAAAGCCCATGTTTACCTCATCTGAATGCCGGGCAGCTCTGCAGTCATTTATTTGCTTTATTGCTATAGGGATGATACTGCATAGGCAGCTGAGGAGCTGGCATTTGGGGAATTGCCAGGAAATTTCAGATAGTGCGAAACAATTGGAAGAGTGATGTACAAACGTTGCATGAACAAATAATTATGTAAATTACATAAGCCAGAGAAACTAGAATTTTAAATTCAGAGGCTTCCTGAGTTATTAAATTTTTCTAACCCACCCACAAATCCACCACAGGAGTGATTCTGTTCCAGAGACGTGATTAACGCTAAGACTAGAGGGGCAAATGTGACACCAGATGACACCGGGGAGAACCAACGTCAATCCAAACCCAAGCACAGGCCGAAGTGACAGAGACTGTAAAATAATCCCAGGGACCTGCAGGTCCTTCCTAGCAGAGCAGTGAGAAAACTCAGTGTCCACTGTGGGTGGCACATTCTGGTGTCCACTAGAGTTGATTTGGTGTCCACTAGAGAGATTTGGTGTCCTTGCCACTACTGGCTATCTTCCAAGTCACAAGAAAACTACAAAATGAATTAGGCATAGTGAGACCACAAGTGTGAAATTATGTCTCCTTTTCCTCTGTGCCTCCCTAAGCTAGCTCAAAGGCAGGAAGTGCATTGGATCCAAAGACAAAGCGATGCTCTTTTGGCAGCATTAGTAATGGTGTGATTGACAATTGGGAGCAACCTGTATGTCCAATAATAGGGGATTACTAAGTAGGTCATTATTTTAGTCAGTTATTTCGACACTGTGACTAAAAGACCCAACTAGAACAATTGTAGAGGAGGAAGTTTATTTGAAGGCTCATGGTTTCGAGGTCTTAGTCCATAAAAGGCTGGCTCTATTCTTTGGGGCACAAGGTGAGGCAGGACATCATGGCAGAAGAGTGTGGCAGAGGGAAGCAGCTCACATGATGATCAGAAAGCGGAGAGAGTGGTCTCCGCTCTCCAGATACAAAATATACACCCCATAGCCACGCCCCCAATGAACCACTTCCTCCAGTCACATCCCAGCTGCCTCCAGTTACCACTCGGTTAATCCCATCAGGGATGAATTCACTGATTAGGTTAAGGTTATAGCCCAACCATTTCTCTTCCAAACCTTCTTGCATTGTCTCACACATGAGCTCTTGGGGGACACTCACATCCAACCGTAATAATCATCATTTAGCCAAACCAAGGTGCACACAATATGCTGTAATTTTAAGTGCTATCATAGGGATTATTGAATAACATGAAAATAAAATAGTATTATTACCCTATGTGCATATATGATTACATGACCTGTGTAACTCTACCTCATGTACAAATGAGAAGGTATACTCCATTTATGTATGATGTGTCAAAATGCATTCTACTGTCAGGTACAATTAATTAGAATGAATAAAATATATACAAATAAAAAGAATTTAGAAGAATATCATTAAATGACAAGTATGCTATCACAGATACTGTCTGTTGGATTCTGTTTTTATTCAAATGTGTGTAATCATAAACACCAAAAGAATTCTGAAGAACATACATTCAGGAGAGAAGAGTAGTTTTCTCTAAATGGCAGAACTGAAGACTTTTATTTTTGTCTTTTTTAGAAATCTTTGCTCTTAGGATGAATTTGCAAGGTTATGCTTTCAAATGTTAGTTTATCATTGTAGCAAAGAATATAGACAAATTCTCTTACCCTGAAAAGTAAATCTAAGAGTTTTTTGGAGGAATCATAATCTATTTTATATTGAATGCTATTTGCAGTTGAATGCTCATACACGTCACTGTATGGCATGTCACAGATATGGCATGTTTTACCAATTGGTGGCTTCTGGCAACCTTGCACAGAGCAAGTCTATTGGCATAGCATGTGCCTGCTCTGTCTTTCTGTACCACAATTTCTTGGCCACAAAGTAATTTTTAATTGAGGAATTCACATTGTGTTTTTAGACATAATGCTCTTGCACATTTGACAGACTGCAGTACAGCATAAACAGAACTTTAATATGCACCCCCCAGGAAGCCAAAAAAGTCATGTGTCTCCCTTTATTGTGATATTTGTTTTAGCGCTGTGGTCTGGAACCAAGCCTGCGTGCCTCAAGGTAAATACATAGAAAGTTCTGAATCAAAGACTGGCATAGAATGGCAAGGGATCCTTTGTATCCACTCTGTACACTTTCCCTAGAGTCTCCACAGCCCATCCTATCCAGGTCTTGGGCTCATTAAGAAGGTCACAAAACAGGCGACATCGTATCTTCTACTCTGTTAAGACTTCCTGAGTCCCTCTCTCCTTTTATAGCATTGGGTCAGAGATTCATTCCACTTCATCTCAAGGTTGTACAACTAAATTCATAAGTGTGGCATCAATTTTAAGGCTAAAGCAAGATTAATTGAAAGTTCTTAATGACCGCACCAAATTAGTAAACCTAAGGAGAGAAGCTACTGTGAATTCTCTTGATACTCAAGAACAGTCAAGCTTTTACATAGCTTACGTCTGGTGCACGGCCGCTAACTAATTGTTGGGGATTTAGTAAGTAGGTTGTTGTTTAGCTAAACCACAGTGCACACAATATGCTGTGATTTTAAATGATACCATAGGAGATTATTGAATTACAGGAAACTATCAGAATAGTATGAAGTGACAAAGAAGCATGCTATAACAGGATATTCCAGTGCCTACTCCAGTGGATCTCAGTTGCGTATTAGTTAGTCCCATGCTATCCCCTGCAGTGACCCCAAGCTATATGTGGCTTCCGATCCTCTGAAATATAACCACTCTGAGTTGAACTATGTCATAAGTGTAAACTAGGACACAATTTTAAAGATGTAACATAAAAAGAATACAAAATGTCTCTATCCTTGTTACAATTGGTTATGTTTGCTTCATCCCTTTCCTGTTGCTATAATAAAACACCTGATATTCAGTAATTTTTAAAGAATAGAAGTTGATTGGACTCATGGTTCTGAAGGTTGGGAAGTTCAAGAGCTTGGCACCAGCATCCACTCAGCATCTGGTGTGGCCTCATAATGTGGCACAGGGCATCCCATGAAGAGCAGGTGTACTAGCTCAAGTCTCTCTTTCTTTATTATAAGCCACAAATTTATCACTGAGACTCCACCTCTGTAATCTCATCTTATCCTATTTATTTCCCAAAAGACCCACCTCCAAATACCATTAATATCTGACTTTGCAGCTTGAATTTTTGCTAAATGCTTGAAACATGGTAGACACATTCAAAACAGCTTTGTTAAAATCGTACTTTGGATACATCTTTGGATACATTTTTGTCACTGTGACAAAATGCCTGAGAGAATCAATTTACAATAAGGAAGGTTGGTTTTGGTTTCAGAGGTTTCAGTCCATGGTTAGTTGGCTCCATTGTTTTGGGGCCTGTGGTGAAGCCTTCATTAAAATATACTTTGTGACCAAGAAAGTTTAAGTCTTAAACTATGACTCTAAAATTTAAATATTAGGTATTTTCCAGTGAAATACTATTTTTCTTTTGTAACCATTTAAAAGGGTAAATGTAAAATCGTTCTCAGCATATAGCTACTCAGACACAGGTATGGGGCGGGGGTTGGGTCTCCAGGTTACAGCTTGCCAATCCCTGTTAAACTTTGAGAATCACTACCATAAGGTAATTCAGAATTCCAGACTTATAGTCAAAATCTCTGGCCACAGGTACCCTCTGGCGCTCATGATGGTAAACATTTGGCCCAATTTCAGTATAAATGTAGATCCGAGTTGCTTAGAGAGATGTAACGCCTTAGTTTTAACTATTCTTTGCCCGAGCCAGTAAATTAAATTTGATGCAAAGGGGACCTAACAGGAAACTGGATATTAGTTAGCAGAGACAAGGAAACCTTGTGACATAAACACAGAGGGAAAGTAATGGTTTCCTGTCCCCAACAGCTGCCATTGATGGGTTGGGGACAGAAGCCCTTCTTTTGGGAAAGTCTTTTAATTTCAGGTACTTCCGTTATTAAGTGGGAGTAAACGTAATTCTTTCTTGGGCAAATGAAGACTCAGAAAAGATGTGCAATGTGCCTGATCCACCGGAAGTCGCAGCAATGAGTCTCTCTGGGCTTCCTCCCCTATCTCAAGGACCCTGAGGTAGGCGACCCAATAACTTGAGTGACCCACCAGGCTGCTGTCTAAACTGGGAGTGGTCCTCCCATAGGAACAAGCTGGAAGTAAGGATTCCGGCTTTGTGGAGAAGCCAGGGAGGCAGACGGCTTGTCACCTCTCACACTCTGGTCGGCGTCCCAGCATTCTTGACCAGTGAGTGACTGCAGAGGCCTTCCGGTAGTGTCATTCTGTTCCGCTTTGCTCTGCTGCCTCTGAAGTTCTTGTTTTCTACTAGGGACTTGACTTCCTCCCAGAATCAATGTCCATGAAAATGTTTGCTCCTCTAAGGACAACATGACACCATTGACAGAGGTCACGGTCACCACCCCAACAAGACCACCCCAAACTGTCTCACAGGGGAATTTCCCCAAAGTCTGGTTCTGCCATAACTCCCCCACTCCACAAGAGAGACACCCACAGCCCTGTCAGCTCGGAACTGGGTCAAGTTCCCTTCAGCTTCTTTTCAGTGTCTGATTTACTAGGAGGTAAACACGCGGGCTGGGGATGTAGCTCAGTTAGTAGAGTGCTTGCCTCTCATGCGCAAGGCCCTGGGTTCAATCCCCAGCACCACCAGAAAAAGAAAAAGAAAAAAAAAAAAAAAAAAGTTAAACACACCTTGCTCTTGATGTCTGTTCTGAGTGGAATTCCTTCCATTCAACAAGTTTCTCAGACTATCCCATCTCAGGAAGATAAAGTGAAGCAGTGAGTTACACAGAGCAAAACATTAAGTGTAGGATTTTCTGTTGACCGTGACACTTAATCGTCCACCTGTGAAGCAGGAACTAACCCCTCCATGACATGCTCCTCCTACATTTTTAAAAATGGGGAGAAATCATTCAAAGGCACTTGGTGGTTTGTGTTTTGACTGCCTAAAATATATAACTTAAGGCCATCCAGAAACCAGATTCTCAACTGGAAATGGACCGAGAGGTCTAAATGAAGGGTCGGATTAAGGGCGTAAAGTAAACAGAATGAACGTGATTCTCAGTCTTGATGATGAGACACACCAACTGTTAAACCTGGCTCTGGCCAACCTCTATGAACCCCGGCCAGGGCAGGTCACCTCAGGTGAAGCGGCATTGGTTTCACAGCACCATGTAAGTAATCAACTTCCAAAAATCATTTGTGCATTATTTAATGGATGGACTTGTGGATATCAATTATACCCAACTGCAATACTCTGGATGTTGAATGTCCTTCAAAACCACATTTATTAAAGGCTTAGTTTTCAGGGTGGTGCCATTTGGAGGCATGAACTTATACTCTCTCTCTCTCTCTCTGTTTCTCTCTCTCTCTTTCTTTTGCTGTCTGGTCATGAAGTGAAATGTTTTGCACTACCACATGCTTCTGCCATGATGTGTTACCAAAACAATGGGCCAATCCATCCTGGACTGGATGCTCCAAAACTGTTAGCCAAAATAAACCTTTTCTCTTTATAAGTTGATTATCTCAGTTATTTGTTACAGTGATGAAAAACTGACTAATGCACCAACCCTTTGCCAAAACCAACTGAAAATAGAAGATTTGGAAGAGCAAAATAAATTAACTGTGTGTGTATGCGTATGAATATACACTGAGCACATGTGATCACAAACTAAGGGATCTGTCCTTCAAGGATTCTTTTTTGAAACATTGACACTTATAATTGGCATGGTGCAATACAGTGAAATGCTGACAGAACTTAAAGCTGTCAGAATTCAGAGAGATGTAGAAGTCAGTGATGCCCGCAGAAACTGCTGTCTCATGGTGCACCTGTACCTGTGCAGAAAAAAAAATTATATGAGCAAAATCCATTACAAAATACACACACTACAAATATAGGTACTCCTCACTTTATATACTATGTAAGCAACAAGGGAGAATGGATTTGGACTTGATATTAAATGCCTTAATTTTTAAAGCTTGTAACTTAAATAAAATACTACAATGACACCTCTTGCAAGCTGAAGAATTCTTTAGTCTAGGAAATAAATTGCTCCCTGGTTTATCTTTTGTGTAAACCTGAACTTTCCCACTTTAAGTGTTTTTCCAAAGTGGAAATACATCAAATTAAGTGAATTTCAATATACAGCAGAGTAGACCCCCTGGGAGCTATATTGAAATTCTGGCATGATATTGCCCATAAGCCAAATATTATCCCAGCTAAGAGATTTGACTCCCATAGGAACTGATTTTACATATACATATAAGTGAAGGTGTAACTGTAGGGGGCACTGGTGTTGACTCCCTGTCTTCCCTTTCTTTCCATTAACCAGGGTGCTTCCCTTCTGGTCTGGATTCTTGCTGTATACCTGCACCTGATGATCCCCAAGCGTCACTAATCACAGAGTCTTCTCAATCTCAATGTCTGTAACTATCCAAAACTCAGTCTTGACAGTTCTGTCTGGATCAATAATTCCTATTTCATCAGCTGGATTTCTGTGCTCTTCCCATTTCTGCTTCACTGTGTTCCTTTCCACTGGTCTATGAAACAGAGGGAACTTGGGATAAGCAATGGAAATGCAACCTGTTTATTTCCTTGATTTGGAAAAATTTCCATAAATACTTTCTGCAAAATGCCTTATGCCCTGCACCAATGCAGTAGAAGGCAGGGCACAAACTCCCTCCCAGGCAGGTGCTACCTTGAAAAGCATTGATTTATGCTGATGTCCTGACAAGCCCCTAAAGGCATGCCCAGATATATGGCACCACTACCCCACCATAGGCCTCATTATTTGGTTGTTTAATGCTCACTACACACACACTAACAAATGCAAGCCCGGGGAATTCAGCTATTGATTTGTGCTATGCCAGAAGGGGATTAAGTGGCTTTATCTGAAGCCTCCATTTTAAATATATCACCTCCTTTCTACCTATTTGCTTGTCTGTGATGTCTGGGGCAATTTTGAACCACCTGCTTCTGCAAAACTCCTTTGCCACTTGCTTTCTGCTCTGGTGGTTCCCATACTTCATTCTCAGTTTCTCCCAATCCCACCTTTGGGTTCTGTCCTTTATCAACAACTGCAAATACCCTAAATGACAAAGTATCTTGGTTCCTCTTCCCTTGAATGAACCTATGGCTCCGAGGAGAAAGTGGAGGTTCTCTGATGTGTGGAAATTATTCCATCGCTCTTGCCATCATCATCCCCACTATTATTTTATGGTCGCAAGGGGAATATTACCAAAACCAATAGAAGGGAAGAATTTTCTGCCTCGTGTCTGATCACATTGCAGCGTCATCATTGGGTGGTAGGAGCCTTCGTCCAGTCCAGTGATCCTGACTCTTGGAGGATGTGCTCCACTAGGCATTGCTGGCCCATATCCAGAGTTTCCAATTCAGTACATGTGGAGAGAAGCCTGACAAGGTGCATGTCTTACATGTCTCCAGATGAAGCTGATGATGCAGGTCCAGGACCACACTTTGAGAAACACCAGTCTAGTGAACAACAGGTTTGAACATAGACTGGCAGAGAGCTGACTTACCATTCACATGACTTCAGGCAAGTTACTTGCCTCAAGTTACTTGTGTGCCTCAGTTTCCTTGTTATACAAAACAAAAATATGTGTGACCTCAGGGGATGATGATAAGAAGGATAAAATTCGATAAGGTACATAAAGCCATTTGAACAGCGTTTGGCAGAGTAAGCATCCAATAAGCGATCAATGGTAGCTACTTTGTGCAGCTAATGACAGATTTCTCAAGCAAAGGCTCCGAGTCCCTCAAGTTATCATCAATCTCAGAGTGGAAGTGTGCATTTTAACGAGGCACCTGGAGAGGCAGTGGAGACTTTGAAGCTTAGAAGTTTAAGACCTTATCCTCGAGAGTACCAGAAAGAGGACTTTGGTCCAATCCTGCATATTCCCTTGTGGTCCACAGTGTGAAATCTTCCTGGCTTTCTTGCTCCTCTGGGGAGACAGTCCCTTTGCATCTCTCCTGGAATTGCAAATGTGAAGCACCATCTCCTCACCTTCAGCCCTTTCTTGTCTTCATGTTTTATTCCTTGTCTGCAGACATCAAGCGGCTGCAGATTTCCTGCTTGTGATTATCGGGCAACCTCTGCGTTGCCAATTCATGGAGAATCAACAAAAACAATGATTTCCTTATTGAATCAGCAGAAAAACTCCAACTCTTGAATAGCAAAACCTGGACCTAGAAATAATGACCACCCTAGAGAGGACACCAGCAATGACCAAGTCAAGGAGAACTCTTAGTTAGAGCTAAACAGAATAAAAGGAAATACGGGGTCCCTTAAGGAAGCCTACAGTCCTGCATGCTTTTCCTCCATCCTCAAATTCAAGTGCATTTATATATGAGCCAATCATGTTGAAATTGCCCTTTGACATCAGTCAGTTCGTTCTGTTGTTGAGTCTAGTTTATTAAGACTAATGGTGACCTTGGACCAGAAGCAATTTTAATTTTTGAATACCAGCTTCTTTACAAGTCCTTAGACTGTTAGGAAATTTCAGAAATCTAACCCAGGGACTTGTACACTTTCATGCAATAATCATTTAGGAAGCTAATTAAGAGGGAAAACTCACAGCTCCCACATACCACCCCAACCTGACCTTGCAGTTGCTGGTATTTGCATTTTAACAAACTAAACATCCCAAGAGCTCTGGCACCATGGACCCTCAGACTCCCCCGCCCCAGTCTGAGAAATGTGGTCCTCTGCCACGCTTAATTAGCATGTCCAAGCAGCTACTCTTCCCTCTGGCTTCCCCTTGGTTTCTGCAGATCAAGTCGAATTCTCCTTTTCTCTTTCCTCCTATCACCATCTAATTCATCACCATGTCCGAGAATTCATTAGTCCACCAATACGCAAATTGTATTTTGAGTGTCATATTCAGTGTTTGTTAGCAGACATAGGTTGGTAGGAGGAAAAAAAACAACCTTGAATTTTTACTGGCTGCCTTAAGTTATGTACCTCCCAGAGGGAACACGGGCAACAAAAATTAACAGGTTTTGCAGGAAGAGGGAAGTTGAAAGCAATTCACTTCACCTCCTGGCCCCCCATTCTCCATCTGTGACTTAATGATTGGCACCGTCCAGTGCAATAGGAGCTGGCCACCCTTGGGTGTTGAGCACTTGAATCATGCAGCCCAAAGTGAGCTGTGCTCTAGATATAGAAGGCATACTGGACATTGAAGACTTGTATAAAAAAGTATGAAAAAAATGTAAATCCTTTTTATATTTGTTCCATGCTGAAATGATAGCTGTTTAGTAATTCAATTAAACAAGCTGTATCATCAAATTAATTTCACTAGTCTTCTTTGCCTTTTTAAATATAACTACTAGAAGATTTAAAAATGATACATATGGCTCACATTATATTTCGGTTAGTGTTGACTCAGAACTGCTTCATCCAGGATGATAGCCACAAGTCACATGTGGCTGTTTAAATAATTTATATTTAAGTTAAATTTAAAATTCAGCTCATCTCTCACACTACCTGTATTTCAAGCTCTTATTAGCCACAGGTGGCAAGTGGCTGTCGTAATCGATAAGGCAGACACAGAACATTTCCATCCTTGTGGAATGTTCTATTCGACAGATCTGACTTAAATTATTTTTAACCATCTACCCTGAACTCATTTATGAGTTTTTGTTGGAGATTTTACGCTCTGGCCCAGCCAAACCCAAATACTTTCTCTTTTGCTCAACTCCTAGATTATATTGGTGTTGTGATTCTGAAGGGCCCTATGCGGGACACACAAGTTCAAACAAAGCCACCACTCATGGCCTATTCTCAGACTGACTGCCTGGACTCTCCTATCTTAATTTGAGGCCACTTGTTTTAATCAGCTTTTTTGCTACTGGGACTAAATGATCTCACCAGAACAATTATATAAGAGGAAAAGTTTATTTGAGGACTCAGGGTTTCAGAGGTCTTAGTCCATAGAAGGCCAGCTCCATTCCTTGGGGCTCAAGGTGAGGCTGAACATCACGGCAGGAGAGGGTGGCAGAGGGAAACAGCTCACATCACAGTGATCAGGAAGCAAAGAGAGTCTCCACTCTCCAGATACAAAATATACACCCCAAAGCCATGCCCCAATTCCAGTCTCCTCTAGCCACACCCACCACTTCAGTTACCATCAGTTAATCCCTATCAGTGGATTAAAACACTGATTGGATTAGGGCTCTTAAAACCCAATCATTTCCCCTCTGAACCTTCTTGCATTGTGTTTGGGGGACACCTCATATCTAAACCATCACACCACTGCATTAGTTTCCTATTGTTGCTATAACAAATTACCACGAAATTAATAATTTACAATACTAATATATTATCTTACAGTCTGGATGTCAGATTTCTAAAATCAAAGTGTCAACAAGGCCATGTTTATCCTGGCAGCCTCAGGCAAGACTCTGTTTCCTTATTTTTTTTTTTTTTTTTTTCCAGGCTGCTGCATTCCTTGCCCCACAGTCACATCTCCCAACTGTCTGCTCTCATTTCCACATTTCCACATGGCCTCTTCTTCTGATTCCCTGCATCCCACTTGTAGGACCCTTTGAATTATGCTAGTTCACCCAAGCAATCCAGGATAATCTCTCCATCTCAAAATCCTTAATTTAATTCTATCTACAAAGTCCCTGCTGACACATACACGGTTTCTGGGGATTAGAATGCGGACATCTTTGAAGAACCATTATTAGCCTGTACAACTCCAAACAGAAAACTAGCACACCTTATCTGATTTCTGCATGCCATGCGAAGAGACAATAGTTGTATACAATGCAAGGAAACCACAAACTCTATCCTCATAGAAAATGCCCTCGTAGGAGCCAAACAACTCTGACAACTTCAGAGATCATACACTTGCTCATGTTCCTGAGGCAAGATACGAGTCTTTGGGATAGGACATCATACCATTGCTTCACATCAGAGATCAGAGTCCAATTGAAGACTCGCCTTGCTGGGTCATTATCACCACCCTTTCCCAGATTCCAGAAAGCTTCCACCTGCTGTGTACCGCATCCAGAGGAGAAACTATTTGGTTAGAAGTCAATGACATGACCCATGTGTTGGAGCCATTCCTGTTTGAAAATCAGCTTACTGATGGGGAAAAAAAGGGTACAGGTAATGAACACATCTCTGAATCACTGGAGAAGAAAAAGAAGAGAACTATCAAAGAACCAACTCGAGGAAGATTCTCACCTGATAATTTTACAGATGATCCATTACAAGTTTACAATGCATGTTTTCAAGTTGTCAATACCATTAAATGTCCCTAGGTAACGAAATGCCTTCTAGAAGATCTCATGAGCCCCATTGAATGCACAGGGAAAGATATCAAAGTAGCATTTACTCAGACCAAGCTAAAATAATTCATGTAGAGGAAAGATAACCCAAACGCTCATTATAGTGTTATAAGCCTTAAAGTATATTTGGGATTCTAAAGAGAATCACAGCAAGTATTCCCAGAACACGCTGACCCTACACCCAGCCAAAGGGGTCAAATAAAATGCAGAACCCAAGAAATATTTGGATGTAAAATTGAACACTTTCTATTTACTGATCTCCTAGTAGAAACAGAAATTATCTTCCCAATAAACATGCCAAGGAATCCAAAAGTTTTCAAATCCAGTTTGTTAGAGTTCAGTGTTTAAGTTATACCCCACAGGGTGACTATGTAAAATTCCATCCAAAAGATGAAAAAGACACTCAGAGAGACTGACCTGCTCCTCTACCTTCCTCGAATCCCTCTTTTCTTAAACTTTCTGGCTTCCTTTTCTGTCTCTACTCCTCTTCTTTGGGGCACAGCTATGGTCTTCAAATCTTTGCCTCCCACCCCCCCCCCATATTTTCCCAAAGTGTGAGTTTCAGATAATTCAGGGGGCAAACCAGGGCATGAAAACTTCCTTCCTGATTTTCAGTGCAAAAGTCAGGGAAGGAAAAGGTTCCATGGCATTCCCTATAGTTTCTAGACTGGGTAGCCCCATTATCAGAAAAAGGTTCAGATGTTTTAGCAGCTAAGTTTCCTGGGTCACCACAAGCCTTGGTACACATTAAGAAAAGGGTGCTATCTTAATTTGTTTTCTGTTATTATAACTGAATACCTGACAGTAGGTAACTTATAAAGAAAAGAGGTTTATTTTAGCTAATAGTTCTGGCAGTTGGGAAATTCGAGGTTGGATGACTACATCTGGTGAGGGCTTCATGCTGCTTTATAATCTGACAGAAAGTGGAAGGGGAAGGGCAAGAAGATGCATAGAAAAAGAGGAATCAAAGAATACCCCCCAACTTTATAGAAAGCCACTCTCATGATAACTAATCAAGTTCCTAGGGAGCATGAGATGGAATTAATTTCTTCATGAGGCCAGATGCCTCGGAATACAAATACTTCTTAAAAGTCCCACTATCTCTCAACATCATGACACTGGTGACCGAGCCCCAGCATGAGTTTCACTGGGGACATACCATGTTCTGACCATAACAGGAAACTTCTTCCAGGAAGTGCTCTCCAAGTCAAGATGGAAAAAAGAACTTGGAGATGGTCTGTGTCATGGGACATGATGCCAGGCAGCAGGAGTGAGCGGGCAGCAGAAGAGAAAGCCAGCGGGGCTGCATCTGGGAACTGGCCTCCAGTGTGGGGAGTTCAGGCTCCATTCCACTGGGACCCTTGGAGAACTGCAGTGGGAACCTCAGCATTGTCTTTCTCAAGCTCAGAAGGCTCCTAGGTCAAGAACTTCCTGCAGGAGTCAATATCCCTACACTTCCAGGTTGCTCTCCATGGCAACCCTGAAGCAGAATCCGGTGAAGAGATAACAGGCCTTTGACCTGAGGTAACATCAGAGCGTCCCCCCTGCCTCCCACCAAGCCACAGAGATGTACCAGATATACTGCAGGGATTTTCTCTGAGGATCTGTGGCACAGGACACCAAAATCACCTGCCAGTGGGAACCAGCCCAGCCTTGGGTTGCAAGGCAGACCCAGCTTGGATTTCTGCTTACCCCTCACCAGACACTCTTCTTGGGACCATATGAGGAGGCCCTGCAGGATCTCTGCTGAGAAAATTCTCCTGTCGTGCCCTAGTGAGATTGGGAGGGGCATTTCCAAGTGGGACAAAATGGTCCAGAAATGCATGAATGCCTAAGTTTTATCACCAGCAGGAAGGAAGGAAGGAAGGAAGAAAGGAAGGAAGGAAGGAAGGAAGGAAGGAAGGAAGGAAAGGGAAAGAAAGAAAGACCTGAGAGCTCACGAAGTTGCCAAATCAGGACACTAAATAAAATAATGAAAACTTACAGTGGAGTTAAACCTGGAGCCACCTGCCCATATGGCCCAGAATCCACCGAGTCCCTGATGAAATCTGTCTCTGGGACCTTTTCTAAAACCACATTCACAGAAAACACTCTTGAAAGCCCACCCCAGGCAAGTTCATCATTCTCTTAAATAGGTACCCAAACCAACAAGCTCTGCATGGTCAGGTAACAGGAAACACCCTGCCCTAGAATGTCCAAGACTAAGGAAAGCAGAGGTGCAGCTCAGAGGGGACAGCATGAGGACTATGAGCATGAGGCCTTTGCCATTGAGAGATTTCAGTCTCTCAGAAAATACCCAGAGGCGGGGAGAGGGAAAAGGTGATATTTAGAGCTCATTAAAATGGAGCAATACATGCCCTCCCTCCCCCTCCAGAGACAGTGCACTCGTTCAGCCTGGAACATTCTCTCCACTTCCCTTTCATCCCATCACCTCCCTGTGGCCAGAGCTCCCTCCCACTGTGCTCCAGCAGTGCATGACTGTATCCTCCCAGTTCAACAGACCTCCCCAGTGCAGGTGTGTCTTCTAGACAGGGATTCCATGTCCTTTGATATACAGACCCGGATTGGGATGGCTGGATTGTTTTTCGAGGCACGTCCATACTGTTCTCCATAATGCTTGTACTAATTTACATTCCCACAAGCAGTGTGCAAGAGCGCCTTTTCCTCCAAAAAGTATCACAACATCCAAGATGTGGAAGCCTCAGCAGATGAGTGGGTAAAGACAATGTAGTTTACATTCACCGTGGGAAACTGCCACCCGTATCATTTACAACGACATGAGTGAACTTGGAGGACAGCATGCTAAGTGAAGAGAGTCAGACGTGGAAAGAAAAATGCTGCATGAACTCACATGTGGAATCTAAAAAAAAAAAAAACCCAAATTTGTCAATTCAAGTAGAAGTTTTGGTGAAGATGTTGGTTTTCTGCTATAAGTTTGGGGGGTCAAATGCACAGCATGGTAACTATAGTTGATATTATTGTATTATTCACTTGAAATTTACTGACAGAGTAGATCTCAAATGTTCTCACACCAAAAGAAATCAATTTTTAATGGTTAGTAAGTGCAGAAATGAATATGTTTGCTAGCTATGCTGTGCACCTTAAGTACATCAACCACTCAGTTTAGCAGGTGGATGGTGGAGGGTGCTCCCTGTCCAACATCCTTACTCCACGGGGTGGTAGGAAAGAAACTCGAAAGCTGAGTAAATAGGTACATGAGGCCTGGGTTGTAGCTCAGTGGTAGAAAATGTGCCTTGCAATGCATGCAGGGCCCTGGGTTCCATCCCCAGCACCAATTTTTAAAAATACGTATTTGTTCTGGATAGCCTAAATGACCTGACATCATAGATTGTTACTCTATGGTTTTTTTCATTGTTAAGCACCCTAATAATGCTTAAATATTGGTGGTGATATCACCGGTTACCTTGACGAGTTCTGCTTCCTCAAATGTCGAAGCATAACGTTATAGAAGCATGCCAAGGCAAACGTATAAAGCAGGTTTTATCTAAGAAATAGTAACAGAGTTCTCCCTGGAGGGAGAAGGGGGCTATAGCTGGTATCCTGGTATCCCAGAAGTGAGAGCGGCCTGCCCCTTTTTATATTTTTTTTTTACTTTCTTTGTTCTCCTCCCCTCCTCCCCCTTCTCCCTCTCTCTCTTTTCTGCATATGTGACTAGGCTCAGGAGTTGCCAATGGGATGACCAAAAGGTGAGAAGCAGAAGGGTGGGGGAAGAGCCAAATGGAGTGATCCAGGCAGGAAGCAGCCTAGGGGCCACTAATTAACAACTCCCTGTCTGCAACCTTTGGGGAAGACAGGAGAGGCAGGTAACCTTTGTAATCAAAAAGTGTTCTCGAGACATTAACATTCCAATCTCCCAAAGGGTGGTCTCCAGCTTCCCAGTCTCAAACTGGCCTCCATTTTCTCCATCCAACCTGTTCACCTGTCTACACTAACTGCCTGTCTTTCATTCTGGCTTCAGCAGTATCTTCATAATAATAATGGAAGAAATTCCAGTAAGGTTCTAGCAAGTGCTGGGAAGAGGGGAGAAGGCTGCCTAGCAGAATCCATGCTCTCAGCAAGCCCTGCCATGCCAGCCTCCACACTGGGCCCTCTAGCTCCAATTTTCAAGTCTGGGAATGTAGTTCAGTGGTAGAGAATATGTTGAGCATCGCAAGGGCCGATTCTGTGCGCATGTGCATGCACATGCGCTCATTCGCCCCCCCCCCCCACACACACACTCAAATGATGAATACAATAATAATGAAAGCGAAGGAAATAAAATATATAAATCAACTTCCTCTTTCTAAAAGAAAAAAAAAGCTGATTCTCAGAAATGCCTTCATGTGTTCAGAACCAGAGAGTTGAATTTATTTAATTCAACTGCACATTAAGTACTCATAGAGATTTCAAATGAAGGAAAGAAAGAAATGGGTGCAAATACCCTGGGGATCTTTTTATAGTACTGGAGTGTGAGAATTTTAATTAAAGGTATCTCAGAATCAGAGAGGATCTGAGAAAGGAAGGAGTGAAGACTTAATTTTAGGTGTTGTTTTATCAGGTTTAAAAAAAAAAAACAGTACATGTGTTACTTGCAACTCTTCTCAGGAACTTCATGGGCCTCCAAAAAGCTCCATTTGAGACCAATTTAATAAAAATCTCTCACCCCAGTGAAGGACCCGTTAATAGTGAAGAGCACAAATTAGCAAATCTTGGGGCATAAATGAGCAGTACAGAACATTAGATACCATTCAAATGCTGTTCTTCAGAGAGCCCTATGTAAACATTTTTCAAAACAGAGGGTACCAACTTAACTGTCGTGCACGATGGCTGGACCAAGAAGTTCCAAAATCTGGCCTCACTGTGTATTTCAGCACCCATCAAGTGAATTAATAATAATTCAACTAGTAACTTCTGTTCCTACCCTTCAGGGAGACATCCTGCTCAGAGTTTGTATACATGATCTCCAGTGGTCTTCCCGTCCTGCAGGCAAATGCAGAAGCTGAGTAAATATGGTTCAGCAAATTGCCCACATAACTTGGCTACTGGGTAGGAGATCTGGGTCTTGAACCCTCTGTCTGCTATCCTAGGTCAAGTTGTTTGCACTGTGTCACCAAAGAGCAAGGTGGAGGACCATAAGGTGGGCATAAAACATGCCCAAGGGAATCCAGTCAGACCAGTCCAGACTAGAACACCCAGTCCTCATTCTGGATTCTGTTCTGGGGCCACAATGTGTCCCCAGCCCTGATGACCAGCAGGAGTGATTTTGAATGGTCATGCCCACAGAAGTCATACCTTTGGGTTGTGGGTCACAGAGATCCATTCATCTTAAACGCAGGAAGAATTCTTGAAAGCATATCTCGGAGTCATGGAATCTGTAAGTAAGCTGGAATGCCAAGCAGAAAGGAGGTAGCCCTGGAGACTGGTGAGTTGAAATAAAATGATTTCTCACCAGAACAGAGTGGGCAGGGGTCTCTTTGTCCCTCTGCTCTGATGATCCTGGCATGGATCAGACAATATCCACTTGGGATAAGATAATTTTTAAAAAGAATGAATGTATTGGTAGCTGAGTAGGTCCACTACATTGCCCACCTGCTGGGAACACTGTGTGTGCCCTCAGATTATGCAAAGCACCAACACTACAAATGGATCCTACCGGGCAGCCCCTCTGGACTCCCTGCACTTAGGTACAGTGCCTCATATCTGGTGAATCTTCATACAATTAACTTTTTCTATAACTAGTTACTACATCTTCCCCAATTATACTGGAAGGTCCTTAAAGACAGAATCTGGAACTTTCACAGCAGTTTCCAATAAAACTCTTGCTTGTATCCAGAACCAAATACAGCCATGTGTCACATAATGACATTTCAGTCAACCTGCAACAGTGATCTACAAGATTCTATCACCTAGTGGTGTCTAGATGTCTTATTTGTATAGTACACTATGATGCTCATACACCAATGAAATCAGCAAACTGTACACTTCTCAGAACGTGTCTCCATCATTCAGCAATAGATGACCGTAGATGTTTTCTTTTAAAAATGAATAGATCTGGACTATTGTGTTCACTGTTGTGCAGTGAACTAGGACTATCTGACACTCACCATGCATGTATGTATACTTGCAAAGTACCAGGAATTGGCCAAGGAGAGAAAGGTATGTTGAGGACACAGGCATTTAGCAGAAGCCAAAATCCATCCTAGGAACAGGTTGGTTAGAAGTTCAGGTCTCAGCTTGCCCTGCAGAGACATTTTGTTTTGTTTTGTGTTGTCTAATTTTTTTTGTTCTAATTAGTTGTACATTTATACAAGTCGAGTGCATTTATACATTTCGATAGATCATACATAAATGGAGAGGCATTTCTAAAGGAGAACTTGCCCTCATGTTCCTGATACCATTCAGCTGGAGCCATGATGCTCCTGGTCCAAAGACCCTTTGAATAGGAACAGTTTGATCTGTTTCCAAGTATTTACTAAGCAGCTGTGAAAAACCAGGTGTTGTGCAAGGCAGGAAGTCACTTTGTCATGAAAAGAGTTTAGATCCTAACATATTTAATAACCCAGGAAGTGTTTATTTACCGCCCTCACCTGTCCTCCATGACATCACTAAACGTGGCTACTCTGAATGGCTTATTCCCTAACCCAGTCCCAGGTGCCAGCCCCTCTCAGACCCTGATTCTTCCAGCAGATGGAGAGTTAGAGCAGAGGGAGCAAAACAGAAGCCAGGTGTCAGATCCACGCCCTCCTCATTCCTGGCCTCACTGGATAACCGTACACTGCACGGCTGAGCATCCAACTCTGCAGTACAGTGAGACGTGTGCAAACAGGCCAGAATCCCAGACTGACACAGGGAACAGCCTGGTCTTCCAGCCGTGGTGGCCAGTGGCGTAAGTGGCTCACACCCTGTTCTTGCCTACTGCTGTACCAGTGCCCTGCACAGTCCTGACCTATGCTGGATGGATGTTGAGTCGTGTTGACTGATAAACCAATATGATCATAGCAAGCATTTCTTAGTGCTCACCACGCGCCTGGTGCTGCTGTAAGAGTCACATGTTGTATCAACCCATGTGATGCTCACAAGCACCCTCTGAGGGGGACGTTGCTCCATCTACCATGAGGAAACACAGACACAACGTTTGAATAACCTGCCCAACTGGTAGGAAGAGCTAAGATTCAACTCAGGGAGTCTGACCCCAGAGTCTGTGCGGTGAGCCACTGTAGCATGCTAAGTTCAGGGAGCTGGCAAATCACAGAGGAGGCAATAATCCCTTGAGGAGCTGGACAAGACTCCGTCCTTCCTGCTGACTTCAATATCCACGTGAATGGCCACCCAGCACTGTGATGCCTCCATTCCTTCACCTTCTTACCTCCAACAACCATTTCCACCTTCTCCCTCAACCATCGTCTCTCATGACAACCCTGGGTGTTTGTTGTAATCGGCTGCAAAATGCTCCCCTTCTGAAATTTCAGTGTCAGGACTCTGCCTTCTTGGTTTTGTCCTACCCTTCCATTCAGTGGATCCCACCACACTGTTTTCACTATCGATCACCTCCTCCTGCCCTCAGTCTCTTCCCTACTCCCCTTGGATTCCATCGTCTCTTATTCTAATCTTTCCTTTGCCTCCGTCCCCAACAGACTTGCCTTTCTCTATCACTCTCATCCAGCCAAACTACAACGCTGCATCAGAGTTGTTGAATGTTCCTGAGAAAAATGTAGGGCTGGGATAACCAGACTATCTTAGAATTCATGGCCACAAACCTAAAAAGCACTCGACAACAGAGCCTAGGAGGATTACTATGTTTCTCAAGTAATTTCCTTCCCCTCTGTCCATAATGAATAGTAAAATCCCTCTTTTGCTCCTCAACACACCGCAGACCCTCACCCACCACTTTCCCCTATCTGCTGCCCATGACCTTCACGGAAAATGAAAGTCGTCAGAGAGGAACCCTGCCTGCCCTTGGTCTTCTGGTCAATCCATAACTCTACCTACACCTGTCCCCACTCTGTTCCGTTTTCCCTCCTACGACTATGGGGATAATTTTGTGCTTCTCTCAAAAGCAAATCCTTTCTCTCCTGTCTTCTCAATCCCTCACTCCTTCACTTATTCCCTCTCTCCTGCGCGCTCAGTCTTCTAGTGTGGTGCAGTCACCCCCATCTTGAATTAAAAAGCAAACCACTCAACCACACACACGCCTACCGTTAGCGTTCCTGTATTGTTCCTGCTTCTTTGGGCAGAAAACGCTTTACCTTCCTTACCTGCGCCGTACCACTCTAGACCCACCCATTAGGTCTATTTTCACCCCTTCGGTGCTTTGGTCAAGGTCACCAAATGACTTCCACGTTGCCAAATCCAGTGCACGATTCTGTCCTTCTACTCAAGCTCTCAGTGGTGACATTCGACCCAGCTGTCCTTTCCTCCTGTTTGAGAAACACCATCTTCTGGCTTCTTTGAATCCACGCTCTCTGTTACCTTCGCCTCCATCGCCTGTCCCTTGGCCTCTTTGATGGACTTCTGCTCCCAACCTCTGAACCTTGAAGGGCTCTGGAGTGCTTCTGATCCCCTCCCCTTCTCTTGCTGCTGATCTTGTCCCCTGGAGCGAGGGTCTCATCTTGTCCCATGTCTCGTCTTATCCCTTCTACATGTAAATGACTCCAGTGTCAATAGCTCCATCCCCACCGCTTTCCCCAAATTCCAGTTGTGCATATCCAACTGCTTTCAAAACCCTTTTTATTAACCATCACACACACACAGACACACACGAGCACACGTCCACACATGGCTTTTCCTCCCTAGGTTCCCCCATCTCAGTAAATGGCAACCCCAGCAACCCCAAGCCCTCCTTGCCCCTCACCCTCCATATCCGCTCATCAGTGAGTCCTGTCTCCAAGTGTTTCTTCGCTGCCGCCACCTCCGTCTCCACACTTCACCACTCCTTCCCTGCCCTTGGGCACTGAGGAGCCTGCCCCTTCTGCCTCCCCTCCAGTCTCCATACAGCAAACACACAGAGGATGTTTTCAGTGGACTTTTTAATACCTTTCCCACTGCCTTTGGAATGAAATCCAAACTTCCTACTATATCCTCGATGTCCTCAAATATCTGACTCCCTCAGTTTTTCCAAACTCTTTTCAAATGGTCCCTCTTGTTCACTGTCAGCAAATCTGTCTCCCAATTTCCCAAATCAGGACTTTTATCCTTATTCTGTTGCTCTAAAATTCTGTTCTCCCAGCTCTTTAAGTTGATTGGCTCATTATCCTCCTTCTGGTTTCTTGTTTGTTTTTTTGTTTTCTTTTGTTATGTGGTGCTGGGGATCAAATTTAGGACCTCACCTATGCTAGGCAAGTGCTCTGGCCCTGAGCTGAATGCCCAGTGAGGACTTGGTTCAAGTGTCACCTACATAGAGACAGCTTCCTTGACAAGTCACAGCCTAGCAAATGCAGAATCTCCCAGTGCCTACTTCTTGCAAATATTTACCAAGGGTTTTAATTCTTCATAATCTTATAAAGTGGTCCCTTTGGTTCACATTATCAATCCAGTCTTAAAACTAGAAAACTGAGTCTGCCAGGTGTAGCGGCACAACTTAATCCCAGAGGCTCAGGAGGCTGAGAAAGGAGGATCACAAGTTCAAAGGCAGCCTCAGCAATTTAGTGAGGCCCTAAGCAACTTAGTGAGACCCTGTCTGTAAATAAAATATAAAAATGGTCTGGGGCTGTGGCTCAGTGGTTAAGTGTTCCTGGGCTCAATTCCCAGTTAAAAAAAAAAAAAAAAATGAATCCAAAGAGAGAATAGAAGTCCAAGGTCAAATAGAAATACAGAAGATGATCTCAGACTTGAACCCCACACATCCCAGCTCCAGTCTGGCCTCTTCACCACCAAACCACCCTGCCTCTCTCACATCACCTGCACGTTGCTTTTCAACACTTTTAATGACATGGCTATCATCTTGTTCAGTTATTTCTGTAATGTCAGCCTCCTCACTAGAACATAAGCAACATGTGGACAGAGACCATCACTGGATCCCCACTGTCTGTCACATGGTGGGCACCCAACAAATAGCTGTTGCATAAATGAATAACTAAATAAGAGCAGGGTTTGGATCAGAAAGTTACAATGCTTACATGGAAGGCTGCTCTTATTTTGGCGCCTACCATGTTTCGCGTCTGTGTGACCACAGACGATACAAGCAGATCCTTTCTGGGTCAAGTGGCTGAATCATGTTCTCTGTGCTGTCTGTTTTTCAGAGCAGGTTTACTATGCTGGTCCTGTTGACAACGCTGGATTCGAAGTTCCCGAGGTAAGGTGTGAATGTTCTGCTTTGTGTTGTTACTTAATTGTTGTACTGAACATTTTGTAAAGAAGGGAGACAGAAGTAGAAGGAGGGGGGGAAGAAAGGAAAAGGAGGAGGCCGAAAAGCAAGGAATTAAACCTTTTAAAACTTTCCCACAGGCCACCATTAAGAAAGCCCTTTCTCAGTAAAGCTGTCCTTTATAGCGGGTACTTAGCAGTGTTCGGTGCATGACTTTGCCTTTCTGGATGTCCATTTGATGTGTCATTGAAACTTTGGGGACCCTCCAGGCACAAATCCCACTGAGAAGGATGCTGGAGTCTTGTACCCAGGACTGCCCAGGTCTGTGGGGATCCATAAGGCTGGACTGATTGGGACATGTGGAGGCACCACACAGATCGGCAGTTCTGAGAAAGGAAGATGCATAAAACCACAAAGGCTTAAATGTCCCCCTCGTGACCGTCCCTTCACTGTTATTCATGGACTGTGTCTTGGTCCATTTTCTGTTGCTATCACTGAATGCCACAGACTGGGTAATTCATAAAGAATACAGGTTTATTCAGTCCATGGAGACTGAGAAGTCCAAGTGAAGACGCTGCATCGGGTGAGATCCTTCTTGCTGGTGGGGACTCTCTGCAGGTTCCCAAGGCAGCCCAGGGCATCACATGCCACCTAGAAGAGACGGAGCTAAACTGATTTTACACACTCTACAGACAACCCATCAATCTAAGAATGGATTATTGATCCATTTATGAGGCAGACCCTCACAAGCTAATCACTTCTTCAAGGTCCTGCCTGATCTCATCTCTTTATTGGGGATTAAATTTCAACACAAGTTTCAGTGGGACATTCAAACCACACACAGCAGGCTAAATAAAGAAGGTGCTCATGTCCTGGGCCTTCGCTGGCAAGACTCACAGCTAATGCTAGAATTTTACAAGAATTTCTTAAGAGAGAAAACTCCAAATAATGTGATTTATGAAATGTCTGAATTCAAGCCACTTTGGCATAAGGAATACATTTTCTTTCTTTCTTTTTTCTTTCTTTCTTTCTTTCTTTCTTTCTTTCTTTCTTTCTCTCAGAATACATTTTCATTCATTGTGCACAAACGGGTACAACTTTTCATTTCTCTGTACACCATGTAGAGTCACACCATTTGTGTAATCATACGTGTACATAGGGTGATGATGTTTGTCTCATTCCACCATCTTTCCTTCCCCTGCCCACTCCCCTCCCCTCATTTCCCTCTACATGATCCAACATTCCTCCATTCTTTCCGTACCCTCTCCCTTCCTGTTATGTATCACTTATCAGAGAAAACATTTGACCTTTCGTTTTTTGAGATTGGCTTATTTCACTTAGCATGATATTCTCCAACTCCATTCATTTACCTGCAAATGCTGTAATTTTATTCTTCTTTGTGGTTGGGTAATATTCCATTGTGTATATATACCACAGTTTCTTTATCCATTCATCTATTGAAGGGCATCTAGGTTGGTTCCACAATCTGGCTATTGTGAATTGAGCTGCTATAAACATTGATATGACTGCTATAAACATTGATATCACTGTGGGATAACTGTATCAAATGGTGGATCTATTCCAAGTTTTCTGAGGAATCTCCACACTGCTTTCCAGAGTGGCTGCACCAGTTTGCAGTTCCACCAGCAATGTATGAGTGTGCCTTTTCCCCCACATCCTCACCAACACCTATTATTGCTTGTATTCTTGATAATCACCATTCTAATTGGAGTGAGATGAATTCTTAGGGTAGTTTTGATTTGCATTTCTCTAATTACTAGAGATGTTGAGCATTTTTTCATATATTTGTTGATCGCTTGTATATCTTCTTCTGTGAAGTGTCTGTTCAGTTCCTTGGCCCATTTATTGATTGGGTTCTTTGTATTTTTGGTGTAAAGTTGTTTAAGTTCTTTATAAATTCTGGAGAATAGTGCTCTATCTGAAGTGCATGTGGTAAAGATTTTCTCCCACTCTGTAGGCTCTTTTCACATTATTGATTATTTCCTTTGCTGAGAAAAAAAAAAAGTTTTTTAGTTTGAATCCATCCCATTTACTGATTCAGCAATACATTTTCAATGGGCTACTCCTTCAAGAATCTTATGAAACAACATGAAAACAATTGTGGAAATGTAATTATTTAAATTATTTTTTGCTTTGAACTTCATCTTAGCAGCCATCCAAAACTGAAAGAACCTCAAGAAAAGAGACTCATCCATAAGAAATCACCTCCACCTCGTTTCTTTTCTGGGTTTGCTTCCTTTCCATCCCAGCCTCTGGGTTTCTATCTGACAACAGAGGTCATCTTGGATTTCTACTAGAATTTTTCTCACAACTGGGGTGAAAACCCCAGCTTTCTTTTCTGGAATTCTACAGAGTTTTCTCCTCAGGTCTTTCAGTATATTATAGAATTTTTTCAAGAAAAGAAAACTCAATCTCTCTTCACTTCTAGGATGCAAGGCCTAAATTCCTCCAGATAGCATTTTTTTCCTCCTTAAATCTTTGCTATTTGAGTTATTTTTCTTGTCTCATTTTTCTTCTGATACACCACAAGAGACTGACATAAAAGTTGCTAACAATTGATTTTCATTTTGCATAATTGGCTTTTTCTTTAACTAGCTGCCCTTAACAATTGCTGTGAAATAGAAAAGGACTTTTTAAAGTCATAGAAGCTTTCTGAAAGAAACGCACCAGAAATATAAAAAGCCTTATAGGTATTCCTTGACTTACAATGGGGCTATATCCTGGTAAACCCACTGTAAATTGAAAATACCACTAAATCAAAAATGCATGTAATGCACCTAACTTACCAAACACCCTGGCTTAGCCACACAGCACACTGTAGACTGTTGGTTGCTTCTCCTTGTGCTTCTGTGGCTAACTGGAAGAAGACTCAGCTTGCTGTGGGTGCCCAGGATCAAGAGAGGATCGTACTGCATATCATGAGCCTAAGAAAAGATTCGAATTCAAAATTCAAAGTGTGGTTTTTACTGAATGCATATCACTTTCAAGTCATCCTAAGTCAAACCACTGTGAGTCAGGGGCCAAGCCTATTGCAGTCATGTGCTATGCTTAGAAGAAGAGCAGTACTTTCATTCCTCAACCCCTAGCAGTTCTAAAGGAGACACCGCCTGATGTGAGGGCAAAGCCATGATCCGGTCTCCTGAGCCTGGGCCTGGGCCTCTCCCCTTCTGAGGCCCATGCCTGCAGAGCAGACACCTGGCTCTGGGTTAATGGTGGTCCCCGTTTGACCAAAAACTTGGCTCAATATTCAGTGCCTTGGTATTATTTTCCATTTCCTTTTTAGATAGACAAATGGACTATTTTTAGTTGACACATAATAATTACACATATTTGTAAGGTATACTGTGATATTTCAATGTTTATATGCAATGTTTATCACAAAATTGGCATATCTGTCACCTGAAACATTTATCATTTCTTTGTGTTGGCAACATTCAAAACCATCTCTACTAGCTTACTTTCCATTGAACACACCCAATCCTTTGGCCCAAATATTATATCTGCAATATTATATGTGTCCATGCCTTCTGTTTTCTTCATTAAAATTTAGAAATCCTTCAGTTTTTCAAAGCATATGGACAACAAATTATAGGTACAATCTGAACCATGTATTACCAAAGAAGCAACTACACATTCCTAACTCACAAATCCAGTGCCCTCCTCAAGAGCAGAAAGACTGCAGCCCTCTGTCCACCTGTTCCCAGGTTGTACCAGAGCATGTATATCTTGTAATGCATCATCTAGAGCACCTGCCTTCAAATACTCCATCTTCTTTTAGGCTCATAAAGCAATAATGAAAAACTCACTTGGTTTTCAATCATTTTGCCGATTGTGGGCTTACGTGCACTTGGAGAGTTAAAAGAGAAGCAGAGAAAGACAATGATGATGATTATGGTGATGATGATGATGGTGGTGGTGTTGATGGTGATGACAATGAAAAAACACCATTAGATAAATTTCAGCTGGCCTTTATTCATAATTCATTCTCAAACTTTCACACTGCTTTGGTGAAATTCCTAACACTGCTTCTAAAATTAGAGTTGCTTGACATGTGACCTGAAGAATTGCAGAAGTCTCAGGTTGAATCATACCTAATCAGTCCTCACACCCGAAGCACCACTGGGAACACAGCCTGCCTCTCTCAAATGCAATTTCCACCTGAACCTTTGCTAATTGCTAGAAAGTTGCCCTCTGCTACCAAAAGCTGCCTCTCTTGCAACTTCTGTCCAGTGGTCTGATTTATTCCTTCCCTCTGGCTTTACACAGATTAAAGTCCTTTCCTCCTTTGGGTGACAGGCAGTTCAAAGATGTGCCTGGCATTTCTTATGCACCCTTCTCTCTCAGTTTCTCTGCTCTGCTTGGCAGTACCTCTCACTACCCTGAGACTTTTCTCCTCCAGACTGGGCAGTCTACAAACATGCTACCACTGCAAGCAGAGGAGAAGACAGAGGCAGGCCAACCCCTGAGACATTCCCACAATTCCTCATATGGTATGGCTGCCACGGCCTCTTCTAAGTGATCATATGCCAACTGCAAATGAAGCGAGCCCTCTGGAGTACTGTTGCTAGAAAGGAATCGTGAGAGATGGCACCTCTTTTCATGCTAGAGGTTCTATGCTGTGAAATTTTGCTCCCACAGGGATTTCTCCATCTCAACAAATGACACTTTATCCTCCCAATTGCTCAGGCCAGAAGCCTTGGAGTTGCCTTTAATCCATCTCTTGCCTCTATAATGATACAGGCACTTGAATATTTATAGCAGTTCAATTCACAATAGCCAAGTTAAGGAACCAGTCCACATGCCCATCAATAGATGAATGGATAAATAAAATGTGGAATATATACATAATGGAGTTTTACTCAGCCATAAAGAATTAAATTATGGCATTTGTGGGTAAGTGGATGAAACTGTGGAACTGAAAAACATCATGCTAAGTGAAATAAGCCAGAAAGTCAAGGTTCAAATGTTTTGTCTCATATGCAGAAGCTAGAACAAAATAAGGGGGAAAGGCAGGGTGGGGGTATTCCATGAAAAGAGAAGAAATCAGTGGGGTGGAGGAAAGGAATAGAGGCAGAGGGAGGTGGGATGGGAGGAACAGTGGAAAGAAATTTACCAAATTATGCTATATTCCACAGTGAATTTTACCAATTTGAAAAATAATAAATAGATACAAGGAATACCAGTACAGAAAGGTGAACAGGGAGAGGAAAGAGGGGAGCGAAACCAAAAGCACTGGGGACTGAAAAGGAGCAAATTATATTCCAAGCATGTATGATTATGTCAAAATGAAGCCTCCTATTTTGCATAACGATGATGCACAAATAAAAACATTTTAAAAAACTGCAAACCAGCATTAGTCCCACCCCACCCATCTCTCCCATTTGCTCCCTTCCTGCCCTGTTCTCCTTAGCATGGGTATTTAACAAGCTCTCTGTGGTCCCTAAATGTGTGGCATGTTAATCCCTCCCAACAAGACAAAGCTCCACAGGGCAAGGAGTTGTTTTGTCTTGTTCTACTTCATCCCCAGTATCTGGAACCATGCCTAATATTTAAGAGTTGCTCAATAAATACAGTCCATCTGGGGAATTTGTTCCAGGATCCCCTCAAATACCAAAGTTCACAGATGCTCAAGTCCTTTATGTAAAATGGAGTAATACTTGCAGAGAAACTCTGCATATCCTCTGCATATTTTAAATCATCTCTAGATTACTTAGAATAACTAATACAATATAAATAGTACATAAATAGGCCAGGCATGGTGGCAGAGGCCTATAATCTCAGCAGCTTGGGAAGCTGAATCAGAAGGATCACGAGTTCAAAGCCAGACTCAGCAACTTAGCAAGGTCCTAAGTTAATTAATGAGACCCTGTCTCTAAATAAAATATAAAAAAGGGCTGGGGATGTGACTCAGTGGTAAAGTGACCCTGGGTTCAATCCTTGGTGCCAAAACCCCAAAAAAAAATGTCACATAAATAGTTGTTATACTGTATTGTTTGGGAATAATGACCAGAAAATAGTCTGTACCTGTTCAGTACAGATGCAAATTTTTTTTAGACATTTTCGGTCTGCAGTTGGTTGAGGTTGTGGATGCTGAAACCTTGGATCCAGAGGGCTGGCTGCATTTGATGGATGGCTGATTGTAGTGTGGGTCACATGCCTGATACTTTGCCCTGTGTCTCTTGCAGGGAGAACACCAGGTTTTGCTGAAACTGTATAATGAAAACGGTTCCACTGTGGCTTGTGCCAATGTCACTGTCATTTGCTCCTGACTGTGGCCTGCAGGCAAAAGCACAGCAAGCTCACTCTCATGGGGACTCCAGGTCCCCAGACTCAACCTGCTCTGTAAGACGAACCAGCCGATGGCAGAGGGACTCTCTGAAGAAGCTCCCTGAGCAGTGCGGTTACTAAGTTTAGCCCCAGGATCAGATGTCCCCACACTCCACAGATGTAATGAAGCCTTGGAAATTATGTGCTTCTGGAGCCTCTTGGTAGTCACTAAGCAGTCTCCAGGGTCATTCCTCCCCTAATTAGTAACCTCACATCAGCCTCACCTTCATCTTGACTCCTTGGGAGCTTTTCCTCACAGTCACCCAGAATAAAGAAAACGAGCTCACAACTGTTCAGCATGAATTTTTCAACACGTCTAAGTACAATACTGTCATTAAAAAGTCATTTTCTCCAGATACAGGTGTCACCTGGTGGCACAGCACAAGCACTTCTAAGAAATTCAAGAGCATGATGCTCCATCTACAATTAGAGAACTGGAGAAGTGTGCAGAACTGGGCGAACCTCAAGAAACACTCATTTCACCTTCATCCTCTGCATCAGTCAGCTTTCCATCACTACAGTGAATACCGGGGACAATGGACTTATAAAGAGAAAAGGTTTACTTTGGCTCCCAGTTTGGGAAGTTCCAGTCCGTGATCTGTTGTCCCCTACTGCTTTAACCTGTGGCCAGCCAGCTCATCATGGCGGGAGCCCATGGCAGAGCAAATCTACTCACCTCCCAAGTCAGGGAGCAAAGGGGAAGAAGAGGGACACAGTCCTCTTTAAGGGCACGCCTCCAATTTTTCCTAAAGATCTCTAGGCTCTGCCTCTTAAAGGCTCCACTGCTTCCCAAGAGTGCATCCCCAGGGAATCAAGCCTTCAACACATAGGCCTCTGAGGACATTCACAATCCAAACTTAGCATCCCCCAGAGCATGATTATACCTGATCTCAGCACACAATGTCACTCATTCCTATATTCATTCATTCATTTCATTCATTTATTCAAGGAACAAGTGCTCAACACCTACCATGAAGCATTGTGCTCCTAGAATACACTGGGAACAAAACAGGTACTGTTCACGCCTAAAAGAGGCAGTTCCTGAAATATTAAGAAGCCACATACCCAGTAGTGAACAAACTCATCTACACCTTCAATTCCTCAATAAATGAGCAAGATGTCCATCTTGTTTCCAGAGCCAGCTCGGAAGCCCGCCTTCTCATTTCCTGGGGTACAGGTGGTATGGCAGGTTCTGCAGTCCCTTCAACACACTGCTCCTTCCTCCCCACTCCTCTCCTCCCATCGTCCCTGGGCCCAATGTCTGGCCCTCTTGCTCCTGCTATTGATCTGTAGTAGGATGGGTGGGTTGACTTTGTCATGTGTGCATCTTTCAAATCACAAAGGTGCCACTATGTTAGAAATTAAAAGAGGAAACATCCCACAGTTCAAAGAATGTTCATTGCTATTAACTCCTATATGTAAATAATTAAAACACCTGGAACGGCCAACCATAAGTTCTTGGTTGCCAAACCAGCATCCAAGATTTTCTGGGTAATAGACAAAATGGTAGTAGCATCCCCATCTGGTCGTAATTCTTGAGATAAAAGACACGTATGACCGTGCCTGGCTCAGGAGCAGACCTCTGCACATATACAAGGGGAATAGCACTATCATGCACGAGAACAGCAAGCAACTTCTGCCCCTTCACCATTCCCACCAGCTCAGGACATTACCCTCCTCTATTCTCAGTAAACACTCCTACCACTAGCAAAAGGGCTTGAGGAGATTCTGTGTGCTCGCACGTTCTGACAGCTCAGCACAGCTGTTACAAGTTTCCAAAGGCACAAACAGAGCTCAGCTGTTCCCTATCTTTGCGCTTCTCCTTTAATTTGACATGGGGGGTGTGAGTGCATAGATATTTGGATACTGTAGGTTTGGATTAAATAGTAATTTCCATACATGGAGCTGACCCTTGGCATGGCTGAGTGAATGCAGTTCCACTAAGGACGTGACTTAAGAGAAAAAGAAAATGTTTCTCTATCCACAAATATGCTTTTTTCTTGATAGCCTGTCATGTGGCTTAACTTTCACCATAAGTATCATTCCTACAAGTTGGGAAAGTTTTTCAGTGTTTAGGAGTCTCCTATTAAAATACAATCAGCACTGATAGGAAGAATGGTCAGAGTCATTAGCAGTAGTTAGCACTCTGGCAGAACATCCAGAGTAACTAAGATCCACTATGGACTTGGCACCCCAGGAGGCACGGGTACCACAAGCCAAGTTCAGGCCAGCCATCTGGGTGGTGTCCAGAAGGTGGTGAGGGGGTCAATCTATCAAATAACCTAAATTTACTTCCCTTCTCACAGTTTGTTATTGTTTCAAAAATCACCATAAAAAAACTACAAAGATTTGTTCACAGTAGGCTTGTGAAGAGGAGGTGGAGTTGGTTCAGAATTATTTAATGTCCCCAGAACCAGAGAACTCGTGGAAATCAGCCAGCTGCAATCATTTTGACACCTACCAACCCAATTTATATTTTGCGGGAAATTTCAACCCCTCTCTATAAGGCGTTTTTTAAATAATGTTGAAGGAAATTCAATACTCAGGGGAAAATTTGGTAGACAGAAATCCAGACAGAAGGCGGAGACACGCTTTGAGACAGCATGATTTACATCACTTAGAATGTTTGGGCTCTAACAGAGAACTCACTCAACCTGGCTCAAAAGTATGCAGACTAGGTTTGCTCCTGTGACCACTGAGCCCTCAAGAGACTCGGGTATCTGCCAGGGTTTGCTTGGAGGTTGTGCTGACACTAGCTCTTCACCTCCATTTCTATGCCCATCTTCTGCCTCAGGCCTCCCTGAATATTGGCTTCACCGTCAAGCTGTCTTCCCTGTAACAACAAAACATTTCAACAGTTGGTGACTTCACACCCACTCTGTCTTCAAAACTGAGGATGAGAGTCACCTTTCTCCTAAAGCCCCGCCTTTCACTCTGATTGGACTGGCTTGGTTAACATGACCACTCCTGACCAATCACTTTGGCCCTGCCCTGATTGGCTTAGCCTAAGTCACATGTTCCACCCCTGCAGAAGAATGAGAGTCAGTTCTAGGGGCGCCAGCAAATGCCTAAGTGGAAATTGGAGGAGTCCAGGCGGGTAAAGGGGTGCTAGAAATTGAGAACAAGTCTAGAATCAGGCCAGTTTTTGAAAATATGTCTCTGAGCAAGTGATGTACTTTCTAAGCTTCCATTTCCTCACCTCTGAGTTCCAGCTATTTATAGAGAAACTGAGAATTAAATGAGGGAATGCATATAAAGAACTCAGGAGAGTTCTAGGCACATTATTCAATAAAAGTGAGTTATTAGTACCTTAGGGTGGGTGCTCTCCTATGCAGATAGAGCACTGTTGCCTAATTTCCATCTCCTGTCCTCTTACATCTGGGGGCAACCAACCATAGAAGTTTGGCCCTACTCAGAAACCCACATTCCTTTCTAGGTCCTCAAAAGGTTCCTAGGCACTTAGATTTCTTCTGAGAGTAGCTAGCTTTATCAGACCTGGGAGGGAGCATGCTCCCTGAGCTCTGTGCTTGGGTCATAACTCTAAGATACATAATGGAAGCACATCTCCCATAACAGAAGGACAAGTTTCCCCACAAACAGAAACACTATAACCAGGCCAAAAGGGCCTTTGAAAGAAAATGTGTGTATTTTTTAATTAAACTTGTTTCCTGCAAATAAAGACACACAGCCAAGACGTGAAGAACTAAATGTAACATCTGCAAATTTAACAATTACGTCTGCCTTCAGAAAAAAACAAAAAACCCAAAATAGCTAGTGAGAGAACAGAAAGGACCACATCCTGGTTATAATCTGGACTTGTGAGGGGGAAGAGAGCTTACCATCTCAGCAGTTTCATTTCAGATTTGAATTGGCTGGATTTTTCTCAGTCGGCAAAACCAGTGCCCCTAATTTCCCAGTCACTTATCAGGCAAGGAGGGCTCCAGTAAGAGTCAAGAACAAGTTATTTAACCTCTTAGATTTATATATCTTCAGTTTTTCAATTTGGAACTGAAACCTTCAGCTACCCCCTGAAGTTTTTTTCTGTAACCCAGCTTTCCTTTTACATGTGATGTAGATTGGAAAGTGTCATCCAAAGGCCCATATGCCAAAGACTTGGTTCCAAGCCTGTGTTGCTATTGGGACATGGTGGAGCCTAGTGAGAGGTTCTTAGATTATCAGGGATGTGAAACCAGTCAGCTCTCTTTCCCTTTGCACCCTGGCTGATAAGTGAGCCATTTTGCTCTAAATCATGCCCCACCCCATTTGTGCTTCCCCACCACAGAGCCAAAGCAATGAGGCCAATTGATCACGGACTAAAATCTCCAAAACTGGAAGCCAAAATAAACCTTTTCTCTTTGTAAGTTGGTTATCTCAGGTACTTCATCACAGTGACAAAAAGCTAACTCAGACAATATCTTGGTCTCTTCAAGACTCTTCCTTAGGAAAACAGTGTATACATCAACTCCTTTGGCCAAAAATAATGACTTCTTCCTCCAGGTGATGTTTTTCTTTTTTTTTTAATTTCCCTGAAATCCAACCAAGGATAGGAAGACAGAAAATAACCAGGATTTTATTATTTTATTGTGACTTTTCTCCTCCTCTTCTGCCTAGAAGTGGTGAAGGAAATTTTGAGAAGGGGCCACAGAATATTATTAAAATAATGGGAATAGATGCCCCCAGGAGTCCACATGAAGATGGACTCAAGTGATTTAAAAAATGTGAGTGCAGAAAGATAACATCTGAGAAGACAGAATGACAATAATAAAAACAAAACATTTAAACATTTTTTCTTTCTTTTCTTTTTCTTGATGGAGTAACCAGAGATTGAACCCAGAGGTGCTTAATTACTGAGCCACAACACCAGCCCAGTTTTTTGTTTGTTTGGTTTGCTTTTTGAGACAAGGTCTCAATAAGTTGCTTAGGACCTAAGTTGCGGAGGTTGGCTTTGAACTTGCAATCCTCCTGCCTCAGCCTCCTGAGCTAGAATTACAGCTTGTGCCACCCCACTCTGCTAAAACATGTTTTTAAAGGCTAACAATAATTCAGGCATTTTCTCTGTGTCTGGCATTGTGCTAGGTGTTTCACCAACATCTTAATACTTAATCTCAATACTTAACAGAAAAGTCTATGAGTGGCTAATACAAAGATACACCTTTCAGAAGAGGAAGCTGGGGCTTTAAGAAGTTGTGTAACTGGCCCAATGTGACCCAGGCTCATGAGCTCACTCAGCTGGGACTCAACTGACTCTGAATCCACACTTTCTACTTGATTTTGCCTGTGCTGTTTGGTTGGAGACAACATAGTTTAAAAGCACCCTATGTACACAATAGAATATTACACAGCCTTAAAGAAGAATGAAATCATGGCCTTTGCTGGTAAATGAATGGAACTAGAGAATATCATGCTAAGCGAAATAAGCCAATCCCAAAAAAACAAAGTCCAAATATTCTCTCCGATAAGTGGGTGCTGGTGGGGGTGGGTAGGGAAGAATGAAGGAACTTTGGATTATGCAGAGAGGAATGAGAGGTGGGGATGGGAAGGACAGCAGAAGGAGACAGACATTATTACTCTATATACAAGTATGATTACACTACTGGTGTGACTCAGCATGATGCACAGCCACAGGAATGAGAAGTTATGTTCCATTTGTGTATAATGTGTCAAAATGCAGTCTACTGTCAAGTATAACCAATTAGAACAAATAAAAAAAAAACTTTTAAGGAAGAAAGAAAAGCACCCTATTGTTTTAGTGGTGGGCTTACCAAATTTGTTAACTCAAGCAGCAAACAAGCCACCATCAAGAATAGGCTAACAAAGGGTGAGACTAATCCATGGGCAAGGGTACAGAAGGAAAAAAGATCATGACGTTGAACTTCTGAGTTCTGTGACCTGCAGGGACTCCCCTGTGCTCCTCAACAAAAACCTAAGGTCACTCAAGGTCAGCCCCACCTGGAAGAACCAACCAGCAAATCTAGTTCCTTCGCTCTTTCCTCCCTCCCTCCCCAACTTCCTTCCATAAATATATATTCAGGCCTACTACTCCTTGAGCACTGTATTAGGCACAATATATAGACTATTTCATTTGAAAATGAAAAATATATAATAGAATCCCTAGTCAAGCCAGCTTATATTTTAGGAAAAGGGAAGAAAGAAAGAAAGAAAAATCTCTTATGGTGGAGACACGGTGGTAAGATGCAGAGGTCAACAAAGATCTTTGGCTGTAGGTGGGGAACGGCAGGTGGTTTGGCCATTGTCGGGGGCTTCTGAGCTGGGTCTTGAAGGATGAATGGGCTGTTAGAGGTGCCCACAACCAAAAGCAGTCCCAGCTGTGGGTCCCCAGCCTTCAACCCTGGTGTTTCTGTTTCAAGTTCTGGGACACACCGTGTTTCTGTTACCATTAGGCAATGAATCCAATTTAGACTAAAGTATATAATAAAGCTTCCTCTTAATTCTTAGCCATGATTCTTAATACTTGATGAATTGACAAATACCTATTAAGTTCTAAAGAGAACCCAGTTCTCCCAAAGCCACTCTAAGCCTGTCCCCTGAAATAAACCCCTTGTCATCCTCCTGAACAACTGTCCGGGCCCCTCCCTGGCCAGGGGTATTTCTCTTGACCTCCTGTGTCCTCCCTTCTTGTCACGTTTGACTCACAGAGTCTGAATCTACAGGAATGCGCAGAAGGTGTGGGGCTGAGCTCTGTGGAAGGTCCCCTGAGGACAGGGTCAGTTAGCCTGAGAAGGGTGTCAGAACGTAGAGGTAGCATCAGAAATCAGAACGGAGGCTGCATGGAGCGGGCAGAGGTTGGAGGGTCTGAGAGCAGGGCCAGAGTTCTGTGTAGAGGGTGGTCTGTAGAGAGGGGGATCCTGGATGTGGGCGTGATGCAGGAGGACAGGCCGGGGCCAGGTCATGGCATCTGGGACTCTGTTCTTCTGCTTTGGTTATGGGTTCATAAAACTTGTGATCCACAACCTCCCAGGAACTAGGGTAGTGGTCATTAGAACATCTCTTCTTTCCTCCTATTGTTTTCCCCCTTTCCCCACTTCATTTTGGAGCACAAAATGAAAGGAATTAGAGAGAGAGGTTAACTCCGAAACTCCCCTGCTGGGACACCAGTGTGACGCTCACCGTGAGCTGCCCCTCTGTGGCTCTGAGGAAGGACTCTTTCTCCAGCCTGAAGGCAAATACCATAACATTTGGAAGAGTCATTTAGCAAAGTCGTTTGGAGAGAAAGGTACCTGTCCCTCCTGCCTTGTCCTGAGTCACAGTTTTTATTGTCACATTGGATTTGCCCAGCTGCCTCTCAAGGTAGCAAACTGTTTGGTTGTGTCAGTCTCCCCACCCCCACTACAGTCCACACCCTGAAGCTGTCTGTCTGAAGTTGCTCACTTTTTTGTTTATTTTTGTAACTGGATTTCACTGATCCATGTTGTATGGGTTAGACTTCAGTAGTCCACAGTCATGTTCCGGTTTCCAGAATCTTGGAATCTGAAGGAAACCACCAATAGGGAGCTCAGTTGAACCTGTTCTTGGTCTCAGAAAACTCAGAAGAGTCCCTGTTGAAGAGTTCTAAAAGAAATAGATTATTAAAAATGAGCACAACTTTTGAAGGAGACTGAGTCTCACCTTGACAAAAAGACATGGCGCCATCTCTTCGAACAGTCAGGCGGAAGCGGTGACGTCAGCATCCTGCTGAGGCAGACTCCTGGCGTCAGAGGAAAAATGGGAATACACCCTGGTGTCCAGGGCCCAGACCCCAGGTTTGTAATACAGCCATGAGGAGAGAGAAGCGTCTCCAGAAACTGGCTTCACAGGGGCTTTGGAGAGATGCCAGGGCAGCTGCAGCATTGCGTGACACCCTGGTGGCAAGATGGCACAAGGGCCAGAGGGTGGGACAAGGCAAGGCTGTTCCGTGAAGCTGGGCGACCCCACACAAAGGGGAGGGAGGGCGAGCAGACCTGGGCCTGGCACCATGCTGTGCCCAGTGAGGTCCTCCCATCAAGGAACTTCAAGATCCTGGACAAGAGACCTGGGAGGATGGAACTACAGGCTGCAATAGGAAAGAAGAGCTCTGAACTGCTGTGAGGGTCCCGTAATAAGGATATGAGGGCAGGATATGAGGGAGGCCTAAAGCGCTTCTGTCACAGATTACAGGTCAGTGACATTTAATTAAGTTGTTATTGTTCAAGTATCTTCATGGACAGACATTGGCACACTAGAATTCCCAGTGTCGCTGGGTGAACAGGATCTCCCTCCCTCAGAGCCACACCAGATGGGATCCCATCTCCTTCCCAAGCACTCCACCCCAGCTCCTTCTGTCCCCTCCTCCATGGCCATCTGGAAGTCCACTTGGGTCTCCTCGTAATGCTTGCAGTGTCCCCCAAAGCCTCGTTTCCTTCTGCTCTCAGAAAGGCAGGATGCAGCACCCTGTTACAAACAGGGTCCCTTCCTCACCCTCCTCCAGTGATGAGCGCCGGGACCTTCAGAGTGTGCCTGGTCTGGTCCACTTACTCCCAAAGCAGATTTGTGGAGAAGTCTAGGCAAGAGAACTCCAGACTCAGGGTGACAAAGTATGAGACATTTAATCACATGACAGGAAGGAAATGCGTAGAGAACATTGTCCTAGAAATATAGGTATATTCATTTGCATACCTATTTATTTATTAGTTTATTACTTGAACTTTTGTTTATTACTCAAGACCCCATAACTCTCTAGACCCACAAAACCCAGATATGATTTGAACTTCGTATGCATGAGCCAAAAGCTATAGGACAGTTCAAGCTGGCAGGTGGACTGGAGAGGCCATTGAGCTAATGAGGTGGGAATATCATGGGTGTTGCCACACAGCCAGGTGCAACCAGGTCTCATGGACGGCCTCCAACATGTAGATGGCCTTTGTTTCAATGAGACAATTGCTTGGTCCTTCAACTGGATCCTAAGTCACACCAACATAGATGGCACCTTTGTATATTAGAAAATGGTGGCCTTTGGGTTGGAAGAGAAGTTGGTGACATACAACTTGGAAAGCAGATGTACCTTTGGGCAAAGAAAAGAGGCAGACCAGGACACATGGCCTCGGCAAGTGGGCGCATACTGAATTTCAGTCCTCATTGTCCCCTTGACTAGGGGTCTTTCTGCAGGCCACGACCTATACAATCTAACCTGGATGTCCAGGTGAAGCTTGGAACCTTTTCTGTCTTCCCGACAAATATTACAGAAGGAGAGCTAAATAAGGGACTATTCTTCCTCAAGAAGACTTCAGGCTCTGCTCGTTGATTGACACCCCGATCTTGCCATTATGCCATCCTGCCGCAGCTCCCACTCACCACCAACCTCCACCCCCAAGATTTAATAAGGAAGCATCCCAGCGAGAAGTTATTCTGGAGGCAAACCCGTCGAGGTGGAACAAACACACGACTTCCCTCTAGTCTTGGGTGTTCCACATCAGGTTCCATATTTACCTGGAACTGGACGTCTTCCACTACAGCCGCCAAAAGTCATTAGCTTCTTCACGCCCCAGTGGCCCTGCTCATCCCCCACTGGTTTGGAAACATTGCTCCTTCTAAGAAGCTGCCCTCTTCTGATGTCCAGGCTGAGTTAAAGAACCCTACTTGGCCCCTGAAGCACCCATCCCTGGCCTTGACCACAGCATGACACCAGCCATAACCCACTGTCCTTGCTTGTTTATTTATTGTCTCCTTGCTGGGACAGAAGCGACCTGAGAAGTCACCCCAAACAAGTGCCTACCAAAAGACCAACATTTTCAGGTAGGTATTTTTATTTAATCTTCATGGAAATCCATGAGGTGGGGAGTTTACTTCCAAATTTTCTTGTTCTTTCTACTTTTTTTTGGTACCTGGGATTAAAACCCACAGGTGCTCAACCACTAAGCCATATCCCCAGTCCTTTTTTCTATATTTTATTTAGAGACAGTGTCTCACTAAGTTGCTTAGGGCCTTGCTAAGTTGCTGAGGCTGTCTGTCTTGAACTGGCAATCCTCCTGCCTCAGCCTCCCAAGGCCTTGGATTACATGCATGTTCCATTGCACCTGAATGTTCAATTTTTCATCTTATTAGGAAACTGAGACTCAGGGACTGCAGAGTGGTAATTAGTGGAACAGGTACAACGCCCATGTGCATGGCTCCAACACTGGACAACCAGCACACCATGGTGGAGACCAACTTGGACTTGGGGTACGACTGGACCTCAGAACAGCCTCACCTTGCCACCTACAGGGTACAATTCCTCTGTTCCTCGTCTGCTAAGTAGGGACAATGACAGAGCCACGCTTTCCTGTCATTTGGGATGCAATGCAAGTAGAGTAATTACCACATAAGGTGAGCACACAGGTGGATCAAGATCAGCTAATATCATGCCATGATTTCACTCTAGCTAGGGCCCCCCCAGGGTTGTGCCAGCAGGCAGCAAACCTGAGACCTGATATCTTCCCTCACGCTCCATGAAGGACGAGACTTGCAAAGCACAGCCATCCTTCATGTCTGAAAGAGCCATCTGTGTCCTCCTCCGTCTCCGCCTCCGGTCACTCTCTGCTCTGACAATATACTGAGCAAAACAGGAGTGTCCTGAGCAGCTTGCCCAGCCTGAACACCTCCCCCAGCCACAGCACTCTGTTGACACCAGTTCTCTGTACCCGTCCCTCCTCATCTGTGTCCCTATCACCACTTTGTCACCAAGACCAGGAATAACCAGCTGCTTTAACATGGCCACAAATCACAGAAATGCCTTAGTAGGACGGAGGTCCTTTAGGGCAAAAAATGTCTTATGCAGAAGAATAACTAGCAATGGAGTCCTTGAAAATCCTAAGAAAGTGAAATTCATACTCTTTTTTTGGAAGTATATTTTCAGCAAGTTACAAAACTACAGTTGTAAAGTCCAGATTGAAGTCAAGTGTTCCTTTCCTTCTTCCCTCTTCCTTCCCTCCCTCCTTCCCTTCCTTCCTTTTGCTAATGGTGATCAAAACTTGAGAACTTGATGTCACTGAGAGCAGGCTGTCTCAGCTCTGTCACTTCCTGGCTGCAGGACCTTCACTGAGCATCTTAATTTTTCTGTGCCTGATCTGTAGAACAGGCTAACAGCCCCTGCCTCTCAGATCACGCGTGAAATAGGGGACACGTTATTCTTGGTAGGCACTCAATAAATATAATCTTCTCTTCCCTTCCCTCTTCCTTTCAGTCTTTTTTTACTGGTTGCATTAAGACAAGCATGTGCTGTACATACAGAACATGAGAATGAGTTTTAACATAGTCAAGAAGAAAATGTGGACTCTAAGTTCACTGACGCAACTTGTATCTTGGAAACTAGAAAGGTACATTTGGGAAGATGAGAAAGTTCTGGAGATGGATCTTGGTGATGGTTACACAACACTGTGAGGGTCTTAATGCTGAGGAAGATAGCTTAAAGGGTCAATTTTATGTTCTATTTATTTTACCTACATGCAAAGTAGTTGAAACATTTATATTAAATTTGTTTTAATTGGAAAAACTAGGAAGAATCTTATTCTGAGTTTATTTTCTGTAGTGGGCAAGAAAAAGAAAATGGATCTGTGAATGTTTCACACTTGACATGCCCTTTCTGATCACTTAACTTTCTTTACAAAGCATTCACTATCGTGTAAGTATATTGAAATTACTTTGATCCAGAAATGCTGGCAGACACTGACACTATAATAAAAACTCATTCAAAGGTATTCTTTAAATTTTTCTTAAAATGCTTTGATCTGTGCAAAGGTAACAGCCCCTTTAATGGAGGCTGGGAACAGTGTCGAACCTCTGAAACAGGAAAGTATCTCCTATCAAAGAAATGCAGAATCAAGGTCTTATGTGTGGGGTGGGGGATGCTCATAATACTGAGAAGGTTCTCTCTATACTGCCCCTCTCTCTGCCTCTCTCTCTCTCTCCCACTCCCCACCTCTGAAAATGAAGGAAACAGGGAACTCTAACGCAAAACAGACCAAAAAATTGACTCAAATACCCTAGAAAGAGTGAAAACAGAAGATAACACTTCAGTGAAAACCCACAGCCTGAATTCACCTCAAGCGGTTTACTCCATCCTTGCATGCTCATCACAGGCTTGTGTTGATACTTTCTCATAAATTAGTTAAAAGTCACCACTACTCTATAAAGAAATACTATCCCTATTTAAATGAAGTTGAAAGATGTTAAACAATTTGCCCACTTACCATGATTGAAATTAATAACTGGTCAGTCACTGAAGGAGGTATATGTATTCCTAACATGTTTTTGAGAATTATGGAGACCAGTACACAGTACTTCCAGCCTCCTCCTTCCCACCAGAGCTGCTGTCCTCAGTCCTGAAGGTAGAGCCTCACTCATTACCTGTGTATATTTTGGGGGCAGCGGGGTGCCCATGCTCAAGCTGACTTGCTCTTGTCCCCTCTGTGCTGACACAGAGAACAACCCAGACACTTGGAATTCCTCAGCAAATGTCCATTAAGCTTCTCCCATGAAGCCCTTGATGGAGACTGGGGATGAGGCACGAACAAGGCCAGGGATCTGGTGTGAGCAATGTCTGCTCACATAATGAGTGCAGATTATGAACAAAGGACATTACATGTCTTAGTCTGTTTTCTGTCACTATAAAAGAATACCTGAGACCTGGTGATTTATAAAGAAAAAAAAGTTTATTTAGTTCATGGTTCTGCAAGTCCAAAACCATGGGGCCACCCTCTGCTTGACTTCTTGAGAGGATTTCATGGTGGAAGGGCAGTGGGCACCTGCAGAAGAAGGGAAAAGGGGGACAAATTCCACAATAGATAACCTTTTCCCACAAGGAAAACATTAGTACTCATGAGGTTGGATTTCTCATGACCTCGAATGCCTCTTAAAGGATCCATCCCCTCTTGACACCATTATATCAGGGACCAAGCATCGGTATGAGTTTTGATAAAACAAATTCCATTTAAACCATAACACTATCGTATCCAATTGTATCAGCTACTCATTGCTGCTGTAACAAGCACCACAAACAATAGCTTGCACAGCACACGTTCATCATCTTCATTTCCAGAGGTCAGAAGTCTGAAATGGGTCTTGTTGAGTGAAAATCAGGGTATAAGCAGGGTCACATTTCTTATGAAGGCTCTAGGGAGAATCCATTCCCTTGCCCTTTTCAACTTCTAGAGGTCACTTGTGTTCCTTGGCTCATGGTCCCCTCTTCCACCTTCAACATGTTCCATCCCTCTGTGCCTTTCCTCCATACTCACATCTTCCTCTGGGTCTCCCCTGCTGCCCTGTCCACCTGTAAGGACCCTTATGATGACATTGGCCCCACTGGAAATTCAGGATCTCTTTCACATTTCATGGTCCTTAATTTGATCACACCTGCAAACACTTTGCTAGACAAGGTTATAGGGTCCAGGATAGGGATATGGACTTTGGGCACCTAGGGGCATTATTCTGACTTTCTCACCCATTCAGACTGGTAGACACAAGTCAGAGAAGGGGCTAACTCAGATGAAACCCTTTCTACCTTTTCAGAAAAGGAAATGAATCCCTCATTAAGTTAAAGTATTCAAGCTCAGTGCTGTCAAGTAACAGCAAATCCCAGATTATCTTGAATTGTGCATAGTCAGTTATAGAAAGGTAATAGGTTTCTCTTGTCCTGACTGGCAAAGAATAAACTCTGTGCATTGTGTGGTGGTTCCTCAAAAAATTAAATATGGAGTTACCATAGGATCCAGCAATTTCAATTTGGGTATGAAATCCCCTGTTTAGTCAGCTTTTTTGCTGCTATAACTAATGATCTGACCAGCACAACTGTAGAGGAGGAAAGGTTTATTTGAGGGCTCACAGTTTTCAGAGGTCTTAGTCCATAGAAGGCTAACTCTATTCCTCAGGGTTCCAGGTGGGTAGAACACCATGGTGGAAAAGTGTGGCAGAGGGAAGCAGCTTGCATCATCAGGAAGCAGAGAGACAGAGAGAGACTTCACTCTCCAGATACAAAATATATACCCCAAAGCCATACCCCAATTTTAATCTCCTCCAGCCACACACTACCACTTCAATTAATCCAGGGATTAATTCACTGATTGGGTTAAGACTCTTCCAACCCAATTATTTCTCCTCTGACCCTTCCTGCATTGTCTTACATGTGAGCTTTTGGGGGACATCTCACATCCAAACCATAACACCCACCAAAAACTGAAATTAGAGCATGAACATACGTATATCTGTACACCCACATGCATAGCAGCACTATTTGCAACAGCCAAAAGGTGGAAGCTGCCCAAGTACCCACCAATGAGGACTAAATAAAGAAAGTGTGGTCTGTCTGTACAGTGGAATATTATTCAGTTTTAAAAGGAAGGGAAACTCTGACTCAGGAAGAACTATGAATGAATCTTGAAAACATTGTGCTCAGTGAAATAAGCCAATCACAACAGGGTATGCTATATGAATCCTCTTATGTGAGGCACTATTATGGTTTAGATATGAGGCATCCCTTAAAAACTCCTGTTAATTCAGAAAAGTGCAGGAATGTCCTAATCTAAATGATTATGTTATGAGAGATGTAACCTCATCTGTGGATTAATAATTCGAACGGACTGTGTGGTAACTGTAGGCAGGCAGACCGTGGCTGGAGGAAGTAGTTCACTGGTATGCCTTTGGGTTTATGTTTTATCCCTGATGACTCATCTCTTCTTTCTCTGCTCTGTGGCTGCCATGAACTGACAACTCTCCCTACCACTCCCTTCTACCATGATGTTCTGCTTTATCTCAGGCTCAGAGCTATGGAGTCAGCCGACCATGAACTGAGCCTCTAAAAACATGATCGAAAATAAACTTCTCCTCCTCTCAGTTGCTCTTGTTGGATGTTTTGTTCACAGCAATTAATAGCTGACTCACACAGGTACCTGAAATAGTGGAATTCATGGAAACAAGTAGAATGATAGTTATCAGAAGCTGGGGAGAGGGAAAGAAAGGGTTGTTTAACAGACACAGAGTTTCAGAGTCGCAGGCTGGAGGAGTTTCGGGGATGGCTGGTCATGATGGCTGCCAGCACTGTGAACGCACTTAATACACCAAAGCGTAAATGGTTAGAATGGGAACTTTATATCATGTATTTTACCAAAATAAGAAAGTCTTCATGGATTTTCTTTCTCATGTGAACCATTGAGATAGAAATCCTGAAAAGAGAACCTCTCTTGAAGTGTACATTTTTTCATCAATTTCTGGTTCATTTTAATCAGTTCTTCCATTTTGAAAGTCTGCTGTGGTCAAAATGGTCAGAGCAGGCAGAGATGACAGAAAGCCAGATTGTCTTTTCCTTTCCCTTTTTCTTTGTTGCTCTTCCTCCGGAGTCTCCCAGTAGCCCCAGGACAGTTCGGCTGCTCCACCCATCTCCTTTGCTGTACTTTTCCACTCTTTCAGTCCACCTCCCTCACAGCTTCTGGTTAGCATCAGGTGATTTTCCCGCCATTTGTTCTCATGAAGGGACCCACAGAGCCCCAAATCTTAAGGTTGGGGCCGTAAATCCTAAGCATGCACCTGTAGTGCTCTACGATGTGCGTACTCCGGAAGGTTAGATTTCCCATAAACACTCCCCATTTTATTTAGTGCCTCCCTCCTGCCTTTGCTCTTTGTAGAAAACAAGGATGAAGTCTCTCTAAAGTCACTTGCCAGGCTCACTCACAAGCCAACAAGGACACTCGAGTCCCTGAAATGGCAAGAACAGCTTGACAGAGCAGGGTGCTCTCCCAAGAGTCCCCAAGGTCCTCAGAGTCCTCCTAAGGCACAGGCATAGTGGGATCCCAGGTGGCAGCCAGACAGCTTCACACAGACATATAGAGGGCCACAGATAAGGGGGGAGACCATATTCTGAAATGGAAACTAATACACCCTAAGAACCAGTTTGTATGTCTATGTGGAGAAAGTGGCAGAGCCTACAATGTGCTCAGTACAACACTTGACACAGCAAAAGCTCAACAACAGAAGCAATCATAATGATCTGCATTGTTATGACTAAACAACTGACAACATACTTCAATCCAATCAAGATGTATGTTGGTGTCTCAGTTTTCTGTTGCTATAACAAAATAACTGAGACTGAACACTTATAAAGAAAAGATGTTTATTTAGTTCATGATTTTGAAGGTCCAAGAGCAAGTTTTGCCTGGCCTTAGTGGTATGGCTGATGGCCTCACAGTGACAGAAGGGAAGTGATTGCATCATAAGATAAGAAGGCAGAGAGAGGGAGAGCCAGTCTGTCTCCTTTCTAACAACCTTCTCTGGAGAACTAACCAGGAGACTGCAAGAACAATAGTAATTCCTTCCAAGGGCCTATGCCTAATGTCCAGATGACCTCACACTAGGTTCTTGAAGGTTCCACCATCTCCCACCAGCACACTAAGGACCAAGCTTCCAAGCCATGACCAATTGAGGGACACACTCAAGCCATATCCCAAGCACGGCAGTTAGGCTTAGCATGTAGCTCAGAAATAACAGGCCTTCAGTAACCATATTCTGACCCAAGTACAGACCCAGTAATATTTTTTCATGGAACTTAGACAAAGAGGAGTCAAAATTTGTGTATCTGAAAAATGGGCCCATGGAGAATTCCTTGCTTAGCAAATGGAAATAAATTCATAGTCTAACTCCATGTTCATGAAGCAGCTTTCCAGTGGTGACTTGGCTTCTCGTGTGTGAGAAGAGGAGTGGGAATGAGGTTGAGTCCTCCTTCTAGAGTCCTTGTACAAAATGGCAGAGGGATGGGAGTCAGTGTTTAAGATCCAACGCTGCAATGGACGAGGCTCTTTATTTGAGTGTGTTTTTATTTCTCTGGTCTCAGATTCTGGGGCTACATTAGATCTAGCTTCTCTTTGTGCATTCTGTACATTATCAGGAGCACCCCAATCTACCAGCAGTTACATTTTTTATGCCAACTAAATGAACTCAGCATTTTTTTTATCAACTGGTTTCTCCTAAGTTTGATTTAGATGAGCCACTTTCTCTGGTTCTGGTTATTCCAGGAAGAAATGATAAGATTTTAATTTCTGTCTGGGCTCAGTGGTGCACAATTGTAACCCCAGCTAGTTGGGAAGCTGAGGCAGAAAGATCACAAGTTTGAGGCCAGCCTGGGAAGTTTAGTGAGGCCCTGTCTCAATATAAAATAGAAAGGGCTGGGGATGTAGCTCAAAGGTAGGGCACTGACCTAGTACGTGCAATGCCCTGGATTAAATCCCCAATAACATCAATTTTTTTTGGTTTTTAATTTCTGAATTTGTCAGCCTGAGAACAAAGTCCCACTTCATGGAGTGGCACATGAGGTTTAGTCTTTGTCTTCCCATTCCTCAAATGCGTAAGCTCCAGTTTTTTTTGAATCTGCAAAATGAAATTGAGGTCAAGCTTCAGTCTACAAAAAAATGATCAACTGTTAGAAAAAAGAATTTCATGAATTATACATTTGAGCAAAAGCAAATATACTTGCTTATTTTATAGTCAAACTCTACTGTCTCTTTCTCCCTCATTTATCACTAATTATCCCTCAGGATGAAAGGGGATGCATTCACCCTCTTTCTTCTACCCAGCTGCATTATCAAGACAAGTATCTTCTTTACACTAAGGTATGAGTTCTAAGATCTGAGACTCTGAGGCATCATTCTTGAGATACCAAATAGAAACTAAAAATATTAGAAAATGTTTTCTTTTCCTATATCCTATTGTCAGGCTCTTCAACCAGTTTTAATGTCAAAAATTCTCCATTATTCATATTAGATCATTTCTATTGATCTATCTTCAAGTTCACTTATGCTTCCTCTATCATTTTCCAATGAACTCATCCAGTTAATTTTTAAATTTTTATTATTGTATTTTCCATGTTTAAAATTTCCATTTCTTTCCACTGAATGCTTCTATTTGTTCACTGACACTTTCTAACTTTCCATTCATTTCAACAGTGTTTGCCCTTACTGCTTGGAGCATTTTTGTAAAAACCACTTTAAATTATTTGTCCAATAATTTCAACATCTGTGACATTTTTACTATAGTATTTTGGGGTTTTCCCCACTAGGCAATTTGAAAATTTTTTAATGCTAATTTTGGATGGTTTCCTGGATATTTTGGATATTGTGCTTTAAGACTCTGGGTCTCATTTAAACTCTATGGAAAATGTTGATGTTTTCATTTAGGCAGGCAAACTGCTTTGTTTAGCAGACTCTGTTGGCTATAGGTTGCAATTTCTGGCTTGAACTTGTTAATGTGATTTCAATGTCAGTACTATATCCAAAGTATTTCAGTGCTATTTAGATGTGACCCACATGTGTGTCTCCCAGTGGTAAGTCTGTGTTTGGGGCTGTTGTCTACGCATAGTTCAACTCTCCATGTCTATGACACTCTGTTTAGGGTCCTATGCATGCACTAGCAACTCAGGGATGAGTTCATAAGGTCATAAATGGTTTTATGAGGTTGTTTTCCTCAGTTCTTCCTCTCCTCACTTCTCTAATACTTTCTGGTTCCCTGAAGTTTCCCTTTTCAGTCTCCACCAGAAATTTGGAGGCTGTTTTATCTCATTTTGCCTCATATTTGCTGCATCAGATCCCATATCTGGGACCAAGCAATGAAAGGAGAATTTTTTTAAGTCACAAGGATTCAGTCTCCACAGTTGAAGAAATCTCCCCTCCCTCCAGCCCTGAGGCTTCTGTGAGTCCCATTGTTGCCACTGTCCCTGATGCTGTCTCTGGATTTCTTGGGGGCTGGATGCCAGAGAATGGAGAAAAGAAGGAGAAGCGGAAATCTCCCCAACTCCTTCTTGGCACTAGGAAGCACCTTTCCCACTCAGGAGCTTCTCCTGGATCTTTGTGCTGATAACCCTTCCAGGTTTCCAGCTGTGTTGAATGCAGAAAATACTGGAGGAAAAAGGATGCAAACATCCTACGGTTCAGCACCACCTCAAATTCTAGTCTTCTTCCCAATTCACCTGAGGCTATTGATTTCCAGGGTCCTGGCATAGCTGCTGCATGCATTTTGTCCAGATTTTACAGCTACTTTGAGGAGCAGACTCAGGGTGGTGTGTATTTAACCCATCGTACCTGGAACCAGAACCCCAGGATATAAGCAGAAGGGTCTTTCTAAAACACAAATCTAGGCATGCCCCCCCCCACTGATGAAAGTCTGTGCAGCACCTCCTGCCCCTGCCCTGAACCCCCACCCCCATGAGACGCCATCTCCACGTCACCTGGCCTGGCCTCCTCTCTCCAGCCTCCAGCCGTCCTCAGCAGCCTCACCAAGCCCCATGTAGCTCAGGCACACGCTGTGCTCTCCCACCTCCCAGCCTGGGCACCGCGGCTCCCGAACCCAGGTGGTGCAGCTCCCTTCTTTCCTTAGCCACTTTCCCACAAATCCTAGTAGAGACATTGCTTTCTGCAGGAACCTGACCCTTATCCCCAGCCGTGGATTCGCTATCCCTGCCATGAACTCCCGCTAAATTCTACAGCAGCACTTGATCACCCTGTGCCCATCACTCTGTCTGTTCATCTACGTGTCTCACCCAGTGGATGGTGAGCACCTTGAAGGCAAAACCATGCTTTCACCAGTTTCTGGTAGAGGGACTGGAGCAGAGTAGGTTTGCAATCAATATCTGTGGATTGGAACTTGAATACCAGCTGTGCCTCAGGAAGGGGTCTCCTACCAATGAACCTCTACCTCCTCTGACTACATCCCCCATAACTACCTGCCACAGGCCCTTTGTCAGTGACGTGCTCCATCCTGGATCTGAGATACCCATTCCCTTGGATCTGGAGTTATGGGGCTTGCACATTGCTAAACCCCTAACTGTCTGCACCACCTGAATATTAGGCTATCTTCACGCTGACATGACTGAGTGCCATTCCCTGAGACTACCATTCCCCGACCTCAGGCAACATTTGTGGGAATGTATCCCTCAGTATTTGCAGTGCCCTTGAGAAGGAGATTTCCTTCCTTGGACCTCCATCTTCTGGGTCCAATCCCCCAACAAGCGCCAGGTACTGGCAAGATGGACCATAATTTCCTGGTTTAACTTCACCCCCACCCCATTTCTCTGCCTAGGTCAGCACTTATATAAAAAGAATCTAATAGGTAAGCTGCACAGGTCACTTTAAATCTTCTAGTAGCTACATTTAAGAAACAGGGGAAATGAATTTTAATAATGGCACAATACTATTTCAATTACAACACAACAGGGTAACTATGGTTGACAACAGTTAGTTGTATATTTCAACATAACTAATACAGAGGGTTTTGAATATTCCCAACACAAAGAAATGATAAATGTTTCAAGCCATGGGTATGTGAGTTACCCTGATCACACACTGTAAATAGGTACTGATCAAATAGCACACCGTACCCCAAAAGTATGCAAAAGGATTGTGTTGATAAAATTTTTAAATATATATGTAAACATTTTATTTAACCCAACTATCCAGAAGGTTTTCATTTCAACATATCATCAATATTTTTAAAAATTATTAGCGAGATATTTTACATTCTTGTTTTTATACTAAGACTTCAAAATTCAGTCTCTATTTTATATTTATAGCACACCTAGTTTGGGCTAGTCTCATTTCAAGTGCTCAATGGCTGCATGTGAATAGGGGCTACCATATTGAATAGCACATAACTGGAGATCCAATATTAATATTAATAATCTTAATAACCCTCTACTGAGCCATTAAGACTTTGCCTGCATTGTCAAAATTAATCCTCACAGCAAACCCCAAACTAGGGACTATTATTAAAAAAAAAAAAAAAGAGTCTCACAGATTAAGTACTTACCCAAAGTGACACGAGATGTTGAGTGGCAGAGTCAAGACTAGAACCAGTCTCCAGACTGGGGCCTTAGTCCCTCCTCAACACTGACTCCTAACCAGTGGAACAACGAGGACACCTATAGAATGCACTGACTCTAAGTTGACACACTAAATACACATACTGGCTAAAAACGTTGTGGATAACATAGCCAAAAAGTTGTTTTCCTCCCTGGTACTGGGGATCAAACACAGGACCCTGGCATGCTAAGCAAGCATTCTACCACTGAGCAGCACCCCGAGTCCACCAAAAAGTCTTGATGGGGTAAACACATGTTTTGAAAGTCATCAGAGAGGATAACTGTATCCTTTCAGAAAATATCCCCCCTACACCCCACCCCATGCCACAACCAAAGAACTCTGCTGGGTTGAATGAATGACAAGCCCAGCAAAGGTAATATTTATTATGTTCTTGAGCTTGGAAAGCTTCAAAACGGATCAGCTTAGAGAAAGTGTTTACAACAGATTTGACAGACAATTAAAATCCAGCTGGTTTCTCCTTGGTCTTTCATTCAACAAACTTTCTAAGCCTCAGGGGCCAGTGTTCTGAGCCTGGCACCCAGTTGGGGGGTTTGAGTTGCTTTCTCCTGGATTGTTTTCAAAGAGCTCACCATGACAAGAATCAGTGGTTTCCTCCTCTTGTCCTTGCTAAGGAAGAGGGACACCTCGTAGCAACAGAGAGGGGAGACCTACAGCCACCTCCACCCCCTGGAGCAGTATCATCTTCCAGTAACAGTTCTGAATAATTATACTTTTCTTTTTACCGTGATTTACCATCTGAGAAATATTTGCTCCTTTAACCTTCAGACTTTCCAAATAAAATGTTAATTCTTTTTTCAGTTAAGAGTAACTTCTGATATAACAAAAATAAATAAATAAAATGAAATGAAACCAAGCCCTGGTCTATGAAAGTTAGAGATTTATTTCTCTCTCCTATGAATCTAGACAGTCTGTGGTGGCCCCGCGATCACTGGGTATTAAATTTCTTGTGTTTTCTGACTCCATCATTCTCCACACATAGCTTGTACCTCATGATCCAAAATGGCTGTTCCAGATCCATCTCATTATATTCCAGCCAGCAAGAGAGGCTGGAAGAGTTCCTCCTTTTAGGAACTCTTCCTAAAAGTCAAACATACAACCTACACATAGCAGAAGGCCTCCTCAGATAACTGAGGTCCTCAGGTCTCTCCTGGCTGTTGGCGGAAGATAACTCAGGTCCCTTGTTACATGGAACTTTCCAACATGGCAGCTTGCTTTATGAAAACAAAATTCAGCAAGAGAGAGCGAGCCACCCAAGTATCAAAGGAGAATGAGAAATGTAACCTCTGCTTTCAGTGTCTGTGATGACCATGAGATTATGCCTTTCAGATACCTGACTGGAGAGAATGTAGTTATCTGAGGGCCCCAGCGGCTGCTCCGAAATCCCTCACCATAGCAGGGCAGGTGGACACACCTGTGGTCCCAGCTACTAGGGAGGCTAAGGCTGGAGGATCGCAAGTTCTGGGCTACAGTGCCTTATGCTGGCAGGTTATCTGCACAAAGTTTGCCATCAATAGCGTGACCTTCCAGGGGACAGGGTACCAGGAGGTTGTATGTGCCATTCAGTTGTGGGGTTGCATCTGTAGACAGGGTACTCCAGCCTGGGCAAAGCAGCAAAAGTCCAGAGAGAGAGAAAGAGAGAGAAAGAAAAAGAAGAAGAAGGAGGAGGAAGGAAGGAAGGAAGGAAGGAAGGAAGGAAGGAAGGAAGGAAGGAAGGAAGGAAGGAAGGGAGGGAGGGAGGGAGGGAGGAGAACCAGACAGAAGTGAAGTGGGGAGAGGGGAGCAGGAGGGGAGGGAGAGAGACGGGAGGCGGAGAGGACCCCCATCTCCACATCTGCAGTGAGGTGGCACTTGGTGTGGGCCGCTCTCAGCCACTGACTGAGCCCATCAGGAATACGAAGTCAGCTTGTTGCTGGGAGTTGTAAACCTTCCCTGATGGGCCACAAGACCAGAGAATCCAGCAAGGTGACAGCGTGGAAATGACAAGCCATCGCTCTTGCCACATTCCATTCATTAGAAGCCAGCCATTCAAAGGGACAGGATGGCACCGGGCACAGGCTGTCAGGAGGCAGGGATCCTCAGGGGTCACTTTGGAAATTTGCCTATCACAAGGATGCTCAACGGTTCTGCAAAAGACGGTCCATCCAGAGGGCCTCTCCTCCTTCCTTCCCTCCCTCTCTCCGCAGTTGGGGTCAGACAGGTCTGACCTTGTGGTCTGTCGCCTTCCTTGCCTTCCTCTAGACCCTCCCCCTCTTCTCCAGATGTCCTTGCGTGTTTAATCCCTTGGTAACATCTTCTTCTCAGAGGACTCAGACTAACATGTGGGACCCTAGAATTGGGATTTTAACAAGAGAAAGAAGAAGAGAAAAGATTCTGGGGAGTCTGTATCCATAGCTCTAATATGGTTCTGAAATCATCCTCATACGGACCTCAGCTCTTTCAGTATTAAAGATAAAATATAAATTTTCCCACAAAATAAATTTTAAATCATGAGAAGTTTCTATTTTTAGGTCTGTCTGTTCAAGCATATCACATGTATGCTACAATAATCCTTTACCTGGCTTAAATTTCTGGAGATTAAGGGCCTATATTTAAAACTCACATGAAATAATGGAGACAACAGATTCCAAATCTTATATGTTTTCTTACCAAATTTAAAGGATGGCTAAGACCCCATAATATTTATATTGCAATTTTCACTTTTTAATGGATTGATTTTACACTGAATTTCAAAAATGATTCGAGCTCCCTAAATTTGCTAAAGGGTTCTTAGAAATTCAGAATGGGTTCAACGGTAATTTTGGACAAAGTTAAGCCCAAATCAGAAGATCTACTAATCACCCTGAGAAATTCTTCGCCCTAGAGACTCAGAACTTTTTCCTGAGAAATGTCCACTGTGGTCCGGCCTGGTGGCCACACGCCTGTCATCCCAGCTGTTCTGGAAGATGAGGGGGGAGTATCACGAATTCAAAGCCAACCTCAAGAAGAGTGAGACACTAAGCAATCAGTGAGATCCTGTCTGTAAATAAAATACAAAATAGGGTTGGGGATGTGGCTCGGTGATTGAGCGTCCCTGAGTTCAATCCCCAGTATCCAAAAATAAAGAAAAAAAGAAAAGTCCACTGTGGCTTTATTCCTCCTCCTTGTGTCTGCTTTATCATAATGGAAACTATGCAATACACTAATAACTGCTGTAAAAAAACAACTGTTGTCTTTTCCCTTTTGCACCAAGGAGAATTAAGAGCCAGGGAGGGAAGTAGACGTGCAGTTCACAAGTTCAGCCAGCAGGTGGCGGTAGAAACCAAGGACAAAAATCCAGACTCCCTGCCTTGGTCAACTTCTCATTGTCCGGAGGACACTTCCTGAATCTAATCGGATGCTTATGAAAATGATTTCCTTCTTTCAAAAACACCGGGTCCAAACAGAAACTAACCTCATCCGGCAGATAAAGAATGTTTGTGGCCTTTCGAGTTGTCAAACTCCCCCCAGCTATCGCCAGACCTTTGATGAATATTTTCTCAGCAGCAAAAGGCTGTTTTGCATTCTAGGAAGCCCAGTGAGAAAACTCCGGGCCCCTGAAGCCCACACACCATCGGACCTCCCCCGCAGGCTGCTGCGAAGGGAGGAGCAAGGGGGAGTACCCGGCCAAGCTACTAGACCTAGCCCAACTCTGTGAAGTCGAGGCTGGGAGCATCCTGCAGGAAATAACTAGGAGATGAATAACGCGCTCTGTGGAGGTGAGAGTTGTTCCTCCTCCTGAGTCACTCACACCAAAGGCTTTCCCAGCAGCAGGACCCAACTGCCTTTCTCAGGCAAATGCAGGTTCCATAGAATGCTTCCTGAGGGATGTTTGGTTACGATGGCAATACTGCAGGCTTTTAAACTGTAGAACAAGGGAAGCCACAAGGAGGTGTGTGGACCCAACCCTAAGGGGAACAAGGTCTTAAACAGGGGAGTAACTGTCTAATTGGACTTAGAAGTGTTGGAAGGTCTCAAGTTGCATGTTTTCTGTCCTTGAGTCTCAGCACCAAGTCATTTTTCCTGAATTTCTGAGAGTACTTTTTGAAGAATGTTGCAGAAAAGTCTACCATGTGCCCTTAGTCTCCTTTCTCTTCTGCAGGAGGGAAGCAGCCTTCGTGTCCCTGTGAGTCCTGGGGAGAGACAGGATGGCAGAACAGCTCAGGTGGCATAGTGTCGGAGGGATCTCACTTCCGGAAGTGGGCAGGCAGCGGAAAGCCCTGGAAGCTCCATTTCCTTATGTGAAAGAGCAACAACAGGCCTCACCTGGCAGTTGTTGTGACAATGAAATGAGATCATATGCATAAGTCAGTGCCCGATAAGCAGTAGGGATCACAGGCAGGGAAGTGGGCAGAGGGCAGAGGAAACTCCCAGAAGATGCCAAGGGAGCCTGAGGCTCATCATACCCACCAGCTTACACATCCCCCCGCCCACACACACAGGAAAGATGTCCCGAAAGCTCTTTTTTCATCTGCATGAAAACATTGCACAGGGCCCTTGGGAATCAGCCACCTCTCAATCAGCACCCCTGACTCTGGCCCCCTGTGCCCGGCTCCCCTGAGCAGGCCTCTGCTTTCATTGTAGTCAGAGAAAAACCACCTGCTGATCTCGATAAGCATGACTAGGAGTCCTTGCCTTCTGTGGCACCATAAACCGTGAGGTGAAGCAGAGGCTGAAGCTCATATTTGAACTCCAGGGAAGAGAAGATACCCTGCCAAGGTCAGGAGGAAGGTGGGGACTCATGGAGAGTCGCGGCTAATAACACCCATTCTGCACCCGTTGACTACTGAGCATGAACTCGCCGCAGCCCCAGGTGTCTTTTGTGAGGGAGTGGGAGTGTCACGTGTCCACTGTTGGGGGCTCTAAGTATAACCGACCGTGTCCTTGCCCCACAGTCTCATGGGAACTTGGGCTATTTTCTAGGACTGAGGTGGAGCTCCTCACTGTCCACCCAGGCCTGTTCTAAACCACTTCGCAGGTCCTACAAGGCAGGAAGAGAATGGCTGAGCCACCCGTGTGGAAATTTCCAAAGCTCTAAAAGGGTCTTGGAGCAGGAAGGAGTCAGCTGTGAGGCCCAGACTGGACTCTCAACAACGCCTGTGCAGGCCCCGCCTTCCAGGCTGTGACACAGGTCTGGGACGCGCTTTCCCATCCAAATCATGAGGCTTATGCAGGTAGCGTTTCCAGGACCACCTCATTAGCCAGGGCACCCACATGAGTCCTTGTGCAGAGATGGGAAAACCTGGAACTGAGCTATATCCAAGTAGCTGGAGAACCCACAGGGAGACCAGGGAGAGAAAGGGGCCCAATCAGGTGGTGAAGGAGCTAAGGAGCTACTCTGGAGTTCAGGCCTCACTCTGAGGATGCCATGTAAAGACTTTTTTCAGTGGAGGATCCACCTGGACAGAATGACACCTTTTTCCGCTCAAGCAACCCAAAAAGACCTGGTGCTGCAGAGACTAGGAACAGCAGGGAGCTGGGCAGAAGTAGAAGGAAGGGCCTGTGCTCCCCAGCACAGCGGGCAGAGAGTGCGGGCCAGGCTAGTGGCTTCAACATTGGGAGTGGACGGGGACATGGGGACTGGGTGAGGGATTGTTGGTTCAAGAGGCCACTGGAGCACCACACCCCCAGTCAGTCCCTTTTAGGTGGGGACTTTATTGAATGCAAATGTTTATAAACCTGGAGATCTCTGCATTCTGCTTTCTTGGAAGTGCAATTTCCTGCAAGCCTAGAAACTGCTATCAACCCAAATCCGTCTGCGGTCCACATGGCCGTGTCCGTGCTAAGGGAATGGCAGGCAATGAAAAGAATGGGTCTCTTTTTATGTGGGGCATTTGTTATCTGAAAAAGTGTGGCAGAAACCAAAGTCCATTGCCCTTCAGAAGATATGATTTCTCTTTATGCCTCGATAGGAGCTGCAGGAGACTTGAATCTTGTGGGAAGGAATTCAAGGTTGAAATATTTTTACGATATAATAATGTTTTTCTAAAAGCAAAGATAATATAAATAAATACACCTGCAGCACCAATGATAAAGTTAAAAACATATTGTACATTTAAATATGGTCATTATTACAGCCATCAGACGAACTAGCAGAACTAAAAGAAGCAAAGGTCCCTAATCATAAGTCAATCAACATGGGAGCAAATAGGAAAGCCTTTTGATCTAAATGCTTTTACAACAGCCTTACCAATTTGGCCCTCTTAACTTTTTGGATGGCATATTTTGTCATGCAAACATTTTTAAGGCACTCACCTTTCATGGATTCATGTATTTACTTACTTATTTTGTGATCTAGATAATGCCAGGATTGACAAAAATCTTCCTCCCCCCCCAAAAAAATATCCAGAAATAAAGCCTCGCACTATGAGAACCTCACCCCTCACATGCAACTGAGAGAAACGCTGAGAGAAACGCTGGCGGGCTTCCACCAGATTTCAAAAATAGTTTCGTGGCAAGATGGCTCACATATTTTGCCACGAATATATTAGAAACAGATTGATCACTATTGAAACTTGAGACACAAATACTACCGTATTTCATGCTGTCTAGAGCTCCATCTGGGCTAGAGGCGGGGGTGTTTAATGAAAGACCAAGAAAGGAAAAGCCCCAATCCCTCCCTGTATGTGTGCCCATAGGTGCTCATCTCTCAGAACTTTCTTTGAGACCCGTGGCAAGAGCTCTTCTGAACCTGCTTCATCACACGTGGCTCTTCTGCAAAATGCAAAAGGGAAAAATGGGTTCAGTCAATGGATTCAGGCGTACCTGGAACGTCTTCGCTTTCAGGGTCTGACTCTGTGGGATGGATCTGTCTCCGGCTCTTTTACGTCCACGTCTTCCAGGATGCTGTTGTCCTCTGGGTCCTCCGGTGATTTCACCAAAGTTTTGGAGAGGCCTTGGTGCTCTTTCCTCCAAGCCTCTGACACCTGTTCTCAGATGTTCTCTTCGATGCTCTCAGAGATGCACCCACTGGGTCACAGGGTGGCCCACTCGACAGCTAGGTGAGTCGTGGAGATCAGAGCAGTCAGAGGGTGAGAAAGCACAGAGATAGAATCAATAAAATAAGGGCACTCGAATTTAACGTGCATGTCACTGTCCTCTGCCTCTGCTTCTCCCTTGAAATTCTCCAACCCATATATTTATTTATTTTCAAATTTTTTATTATTTTTTTCTTTCCATGTATTTCATTGGTGCATCATAGTTGTACACAATGGTGGGATTCGTTGTTACACATCCGTACGTGCACACCATGTAACAACATCACTTGGCCAAAATCTCTCCCCTGCACTTCCCCCTCCCACCCGCTGATCCCTTTCCTCTACTGATCTCCCCCTTTGATTTCCATGAGACCCCACTCACTCCCACCTTTCTCCTCTCTAGGTTCCACATATGAGAGAAAACAAACCACCCTTAACCTTCTGAGTCCGGTTTATTTCACTTCACGTAATGGTCTCTAGTTCCAACCATTGTCCTGCAAATGACATCATTTCTTTTTTTCTTTATGGTTGAATAAAAGTCCATTTGTATATCTACCACATTTTTTGGTCCATTCATTCATTAGGGGACTCTAGGCTGGTTCCATAGTCTGGCTGTTGTGAATTGTGCTGCTATACACAGGCCAACTAGTGTAGTTAAAGTTATCCAAAGATAACTTTCAGGAAAGGAGAGAAAGCTGGCATCCATAATAAAAAGTAGGAAAAAATGCATTACAAAAAAAAAAAAAAAAAAAAAAAATGAGAAGCCCATGCTTTGGGGTTTTTGTCTCAGTGAACTCTCCAGAACAGCTCCAGTCGGTGGGCAGGGTGAGTCAGCCATGCTGGGAATGAGATGCTTAGCATTAATAAGGGAGGCTCAGTGGGGTGGGGACAGAACAGACTTTGGGGTCAGGCGCAGCTGGATCCGGAAGGTGGTTTTCGGATTTATTTTTCCCAGTGGGGGCTCAGGATACCTCATCTCTCTAAGCTCCAAGTTGCTCATCTGTGGAGGAGGACGGTAGCACGTGTCTCACAGGCCGTCATAAGGAGGAAGTAATGCCCACGAGTACCACTATTAAACACCAAGTACCCCATTATTCCCACACTCCGTGTGCAGTTCCAGATATCACCCCAAAGGCTGAAGGCAAGTCAGGTCCACCCCCCCACCCCCACCAAGAAGAAAAACAGAAACAACACTGATACATGCTCTTCTCTGTATTTCACTGGGATTCCCAGGTGGGAACCCACTCTCTTGAGAATAGTGTTTTTTCACCAACACGTACAAAAACCACCGCTTAACCTTGAGGGTGATTTTGATTTTATTTCGTATTTTTTTATTTTTATTTCGTATTTTCTGATTTTTCACATCCAGAGTTCTTTTTTAAGAACAGTGTACAGACATGACTCACGTCTGTAGAGATGCGTCCAGTCCTGCCCTACCGTGTGCGTGGATGGCGTCAAAGGCTCTTCCTCGGCGGAGCTAGTCCAACCACGGAAGACGGGATGACACGGCCCCAGCCCAGCCTGCTGGAGGGCTTCCCTCCCCTCCTGTCCCCGCGTGTCTTTAGGCACAGAGCTGCAACTCTCTCCAGGACCCAGCGAAACACCAGGGCGCACGGCATCCAGATGCAAACCTCTGCCTTCCAGGAAGCCCAGCGGACCTTCTTCCCAAGAGCTGGTTCCAGTAAGAGGTGTGGTCCCACCGCACTGGGCAGGAGGCCCGAAGTGTAATCCCAGAGTCAGCAAGACTCGCCCTCTGGCTTTAGCAGGTCAGCTACTGATTTTACCTCAGTTTCCCCCTCTCTACAATGGGAATTTTACCTCGGTTTCCCCTCCTCTTCACACGTGTTATGGGGCTTAAGAATCTGAGAAAGACAGCTATCCTGTGCGCACTGGTGGGACGGAACATGGAGGAAATACAAAATGCCACAGGGACAACTGTGGGTAAACTTCCAGGCCCACCCATATTCCTAGGAGTCTGGTTTCCACCATTAAGTCCTTTATAAAAGTAGTGTATAATTCCCCTTCCCTCTCTCTCTCCTGCCCCCCTCTCTCCTGCTCCCTCCCTCCCACTCTCCCTCCTTCCCTCCCATCTACCCCCACAACTCCCATTTTTGGTCCATGCACGAGGGATACAGAGCTGTGGGCCTGAGAGGCTGTGACATTTCCTTTCCTCTTTCCCCACCCAGGACTGGCTACTTCATTGCAAATGAGTGCGTGTCCCTTGGGCCACGGGCATCTCTTCACTCTCCTCCCCACAGTACCCTCTCCGCCCCTCTCCTATTTCAGGACCCCAGTCAAATGTCCAGGCCTCAGGTCTGGCTAGCATGAAACTCCTTTTGCCTTAGATGGGGTTTAGGCAAAACTGGAACAGGAAGCTCAATTGGGAAGACCCAGAGCAAGCCGGAAGGAGAGCGAGGGAAGAGCCAGGGCGCGGCTGTGTTGCCAAGCTGGCCACCAAAGCACTGTTAGGAGAAGGAGCCTGGGATGCTCAGAACTTGGGGATCATCCACCTGGGACATGAGAGACGGGAGCTTTCCCGGTGGCTGCTGCCCCCTGCCCCACTGGCTCTATTTACAGAGTGAGCAGAGTTTCGGGTGGGTCCTTGAGGGTTCTCCTCCAGAATTTAGGACGATTGCAGTAGGAAGCTGAAGGCAGCCCACGTTGAGGTGAGGACCTCTCAGCACAAAGTGTGGTGAAGCCAAGGCCAAGATGAGAGGTGAAACAGGAAAACACAAGTCTGGATCTTGTGCTCCCCAAGGCCCACGTGCTCAGAGCTCGGTGGCCAACCTGTGGCACTACTTGGAAGTGGTGGAACCGTAGGAGGTGAGGCTTAGTGGGAGGGCATCGTGTCATTGGGGGTATGCCCTCGGATAGGATGTTGGACCCTACGCCCTCCTGTCTCTCTCTTTACGCTTGTCAACCACCATGAGATGAGCAGTCTCTTCCGCTGTGTGCTCCTGACATGGTGTCCTGCCTTACCACAGGCCCAAGAGCAATGAGGCCAAGTGACCACAGTCCAAAATCTCCAAAATTGTGAGTCAAAATGAACCTTTCCTCTTTGTAAGTTGTTTATCTCAGGTATTCTGCAATGGAAAGTGGACTAACACACCAGGTCATAAAAGCTATCCAATGTGCAAACAATGAATCGCCTTTTTTGCCTATACCATTCTAAGCCAGAATTTTTTCATGTGAAACCCAAAGAATTCAGACTAATGGAGTGTGAATGTAGCACCAAGTAGGCCCACACAGTAAGAACACAAAAGGAAGGACCCGTTGCACCCGGAGGATCATCTTGGAACTGACAATTAAGAAGGAGCCCTTTTTAAACTTGTGTTTGGATGTCTAGACCATGAACTTCTGACTTATTATGGTTTAACCTCTATGAACATATTTAGACAATCAGAGAACCCCAAACAAAATTTTATTTTAATAAATATTTTATCTACATTTTACAAAAATATTGGAGCTTTTTCATACTCTATTTACCAGCCACTTCAACGTTTTATATTGTGATCCACAGAATGCCACCTCAATGAGACAATTTATGAAAAAAGTGTGCTAAAGCCAAATGAATTTGACAAATACTATACTTTACTACATTGTCTTGATGCAAACATTCACTTTCCCCCATCTTCAATGCTTCTAAAATCAGAATTCATCTTAAAATTCGTGTGCCATGTTTTCTTACTGCTTGTTATGGGGTGGACTATGTCACCCTCAAGATTCATATGCTGGAGTCCTAACTGCTAGCACCTCAGAATGCATCTAAGGTCCTGGAGTCTTTAAAGGTCCTAAAAGTCTTTCAAGAGGCAATTAAGTTTAAACAAGATCACGAAGGTGAGCCCTAATCCTACCTGACTGGTATTCTAAGAAGAGGAAATTTGGACCAAGAGACAGGGATGCTCACAAAGAGAGGAAAGGCCATGTCGGGACAGAAGAGGACAGTAGAAGGTAACTACCTGCAAACCAAGGAGAGAGGCCTCAGGAGAAATCAACCCTGCTGCCATCTTGATCTTGGATTTCCAGGACCCAGATCTGGGAGACGGTAAATGTGATTCATGACACACTGTCTGTGGTATTCATTATAGAAGCCATAACAAGCAAAGGCACTTCTTATAAAGCTATTATTAACCTTATGACACTGGTATAGTTTAGATAAGTGTCCCCAAAGGCCCATGTGCTAAAGGTTTGGTAACCATCCTGTTGCATTATTGGGAAGTGTTGGAATCTTAAAGAGTTTGGGTCTAGTGGGAGGATATGAGGTCATTGGGTAGGGATGCCCTTGGAGGGGATCATGGTGCACCAACTCCTTTCTCTCTCTCTTGGCTTCCTGCCACCATGAAGTAAGCACCTTCCTTGCCACATGTTTCCATCATGATGCACTGTCACAGACCCAAAAACAACGGGGCCAATTGACCATGGACTGAAACCTCCAAAACTGTGAGCTGAAATAAGCCTCTTTTCTTTATAAGCTGATAATCTCAGTTATTTTGTCATAGTGATAGAAAGCTAACAGAAATGCTTTTAAAATGATAGTGATTCAGAATCCAAGAAACATGATAGGTCTCAGGGAAGTTCACAATACACAATGATATATTTGATTCTTTTAGAAGGCCTGCAACTTCTTTAATTCAAATGCTTGCTTTCCACGCTTAATCACCATGTAAAACCACACTCTCGGCAATGCTGCAGGAAAGTTTCTATAGAAAGCATGGGGTAAAATTTCCTCACACATATCTTTTGAGCAATGAATTTGAAGAAGAGGATTAGGAATGCCATTTCTTAAAGGAATGAAGCTCTTTCACACACAGACAACCTGATGCCACTAATAAGTACTATAAATTCCAGGTTAAGATTAATGAAAAATCTCAGTGGTAATATATGCCCCATTTATCAGACACATATCACATTATGGAATATTCCAGCAATGGCATATTTCCCAAATTCATGAATTTCCATGACTTGGTGGTAATTAAAATTAATTAACACTGGTCCCCAACAACAGGGTTCCAATTTCAGTTAGCAAGGCATATTCACAGTGAGCAGTTATATAAACTTTGCTGCTTGATCTTCAAACCTCAAATTACTATGCAAATGACAAACGCACATCATGCTCAGTGACTAATCTTCAAAGTCCATCAGTTCATGCACAGACAGCAAACAGTGTAATTGTGCTGCCCCTTTGTCTGCCAGTGATTAAGTCACATGACGTTTTTCAAACAGGGATAACCAAAAGAGGGAATTTGCCAACAAAGATAAACAAAGACACAAAATATGGTAATGCTAGAAGTAAAAGTTGGATCAGATCTAAACAGATTTGCAGAAGAAATTGCTACTGTGGAATTGTGGATGCTGCTGTCCTTTGAGAGATTCTGAATGTGTAACCAGATTGCCTTAGGATGAAGATGTTGACAAAAAACTTCATATTAAAGGAACTCTTGGAGATGTTTTATGGTATTGAAAGTATGAAGGATAAAATGCTGGAAACTCACCCAAATTTAGAAATGAGTGCTACAATTTGCCAAGTCATATAAAAGACACTCAGTTCCTGCTATTTTTTTTTTTTTTTACAAGAAGCAGGCAAGCACTGTTCAATTCCTCTTGATAAGATTTTTTTAAACAAAGAAATAAACCAGTACAGAAACACAGTTAGTTGGAAAGAGAAGTTCTAGTGTTCTACAGCCCCCGTCCCAGTGGGATGACAGTAGTTCACAATAATCTATTTTACTGTTTATGAAGATCTAGAAGAAAGGAACACAAAGGTTTCAAACACAAAGAAGTGACAAAGGGACAGAAATGCTAATTACCCTGATTTGATCACTGCATGCTGTATGCTTGTGTTGAAATATCACACTGTAACCTATGAATATGTACAACTATTAAATGTCAATCAAAATAAAATAAAATTCTTCAAAGGAAATCCAAACTTTTGTAAATTCTTATCAATAGGGGTTGAGGAGTAACTTATCTGTTTGGAAAATTTAGAAAAAAAATTCTAACAGAATACAGATGGCTCAATTCATTTCTTTCTCTGTAGTATACCTGCCTGTACAGAGAGTAGGATGGTATTACCAGCTTTTGTTCCATTTTTGAGAATATGTAGCCAGATCCCAGCTAAACATTATTGATTCAAGATATACATTATACCTGCTAGATTATGGTCATACTTTACACATTCCAGATTCTACATAACCATACATTCTAGATTCTAGATTGGGAGGCCAATCCTCTCTGTCTCCCCCTGGAGGGGAGTGTTTACATATGGCAGCACTTTGGGGGATGGTCTATGCTGTATTTCCAATCATTCCACCAGATACGCCATTCAAGAGACAGCACTGAAAAGAGATATTACGGATTTTGGTTTGATACCATAGCTAGGCTGCATTATCTACTATGTTATTCTCAAAAATAAAGCTGATTTTTAATCTTGAAAATAAATAATTAAAGTAAAACTATTTCTCAATATCTCTAATGTTTTAAATTACAGCATGCTAAATAAATATTCATTTTTTGAACTGGGTGCAGTGGTGCACCCCTATCATCCCAGCTACTTGGGAGGCTAAAGTAGGAGGATCTCAAGTTTGATGCCAGCCTGGGCAACTTAGCCAAACCCTGTCTCAAAATAATAAAAAATTATAATATGTATAATATATCAAAATGCACTCTACTTTCATGTATATCTAAAAACAACAAACAAAATTTTAAAATAATACTACTACTAATAATAATAGCTGGGAATGTAGTTCAGTGTTGGAGCACTTGCCTAGCCTGAGTAAGCCTCTGGGTTCAATCCCCAGTACTGCCAAATTCATAAATAAACAAGTATCAATGTTTCTATTTTTTTAATTTCCTTATATCAACAGTAAGAAAGTTTTAGTGTTTTGACAAAAATTTGAAAGTCAGAAAATCACAATTTTTATTTTATTGTTCGTGAAGATCACTCACAATTTTTCTCATTGCTTTTTATCAAAGTTGCTTCATCCAACTTCACCTCGGGTGGTACCTCTACAGTCCACACTGTTGACCCTTCCGTGACAGACTTGTGTAGGGCGTCCAAACACCAAGGTTGCAGGTATCTTTCCCTGATGAGGCTTGCCGGAAGAGATGAGTGATGATTAATGCTAGCACTGACCAATGGCTTTCTACATGCTGGGTGCTGTGCTAACCCCTTTCCAACAATGCCTCGCCTTCCAATAACCTAAGTTCAGGGGGAACATTAGCACCAGCAAGGCCTTTGGAGATCGTGGAGGTATAGCCCTGGGGCTCGGTTTCTGCGCAAGCGCAGAGCGGAGCTTGTGCGGAGGTTGCGGCCTCAAGTGGCACGTAGAACTGGGCCCATCTTTCCTTTCCACAATTAGAGGCTCCCAAGGAGGGCTGAGTGTAAGGCCTAAGATGGACATTTTATACAGCCACCCCCAAAGTGCCTGACCTTTTGAGAAGATGGCCATTCTTTGTGGCAACTACTGCTTCCTCATTCCAAAAGATTCAGACGTCTTGGAAATGCGTCTGTTGCGAATGATAGGTGTACTCAATAACTTTTCCCATCTATCTAATTACATAAAGGTGCATTTCCAAGAGAGTGAGGTCCTTCAAAGGATGGGCATTAGGCCTTAGAAAAGCCCTTGAGCATGAAAACTCTAAATTACCTTCATATTCAGGAAATCATCATAGCTCACATGATATGTCTTGTTGGGTCACTTGCCTCCAGGCAGTCCCTGGGAGCCTGGATTGCCTAAATATCCCCTCCAAAAAGATACCGTTAAGTATTGTTTGCTTTGCTATAGGCAAAAATATTAATACATATCCATCCACATAGGTGTGTATGTGTATGTGGGCATGTTATGGCTATTCGTGTGTATGTGTGGATGTGGATATGGGAATGGGTATGGGTATGGTACTGGTTTCCTAGGGATGCCATCACAAAATTGCACAGCCTGGGTGGCTTAAGCAACAGATTTCTTTCCTTACGGCCCTGAAGGCTGAAGTCTGAGAACAAGAGGTGGGCAGGGTTGTTTTCTCCTGAGGTCTCTCTCCTTGGCTTGTACCTGACCATCTTCTCCCTGCATCTTCATATAGTCTTTCCTCTGTGTGCTTCTGTCATAATCTCCTCTTATAAGGAAACCAGTCAGATTGTATCAGGGACCGCCCTAAAGACCCCATCTCCAATTATGATTGTATTCTGAAGTACAAGGAGGTTAGGGCCTCCATGTATGAATTTTGGGGGGAACACGAATCAGCCCATAAGAGATATACCACATGTATATTTATGTATGTATATAGGCGCATATGTGTGTATATATATGTTAATATAGATTATATGTGTGTATATGTGTGCTTATGTGTGTGCATAGATACATAACCAACAAATGAACATGTCTTAATTTTTTTTATTTACTAGTGGTCCCTTGGAAATCTCATCTCCTCTTCCAGTTCCAATTTTCACCTCTGAGAGAAGATGCTCCTATCCACACCTTCAGTCCAAATCTCTGTCCTGAAGGTCATAATGATGTTTGCTGTAACAGACTGGACCCTTTCTTCCAGGCATGCTGGGCACTCTCAGCTCCCCAGGTCTAAGACAGAATTTACCCTCATGCTTGCTTCTTCCGCCTGACCTTCATGGCTCCCTTCCAGGCCCCACCCCTTTCCGATCTCACCTTCCTGGCTGAGAGTCCTACCCCTTTCCAAACCTCACCCTTCTTACTGGGAGCTGTCTGATTCCTTCTTCCTGGATTCCTGATCCAGTCAGAAATGAGTCACAGAGCTCTGAAATGTCCTTCCCATCTATCTGTCTGCCCTGTGGCATTCCCTCCACCTCCATTGCTCTTCACCATTAATCAAAGGCAAACCTTTTATCCTGCAGTTCTCAGTAACAGGTACCCTCTCCTGGCAATTCTTTCCTTCCCGGAGCATCCCAGCCCAGCCAAAATCCTCACCAGCCTGTTCCACCTCAGCATTACCTTAGAAAGCCCTTCCTAGGATACTTTATCCATAATGCTGTGAGAAATTGCTGGAGCAAATTATATTGTTATACTGTGTGCATATATGAATATGTAACAAATCCATCATCATGCACAACTCTGATGCACCAATATGAAAAATGTGGGAAGAGAAAAAATAAAAGAAAGGAATTGCTGGCCAGTAGGGAGTCAGCAAACTCTTTCTTCCCTTGTATGCCTTCCTCTCCCTCCTTCCTTGACACACACAATACCAACCACTGCTATTACTGCCTCTCAAAATACAGAAGGGTCTTTATAGGAAATAATTCAAAGAAATCAAGGTCCCGAAGATGTCATCCAAGGAGGAAAGGGAAGCATGAGAAAAACATATAAATCTCAACTTTTATCCAAGTAACCACCTCCTACAGTGTACACTGAGAAGGACATCCCTGACACACACCTTCTTCCTAAGGAAGGATCAGGGCTAGGAAAAGAAGTTTTTTCCTGATGCTGCCAAAGACAAGCAGGATATATTTTTTCAAGGTCAACAGGCCTTAGATACAGAAGGAGTATATGCCTGAAAATCATAGAAATTCCCTTTTCTTGACACTAAAGAGTTAAAAAGGGAAATGTGCATGTGGTTAGCAAATTAGGAGGAAGGAGGCAGGAAGGAGTAGATGGTCCATTTCCTCTCTCTGTCAAAAGAAAAATACTGAAATAAAACAATAAGATGGTGTTGTTATCAGATACTCTGTGTGTGTGTGTGTGTGTGTGTGTGTGTGTGTGCATGCACGCACCAGCTGGTAAACTATTAATGCCCAGTACAGCCTGGTATTGCGTTTGTACGCTTCCAGGCTCTTTGCAACACTGCTTGTAGGAACCCTACTAAAAACACTGGGGTGTACCTGCATGTGCATGAGTGTTCATGGCCATTGCATGTGTGAGAACACTTGTCTTCATGAACCCCAACACAGACTCCTCTGAAAAGAACCTATTTGCATTGTACCCAGAGCTGCCCAGGGCTAGTCTGATTTGTTGAGAGGGTAAAAAGAGAAAGGAGCAGACAGAAATTTCCCTTCGCCTCCATCTTCACTCAACTCCTAAAAGCAGGAGAGTTGGGGACTGAATACCATAACGTAGTACTTCCCAACCTTCACTCACTCAATGGGGACCCAGGACCCTGTGCTTGGAGAAGCACGGGCCTTCTTCCTCGCCTGGTGGAACAGCAGACCCTCCGCTGCCCACCCCACCGCCCACCCACTCTGTTTCCACACACACACATCCAGCTCCCTCCTCTCTTCACCATGGTTACCAAAGCCTCCACCCTTTACTTCCCTGAAACAAAAATTGGCAAAGAACCCAAGGAAATGAACGTCGTCCCGTGAACTCGGGTTCTGCTTTGACTGTTTGGATAAGCGCGTCCTAACAGAATACCTGGAAGTCACAGAGTAGACTCATTAAACAGAGCTGCCAGTTAATCGGCCCTGGAAATGCCTAGGGGCTCCCAACAAAGAGTTTTCTGGAGACAGAGGGCCAGACTCATACCTAGGTTCTGCTGGAGAGTAAGAGCTCATTTCAGAGACCACTTGCTCTCCTGTCTTGAGAATGTGTCAGGGGCTGAATCACGGCCCCTGAAGGAAAAAATTCTACTGTGAACAAGTGCCCTGGGCCTGGGAAGGGGAGTGGCATTTACTTGCCATCCTTAATGGAACGCACGCTCAGGCATTGTCTCATGCAATCGCGTGGCTTCCTGCACAGTCTGTCCAAATTTCACCATTTCATAAGGACGCCAGTCACACATTAGGGAGGAGGATCCACCCTAATGACCTCATCTTCACTTGGTTAAATCTGCAAAGACTCTATTTCTAAGTAAAGCCACATTCTCAGGCACTGGGGGTTAGGATTTCAATGGGTCATCTTTTGGGGACACGATTCAACCTACAACAGTTCTTACCCAAAGGAACTTTTAAACATTTGCTCAGGTGATTGATCACTGGAGAAAGGGAAGACCCAGGCAGTTCAAAGGCTACTGGACGAAGAGTCTGAGTGGACATTGACACATGGGTAACCAATGTGACATTGTGCTCTCACCCATTAGAGTGGCTGCCCCCAGGGCCAGGAACTAAGTGCAGTTGGCTAATGCCCAAGTCACAGTTGGGCTGGTGTCACACTGTGGACTTACCCTGTGTGCTAATAGCACAGTTGGAACTGAAATACTAATAGTTAGATTAGCTTTGACACTGGGTCCTTGGCCCACAATGTAAGATCTATTGTCATGGAGAACACCAAATAGAAACCTCTGGAAATACCTGCATCCCTCGCGGAAGTAAATAAACAGCAATATCCACATTCTGAGGAAGATGGAAGATATTTGTACCACCTAAAGGCCTCAAGGATACAAGTGTGAAAACAGTGATCATATCTCCATTTTAGTTCACCAGTTTAGCCTCTGCAGAAATTGGATAAATCCTAGAGAATTATTATATTCTACAGAAAGAATTAAAAAATAGTGCCCATGACTGCATATGCACTGACATAGTATCTATGCTAGAACCGATTCATAAGGCCCTGAGGACATGGTGTGCGGCCACTGACCTAGGAGATGCATGCTTTTCAACTAAAAGAGGATAAGAAACATTTTGCACCTTGTAGGTTAGAAAACAATTTTCAGAGTTTCACCTCAGGGCTATATGAACTCTACTGCCTTCTGCCTTAAGTACCCTGAAGATAGGTGGGTCATAGAAACTAGAAACCCCTTTCTTCAAAGCCAACCGTAAAAACCTAAAAATCCTACTCTAAAGTTTCCTCTACTTCTCTGTATAATCATTAGCCATGGAGGAATTTTCTACCTTTCTTGTTTGATTTTAGGTCATAAGACCCCCATCCCAGAAAAGGCCCTGCCTTATACCAAGGAAAAAATGCCGAAGAAAAAAAAAGAATCTGAACACATGGACTTTGTTGGACTCCTCCCACTGTCTGTTACTAATACGTCATCTCCTTTTGGGTCCAGTCATGCCTCTACATAGCTGTCCATACTTTGTGAACTTGAACATAAAAATGGATACTTCACCCTGGGTCTTTGAGTCTTCCATTGAAAGTTTCCTGTGTCACAAAAAATTATGTCTAAATAAATTATTATGCTTTTTCCTAACCTTTCTTTTGTTATGGTTGTCATTTGTGACCCTTTAAGATGGACAGGAAAGAGATCACCCTCTTTTCTGCCCCTGTGGTGGCTGTTACTAATGAAGCACAGTAGTGACTTTGAGAGAGACAAGGGAAGCCGGTAACCCAGACATAACACAGGACAAGGCATCCTCGTGAGTGATGAGTTAACCACTGTTAAATACATGGTATTGGGAAGCTGCAGAGGCAAGAAGATCTGTGTGGTTTCTACACAAACAAGTCCAGAAGAGCCACAGCACCATGAGTAATGGTCATGCTGCATGAGAGATATGCAATTAATTAACCAGGGTTATTGACAATAAAGACCTTGAAAAGATGGTTCCTGGACATGACCTAAAAAAAAACCACCCATGAACCTTTGCAACTCCAGAGCAATCCAGCCTGCACCCTTGGCCCATGCCCTTGCCTACAAAAGGTCACACTGGGAAATGCACAAGGGCTAGAAAAACTGGTATGTGCAGAGAGCCCTAGGATGGCGGCTGGCGTTGAGCCAAGGGGTGGTGCATAATTAGTGTTAACACGGTGTGATCTACTTTTGCCTGATTAGTTAACGTCTCCTCTGTGCTAGTGGTCAACAGATGTTCCTCATTCTTAATTGATACCGTGTCGCATGCTCCAACCGTGCTACTTAATCCTAAGCTGATTGGCCGCCTTAGGGTATATAAGACATTCTCTTCGCCTGGGAGGAGATCGCAGAACGTGGAACTAAGAACACACCTCTACATCGCGGGTTGCAGGTCACAGGACGCACCACTAAGAAGCACCTCTGATAGAAAGCACCTCTGATAGCACACATCTCTAGCACGCACCTTTAGGACACAGGATGCAGGACGCACCTCTAAGAAGAAGCAGCAGACCTCTAAGAAATAGCCTCTTTGATAAGCATAGCCTCTTTGAAAGAGTAGCACCTCTAAAATTAAGCAAAGTCTCTCTTTCTCTAAGCAAAGCAAGCAAAGTCTCTCTTCCTCTAAGCAAAGTCTCTCTTCCTTTAAGCAAAGTCTTTCTTCCTCTCAAAGCCTCTCTTCCTCTAAAACTAAAAGTAAGCAAAGCCTCTCTTCCTCTATAAACAAGCAAACAAGCAAACAAGCAAGGAAGTAGCCCAGATAAAGATTATAGAAGTAGTTCAGTTCCAGTCCACCTCCGATAAATTACCGCGAGATTGTTGCTGCGGGCGGCAACAGGTACAAAATTAAATTGAATTACTCTACCCTCCTTCCACCTCCAGGCCAGACCCTGACTACTGCCCTCCACAAATAATTGAGCTCCAAGTCTAGGAGAGGCTTCTCACTCTCAAGATGGTCCATAGTCTCCCTTGAATCTGTCTCTCTTGCCTAAATAAACCTTTGTCTGCGTCTCTGGCACATGATGAAATTCTTTTCCACTAGTCCCGAGTCAAAGTCTCCTTTTCAGGAACGTGAGTGACAGAATCTGGCCACCCAGAAGAATCTTCACACTGTAAGGACACCAGATAAATACGTAAGCTCGTCTTGTCTACCCATAACTCCAAATCAAGTAATCCATCAATAAGTGACTATACCTCACCCAGGCCATGAATTTTGCCATAATTTTTAAAATTAAAGTGTTGGCTAACATTAGACAGAGATCCACAAAAGTAAATAAGTACACATCTGTCTTGGATTCATTAACAACATTTACCCTGCTCTAATACAAGCAAGCATGGTGATAGCATAGATACTGTTATAGCTTGTGTATAATGTACCCCCAAGGCTCCTGTGTTGGAGGATCATATTCAGATGTAGGGTTTGGGGAGTGATTGGATCAGGATTATTCTGACCTCGTCACTGGATTAATCCATTGATAACTGAATGGATTTCTGGGAGGCGGTGGAAACTGTAGGAGGTAGGATCTGATTGGCGGAAGTAGGTCACTGGGGACTTGCTCTGGAAGGGTTTTTCCTTTCCCTGGTATCTTCCTCTCGCTTTTCCCTCTCCTCCTCCTCCCTGCCTCGTCCTCCTCCTCCTCTCCCACCAGCCCCTTCCTGGCTGCTACGAGCTGAGCAGTCTTCCTCACTATGCCTTTCCACCATGATGTTCTATTTCCCATCAAGCTCAAAGCAATGCAGCAGACCAACCATGGACAGAAAGCTCTGTAACTGTGAGCCAAAATAAATCTTTCCTCCTTTAAGTTGTTCGTGTCAGGTATTTTTTGGTCTCAGAAATCAAAAGCTGACTAACAGAGGCAAAAAAGAATAATGCACAAAAGGGACTGACTAAAACTCCCTGTCTAAACTTGCAGCAACGCACACAGAGGTCAGAGGTCCACGAGGGGTTCTGTGACAGACACGGAAAGGGATGATGGAGTAGCATATGGTGATATCAGGCTCTGCCTGAGGTTCCCAGTGGGACTCGTGGCAAAGGCAAACACGACAACAGCAACAACTCATTTTTTTTATCTTCTAAATTTATTTTAATTAGTTACGCATGACAGTAGAATGCATTTTGACACATCATACATAAATGGAATATAATTTCTCATTCTTCTGGTTGTACATGATGTGGAGTTTCACTGGTTGTGTAATCATACAAGTACATAGGATGATAATATCCAATTCATTCTACTGTCCTTCCTACCCCAAACCCCCTCCCCTCCCTTCACTCCCCTCTGTCTAATCCAAAGTACCTCTATTCTTCTCTAGCCCCTGCCCTTATTGTGAATTAGCATCCACATATCAGAGAAAACATTCAGCCTTTGGTTTTTGGGGATTAACTTATTTCTCTTAGCATGATATTCTCCAGCTACATCCATTTACCAGCAAATGCCATAATTTCATTCTTATTTGTGACTAAGTACTATTCCATTGTGTATATGTACCATATTTTCTTTATCCATTCATCTGTTGAAGGGCACCTAGGTTGGTTCCGTAGCTTGGCTATTGTGAATTGAGCTTCTATAAACATTGATGTGGCTGTGTCACTGTAATATGCTCATTTTAAGTTCTTTGGGTATAAACCTAGGAGTGGGATAACTGGGTCAAATGGTGGTTCCATTCCAAGTTTTCTGAGGAATCTCCATACTGCTTTCCAGAGTGGTTGCACCAATTTGCAGTCCCACCAACAATGTATGAGTGTGCCTTTTTCCCCACATCCTCACCAACATTTATTGTTACTTGTATTCTTGATAATTGCCATTCTGACTGAAGTGAGATGAAATCTCAGGGTAATTTTAATTTGTATTTCTCTAATTGCTAGTGATGTTCAACATCTTTTCATATATTTGTTGACCAATTGTATTTCTTCTTCTGTAAAGTGTCTGTTAAGTTCCTTTGCCCATTTATTGATTGGGTTATTCACTTTTTTGGTGTTAAGTTTTTGAGGTCTTTATATGTCCTGGAGATGGACACTCTATCTGAGGTACAGGTGGTAAAGATTTCCTCCCATTCTGTAGGCTCTCTCTTCATGATCTTGATTGTTTCCTTTGCTGTGAAGATGTTTAGTTTGATTCCATCCCATTCATTGATTCTTCATTTTACTTCTTGTACTTTAGGCATCTTGTTAAGGAAGTCAGGTCCTAAGCCACATGGTGGAAAGTTGGGCCTACTTTTCCTTCTCGTAGACACAGGGTCTCTGTTCTAGTGCCTAAGTCTTTGATCCACTTTCAACATCTCCTTCAATGGCCTCATTTAATGAGACTTGTCAGTTGCCCTCCAAATCCAAGTTTCTTCCTCTCTTTGGTCGGTTCTTTATTGATTGAAGATTCCATAAGATGCCATTGGAAAGACGGAAGAGACTCCTTGGTCTATCTGTCCCAACAGTGGACTCTGAAGTCAGAAAAATGAAATGAGAGAAAAGAACCGAACAGTCAGTCAAACGCCTTCCTTTATACCTATTCTGTTTCAGAAACTGAATTCAGGGGGGAAAAAAATTCTTATCAGAAAATTCTCCCAAGCACACCTCATCAGGTCACAGTGAACTAACTGCTACGGAAGGACTTTCAGAAGTAACAAAGGGGAGAGAGGAGAGCACGGGGCTTTCCTGGCTGTCATCTCTGGTTCTGGTCAGAATCAACCAGGCGTCTCCACCAACATGGGTTTTCCTGCCCAGCCGTCATCCTGGGTCACGCCATCCCCAAGGTTCTCACCATCTGGCCAAATGTGGGAAACACCAATCACCAGGGCTGGTGAGCAATGCTGAGTGCCCATTTTTAACTTCAAGAACTGCCTGTCAGACTGGTGGGCGTAGGTGAGAATGAGAATAATAAGCACTGGGTCCCGACGCCCAGTCTGGAGGTGGATTTGGCCCAGGTGCCCTGCAGCTCCTGATGGCCCTTCTTGGGGACCTACACCAGAGGGTGTGCAAAGAACCTCACCTGTAGGCCTCAGTGACCTCCTGACCTCCTGTCCTCCACACCCTGCAGACAGGCCCTTTTCTCCCTCTCCATAGGCTCCCCTTAGTTATGCACACTGCTATGGTTTGAATCAACATTCCCCAAAAGGTTCATGTGTTCAGGACTTGGTCCCCACCCTGTGGCACTGTTGGAAGGTGGTGGAATCTTTAGGAGGTGGGGCCTGATGGAGGAATTAGGTCACTGTGAGCGTGCCCTTGAAGGATATTGAGACCCTGACCCCTTCTCTCTCTCTCTCTCTTTTTCTCTCCCCTTGCCTGTCACCACCAGTCATTCCCCACAATGATGTGCTACTTGGTTACAGGCTCAAAGGCAATAGGGTTAAGCAACCATGAACTGAAACCTCTGAAACCCTGAGCCAAAGTAAACCTTTCTTCCTTACAAGTTGATTATCTCAGGTATCTTGCTACAGTAACAGAAATCTGACTAACACATAAAGATAAACCCTGTGTATTTGTAGAGAGGCACTAAGGATATAGGTTTGCATCAAAACAGCAAAGCCAGGAAAATAAAATCTGTGTGTCTGCCCAGGCCAAGAGCAAGCCCAGAGTCTAATGCTCAGCCTTTTCCCTCCATGCGCTGGGGATCAGACCCAGGGCGTCAGGCATGCTAGGCAAACACTTTGTCACTGAGCAGCACCTCCTGTCCCTGGTCCTCAACTCTCCAACCACAACCTCTGCATGTGAGGCTGTGGTGGGACCCTCCTCTGCCTTTAACCTCGGCTCATCCAAAGGCCTTGTGGAGCCCTCTGCAGACCACCACGTGAGCCCATAGAGAGAAAGGGGGAGCAAGACTCAAACACATGAAAAGAGCCCAGGGAGAGGAAGGAAGTGGTGAGCTGGTAGCTCGTGGGGAAGCCAAGCTCCTGTGAGACGTTTTGCTCCTTTAGGGAAGAGAAGACATAAAGTCCCATTTGGAAACATCCATTGGTGAAAGAATGAATTAGAAAGAGGGAGGGTCAACAAGGGCCTGGTGCCAGAGGAGAGGGGCAGGGAGGGACCCACACCAGGGAGAGAAGGCAGCCATGGGAAGATGTTTATTTTCTAAGAGGAAAGAGGGGAAAGAATGGGAAAGAATTTTTGAGGGTGGGGTGGGAAGCATGGGAAGCATAGGAAGCACAGAGCAGATGGCCTCAACCTTCCAAGTGAGAAAGAGGCACGGAGCTTGGCGGGTGCTGACGGGAGACAGGGCTGGAGAAGTCCCTGGTGGCCACCCGGGGGTCTAGGATAGGGCGTCCTGGGCTGCGCCACAGCTGTGCTCCCAAGCTTGCCTGCGAGAGAAGCCGCCAGCAGCGAGTGTGGAAGTGCAGATCCCCAGACTCCCCCGGACTTGCATCTCATAGAACTGGTGTCATTTGCATGGTCTCCCGATGCACTTGACCACCGGGACCGTTTGGGGAAGTCAAGAGGGAAAGCACTGAGGACCGAAAAAGGGGGAGCCCATTGGAGGCTGGAAATTGTGAAGTTGAAGGGAATCAGCTAGTTTTTCTATACGCATGTGTAATTTTCTTTTCTTATGATATATATACATATTTTTATGTGTATATATATATATACACACATGTGCATTGTATATATATACACATATATATACACGTGTGTGTGTGTTTGTATACATATATATGTATATATATTTGTGTACATATCACAAAACTTTCATGGCAAAACTGCCACCCAGAAGCCCACGAGGAGAAAACCAGTGGCCAGTTTAATTGCGGCACATGAAGTCTAGCCTGGAGAGCGGAGTCTTACCTGGAAGTTAGAGTCCAGTCGGGAGGGTGGGGTCTATGAGGGAAGGAATCTCGGGGGGGGGGGGGGGTGTTGCAAGGAGGAGGTTTCTCCAGGAGGGTGGGGGTCTATGAACAGGGTGGGATCTCTCCAGAGTGTGCAGTGGGAGGTCTGGGGCATGGTTGGTGACAGCATATCCCAAATGCTTGACCTTGAACGCACTTGGTGGTGTGGAAGTGGAGGGGCCTTGCTGGGGAACAGGAATCCCAGAGTCAGACCTGAGGGGAGTGGAGTATTGAGGGAGCGTCCCTCCTCCAGCCCGGAGAGTCATGGTTCCAGGAGACACGGGTAGAGCAGGAACATCTTCCTGGGGCAGCATTCCACAGGTATAGTTAGGGAGGGAATTCAATTTATATTGCATTAGACACATTCCACGGATTCGCATGAAATAGGCAGTTTTTAGAAAGGACTTCCCAGGTTTTTCTCGTTTCGTTTCCTAGGATTCCTGCCCCTCTGTAGTGAGACCAGCTTGGTTGCAAGAGTTGGAGAAGAACTGCTGAGGAAACATCTCCTTTTAAAAATACAAATAGCCAGGCACAGTGGCGCACGCCTGTCATCCCAGCGACGGGAGGCTGAGATGGGAGGATCACAAGTTCAAAGCCAGCCTCAGCAACATGGCAAGACCCTAAACAACTCAGCGAGAACCTGTCTCAAAATAGAAGATAAAAAGGGCTGAGGATGTGGCTCATTGGTTAAGCACCCCCAGTTTCAATCCCTAGTATCAAAATAAATAAATAAATAAATAAATACAAATAAAAACAGAGGCTTCAAGACTGGCTCTGGTGGGGATGGGTAGCCAGACTTTCAGCCCTTACTAACTGAAACCTTATGAACTGCCAATATTTGACCACATAATTATTACATCGTGTGATTTACCCAAAATCTTCGATTCTCATCCTCCTACCTCCTCCACCCTGTGACCTCAAGAGGGTGCTGCTTCACCTTCTGAATTCCAAAGGGCAAAGGGCAGCATCCTGTCTTCCTGAAGTCAAGTAGGTCAGAGTTGGAACACAGAGGATTATTTTAAAAGGAAGCATCCATAGAGAGAAGTACTCTGAATAGCATAGCTCCTTGTCCCCTAACAGGTGACCCCAGCAGCAGCAGCATCACCTGGGAGCTTATGAAACCTGCCCCACCAGACCGACTGAAACAGAACGAGCATCTTCAGGCTCCCCAGGCCTGTCTGCCTGCCCACACTTGAGAAGCACTAGTGTAGCCAGGATGCTGCTTACTGGCCACTCCCTCCCACCCCAGCAAATTGGGCCCTGCCCACCTGACAGCCACCCCCAGGAGCACACTCTTAGACCCATCCCTCTTCAAAAAGTGGCTTAAAACCTGCCTTTCCCAGTAATGTGTCCCTGTCCAAAGTAGCCACCTCTTCTCTCAAGAAGTGTATCAGCCATCTTTGCTGTGTAACAAATGACTCCAAAACCGAGTGGTTTAAAACAAGAAATATTTATTATCTCATTGTTTCTGTGGGTCAGGGATCTCTGCATGGCTTACCTGGTAACTCTGACACAAGCTGAAATCAAGTCTTCAGCAGTCATTCCAAGGCTTCATTGCAGGGACATTTCCCATCCAAAGGAACTTACCTGGGAGTCAGCAGGGCTCCAGGCCTCATTGCATGCAGGCCATCAATCCTCCACCACTGGGCTACTCACAACTATAAGCCTGTCTCCCTCAGAGCAAGAGCTCCGGAGGCAGAGGGAGAGAGGGGAGAGACAAGCAGGGTAAGACAAAAGTCACGGACTCTGCAAACAAGTCTGGAAGTGACTTTCCATGCTTCGGCTATGTGCTACTGGTTAGAAGTAAGCCACTAGGTGCCACCCAGGTTTGGGGAATGGAGCTATGCAGGGCCCTGAATCCCAGGAACTGGGGATGACTGGGGACCTTCTTCAAGGCCATGAACCTCAGGGAATGATCTCAAAGCTAAGAGCCATGCCACAACAGAGCAGCCACAGCAGAATGTAAGAAAATAACCTCTGTGGTCATGAGGCAAAGACGCCATTCATTCAACAACAGGAGATGCACTCTCTTCCAGAATGACCCCACATTAACATCATATGGGAAACAAGAAAACACCCATGCCCCAGGCTTCATCCGAGACCAGTTAAATCAGAATCTCCAGGCCTGGATTAACTAATGAATTCATTCATTTCCTTTTCCATCTCCCGCCTGATACAATTACCTAGCTGTAGTTGAGAATTAAGGCCTCAGATGAAAAGTCTCAAATGCTAATGCTGGGTCGATGGCGAAGGTCACTGGGGAAGGTCACTGGGGAAAAGAAGGTATGGGGCCTGCTAGTTTGGACTTCTGCTGTATGGCCAGTTCTGGGGCCAGAAGGTCTGGGTAGGCGTTAAGGAGTTCTGGACCATTGTGGAGGTAACCAGGTAAGACTGACAAGAGATGAGTGGCTTGTTACAAGGGCCTGTCTTGACAAAATAACCACCAAGTCATGATGGAAGGCAACCTCTGCAAGAGTCAGAAGGGAAGAAAGGAAGGCAGGAAAGGAAAAGAAACCCAACTGAAGTCAATTCGATAAAGCTACAGGCTGCAGGGTTCCAACAGCAGGGTGTCTGGAAAAGGAGGCAGGAAAACTATGGAGACAGGAAAAAAAGTCAGTGGTTGAGAGGGAGGGGAGGGAAGAGGGATGAACAGGTGGGGCTGAGGGCAGTGCTACAGTTTGATTCTGGAATGGCTCCCAGAGACTCCTGTGTTGAAGTCCTGAGCCCAGTGCAGCAACCAGAGGAAGAATCATCCGTGGGTTCACAACTGAATGGGCTGTTGGGAGTTGGTGGGAACTTCAGCAGGTGGGTCCTAGTAGGAGGAAGCAGGGACCGGGGGGTGAAAGGCTAGATCTTGTCCTGAGCCCCTTCCTCACATTGTCTCTGCTTCCCCGCAGCCAGGAGATGAGCTTTCCTCCACCGCGCCCTCACGTCTTCTGCTTCTCCTCAGGCCCAGAAACAATGGAGTCAGCCAACCATGCACAGAAACCATGAGCCAAAATAAATCTTCCCTCCTTTAAGTTGTTTTTCTCAAGTATTTTGTCTTCATGACAAAAAGCTGACTAACACAGGTAGACAAGCTGCTCTATGTGATATTTTAATGGTAAATACGTAGCTTGATACATTTGCTCAAACCCAAAGACCAAATGAAACCCAGAGAGAACCCCAATGTCAACTAAGACCTTTGGGTGCTAATGCATCTGTGCAGGTGAACCAGTTCTAACAAATGTACACTCATGTCCACAGTGGGGGAGGGTATGCATGTATGGGGGCAGAGGTTACATGGGGAATCTCTGTACTGTCTCTCCATGTTGTTGTGAACCTGCAACTGCTCCAAAAATTAAAGCCTTTATTTTAAAACAAAAATCTATTCATGACCTCAGCCCCAGCTGACGCCTTCAAGGAAATAGAAAACAAAGAAGATTCAATCGATAAAAGTGCCTTGTAATCTTTCATTCTACGGTCTATAGACACAGAAGGTCAGGTCTAGAGACATCCTGTAGATTGCCTCACCAACCCCTTTGTTTTATGGGTGAGGAAACTAAGGCACACAGAGGTCACAGAGTGGACAAGGATGCCATTGTGGGATGGGAGTTTGCCTCAAGCTGAGCCCAGGGTCCATATACAGAGCATCTCTGCCCCTGGGGCATGTTTTAATCTTTTCCCTTCATTGAAGAATTAGCCAAGGGAAATAAAAAGCACCCTCTCATGGGGAGACCATGACCTTTCACATAAATATTTCAACCAGAGCAAGCCCACTGTAGGTTAGTGGTACATAATCAAGACTGAGAGAGTTCCTTTACTCTGTCTGGTAGGAACTAGTCAGTGGTTTGATCACAGCCGTCGAATCTAATAAGGTCCCCACTGGAGCACACCTGGTGCTGGGCAGGAGCATGAGACGGACCATACACAGCCCCTGACTGTGGGCACTCTGCCCACAACCACAGAGGGACTCCATTCCTCAGGCAAGTTCAACCTTGACCTCGCCTCCGTACCCGTCGCCTGCCTGATCTGTATCTCAGCCACTCTTCTCATTTCCAGGCGCTGGGTCTCTCCAGTCCTGTCGCCATGGCCACGAGCCTCACCCAAAGCATACCAACGCTGTAGTGTTCACAGATCTCTGGCTTACATCCAGGCAGATGCAGAACAGTTGGGTGGAAAAAAAATTCTTTTCCTCTAAAGGTTGGTCCAAGGCTGTGTGGTTGGCCCCTTTCTCTGCTGCCGGCCTGAGTCTTTCAGAGTTGCCCACTTGGCCGCCCAGCTGTGAACGAGCAGTGGTTGTTAATTTGTCTCCCATGCACCAGCTTCTTGGGAGCCTCTAACCCAAAACTTAAACAAAGAGCTAAATAAGGCTGTTCCCAGAGCTCCGGATACTGGCTGTTTACCAAACACTGAAAATTTTACCAGTTGCCACCAGTTCCAACCTCTAAGCTCTTAAGCTCAGGAATGCTACCCAGAGAGTTCCAGGCTGGCCCATTCCGGTGCTCCTGGGTGTCCTTTTTAACAGTCCCAGTCCTGTGAGGTAAAATGGTTTTCTCAGAGAGAAGGACACCAAAGACAGAGAGAGTGAGAAAGCACATAGCCAGAGAACAGAGAGGCCATCTCTTAAAACACAAACAAGGAAAACCTTTCCTCTGTGTCGCACATCACAAAAGCAAGGTTTGCCCCAGGTGATTTTTTTTGGCCCCATGCTTGAATTCACTCCAATTATTAAAAAGAGCGAGAATCAGAAGGAATCTCCCACGAATATCAACACTAACAACTAGCATCTGTCCCCTGTCGGGGACAACCTGTTCTGTCCTCTCTGAGAGTCCACTTGAAACCCTCAACTGAGAAAACCCACACAGAAGTAGCCTGTAGGCCAAACCTCAGTCCACCAAGGCAGAATGTTGATCGGCCGTTCTCCCCCAACTCCCTCGGGTGCACATAAAGCCAGGAGGACGTCTGACCCCTACCCTGGGAAATGTGTCCTCATTGCCACAGAGCAGCCTTGGGGAAAGGAGAGTGGGCAGAGAGAAGGGGTGTGCTCACATGAGATTGGGGCTGCAGTGGGCAGGGGCCGCTTCTGTCGCCAAAAACGCAGCAGATCCAACCACCTTCTGGTGTCTGTGGACACCGAGCTGTCTCCCAAACTTTTGTGTTTGGTGTCCATCTCGCCCAGAGAGTCTTTGCTGGTAGCTGCGTCATCTCTGGTAAGGAGCAACAAGAAAGAATGTAACATTTATTTCTTTTTTAATATTATTTTATTTTTAGTGTAGAGATTAATGGAATTTACTTACCTCCACTTACCCTTCCCAGTCCCTAGGCATCCCTCTTTTACTTCCAGGGAAACTTTTTTTATTCGTTTATTTTTCTCAATTATCTTTTTACATATGAGAGAGAACATGGGATGCCTGTTTTTCTGCGTCTGGCTTATTTCATTTAACATGCCATCTCCTAGTTCCATCCATTTTGCTGCAAATGACAGGACTCCGTTCTTCTTTATGACTTAATAATACTCCACTGTATTTATATACCACAGTTTCTCTATCCATCCATCTGTTGACTGATGGATGATTCCGTTTCTTGGCTATTGTGAGTAATGACACAGTAAACATGGGCATGCAGGTATGTCTTCTGTAGCTGGCTTCATTTTCTTTGGATAAATATCCAGGAGTGGGATCACTGGATCCATGGTAGTTCTGTTTTTAGTTTTTTGAGGAACCTCCATACTGTTTTCTGGTGGCTCTGTAATACATTGCTGCTCCCCGACTTAATTTTCCCCGCCTCCCAACTACTGTCAGTCTGTGAACATCCTAGCTAGCTATTGGTTCATCAGTCAGCTTGCAAGTATCCTTTTCCGTTATTGGTCCCCTGTTAGCCCTGCGGAATTACAGCTTCCCCGCCATCTTTTCTCATGCTTTCTCCCTTCTACTCACTTTCTTTCTCTCTCCTCGCTTTTCACACTCTCTCTTGTGCGCACTCTCTCTCTTTTCCTCTCATTTTCTTTCTTACCCTGCAGGGAGACACTGTTTGCTTAATAAATCCTCTTATGTCAATTCCTGGGTCTGGCATGGTTTCCTGGGTTCTTACAGGCTCCATTAATTTTTATTCTCACCAAGAGTGCCTAAGGGCTCCTTTTTCTCTGCATCTTCACCAGCATTTACTATTTTTTGTTTCTTTGATGGAAGTCATTCTAACTGGGATGTGATGGAATCTCACTGTAGTTTTGACTTGCATTTCCCTAATAACTAACAATAGTGAGCATTTTTTCCAAATATCTATTGGCAATTTGTATATTTATTTTGGAAAGTATCTATTCCGGATCATTTCCCAACTTTTTAATGGGATCACTTGTATTTTGTTAAGTTTTTTAAGTCTTTTATATACTCTGTATATTAACCCTCTGTTAGATGCATAGCTGACAAATATTTTCTTCTATTCTAAGAATGTAATGTTGAGATATTTCGCTGCCCGGGAGGAAAGTGTATCATTCTTCTTCGAAAGTAATATAGAAAATTATCCCTTTCCCTCAGGAAAGAATGTGATCAGAAGTTAATAACTTCAACATGAATGAGAATGATGCCAAATGATGCTGTAGTTTTAATTTCTTAATCATTTTTGTGCTCAATTGAAATAATTTATTTAGCTTATGATTTAAGTTCAAATATTCTCAAAAAGAGTCAATTTGATTTTAAAATTGAAGGGCAGGAATGCTTATTATTTGAGCTGGAAATAAAGTATCAAATATAAACCTCAGTCTTCAGACCACCTGGCTAGTCCCAAGTCACCACCAAACTGAAGCCAAAACTGGGGACAGGCAGTTAGTGTAGAAATAGGGGACCGAGTGAAATGGAGGAAATGGAGGCCATGTCAGCCATCTGCCTCTGGAAGTTGGAGACTGTCCCTGGGAGAATGGAATGTCAAGGATCTCTGGAGCCCATTGATTACCAAATTTACCTGCCTTTATCAAGGACTGCAAGCAAGGAGCTGCTAATTAACGCCCCCTGGGCCCTTGCCTGACTGAATCACTTTGGCCCTCCCCCTGCCTCATTGCTTCTCACTTTATTCATCTCACCTACAAAACCAGGCCTAGTCATGCAGGCAGGAAGGAGAGATAAGGGGGGAGAGGACTGGAGAACAAAAGAGACCTTAACCTATAGACGATGTAGGGTGCGCTCACTTCTTGGGACTTTAGAACATCAGCCATGGCTCCCTTCTCCCTCCCCAGAGAAGTCTGTATTATTACCTTTAAATAAAACCTGCTTAATATGCTTGGCATGCTTCTCTAGTGTTCAAACTTCAACATTAGAGGGAGCAGAGCTCGTCATGGGTAAACGGCGGTATCAAAACCATCACTACATTAAATTTCCACCACATCCTGTAAGAGCAAGAGGAGAGATCCTGGGCACCAAGGCTGAAAACACAAATATTCAAAAGAGCGCAGCCATCTTATTTCTCAGTACTGAGACCCAGAAACTGAAACAGACAATGAACAACTTGCCTCAAAGCCTTCCATTCCCTTTCCCTTGTCTCTTTCCCTCCCAGCACCATATCGATCCATTTTATTCCAAATGACTCCTGATCTTTCTGAAGAATATTTATTTATAGAAACAGGAACTGACCAGAACCCACCAGGGAAGCACCCTAAACTATGACTAACAAGTACGACCTGCAATGGCTTCAGAAGTCGCTGTCACTGTACTGAGACAGTGTCTTTGGAAAGCCTAGGACAGTTGAGAATGTCTTGCACCACTGAAAGCTGGCATCCTTGTGCATGTGAATAATTTCTCCCTCTGTGGCACATTTGCTATCTCTCCATCGCTGGCATTCACATGCACAGCGCTCTGCCTCACCCATGCCCCCGAGGGACAGCTGCTCCAAGACGCACCCTGCCGCCAAGTGGCAAGATGAGCAGCATTTTCCACTGTGAGCAGGAGACCAAGCTGAAGTCGCATGTGAGTGAGTCACCAAAGCTTGAGCAGAGAGAGAGACTAGGACACCCGACACACTGCATTTAGCAAAGACCATCTCCCCATGAGAGCAGGCGGGGAGGGTGCCCATGGTTTTCCAAACAGGATAAAGGGAAATGCAAGTTTTGTTCTGTTTTGTTTTCAATTGATTCCAACTCTTTGGAAGTCTTACATGCAACTGGCAGCTGCAGATGTCCTGAGCCTAAAAAAAAAGAAAGAAATAAAATTGCATTAGCGTGTGATGTGGCACTGCATAGTCAGCTTGGAGTTAAAAGGTTGTCAGTTTGGATGTGGTTCTGCTACTTAGGAGTTGTGTTACCCTGTAAGTCTCTTCCCCTCTCTCGAATAGGGTATGGCTTCTGCAGGCTCCTTGTGAGGCTTAAAGGAGAGAAAGCCCACAACAGGCAGGGGTGGCATCTGCTCAGGATCAGTGAAGACATTTTCCATGGTTGTCACCCAATAATCATCAATAAGTGTGGATTTTGACCCTTTTCTTTCCCAGATGAAAAGTCAAAACAGAGTTTGTTTCTGAAGTTCAACTCTCAATCAAGCTCCAAATACAGCCTCTTGGAGGGCCAGGGCCATCCCTGCAGGTAGCGAGGGGACATCTGTCAACAGTTTCCAGTCCTGCTTCTGTCACCAGCTAGGTGCGCAGTTATGTGGGTATTGATCACAGGGTCCTCTCCGCTCATCCTGAACCTGTCTTCTCAACTTGAAAATGAGACCACAAACTGGATCTATACCTCTCAGTCATTTTCTAGCATCAAAGTCCTTTCTTCACAAGAAATCTGACACACAACCAAAATCAAATAGAAGAATTCAGGACAGGGGACCAAAACCCAAACCTGGGTCTGCTCAGCCCCCTAGCCCATCTGTTCTTGCAGGTTAAATGAAAGGTACCTCCTAGAAACTCTCTAGGGTTCCTTGGAGCTCAGTTAAGAGAACCACAGGACTAGATTCTCTCTAAATCTCCTTCCAGACCTGACACTGGGTGATCCTAAGCATTTGCAGAATAACTGGGGCTCATTTTTGAGCCTGACCAAGTCAGTTCAAGGGTGATGTAAAAAACATATCAGAAAAAATAAAACTGAGACTCTCGTTTACACCCAGCTCCTCAGACCTGCTGCCTGGGCAAAAGCCACTTGGCAAACAGTCCCTTCTGACTGGTTTCAGTCAGAATCTCAGCTACTGTGACCTATAGCACTGGGGCGCTGGGAAGGAGGGAGTATAGTGGGGAATTATGTGGGGGAAAATAGTGTAATCTTATCCTCAAGAGACTGTCCATGAACATAAACCAATCAGAGGGGACTGTGGCAATAGAACCTGCAATAAATTAGTGTGAACACTGGGGCTGGGATGTGGAGACAGGGCGTTGGGCAAGGAAGCAGGACACCTAATCCTGGGTCGGCACTAATGGCCTGACCTTGAACAAAGCACACCTGTGTCTCAACTCTCTCCAGGGCAGGATGAGTCCAGGTCACCTCTACAGGATGTTTCCAGCCATAAACTTCTGTGATTCTAAGAATTGCAGGCACTTAAGAAGGTAGACAATAATTATCAAACTCTTGGTAGCGTTTTCCAGCTACTCGTGTTCATTACCCCTGAATACTCCCAACTGTGACATTAGTAAATATCTGGGGCCATAGGCCAGGTCTTAACCCAGCAGCTCCTAGGGTCCTCTGAGGAAAAGGGGATGGTTTTGAGTCTGTAAGGTCAGCCTTAACAATATCTGCAGAGGGCTTGGTACCATGACTAAAGCAACCTGGGCCTCACTGGGCACTTACCAAACCCAGGAAAGGTGAACAAACATTTGCAGCCTGGTAGAATTGTTGTAAGATTTTTTTTCTTACCATGGTCCTATAGTATGGAAAATGTTTTCTGAGATCACATTCCGAGGTTCTTATTTTTTCACCACATAAACAAAATGACCCTGAAGTTGAAAGCATAAGAAATTTACACAAAGTAGTCTCAATAGACACAAAAAGTTAACTTAACCCTGGATGTGATCAGGTGACCATTACAAGGTAGTCCATTGACCTAAAGAAGTAGTGCATGTCAGCAAAAGAAACAATCAAGATCATGAAGAGAGAGCCTACAGAACGGGAGAAAATCTTTACCATCTGCACCTTAGATAGAGCATTGATCTCCAGGATATATAAAAAACTCAAAAACTTAACACCAAAAAAAAAAAAAAAAAAAATTAACCCAATCAGTAAATGGGCAAAGGAACTCAATAGTCACTTCTCAGAAGAAGAAATATGATTGTCAACTAATATATGAAAAAAATGTTCAACATCTCTAGTAGTTAGAGAAATGCAAATTAAAACTCCATGGAGATTTCATCTCACTTCAGTCAGAATGGCAATTATCAAGAATACAAGCAATGATAAACACTGGTGAGGATGTGGGGAAAAGGGTACACTCATACATTGCTGGTGGGACTGAAAATTGGTGCAACCACTCTAGAAAGCAGTATGGAGATTCCTCAGAAAACCACCATTTGACCCAGCTATCCCACTCCTTGGCATGTACCCGAAGGACTTAAAATCAGTATAGTACAGTGATGAAGTCACATCAATGTTTATAGCAGCTCAATTCACAGTAGCTAAGCTATGGAACCAATCTAGGTGCCCTTCAACAGATGAATGGATAAAGAAAACATGGTACATATACATAGTGTGATATTACTCATCCCTAAAGAAGAATGAAATTATGGCATTTGCCAGTAAATAAAGGGAACTGGAGAATATCATGCTAAGCAAAATAAGCCAATCCAAAAAAACCAAAGACCAAATGTTCTCTCTGATATGCAGATGCTAACTCACAATAGGTGTGGAGGGAAGAATAGAAGTTCATCGGATTAGACCAAAAGGAATGAAGGGAAGGGCAGGGGATGGGAATAGGAAAGATAGTAGAATGAATTGGACATGACTTTCCTATGTTGATATATGAATACATGACCAACATAACTCCACGTCATGTACAACCACAAGAATGGAAGTTATACTCCATGTATGTATAGTATGTCAAAATGCATTCTATTGTCATGTATAATTAAAGAGAACAAATTAAAACTTTTTTAAAAAAGAAGTAGTGCATCTTTATGGAGGCAAGATTGACAAGGTAATTATTTGGAATGGCATTCATCTGGAATCCAATTGCAAAGTTTGAGTTCCAATGTGGTCCCCTTGTTCTTCTTAGATTTTGATTTCCGAAGTCTTCTCAAGACTAAGAGGCCCTCAGAGTTAAATAAGTGGATATTTACTTTGCTTTTGTCAAAGGCACAGGACAGTGACCTGCAGACAGGTAAGGATAGAGGGGGTACATTAGTATGGCATTCACTTATTATAGACAAATCATCCTCCTGTGTTCACTAGAAAACTTTCTCCAGCAAAGAACAGAATGCTCGCTTAAACCAGCCTTAAAAACAAGGATATTTTTATTTCAGATGATAGAAAGTCTAGTAAGCTCCCAGGAGATTAAAACCAATGGTTCAGCCAGGCCATCAGGAAACCCAGTTCCTCCCAGGACTTGGCTCTCCCATCCTCAGGGCACTGCTTTTAATCTCAGGCTGCTTATCTCATGGTTTCAAGACCACTCAGCATAGATTGCTACACAGGTAATCAACCTGTGAGGTACACAGGCCCTGGTCACAGAAGGGCCTTGCACTTGGTGTGATACTCTGCTGTTGCCATCTTGAAATTCTCAATAATATTATATTTTTAATTTAAGACTCAGAATTGAAGTCCTATAGAAGCATGAACTTGATCAAAGAAGCTACATACAATATAGATGTCCATCCTTCCCTGCTGGCCAATTCACATGAAATTTGTGATGCCCCTGGAGTGCAAAATCCCACAGAGGCCCCACAACACATGGGAGTCCAGCTGGACTCAAAGCAAGCACAAAGTAAGCATGTAAAATCCCCTGCTGAGTATTGGAGGCACCAAAAGGCCATGCTTTCCATCCAAATCAGAATATTCTCAAACATAGAACAACAATAGAGTTTTGAGAACACATAAAAGACCAAGGAACTCTATCTCATTGTCCAAGCTTTGGTTATTTCCCTATGTAAGCCAACTACCCTGAAAATCATGACATAGAAGGAAGTACATAAGTCATTGATGAATACATCTTAGTGAACTATTCCAGAAGAAAATCCAATACAATTCCAACCTGTAACTCCAAACTTCCATTTCTTGCCTCATTGTGGGTTTTTTCTTTGTTTTGAGGTTTTTTTGTTGTTGATGGTGGTGGTTGGTTTTCTTGTTTTTCCTTCTACTTTTATCAAAGAAGCAATTTGGCAACTACCTAAGTTGTGTGCAATCATTTATTTTCCTGCAGATGCCTAGACAGAACAGACTATCATCTTCCTGGTCCCATCCAGCCTCTGGCTAATGACCTTGTATTTTCCTAAGATGTCACATAGAAAACCTCAGTTTGGTGTATGTTCCTCTAAAGCAACAACTCTTCAACTTCTTCAGCCCCACAAGACCAAGTTGTTAATAAAATAAAGATCTTATACTCCTGACATAGGGGGAGGACTTATATATTTCTCTATACAGCTTTCTCAATATTTATATTATTAACCATGTGCATGGATTACCTTTGTAAACCTTATAAGGACTTAATACATATATTTTAAAAATCACCTACTCTACCTGTTTCTAAAACCAAAATCGAACTTTTAAAAAAATAAAAAACTATAAACCTCTATTCTAAATAAAAACAGAAATTCAGCTTCTAGAGTTATACTAAAAAGACAAATCATAGTGAGTTATAATTCATCCCAGAAAAAAAATGTATAGCTTTTCAAAGAGGGATATCAAAATATCCGAGGCCAGTTCCCATTTATTTCTTGATAGTACAGTTTTTTTTTGGTATCCTCAGAGGCACCCACCTATCCGCTAGGAGACCAAAATCCATAATGCTCAAGTCCCTTACGTAAAATGGCGAAATATTTACATATAAATACTGGTTGGACCTGTGGGTGCAGCACTGTGGATGTACTCAGGCCACTGTTCACCCAGACCTCTTTTTGAAAACAGATGCCACAGGGCTCTCTCTGCCCGGCCCCTTCTCACATAACCAGTGCCTCAGCCCTCACTGGAGCTTGGAGCTCACCCCTGGCTGGCCTTCCTGTTTGCCAGATTTCCTCCCTTCTCAGCAGCTGGGTCTCAGGCCCACACAGATGAGAGGAAGTGGGTCACAAGGGGAGCACATGCAGGGAGTGGATGTGTCCCACAGTCAAAAGTGGAAGGACAGAGCCCTGGTGGTTTGTCCTTCCTTATTCCTTCATATTTTGTTGTGCTTTAATAGCTCTCCAAACTGATCAGTGCATGAACTTGTTCTAGAATCAACTCTCCTACAGTCAACAATGGTGTGAAGAGGCCTCAGTTCCTCTCCTAGAGGACAGCAACTCTCTTGAAGACACCCAGCAAGTTGGCGTGAGAGCCGGGGCTCTGTGCTATCATCATGTTGAATTATTCTCTTTCAACACCAATACCTTATTTCCCAGAGTGGCCCTTTATGATGGATCCAACACCAATTTTTGTCCAGAAACAAGATAATGATTTTGTTCCTGTTTCCACGCAGAAATTCATAAAATTCAAAGGCTGAACACTACTATAAGAATCAGCCTCCATCACTAAAGCAAAGTGGGTAAGTTCTTTTTGTTCCTCAAATAAAGTTGGACAGCATGATGGAAACACATGGTTGTCTAAATGAGGGGTTGGTCCCAACATCTGCACTCCTGGGACATTTGGGGTAGAATTATTCTTTGTTGTGGGCTGTCCTCCGCATTACAGGATGTGTAGCAGTATCCCTGACCTTCACCAACTAGGTGCTGGTAGCCTCTAGTCCCCTCAGATCAGGACAGTAGAAAGTGTCTCTGGACATTGCTAAATACCTGAAGAGCAAGATTATCCCAGTTAAGAATCACTGATCTAAAGGAAACTAGATTATTTCATTGTCCTCAGAAAATATTTGTAAAGAAGAAACAATATTCATGGTATGACTTTGTAGCTAAATCCTACAAAAAAACCAAGTCCAGTGCTTTCCTCTGAACTGGCTTGGTATTTCCACATGACCTACCTGAGCCACCACCATGGCCAGAGCCCATAACTCACAGAAATAATGTTTTACCAGTTATCTGGGCACTCATGATCCAGTCAGTTCAGCACATAAAATTCACCATCAGCAGGTCTTTCGGATTTCCTTTACCATGTGTCATCTTCCAGAAGGTCTAGGTTGAACTTCAGGTGAGGGATCTTGGGGAGACCAACAGGTCATCCGGGTGCTGCCAAGGCTCATCTGAGTGAATAAAGTCTCCAGCTTGTTTCCAGTTAGTTTTACCAGGCTCAAGTGATAGCAGTCATTGTGCCTTAAGTTTCTGGAGTAGAGTTTCTGTCACTAAAGGGGGCTGAACAATGAGAATTCTGCAGGTGATCAGGGAAGGGTTTTCTTGGGAAGCAGTTATCTTGGTATATTTGTCAGACAAGGAGTTTCCTTTAACTTTGGGGGTCTGAGAACTAGATGATGCCAGATTTGAAAATAGTTCATTGGGCATTAGGAAAGCCTCTCATAGGTTACCATTTGCATTATCGTTGTACACAATGGTGGGCTTTGCTGTTACTTATTCATACGTGCACACAATATAAGAATGTAATTTGGCCAATATCATTACCCAGTGTGGGTTCCATTTTTGATGAGTTGTCATGCAGTTGTCATGAGGCCTCTCTCCATAGCATACCAAAATGGTGCGCAACCCCCAAAGAATATTGGCTATCCATGAACATTGGATCTCTTATCTCATGCTAGTATGGAAACTCAGGTGAGGGCTATAGATTCAACCACTTGGGCCAAATTAACCTCAGGTATGGATTTGAACTCAATGGGGTATTGACAATCTGTCATTGAAATTTCTCATTTTTGGTTTGAGGTAAGAACCATTGAAACTTCTCATTTGTAACTCAAGGGGAGAACCATCCACAAAATATAACTTGAGGGTCTTGGAGAGCAGTTTCAGTGGTGTCAGGGTGTGGAAAGCCTAGAGATGGACCAATGATGAGGTAGTCATGAGGTTGACCCTCAGAGGAGGGGGCAGGAGAGTGGCTGGATTGAGATTTTGGAGCCATACATGGTGAAGCAAGGGGGAGGCAGTGGTATGATTTTGCAGGAGATGGTGCAGGATTGGGTGCTGGGTATTCTCAAGTGAGCAGCAGGCTCTGAACTTCATGGAGTATATAGACTGTGTGGATGACTCCTATCAAGTCAGTAGTGGTTTGGCCTAATCTGGCAGGAGCATCAACTGCATGCAGGCAGTTGGGTCTTAGGAAGAGGAAAATCAATGATGGAGTTGATTCTTCAGGGAATGAGCTCTTCTTTTCAGAGGACATAGTTTATCCTTGGGGATGCAACTTGAGGACCCCACCACTATACTTTTTTTTTTTTTTTTTTTTTTCAGTAAACTGATGTCCCCTGTGGGCAACAGCATGGAGTAAATAGCAGGTGGTACTAAATGAACTGCCAAGATCAGACATGAACAGAAAGATGTCATCTACATACTGGATAAGGACAGAGTTGCAGAGGAAGGTTAAATCTCTCAGGTCTGCATTTTGGGTCCTAGAGAAAAGTAAGCAGGGAGCTCAGTAAACTCCCAAGGCATGATGGTCCACATACATTGCTGACCTTTCCATAGGAAGGCAAAAGGGTATTTTGGGTAGGAGGGTATGCTAAAAAAAGCACAGCATGGTTAGTGACTGCAAAATGGGTGGATAGAGGTCAGATGGTGTGGAGGACCTCTACAGGTGGAGGAAACCTGGGATGACTATTTTGTTTATGGCTCACAAGTATTGGATTAGCTGGTATCCCATTTGGCTTTTTAATTCAGAGGATGGTTATCAAGGGAACTAAAGATGGGAACTAAGAGCTCGTTGTCAAGGAAGTCTTGAATTATAGGTTGAATCCTTCAGAGGATTCTTGCTTGAGAGGATATTATGGTAATGTTGGGAGTGGCACAACATTGAGAGGTTCAGTCTTCCAGATTTGGCCTGTGTCAACAGAGTGAGCATCTCAAAAGGAACCATAAATTACAGGAATGGGTTTGTTCTTGTGTGAATAGAGTCCTGATACAAAGAATGAATTCAGCCTCTCTCTCTTCAATCAGGTAGATGCAACAGAAAGGTCCTTACCAGATGCCAGCATCATGCTCTTTGAACTTCATGGGTCACCTAATTTGAACCCAAATAAACTTATTTTGCTTATAATTTATCCAGTCTGTGGTATTATATTATAGTAACAGAAACCAGACTAAGACAGTAATAGAAACAGAATAACTCAGTCACCAAGAGCCAAGATCAGAGTCACAGTGACCAATGTGCTCTAATCCATGTCTGCTTTTACAGGCAGATTCATCTCCTCATGGCCCACAATCCCATGCCTTTGGTCAATCCATTTTTGAGAGGAAATGGAGGGAATGGATTCCAAAGTCTTTCCTCTAAGGTGGTAATCTATAAGTATCAGAGGTGTCCTGATTTCTTTGAAAGTCCTCATGAAAAGTGGCCCTTTTGGCTTTATTGAAACATAAAATTATATATCTGGTGCCCACAAGCTGCAAAAGTTGATATAAATCAGAAAGCCCAGGATAACAAGCTTGGAGGACTGGACTGAACTAATTACTAAACACGTCCCTATTTTCAGTATTGGGAAAGTCTTTGACAATCCCATGTAAATCTGAGCAAGTCCTTGTTCAGGTGGACACTCAGGAACTGCAGTGAGGGTCTGGAGTGGAAGCAGGGAAGTTTATCAGAGATAAGGAAAGGGGAGGAGAAGGGGAGGGGCTGAAAGAGGAATCCAAGGAGTGATGATGGGCATGGGAAGCACCAGAGAGGGGCCCAAGGAAGCTTCTGGGAGGAAAGGGTTCTGAGGTTTTAGTGGAAGTGGAGAAGAGGCTGGTGGTAAGAGAGATTGTCCTTAAGGAAATGGACAGTTTGAGAGAGACCAGAGACATTTTCTCATTGTTCAGCCTCCTTGTACCAAGCAAAATGAGCTGACCATTGAACAGATCTTAGAGCTCCCAGATCTTTCTATCTTATTTTCAGACAGACTTGCTAAATTGCCAAGCTGGCTTTGAACCTGTGATTCTCCTGCCTCAGTCTCCAGGTGGGGATGGAGGTGAGGGGAATTCTAAGCAGTCTCCAGGAGGCAGGGAACTGGACAGACAAATGAGTAAGGGGATTTTTTTTTCCAGAAGTTTCCACCATGTTGATTCACATGATGCCCAACCCTTCACCCTTCACATCCATAGAGACTTTCTCAGTAAACATATATTGCTGTTCAAGAAGCCTGGTGTCCGAACTGTGTTCATGTTCTGCTCTAATTGAGAAAGGTCTGGAAGCAGGGTGAGGGGAAGGCTTGCTTCATTCCAGGTGCCAGACCCTAGCGGGGTCTCTCACTTGCCAGGGAGGTAGGCAGAGGGATTCCTCCTCCTGCCAGGACCCCACCTGCTTCCCCCTAACTGTCCTCTTTACACCCAGCCTGAGCTTATCTCTATGTAATGCCCTCTGAGCACTTTGACAAAGCAGTCACGTATAAATCCATGGAGACCTGTTTATGCCGGATTGTATTTCCGAGTTGCACCACCTCTGGGCTGAAGTCTAATTCTTCCGTTCCCCCATGTCCTAACCAGGGGGAGTTACATGGTCCTCTGAACTCTCCTGGGTTTGTGATAAATGTCCAAGTGTTGAAAGAGGAAGGCAAACAAGCGGCTTTCCTAATGGAGGGAGAAGGTGAAGAGTGGGGAGGCCTCTCTGTGCGTCTTTGGAGGACATGAGGGAAGGGGGTCCTTTCCAGGAGCTGGCTGAGACACCCACAGGGAGAGTCTGCTGGGTACCGGGCCCCACCTCATTAGCACATGCCCTTCCCCCTCCTCCCAAGCAAAGCTCTGATGGCCTGAATTTAGTTCCAGTGGGGAAATCCGTCAGGAACCGAGATAAGTGCCAAGAAGAGAGGGCAGAGGGCGAGGGCAGCAGGGTAGGATAACCGAGGACCCTGCAGCCCCCGCCCACCCTATGCATCTGGTGCTCGGGCTTTCCCAGGGGCTGGGGGCGGGGGGGGGGGGGGGGAGGAAGAGGACACGCAAAGGAAATTGCCACAGAAGGATAGAGAAGCCAGCGCCAGTGTCTGAGTGTTTTCTTTTCGGGAGATGCTGTGAGGCGTGCAAAAGTGAGCAGTGATGGTTTGCAGGAACCTCGGCAAGCGCCAGGACTCGGCAGACGCCATTCCAAAAGGGGGGTGGCGGCGGGGCGCTGGCTGCGGTCGTGTGGCCCGGGGTGGCTGCACAGATAGGTTTTTGTGTCTCTGTCTGGCTTCACGGTTAGCTCTCCAACACAGACAAGCTGCAAGATGGATGGTTCTGAGACCCGCTTGTGTGTCATTAAGGCACCAGCCTGTCTTCCTAGGGGTTTCTGCACCCCCAATTTTTTAAACTGTTAGAAAAAATTTCAGAAAAATAAACATCGGGTTTTCTTTGTGCCCACTGAAAATGGCTTGCGCCCTCCACCAGAACAAGGAGTCCGCTCTCAGAATCAAAACAAAAGCAACAGGGACAGCGGATGGAGCAGAGTGAGACGTGACACCCAGTTGACATGCAAGGCCCTGGTTCCCCTCCAGGAGCACACTGCCATCCTGCAGCGCCTGGAGGAGCAGCACCACGTCCCGTGGAGAACCCGGGCCAACTGTGCTCTGAAATTGTTTCATGAAAGCATCTGTAACGTCCATCCCTGTCCAAAAATGTTTTCGTCAAGATCCAGCTAACGTGATGTGCTGGATCAGTAAACATGTCTGCAGGACAGGGACCTGGAACACTTCCTCCCGTGGATCGCAGCGTTTGCATGAGGGGGTCTGCACGGCCCTGGCGTCTGTTCGCCACAGCAGCACGCACTGCCGTCCAGCTGAGAAGCTGCCTGCGTGGGGAGGGGTCCTCAACAGCTGCACAGCAGCAGGGAAGCCTCATCTGCTCCTCACTTCACGGCCCTGCTGAGCTGAGCAGAGCCGCAGAGGCCGAGCCCAGCCCGCGGCCGCCCCTCCACACTCAGGGCTGCTGAGCTGAGGAGAGCCAGGAGCCTGCGAGATTCAGCAGCGCCCTCCGGAGTGATCTGGAGAAACCCGCTGCACCTTCCACCAGATCCCTAGATTCTGGGCTGTGTCTAATTTAAAAGGACATTGAGTCTATTGCTTCAGAAGTAAAATAATGAGAAGAGCAGGAATAGGAAAGGAAACCAGTTTGTTGTTGTTTTTTTTTTTAAGTTACTCCTTAACGCCCTGAAGAGAGCAGCTTTCCACATCGACAAAAGACTTAATCCGTAATTTGTTGGCGTAGGGAACAGTCCTGGGCTTGGACCAGGGCCCGCTCTGGGGGCGTGCCAACCCCATGAGCATACTCAGTGGCTGCCACAAACCTGGGGGCTGGTGCTGTAGTTGTCCCCTCCTATTCAGCCCCTACTGTGACCCAGAGTGCATGCCAGCAGCTGGAGGACATGGAGGAGACCCACCCAGCTTCCCATCAGGTGCAGGGTGCTCTCCCTCTTTTCTAGGACAGCTTTCGTGCCCTGTATTTTCCACTTCCAAGGGCCGAGACTGTTGTCTGGGGGCCATTAAGCCAATGCCCAGCACACCTAGTGGAGCAAGGCACATCTGACTCCCGCCACAGACTGGAAGCATGAGGGTGCATGGGTGGGGGGAGAAGGACCGGGCTGCCCCCCTGGATCAGAGTGCTGGGAATTCCCAAGTGTCTCTCAATCCTTGACATCTGTACATCTTTGGGGGCCAGCACTCTGGCTTTCAGCCCACGATTACGCAGGAAGAGAGGCGTCTCAGTCATGAGTGACAGTCTCACAGCTTCTCCTCTAGTCTCATTTTCCAAGAGCTCCCACCTCCTCCCCAACTCTATCCTTAACATGTCCTAATGATAAAAGGGATGGAGCCCCGGTGAGTTCCGTGTACTCATGCCCTGTTACGTTAATGAATGGCAAAACACATTAAAATGGGCAAAAATAAGTCAGTCTCCAAATAAAACACCAGCCGAGCTGTGAATAAATGAATGCCTATAGTTTGCCAACTAACAAGTATCTCCGGGTGCATGGAATTCGTGAAGGACTCGTGATCAGCAGAAATGTGCCCCTTCTCCCTGGAGGTTGGACAGGCTCAGGAAGGGCCCAGAGGGTACTGATTCAAAAAGACCCAGGAGTGTGGGACACAGGAAAAAGAAGTTTTCTGTGAGACCCATGGAGGAAGTTTTCCAAGGAGCAAGGGTGGAACCACATTTCCAAGGTGGAATTAATCCACCCACGATAAATTCAGGAATGCAGAATGGGACTGGATAAGAGATGAGAAAGGAGGGAGGTGATACCACCAGCCAAGGAGGCCAAGGGTCAGCAAAGAACAACTATAAAACAACTGGGTAATTTAACAATGAAACGAAGAACAAAGGTCAGTTTATGACTGAAGCTTCTCTGTGCAATTCATTTATTCACTCAATCACTCATCCCTGGCCAGTCTTTCCAATTCCATATCTACTGGGGATACTCCCTCAGGAGACTAACAAGAAGGGCCCACAGTCTTTTAAGCTGTGTACCTTTTAGCTGTAGCTTCGACTCGATGTAAAGTACTTTTTACTGACTGATGAGCATTAAGATTCGATAGGACGTTCAGAAAACTGCTCAGAGTCCTCTCCTAGTTGTGTAAGAAACCCAATCTCATTGCAAGAGGCTCCCTCTGACATCCATGCTTTGAAGACCTCATCCACTGCTGGCTGAGAGCCAGCTGCAGAATTCTTGCTGGGTTCAGCATTTCCTTTGTCCCTTGGACCTGCCTTCAGGTTCTGACAAGTGTATGAATTTTCCCTAAATTTTCATGAAACACAAAAGAAAGTTTTGTGTGGAGGAGGATTGTGGTTTCTGGATTGTGGCTTGTACCCTGGCATTTATATTCCTCTCCTGAGCTGTGCTGGTGAAAGGATGGGGAATTCCTGCTACAATCACAGATGCGATGCTGGGGATTCCCTGGGGCTCAAGTTGAGAGCCCTGTGTGCCAGCATCTGTCCTGTTACCAACTAACTCCTGGTGCCTCATTTCTGCTACTATGGGAAAAAAGAAAAAAAGATAAAGAAAAATGGCTTGGTGTATTAGATAGCCTTCCCTTATTGTAACAAACACCTGAGACAATCAGCTTATAAAGAGAAAAGGCTTATTTGGGCTTAGTCCCATTGCTTTGGGCCCAAGGCAAGGCAGCAATCACGGTGCGGAGTGTGTGGTAGAACAAGCTGCTCGCCTTACGGCAGCCAGGATGCAAAACAAGAGGTGAAAGTGTCCAACCATCCCTTCCAAGGGCACACCTCCAATGACCTAACTTCCTCCCACCAGGCTCCGCCTCCAAAGCATTCTACCACCTCCCAACAGTGCCACAGGCTGGGAACCAAACCTTTAACAAACAGGCCTTTGGAGAACACTTATCCAAACCATCCTATCAGGGGACAGAGCAAGAGAGCTGGCCTAAAGCAGGTTTCTGAACCTTGGCACTACCAGTGTCTTGCAATAGATTTTTCTTTGTTGTGGGGCTGTCCTGGGCATTGTAGGATGTTTAGCAACATCCCAGCCTCTACTCACTGGCTACCAGTAGTACCCCTCCCATTGTGACTATTAAAAATGTCTGTAGACTTTGCTGCTTGTCCCCAGACAGAGGAGATTGCCCCAGTAGAGATCCCTGGTGTAGTCCTGTGAAGTAATCCAGAGTCACATGTGGTCACCGAGCACAGGGCTAGTCCAAATTGAGATGAGCTGTAAGTATAAAATGTACCCCAGATTTCAAACATCTAAGTGAAAGAACAAAAAACTTATAAACTATCTCATGGATACTTTTATATTCATATATTTTTAGATGCTTGGTACTTCATATTCATTACATGCTGCAATGACACCAGTTTTAATACGAGGCAAAATAAAATATAAGAATTCATTTGCCTCTTTTTTTTTTTTAATTTTTCTTATAATGTAGTTGCTTTTGGGGGCAGGGGTATCAGGGATTGAGCTCAGGGGCACATGGCCACTAAGCCACGTCCCCAGCCCTATTTTGTATTTTATTTAGAGACAGGGTCTCACTGAGTTGCTTAGCACTTCGCCTTTGCTCAGGCTGGCTTTGAACTCCTGCCTCAGCCTCCTGAGCCAGCCGCTGAAATTACAGTGAGACCACATCCGGCTATAATGTAGTTACTTTTTAAAAAATTGAAATGATACATGTGGTTTACCTTGTCCTGCACTGTGACTGTCACAGAGCTGGACGCACGCTAAGGTCCTCCCCATCCAGCAAGTTCGAATTCCCTGTGACTGACTGACTCTCACAGGAGCAAAGGAGCACTCTGTGCAGACAGCCAAAACATAACAGCGTGGACCCAGAATCCTGTCAGACTATCTCCATTGCTCTCCCTGGGGAGCAGCTGAATATCTCTCCCCCAAGATAAACTCATGTCGGGTGAAGAGGCCACACACACCCTGCCCATCCCACAAAGGAAGCAACCCCAACTGTCACCATCCTGCTCTTGTGAGCTGATGGATGCAGCAACCTTGACACCCCTGGCAGAAGACTGGCAAAGCCAGCTTCCACTCCCTCTCACCATCCTGGACCTCAGGTGCCTTAGGAAGGCCAGCTCCTGCGTGCTGCTCACAGGAGGCACCAAATGACCATTGCCTTCCAAGGCCTAACCACCTTCTGGGACTCAGATTCCCCAGGGCTCCCTCTGGAATTCCAAACTGCTGTCGTTTGGATAAGTGTCCCTCAGAGGCCCCTGTGTTGACCTTGAGTCCCAGTCTATGGCACTACTGGGAGGGGGTGG